>NC_135886.1:113610667-114810667 GCF_964194155.1 Cetorhinus maximus | reverse complement strand
CCTCAGCCTCCCTGCAGGTGCCCTTTCTCCTCAAAGAGTGAGAGAAGGGCCCTCGGGCATGTAAATGCACCATTTACAAAATATACAGTTGGCAGTAACTCGCCAACGTTTTTTTGACAGCTCCTTCCAAACCTGCGAGCTCTACTACCTGGAAGAACAAGGGCAATAGGCAAATGGGAATAATGCCACCTGCAAGTTCCTCTCAAGTTACACGCCATGCCGAATTGGAACTATGGCCAGGATTTTACATTGGTCGGGCAGGCTCGGCGGGAGTTGGGGGGGCAGGAATCCGACTGCCGCCTGAGATCGGCTCCTCACCGCCATTTTACGCGGGCGAGCCAATTAAGGCCAATGCGCGACTGCAGCATTAGCGAGAAGGGGCTGCTGGGGATGGGAGCTCAATGTCCGTCGGATCCAATGGCGACCCGGCAGCCGATTCAAAAGTGGCTGCGGCAGCCATGTGAAGGCTGCCATTGAGCGGACGACCCTTGTTATGGAGAACCTCAGTGCTGAACACGGCAGGCGGGAGGGCAGGTCGGCGGAGCAGTCGGACCCGCGTTTTTCTGACGAGTGTCTCACTGCCCTCCTGGAGGAGGTGGCAGCACGAGATATACTTGTCCCCAGGGACGGGAGGAGGAGGCCACCCCCACCTCACCAAAAATGCCTGGGAGGAGGTGGCATCCAGGGTGAGCTCCCATGATGTGGTGAGGGGCACATGGGTGCAGCGCCATAAGGGGTTCAATGATCTCCTGCGATCGGTAAGGGTGAGTATCGCGTCGGCATGGGTCACTTAGCACAGCAGTTAGGAGTGGCCACCCTCCTCCCCCCATACCGGACCTCAGAGCTCTTACAGTGTGAGTGGCAAATGTCAATGAGGCAGCATCTGGTCAAGGGCGTTGAGCCCTGACTGCTTGGGGTCAGTGTCTTGCGGCTCCAATGTCACAAATCGGCTGAGCCCTGCGAGGTATTCCCCAGGTAGGGTTGGCCAGGCTGCAATGGCAGCGCAGGTACAGGGTGGACTGATCAATGCTCCTGTGTCCTTTCAGGAGAAGACATCCCATAATAATGCTGAATGGTTGTGGACTGGCGGAGGAACGCCCCACCTTTTAATCTTGACCAGATAGAATCAGGAGGCCCTGGAGCTGGAGAGGCGCCATGCGCCGAGGTCAATCAGCCGCGGTGAGGTTAGGGTGTCACAGGGAGTTAGAGTGCAATACACTGAGGTCAGAATGTCTGTAATAGCAACCATTCCACTATTGTCTCTATATTGATGTGAGCCTCGAACAAGGAATCCCCATTGATAATGGAAAGACGAGGGCACCCTGATCCGGGTGCCAGGCATGCACAGTAACAGTGTAACAACTTCAACCAATGACATGTCCTTGTTCTTGCTTTAAGGCTCACCAGAAGCCTGTTGGGGTCAGGAGCTTGAAGGCCCCCTTCTCACCCCAGCAGACACAGAGGAAACGCGGCAGCATCACACCCTCTCAGTCAGGCAGGCACCAGCACAGATACCAGCATCTCAGTGGGCATTAGATCATCAGATAGTATCTCGGTGCACAGCGGTGAGGCCACTTCACACTCGCTTGAGGTTTAGGCGGAGGCAGAGAGTGCCCAGGGCGCCAGCAGTCGGAGGGCTGCTGGGAACCAGGAACATGCTCAGTCGACAGCTGATGATGGGCCTCTGGAGTCGTCCCTGAGGCAGCAGTTGCTGAAAGTACAGCAGGATGTGTGGGAGGATCTGGCGGAGATACATGAGCGAATGCGTGTCATAGTTTCCGTTGTGGAGGAGTCTGTGCAGAGCATGAGCAATGCAATGACCCTCATGGCCGAGCGCAATGCCTCCTCCATGGAGAGAGCGGCGACTCTCATGGAGAGGCTCCTCCAGGAGCTGAATCAGGGCTTCCTGGGGATGTGTTCGGACCTGCAAGCCCTCATACTGGCAATGGTCTCAGGTGGTCACTGCCAGTGTGTGAGATGGATTGGGCGCCCAGTATCCCAACTAGGTGCCCATCCATCAATGGTGAGCAGGGAGGTCCAAAGCGACCTGACATTGGCGCATGAGCTGCTTGTTGTCCCTGCAGACTCCTCTCCAGGTGCTCCGGATGATGGCAGCAGCTCCTCAGCCCCTCTGCCAGTGACGGTGGCATCCAGTGAAGCTGCAGCGACTGGGGAGATGCCAGCCGTGGCACTGGCTGCTCCCTCCAAGGCAGGGCCAGCACAGGCTCCACGGGCCAGAGGACGCCCACCAAGGTCATCAAAACCAACAGGACAGCAGAGTGAGCAGGCTGTCTCCAATGCCAGTGCCAGCGAGGGGGGAGCACCCAGATGGAGCACCCGCAAACGAAAACTTATGGCACCTTAAGCACGACACGGGCTTATCACTGGTGATATTTTTTTCCCCCAATTTTACGTTAATTATTAGTAGCTGTGATGGATAACAACTTTCCGTTTAATTTGTATTATGTATGCCAGGAACCACAGCATTAAATGTGTTTCTGTTCAACAAGCCTCTCGGTGCTTCATTAGTTCTGCAGGTGAAGGGTAACCCTGGATGTTATGAGTGATTTGTTTGTCATTGAAATTTATTGAAATGGTACATAGTGCATGTTGTTCACCAAGCAAATGTTCCTGTCAGGTATCGAGTACGGAGCCTGCAGCCCTGGCATATGGTGGTGGTTCATCTTTGATAGACTAGCTGAAGGAGTGTTGGATCAAAGCCTCCTGGGTGTCCCTGCCTCCCTGGAGGTTGCCCAGATCAGCATCTATCCCCTCAGTGTTCTCCTGAGCGTGCTTGTCCTTAGACTCACTATTGGTCTCATCGTCTGCTGCCAGAGTCGCTGCGTCAACATCTTCTTCCTTCACTGCGTCCC
Organism: Cetorhinus maximus; assembly: GCF_964194155.1. Lineage (NCBI taxonomy): Eukaryota > Metazoa > Chordata > Chondrichthyes > Lamniformes > Cetorhinidae > Cetorhinus > Cetorhinus maximus. Next base: position 114,807,794 of record NC_135886.1, on the reverse strand, counting down.
CACTTTCCAGAGCCAGATTGTGGGGAGCGCAGCATGCAACCACTATCAGTGACACACGATCTGGGGGCTATTGGAGTGCACCCCCTGAACGGTCCAGGCATCGGAAGTGCTTCATAAGAACACTGATGGTTCTCTCTACCACTGCACTTGTGGAGGCGTGGCTCCTATTGTACCGCTGCTCGGCCTCTGTTTTTGGATGGCGGAGAGGCGTCATGAGCCACCTTTTGAGGGGATAGCCCTTGTCACCCAGCAGCCATCCATCCAGTCAGGCTGGAGCACTGAAGAGCCCCGGCACCTGAGAGTGTCTCAGGATGTAAGCATCATGGCAGCTGCCTGTGTACCTTGCACAGACTTGCAGAATCAGCATCCTATGGTCACACACTAACTGCATGTTCATGGAGTGGAAGGCCTTCCTGTTGACAAAGGCACCGGGCTCACCTGCTGGTGCCTTGATGGCCACATGTGTGTAATCGATTGCACCCTGGACACGGGGGAACCCAGCAATCGCAGCAAAGCCTCTGGCTCGCTCTGTCTGGCTGACCTCGTCCATACGGTAGTGAATGAAAGTCAATGCACGCCTGAACAGAGCGTCTGTCACCAGCTTGATACAACTATGGACAGCTGATTGGGAGAATCCACAAAGATCACCCACCGATCCCCGGAAAGAGCAGGAGGCATAGAAGTTGAGGGCCACTATGACCTTCAGCACCACTGGCATGAGGTGTCCACCCACACACTGTTGGAGCTGATCTCAGGGCCGGTCATCTGACAGATGGAGGTCATGGTCTCCTTCGAGTGGCAGAGCCTCCTTCAGCATTGCACCTCATGCATATTGAGGTAGCTGCATCGCCGCCTGTAAACCCTAGCAGCAAGATAGTGGCGTCTTCTGCGGTCCCTTCCGCCTTGGACTTCCTGTTGGCCCTGCACCCCTTGTGCCTGCATCTGTCCTCCCACAGGCAGCTCCTCTGCAGGCTGAATAGAGACACCTAGCCTCCTCCCCCTTCTGGCCCTCTTTTCCACCTCAGAGGAGGTGCCTCCAGCAGAGACTACAATTCCTATTCCCAGGGTAAGGGAAGGCTGTCTGATACCTGGAAGGCCCCAAGTGTTGTGACTCCTCCGGAGTCCTGAACTGAAGCCTCTTATTTCTGTCAAAGCAGCTCTGAAGCGAAATGAAGTTGTCCTGTTTACACAAGCAAGCAGCAGCAAGCTGTTAGCTAAAGTACTAACAACTCACATTAGCGAGCCCATTCACCCCTCGTATCCCGCCCGTGGATGAGGTTTTTGAAAAAGTGGCCTACCCGCCTGCCTGTGTGACGCCCTGAAAATCGCACGGGCTACATAAAACCAAAGGCAATTGGTCCCGCAAGGGACTTAACTGGCCCGTTAAATAATGGTGGGCGCGCCTCTTCCTCATAGCGTGCCCGCCTAGTGAAACATCGTGAAGGTATGCGGTGACGTCAGGACGCACGCCCGACGTCATCACGCGCCATTTTACGTTCCAGTGTCGCTGGATTAAAAACCTGGGACTCCCTCCCTCAGAGTAACACTACATGACTTACAACAGATCAAGGCAGCTCACCACCACTTTCTCAATGGCAATTTGGGGTGGGAAATAAATGCTGTCTTTGCATACCGTGAATGAATAAATAATCATTTTAGAAATTATTGTCTGATATTGGGAAATGTGTTGGGAGAATTAGATTAAGCTTGATTGAACAACCCACTGACACTTAACATCACTGCCTAAACTTGCACATTAAGAATGAACCTGCTGAGCATTTCCAGCATTTCCTGTTCTTATTTAAGAATGGACACTTTGGCAAAGTACTGGAGGGCCTTTGGCGCCAATGGATCTCTCGCCCATCATCGGTGAGTGGGGGAACAGCAGAGAGAAAAAATGCAGATCAGGCATTGGTAATTAGGTCATTTTAAATGTTAAGTGTAGGAACTGAGGACGACCACAGAAGTGCAGGGCAACTATAGATGTGAGAACTGCACTATGAGTGAGTGAGAACTGGAGGCTTTTTCAGAAAGTCACATTGTTTAACAAATCACTTTAATATTTCAGCAACAAAATGGAATAGCTCTTGAAAGCAAATGATGCTTTAAAATGGTTGGGCACTGGCACCCAAGGTAGTTATTTTAGCTTTGAATTATTTTTTCCAATTCCAGTTCAATTTGGCTCAGACATGCAATCAATAAATGTATCCCAATGATCATCAAAGGGCATAGAGGGATTGTTTAAATAAAGAGAACAAGAGTGTTTTTTTGTTGATTAGCTAGCTCAAATGATTAAACAGAAGGGATTTCAAAATTTAAAAGAAAACCAGATCACCTGCCAAGCAAATTACATGGCACCAGTGCTATGATAAAAGTCATTAGCAAAGCTAAGCTGTCTTTGATTTGAATGATTTAATTAGTTGAACTAATGTAACTACTAGCAAAAGCCTATAGAAAAAATTCAGCCAAATATTTACAGTGAGCTGACATTACGATCTGAAAGACAGACACTTTTCAGAGACAAGTAAAGCCCTACTAATTAAATTCGTAATTGAGTACTGATCTATACTGAAATGCGAAATGGGCTAGCCTTGCTAATTGCTGCACTATACTCACAGCTTAGATCAAATATTGTCTCTCTCTCCATAGTGCATTAATATAAATCAACTACACTCTTTAAAAAAGGATTCCAACATTGGAATTAGATTCAATTCAATAAGAAGATTTCTTTAGTTATCTAACAGATAAATGATACATAAATAATTTTTATAGCTGTTTACAAAGTTACTTCATTTATTTTGCCGTTTGAATGCTGTGCGCCCAAATGAGATGACATATTGAGATTTTCCTTATCAAATAGGCAATTGGTGAAAGATAACAAGAGTAATTAAAATGTTACATTAAAGATTACACATTAATTGTCCTTATCCTTTATTACTGTTGTTATCCTGCAATATTTTGTCAAAGGAAAGGAGCTACGATTTTGTCAGTCTGGCCGGGATCTATCCTGGTGTCTGGGGAAGGTGCATACAGGCCACAAATGGTCCATAATCAAAACAAGAAGGCACCATGAGAAACCCCATCAATAGAGATGGATTTTCTTCCCTCTGATAGCACTGACTTTGGGTTAATTACTTTACTGATTTGCCTTATATAGTTCCTCCTGCAAGGTAAATGGGTGTCATGAAGAGGTTTTGCAATTCCCACTGCTGCTTGAAGAGAGCGCTAAAATAATTAAAGAAACAATTATAGGATAAAAGGAAAAAGAACAATCAGCAAATTGAAATGCACCACCGACACCTTAAAATGTATTTATTTTCAGTACGTATTACAATGTTTCAGGCAAATCCATGCAATTATAATAATTAACATTTCTTGTATGAGCTAAGATAGTCTATTCTTATGCGCAGGATAAAATGTAAATAGTAGTTAAGGAAAAAATAATGAAAAAGGAAACAGAAGAGTTTAAAGAAGACACTTACCAATAACATAAGCGAGGAGGAGCGCTAGTGTTACAGTAATGGCTGTTGCACTCAGTGCTGTGCACTTCCAGTTGCAGCACTTGTAAGGTTTGTTGAAAGTGAAGGCAGGTCTGGAAAAGGTACTTCTAGGAAGGGGTCTCGGAGGTGGAGAATAAACAGTATTGGAGGTCAAAGGATAGCTTGGATTGGTGGTACCATAGAGGCTGGATGTACCAGATCCTGGTTTAAATAGGAAATGCCTACAGAAAAAGAGAGAAAGAGATTAAACAGGATTGAATGAAAGATATAGGTCAAGACTCTTAATGTTTGGCTTCTGTCCCTCATACATCTACACAATATTAACACCTTGATCACAATCTGAAAAAAAAAATGCTGTTTCAACTCTCCTACAATAACATTGTATTTGAAGAGAATCTTTTTCCGTTTTTGACCTTTTCAGGCAGTGTTAATGGAACCATCTCCCATTTGCCTGAATATAAGAAAACTCGAGGACAAATAGGGTCATTCCTTCCACTGAAGCACATCCTCCTGGAACCCCAACCCTCCTGTGATAGCGTCCTACTGTAATATGAACATCACTGCTCTTTATGCCTCAACTACCACACCTTGGTGATTGTTCTGAACATTTATCACCTTTGAGTAAAATGTGAGTACCAAAGGTCTGTTTTAAAATTTACATTTCATTAATTTAAACTTATGTTTTTGGTGCAACTTTCCTGGCTTAATTTGGAGTAATTTATTCATTCAAAACAATATTCTGTTAACGTTAGTAACATCACAGATCTGCTGAAAGATCTATGTCAGGACTTCCACAAATAGCTTAGTTCAAGCTTGATGGGAATGTTGAGAACTGAGATGGAGAACACATTAATTCACAGCCCATTTCCTCCCTAAAGTAAATAAATAAATAATAGGGGAGAAGAGAAAAAAATAATAAAATCAGCATTTGTTCCACTTTTTATCTGAAATATTTACATTTATAGAAAGTAAACATCAGTAACACAGAGAATTCAGTTTTATTCCTGGCAGGAATCTTTACTTATGAAATTCAATTGCAACTTTAATTGTACTAAAATACAACCAATGACAAACAGGCTGTTCTCTCAAAGATAGCCATATTTTAACAAACGACTCAATTTGCATTTATACGGAAGCCTGAACATAGTTAAATGTCCTAAGGTGCTTCACAGGAATGTATCAGGAGGGAAGTTCAGAGCCGAGACAGTTGAAGGCATGGCCATCAGGTGGTAGATAGTTTAAATTCAGATTAAATTCAGCTCATGTTGTTCCGTTGTTTAAAAAAGGCTCCAAAAGTAAACCAGGTAATTACAGGCCAGTGAGCCTGACGTCAGTAGTGGGTAGATTATTGGAAGGTGTTCTGAGAGATCGGATATACAATTATTTGGACAGCCAAGGGCTGATTAAGGATAGTCAGCATGGCTTTGTGCGTGGTAGGTCGTGTTTAACGAACCTTGTAGAGTTTTTTGTGGAGGTTACCAAGAAAGTAGATGAAGGAAAGGCTGTGGATGTTGTCTACATGGGCTTTAGTAAGGCCTTTGACAAGGTCCCACATGGGAGGTTAGTTCAGAAGGTTCAGACACTTGGTATCCATGGAGAGGTTGTAAACTGGATTTGAAATTGGCTGTGTGGGAGAAGACAGAGAGTGGTAGTGGATGATTGCTTCTCAGACTGGAGGCCTGTGACTAGTGGTGTGCCTCAGGGATCTGTGCTGGGACCATTGTTGTTTGTTGTCTATATCAATGATCTGGATGATAATGTGGTAAATTGGATCAGCAAGTTTGCTGATGACACTAAGATTGGAGGCGTTGTGGAGAGCGAGGAAGGCTTTCAAAGCTTGCAGAGGGATCTGGACCAACTGGAAAAATGGGCCAGAAAATGGCAGATGGAATTTAATGCAGAAAAGTGTGAGGTGTTGCATTTTGGAAAGACAAACCAAGGTAGGACATACACAGTAAATGGTAGGGCACTGAGGAGTGCGGAGGAACAAAGGGATCTGGGAGTTCAGATACATAATTCCCTGAAAGTGGCGTCACAGGTAGACAGGGTTGTAAAGAAAGCTTTTGGCATACTGGCCTTCATAAATCAAAGTATTGAGTATAGGAGTTGGGATGTTATGGTGAGGTTGTATAAGGCAATGGTGAGGCCAACTTTGGAGTATTGTGTGCAGTTCTGGTCACCTAACTACAGGTAGGATATCAGCAAGATTGAAAGAGTGCAGAGAAAATTTACTAGGATGTTGCCCGGTCTTCAGGAGTTGAGTTACAGGGAAAGATTAAACAGGTTAGGACTTTATTCCTTGGAGCGTAGAAGAATGAGGGGAGATTTGATAGAAGTTTACAAAATTATGAGGGGTATAGACAGAGTAAGTGCGAGTAGGCTCTTTCCACTTAGATTAGGAGAGATAAACACGAGAGGACATGGCTTTAGGGTGAAAGGGGAAAGGTTTAGGGGGAACATTAGGGGGAACTTCTTCACTCAGAGGGTGGTGGGAGTGTGGAACGAGCTGCCATCTGACGTGGTAACTGTGGGCTCACTCTTAAGTTTTAAGAATAAATTGGATAGATACATGGATAGGAGAGGTCTGGAGGGTTATGGACTGGGTGTAGGTCAATGGGACTAGCGGAATAATATTTCGGCACAGACTAGAAGGGCCGAATGGCCTGTTTTTCTGTGCTGTAGTTTTCTATGGTTCTATGGTTCTAGGTTTGCCCAGGAAGACAGCATAAGAGGAATGCAGACACCTCTGAAGTTTGTGGGGCTGGAGGAGATTACAGAGATAGTGAGGGGAGAATGGGTAAGGAAGGGTGAGGCCATGGACAGACTCAAAAACAAGGATGAGAATTTTAAAAATTGAGTTGTTGCTTAATTGAGAACTAATGTAGGATGGCAAGAATAGGGGTGATGGGTGAACAGGTCTTGGTGTAAGTTAAGACATGGGCAGCAAAGCTTTGGATGACCTCAACTTTGTGATCAGAAGTTGTTGGAGTAATTGAGACTAGAGGTAACAAAGCCATCAACGAGGGTTTCAGCAGCAGATGAACTGAAGCAGGTATGGAGTTGGGCAACATTACAGAGGTGGAAATAAAACAGGCAGTGTCTTAGTGATGTCATAAATGTGGTTGGAAGCTCATTTCAGAGTCATGGTTGTGAATGGTTTGGTTCAGCCTTAGACAGTTGCCGGGGAGAGACTTGAGGGCCACAGAATGGAGTTTATGGTGGGGACCAAAGATGTTGGCTTTGATCTTTCCAGTATTTAAGTGGAGGAAATTTCTCCACTTAACATCCAATACAGTTTGTTGGGCAGGGAACATGATAAATCAAAGGCAGTGCAGGGGTCGAGATCGAGGGGGTGAAGTAGAGTTTAATGCCATCAGTGTACATAGTGAAACCTGATGTTGGGCAGAATTTTGCCCTTGATGGGCGGGCGGGCCCAACCGACTCGGCGGTGGGCAGGCAGCCAATCCCCGCTGCCGAATCGGGCCACGCCGCCATTTTAAGTGGGCGGGCCAATTAAGGCCAGCCCAGTGTGATGCCTGACATGAAGCGCTATGTGCTTCCTGTGCGGGCGGGGGGGATTCCCCAAATGCGAGAGTGTGCTCTTTCACGCATGCGCACAAAAGAGCGCACATCTCCCTGAGGCTAAGTGCTGCCTCAGGGAGAGCGCTGAAAGTTTTTGAAACTTTAAAAATAGAAAAATAACAAAATCATTCACATGCCCCCCTCATGTGACAATGTCACACGAGATGGGACATGTTAATAAATATCACAAAAACTTTATTAAAGTTTTTTAAAACCGACATGAAACCTCATCCCGCCGCTGGATGAGGTTTCATGTTTTTTCAGAAGCCCGCCGGGGTTCCTGGCCTGCCCACCAACCTTAAGGTTGGACGGGCAGGGCCTTTAATTGATTTAACTTCCCTGTCAGTGGCCTCAATTGGCCATTGACAGGTCAGCAGGCAGACAGCTGATTGCGCTGTACCCCCCGCCTTCCTGAATATTTAAATGGGGCGGGATGACGTCGGGGGTTCTGCCTGATATCATCCCGCGTCATTTTCGCATCGGCGAGCGGGCCCTGCCCCCAGCTCACCGACGGAAAAATTCTGCCCATTGAGTTTTTGAATGACATTGCCAAGGGGCAGCTTATAGATAATAATTAGGAGGAGGCCAAAGATAGATCCTTGGAAGCAGTGCGGAAGTGGGAAGAGAAGCCACTGCAGGTGATTTTCTGGCTATGACCGGACAGATAAGAATGGAACCAGACGGGGACAGTCCCATCCAGCTGGCCAAATAAACTGCAGTGAATTCATTGGCTCTGCTTCTAGACACAGATTATTGTTGGAGGAATAGCAAATGGGGACAGTGAAGTTGGAAAGTTGACATAACAGCTCTGAAACTGGAGAAAGCTATTTAAAACATCTTTGGTGCCTCCGAGTTGCTGCAAACTTCATCAAAAGCAGTTTTTAGATTTGTACATGTTGCAACTTGTTCGAGTCTGTTTTATAAGCTTCTCTAGTCTGATCATCCCAGATCTAGGAAAGGGTCATACCTGAAACATTCTTACTCTTTCCATATTCTGGCTAACATTTTTTTCACAGCAGTTTATGTTTTCCTTTCCATTTTTCTGTTTTATTTTCAAAAAAACCTGCATTTATATAGCACCTTTCATCAGCTCAAGGTGTCCCAAAGTGCTCCATAGCCAATAATGTGCTTTTGAAGTATAGTCACTGTAGGAAATATGGCAACTAATTGCTCACAGCAAAATACCACAGACAGCAATGACCAGACTGTTATTGATGCTAGTGGAGGGGACAATATTGGCCAGGACTTCAGAGAGAATTTCCTTATGCTTCTTCAAAGTGGTGCCGTGGAAACTTTTATGTCCACCTGAGATAGGACAGCCGGCACTGGAGGCCATCAAAACCGGACGCCGTAGCAACACACCGGGGATGATGTCATCACATTTGGAGAATCAGCACCATTCAAGAGACAACAGGGGTGGAAGATGGGTAGTGGGGAGGGGGTGGGGGATGTATGAAAACAAACCAATTGTTTGGGTCCCTGTTGTATCAAGGCTGCATACATGTAAAGGAATGAGCGGAGGGCTCTGTCGATGCTGCTTTACTAAGCCAAGTGGACTAACACCCAAAATATGGGATATTAAGCCATCCAGCACCATACTGTGATCAGTCCGGCTAAACACTGGACTGTCCAGTATGAAGCTAGATATCTGGCCACCCTAACTTGGCAAGTGGGGCTTCAGTTTAACGTTTCACCTGAAAGATGGTACGTCAGCAGTGACACCCTGCAACCTTCTGACTCAGAGGTGAAAGTGCATCATTCTTCAGCAAATCCATGAACAAAGCATTTAGCATCCAAAAAGCTGGAACTCATTATTATTTTCATTAAGATGTAATCTGTTATTTTTCTTCCCACTTTACCTTTTCTCTGTGTATGCTGTACACTATTGCCCAAGTGGAAGGGCAGGCAGCTAACCTATCCCCAGACCTAAACTGACATATCAGATCCAGCATGTGTGGTGACATGACATTATGATTGATAGACAGGAATGTCAACTGGCCACTTTGAAATAAAATTAATACTTAGTATTTTGGCATTCCTGTATATGAAAACAGATTTGCATCATATTTTTGCTGATTCATATTGATTTTCAACAAAACTATTTTAAATGAATGCAGTTTTAATATGCAATTGTTTGGATATAAATGGGTGTGTGGCTCTGAGCGTCAACAGCCTTGGCATTGTCTACTTGTTGTATTTAGCAAACAATTTGGCTCTAAATGTCAGTAAATTGAGTTTAGTGGACATTTGTCTCAGGTTGGATTAGAACGCTGGCAAGACTTGTCACGAGCATTGATTTTTCTTCAAACAAATTGTCGAAAGCTGTGAGCACTCCTTCACTCATAACCCTCTGTGATTATATAACAAAGTGGGTTTGTGGATTATTCTTAATGTCTTTAGACCAAACTTTATAAATAAATGCCCCATTCCAAGTGAAGGGAACCCCAAAATGGTTACTTCGCAGTGGTTTGTCGAAAAGCCCTCAGAATGCTGCTGAGCACTAGTTCCATTAGTTCAGCCAGCTGCAAAGAGGAAAAAAGGATAGGTCAGGTAGTGAGCCAGAGACCACTTTTGCCTCCTATATTGCACTTCTCTGCCACATTCGAGGGGTGGAATTTTCCCATCTGGGACTGAGTCCCATGGCAGGGGCAGGGATGGGAACGTTTCCCGCCACAGAGGCCGTTGGGAAACTGCGTGACCCGGCCTAATGAATTATGCAGTCAGCGGTTTCCCGACATATCACGTGGCGGGGCGGGCTTGACGGCTCGTGCCCCGCCATCATATCCGGGCGCCATTTTTAAAAGATGTCTGGACATAACTGGCCCACTGTTAAAGTTAGAAGATGGGCCTTCAGGAAGACTCCACTTAGCAGATGCTCCCCCGACCCACTGCTGCGCATCTCAGGGTCCACATTCGCTGGAGGCCTCCAACCCGAACTCTGAAGGCTGTCCCAGGCCTTCTTCAGGTAAGTGCCAAAAGGAGCTCACCACGCTGCTCCAAAAGTGTTCTGGACTGGCGTGGTTTCCCACTGACTGCACAGAGGATCAGCGGATCAAGTGGGCGGGCAGGCAGATGATTCCAGTTGAGCCTTTGTCTGCATCCCAGTAACAGGATGCAAATTGGTTTCAGGCCAGCCTCTGGCAGGAATGGCGATTTACCATGTTGAGCAGGAGTGGAAGATCCCACTGTCATTTTATGCTGGCGTGAAACCGGTTTTTAGACCTCCTGCAGCAGTCTTCCCCCCCGCCTGACATTAAACCCACCATGGGGGGCATGGGAGAATTCCACCCTAGGTGTCAAAGTCACCGCGCTGAACCAGAAGGTTCAAGTCCCCCACTCCAGACACTTGAGGGCAAATTCTAGGCTGACACTGAAGTGCAGTACTGAAGGAGTACTGCACTATCAGAGGTGTCATCTTTCAGGTGAGACGTTAACCTGAGGCCCTGCCTACCCTCTCAGGAGGACATAAAAGATCCCATGGCATTATTATGAACAGCATGGCATTTTCCCTCAACTAACATCACTAAACAGGCACATTATCTGGCCATTACCACCTTGCTGTTTCTTGGAACCTTGCTGTGGGCCAATTGCTCAAGATATTCACCATCACTGTCCTGTTTCCTTTTCAGGTCCCATATGACAAGCGTACCTACTGGAAATCTGCTGGCTCCTTATACACATACAGGTTGGGCTCTGATGATGGAATTATGCCCCATCTGCTATATTAAGCAGTGGCCTAATTGGGGAAGCAGTCCCCCCCCCAACCCCTACATACCCCCAACCTCCCTACTTAGCCCCAACCACCCCTACCCCCAAACCCCCAACACCCCTCTACACCTCCACACCACCTATCCCCAAAACACCCCCTAACCCCAACATCCAACACCCCCATTACCCCCAACATCCCCTACACCCCATGATCCCCAACAACCCCCTACATCCTCCTACCCCCCAACACACCCCCTACCCCCAACACACCCCCTACACCCCGCTACCCCCAACACACCCCCTACACCCTCCTATCCCCAACACACCCTCTACACCCTCCTATTCCCAACACACCTCCTATCTCCTTAACCCCAACACCCCACTGACCCTCAACAACCCCCCTACACACTCCCCACCCCCCTACCCCCAGCACCTCCCTACACCCTCCAACATCTCCTACTCCCACATCCCCCAACACTCTGTCCACCCCCAACACCACACCTACAGCCCCCACTCCCCCTATCCCCCTACCCCTTTACCCCCAACACCCCCTACCGCCAACCGCCCCTACAGCCCCCAACCCTACCCCTAACACACCCCCGACAGCCCCAAACCCCCTACCCCAACACCCCCCTACACCCCCACCCCCCCACCCTCAACACCATCCCCACCCCACCCCCAACACCCCCCCACCCCAACACTCCCCTAGCCCCAACACCCCCTTCACCCCCTCCAGGTCAATCTAACTTAAAGAATATAGAGAGCTAGAAGAGTATTTAAACTTTTAGTTTAATTTTCTTGTGGGTCAGAAGGAGTATGAGTGAGCTGTTTAGGGCTTCCTTACCCAGGCCTTCAATGTAGATAAGGTGCCAACACATTAGCTAGAATACACAGGTGAGTTGGAACAAGTGACTGTGACAGGGAAGGAGTGTGAATCTGCTGGCCAAATATTCAATTCAGTTCCACCTACAGCAGCTTATGAATTCAGATCTTACAGGTCTTGCATATGAAATAAGATTCATGCTGAAGAAGGATTGTCTGTGGGAGTGAGTGGCAATGGGACTACTTCTGTGTAATTAGACCCAATTGAAATATTTCTTATAAATGATTAGACTGCTATTACAGAGGTATTGGGTTCCAATATACGAGGAACTCTCCTGTACAGATTCAGTACGGGGGGACTGGGATGCAGAGTGTCATAAGGAAGGTTTCCACAGAACTCTTTACTGCACTCAGGCCTGCTCCCATGCAGATCAGTGCTTAAACTGAAGGATTGCCCAGCAGTGGTGAGATGGCTAGAGAAGATGTGGATGAGGTTGCTGTCTCTTAATGTGACATTATAGCTCGCCAATCCAGCCCATCTACAACAGCAATAACAAATCTGCAACAAAGTGGGTAGATCCAGCCTATTACTGAATGGTGGACCTGGCTGAAGCAGTTACAAGCTCATTTAGGAACCAATAGATGGAGGTATGGCTTCTAGAGGGGAGCAAACTGTTTGTTAGAACATTGAATTAGGCTGAAGTTTAGCCCAAAGCCAGGTAGATATATCAATCAGGCAACGCAAACTCCTCCTGGTACTGGAATTAAATGTCAAAGTCGCTAATTCACAATCCTTTCATCCCTGGGTTGTGCTAATATCCATTCAAGATGAAAATCACATTTTCCCTTTCCAGTCACTGTTCTGATCTCACATAAAATTAAACTGAGAATTCTGAAGCCAGTGAGGAAGAGTTCACACCAAGAGCAGCAGTAGGCATACCTAAAAATGAGATGTCAACCTGATGAAACTACGGCACAGGAATACATGCATGCTAAACAGCGAAGGTAGCATGCTTTAGAGAAAGCTAAACAATCCCACAACTAAGGGATCAGATCAAAATCCGCAGTCCTAACACATCCAGTCATGAATGGTGGTGAACAATTAAACAGCCAACAGGAGGAGGAGGAGGCTCTATGAAAATCCCATCCTCAAGGGTGGAGGAGTTCACCACAGGAGTGCAAAAGACAGGGCTGAAGTGTTTACAACCATCTTCAGCCTGAAGTGCCAAGGGGTGATTTAGCTTTGCTTCCTCCTGAGGTCCCCAACATCACAGATGTCAGTCTTCAGATATGCAATTCACTCCTCATAATACTCAGTGAAGCAGTGATAATGGCTAAAGCTATCCGAACGATAGTCTAATCTCTGGCAAGGGGAGAACAGAAGGTGCTCATTTCAGGTTCAAAGCATAGTGTCTGTCAATATTGTAAGGTAGCAGGCGGTTAGGTTTTTCAAATGCCTAAACCAGTTTCTTTTTTTTCAGTCAAAGCCATTTAAATCACAGCATAAAATGTGACAGCGCAGGCTGACAGGACATCTTGTAACATTTTTCACTGCATTATTTTGCTTTTTCCATTGGAAATGCACTGTAATGGGTGTGAACAAATACACAAGGCTGGTCAATGTTCCCTTTAAAGGACAGAGCTCTATGACGAATCACTGTATTAAAAATGCATCTACATTTCAATACAGCACCTAATAGTGACATTTGGAGATATGAAAACACTTCACACTTACCTTTCAGAATGTTTGTGACTCCTCAGCAGGCTTTCCATTTTCTTCACAAACTTCCAAACCTGGTGTGCCTTTAATGAGCTTCCAAAACCCAGCACCAGTCGAAAATGATATGCGGGAGGACATCTGATTTATGCTCCAGTTAAAAAAGGGGAAACCGACCTCAATGGGGGCGGGTGTGCGTTTTGCAAACTAGGCACTCCCATCTCGCAAAAAGGCCAGAGAGAAAGGGCGTTGGGTCAGGAATGTGGAGGAAAATTGATTTCCTTCAAAAATCTAAGTGTGGCCGTTCGTGCAATGAAACATACTTCATCTGCACCCAGACAAAAAGTCAGCCCCAGGAGTTTTCAGGAATACTCTCCAGTTGCCTGGATAATTGATTTCCAAGAACACCATCCAAACCAAAGCAGCTGCTTGATTGGCACTCCATCCACCACCTTAACCATTAATCCCTCCACCAGCAGTGCATGGTAGCAGCAGGGTCTATCATTGACAAGGTGCACTGCAGCAACTCACCATGGTTTCTTTGACAGCACCTCTTAGATCTGTGATCTCTACCACCTAGAAGGACAAGGGCAGCAGATGCTTATGAACACAACCATCTTCAAGTTCCCCTCCAAGTCACACCCCAATATGACATGAACATATATCACCACTCCTTTATCGTCTCTGTGTCAAAATCCTTGCACTTTCACCCTAACAGCTCTGTGGGTGTACCTACACTATGTGAACTGCAGCATTTCTAGAAGGCAGCTCACCACCACCTTCTAAAGAGTAATTAATGATGGGTGATAAATGCTGACCTTGCTAGCAGCATGCACATCACCTAATTTAACAAATAAAATCACACAGTTTCCAGTGATTGAGAATAAATTCCTAATCTTACTCAGAGTAGCCATAAAAAAGGCATGTGTTGGAAATGGAAGAAAGTCATACTGATACATTAGGGCTTGCTCTTCTGTTTTAGCCTTCAGGCATATTCTTTGGAGCTTAGCTGTGTATTTTATCTGTGCATACCCATTTTGGGAGACTCAATGCAAAAAGTACCAAACTGTTCAACACATTTTTTCTGTATTCATTCTTGAGCTGTAAGCATCGCTGGCAAGACTACCATTTACTGCCCATTTCTAATAAGCATTGGGCAGGTGGTGATGAGCTGCCTTCTGGAACTGCTGCAGTCTGTGTGGTGTAGGTATGGAAGTAGTGCCAGGATGTTGACCCAGTAACAATAAAGGAAAGGTGATAAATTTTCAACTTGTGTTGGGCTGTGACTTGGAGGGGAGCTTGCAGCTGGTGTTGTTTGCATGCATCTGCTGCTCTTGTTCTTCAAGGTGGTAGAGGTCATGTGTTTGGGAAGTGCTGTCAAAGGAGCAGCTTGGGGAGTTGCTGTATTGCCTCTTATGTACAGTACACACAGCCACCACTGTGCATCAGTGATGGAGGAACTGAATTTTTAAGGTGATAGTTGGTTTGCTGATCAAGTGCTGTGTCTTAGATTGTGTCAAGCTACTTGAATTTTGCAGGAACTACACTCATCCAAGGAAGTGGAGAGTATTCCATTGCAATCCTGACTTGTACCTTGTAAATGGTGGACAGACCTTGGAGAAGGTCTGAGTTACTCATCACAAAATTCCCAGCCATTGTCCTGCTCTTATAGCCACTGTATTTATATGGCTAGCCTAGCTCAGTTTCTGGTCAACGGTAACCCCCAGGATGTTGATAGTGAGAGATTCAGCAATGGTTATGCTGTTAAATGTCAAGGGAAGATGGTTAAATTCTCTCTTGTTGGAGATGGCCATTGCCTGGTATTTGTATGGCAAGAATATTTGCCATTTATTAGCCCGAACCTGAGTGTTGTCCAGGTCTTACTGCACGCGGGCACAGACTGCTTCAGTATATGAGCAGTTGCAAATAGGATTGAATTCTGTCCAGTCATCAGTGAACATCCTCACTTCTGACCTAATGTTGGACGGAAGATCATTGATGAAGCAACTAAAGACAGTTGGACCCGAGACACTGCCCTGATGTCCTGGGACTTAGATGATTGAACTCCAACAACCACAACCACCTTCCTTTGTGCTAGGTGCTCCAACCAGTGGAGATTGTGTTTTCCCACTGATTCTCATTGACTTCAACTTTACTGGGGTTCCTTGATGCTACAATTGGTTGAATGCTGCCTTGATGTCATAGGTGGTCACTCTCATTTCACCTCTGAAATTCTGCTCTTCTGTTCATGTTTGGACCAAGGCTGTTATGATGTCTGGAACAGTGTGGTCCTGGTCAAACTCATACTGAGTATTGGTGAGAAGGTTATTGCTGGGTATGTGCCGCTTGATAGCACTGTAAATGATACCTTTGCTGATGGTTGAGAGTAGATGGGCAATAATTGGATGGATTGTATTTGTCTTGCTTTTTGTGGACTGGACAGGCCTGGGCAATTTTCCACATTGTTGGGTAGCTGCCAGTGTTGTAGCTGTACTGGAGCAACCTGGCTAATAGCATGGCTAATTCTGAAGCACAAGTCTTCAGTACCATTGCCAGGGTTTTGTCAGGGCATTTGCTATTTGCGGTGCCTTCACCAATTCCTCATATCATGTGGAATGGAGTGAATTGAATTGGCTGAAGATTGGCATCTATGATGCTGAGGACCTCAGGAGGAGGCTAAGATGGATTATCCACTTAGCACTTTGGGCTGAAAATGGTTGCAAATGCTTTAGCCTTGTCTCTTGTACTGACATGCAGGGCTCCCACACCGTTAATGATGGGGATGTTTTTGGAGTCTCCTCCTCTGGTTACCTGTTTAATTGTCCATCACCATTCATGACTAGATCTACCTTTACTACCCTCAGTGATTTTGGAAGTGGTGTTCAACATGGAGGAGCACTGATTCATCAGCTGAGGGAGGGTGATATGTGGTATTCAACAGGTTTCCATTCTCATCTTTGACCTGATGCCATGAGACTTAATGGGCCTTCACAGCCAATGCTGAGGACTTCCAGGTCCAGTCACTCCTCACTGTATGGCACTCTTCCAGCACCTCTGGAGGGTTTGTCCTGCCGATAATGGTGATGGAGAAGTCTGGGACATTGGCTGTAAACTATGCCGAGTATGAGTGAATATGTCAGATTGTTGCTTGATTAGTCTATGGGATAGCTCTTCCAATTTTGGCACAGTTTAGTGAGGAAGACTTTGCAGGGTTGATTGGGCCTTTGTAATTTCCAGTCCCCAGGCCAATTATTATAAACATGTTATTTCAGATTTTGTAATTGAATTTAAATTCTCCCAGCACCCTTGGTGGGATCTGCATGCACACCTCCAGAGCATTAGTCCAGTAACTTTACCACTATGTCAACATCTCCCTACTGAAACAATACCCTTCCCTTGAAGAATACAACAATTTACTAAAAAGTCTTTTGAAAGAAAAACTTGGAATCTCTTTTGCAGATTTGATAGGTAGAGCATCGCACCCAAGTGCACTCATCCTCTCTGAATTGATGTTAATTAAATTTATTCCAATTTATTATTGCAACTCTAACTTCTACTCAGTTTAACAATTAATGTTTCTTTCAGAAAAGTATCAGAATGCACAAGTGGCAGTTGAGTTTTTTGCCCACGGCATATTGTTTTCTTTAACCCATATGGAGAATATATTGGTGGTTAGTCAGTCAATCTCTGCATGTTCCATGTCTAGCTCTGGGGTTCTACTAATGGCAGCTGGATGAATTTTTAAACTCCCTGGTAGTTTAGTCGGTGTTCGCATATTCAACCTGACCTGATTATGTAATGGCCCAGGGAAAATAGTCAATAATATGCCTGATGTCTAGGGTGCCTAGGGAACCTTGCATCAGATTTCCATGGTGTACACTGCACTGGTTGAGCATTTTGTTTGTTGTAGGATGTGTTTGTGGAGCTAAAGGAATTGCGCTCCATGCCACCAGCAACCCGCCACACCCCACCCCACCACAAGTTATTCATCTGTACTTTTGGCTTTGATCAATACACATTAGGGTTTTTTTTTTCTCTGATTTGCTTTCCTTTGTAACATTCTCAATCACGAATTGTTTTCATATGGTAAATAAGAAGAAACAGTTTCCAGCGGCAGAACGGTTGGTAACCAAAGGATTCAGCATTAAAATAATTGGCAAAAGGACCAGAGGCAAGAAGAGGAAGACATTTTTTATGCAGCAAGTTATTATGATTTGGAATGCACTGCCTGAAAGGGTTATGAAAGCAAATTCAATAATAACTTTCAAAGGGAATTGAATTAAACATGAAGTGGAAACATTTGCAGGGCAGTGGGAAAGGTCAGGGCAGTAGGTAGCCCTTTCAAAGAAATGGCATTGGCAGAATGGAATCAGTGGCCTCCTTCCATGCTATATCTTTCTATGATTTTATGATAATGGCTGTTTAAATCTGAGCAAAGCCTTCCCAGATGCAGCAGCTGAACTTGCTTTCACCTCCCCGTGACTGGTTTCTCATACGGTATAACCTTACACTTTGAACATAATGGTGTATATAATGATCATCCCTTTCACAGTTTCAAAAAAATTGTTATGGCACTTGAATTTCTGAGTTTAAATTTAAATGGATTTGCTCACCCGAGGTGAGAAATAACATTAGAGCTTGCTGCATTATTTAGCTCCCCAAAATTTACTTTGTCAGTGTTCAGTACCAACTGCTGCAGCCCTTCTTTAAGTATAGGTAATAATTTTAACAGTTCTTGGTCACTTCTAATAGAAATGTTTCTGTTCGGAAATAGGAAAAGGCACTACTTAGCTCAATAAACTTTTCCTTTTTTAGCCTCCACCTTCTCATCATATCCCTAAATCCTCCCTTTTCTGCAATAATGCATCTAATTGTATCCTGACCCATTGATATGTTTACTTCACTGGCTTGACTTGGCAATGCATCCCATAATTTGACTATTTTGCCTGCCTATGGTTTAGACTCCTAACTTCCTAAATATCAATGTGTTCTCTGGTTGGAGATTGCATAGCTGCTGGGGCAGGCTGGATGGGGGAGGTGGATGAGTTGGCGGTGAGTAGAAGTCGTACCATAACAGTATAGGACGGGCTTGACTGACTAGTTAGTCTTTTCCTGACTCCTCAATTCTAAAGAAAATAAACCCAATTTTTTAAAAAATAAAAACTTTTCCAGACAATTGAAATTCCCGATAATCAAAATTCCCTCAAATGTACTAATATCCTTCCCCAAGTGTCAGGGATAGGTCAGTGGTAGTACTCTTGCTTCTGAATCAGAAGATTATGAGATTTAGATGCATTCCAGAGACTTGAGCACGTACTCCAGGATGACACTATTGTATATAGGCACAAATAAAGGCTTGCTGTTAACATACAGAAGACCTCCTTAACAGACACATTCTGTAACCAACACCATTACCACATGATTATTTGCTGTGCGCAAATCTACTGCCACATTCTTTACATTACAACAGCGGCAACTTCAGAAGGTACTTGGTTGTCCTGAGGCCATGAAAGGGGCTATATAAATACAAGTCTTTATTTTTATTAGGTGATCACACATTGGGCTGGATCGTGATCCCAATGTTGGCCTCAATTACAGGTCAGGAATCCAAAAGTAGCTGGGGTTGAGCATGATCTTCCTGGAGGTGGACAATTAAGAAGCTGCCTCCGGGAACCCTATCCAATTCAGCATAACAGGTGGACCAGGGACGTGGGAGGCTCAAAGGGCCCACAGCAATGTCCAGCTGACAGCCCTGCCGGCAGAGGGGTGCACTGCTGAGGAAAGTAGGAGAGCAGAGGAGCGCAGCAACATGAATGCGCTTTCCAGTGCCTTCGGCAAATATTAGATTGAAGAGGCCCACAGCAGGTAGGGCCACCAGTGTTTAGGGAGAACCTAACTGGGTTGTTAATAATAATTGGTTGCCCGCTTTCTTGAAGTGGGTTGTTAACTATTTTCCCAGCCACCCCTGGGAAGATCCCTCGGAGGTGGGAATGTGTTGGGGAGACTATTTTCCTGGATCCCCACCTCCAACCCTAATTTCACAGGTCAGGGAAAGTTCAGTCCCTTGGTTCAGATCAAGTCTGACCAATATTTTACCTGGCGACAGTATAATGGGCGGAATTTTCCACTCTGGAGCCTAAGTCTGATGGCAGGCAGAAAAGTTGGCTTGATTCCCACCGGGGGGGCAGGGTCAACACTTCCACTTCTTAGCTTATTAATCATGCATCAGCGAGGAGCTAGTGAAACTCATAGCGGGGTGGGCAGAAAG
This sequence comes from Cetorhinus maximus, assembly GCF_964194155.1. NCBI lineage: Eukaryota > Metazoa > Chordata > Chondrichthyes > Lamniformes > Cetorhinidae > Cetorhinus > Cetorhinus maximus. The sequence goes on along the minus strand of NC_135886.1, from coordinate 114,788,197 downwards.
TCGCCCGCCTGCCGTTATCTCATGGGGTTAAAATCCTGGCGCCATATTAAAAGGGCACCTAGACACCCACGTTCACTTATTGCAGGCCAGGAGCTCTGCATTACTCCTCCAGAGTCCTTGTGGCTGCAGCTCGTACTGGAGAAGCTCGCAGATGTGAGCAACCACATCATGGGACATACAAGGACACCTCCAGCATTGTCTTTTGCTCATCTTGAGATAAGAGTGCCACCAGCAATACACCCAAGCTCGCCTTTGCAGTGTTTCATGTTTGCCAGCGTCTTGCACTTAGAGAGGCCCTGATGCCTCCTGCTGCTCAGGCCCTTGCTCCTCATCGCCCTGTGCCAAACAGCAATGGGCCCTCCTTCTCCTCATCTGGATGAGAGCCTTTACCAAGGCAGGGTTGTCTGCAACCTGCATCATCGACACCTCAGTGGGTGTGTGAATGAATTGAAATAATACATTAAGTGAACATGTGCTTTACAGGTTTCCTCAAAGCCAGCAGGAAGTCCTAGGCCTCCGTCTAGACATCACATCCCCACCCAATCCCTTCCAGGTAAAGGACATCCTGGAGGACCAGAGATGGCTGTTCCTCCCGTTCATGCATGAATGCATACAGAGACATTGCTCTTTGACCAGGATGATGAGAGCCATGTGCAAGTAGACTCACGCAGACACTTTTCTGTTTGTCTCCCTTACCTTGAGTCCATATAGAGACCATTGCCTTGGCAGCATAGAAAGACTAATCCCTTTTCAGTCATGACCATTCACCAGGGAGGGTGGAGGTTTGGAATCATGAGTTGGCTGCCGTCCACCAGCCATGCCCCTTAGGGGCATTCCACCTGCCTCCCTCCCTTCATCCCTGCCTCTGACTGCACGTGTTCGCTTAATGCATTGTAAATGGCACAGAAACAAAATAACATCTACAGACCTTGAAGCCATTGATGAAGTGAAGCTTGCCAGGTGCACACCACTTATATACAGTCAGGAGATAGACCATTCTACATTCTTGCTGGTGGGGAACTTAATTTGGAGGGGGATCGTAATTCTGGCGAGTTGGCCTGTTAACGAGCATTCATGAGATACAAATGAATGCAAATGTGGTTCCCGACATAGCTCAGCGGGAAACTTAACCCGTATTTAACCCGCAAAAGTTGGCAGAACAAAATTCCAAACTAATTTCCTGCCGGTGGGAAACTGACTTTCTCCATCACATCAAATTTAGTGCCTCCATCATCCACGATTCCCATTACCGGCAGAAGTGAAAGATTCCACCTAACCTCTTTTGATTTGTATTTTATCTGTCTGTTAATGCAACTCAGTACCTAAGAGAGAGAAAATGAACTATGTAAAATAATACCACAGTGACAGCTGAAAATACGTAAGCTGTTGGGGTGTCTCAATAGTGGTGCCAGAGTGTATTACACCTGCGTTAGTGCAGGCCTTGAGATTGTTTATCACAAGGTCAGAACAAGGAGACAGAGGACAGCCTTAGGTCACTCCAGGGATAGAATTAGAAAGTGGTGAATAATTCAGCTGTGAGTTGTAGCAACATTAACAGGAAGAAGATGACCGAAACATCAGCAGTGAAAAAATAAAGAATGAAACATGTCAAAACAGAAAAGCAGGATAAAACACACAAAAATGCAGCAAATTTAAATCAAGGGAGAGAAAGGATAATATTAGAGAGTAGGGCAAGATTAATAAATAAAAATGACAAAGGTAAGCCTCACTGGCATAAGTCCATGCTTTCAACAAAGCATTCCCAGTAGTACTGATATGGTATTCTGTTAAATAAAGGGTAAGGATGACTTATCGAACCAACCTTGAGTTAAAAGCTATTTTTATATTAATCTTCCTTTAACTCAGAACCTGACAGTCCAGAGGCCGTGAGCCATTTGCTGGATTCATGTGGTTAAATCTGGCGTCTGTGCATCAGCAGCAGATTTATAAACCCAAAGGGTAATTTTGACAAGGGTGATGATATAAAATGGATGATTCAATTGCCCGTTACACATTTCTTTCAATTTTCACAAACATGAATCCCACCGTAAGCAAAAAGTGGGAGAACTATACAATGGGATGCCAATCCAAAATCTTCCACTTTACACAGTCAAAATTTCCACCCCTACCAGGCACTTTCCAGTGATTTGTGGAAAACAGATTTGACAGTATAAATATCAAAAGCAGATACACAATCCAGACATCTCAAATCCAGCTCAGAAGACTGCTCTAAATATGAACATACGCATGATAAGGTTGTTACACATTACTTCACTCAAAGTCGGTCTGGGGTGGGGCATTTAAAAAAAAAACACATGCACGAAATGAGCCAGGACACGTGCATAAAGTAGTCACTTATATACATGGAATGGTGCGCTTTCATATCCATACAGGTCTTTCCTTAAATAAAAGCAAACAAAGCTAATTCTAAAATATATGTGGAAAAAATGTTAGTAGCTGTTAGGAATTCAGCAGCTATTGTGATCTCACAGTAATGGCAATCAACATATACTTCTTATCTGATTGGGATGGCTTGGCCTGAAACTGGTCTGTAAACTTCAAAACTGGATGGGAGATCACTTCAGTATTTAAAGGAACAATTCACAGACCCCCTTCAGATTCTAGAAGACCTCCTCTTGCAACACCTCATTTCAATGTGATACCACTGAAGAATTTACGAATTGCAGAAGATTCTAGAACCCAAACTCACCTTCTGTTTGGATGACAAGTGTTCAAGCTGTCAAACCTCTTAATGTCACCATTTAGACCAAATATATATATAGAATATGAACAATCAGAAAATAAATGACATTGCATTCCCTTATCCTGCTGGATTAGCCTCATTATCTCTATTGATGTTCATAACTAAATGTCAATGGACAAATCTCATAGCCAGTACATTTTGTTAAAGCTCCTACAAAAGGGTAAAAGTGCTGAGGTGGCTGACACTGAACGTCCCAATAATTAGCCAACAATTCACACTTTCAAGCAATTGAAGGGAGGTTTAGTTTGGAGCAAGTGAAACAGAATTAAATAGACAAGCAATGATCTCACAGTACCAGAGAGTACCCAGTTACTGACAGACCATAAAGACCTACACAGTCCAACAGGCTATCTGAATATTAGGCCAACCTAGTCCCATCCATACTAATCCATTTCACACACTGCAAAATCAATGTTTATGGGAGATGGAAGGAGAACTTTTTTTTCCATAAACCTTATCATATAAAAATATATAGACTAGTGCAGAATATTTCTTACAGAATGCATACTGACATCAGAATAAAATAATGTTATCAAGAAAAAAAATATGGGCTGCTGAATGTGTTCAGTATTTTCTGATAATTGTTGCTCAATTAAGTACTTACAGAACCAATGCATGACTGACATGCTAAAATTAAAGATAAACAATTTTGTTGTTCCTTTGCGCTCTGCAGTTTTCTTCTTGCCTCTGGCCCAGGTTGCTAAAGGAAGTAGGGAGTGGAAATAATTGCACTAATCTTCCAGCCTTCCCTGGATGGGGGGCAGGTGCCAGAGAACCGGAGAGTAGTAAATGTTATTTACCCTTATTTAGGAAAGGGCATTCTTAGTAAATACGATCTGGTCAGATTACTATCAGTGGTAGGTAAAATTTTGAAAACAATAATTGGGGAAAAATATCAACTGGCACGAAAGGTTTTAGTTAATTAAGGAGAGCCAGCATAGAATTGTAAAAGGCAGATCATGATTGACTAATCTAATTGATTTATTTTGATAAAGTAACAGAGAAGGGTGCTGAAGGGAATACAATGGATGTTGTATTTATGGAATTTTATGAAGTGTTTTTGATAAAGTACCACATAAAAAGCTAGTTAACAATATTGAAGCTCGTGGAATAGGAGGGTCAGTGTCAGTTTGAATAAAAAATTGGCTTAAGGAAAGGAAACACTGAGTTGTGATAAATGGTTGTTTTTCAGACTGGAGGGTGTTGGACAGCGGTGTCTCTAAATGAACACCACTTTTTTGATATATATAAATGACTTAGACATAGGAACACAGAATAACATTTCAAAGTTTGCCAATGATGGCAAGCTTCAAGGAGTGATAAACTGTGAGCATGATACCAATCAACTGCAATAAGATATAAATTGGATAGAAGATTGGGCAGACAAGTGGCAGCTGAATTTAATAAAGAGAAGCCTGAGGTGATGCATCTTGGCAGAAGGAGCAGTGAGGAGAAATCTGAACTTAATGGTATAGTTCTAAAGAGTGCTGGGACAGAGGAACCTGGAGGTTCATGTGCATGGATCTTTGAAGGTGGCAGGACATATTAGGAAAGTAATTAGCAAAGCATATGTGATTTTGAGCTTCATAGAGGTATTGAGTACAAAATAAGGGATGTTTATACTGAACATTTATAACACTCTGGTTAGGCCAAAACTAGGGCATTGCATCTAGTTCTGTTTTTTTTTAAAATTCATTTAGGGGGTGTGGGCTTTGCTGGCTGGGCCAGTGTTTATTGCCCATCCCTAGTTGCCTTTGAGAAGGTGGTGATGAGCTGCCTTCTTGAACTGCTGCAGTCCATGTGGTGTAGATACAACCAAAGTGCTGTTAGGAAGGGAGTTCCAGAATTTTGACCCAGTGACAATGAAGGAATGGCAATATGTTTCCACGTCAGGATGGTGAGTGACTTGGAGGGGAACTTCCAGGTGGTGGTGTTCCCATCTATCTGCTGCCCTTGTCCTTCTAGATGGTAGTGGTTGTGGGTTTGGAAGGTGCTGTCTAAGGAGCCTTGGTGATATCCTGCAGTGCATCTTGTAGATGGTACACACTGCTGCTACTGTGTGGTTGAGGGAGTGGATGTGGTGCTAATCAAGTGGGCTGCTTTGTCCTGGATGGTGTCAAGATTCTTGAGTATTGTGGGAGGTGCATTCATCCAGGCAAGTGGGGAGTATTCCATCACACTCCTGACTTGTGCCTTGTAGATTGTGGAGGTGAGTAACTCATCGCAGGATTCCTAGCCTCTAACCTGCTTTTGTAGCCACAGTATTTATATGGCTAGTTAAGTTTCTGGTCAATGGTCACCACACTTTAAGAAGGATGTGAGGGTCCTTGTGAGGGAGCAGTGGAGAATTACCAGAACCGTTCCAGGGGATGAGAGATTCTAGCTCCAAGGTTAGATTGGAGAAGATAGGGCTGTTCTCCTTGGAGTAAAGGAGATTGAGGGGAGATTTGAATTAAAAATATATAAGATTATGACAGGTTTAGATAAGGTAGACAAATAAAAGCTGTTCCTATTCGTTGATGGTAAAAAGGACTCGGGGATATCAATATAAGGTTTTGGACATGAGGTGCAGGGTGTTGTGAGGAAGAAGTTTATGACGCAGCGGGTTGTTGTAATGACCTGGAACTCGCTGCCAACCAGAGTGGTCATCTCCGCTTCGAGCAATGATTTTAAAAGGAATTTGGCTGCGCACATGAGAGAAATAAACTTGCAGGACTATGGGGGATGGGGGAGAAGACGACTGACTGGATTGCTCTACAGAGAGGCAGTAAGGACTCAGAGCTGAATGGCCTCCTTCTGTGTCATAATGACTTTATGGCTGGAATATTACACTTGCCCTTGGGGTGGTTGGGCTGTGAGGGGGCACAAAGTTGGGTGGCATAGCAATGTGCATCTGCCTATTGCCTACTTGCCTCCATTGGTATTTTAACATGGTGAGGAGGCACAGGCAACATGCCCACACTTGGCCCAATTGGGCCCCTTAATTGGCCAATTAATGGCCACTTAAGGGCTTCCTCCTGCCACCACTGATAGGTTATCAGTGACAGGAGGAGCCCACACGATGTGGCGAGGCTGTCAGATAAGTGCTCACGCTGGCTGTGGGTGGGCACCCAAAGGCCTGCCCTCCTCTCCCCAATGGTAATTGCCACCCTCGCTTGTTTTTTCACCCCCCCCCCCTCACCACACCCCCACCCTCACCCTGGCCTCCTGGTCACGGCCTAACCTCTTGCTGGGGCCTGCCAGAAGGGTCCCAATGAAGTTACTCCGACTTGGCTCAGTATCTGCCTCCTCCATGGCTACTTGTTGGGGACAGCTGCAGTCCCAGCAGTGGCCAACACTCCCGGCAGCACTGCTGGGTCTAGAGAGCTGCTAGCTATCTGATTGGCCAGCAGATCTGGTTGGTGGGACATCCGTCCACATTGAGGGTGGAAGCCGCGACCTCGGGCAGTCAACAGCCTGGTGACCATAAAATCTGGTTGTGGTTTCCTGGCCTGCTGAAGGTGGGCTCAAATGTGGTGGGGCCACAAGCTCAGCAAAGATTTCTGGCATACAACCTTAGCACTCTACTGTAGGTCCTGTGTTTTGTGGACATGAAACTTTATGGATGCTGGTACCCCTCCAGAATCTCACTTTAATGAGCATTCTTCATGTGCCAGACTAGGCAGTGAGTATTGGCAGGCTATTTTGATATGGCCATCACAGCAGAGTACCATTCTGTCCTTACTTTCAATCAGGTTGGTGACCAGGAACATTAACCCTGTCTGCCTTTCTTTCCCTTCTCTACTGACTCCAGTTGAGATTGGCAAAGTCAAAACAGGACGAAATAGATTTTGTTGAAAAATTCATTTTCTGTGAACATATGTATTAACTTTGGAGTTAACGTTGACAAGTCAGTTACTGGTTTAAAAAAAAATAATTTCTGTCTCACCCAGAGATACCTGGAGCAGAAAACTGGGAATACATGTTCATTGAATAATTACATTAGAGGTTAATTGTTAGATTTCCTGCTCTAAGTTTTTGAGAGACCAGTTTTCCACCAAACAAGAGTCAGCAAAGCACTTCCAGTATGGAAAGCAAAGACAAAAAAAATGAAGAAAAGTAGAAACGACACAGGCCAGAATTTTACCCTCCCCCACCTGCGGGTTTTTAAGATGGTGGGGGAAAGCATGAAATTGAAGGGACTGGATTCCTCCGTGTTCCCGCCCACCCCCAACCACACAGCGATTTTATGCTGGGGTGGGCAAGGCCTCAGATGGGAAGCCAACCCTTGCCCCAGCTATTGACCACTTAAGGGCTGTTTCCCACCCAGCCTCAATTTTTAGGGGGAAGCCCAAAAAAAGGACAGAGTTACATCTCGGGTGGGAAATGGGGTTGGGGGGCACCTCCATCAGGAGCCCCTTTCTGAATTCAGATGCAGCCCCCCCCATCCTCATTATGTCCGGTGGCCTCTGGACCTCTCTTCCCCCTGATCGCCCCCTTTGGCCCCACCCAGGCCTTCCCTACCCTCCCTGCCTTGGGACCCCTTGAACTTACCTCGGCCTCTGGTGTCCAGACTTAAGCTCTGACATCCTCCTGTATTTTTTCTTCTGTCCACTGCAGCTGCTGGCCAATCATATTGGCCGGCAGCTCTCTAAGATGGGACTTTGTCCTGAGTGAGGCGTGGAAGTCCCACATACAGCCACTTGACGCTCATTCGAGTGTGAAATGTCTGTGGGGCACTCTGAGTCGGTGCTTTGAATGGCGAAAAGGTGAGGCCACAGAATCAGAGCACAAAACACGTTGAAGAAAATGGAAAATTCTCAATCTTTTCCAATTTTGAACACTGCAAAATGAGTATGGCATACCTCAGTGGAAGAAATGATTTAAAGGGGATATCTTGCCAAAGCTGAAAGTGATGCAAACTTTATAGATTTTGTTATTAATGACTCAAATAAGAGTTTCAATTTGACATAAAATGACTCAATCTGGTAAATTTGCATCTACACACTGCCTTACTTTACAAGTACTAAATCCAGATGATTTTTGGTAGAACTTCTTTATACTTGCACTCCTCCAATCTTGGTGTCTGGTGCATTCCCAATTTCACTCACTGCGCTATTGGTGGTCGTGCCTGCAGTTGCCTTTTTTTTGTCCATTCACAGGATGTGGGATCACTAGCCAGGCCAGCATTTATTACCTATCTCTCATTGCCCTAGTTCAGAAGGCATTCAAGAGTCACATGTAGGCCAGACCAGGTAAGGACAGCAGATTTCCTTCCCTAAAGGACATTAGTGAACCAGGTGGGTTTTTACAACAATCAACAGTGCTTCATGGTTATCATTAGACTTTTAATTCCAGATCATTTTTAAAATTGAATTTATATTCCACCATTTGCCATGGGGGATTTGAACCCAGGTCCCCAGAGCATGATCCTGGGTCTCTGGATTGCTAGTTCAGCGATAATACCACTACGCCATTGTTTCCCCTCATTGCCTAGGCTATAAGCTCTGGAATAATCTTCCTACACCTCTCCACCTCATTTTCCTCCTTAAAGACACTCTTGAAAACCTACCTTTATGACCAAGATTTTGGTCACCTGATGCAATATTCTCTTATGTGGCTCGGTGTCATACTTTGTTCTATAATGCTCCTGTGAAGCGCTTTGGGATATTTTATCATATTAAAGGTGCTATATAAATATACGTCGTTGTTGATTTTTGGTAGAAAACCTATTACTAATGTTTGTTGTAAATCTCCCTTTTGTTGCTTAGTTGAAATATAAAGTGCAAGTGAAAAGATGTCACAAATGTTGACCATATGATAACTAAACTATTTGGATGCTGCCTCAAGGAGACAATGGGCCATTAATGAAGCAGTTTTAGAATAGCTCATGGGTCATATAATATTTTTGTGGTTAGCATGCTTATTGATGCTGCAAGGCCTATGACATAAAAAAATACAAATTAATCTACATAACTTATCAATAAAGTAGTAGGTTAAAAAATCAGGATAGAACCCAAGCGACAAGCACAACTGATTTTTAAAAAATATGATTTGTAGAGAAATCTCAAGCTTGATAGTTAGCCTTGAAATGGAAATACCACAGAGTTCTGACATGTGGGACTGTTAAGAAAAGACACATAAATTATGTTATGTGGTAGGTGTTTGGAAGAGAGGTAACACTATTGGGCTGGCTTTTTGCACAGTCAGGGAGACTGTGTGGACCTTTAGGAATGGTGGTTGGGAATGAATAAATGACTGCTTTTTTAAAGCTTTTTCACACATGATATTGTTACTATACAGAGTGTATGCTCAGTAAATGGGCATTGAAATGCCATAGGTTGGCATGGAGGGTATAAAGGGCTGTGGGGGTGGGTGGGTAGTGGGGTATAGGTTGGCACAGAGGGAGTTTATGGGAGGAGTGAGGGAGGTGTGAGGGGTAAGGGCTAAAGGGCTGTTCTGTTTTATTGTTTTTATTGTAACTGGGACAAATTCCCAGAGCACTGAGGCGGGCCTTTTATACAGCCCGCCTCGGCACCCAGCAGAAGGGGGAGGTGGCAGGCCTGACTTCAGCACCTACCCACTGCCTGCCTCACCCCCACCGGAACGGAACTCCTATCTTTGCAGGCAATATCTCCTGAGGTAGGTACGCCAACCAGGAAATCTCCTGACTCTCACTACCTGCCTCTAGGATGAAAATCCAGCCCATAGTCTTTGCTTTGCTTTTTTTACTTTCCTGCATTGTGCAGTGCGTAACATACCTTACTCTATTCTGTATTCACGATCAACTACACCGCCAATTTTTGTGTCATCTGCAAATTTCCCAATCATGCCCTTACGTCCAAATATATACAACAAACAGCAAGGGACCCAATACTGAACCCTGTGAACACCACTGGAAACCACTTCCATTCACAAAAAGACATCCATCGACCATTACCCTTTGTTTTCTGTCACTGAGCCAATTTTGGATCCAACTCACCACATTCCTCTGTATCCCATAGGCTTTTACTCTTCTGACCAGCCTGCCATGTTACCTTGTCAAATGCCTTACTAAAATCCATGAAGACACCATCCACTGCACTGCCCTCATCAATTCTTATTGTTACTTCCCCAAAAGATTGGATTCATTGAGTAAGACACGACCTTTCCGGAACAAAACCATGCTGACTGTCCCTGATTAATCCATTCCTTTCTAAGTGACGATTTATCCTGTCTCAGAATTGATTTTAACAATTTTCCCACCACCAAAGTCAGACTTACCAGCCTATAATTATTTGGCCTGTCCCTCACACCTTTTTAACAACATTGGCAAACCTCCAATCATTTGCTACCTCATCTGTATCTAGTGAAGATTAGAAAATGATCCTCAGAGCATCCGTTACTTCCTCCCTGGCTTCCTTTAACAGCCTGGGATACAATCCATCTGGTCCTGGTCATTTATCCACCTTCAAGGATGACAGTCTCTCCAGTACTTCCCTTCTCATTATGCTTATTGTATCTAATGTCTCACAATCCTCCTCTTTAACTAGAATGTCACCCCTCTCCTTTGTGAAGACAGAGACACAGTACTCATTAAGAACCCTGCCCATATCTTCTGCATCCACGCATAAGTTACCTTGTACATCTTTGATGGGCCCTAACCTTTTCTTAGTTATCCTCTTGTTCTTAATGTACTGGTAAAACATCTTTGGTTTTACCTTGATTTTACCTGGCAATATTTTTTCATGTCCTCTCTTTGCTTTCCTAATTTCCTTTTTTACTTCACCCCTGCACTTTCTATACTCCTCTAGGCTTTTTACAATATTAAGTTTTTTGTGATTGTTGTAAGCTTTTTTTTCCTGCTTTATCTTGCCATGTATGCTTCTGGATAACCAGGGGACTCTAGATTTGGCAGTACTGTCCTTTTTTCTTTGTGGGGACATGTCTTCGCTGTACCCGTAGAATCTCACTTTTGAACTATTCCCTGATTTGTCACTGATTTTCCTTCAATTAGCTGTGTCCAGTCCACTTTCGCAAACTCACTTCTCAGCTTTGTAAAAGTCTGTCTTCCCCCAACTTAGAACTTCTACTCCTGGCTCTATCTTTGTTCTTTTCCACAATAATGCTAAATCTAACTGTATTATGGTCACTATCTATGAAATGGTCACCCACTGCTATTTTATCCACTTGTCCTGCTTCATTTCCTAAGACTAAATTTAGAATTGTGCCTCCTCCCCCTCGTTGGGCTTTTTATGTGCTGGCTAAAAAAGTTCTCTTGAATGCAGTTCAAGAATTTTGTGCCCTCTTTGCCTTTCACATTGTTTATATCCCAGTTGATATTAGGGTGGTTGAGGTTTTCAACTATTATTGTCCTATTGTCTTTAGTGAGAAATTTGCCTCCATATTTGTTCTTCTATCTCCCTCTTGCTAGTTGGGGGTCCATAGTACACTCTTAACAGTGTGACTGTCACTTTTTATTTTCTGATCTCAATCCATATGGCCTCCTTTGATGATTCATTTAGTACATCATCCCCAACAGCCATTGATTGTTTCTTTAACCAATAATGCTACAGCCCCACCATTTTATCCCCTCTCTATCTTGCCTGAAAACTCTATATCCAAGGATGTTGAGCTGCCATTTATGACCCTCTTTAAGCCAAGTTTCCATTATAGCAATGATATCATGTTGCCGTGTGCCTATCTGTGCCCTCAGCTCATTGGCTTTATTTGCTATACTCCTTGAATTTACATATATACCTTTTAACATTGCCAAATTCCTATGCTGTACGCTTTTTAATCTTTGCTCCTCCTGTCTTTCTGAGTCACTAGTTAGTTTTCTGTCTCCCATTCCCTGCTCTGAATTTGTCCTATCTGAATCTGCCCTCAGGTTCCCATTTCCCTGCCAATCTAGTTTAAACCCACTTCTCACCCCAACCCCCCCACCCTGCACCAGGAGCAAACTTCCCCATGAGGCTATTCATCCTGATCCTTTTCAGGTGTAGACAGTCAAGTTTGTACAGATTTCACATTCCCCTGAACAGGTCCCAATGCCTCAGAGATCTGATGCCCTCCCTCTTGCACCAGCTTTCAAGCCATGTGTTCAATTGCTCAGTTCTTCTATTTCTATGCTCACTAGCATGTGGGACTGAAAGTAATCCTGAGATTCCTGCTTTACAGGTCCTGATTTGCAATCTCCTGCCTAGCCCTTTAAAATATGTTATCAGGGCCTCATCCCCTTTCCTACCTAAATCATCGGTACCAATGTGGACCATGACCTCTGACTGTACACCCTCCCCCAGAAGAAGGTCCTGCAGCCGTTCCATGACATCCTTGATCCTGGCACCAGGGAGACAACATGCCATCTTGGAGTCATGTCTATGCCACAGAAACGCCTGTCTGTTCCCCTAACTAATGAATCCCCTATCACTACTTCCTTTCTTCTTCCCCTCTTGTACAGCTGAGCCACCCGTGGTACCATGAACTTGGCTCTGACTGCACTCCGTCTGAGGAACCAACTCCCTCACCAGTATCCAAAATGGAAAACCAATTAGTGAGTGGGACCCCAAGGGACTCCTGCACTACCTGCCTGCTTCTCTTGGACTGCCTGGTGGTCACCCATTCCCTTTCTGCTTCCATGCCCCTAAGCTGCGGTGTGACCAACTCTCTGAATGATCTATCGATGTAGCTCTCAGCCTCACGGAGGTGCCATAGTGACTCCAGCCACCACTCGAGCTCTGAAACCTGGAGCTCATAGTTCTGCAGTTGGTGATACTTCCTGCACATGTAGTCGTCTAGGTGACTGATAACATCCACGACTTCTCACATACTACAGGATGTGCATTCCACATGACTGAGCTGCCCTGCCATGCCAAAACCTTACTTGACTTACTTTAACTTTATTTTACTTTGGTTTACTTAAATTACTTTATTCTACTTGACCTTGACTTAACTTTACTTCCCTCTAGCTTGCGTTTCTTACTTAAATCTAAGTATTTACTTCTTTAAGATAATACGTTTTTCTAATTTTCAGCTATTTAAAGACACTCCCTGACAGAAGTTTCTCACCAACCACTGAACTTTCAGTTTTACTGTGATGTTACTCTGATTTGTTTTGAAACTCAGCCAGCTCTTGAGTAGGTCAGTTCCGGTTCTCTCTGCTCCCCGCAGTTAAGTGAAGGCCCCAAGCCTTGCCTTCTCTTTTATCTGCTCCTGAATTGAGGTGTCTCCCACAGGCCCAGTTCTCTCTGCTCTCCGAAGGTATGCAAAGGCCCTGAGCCTCACCCTCTCTTTTATCTGCTCCCGAGTAGAAGTGTCTCCCATAGGTCCGGTTCTCTCTGCTCCCCGAAAGTGAGCCAAAGGATGACGTTTAAAGATAAGCGAGCAAAATATGCACTACCCAACCACGTATCTGCTTTCCTGTGATGTCGCACTTTGATTTCTGTCAGAAGGTGGCTGCTCTGGGGACACAGACTGGATAATTTTTCTAAATGATCCTGACTACCTTTGGCTCTACTTTTCTGCTGCTGCCTATCTTCAACTGCTTCATCAATGACTGTCCCTCCCATCATAATGGCCAAATTGGGGCTGTTCGCTGACGATTACACAATGTTCAGCACCATTCGTGACTCCTCAGATACTGAAGCAATCCGTGCCCATATGCAAAAAGACATGGACAACATTCAGGTTTGGGCTGATAAGTAGCAAGTAACATTTGCACCCCACAAATGCCAGCAATGACCATCTCTAACAAGAGAGAATCCAACCATTGTCCCTTGACAGCCAGTGGCATTACCATCACTGAATCCAACAGTATCAACATCCTGGGGGTTACCATTGGCCAGAAACTGAATTGGGCTAGCCATATAAATACTGTGGCTACTAGAGCAGGTCAGAGGCTGGGAATTCTGCAGAGAATAACTCACCTCCTGACTTCCCAAAGCCTGTCCACCATCTACAAGGCACAAGTCAGGAGTGTGATGGAATACTCTTCATTTGCCTGGATGAGTGCAGCTCCAATAACGCTCATGAAGCTCGACACCATCCAGGACATGCATTTAGCTTTGAAAGGGAGGAGGTATTAGCAGTTTCAATGGGCTTAAAAGTGGATAAATCCCCAGGCCCAGGGGAGATGTATCCCAGGCTATGTGAGGCAAGAGAGGAGATTGCTGGGGCTCTGACACCAATTTTCAAATCCTCTCTGGCCACAGAGGTGCCAGAGGACTGGAGGGCAGCAAATGTGGTACCATTATTCAAGAAGGGTAGTAGGGATAAGCCAGGTAATTACAGGCCAGTAAGTCTATCATCAGTAGTAGGGAAACTATTGGAAAAAGTTCTGAGGGACAGGATTAATCTCCACTTGAAGAGGCAGGGATTAATCAGGGATAGTCAGCATGGCTTTGTCAGGGAGAGATCATGTCTAACAAGTTTGATTGAATTTTTTGAGGAGGTGATTCATTGTGTAGATGAGGGTAGTGCAGTTGATGTAGTCTACATGGGCATCAGTAAGGCTTTTGACAAGGTCCTGCGTGGGAGAATGGTCAAGAAGGTAAGAGCCCATGGGATCCAGGGCAATTTGGCAAATTGGATCCAAAATTGGCTTAGTGGTAGGGGGCAGAGGGTGATGGTCAAAGGTTGTTTTTGTGATTGGAAGCCTATGACGAGTGATGTACGGCATGGATCAGTGCTGGGACCCTTGCTGTTTGTAGTGAACATTAATGATTTAGACATGAATATAAGAGGTATGATCAGTAAGTTTGCAGATGACACGAAAGTTGGTGGTGTCGTAAATAATGAGGAGGAAATCCTTAGATTACAGAACGATATAGATGGGCTGGTAAGATGGGCAGAGCAGTGGCAAATTGAATTTAATCCTGAGATGTGTGAGGTGATGCATTTTGGGAGGACTAACACGGCAAGGAAATGCACAATGAATGGTAGGACCCTAAAAAGTACAGAGGATCAGAGGGACCTTGGTGTACATGTCCATAGATCCCTGAAGGCAGAAGCACAGGTAGATAAGGTGGTTAAGAAGGATATGGGATATTTGCCTTTATGAGCCGAGGCATAGAACATAAGAGCAGGGAGGTTATGTTGGAGCTGTATAAAACGCTTGTTAGGCCACAGCTGGAGTACTATGTGCAGTTTTGGTCGCCACACTAAAGGAAGGACACGATTGCACTGGAGAGGGTGCAGAGGAGATTCACAAGGATGTTGCCTGGGCTGGAGCGTTTCAGCAATGAAGAGAGACTAGATAGGCTAGGGCTGTTTTCCTTAGAGCAACGAAGGCTGAGGGGGGACCTGATAGAGGTATACAAAATTATGAGGGTCATAGGTAGGGTAGATAGGAAGAAACTTTTCCCCTTAGTGGAGGTGTCAATGACCAGGGCCAGGGGGCATAGATTTAAGGTAAGGGGCAGGAGGTTTAGAGGGGATTTGAGGATAATTTTTTTCACCCAGAGGGTGGTTGGAATCTGGAATACACTGTCCAAGGGGATGGTGGAGGCAGGAACCCTCACAACATTTAAGAAGTATTTAGATGAGCACTTGAAATGCCATAGCATACAGGGCTATGGGACAAATGCTGGAAAATGGGATTAGAATACATAGGTGCTTGATGGCTAGCATGACACGATGGTCGAATGGCCTGTTTCTATGCTGTGTAACTCTATGACTCTATGGGTGGGATTTTACGCACCCAGCTGCCGCCGGGATCATCCGGTCCCGCCGCTAGTCAATGGATTTCTGGCTGGGACGCTGCTTCAGCTGCGGTGGGTCCTGCCCATGATGGGGCCAGAAAATCCCAGCCTATGACTCGATGACAAAGCAGCCCTCTTGATTGGCGCCCATCCATAATCTTCAATAACCACTCCCTCCACCACTGACGCGCAGTGGCAGCAGTGTGTACCATCTACAAGATGCACCACAGCATCTCCAAGGCTCCTTCAACAGCACCTTCGAAACCCGCGACCTCTACCGCCTAGGAGGACAAGGACAGCAGATGCTTGGGTACACCGCCTCCTGCAAGTTCCCCTCCAAGCCCCACACCATCCTGACTTGGAACTATTATCACCGTTCCTTCACTGTCACTGGGTCAAAATCCTGGAACTCTCTTCCTAACAGACATGGACTGCGGCGGTTCAAGAAGGTGGCTCACCACCAGCTTTTTGTGGGCAATTAACGATGGGCAATAAAAATGCTGGCCTAGCCAATGATGCCCACGTCCCGATAAAGAGAATTTAAAAAATGAGACTGCAAACTGGCCATCCAGTCCTGAAGTTGCATTTCTTGTAAGTGTTTGTGTTGATGTCAGCTTTGAAATTACAGGATGCAAGGCCGGTGCCTGATGCATTATATGCATATGTGAAATTTCACTCTCTATTTTAGCCAGGATGTTGATGTATTTATTTTAAAGCTAACATCTAGCTTATAACATCTCTGCTAAAGCATCAGGAAGTGGAATTTCAGATGAATGCACAGAGTTCATTTGTTATTGTACAGGTGTAGTAAAAGACATTGCAAATGGCTATTAGATTAAGTGGATTAGAGGAAAAAAAGATCCAGCTATATTTTTTCCAAATGGACAGGATGCATTTAATGGCTTGAAAAGATTTTTTGCATTCAGATCTCACAAAATCATAGACCCAGGTTTTCGCTCCCAGGTCGGGTGAGCAGAGACTGGAGAATTTTTTTCACCCAAAGGGTGGTTAGAATCTGGAAGGTGGTATAGATGGGGCATGGGGAGTGTATGAAAATTGGTGGCCTGCAGTCCTGATTTTTGTTCTGGTGGCGGGCTGGATTAATCAGGCCAGCAACCCCCAGAACAAGTGTGGAGGCTCCTGAGTGCGGAAGTGAATGAGTGGGAGGCCTGCCTCTGTATACTGGCACTTTGTTGAATTTAATTAAAAAATTATTAAAACAGAAAACAGTCTTCCAGCCCTCACCCCTTACTCTCAATCACCTTCCCATACATTCCCCATGCCCCATCTATACCACCTCACGCCTGCCACCCACCCACATAGCACCTCATACTTCCTATGCCAGTCCATGCCCCTCTACTCACCCCCCGTGGCCCCTTATACCCCCTTATTTCCCCCCCACTCATCCCCATAGCCCTTTATAGCCCCATGCCCTCTACCCTTTGCCCTTACCTCCTCCATGGCAACTCACATTGTAACTACCAAGGGCAAACCTCAGGACCCGTGCTGACATAAAATAAAGTTATGTGTCTATTGACGATGTCACTATTTTAAACAAAAAAGCTCTCTAATTAAAAACAACATTAAATCCATGAAAATTCCTTTAACTAATCTCTTATGAAAATAAACATATCTATTCTATCAACACTTGGAGCTGTCAGTCAAACTGTTCACTTAACAGGCGCTCTAGTGTGATAATGTTAGCTTATAAAATCAGTTATTGTGGCACAAATTCTATAATGATAACCCTCAGCCTTATGCCAACAGATAATGAAATATCAAGCACTAATTTTTTTTGAACGTCATACTTTAAAAAAAATTAAACCCAGCAGATTTAAATCCCTTGACAGCTTTCACTGTTCCAATGGGTTTTGAGAATTCGAATGAGGCTTGACAGGTCTTTGACAGTTCTTTGACAGCTTGACAGTTCCAATGAGTTTATGCACTCTTTACACACAATCACATCTGCTCTTAACAATCCCAAAAGGTGCTTTAACTCTCCCAAAGGGTACCTCACTTCTCCCGAAGGGTGCCTTACCTACCCCAAAGGGTGCCTCCCCTCTCCCAAATGTGTCCCATGGCCATATCCAAAGGGTCACCTTACCTTTCCAAAGTGGTACTGGCTATCCAAACAAACCCACCAAGTTCAGACCAGCTATTACTGGTCTAATGTGCACATGCTGGGTTTCTCAATCCTCGCCTATCAAAATCCCACTTCAGTGGAGGCAGCTGGTGATTTAAACAGAGCTAGCTGCTCTGTAAACTATACAGGCATACACGAGCTCCGGCCTGACTCCAGTCCTGCCTCATGAGAAAAGGAAGTGCAGTGTTCAGGGGCAGGACTTAGGATTTTTGGCCATTTCTCCTATGTTCACCACAATGAAAGAGCCTCTCTGTCGTGGTAAACATCTGGGCCATAGAGTCAAAAATTTCAGCAAAGGGGAGGCTTTCAGCAGATTGTGTGTTTGCCAGTGCAAGTTTCACTTCAGAGCTATCTATGCTAATCACTGCACATCCCTGCTCTTTCCCTGTATCTTACAATACATTTTCTTTTCAAATGATAGATCGTTGGCTCATACACAGAACGTGGCCATTCGATCCATCATATTTGTGTCAGCTCTTTGCTAGAACTACCCAATTAGTCCCACTCCCCCGCTCTTTTCCCATAGCCCTATAAATTTTGTCTTTCCAAATCTATATCCAGTTTCCTTTAAAAGTTACTATTTGCTAATCTGCTTAATCCATTCTTTCTGGAAGTGCATTCCAGATTATAATAACTCGTTGCATTAAAAAAAATAGTATTATCTTCCTGGTTAAGTGTCTTAAATCTGTGTCCTTTGGTTATCAACCTTCCTACCAGTGGTACTTGTTTCTTCCAATCTAATCTTGAACATGTCTATCAAACCTTCTTACCATAACCTTCTCTGTTCTCATGACAACAATCCCAACTTTTCTGGTTCTCTCCACAGGACTGAAGCACTTAATTCCTGATTCCATTCTGGCAAATCTCCTCTGCACCCTTCCAAGGCTTTACCATCCTCCCTGAAGTGCAGTACCAAGAACTGGTCAACACTCTAGCTGAGGACTAACCAGTGCTTTATAAATATTTACCAAAACTTCAACAAAAGCAAAATATAGCAGATGCTGGAAATCTGAAATAAAAACAGAAAGTGCTGCAAATAATCAGCAGGTCAGGCAACATCGGCATTGAAGGGTTGTCGACTTAAAAAGTTAACTCTGGCCGAGATTTTCTGGACCTGTCATGACGGGACCCGCCGCGGTAGATTCGGTGGCCCAGCCTAAACTCCACTGACTTTCAGCGGGACTGGACGATCACGGCGGTGGGTGGCGCCTGAAAATCCTGCCCTCTATTTCTCACCACATATGCTGCCTGGTCTGCCGAGTATTTCCTGCATTTTCTATTTTTATATGCTGTAACTTCCTTGCTTTTGCACTCCTATTTATAACATCCAATGTCCTGTATGCTTCTTTTTTAAACAACTTTATCAACTGCTCCTGTCACCTTCAAAGATTTGTGTATGTGAACCCCAGGAGTCTCCCTGTTACTGCATTTAGAGCTATATTTAATTTACATTGCCTCCTCTCATTTTTGTTCCAAAATGTATCACTTTACACTTCGCTGCATTGAAGTTCACTTACCATGTGTCTGCCATTTTGGTGGTGTTAGAATTTGTTTTGATATACTTCTTAGTCAAACCATTCTCATTTTTTAGTCGTCATCCTTGCAGGAAGTCTAATCGATAAGTAGTCAGAATGTCACTTGTTCCTTTGTATCATAGGAACAGCCACTATTGGTGGTTTGTACAAAGGAATCTCATTTACTCACACATTACTGAACATTGGGGGAGATAGTGGTGTAGTGGTAATGTCACTGGACTAGTAATCCAGAGGCCCAGGCTAATACTCTGGGGGCATGGGTTCACATTCTACCACAGAAGCTGTTGGAATTTAAGTTCAAATAATTAATAAAAAATCTGGAATTAAAAGCAGTAACGGTAACCATGAAACTATCATCAATTGTCATAAAAATCCATCTGGTTCACAAATGCCTGTTAGGGAACATAAATCTGGCTTACATGTGATACCAGATCCACATGTGGTTCACTCTTAACTGCCCTCAATTCAAGGGATGGGCAACAAATACTGGCCTTGTCAGTGACACCCACATACCATGAAAGAAAAAAAATGGTGACATGGGACACTCCCACTTTGGTGGGCAAAAAAATGAGAGCCCTTTTGGGGAGAGCTCCCAGGCAGTCAGAAGGAAAACAGCTACAGAAGCCAAGCCTGATTGCCTCTGGTGTACAAGAAACCCGGTTTCAATCTGGTGTCTTGAGTTAATTATGTAACCTTATTAATCACTGCATTTTTATGTCTGAGTAGTAAACTTGGCATTTGGACAACACACTCAAACCTTCACAGTGAGGAATCAGTGAGCTAATTAAAGGAAGATCCCTTACAACCAAGAGAATTCCACATTCTAACCTTAATGGTCAAGGCATTTTTCTAAATTTAAAAAAAATTCTTTTTGTGATCTTCTTAAATTTAGTCCTCTCATTACCAGCTCACTACTTGGTGAAAATTATCTAGTAGTACTTATCATCACCCATCATAATCTTGAAGTTATCCGTTAACGTCTTTAGCCTTCATTACAAAAGGGCCCAACTTCTCGAGTGTCTTTTCATAACTGCATACCACTGGAAATGTTCAATTCCATAAGTTACCCATTGCTTTTATATCATCTCTATTATGGGGTATTCCAAATGGAGCCTAACTAACGTCTTGCACAAGTTTAACACCACCTTCTGGTTTTGTATTCTATTCCTTTGATAGAACTAAGGATTTGTTTACCTTTTTTATGGCCATACTTACTTGTGCTGCCACATTTATTGCCGCAGATATCTGCATATCCATGTCCCCTCTGCTCCTCTAACATACTTCACACTTTTATTTTCATTGAATTTTATCTGCTACCAATCTGCCTACTCTATTGTATCATATATCATATTTGTTCTTCTGTGGTGTCCAGAATAATAAACTTTCATTGTTGTGCTCTGCAATTCACTGCCTGAAAGGATGGTGAAAGATTCAATAATAACTTTCAAAAGGAAATTGGATAATGTCACTAAACTATAATAAGTTTCATAATATTATTGTGGTTTATTGTAAAGTAGGTTTATGGGTGTGAGTGTAGTTGGTTCTGTGTGATTGAATTAAATTAGAATCAGACAGGCTGCAAGCTTGAAATTATCAAAAGAAGTTAGGGGTAAAAGGCATTTGAAATGCTAATGAGTAAATGTGGATGAGGTCTTAGCACGTAGAGTGTGAAGGAAATTTGCATTTTTAGATAAGTGAAGGAGTTGTTTGGGTTTCAAAAGGATGGCAGGATGTTTACAACTAACAAGATAGATAGGGCAAAGTTATTATATTTATTTTTCCCAAAAGGTACCGACCATATTGGCAACATGAAAGATTTTTATACCATAGGAAAAGTACGTTTCCAAAGACATATAAAGTAATGGAAGTTACAGATTAAAGAGAAATAAACATATGTAAAGAAGGAAGGAAGGTGACGTTGTGGGGCTGCATAAGAACTAAAAGGAGTGTGTAAAACAGCCTTGGGAAAGCCTCCAGCCATGTTCGCAAAAGTCTGCTGTGTCCAATAATTAAAGTTGGATAAAAGTCTTTGCAATTCCACTGTCGAATGAGTGCTATGGTAAATTTGCTGGCTTGCTATTTAAATTTAAAATCTATTTTGGATTGTTGCCTTAAAGGGGGTACGTAACTGGAAGTCAGTTTAATTAGGAATTTGGGGATGTGTTATAATAAGTAACTGTAATCTTATGTATGTGCTTGAAATCTTTCCTTTAGTTAATAAATATTTTAATTTAGTTTTTAAAATCTCTAAAGGTGTTAGTGGACTCATTACTTCTGAATTCAGTGCCCAGATCTTCTCGTAATAAATACAAATTGCAAAACCATTGTGATAGCGTGGCCAAGTGTCCCTTGTGGATTTGGCCCTCCTGGCACATATCACCTGCCACATCATAACAAAACTGGCAGCTCTTTGTGGGATTTTTGAAATTCCTTGATTGGCTTGGAGTTGGTGAATCTTAAGCCTAGAAGTACGAGAAGAATATTGAACTCAGGAGTTGCTGTGAGGGATTTTAAAGTGGTGAGACTGCAAAAATGGCATCTTTTCTTTCAAGCAGGTTTCTGCCTAGAAGCATCTTGTTTGACGAGGGGCACGCTGGAGAAGGCCACAAGCCCAAAATAAGGAAGGGAGCCTGCAGCTGTGTTAGTGGGGTCATGGGTCCATACCGGGGGGGGGCGTGGGGTGGAGGTGCAGGGGATGAGATGGTCTAATCACAGAGTGATATGACATCACCCTTAAGAAGTTATGGAAAGGCATTTACCTTATCCATATAAGGCAGCCCTCACCTCTCTTTAGTTGCCAGATGTCCTGACTCCGAGGTGCCCCGCCTGCCTAAAGTCAACCTGTAAGACAGGCTAAAAGGAGGCACACAGCCTCATTACAGTATTTAAATTCTCTCTCCCCCTTCCTGCTTCAGTTAAAACCAGAAGAGGACATTTTGAAGGCAGGTTGGAGTTGGGTTTGAGATTTTAGAAATGTTAGCATCCCACATGATTTTGGAATTAGAATTACCCCTCCAGAGTTTAAACCAAAGGTTTAAGCTAGGCTGGTGAATTCAATAGAAAAATCATTTACAGAAAACAAAATAAAGAGAAGGAAAGAAAGATGGGACTAATAGAGAGATAAAACAGGCAGAAAGAAAACTTCCTTAAATTCTTACAATCACAAATAATAGTTAAGACTTGAAGGGATGAGATTCCTCGCTTAAAAAAAATAATTTTCAGTGCTAGGAGAGGTTGTTTGACAGGAATTAATGCTTAATCACTCCATTAAAAGTTAATTTATGGTGTTGTTATGTGTTCTTGTGTTTTGGTTCCCAGACATTGTTAATAATCACACTTTAAAAGAACAGTACAAACTTTTAGAACAAGCATGAAGAAATTATCCAAAGGAATGGCAGAAACAAGAAATTAAAGATTTTTTCTCAACTATCGCACACCTCCTCATGCAATTACAGGTTCAACACCGTCTGAATTACTAATGAAACACCGCTTTCGCACAAGTTAGGTATTCCCTAACTTAGAGGGGAAGGTGGAGAAGGACCAGAGTAGTCAGAAAGTGAACCATGATGTTCACAGTAAAAATTGAGAATTTGCTGTGGAAGAGACAGTTTTGTGCAAAATTTTGGAACTGGACCTAGATGGGTTCCTGGTATAGTTGTCTCTGAAACAGGAAGTAGAAAACAGGATTGTTAGGGAATATGTGGATCATCTAAGAAGTAGAGGGACACTCCAACAACCAGTTACTCCATCTGAAATTGAAGTCTAACCTTTGATCCCTGAGGTGTCAGATCAACATAGAATAGACATAGCTGATGTCTCTGTTGAAGTAAATAATTCTGAACAGCCATTGTCTAAGGATGTCTCTGATGCTGCAGTTTCTGGTCAAGTCGATCCAGTGGGAGAATCTCAAGTCGTAGAGTTATGTCGCTCTATCTGAATCAGAAAGCCACCTCAAAGGCTTATTCTATAATCGCATGAACTGTATATATTTGTATATATTTTTTATTCATTCACGGGATGTGGGCTTCACTGGCTGGGCCAGCATTTATTGCCCATCCCTTGTTGCCCTTGAGAAGGTTATGGTGAGCTGCCTTCTTGAACCGTTGCAGTCATCTGCTGCAGGTACACCAACAGTGCTGTTCGGAAGGTGGTTCCAGGATTTTGACCCAGCGACAGTGAAGGAACGTTGATATATTTCCAAGTCAGGATGGTGAGTGACTTGGAGGGGAACTTTCAGGTGGTGGAATCTATCTGCTGCCCTTGTCCTTCTAGATGGTAGTAGTCGTGGGTTTGGAAGGTGCTGTTAAAGGAGCCTTGGTGAATTCCTGTAATGCATCTTGTAGATGGTACAGACCGCTGCTACTGTGCAACAGTGGTGGAGGGAGTGAATGTTTGTGGAAGTGGTGCCAATCAAGCGGCCTGCTTTGTCCTGGATGGGGTTAAGCTTCTTGAGTGTTGTGGGAGCTGCACTCATCCAGGCAAGTGGGGAGTATTCCATCACACTCCTCACTTCTGCCTTGTAGATGGTGGACAGGCTTCAGGGAGTCAGGAGGTGAGTTACTCATCGCACGATTCCTAGCCTCTGACCTGCTCATTGCCTGACATTTATGTGGCACGAATGTTACTTGCCATTTGTCAGCTCAAGCCTGTATATTGTCCAGGTCCTGCTGTATTTGGACATGGACTGCTTCAGTATCTGAGGAGTTGCGAATGATGTTGAACATTGTGCAATCATCAGCAAACATCCCCACTTCTTACCTTATGATGGAAGGAAGGTCATTGATGAAGCAGCTGGGCCGAGGACACTACCCTGAGGAACTCATGCAGTGATGTTCTGGAGCTGAGATGATTGACCTCCAACAAGCTCAACCATCTTCCTTTGTGCTAGCTATGACTCCAACCAGCAGAGAGTTTTCCCCCTGATTCCCATTGACTCCAGTTTTACTAGGGCTTCTTGATGCCACACTCTGTGAAATGCTGCCTTGATGTCAAGGGCAGGCACTCTCACCTCACCTTGGGAGTTCAGCTCTTTTTTCCATGTTTGAACCAAGGCTGTAATGAGGTCAGGAGCTGAGTGGTCCTGGCAGAACCCACATTGGCATCAGTGAGCAGGTTATTGCTAAGCAAGTGCCTCTTATAGCACTGTTGATGACCCCTTCCATTACTTTACTGATGATCGAGAGTAGACTGTTGGGGTAGTAATAGGCCGGGTTGGATTTGTCCTGCTTTTTGTGGATAGGAAATACCTGGACAATTTTCCACATAGCCGGGTAAATGCCAGTGTTGTAGCTGTACTGGAACAACTTGGCTAGGGGTGCGGCAAGCTCTGGAGCACAAGTCTTCAGTATTATTGCCAGAATTTTCTCAGGGCCCTTAGCCTTGGCACTATGCAGTACCTTCAGTTGTTTCTTGATATCACATGGAGTGAATTGAATTGGCTGAAGACTGGCATCTGTGATGATGGGGACCTCCAGAGGAGGCCAAGATGGATCATCCACTCAGCACTTCTGGCTGAAGACTGTAACAAATGCTTCAGCCTTATCTTTTGCACTGCTGTCCTGGGCTCCTCCATCATTGAAGATGGCGGTATTTATGGAGTTTCCTCCTCCCATGAGTTGTTTAATTGTCCACCACCATTCATGACTGGATGTGGCAGGACTGCAGAGCTTCGATCTGATCCATTGGTTGTGGGATCTGTCTGTCACTTGCTGATTATGCTGTTTGGCATGTGAGTAGTCCTGTGTTATAGCTTCACCAGCTTGATACCTCATTTTTAGGTATGCTGCTCCTGACATGCTCTCCTGCACTCTTCACTGAACCAGGGTTGATCTCCTGGCTTGATGGTAATGGTAGTGTGGGGGATATGCCGGGCCATGAGATTACAGATTGTGCTTGAGTACAATTCTGCTGCTGTTGATGGCCCACAGTGCCTCATGGATGCCCAGTCTTGAGTTGCTAGATCTGTTCGAAATCTATCCCATTTAGCATGTTGGTAGTGCCGCAGAACACGATAGAGGGTATCCTCAATGTGAAGGTGGGACAATATGTTATTGGTTAAGATATTCTTATAAATATAAGAGGAAACACAAAATTAAAGGGGGAGGAATGTAGTGATTGTAAGTAAAAACTTTCATACTGTTTTGGGGATCATGTGGCTGTACAGACGAATCAGCCCTAAGTGTGGGTAATCTTAGGGGGTGGAGCTTTCTAGCCTTGGTCTTGGTTCAAGCATGTAGCTTCATCAGGAGCTCTGTGAATAAAGCTTACTGTTTCTAATAAGAAACCTGTCTTGGTACACCAAGCTTATTACAAAATAACAAGTGCTAATTTTTCTCATGTGTTTAGTGGATATCTAACGGGTAAGCACACCAACTTTATGCTGTTATATGTGTTTCAATGCTGAGTCTCTTGGTGAGGTACTGTTATTATGAAGGTTCTAAAAGAGGAGGGCAACTTCCTGATTTGCATATATAATTGGGCATATGTGTTCATTGGAATTCACTGTCCAATTTAATCTTTAATAATGTTGATTGCTGAATGCCTCACCATTATTTCTGCAGCAATATGTGGGCCATTGTAACTTTCGAGTATTTGTGTTTAATGCATTTTTAAAAATACTATCACACTCTTTTATGGTTTTTCTTTCTAGGATCCTCTTTTTAGAGATATGGGGCAGAATTTTGCCCTTGATGGGCGGGCGGGCAGCCGATTGCCACCATCGAAATGGGCCACGCCGCTATTTTCTGCTGGCGGGCCAATTAAGTTCCGCCCAGCGGGTTAGCGACTCCCGTGTAGAATGGGAAAATAGTCGCGGAGGCGGGCGTGCTCAGACCACTGGTTCCAATGGGGGACCAGCAGTCTGTATAAAGAGTGGTCAGGCAGCCTGCTTGAGGCAGTGCACCAAGGCCACTCAGTGAGAGAGAGAGAGGCAGCTGTCTCGGCTCCACCGCCCGCACGTCAGCCAGAAAATTCTGCTCATGTATATCTATACCCTGGATTTCTCTGCTCCTCCAGCCCATTAAAGGTATGTTCTATTTTGTTTTATCAAAATGCGCAACTTCACATATATCTACGCCAGACTGCATTCATCGCTGATTTGCCACTCATGGCCTTGTGCAGTCTGTTTCATTGGGCTGAATTTTGCCGTCGGTGTGTAGGGGGCAGAGCCCACTCGCTGACACGCAAAATGACGTGGGGTGATTTCGGGGGGAACCCGACGTCATCCCGCCCCATTTAAATTTTCAGGAAGGCGGGGGCGCAGCCAAATCAGCTGTGCACCACCCTGTCAATGGCCAACTGAGGCCATTGACAGGATCATTAAAACAATTAAAGGACCTGCCCGTCCAACCTTAAGGTTGGTGGGCAGGCCAGGAGCCCCGGTGGGCTACTGAAAAAACACGAAACCTCATCCACCGGCGGGATGAGGTTTCATGTAGGGTTTAAAAAAGTGTAATAAAGTTTTTGTGAAATTTATTAACATGTCGTGTCACATGAGGAGGACATGGTAAGGATTTTATTTTCTATTTTTAATGTTTATACAGATGTCAGCGATCTCCCTGAGGCAGCACTGAGTGCGCATGTGCGAAAGAGCGCACTCTCGCATTTGGGTAATCCTCCCCCGCCTGCGCAGGAAGCGCATAGCGCTTCCCGCCGGACGTCATGCTGGGTGAGCCTTAATTGGCCCACCCACTTAAAATGGCGGTGGGGCCTGCTTCTCCAGCGGGGATCGGCTCCCCGCCCGCCGGAGATTGGGTCGGGCCCGAATATGGGAAAATTCTGCCCATAGTTTGCCTTGTCCCTTTATTTGATATATTTGGTTGTTTTTAATATTATTTTTCCTCTTCCCATATATTCATACACAACTTCTCAACTATTCTTATGGAATTCATTGCAATCAACTGTCAAATCTCTCTCATAAAATGGGCATAATCACACAAACTTATTTCTGAATATTGTTCCTTTTCAATGTTATCATCAGAAGGATTCAGTTTTGACATCGTACTGTGCCATTTTAGGGTATGGATGCCTTATGCAGTCATATGAATTTCTGGCAATTTTAGCTAAGGCTCGTTCCTATTTAGCTAAGTCAACTTAATGTCTTTATTAAAATATAAGGCAAAGGAATTTTATATAAACATGTTAGGTAGTTGCACACTAATAACACAGTGAATTCTGCCCAGTAACAGTAAGAAGAAAATATATTAAAAGATGAATATTGAGCTGAAATACTTAGCTTGCTAGGAAAATGGAGCTAATTATCTTAATGTTCATACACATGTATTTTCCCATCAATCTGTTCTTTGCTGCATTCAACACATATTTTACTTTTTATTAACAACTATGTTTTGCTTTATTTTATACAGGCTTAAAAACCATGGCCCCCTTGGCAGCAGGGGAAATGTCCTTAATAAAACAATAAGAGACTGCTGAATTAATTTAGTGACTGCGGTTCTAGATGTTATTATACATCTATTTCCTGACAAAATGCTCTCAGGCATCACGTGGGCACCACCTATACTCAGTTACATGGTCAAAGCCTCTTATTCCCATTGATTCCCAATGACAAGACCTCTTTTAGTTGTTCTGACATTCACGACTAACATTTAATATACTTTGACAAAAATAAGAAAACATTTCTGATTTTGCTGAGGTAATGTGAAAGTTGAGATTTTCATTTTTTTGTACCAAACATTTAACACAGCATTTCTCATATGTCACATTTTGGTTCATTTTGACCTCTGCTCCACAGAAAAGATATGAATGAAAGATTTGCTTGAATATTGTGTTTTAAAATGTAGTGTGTCCATCCAAGTTAAAAAGGAGTCTGCGCCCATGGCAGTTAAATTACTGATGAGTTAGCTTTAATACTGTTGCCTCATAGAATGCATTTTAGCATTTCTTTAGCATTTCCAAGCAAATAAAATAATTCTACAACTATTGTACTGGAAGGTTTCAGATCCTTTTTTGAGTAGCCATGAACAGTTAAACAGAAATAGAAGCCAGGACATTAGCAGGGACAGGTCACCTGGATGGGGTGGGGGACAGCATTTTGGATGAGAGTTTTAAATTCATGGTATACATCTTCTGTCCTTGACATCTGGAGGTTAGCCAATTGGCAGACTTGGCTTCCAGTCAGGGGCAGAAGATTGTGGAGCAGGCTGCAGGAGCAGGTCGGGGGGGGGGGGGGGGGGGGGGGGGGGGTGGGGGGTGGGGCCTGGATCCTGGGGAGGGGGAAGGTGTCCAATCCTGCAAGGGATCTGACTTTAGAGTCCGGCGGTTGTTGTATGGGAGGGAGCTTGGGGATTTGGGGGAAGCACTCCGTCTCCTCCTGTCGCGCAGTGTGCTGTAAAGGCATTTAATTTCTCCTCAAAGATGTCCTCGCCTTGCAAGGCCAGAAAAACAGTTAAACATTAAAATAGCTTAAATCAAAGTCTGCCGGTGTCAATAAAATATTGAAATTGCCAGGTTGGCTACTGGCCCCATTCTCCCAACTCCTTTAAACCGAGAAGTGGACAGGTTGGAGATGGCTTTCTGTCAGGTTTGAGATTTTTAAAAAAATGACCTCTGCCCTGATCCCAACTTACCCATTTCTGGATGTAAAATCCAGTCCGGGGACATAAGATGGCAGTAGGGATTTTGAAACAAAAATCTGCAGGCTTTTTTTGAACAAAAGCAGTAACATTACAAAGCAGTGAGGCTGCAAAATGCTGAGGATGATTAGAAATTAACCTGGTTAATTTAAATAATATGACCCTGATATGGGGAATGATCTGGAGCTCAAAGCCATAAGCACAATGGATGAAGTTGCAAAAGTTAAAGATTCAAAGCTGATAAAGGTGGTAGACTGAAGAGTGGAACAGGATAAACTACAGGAACCTGTAAGTACACTTGGGAATTAAGCACGCAGGTGGTAGGTGAAATTCAAGCAGTGAAGTGGAAAGTATTTCACATGTGGATAAAACAAAACCAGGAAGGGAATATTATTGAAATCAAAAAGAAATGGCTTGCATGGAAATAAAAAAGAGAGATCTGGAGGCTCCAGATTAACAATAAATTAAAGCTGTGTGAACAATGCCCAGTAACAGCAAGAAGCAAATATATTAAAAGATGAATATTGAGCTGAAATACTGAGGTAATACTGCCAGTTTATAAATCTTTAGTGTCAATACATTAAGAACACTGTACAATTCTGGTCAGCACAGTACAAAAAGGATATTTCAGCTATTGAAAGGGTATAGTAGAGGACAACCAGAATGATTGAGGGGATAGAAGAATTGAATTATGCATGGGTGATTCCATAAATTGGCACGTTGTCTCTGGAAAAGAGATTTAGATGTGATATAGTTGCTGTTTTTAGGATTCTAAAGGGACTAGGTATTGTAAATCATGAAGAGATTTCACCTAGTCCAGAACAGTAGAACACAACACAGGCTGCACTTGAAAGGGGTTACATTTAAAACGAATCTCCAGAAATCCTGGAGTGAGTTTTTACTTTTTGACCCGCTGGAAGGGGGATAGGATGATTCTGGTAGTTTGTGGGAAATCTGGAATTTGGGGCTTCCCTGCACAATATGACATTGATTCCCTGCCTTGAGGTCAGCCTGATTAACTCGGGAAGAGGCCTCAGGACCAGTTCAATCTGAGCCCCAACTTGGGATGCGAAGGGGGATTCGATTCCGGCATTGGATCTGATCCCTGACTCCAGCAATGCGGGTTTTGATCCTGGGGCAGGGTCCGATGCTGGTAGCGGGGGGGAGGGAGGGTGTGGTGTGGTAGTGGTTGGGGAATCTCCGATGCTGGGGGGAGCCTGCTTCTTGGGGAGTGTGAGAAGGTTGAAGATTGGAGACCTGAAGAATCATAGGCATGGGTTGGGGAAGGTGGGGGTAGGGGGGTGGTTACTGGGGATCCGAGGCTTGAAGAATTAGAAATGTGAATGGGTCACAGGCCTTGAGATTAGTGGGGGGAGGGGGAATAGATGCGATGGGATGTCAGAGGTTTTTGGGAGGATGTTGGAGGCCTCAGCTGCGGAGGTTATACGGTTAGAGCACCTGGGGAGAGATTGGGATGGTCAGTGGGGGTGTCCGATTGCAGGAGGTTGGTGAGGCTGGTACGCTGGATCCAGCAGATAAGCGGAAAGACACTTAGCTCCTGGATCCAGCAGACCTTGCCTTCATTTAGCTGCTGGGCTTCCCGATGTCCAGGAAACTTGGCTGGCTAGAGGTCAAGCCAAGGTATAAGTGTATATATTAGAAAGGCTGGCTGTACTTAAAGTTGATAAGTCACTATGCTAGATTAAGTGCAACCGAGCATGCAGTGGGAAGGGTGGACATTTTGGAGGCACTGGTCATAATTTTGCAATCTTCCTTCAATACAGGCCTGGTGTCAGAGGATTGGAGAATTGACAATGTTACACCCTTGTTCAAAAAAGTGTGTAAGACTAAGCACAGCAACTACAGGCCAGCCAGTTTAACCTCAGAGTTCATGAAACTTTTGGAAACAATAATTTGGTACAAAATTAACAGTCACTTGGAAAAAAATGTGGGTTAGTTAAGAAAAGTCAGCATGGATTTGTTAAGGGCAAATCATGTTTTAATAACTTGCTTGAGTTTTTTGATGGGTTAACAGAAAAGGTTGATGAGGGTAATGTAGTTAATGTGCTGTACATGGATTTCCAAAGGGCACTTGATAAGCTACCACATAAAAGGCTTGTTAGCAAAGTTGAAGTCTATGGAATAAAATGGATGGTGGCAGCATGGATACAAAATTAATTGAGTGACAGGAAACAGAGAGTAGTGGTGAATGGTTGTTTTTCAGACTGAAGGATGGTGTATAGCAGGGTTCCCCAGAGGTCAGTATATGGCTTCTGTGTTTCTTAATCTATATTCATGAACTAGACTTGGATGTGTAGGGCACAATTTCAAGTTCTGCAAATGACACAAAACTTGGAAGTATTGTGAACCTTGAGAAGAAACATGATAGAGTTCACGAGGGTGTCAGGCCGGTGGAATAGGCAGACCTATGTGGCAAATGAAGTGCAGAGAAGTGTAAAGTGAGACATTTTGGTAGAAAGAATGACGAGAGCCAATATAAAATTAAGGATACAATTCTAAAAGGGGTGCAGGAGCAGAGGACCTGGGGGTATATGTGCTATCAAACTGCACTTGCTTAGCAATAACCTGCTCACTGATGCCCAGTTTTGGTTCTGCCAGGGCCACTCAGCTCCTAACCTCATTACAGCCTTGGTTCAAACATGGACAAAAGAGCTGAACTCTCGAGGTGAGGTGAGATTGACTGCCCTTGACATCAAGGCAGCATTTGACTGAGTGTGGCATCAAGAAGCCCTAGCAAAACTGGAGTCAATGGGAATCGGGGGAAAACTCTCCACTGGTTAGAGTCATACCTTGCACAAAGGAAGATGGTTGTGGTTGTTGGAGGTCAGTCATCTCAGCTCCAGGACATCATTGCGGGAGTTCCCCAGGGTAGTGTCCTCGGCCCAACCATCTTCAACTGCTTCATCAATGACCTTCCTTCCATCATAAGGTCAGAAGTGGAGATGTTCACTGATGATTGCACAATGTTCAGCAGCATTCGCAACCCCTCAGATACTGAAGCAGTCCACGTCCAAATACAGTAAGACCTGGACAATATCCAGGCTTGGGCTGACGAGTGGCAAGTAACATTCGTGCCACACAAGTGCCAGGCAATGACCATCTCCAACAAGATAGAATCCAACCATTGTCCTTTGATGTTCAATGGCATTACCATCACTGAATCCCCCACTATCAACATCCTGGGGGTTACCATTGACCAGAAACTGAACTGGACTAGGCATATAAATACTATGACAACAAGAGCAGATCAGAGGCTAAGAATCGTGCGATGAGTAATTCACCTCCTGACTCCCTAAAGCCTGTTCACCATCTACAAGGCACTAGTCAGGAGTGTGATGGAATACGCCCCACTTGCCTTGATGAGTGCAGCTCCCACAACACTCAAGAAACTTGGCACCATCCAGGACAAAGCATTCCGTTCCATTGGTGCCCCATCCACAAACATTCACTTCATCCGCCACCGACGAACAGTGGCAGCAGTGTGTACCATCTACAAGATGCACTGCAGGAATTCACCAAGGCTCCTTCAACAGCATCTTCCAAAGCCATGATCACTACCATCTAGAAGGATAAGGGCAGCAGATGGATGGGAACACCACCGCCTGGAAGTTCTCCTCCAAGGCACTCACCATCCTGACTTGGAAATATATTGCCGTTCCTTTGCTGTCGCTGGGTCAAAATCCTGGAACTCCCTTCCTATTACCACTATGGGTGTACGTACATCATATGGACTGCAGTGGTTCAAGAAAGTAGCTCACCACCACCTTCTCAAGGGCAAGTAGGGATGGGCAATAAATGCTGGCCCAGCCAGCGAAGCCCACATCCCATGAATGAATAATAAAAAACAAATTGTTGAAAGTGGCAGGGCAGAATGAGAAAGCGCTTAATAAGGCAAACGGGGTTGTGGGCCTTATGAACAGAGGTATAGGGTACAAAAACATTTATAAAACACTGGCTCAGCTTCAGCTGGAGTATTGTGTGTAACTCTGGGCAGCACACCTTTTAGGAAAGATGTGAAAGCATTGGAGAGGGTGCAGAAATGATTTACGAGAATCGTTTGGGGATGAAAGACTTCGGTTATGTCGATATGTTGGTGAAGCTGGGATTGTTCTCCTTAGAGAAGAGAAGATTGAGAGGAGATTTGATAGAGTTTGGTCAGAATACGTAGGGAGAAACTGATCATGTCGGCAGAAGTGTTGAGAGCCAAAAGATAAAAGCAAAATACTGCAGATGCTGGAAATCTGAAATAAAAAAGTAAGTGCTGGAAATACACAGTAGGTCTGGCAGCATCTGTGGAAAGAGAAACAAAGTTAGTGTTTTAAGTCAAATATGACTCTTCCTCAGAACTGGAGAGTCAAAGATCGCTGACTTAGAGTGAATTGGCAAAAGAACAAGAAGCAACATAAAACATTTTTATGCAGCAAATGGTTAGAATTTGGAATGCACTACCTGGAAGTGTGTTGAAAGCAGATTCAATCAATGCTTTCAAATGGGAATTGGATAATTATCTGAATAGAAAATGTTTGCAGGGCTATGGGAAAAGGTGGGGGAATATGGAATACAACTATGGAACCGGCTCTATAAGGAGATTGTAGAAACAGATTTTGCTGATCCATTCAAATGCAAATTAAACAGATTTCTTTCAGAAAGTAATACTTTGGGTTACAGTTGATGAGTAATTTGAGACATGACAGAAGGCAAGTGTAGCATGCTTGCAGGAAGACAGATGTCATTGGACCTTGGCTTCCAAAGCTCTCCATCACTTGGAGTTTGTCTCATGTCTGTGTCTGTTGTAGGCTAACTGATAGAGATTGGTTTTCATGATTGGTCATCAGTTCAATTATTGTTGCACCATGTGACCATCAGGATAGTAGAAGCAGATTAGATTAATCTCGGTCTTTTTTTGTCTTGCAATTCCTATGTGTCGATTATTTTTGTATTATTATTAAACAAAATCAAGTTGTACTGATTAAACTAATTGAATCTGATCATAACTGTTGCTCTGTACATTCACCCGCTGATTCATTCCAGCCTCAGCTCAGTATGTCTTCAGAAAGATTGAAGATGTGTGAAAAACTAAAAGTACAAATATCCATCTCAGGTCACAAGGGGGTACTATTGTTATGTCTTCAGGTGATGCTATTGTGAAAATACTTGGAGGACAGTGTAAGTCAACTCCCATAAAAATAAGATGCATGGAGAGCTTATGGAAGTGACTGATGCCAATGAACCATAGAAGTTATCTATAACAGGTTTGAATTTGTAACACCTTAGGGGCAATTTTGACTGTATGATAGTATGAAAAGGGATGATAGCAAAACTGAAAGACATTTTACATTTGTCATGAGTTATTATTTCCATGGATGCCTAACTGTTGCATTGCACAAATTTATCATAACCATTTTGTTCTTGTACTCAATGCTGTTTTTTTTATAAAATCCAAAATACTTCATCTACACACAACTGTCTGTTGCTGAACATCCTGTGCAAATTAGATGCTAATTTTCTACACCACAACAGTGACTACACTTCAAAAAGTACTTTGTTGGCTCCAAACACTTCAGGGAATCCTGAGATCATGAAAGGCAATATAGAAATGCAAGTCTCTCTCTTTGTTCTCTTTAGCATCTTTCCATTGAAAGTATACTTCTTTCTATGCTTTCCACTCAAATGGTATGACTTTATATCTGTTGGATTAAATTGCTTTTGCTACATGTTTGCCCTGAATTTGAGTAACTGTCAACATCATTCAGAATGGCCCCATGCACATAATTAAACAAAACACACAGCCTGTATTTGTTTGAAAGTAACTTGACAGAACTTGGAAGCTTTGTAGCTAACCAACAAAAATTGCACCATTTTTAGGGGCTTGAGCTTGGGTCAAGATATTGAATGTATTTAGTTCTCTTCATAAGTTCCTCATGACTAGCCGCTGAAGTAAAAGATTACCTCCACAAAGCTAAAAACAACTGTGGCCTCAACTTCCTCAGAGTGGCCTTCCGGCTCAGGCCGGGCGAGAACTATGCAGGGCAGCGCACTCCCGGGGCCTTCGGTCAACAGCTTCAGAGTCGGATGCAAGGAGGTCACGCCCCCTTTTTCATGGCACTGGCTGCTGTAAATCAGGTAGGTTTAAAGGTCCAGCCACTTTCAGGCCAGGGAGCAGGTAGGTGGTAAGAATTTGGTGGTTGGGGGGTGTTCGACACTTGGTGTGGGGTTGGTTCGGGCACTCGGTAGGGGGAGGAGGGCAGTCAGCCGAGGTGGGGGAGGCGAACTGCTGGGGGGAGGTCGGGCTGGGCCTGGTGGGGGGGGGTGGGGAGGCGGTGGTCGGGGGTTGGGTTGTTGGTGCTCAGGCAGTCGGGGTGGGGAGGGTTGGGCCGTTTGCGGGGCGAGGTTGGGCACTTGGGGAGGGGTCAGGCAGTTGGCAGGGGGGAAGTCAAGCAGTCGGTGGGATGTGAAGCCTGATGAGGAGTACTTGGAAGTTGGGAGGAGTGTCCCCAGAGGGGTGGGGGCTGGTGGTAGTCGGGGGGTGGGGGACTCCCATGTGGGGGTGTAGGTGGGGTATGGGCGGAGTCCCCTGGCGGTTCGGAAGAGTGGGACAAGTCCTGTGTGGGGCGGGGTGGTGGGGTAGTCAGTTGGGGGTTTGTACAATAGTCACTCAGGAGCTAGAAGTGGGTTTAATTCTTCTAACATTTTCTGGGCAACTATTTACATAACACAGTGAGAACCATCCGAAGTATGCGATTTAAGTTGCATTTTTGGGTGGTTCCAATTTCAGGGCAATTTCCCATCAGAAGTTTGCACTTTCTGGACAATTGCCATGCAATCCTTGTCTGGGAACATTTGGGGGAGGGGGTGGGTTCCCCAGTGCATTTTTGGGGTACCCCCCCCATCCCCCTCACAGTTAAGCTAACCTGGAGCTCAGAAGTTACGCCCCCTGTTTTCTTTTGTAGTCACAGATCAGCATTTTTGAATTCTTTTGCACCTCGCCAACAGATTTAATCTCTACTCCAGCGTCTGCTTTCAGATGATTTGGCTGAATTGGCAACTCGTGCCAATTATTCAGCTGAAAAGTGAAAAAACTTTCATCCCACCCTTCCATGATTCAGTACATTGTTGAGTTGAATAATTTCCCATTTACCTCATTTCTCCAAAGTAACAAAAAAAATTCCAAAGAAGTAGATCGGTTCAATAAAGAAGACTTTTAGCGTCTCTGGAAAATTGGAAAAGGGAGGTCTGGTGTAAAGGGGCACTCCTCTCTCTATAGCACCGGGAGGGTGGCTCAGCAACTTCAGGTGAGCGCAGGCTAGGTTAAACTTGGTCAAAGGTTGCTGACCGAGTTGCAGTGCTCAACAGTTCCCTTTGTGAAAACAGCAAGTCACCTGCCTCACCATTGAAAAGCATCAAATGGTGTTGAGTTCTGAGGGAAAAATCTGTTAAGGCCTGTTTTCGGGCATGGGGATTGCTAAGTGCGATCATCCCAGTCCTGATTCGATTGAGACTCGAAGCAGGCAAACTTTGTACTGCTTCCTCATTTCAATGATGTTGGAACACATGGCTGACTGGCTAGACACTCAGCAGGGGACCCAAAAAGCATGCATAGTTAGAATGACACATGTCTATCCTGCCCCTCTTAAAAGGGAATAAAAACGAAAAATGCTGGAAATGCTCAGCAGGTCTGGCAAAATCTGTGGAGACAGAGAAGGAGTTAACATTTCAAGTCTGTGGCTTTTCATCAGGATCTCTGCGTCCGCAGTATTTTGCGTTTGGATTAGTGTCCTGTTAAAGGGGAGCTGCACTCATTGTACAGAAGCTGTTGCAGACTGTATGCAGAAAACTTGGATACAAGGAAAAGCACACCAAATGGCACAATAGGCAAGAGAGAGGGCTCTGAGATTTTCAGACGCAGTGCTGGAGGCACTGGTGCACAAGGTAGAAAAGAGCTGGAGAGACACCCAGGGGTAGAATTTTCAGGTCGGCGAGCGGGGGCGGGGCGGGGCGCCTCAACGTCACCGCACATCATTTAGACGTTCAGTTCGGCGGGCACACAGCTGACTCAGCTGCCCGCCCGCTGATCTGTCAAAGGCCTATTAAGACCATTTAAATATCAATTAAAGTTATTAACTGAGCTGTCCGTCCAACCTTAAGAGCCCAGGTGGCCTTCGCATTTTTCATGGAACCTCATCCACAGGTGGGATGAGGTTTCGTGAAGGCTTTATAAATTGAATAAATTTTCTCATTAATGGTCCCTGACATGTCCCAGCTCATGTGACACTGTCACATGAGGGACATGTCTTAAAATATTTTCTTTTCTTTATTTAAATTTTGAAACCTTAAACTAATTTCCCCGAGGCAGCTCTGTGCATGCGCGAAAGAGCGCAGGCCCCAACTCAGCGAATGCACCCCTCCTTCCAACCGTCTGCACAGGGAGCACTCAGCACTTCCGGGCACACGTCACGCTAGGCAGGCCTTAATTGGCCCACCTGCGTAAAATGGCAGCGCGGTGCCAATCGGGGGCACCGATCGGGTTCGTGCCCGCCCCCGCCTGCCCCTACACAACCCCCCGACGGGGAGAAAATTCTCCCCCAAGTTTCCACAGGGGCCTGTAGGCCCTTAGGGAAGACCGTGAGATGGGAATGGGAGCAGATAGCTGCGAAAGTCCATTCCTGGAGTCTAGCCTAAGAACCTAGCTGCCAGTGCCAGAAGATGTTCAATCCTTTACATGGATGGTCAAAATCAGTGACATGACATCTTCTACCCACTGCACCACAAACCTCACAAGCTGCTCAATGCACAACAACCCCATCACTCACCCAGCAGCAAACTCTAGTGATCAGGACTCATATCTAACATTTAGAAAGCCCTCTTCACATGTACCAATTCTGCCGGCTGCACATCCACCTTGTGCTGCTTCCACCAACCTCCAGCTTTTCAACTATGGAATGCACCTCAGCCAAACACATTGCAAACACTCACTGGCATTCTTCCGTCTCTCTGGCAGAAGAAGGTGGCCCATAATCGCAGGCAGCATTGCAGAATCGGCAAGGAACAGGCATTTAGCATCGCCTGAGCATTCTGGAGATGGTGCTCTGTATCATGGGGTTGGCAGTGATTGAGACTGTTGCATCCAGTGTTACACGGAATGTTCAGGATGGTAGTATGTTCCTGAAATGTACACCTTTTCAAATGCCGGTTTCACCCTCACCCTGCTAACCAGCACGAAGTGCAAGCTCCAAACTTTGTCATCATGGACCTCTTGTTTTTCACTCCAACCTTCCCATTCTGCATTTATGCTTTCAGCTACCCAAGAACTGCCCCCTGGCCAGTCAGAGCAGCTTCAATGATGGTAGAGCCCAGCATATCAGTGTAAAAGACAATGCTGAGGCATTTGCAGCCATCTTCAGCCAGGAGTGCTGAGTGTGTGATCCACCTTAAGCTCCTCCCCCATCACAGATATCAGGCTTCAGCCAATTTGATTCACACTACATGATATCAAGAAATGGCTGAAGGCACCGGATAGAGCAAAGGCTGTGGTAGTGTGATGGCCCATGTGCCTTTGGGGTAAAACCTATATTTAATGTTGAGGTGATGGTCCCTTTAATACCTAGGTTTCTCTGAAAGACGATTTCTTGTAAACAGCCACTTGCATCCAGTAACAGATCTCATAACCAAGCTGCCTGGGAGATAACCAATAGAAAAATGGGTCAACCAGAAGTTAATTAGAGGGAGGAGTGGGTTCCTGGGTTTGGTTCCAAGTTCAAGCAATTTAGTTCTAGTTTAGGACAAGCTAAATGCAGGGAGCATATCTTTTAAGGACAATTCAATTGAAATTCTGTTTGCTGGCTAAAAGGTTTTTAAAGACCTTGATAACTGAAGGATTCTAAGAACAGTGAGTTAGGCTTCTAGGAAAGCCAAGTTGAGGAGAGACAGAGAGAGTTATAGATACAAGACTCTAGAAGTAAAGAACATTGGAACCAGGAGAGTTCTAACCTGAGGTGGCCACGCTAAAGATGCTAGTTGTGCCTATATTGAATCTACAACTGTGAGATGGTTGGAAGAAATTTGACTGAAAAACCTTGCCAGAAATAAGTAGAAGGCTCAAGAAATCTCAACCCCTTATAAAAATCTTCAGAGAAGTACTCAGACTAACTGATTAATCTTCAACATTTTTGATAAGTACTGATGAGTTTTTTGGGGACACAAGTCAAATGGGTGTAGAAGGAAATTTGAGTTAAGTAGTTCAGTTTAGAGTCTATGGGTGGAATCATCCTAGATTTGCACTAAGTGTAGTAGCGGGCAGGAAAAATAATTTTTTACGTACCAACTGCAATGGCAGCTTTTCATACCGTATCATCCCAATCCTGCCTCATTAATCATGCATTCCTGGGAAACACGCCGTTTTGCTGGCAGGCAATGCGCATACCTCTCAGTGCTTCCAGCCCAGGACTGCTGCATAGAAGACATGGCCCTGAAAGGCAAGATGACTGCAGCCCCCCCGATTCAGTGACACATCCCTAGAATGTCTTTTGGATGCCATGGAGGCCAGTGTGATGTCCTCTAACCCTGTTTTGGCCACAGGAGAAGCAGCAACATCACCAATCCGGCCTGTGAGGCAGTGGTCAGTGCCAATGCCCTACAAAAGAGGGCGCCCACCCAATGCAGAAAGAGGATGAACGATCTCCTCGGTTCCCCCAAGATAAGTCTCTCTTCTGATCACTCACGACTCTCAGACTCACAAACCCATCACAGATCCACAGAGATCTCACTCACTGCCAGTTCAAGGGGCATCACCATTCATTCTCTCACACACACCTTCATTGTCCTCATCCCATCAATGGCACCACTCACCACCCACACGTGCCAGGCATCCTTCTCATCTGGCCTGGCAGGCCTCCTGACTACACTCTATCTATCTTCATGCAGGACAAGCTGGCACACAACAAAATGGAGAGGTCACAGACTGTTGGAGGAATGCCTGAAATCAAAGTCCTCACAGACTTTGAAAATAGTGTCTCCGGCTGGCCTGCAAATATCTGGACCACTCCGCTGTTGACGGTGAGGTCAGCTGTGCTCAACCAAGTGAGGATCCAGCAGTGCAACATCCATCAGACAACCATAATGTGAGTGATGTGTCCTGTTTCACAGGACACGGCCAAGCACTAATTATCTCTCCTTGCTTTTGCAAGCACATCTGGGGAACAGCCGAGGGAGTCCACGACTCAGGTCCTCGACTCAAGCACTGACGATACTTCAGAAGAGGAATCTACTGGAACCCTTATTGAAGACCTGTCACAGTGGTCACCCACACCCTCCACCAGCGCAAAGACACATAACTCGGTGGGACCAAGCTTTATATTAGCTCCAGGATCACAATTGGGTGAGCACATCACACTGTCTGATCCACAGCAGGCGGCAGCAAGGACTTCCCAGTTTTCTGGAACCAGGAGGACTGCTGGAGATCAGAAACCTGCTGAGTCCAAGTCAGATGATGAGCCTCTGGACTCGGACATACCTCAGTTGCTGGAGCTGCAAAGGCAAGTTTGAGAACATCAAGAAGGGATGTCCGCTACACTCCTCAGATTGCAAGATAGAGGAATCTGTCCCTCTTCAGGCTGAGGTGATAGTGCCGGCATGCCAATGCACCAGGGTCAACACTGGTATGATGGCGGCCGCCATGGAGACCTTGGTTCAGAACATTGGTCCTGCGCTGCTGCGCAGGCTGAACTCCATCACTGATACCATAGTTGGCCTCCAACAGAGTCAATGTGAGAGGGGTGCGGGACAGCTCAATCTCACTCCAGCTTCCCTTTCGCCTCAAGGAGTAAGACAGGGCCCTCAGGCACCCATAGGGAAGGAGGTCAGCAGGTGCACTCCCCAGGCCCATCCACCCAGGTGATTCTGGAAGTGTCCAGCCCATCTGAATCCCATGTCCCTTTGACCCCAGCAAATCCAGCTCCACAGGCCAAGGAGGGTGCGACTGTCACACAGCAGGACCCCAAAAGAAGGTTGGGGCTCTCCAGAGGATGCCCATCAAGGTTAGCACAGATAGGGTGTAGCAGTCAGCAGGCGGCCTATACCTCCACTGTGGATGTTGGAGGAGCACCTAGATGTAGTGGCAGGATAGTAAGGTTAAGAAGATGTACAGCCTGGGCATGGGTGTTAATCACTTGTACATGATGTTCACTTTGTTAATAAACTCACAAGAATGTCTCCCTGCCTATAGCTCCTTGTCCTGATGAGCAGTGTTCGTGTCATTCAGATGTGAAATCTTGGTCCCTGCAGATGTCTCCATCTAGGGCCTCTTCGTGTACTTTGTGCAACCTTCCCAGCGCACATGGTGCACCTTCACTGTCACTGGTCACATCAGTCATGCCTGCACCTCGATGGGCTTATCATTACTGCCAGAATGTCCGGGGCCAGCGGCACAGAGTTCCATCATTCTCTCTGTGTTCTCCCAGCACCTTCCCATCTCATGGGTATCTGTGTCTGGTGACAGTGTGGTCCTGAAGGGTTCAGCTCATGAAAGATGCCATAGGTATCGAACTCGGGGAGAGAGACTGCGAGGTTCTTAAACAAATTGATATAGGGAGTGACAAGGTATTGGAGGTGTTGGCAGGCTTAAAAGTGGACAAATCTCCAGGTCTGGACGATTTGTGTCCCAGACTGCTGAGGGAGGCAAGGGAGGAGATCGCAGGGGCTCTGACCCGAATTTTTAATTCCTCTCTGGCCACGGGGGAGGTGCCAGAGGACTGGAGAACAGGTAATGTGGTTCCGCTATTTAAGAAGAGTTGTAGAGATAAGCCAGGGAACTATAGACCAGTGAGTCTCACATCAGTGGTAGGGAAACTATTGGAGAAATTTCTGAAGGAGAGTATCTATCTCCATTTGGAGAGGCAAGGTTTGATCAGGGATAGTCAGCATGGCTTTGTAACAAATTTGATTGAATTTTTTGAGGGGGTGACCAGGTGTGTAGATGACGGTAGTGCAGTTGATGTAGTTTATATGGATTTCAGCAAAGCCTTTGACAAGGTCCCACATGGGAGACTTATAAAAAAGGCAAAGGCACATGGAATACAGGGTAATTTGATAAGGTGGATTCAAAATTGGCTTAGTTGTAGGAGACAGAGGGTGATGACAGAAGGATGCTTTAGTGACTGGAAGCCAGTGTCCAGTGGCGTACCACAGGGATCTGTGCTGGGTCCCCTATTATTTGTCATTTATATAGACGACATAGATGACTATGTGGGGGGTAGGATTAGTAAGTTTGCAGATGACACAAAGGTTGGCCAGGTGGTTAACAGTGAGGTTGAGTGTCTTGGGCTACAGGAAGATATAGACGGGATGGTCAAATGGGCAGATAAGTGACAGATGGAATTTAACCCTGAAAAGTGTGAGGTGATACACTTTGGAAGGAGTAATTTGACAAGGAAATATTCAATGAACGGCATGGCACTAGGAAGTTCTGAGGAACAAAAGGACCTTGGCGTGTGTGTCCATAGATCTCTGAAGGCGGAGGGGTATGTTAGTGGGGGTGGTGAAAAAGGCATTTGGGACACTTGCCTTTATCAATCGAGGCATAGATTGCAAAAGTAGGGAGGTCATGTATGGAATTGTATAGAACCTTGGTGAGGCCACACCTGGAGTTCTGTGTGCAGTTCTGGTCGCCACATTATAGGAAGGATGTGATTGCACTGGAGGGGGTGCAGAGGAGATTCACCAGGATGTTGCCTGGGATGAAACACTTAAGTTATGAAGAGAGGTTGGATTGACTTGGGTTGTTTTCATTGGAGCAGAGAAGACTGAGGGGCGACCTGATCGAGGTGTACAAGATTATGAGGGGCATAGACAGCGTGGATAGGGAGCAGCTGTTCCCCTTAGTTGAAGGGTCAGTCACAAGGGGCATAAGTTCAAGGTGAGGGGCAGGAGGTTTAGGGGGGATGTGAGGAAAAACCTTTTTACCCAGAGGGTGGTGACGGTCTGGAATGCACTGCCTGGGAGGGTGGTGGAGGCGGGTTGTCTCACATCCTTTAAAAAGTACCTGGATGAGCACTTGGCACATCATAACATTCAAGGCTATGGGCCAAGTGCTGGTAAATGGGATTAGGTAGGTAGGTCAGATGTTTCTCACGTGTCGGTGCAGACTCGATGGGCTGAAGGGCCTCTTCTGCACTGTGATTCTATGAGGATCAGGAGAAGTTAAAGTTTCCCTGCTGCATCTCCATGATATGATCCCGTTCACAGAGCGCAAATGAGCTGCCATCATCCAGACAGGAGTCAGACAGTCATACAAGCTATGTGAGGATCTATGGAGTGTCCTCACTGCATGTCATCATCATCCTCCTGGAATGTAATGAGTATGCATATCCACTGCATCTTCATGACAGGAGCCTTATCATAAAGGGCATGTGCACTGCCATCAGTTAGACTGGAGTCAAACATTCAGAGATGCAATGTGAGGATCTATGGTGTCTCCTCAATGCATGTCTTCATCATCCTCCATGAATCTAGCAGCCATGAGGGACTCTCAAGCATGCCTGGCTCATCTGGCCAGTGCGATGGCCTCATCACCGTCATCCTCACCTTCGAGGACCTTCTCACCCTCATCCCCGATGACATCTTCCTCATCGGAGGAGATGTGCAGCTCCTCCATCTCTTCCTCAGCCAGCTCCTCTCGCTGATGCAGCGCCAGGTTGTGAAAGGCGCAGCAGGCAATGACGATGCGTGACACCCCCTGTGGACTGTATTGCAGGGTTCCATCAGACCAGTCCAGGCACTGGAACCTCATTTTCAACATTTTGATGGTTTGCTCCATTGAGGTGTGAGTTGCAGCATGAACCTCCTTGTACATTCCCTCTGCTGCAGTCTGAGGCCGCCGCATGGGCATCATCAGCCACGTCCTGTCCGGGTAGCCTTTGTCCCCAAGGAGCCAAACCTGCAGCCTCTTTGGACCCTGGAAGATGTCAGGGATCTGAGACTGACTGAGAATGTGGGAGAACGTGGACACTCACTGGGAATTGTGCGTAGCCCTGAAGGATGTGTTTGTGGCAGTTGCACACCAGC
The DNA here is from genome assembly GCF_964194155.1 of Cetorhinus maximus. Classification (NCBI taxonomy): domain Eukaryota; kingdom Metazoa; phylum Chordata; class Chondrichthyes; order Lamniformes; family Cetorhinidae; genus Cetorhinus; species Cetorhinus maximus. The sequence goes on along the minus strand of NC_135886.1, from coordinate 114,744,431 downwards.
TGAACATTCAGTCAGTGGAAGTCCTTGTGGTTGACGCACTTACCCGCTTGTTGCCACAGAGATCTGAGCACCAAGTGAGTGCAGACGATGGCACCCTGCACCTGTGGGAAACCTGAGATCTGGGCAAATCCCAGCGCTCTTGCTTCCTGGCTTTCCTGATCCCGGGCGAAATGCACAAAGTTGTGTGCCTTGGTGAAGATGGCGCCCATGACCTCGTGGATGCATTTGTGCATAGAGTCTTGTGATATCCCACAGAGGTCACCTGTGGAGCCCTGAAATGAGCCATTAGCGTAAAAATTGAGCGCCGCGGTCGCTTTCATGGCCATTGGAAGTGGATACCCTCCATGTCCCAGTGGCGCCCAATCCTGCAACAGGTGGAAGATGTGACCGACCAGTTCCCTGGACATGCACAGTCTTCAGCAACACTGGTTCTCGGTCATCTGCAGGAATGACAAGCGCTGTCTATCGATGCTGGGTCTAGCTAGGCACTGACCAGTGACAGCTCACTGAAGCTCTTCAGCGGCATGCATGGAAATCCCAGCTGTCCCTTCTTCCTAAGGGTGCTGCTCCTCTCTCTGCGCAGCCAAGCCCCTCTGTCACTCCCTTCTCTGTCGTCTGCACTCTGTACGCCACAAGGCATACAGCTAGGTCACTAGGCTCCATGCTCCTAATGTACTCTTCTAGCAGGATGAAAGAGAGAGACATGTAGGTTAGCTTGAGTATGCCCTAAGAACCTCTCTTGGTTAAGTCTAAAGGCCCTTTAATGCATCCCGGAGAGTGCTGGCCACCATTTGGATGGCCAGAGATTAGTGCGCTGCATGGCTGCCCGAAACCCCACCCACCTCCGCCCTTCTCCATCAGACCGATTGACAGCAGCTTTGCCTATTGGACTGCATGCTGTGCTCTCAGCTCAGGCACAGGCATTCTCCTAACCCACACTGCAAGGCTGCGCTGTTAGCTTGAACCATGGGGGAGACTGGTCCAAATCTGAATGATGACATTGCAAGGGGCTATGAGCACCTCCATCAGTGAATGGTCCATGTCCAGCTTTAGCAAGGAGTTTGCACAAGGTTCCCAGTTGTCTATTGTTCTGTAGCCCACTAAAACGCTCATTAGTTTGCAGTCTGTGCCCAAGGGATGACAAGCTCTGGAGCATTTGGTGGCAATTTCATGCCTCTGCATTGCTTGAGTGGACAGGTAAACTAGAGGCCCAACTCCAAACATGTCAATGTGGCTGCGCCTGAACTGTCTCAGCTGCAGAGGAATAGTAACTTTATACAAGGTTTCCCGCTTGCCTCCATCACCCCCCTTGCATGTGCTTGTGCACTACCATCAACCGCAGTGCAGCCCTTGCCCCACCTCCCCCTGGCCCCAAATCCCAAATCGCTTCAACCTCAGTGCACCACAGTCAGCCAGCCAGGAGAATGTGAATTTCCTGTGCCCTCGCCTCTATGTGCGGCACCTCAACCTTGAGGTCCAACAGGCGGCCCTCGTGAGCGCTGCATAACGTTACTGTGCACTCACCTCCGAGTTCCCCTTGAAATGCAGCTCACCAGGTGCACTCCTTATGAATGTTGTTGTGAAACACGTTTGCATGCAATCACACCGGTGTGCCCGGATGATCCAGCGTGGGGTTTGATTCTGGTGAGCAGGGCTCACAATGATATACAGATGTACTAAAATGAAGTTCCTGACATGGGGTGGTGGGAAATACGGCCCGCCATTGACGAGCGGGGCAGACGATTGCAAACTGGTTTCACAATGTCGTGAAACCGGTTTTTGGCCTTCTGCCATATTGTCCACTCCCGCCTGACATGACACCCGATGCCAACAGGCATGGAAGATTCTGCCCTATGTAACTGTGTTCTTTGTACTTTTAACATCTTTAACATAAGGGATTATTTAAGATAGAGTGTAGTTATTGGTATTCACGTTCTTTAATTTTGGTGCAGTAAAATTATTTTGTTTTAAACAGTGAACCTTGTGGTTTAATTATTTTAGTAAATACCCTGGATTTTCAGATTCTAAAAAAATAAATACGTTATTGGTCTCTACTGAGGTCATAGCAGTACCAAGATGTGTACTCCAGAACTAGCTGCATTCTAAGCTAAGCTGTTCCAGTACAGCTACAACACTGGTGAGAGGTGTCAGCTGTGGCTCAGTTCATAGCACCCTCGCCTTTGAATCAGAAGGTTGTGGGTTCAGGTCCCACTCCTGGAAACCAAGAACTGTGAATGTACTCGAAAGAGTTACATGCGATCTGTTGATAACTCGAAAGAGTTACAACACTGGCGACTACCCAACAATGTGGAAAATTACCCAGGTATGTCCTATCCCCAAAAAGCAGGATAGATCCAATGCCAGGATGACACCATTTACTGCCCTACCAGCCTACTCTCAATAATCAGCAAAACATTTAGAGGAATTGTCATCAGTGCTATCAAGCATCACTTACTTAGCAACAACCTGCTTACTGATGCTCAGTTTGGGTTCCACCAGGGCCACTCAGCTCCAAACCTCATTACAGCCTGGGCGCAAACTTGGACAAAGAGCTGCAATCCAGAAGTGAGGTGTGTGTGATTGACTTTGACATTAAGGCAGCATTTGACCAAGTGTGGCATCAATGAGTCATACAAAATTGAAGTCAATGGGATTCAGGGGGAAAGCTCACCACTGGTTGGAGTTAGACCTAACACAAAAGAAGGTGGTTGTCGTTGTTGAAGGCCAATCATCTCAGTCCCAAGATTTCACAACACGAGTTCCTCAGGTTAGTGTCCTAGGCCCAATCACCTTCAGCTGCTTGACCATCTCTTTAACATAAGGTCAGAAGTGGGGATGTTTGCAGATGTTCAGTACCATTTGCATCTCCTCAGATGTTGCAGCAGTCCATGCCTGCATGCACAAAGACCTGGACAACATTCAGGCTTGGGTTGATATGTGCTAAGTGACGTTCATGCCACACTCTTTTCCAACATGCTGCCCCCTCCTATGGTCAGTTGTGCCTTTAAATCCCTGAACCTGCTGATGGATAGCAGCACCATTGCTCAAACCGTGGCTCAAAGGCCAACCAGTATATTATCAATGAGCAAGTCAGTCACCTTCACTTATATTCTCCACTTTGAGAAGAATTAACTTATTAAAATGTCTTTGTAGATAGAAGGGAGTGTTTTGGGAGATCTGCTGGTTTCTTACATCTTAATATTTCTGGTCCAAAATGGAACTTGCTGTCAACAAGGCTGGTGGAAGCAGAGGCAATTAATGATATCAAAAGAAATGGATGAGCAATTGAGGGAAATAAACTTGCAGGCTTATGGGGATAGAGTGGCAAAATGGAACTAGCTGGATTGCTCTACAGAGAGCCAGCATGGATTCAATAGGCTGAATGGCCTTCCTTAAGTCCAGTAATGACTCTATGACTCAATGCCCGTGCTGTTGACTTTGACCCAGCCAGCCCAGACTGCTGCCATCCATGCAAGTTGGTGCAGTCTGAAGGTGGACCCTCAAGGCCCAGAACTGCTCGAGGCTGTCCTCCAAGGCCATCTACAGCCTCAAAGAACAAAGAACAAGGAAAAGTACAGCACAGAACAGGCCCTTCGGCCCTCCAAGCCTGCGCCAATCATATTGCCCGTCAAACTAAAACATTTTGCACTTCCGGGGTCTGTATCCCTCTATTCCCATCCTATTCATGTATTTGTCAAGCTGCCTCTTAATGACCACTATCGTATCTGCTTCCATCACCTCCTCTGGCAGCAAATTCCAGACACTCACTACCCTCTGTGTAAAAAACTTGCCCCGCACATCTCCTCTAAAGTTTTCTCCTCTCACCTTAAATCTATGTCCCCTAGTAATTGACCCTTCCACCCTGGGAAAAAGCTTCTGACTATCTACTCTGTCCATGCCACTCATAATTTTGTAAACTTCTGTCAAGTCACCCCTCAATCTCCGTTGCTCTAGTGAGAACAATCCGAGTTTCTCCAACCTCTCCTCATAGCTAATAACCTCCAGACCAGGCAGCATCCTGGTAAACCTCCTCTGCACTTTCTCCAATGCCTCCATATCCTTCTGGTAATGTGGCGACCAGAATTGCATGCAATATTCCAAGTGTGGCCTAACCAAGATTCTATACAGCTGCAGCATGACTTCCCAGCTTTTATACTCAATACCCCTGCCGATGAAGGCAAGCATGCCATATGCCTTCCTGACTATCTTATCCACCTGCGTTGCCACTTTCAGTGACCTGTGGACCTGTACACGCAGATCCCTCTGCCCGTCGATGCACTTAAGGGTTCTGCCATTTACTGTATAATTCCTGCCTGTATTAGACCTTCCAAAATGCATTACCTTGCATCTGTCCGGATTAAACTCCATCTGCCATTTCTCCGCCCAAGTCTCCGATCTATATCCCGTTGTATCCTTTGACAATCCTCTTCACTATCTGCAACTCCTTCAACCTTAGTGTCACCTGCAAACTTACTAATTAGCCCAGTTACATTTTCCTCCAAATCATTTACGTATACTACCAACAGCAAAGGTCCCAGCACTGATCCCTGCGGAACACCACTAGTCACAGCTCTCCATTCAGAAAAGCACCCTTCCACTGCTACCCTCTGTCTTCTATGATCAAGCCAGTCCTTTTTCCATCTTGCCAGCTCACCTCTGATCCCGTGCGACTTTACCTTCTGTACCAGTCTGCCATGAGGAACCTTGTCAAAGGCCTTACTGAAATCCATGTAGATAACATCAACTGCCCTTCCATCGTCGATTATCTTTGTCACTTCCTCGAAAACCTCGATCAAGTTAGTGAGACACGACCTCTGCTTCACAAAACCATGCTGCCTCTCACAAATACGCCCATTTGCTTCCAAATGATAGTAAATCCTATCACGAAGAATCTTCTCCAATAATTTCCCTACCACTGACGTAAGGCTCACTGGCCTGTAATTTCCTGGATTATCCCTGCTACCCTTAAACAATGGTGCAACATTGGCCATTCTCCAGTCCTCTGGGACCTCACCCGTAGCCAGTGAAGATACAAAGATTTCTGTCAAGGCCCCAGCAATCTCCTCCCTTGCCTCCCTCAGTACTCTGGGGTAGATCCCATCTGGCCCTGGGGACTTATCCAACTTAATATTCTTCACGATGCCTAACACCTCCTCTTTTTTGATCTCAACATGATCCAGGCTATCTACACACTCTTCCCTAGACAAATCGACTGCTAAGTCTTTCTCTTTGGTGAATACTGATGGGAAGTATTCATTTAGTATCTCTCCAATTTCTTCTGGCTCCACACACAGATTCCCACCTCTGTCCCTGAGTGGGCCTACCCTTTCTCTGGCTACCCTCTTGCTTTTTACATATGTATAAAAGGCCTTGGGATTTTCCTTAATCCTGGTTGCTAATGACTTTTCATGACCCCTTTTAGCCCTCCTGACTCCTTGCTTAAGTTTCTTCCTACTTTCTTTATATTTTCCACGGGCTTCATCTGTTCCCAGCCTTCTAGCCCTTACGAATGCTTCCCTTTTCTTTTTGACTAATCTCACAATATCCTTCGTTATCCAAGTTTCCTGAAACTTGCCATACTTATCCTTCATCCTAGCAGGAACATGCCAGTCTGAATTCTTATCAACTGACGTTTGAAAGCCCCCCACATGTCAGTTGTTGATTTGCCCTCAAACATCCACCTCCAGTCTAGATTCCTCAGTTCCTGCCTAATATTGTTATGATTAGCCTTCCCCCAATTAAGCACCTTAACCCGAGGACTCCTGTTATCCTTATCCACCAGTACCTTGAAACTTACTGAATTATGGTCACTTTTCCCGAATTGCTCCCCTACTGAAACTTTGACCACCTGACTGGGTTTATTCCCTAATACCAGGTCCAGTATTACCCCTTCCCTAGTTGGACTATCTACATATTGTCTCAGGAAGCCCTCCTGGATGCACCTCACAAATTCTGCACCATCCAAACCCCTAGCACTAAGTGATTCCCAGTCAATATAGGGAAAGTTAAAATCATCCACCACAACAACCCTATTGCTTTTACATCTTTAAATATATCTCCTGCACTGAATTTCAGCAGCTCTCCATCAGCCATGCTATAGCTGCTGTTGTAGCTCTGAGGAAAAGCACTAGGCCAGGGAAAGACATCCAAAAGACTGCCACTAAGGGACTGCACAAAGGTGAATAACTGTTTTTTTTAATGTCACACTGGATGTGTTGCTGAATAATGGGTTTTTGTTGGTGCCTTTTATTTCAGGATTCTGGCCAAGAGGACGCCAAGACAGGCAGTAACAGATGGATTGAAAGGTGGGGAATTGTAGCAACTATGATGATGAAATGATATTTGAAGGAAACTGGAGTCTCAGTGTCTGCTCACAGACAGTGGTAGATAATAAACGGTGAGATGTTGCTGATGTTCCTTCTCCAGTCTGACAAGATGCACTGGTGTAGAAATTAAGGGCTACGGTTACCTTGATGGCCACTGGCCGTATCATCTTTGCCCTGCTGTGAGGTTAAAGGTCGGGCTACATGAGTTGACACCTTCCTGTTAAAGCCTTAGACACTGCTCCTGGCTGAAATGAAGGCAGAAGTGCTCCATAAAGACACCTCTGTGCACTATTTTCCCTCTCTGCTGCCTGAACTCCACTTCCATCTCATGTTCTGCCTGAAAGGGATTGCAACTGTTGACCCCATAACTGAAGCAGGTTTACTCTTGAAAGGGCAGAAAAATCCTCTGGCCTCCCTGCCTGGATACAGCAACACTCCCTTAAAAATCCAAATACCTAGCAAAACTTCTCAAGAACAAAACATAGTACTTCCACAAACTCTACACTGGCAGAAGTAAGTCAAACACAACTCATCTGGAAGTTGGATGATTATTCCTTTAACTAATACTAGTGAGGGGTCCCTTGTACATGTTTAGCTTGGAGTGATTAGGACAGGGCATTAATTAGACCTGCCTTCAAGGCTGATTGATGTCACAATCCACTCACTCTGCAGGCTTCCAGCGCATGTATGGCACATCTGCACTGGTCAGAGTGTGCCACATTGACCACACTGGAGGTGACTGGAAGCTTCCAGCAGCCTATTCTTTCACTTTTGGGCTTCTGTAGCATGGTACCAATCATACAATGGAGCCCAATTTTGCAACAAATGTATTTGCATAATTGATACAAACTAAACACATTACAGGAAATTAATTGCCCATCTCAATCTAAATACCCTTTTAATGACCTGGTAAGTGTTAATTACTACCAGTTAGTCTGTCTGACACTGAAAATTAACTATTATCAGTGTGGTGTATCATTCCTTCATATTTTAATTGTTGAAGATTTCAAAAAATGCAAAATGCAACATTTAACACTTGCCCCTTCCATCTCTTTTTTTCCTCTCTTAATCCAATCTTAATCTCAAAATAGAAAATGCTAGAAACACTCAGCAGGTCAGGCAGTATTTGTGGGGAGAGAAACAGAGTTAATGGGCTGCATTTTCATTCCAGGATCCCAATCCCAACGCTGGGTTTTGTTCCAGGTCAGGAACCTGAGGCTGCTAGTTCTGGGACTCTGGAAGCGATTTTAGAGCAGGCGGACAATTAAGTGGCTGCCTGTTGGAGTCCTGTCCAATTAAGGTCGGCAGCCAGGCTCGAGGATCGGCACTGGAAGATTGGCAGCCCCACTGTCAGAAGTGGGGGTTACCGATGTAGGTAGGGGAAAGAGAAGCACTTCAAGATGGAGGTGTCTTTTGAAGACTTTTTAGAAACTTTGAAATATAACAAGGTCATAACTGCTTTGCCACCAGTGGCTGTAGCTGTGATCATATGGTTACTGAGGCTGAGCAGGGATTAACTTTAATCATGGAGTGCTGGCCTTGCCCCCCACACCCAGCTCCACATCATCTACCTCCCTTGGTGGCTTTCAACCTCGCGGTGGTCCATGTGCCGAGTGGAAGAATTCCAGTATGGATCAGCAGAGTGGACCTAATAGGCCCTTAAGGATGCCTGATTGGCTACTCGCTCTTTGCTTGTGGGTCACTGTTTCCTCCAAAACCGGTATATTTCAAAATGGCCCAGGGACAGGAGCATGCTGGCAAACTGGCACGATAGTCAGTGGTGGGAACATGCAAAGCCGACCACCTCCGTGGCTGCCTCAGCAGCCATTTGAAAATTCGGCCCAATATTTCTGGTCAATGAACTTTATATTCAGAACTGCTTAGTGTTTCCAGCACTTTCTGTTTTTATTTCAGGCTTCCAGCATCCACAGCATTTTGCTTTTGCTGTCTTCTCCTTTACTTCTCTCTCTGTAACTGATTTAACATTGAATTCACGCACTCTAATTTACACTTCCTTCTCAGTTCTTGCTTGCTAATTTCACAATTTCAATCTGATTAGTTAAGGAGATACACAGTTGTTTGCTCAGTTCACTCAGGTCCCTGGTGCCCTATTTCCCTCACTCCAATGTAATCGGAGTGCACTTTCGGCAACTCTTCATGCAAAATATGAAGAAATCTAAACAGACAGGGGCATGTCTGACTACCGAGAGTCCCTGCTAGATGCCCTGGCTACAGCATATTATCGTCCATTATTTCAACAATAGATGGCGTTGAAATGTACCTGGTCTCCAATGGAATGTTGCTGTTAAGTACCCAGCTGTTGTGTAGCTGTGTTGGGTCTTGCTGGGCACCGGCAGGAGGCTCTGTGGAAGCTGGACTGGGTTGGCTTCGTGCAGTCATTGCATTTCTCTGCAGGGAGTCCAAGGATTGAGTTTGCTGGCTTCTACAAGTGCAACCATGTGGCGGTGGGGGTGGTGGTGGCAGGGGTCTGAACGTGAATTTGCTGTGAGAACCAGCAGGTAGTTCTGGAAAAAGAAAAAAAAACGATAAAATTATTGAGAACAACTGGGCAGCCTTCATGTTTCAGCTTATCTCTTTACAAGTTTTATGAAAATGTCAAAAGTGCAACAAAACATTCATGAGCGTGATGATTCATCCACAAGAATCAATGGTAACTTAATTCTGGCCCCTAACTGCGTCAATCTAGCATTTGGTTTTCGGTGAAGCTGCACAGAACATCCTCGTTCTGGATTTGTGCTGGGTGAGGCAATCAAAGCCACCATCCTGCAGCGGAAAGAAAATTTGTCACTGGCACTCTCAGCTTGGGAGAGGAAGAGGAAAAGCAAATGTATAAGCTTGTGAGCAGTGAATGGCGAATCTGCATTAAAGCACAGGGGAGAAATCTGACTTCTGACCAAAACAGGCATATACCTTAAAGAGCACGGCTCCAAATACCAGCAATCTGCGGCTGTCAAATAGACAAATCACTGCAGTTCACTGGTCAGGCAGCACTCTTGCTCCCTCGCCACACAAAATACATCTCTCGACCTTGTTTGGAATGGCCTCCTCCCGAGTATACCACTAAATGCCTTGTACAACAAGGTAGAGCCTGACACCTTGACCCAGTTGGCACACCTGATTAGCCTAATGTTTGTTTCAAACGGGTGTCCTGCAAACTAAAGATTGCTAGAAGCAGTATTGTGGCTGTGCACTTACAGTACCAATCTGGCGTAATGGAAAATTCTGAGGTCTAATACTGATTTTATGCCAGGAACTGGGCAGCTGTGCATTAAATTTCATCTGCTATTTGCATGGACATCAGGATCAGACTTGGCTCTAATGCTGCTTTCACTCTGGTAAGGTAGCCTGTTGGCACTGTCAGCCATTTGAGTGATGTACCACAATAGGTCTTCTTTACAGACCATGGGGGGTATTTTAACTTTTCACCAGGTGGAGTCAATGGAAGAGAAAATCAGGCAAGGTATAAAACAGGCTGCCCATTCTCGAATGCACATTTTATGCCTGGTGATACTAATTCCAATTTCATAAGAAACTAGATTTAATTCTGAAACACATATTGATTGTTACAACATAACTGATGTCATTAGTTGTTTGGGAAGAGTTTGGGAGATGAAGCAAATTAGCACAATCTCCCTGTTCACCACTCAGATCTTGATTCGGCTTGAACTCTGACCAGGAATAAGTGTTTCCTTTTGCTATCACAAGGCAGGCTGCACCCTGGTGGATAAACAGAGTGCCCAACCTGTAGCCCCAGAGCTGCATGCAGTCTCTCAGCTTCAGCAGTCTAGCCTCTTAAGGCTAGGGAAACTCAATCCTATTGACATTTATATTTCTTATTTGCTGCTTTAACAGGTGAAGCTTTGCATAGGACAATTTTTGGCAATCTTGATGCATTCATGAGTGAATTTTAAACCAGAGCACCAACATTTGTGAGCATCAACAATTTGACATTTATTGAAATTATTGGGAAAATGGTTTACAGGGAAAAGTTAGTAAGGCTGCACCGTTAACATGTAGTCTCACCAGATGTGAGCATGTGTGCGTGGGTCAGAGTTAGGACTATAAAACTATACCCTGAATGACCCCATTGTAACATCTTTTGAGATTGCACACTGCGAGCACAGCATCCCTGAATTCAACCTCCTATGTAGCCATCAAGGCCCCAAGTGCTCCACAAACATAAAAATGTGGACACACCGGTACATTACTAAACAGAGCACAAGGACTTTTACTCTGCATCTTGTTTTTCCTCTAAGTATCCACTTTTGTAAACACTTTTGATGATGCTGCTACTTTCCATTCCCAAGAACCAAGATCTCTTAGCTTGATTAATGCCAAAGAGGAGTTTAAAAATAAATCAAAATGAGGGGAAGGCATGCTCATTTGTCAAACAAAAACATTTGATAAGTATACAGAATTTACCCTCGACACTCATGAAGGGCTTATAAACAGCATTATAACTGGTAAATAGAATGAACCTTGAAGGGTGATTAAACTGTAGTATGTGATCATTTAACTGAACATGATAAACTACAACAATGATAGTTTTAGAATATTGATCCAAACTTCTGTGCATTTAGGAAGAGGTGCACAAGTCCATGCATTATTGTTTGACACACAATCATCATTAATTTGACAGTTTTTTGAGGCTGTTGAGTTTCACACTGAATACACATTTTGAAAATTCCCATACCAACACAACATTATGGCCAGGATTTTTCAGTTGGTGTATGGAGGTGGGCCTGACAAGCCGGCGCGTAAAATGATGCACGATGACATTGGGCGTACATCCCAATGTCATTGCGCTGTCTCGCGATATTTCGTTTGACAGGCGCATGCCAGAGTCGGTTGCAAGCCCGCCGATAATTGATAGGCCTATTAAGGCCATTAACGAAGTAAGTAATGTCATGTTTATGCTGCCCGTCCAACCTTAAAGTTGGCTAACAGGCAAAAAGGCCAAGCGGCCTTCACGTTTTTTAGGAAACCTCATCCACAAGCAGGATGAGGTTTCCTAAAGCTTTTATTACTTAAATAAAAAGTTTATATGAAAAATAAAAACATGTCCCATCTCAGCTGACACAGTCACATGAGGGGACATGTCTCATTAAATTTTTAATGCTTGTAAAAAATTTTTTAAAAACCACTTCAATCGCCGTGCCTCAGGGAGATTGAAGCGTTCTTTCATGCGCATGCGCGAAAGAGCACTGGACCCGACTCTCCCTTTTCCCCCCGCCCACACAGGTAACGCTGGGCGCTACTGCTCACGTATTACTTTGGGCAGGCCTTAATTGGCCCACCCACGTGAAATGGCGGTGCGGAGCCAATCGTGGGTGGCGGTCGGCTCCCCCAGCGCCCCCGCCCACTCCCACCGAGCCCACCCGACACGGGAAAAATTAAGGCCTATGTCTCTGAGGCTTTTAACAGTAAATGTATCATTAAAATTCATTTGTGTAACAAAAACGTCAGCTTTCTGTGAACTGCTCTGTGAAGAAATATATTTCCAAGCTTGCAATTAATCCACAAGATAGTTTATTAGTCGAAAGTCAGCATTAATTATTTAAATGTGAGCAAGGAAAGCAATCTCCCCCTCCCAAGAAATCAGCACAGAGAAAAGTGTGAAGTTAATGGGCTGTAAGAATTCCCAGAAGATACTCCAAAAAGGCTCTTTGTTTGGTATGACAGAAAACTTCTAGATCTAAAAGCAATAAAAGCGCCTTCAAGGAATAAACTATAAAATTATAAATTAGTTAGGGCTAGACACATGGTTAATTAAAACCAAAAGCAAGGTGATTTCAACAGCTTATACAACATTAAAATACACTGATTTAATACAAGTCATCAGCTTTCAGTAAACCGTACTTTAACAAGCAAGGCCTTGGAGAAGGTGCAGAGGAGATTTACCTGAATGAAACCAGACATAGGGGACTTGATTTAGGTGCTGTGACTAAAGAGGCAGAGATTGTTCTCCTTAGACCAGAGGTTAGTGGGAGATTTGATAGGGGTGTTCATAATTCTGAGGGATTTGATAAGAGTAAATAAGAAAAAAAACTGTTTCCACTGGTGAGTGGGGTGGTGCTCAGATGACACAGGTTTATAATAATAGGCAAATGGCGGTGAGAGGGAGGGGGTTGAGCGGAGTCTTTCTTTACGTAGTGCACAGTTATGATATGGAAAGTATTGCCCGAAAGGGTGGCGGGAACAAATTCAAAAGTAACTTGCAAAAGGGAAATGGATATGCATTTGAAAAGAAAATGATTGGAACGTTATGTGAAAAAGCAAGCGAGTGAGATGAATTGAATAGCTCTTTCAGAGAGCTGGCTAATGGCACAATAACCTGAATGACCACCTTCTGTGCTGTAAAGTTCTATGATAGTGCTTGTATTTTCCTATTGATATTAGTTTTTCTGAGTTCAGTTATGCAATGCCTTGCTATTGCAAACTTAATGCACTCTCGACCTAGCTAGCTCTACAAGCATTTCGCCTCAGGAAGAGAAAACGTATGGCCATCCTCCTTTAGACATGTTTACACTTCAGTATTATGATGTTGCAATATTATCAGCAATGATAACATTGCTAGAAAAAGTGGCTGTTTTTCTGTATTTTTTAGGGGAGATGGGGAGATAGTGGTAACATCACTGCACCAGTAATCCAGAGGCTCAACCTAATGCTCTGCAGACATGGGTTCAAACCCATTCAAATCTGGAATATAACGCTAGCCTCAGTAATGGTGACCATATCATTGATTGTTGTAAAAACCTGTTTGGTTCACTAATGTCCGCCAGGGAGTGAAATCTGCTGCCCTTACCTGATTTGACCTACATGTGACTCCAGGTCCACAGCAACGTGGTTGACTTAACTGCCATCTGAAATGGCCTAGCAAGCCACTCAGTTCAAGGACAATTCGGGATGGGCATCAAATGCTGGCCTTGCCAATGATGCCCACCTCCCATGAAAGAATATAAAGAATGTGGGTGTCTTTTACAAGGCCAGTATTCATTTCCCATACCTAATTTCTTTTCAGAAGGTGGTGCTGAGATCTGAATGGCTTGCTAGGCCATTTCAGAGGGCAGTTAAGAGACAATCACATTTTGAGGCAGATTTCCTTCCCTAAAGAACTTGAGTGAACCAGATGAGTTTTTACAACAATCCAACAGTTTTATGGTCACGTTTATTGATACTAGTTTTTTTTCTTATTTATTTCAGAGTCATTTAGTGGAATTTAAATTCCCTAGCTGCCATGGTGGGATTTAAACTCAAGTGCTGGATTTATATGGATTTGGGGTGACGCAGTAGACCTTTAAAAAGGCAGCTGGGACTCGATTCCAGGATTCCCAGGCCCTATTCCCGGTGCCCTAGTTTTCATCAGCACGGAGTAAGAGTGCAAGTTGAGTTCCCCCACCAATCACTCTCGACCTAGCTAGCTCTAATGTGGGGTTAGACATCTCCTAGCCTCCAGCTTTTGTAGAGTTGGGCTAGGTTTTCAAGGACCCATGGTTTATGGCCCCTCCGAGGTGCTGTGAACCATAGTCTGGATGAGGGAACCTTTGGAAAGGTAGGTTCAAAAGATCTTACCCATGCCAACCTATGCCCCACCCACCCACTCCCCATGACCTCTCATACATTCCATGCCAACCTATGCCCACCAACCCACTCCCCCTGGCCCTTCACCCTCTATGCCAACCCATGGTCCCTCATACTGTCCATGCCAACCTATGGCACTTCCATGCCCATTCACTTAGTATACACTCTATACAGAACCATTGAACCCTATAGTAACATTAGCACATTTGAAAAACTTTTTAAAAAGTCATTCGTTCATAAAAATTGCTTTTATTACAGCACTATAAAAGTGTCAATCATCCAAACCCTTTGAAGTATCAATGGCAGAAACTTCAAACACTTGAAATTTCTTTATCTTGTGCAATTAAACATTATGCAGTTGACAGAATAGATCAGAGAGAAAGAGCAATGTTTTGCCTGGGATGCAGCTGTTTCAACAGAGTAATGGATGGCTGGGCTCTCAGCCAAGAGATTTAATGTGCTTGTAGTTTCACTACTGATGCTTTAAAGGGTTTAAAGGTCTGGATGACTGACACTTTTATAGGGCTGAATAACTGTTTTTTAAAGCTTTATCACACATGCTATTGTTACTCTAGGGTTAATGGTTCTATACAAATTGCATACTAGATGAATGGGCATGGAAGTGCCATAGGATGGCATGGTGGGTTTGAGGGGCCATAGGGGATGGATGGAGGGGCATAGGTTGCATGGAGGGTATGAAAGGTCATGGGGAGCATGTAGGGATGAGGGGGCGGGAGAGTTGAGGGTTAGATGGTTGTTTTTTGCTTTATTGATTTTATTGTAACTAGGATGAAGTCCCAGAGCACCTAGACAGGCCTTTTAAATAGCACACCATGGCAACCAGCAGCCCTGTAGCTGGCTCTGAACTGTTTCCTGGGGGTGGCAGGCCCAACTCCAGTTAGTACCCAACTCCCCAGAAAGAAAATCCAGCCTTTGAAGGCGCTTTCTCCTGAGGCGGGCACACTGAGCCAGGGAACTTCTCAACTTCCGCTGCCCACCTTGAGACGAAAATCCAGCTCCGCATCTCTAGATTGTGGTCCAAACATTCATGGAGTCGTGGCGATTCTGCAGTTTCTCTTAAGTCAGGTTCGTGGAGTCGGGGAATTTCCTGACTCTGTGCCCCCAGCTCGGGAGCGAAAATTCTGGTCTATTCATCCGGGGTTCTGGAACTCTGTCTAATAGCATAACCACATAGTTACCTTACCACTTAATTTTAAAAGTACAATCTCTTTTTGGCTTCCACCAGGTCTATGCCAATATTCCCAGTCAACTAGAGAACACCTCCACAAATATTGTCAATAATACTCCAAAAGGTCCAATGGAATGGTACAAATAGAAATGTGCATTTGAATACTCTCCAGGTGGTCCAGCCAAAACTAACAGACTAATTCCCTAAGGTAATCTGTGAAACTGTGGTTTGAACTTGGATATCAGGCACTGTTGCAATATGTTAGCACTTTTTTATATCTTCTCAATAATTCAAGGGTATCACTGATTGAAATATGGAAAAATAAAATAGCAACAACTGAAAATAGTTTTATATTGTACACTACACAACCTTCTATCATAATGTGATTAGGCAGTGATAATGTCACCCCATCACTGTTTCGAGGAGAAGTCAGTAATTGATATTTCTCATTACATGACACAGTGCTATCATGGAAAAATCACCAACAGTTTGAAATTGTGATTTGAAGGACACTCTACCATTGATATATTTGCAGAATAGCTTGGAGGTTTCATGTTAAATATTAAGGTAGTGTGAGTGTACAAAGCTACATCAAGCAGAAGATAGGAAAATGTACTGCAGAGTAAGAAACCATTTCACTTGAATGGGCTGATCGCAAACTTCAAATAATACCACACACTATCCGATAATCTATAACTTTTGATAACTTTAACTGTTAAACATCTGTCCAGGCTGCTGACAAAAAGTCCTCTCCAACATCTCACTATTTTGTGTAAAGTAGTTAAATCTGTGTATTTCCTCTCTTTTGAATTTGAGTCCATGCCTTCATAAACAGTATTCTCTTAGCTCTGATCACCAGGTAATTATTTAAATAAACTATCCTAACAGATAATTAATCTTTCATTAGTTTTAGGAAAAAGGAATGAAGACAATGTGGTTGATGTTTGTCCTCACTATCTGAACAGTAATCTAATGGAACAAATCAAAAGCATGCAAATAGGTCGGGTTGTATAAAGGACAGGTGATCTGCTCCCAGGTTATAATCTAAGTAGTAAATCTACCCAATGTTTTTTGGATGAGACATTACACAGGTCCTGTCCACCCTCTCAGGCGAATGAAAAAGATCCCAAGCCTCTGTGCAGAGAAGAGAAGAGGAGTCCTCCTGGTGTCCTGGCCAATATTTATCCCTCAGCCAACATCTAAAAACAGGGTAACCTGATTTTTAGGATTTTGCAGTTTGTGGGATTGTGCTGTGAGCAAATTGGCTACCATGCCTCCTTTCAAAAATACTTAATTGGCTGTAAAGTGCTTTGGGATGTTCTGAGTTTGTGAAAGGCAGTATATAAATGTAAGTTATTTCTTTCTCTTTTACATTTCAAGAGCCTTCCAGATAGATACAGTTTTTTTTGAGTTCCCTCTCTGGGAGGTTGGTACATTAAGAATGTACAGCATTTTGTTGGGACTGTGGTGCAGATGTGGGTACTTTTGAGGCTAGTTTAAAAATTATCAAAAAGGCTGATAGCATGCAACATTTCCATTTAGCAAGTTCTCTTCTGACCTGATAGTGCCCAGTAGTTGCCATTAGAGATGTTGAATGTTTCAAGAATATGTGTCACCTGATGCGTGCAACAAAAAATCTTTCCCTGTGTTTTGTGATTTGCCAAGCAGTCTAAGTGTATCTGGAACTGGTGTTGAAACTCACACATACGTACATGCGCCAAGCCAGAGAACAAAGAACACTATGAATAGATGCAAAACTGAAACAGGCTTGGTACCTTTGTACCCTGCACTGTAACAAAATCCTCAGAATATGTTGTTAACCTATTCATAGCAGACGTAACTGTTGTTCTCTCCCACTTCAAAGCACATATGGCAAAGCATCATGCTCTGAGGAGTGTAACTCAAAATGCCAGAGACTTCTGAGCCTAGAAACTTAAATTGGCATATGATCACTTAACATATTTTCATGACATTTCTCTGTTTGTTTATAAGGAGGCATTAATCCATTTAAAATAAATATGTTAAAGACTCTATTAAAGTACCAAATGGAATTACATGGCATATACCATATAAATACATGAAACAATCAGTTTGCTAAAAGTAATTTCTCAGCACTTTATTTTGCTAGGTTGTTGCCTAACAGGCATAAGGGTTCCTTTTATTTAAATTAACATCCTGTGTTTTATATTCGTTCAACGTAAGATCAAATGGCTTTGAAGCGATTTATCATTCTGTACTAAGCTTTCGATGAATTAGTAACGAGAGAACGTAAATTAACCTGAATCAATTTCAGTTGGGGTTTTTATTGTGTTGTTAAAACCAATTGGATAACAAGTGAAAGCTATTGAGTTGAATTATGTTGAATGTATAATTAGTTTTCAATATTACATTTAAACTAGGGAGAAAGTTTTGTCAGTCTTACTTGTGGCGACATTGTAAATATTACATACTTCATGACAAAACATTCATCCCTTAACCAGACACTGGTCATTTATCTTGCTGTTTCTGTGACTTCAGAAACAAGATTGGTTGCCACATTTGCCTGCCTAGCACCAGCTATTATACTTCAAAAGTAATTCAGTAGCTGTGAAGTGTGTCAGGATCCTGGAACAATGCCGAATAACCCCATTCTTGCTAAGACTGTGGGCTGGATTTTACGGCCACTCGCCAGGCATGTATTTGGAGGCGGCGCATAAAAGGTATGTCGGATAGCTAGTCCACTGCCTTCCAGCCTCCCCCCTACCGAGTCTCCATAATAGTGAGGGGGGGAGGAGTGGATAAGGCGCTCAATAGCCCACCTACCCTTAGGCATATTGAGGGTCTTAAGTGGGCAATTATTGCCCACTTAAGGCCCTCAATCCACCTCCATTGCTATAAAATGCTGGGCAGTGGCAGCCAGTCCAAAAGTGGGAAGGCCGATTTTTAAACAATTTTGTTGAAAAGGTGCGAAGGAAGTGGGGGGCACACATCATTCGGGGGAGCCCTGTGTGCATCAGGGAACAACCCCCCCACCCCCCCCACCCACAAGATGTTAACCCCTCCCCACTTTGTTCCTCCCTGCTTGGCCTTGAAAACCTTCCCTAGGCTCCCCAATTCATCCCCATCTAAAATTCCAAACTTGCCTCCCTCAGGTGGGAATGTTCTCTTCTTGCAGTCCCAGCAGCACCCGCTACAAATTGGCTGGCAGCTCTCGAGGGCAGGACTTCCTCCCACTGAGAGGCAGAAGTCTGGCCCTCAGCTTGGGTCGGTAGCCAGGAGCATGTTATCCCTGTGGGGTGGCCTTTTTAACGTCGGTCGGTTTGGAACTGACTTTCCTTCCGGGGGAGGGGTGGCAGGGACGAGCTATACACCCCTCCCCTGCCCCTCTCGTAAAATCCAGCCTTATGATTATATTGGTCTTGATTTTTTTGGTCAGTAGCGAAACAAGAGGTAAGAAATCTTTGCTGCGAGGTCCAGCGATCTCTGTGGCGAAAACTTAACGTCCTTGTAGTATTGTTACAGACAGCTAACTAGGAAATGAAAAGCGCTAAAATCAAATCGCCTTCTGAAAATATTTTACATGAAACAAAATAAAGGTTGGAACATGAACAAGGGATAAAGGTAGAAGTTGGAATATCATGAAGAAACCTTTCAAAAAATTGATTAAAAAAATTTAGTAATTTGGGAGGTGGTGGCATTGTGATAATGTCACTGGGCTAGTAACCCAAAGGCCCAGGCTAGTGCTCTGGGGACATGGGTTCAAATTCATAGCTAAATCAATAGCTAACCCTTGAAAGAGGGAAAACGAATCTCCCCCAAGCCTGTTCTGACTTCACGTTCACCTGAGAACCAGCCTTCTGAAAGTTCAACTATCAGAAGCATCGCAACTTATTAAGATTCCTGTGCTTTTCAAGACATTCATTCCAACTAAAATTTCAAGTCAACTGAAAAACTACCAGCCTGCTACGAAAGAGACTAAAATCATAACAACTTATAATTATTGTTTCTTCTTCATCTGTATCTCATTTCCGTGTGTGTGATAGTGTGTGTGAGATGTCCCATTAAAACCTCCAGGGCAAGTGTGTGACAATAAATAATCTTTTTTTAAAAAAAAATCACAGAAGCTTACAGCTGGAAATTATTTAAATTGGGACATTTCACTCTGAGGGAACGAAATACACACTAACCTCACACATTAAAACACTTTGATCGTGGACAATAATAAAACACAAATTCTATCCAAGACAATATTTACAGCACAAAAGGAGGCTATTCAGCCTGTTAAGTTGTTGCTGGCTGGCTGAAAGAATGATCCAGATGGTCTCACTGCCCTCACCCTTTACCCAAAACCATGCAATTTAAAAAAAAATGTTCTTGGGACGTGAGCATCATTGGCAAAGCCCTTCAAGCACTTATCTAATTCTCTTTGGATAGCCACAATCAAATCTAGCTTCACCATCCTTTCAGGCAGTGTATTCCAGATTGTAACCACTCGCTGCGTAAAAAAAATGTTTTTCCTCATGTTGCCTTAGGTTCTTTTGCCACTCACCTTAAAGCTTTCCCCCTTCAAAATGGCCAAAGGCAGCTGTCATAGACTTTTAATATGGTAAACGGCAAAACGAGAATAGAGACACCAGGGTGGAGCAGATATCTCTGCTTAAAGATCTAACAATAGCACAGACTGTGCTATAATTTCTATGATTCCCAAGAAACCAGCCAGTATACTTATTCCTCCACCAAGAATGATTTTTCAGGTGGCTCACTAGGTAATTCTTACTATTTCACATCCTGAGGCACGCAGGCGCTGCACCATCCTCCATTATGAAAACATTGGGAAGAATTTTTCCCCCCGTCGGGGGGGAAGTGCAGGAGCAGGTGCGGGCAGGCACACCTCCGATCGGCGCCCCTGATTGGGGGCACGCAGCCATATTATGTGGGCAGGCCAATTAAGGCTTGCCCAGTGTGATGTCCACCAGGAAACGCTATGTGCTCCCTGTGCGGGCGGAGGGGAGGATTCCCTCAGCCGAGAGTGTGCTCTTTCGCACATGCGCACAAAAGAGCACACTCATCTCCCTGAAGCTAAGTGCTGCCTCAGGGAGATTGGCGCCGAATTCAAAAATGGTCAATGCACAGACATAAAATTTCCCTGACATGTCCCCTCATGTGACACTGTCGCATGAGTTGGGACATGTCCTTTAATCAAACTTTAATTACATTTTTAAAAACCTTCATGAAACCTCATCCCGCCCGTGGATGAGGTTTCATGCTTTTTCTGAAGCCCGCCAGGGCTCCCGGCCTTCCCGCCAACCTTAAGGTGGACGGGCAGGTCCAGTAACTACTTGAATTACTTTTTAAATGGCCTCAATAGGCCGTTGACAGGTCGGCGGGTGCACAACTGATTCGGCTGCGCCCCCGCTGACCTGGAAATTGAAATGACGCCGGGTGACGTCGGGAGTTCCACTCGATGTCATCCCGCGAGATTTTACGCCTCGGCGAGTGGGCCCCGCCCCCCCGCTCACCAAACTCAATATCCTGGCTATTATTTAAAAGCATTGGACTTCTATGATAAGTTTGAGTTCATTTCTTTCAGCAAGGTAGCCAACAGCACTAGGAATGGTAAGGCTACATTAACAAATATAGGGGCAAAAGAATAGAATATAGCTAAATAGTAATATTGCTGATGTGTGAAATTTGAATTGTTTTGGGGAACTTTTTATGTTGTGGACAATGTTTCTTGTTGTGAGTCATGATGTCATGAACCCAAATTGTGTTGTGGGGAATGATGGGCTCCTTGGCTATGGAATGAAGGTTGTGCTGATGAGAACCTGCTGTTGCAGTTTTCCTCCCTACCCTGCCTATAGTGACTGCAGTCCCTCCTTGCTGTGCTGCTCCTTAACTTCTTCCAGCAAATTAAAATCTAAGGTTTTTAAGATAATAAGAGTTAAGTAAAAACATTTCCGTTAACCTCCCTATAAAAAACTGACCTCAGCAAAAGAGAAATAGCTGATTGGCGAGTAGCTGGTTCATTCATGTAAATGGTAAGTTTATTAGTCTAATAAATAAAGGCATGGCAGGGCAAGTCAGGCCCATGGAGTGTGCATTCTGTTTTATGTGGGAACTCCAGGATCATTCTCATGTCCTGGACAATCACTTGTGCCAGAAGTTCTACCAGCTTTAGTAGCTTGAGCTCCAGGTTTCTGCAGTGTCACTGCAGTGTATCCGTGAGGTTGAGGGTTTCATAGATAGCACGATTATAGGTGTGGTCACTCTGCAGTTTAAGAGTGTAAATTTAAGAGTTTAAGGGAAAGAGGGAATGGGCGACTGCCAGACAATCAAGGACTAGGCAGGTAGTGCAGGAGTCCCCTGAATGCATCTCACTCTCCAACCAGTAACCTGTTCTGAATACTGGTGACAGTGATGGTTTCTCTGGGGAGTGCAGCCACAGCCAAGTCCAGGGTGGGGGGTGGTGCAGGAAGAAGACTGGAAAATCAATAATGATTGGGGTTGGATTATTATGGGAACAAACAGGCATTTATACTGTTGTAGACTTGAATCTAATATGTTATGTTGCCTCCCTGGTACCAGGGTCAAGGATGTCTCTGAGCAGCTGCAGAGCACTCTGAGTGGGTGAGGATAAACAGCCAGTGGCTGTGGACCATATTAGTACCAATGACATAGGTAGAAAGAGGGATGAGGTCCTGCAGGCAGAGGTTAGGTAGTTAGGAAAGAAATTAGCAGGCAGAATCTCAAAGCTGGTAATCTCTGGATTACTACCAGTAGCATGCTTAGTGCATATGGAAATAGGAGGACAGAGCAGGCGAATGTATGGCTGGAGAGATGGTGCAAGGGAGGGCATTGGACTCCTGGGACATTGGGACCAGTTCTGCAGGAGATGGGACCTGTATAAGGTGGACAGGTTGCACCTGAACTGGGCTGATACCAATATCCTAGTGGGGTGATTTTCTAGTGTTATTGGGGAGGGTTTAACCCAACTTGGCAATGGTGGGGGAACCAGGAGGTAATATTAGCAAGGCAAAAAAAGATGCGTAAAGAATTGGGAGAGACAGATAGCACGAGACTAGGTATTAGGCTGGGTTAGAGTAAGGTGGGGATTTTGTGGCACTGGCACAGGGGGTCCCTCTGAGGTGGATGCGGTGAGCCAGCCAAAAGTCCATTGACTTCAGTGGGGTCAGAAGATCCTGCCAGCATGCAGGGATGGAAAATCCAGCCTTAAAAGGGAATATTATAAGGTCTAAATTAGGTTTATATGCCTGTGTGTGAATATGCAGTGTGCTAAATATGGTTGATGAGCGGTAGCTGCAGAAAGCCATGTGGGAACATAGTGTTGCAGTTATAAGAGACCTGACTCAAAAAGGGAAGAACTGGATACTAAATGCTCCTATATACAAGGGGCAGAATTTTGCCTTTGGTGGGTGGGCTTGGTGGAGGCAGGCGGGGGTGGTTGGGAAGCCGACTGCAGCCCACGATCAGCACCACACCGCGCTTTCATGTGGCGGGCCAATTAAGGCCTACCCAGCATGAAACGCGAGTGGCATTGCTAAGCGCTGCCCGTGCAGGGGTGGGGGAGAAGTGCCAGTGGGCCGAGCGCAAACTTCATGCATGCGCACGAGTGAGCGCTGCATAATCGCCCTGAGGCATGAAGCTGCCTCAGGGAGATGAAGAGATATAGCAAAAAATAATAAAGAAAATAAAAATATAAGAAAACATGTCCCCTCATGTGACTCTGCCACATGAGCAGGGGCATGTTATTAATTCAATTGCAAAATTTTTATTTCATTTTTATTTGCTTTTGGAAACATCATCCTGCCAATGGGTGAGGTTCCAAAAAGTGCAAAGGCTGCTTGGCCTTTTCGCCTGCCCGCCAACCGTTAGGCTGGATGGGCAGTAAAAAGTTTGCCTTAATTGATTATTTAATGGCCTTAACAGGGCTTTTAATTGTTGGCAGGCGTGCTACTGACTTCAGTATGCACCTTCCGACCGAACTATCGTGCGACTGCACGTTGACGTCGGCACACTCAGCTGACGTCAACGCGCGTCATTTCACGTTGAAGTGGGTCGGGCATGCGACCTCCTGCTTAGCGAAAATTTCTGATCAAGGTGTTCGGGAAGGATAGGGAAGGAATGAAAGGAGGTGGGGTAGCACTACTGATTAAGGAGAACATTACAATGGTGGAGAGGAAGTTTGTCTGAGAGGGGTCAAGGACAGAACCTATTTTATTAGAGCTAAGATACTTTAGAGGTACCATTACATTGCTTGGTATAACCCACAGGCCAGACTAGTGGGAAAGATATAAAGGATCAAATTTTCAAGGAAATTACAGAGAGGTGTACATAGAGTAGTTATAATGGGAATTTTAATGAACCTAATATAGACTGGGATTGTATTAATGTAAAAAGTAAGGAAGGGTAAGGTTTTATGAAGTGTGCTCAGGATAATTTTCTAGGTCAGTATGTTTTTGGCCATTGCTCATTCCAGTTCTAGGGAATGAGGTGGGCCAAGTGGATCAAGTCAGTAGGGGAAAATTTAGGGGACAGTGATGTGGTATCATAATGTTTAAGTTAGCTTTAGTAAAGGACAAGGAGCAATCAAGAGTAAAAATAATTAAGTGGGGAAGGCCCAACTTTAATGGATTGAAAACAGATCTAGTCCAGTTAAATTGGAATCAACAATTGGAAGGCAAGAGTGTAACGGAACAATGGGCTACCTTCAAAGAGGGGATAGTTCGGGTACATTTGAGTTACATTGCCATAAGGGAAAAATGGTAGGTCAAACAAATCCAGAACTCCCTGGATGACAATAATGATAGAGAGTAAGCTAAAGCAGAAAAATGGTGCATATGACAGATGTCAGATGGATAATTCCATTGAAAATCAGGCTGAATGTAAAAAATCAGAGGGGAAGTGAAAAAGGGAAGCAAAGAGTAAGTATGAGAAGAAACAGGCAGCTAATATAAAATGGAATCCAAAAGTCTTTTATAGGCACATAAATAATAAACAGATGGTAAAATGAGGAGTGGGGCCCATTTGGGACCAAAAAGGGATCTACGTAAAGAGGTAGAAGACATGGCTGAGGCACTAATTGAGTACTTTGCATCTGTCCTTACCAAGGAAGATGTTGCACTTGAAGTTGATATATCACCGAGACTGGATGATATGCATCCAAAGATGCTGGAGGAAGCAAGGGTGGAAACCATTGCGGTGCTAGCCAATCCTCCTTAGATACAAGGGTGATGCTGGAAGACTAGAGAATTGCAAATGTTACACACTTCTTCAAAATAGGGTATAAGGATAAGCCCAGCAACTATAGCCAGTGAGCTTAACCTCGGCTGTGGGGGTGGCTGTTACAAACAATAATTCAGGAATAAATTAACAGTCATTTGGACAAATGTGGATTAATTAAGGAAAGCCAGCTTGGATTTGTTAAGGGCAAATGGCGTTTAATTAACTCGCTTGAGTTTTTGATGAGATAACAGAGAGTTGATGAGGATAATGTGCTTGATGTGGTGTACATGCAATCTCAAAAGGCATTTGATAAGGTGCCACATAACAGGCTTGTCAACAGGTTAGATCTCATGGAATGAAAGGGAGAGTAGCAGCATAGATACAAAGTTGGCTGAGTGACAAAAAACAGAGTCATGGTGGACTATTGTTTTTTGCACTGGAGGTCAGTATCCTTTGCTTTTCTTGATACATATTAATGATAAATATATACATGGGTGTGGAGGGCACAATTTCAAAATGTGTGGATGACACAAAACTTGGAAGCATTGAGGAAGATAGTGAAAATCTTCAAGCGGACATTGACAAGCTGATGGGATGGACAGGCACATGGTAGATGAAATTTAACGTATGAAGGGTGAAGTGATTAATTTTGGTAGAAGAACAAGGGGAGGCATATAAAATAAAGGATAAAATTCTAAAGAGGTAAGATTTTAATATTACTTCTAACTTTTAGGGTTCTATGTTGGTCTGAAGCAACATTTACAGATCTTGACCACTTTTTAACAGTTCAGTTTGAATTTCTGCTAGTATGGCAATTTACAATTAAGGCTGGGAACAGGTTGGCAGCTGTTTGCGAGGAACTGGTATTGATGACTTCATTACTTTAAATCTACTGAAAAGTCTGGGTTCAAAGAATTGCATTTGTTTTAATTACACTGTGCAGTTGAGGCTTCTTTGTCAGCTTTGAAGAAATAACCAAAAGGTTTGAGCTCAGCAGCTTGAGCTTAGTATGACACCTTGTCTTTAAACAAGAACTATGTGTTTTAATAGGTTTTTGTTTACTAAATTCCTTAATTGATCAATCATATCTATAGGACAGCACATCTGTATTAGAGGAGAATCTTCCTTTCCTGCCATTACGGTAGGAAGTGTTATTAACATTTGTTCTTAATGACTTTAATATCTGTGGGATTTGGGTTGGACCCGGGGAATAAGAAATGGACATTTGTCTTCAGTCTACATGACTCTAGTTACAGAGGTGGGGTGACACCAGATGACCCTCACCCTAAGTCAATGAAAGAGGGTAATTTGAACTATTTCCAAATAAGGCATGAGGAAAAGTCAGAAGTATGGATAAAAGTTGGAAAATCAAAGTCTTCATTGGCACAGTTTTACCATGGCTTCTATGGTATGATTCTTCTGAGAAACAGTTCAACGTATCATCACTTCAGAGACAGAAGAAGAAAGGCATTGCCTGTGCTGGCAACACTCAAGGAATCCTAGGGCCTTGAGGGATAAGAACCTTCCATGTTGTCTTCGCTGTTTTTTGTTAAGTATATATAAGATCTTACTTAATAAATTCTACTTGATTCATAAATACTCATTATTCGCACCTTGTCACGTCAGGCATAACTGAGGACCACATGTGTGCTGATATCATTGAAGGTGGCAGGGCAGGTTGAGAATGTGTTTAATAAGGCATACAGGATCCTGGGCTTGATAAATAAGGGCATAGAGTACAAAAGCAAGGAAGTAATGATAAACCTGCATAAAACATTGGTTTGACCTCAGCTGGAGTACTGCATCCAGTTCTGGGCACCACACTTTAGGAAGGAAGTGAAGGTGTTCAAGAGGGTGCAGAAAAGATTTATGATAACAGTTCCAGGATGAGGAACATCAGTCATGTGGATAGATTAGAAAACCTGGGGCTGTTTTCCTTCGAGGAAAGAAGACTAAGAGGAGATTTGATAGAGGTGTCAAAATTATGATGGTTCCGAAGAGAGTAGATGGGGAGGAACTGTTGTTTTTGGCATAAGGATTGAGAACCAGAAGACACCGATTTAAACTGATTGGCGAAAAAAAAATGCAAAGATGACTTGAAAAAGGACTTTTTGTGCAGTGAGTTGTTAGGATCTGGAATGAACCAGCCTGAGGGTGTGGTGGAGGCAGATTCAATGGAAGCCTTCAGGAAAGAATTGGATAAATGCCCGGGCCAGGATTTTCCAGTCAGCGAGCGGGGGGTGGGGCCTGCTCGCCGAAGTGTAAAATGACGCGGGATGACATCGGGCGGAACTCCCGACGTCACTGCGCCCCATTTAAATTTTCATGTAGGCAGGAGCTCAGTAGAATCAGCTGTGCGCCCACCGGCCTGTCAATGGCCAATTGAGGCCATTGACAGAGTCATTGAAGTAGTTAATGGACCTGCCTGTCCAACCTTAAGGATGGCGGGCAGGCCAGGAGCCCTGGTGGGCATTAGAAAGAGCATGAAACCTCATCCACGGGCGGGATGAGGGTTCATGTAGGTTTTAAAAAATGTAATTAAAGTGTATTTAAAAGTTATGGACATGTCCCAACTTTTGTGAGGGACATGTCAAGGAATTTCTTTTTCTCTATTTTTATTGTGCAGCCGATCTCCCTGGTGCAGCACTTAGCCTCAGGGAGATAAGCACACTCTTTTGTGTGCCTGCGCGAAAGAGTGCCTTCTCGGCTCAGGGAATCCAGCCTCCCGGCTGCACAGGGAGCACATAGTGCTTCTATATGGACGTCATGCTGGGCACGCCTTAATTGGCCCGCCCATGTAAAATGGCGGCAAGCCCCCAATTGGGGATGTCGATCGGATGCGTGCCTCTGCATGCCCGCTCTGCATGCATGCGCCTCTGCATGCATTTCCCCCCAATGGGGGTAAAATTCTGCCCTATATGTTTCAGGTTGTGACCTTTCATTAGAACTGGAAGAAGTTTTAGGTGTAACAATTTATAAGCAAGTAAGAGCCAGGAGAAAGGGAGGGCAGAGGACAGAAAAGAACATAGGGGATGGTCTGTGAAAAGATAAAGGGCAGAAGTTTTGTTTCAGTAGCCTGGATATGTGCTGAATCATGATTCTTGTTTCTACACATGCTTCCTTGTAGCTATTCTCTGTTGAATGCTTACTACTGACATATTTAATGACACCTCAGGGCCAAAGTCCCTTAGGATCCATTTTGAAGCCTTCTTTCTCCTTCAAATGATTAGGGCACAGAAGTTCTCTGCAGGATATATTTATCATGCAAGCTTGCCAGGAATTATTCATTATTATATAAGACCTTCTGCAAATGGTCACTTACCCTCTAAATGTTCACAGAGTAGGCCAATGAGTTATATCATAGTATGTGAAAGGCTACACAAGTAACCACATGGGCACAGTCCATGATACCCTATCCTCTGGGGAAGCAACCATTGTGGAAAAAGTTTTTCTACCTCTTCTACTATTGCAGCTGGTCAATAATAAATTTGGAGTCTTGCATGTCTGAAAGAACACATTTGATCCCCCTTATGCATTTATGAATGAACTTATTGCATAGAATTTGAAGGTTGTGATTACTTTAAGTAGTATAGATACTGCAGTGCTGATGGTTAGCTGTGTCTGGTGTCCTGCTTTAAGATGATGGCGCAAATAAATGATCGGCTTACTGCTCAGGCAAATCCCTTGAGGTAAAAACAAAAAACTACTGCGGATGCTGGAAATCCAAAACAAAAACAGAATTACCTGGAAAAACTCAGCAGGTCTGGCAGCATCGGTGGAGAAGAAAAGAGTTGACGTTTTGAGTCCACATGACCCTTCAACAGAACTGAGTGTAGTTAGGAGAGGGGTGAAATATAAGCTGAGCTGAGGTAATAAATCCCCTGAGGTACTGCTCAACATTTAGATCTTGGTAGCTGTGCCTGAAATGGCATATGTGCTAACTAGGGTATTGTGAGATCCTGTACATACATGTCCTTGGATCTTTATGGATGTAACGTAGTACAGGGTATGCTGGCCTCGCCACTTGAAGTCCTGAAATGTGCTTCTGTCACTTGAAACTCTACTTTGGGGATTGCTAAATCATAACATGCACCTCACAGTGTTCTTTTATTACACAAGTATTGGATTAGATTCAAGAACAGGCTAGGTCTTAACATAACGCAAAGCTTGAAGGGAGGTCAGTTGAAAAAAAGCACGAAGCTTGAAGGGAGGTCATTTGAAAAAGAGCACGGAGATTGAAAATAAAAGGAGGGGAAGCTGAAGAGGAGTGGCCAGTGTGTGAGTGGCCCAGTGAAGGAGTGGAGCTTTGAGGCTTTGGCTCGAGAGGCTTAGGCGAGCAGAGGCTGAGGACGAGCTTGCTCCCAGTGGGTTAGGGCCGGGTAGTTCCTTTAATTAAATTAGGATTAGGTAATGGAGGCAGCAGTTGGGGCAGTCGAGTGCTCCGAATGCAGCATGTGGGAAATCAGGGACTGCACAATTGTCCCTGATGACAACACCTGCAAAAGGTGCATCGAGCTGCAGCTCCTGAGAAGCCGAGTTAGGGAACTGGAGCTGGAGCTGGATGAACTTCGGATCATACGGGAGGCAGAGGCAGTAATAGACAGGAGTTTCAGGGAGACAGTCACCCCTAAAAGTCAGGAGGCAGGCAGCTGGGTGAATGTCAGGAAAGGGAAGGGGAATAGACAGAAAGAGCAGAGCACCCCTGTGGCCGTTCCCATCAACAATAGGTATACTGTTTTGGATACTGTTGGTGGGGACGACCTACCAGGGACAAGTTGTAGTGGTCGCGTCTCTAGCACCGAGGCTGGACCCTCAGCTCAGAAAGGAGGGAGGGAAAAGAGGTCAGCAGTAGTGATAGGGGATTCGATAGTTAGGGGGACAGATAGGAGGTTCTGTGGGAGAGATCGAGAATCCCGGATAGTCTGTTGCCTCCCTGGTGCCAGGGTCCGTGATATCTCGGATCGAGTTCTCAGTATTCTCAGGAGGGAGGGTGAGCAGCCAGATGTCGTGGTCCATGTAGGGACCGATGACATGGATAGGAAGGAGGAAGAGGTCCTGCAAAGAGAATTTAGGGAGTTAGGTGCAAAGTTGAAGGACAGGACCTCCAGGGTTGCGATCTCAGGAGTGCTACCCATGCCACGTGCTAGTGAGGCTAGAAATAGGAGGATAATGCAGCTAAATACGTGGCTAAGGAGATGGTGCAGGAGGGAGGGCTTCATGTTTCTTGACAATTGGGCTCTGTTCCAGGGAAGGTGGGACCTGTTCCAACGGGATGGTTTGCACCTGAACTGGAGGGGGACTAACATCCTTGCGGGTAGGTTTGCTAGTGCTGCTCCAGGGCATTTAAACTAGATTTGCAGGGGGAGGGGAACCAGAGTGTTAGAGCAGATGGTGAGGTGGAGGAGGATAAAGGTCAAGTGAGGAATGCATGTATAGACAGAAATCAAGGGTCTGTACGTGATAGAAATGTTCTCAGGTGCATCTATTTCAATGCAAGGAGTATTGTCGGAAAGGCAGATGAGCTTAGGGCGTGGATTGGCACGTGGGATTACGACATTATTGCTATTAGTGAGACTTGGTTGCAGGAGGGGCAGGACTGGCAGCTTAATGTTCCGGGGTTCCATCGTTTCAGACGTGATAGAGGGGGAGGGATGAAAGGGGGAGGAGTGGCATTACTAGTCAGGGAAAATATCACAGCTGTGCGTAAGCAGGACAGCCCGGAGGGCTCGTCTACAGAGGCCACATGGGTGGAGCTGAGGAATGGAAAAGGTGTGACCACACTAATAGGGTTGTATTATAGACCGCCCAATAGTTAGAGAGAATTGGAGGAGCAAATGTGCAGAGAGATAGCAGACCGATGTAAGAAACAGAAAGTTGTGATAGTAGGTGATTTTAACTTTCCACATATTGACTGGGACTCCCATACTGTAAAAGGGCTGGATGGCTTGGAGTTTGTCAAATGTGTTCAGGAAAGTTTTCTAAATCAATATATAGAGGTACCAACGAGAGAGGATGCAATATTTGATCTCCTATTAGGGAACCAGACAGGTCAGGTGACAGAAGTATGTGTAGGCGAACATTTTGGGTCCAGTGACCACAATGTCATTAGTTTTAAGTTAATTATGGATAAGGATAGGTCTGGTCCTTGAGTTGAGATTCTAAATTGGAGAAAGGCCAATTTTGTGGAAATGAGAAAGGATCTAGAAAGAGTGGATTGGGATAAGTTGTTTTCTGGCAAAGATGTGTTCATTAAGTGGAAGGCATTCAAAGGCGAAATTTTGAGAGTGCAGAGTTTGCATGTTCCTGTCAGGATTAAAGGCAAAGTTAACAGGCATAGGGAACCTTGGTTTTCAAGGGATATTGGCCATCTGGTTAAGAAGAAGAGAGAGGTGTATAGCAGGTATAGGCAACAAGGAGCAAATGAGGTACTTGTAGAGTATAGAAAATGTAAGAAAATACTAAAGAAGGAAATCAGGAAGGCAAAAAGAAGACATGAGGTTGCTTTGGCAGATAATGTGAAGGTAAACCCGAAGGGTTTCTACAAGTATATTACGAGTAAAAGGATAGTAAGGGACACAATTGGTCCCCTTGAAGATCAGAGTGGTCGTCTATGTGTGGAGCCTCACGAGATGGGGGAGATCTTAAACAGTTTTTTTGCATCAGTATTTACTCAGGAAACTGGCATAGTGTATAAGGAAGGAAGGGAAACAAGCAGTAGTGTCATGGAACATATAGAGATTAAAGAGGAGGAGGTGCTTGCTGCCATACAGCGAATAAAGGTAGATAAATCCCCCGGGCCTGATATGATATTCCCTTGGACCTTGAGGGAGACTAGTGTAGAAATTGCAGGGTCCCTGGCAGAAATATTTAAAATGTCCTTAGCCACGGGTGAGGTCCCGGAGGATTGGAGGGTAGCTCATGTTGTTCCGTTGTTTAAAAAAGGCTCCAAAAGTAAACCATGTAATTACAGGCCACTGAGCCTGATGTCAGTAGTAGGTAAATTATTGGAAGGTGTTATGAGAGATCGGATATACAATTATTTGGACAGCCAAGGGCTGATTAAGGATAGTCAGCATGGCTTTGTGCGTGGTAGGTCGTGTTTAACGAACCTTGTAGAGTTTTTCGAGGAGGTTACCAAGAAAGTAGATGAAGGAAAGGCTGTGGATGTTGTCTACATGGACTTTGACAAGGTCCCACATGGGAGGTTAGTTCAGAAGGTTCAGACACTTGGTATCCATGGAGAGGTTGTAAACTGGATTTGAAATTGGCTGTGTGGGAGAAGACAGAGAGTGGTAGTGGATGGTTGCTTCTCGGACTGGAGGTCGGTGACTAGTGGTGTGCCTCAGGGATCTGTGCTGGGACCATTGTTGTTTGTTGTCTATATCAATGATTTGGATGATAATGTGGTAAATTGGATCAGCAAGTTTGCTGATGACACTAAGATTGGAGGCGTTGTGGACAGCGAGGAAGGCTTTCAAAGCTTGCAGAGGGATCTGGACCAACTGGCAAAATGGGCCAGAAAATGGCAGATGGAATTTAATGCGGAAAAATGTGAGGTGTTGCATTTTGGAAGGACAAACCAAGGTAGGACATACACAGTAAATGGTAGGGCACCGAGGAGTGCGGAGGAACAAAGGGATCCGGGAGTTCAGATACATAATTCCCTGAAAGTGGCGTCACAGGTAGACAGGGTTGTAAAGAAAGCTTTTGGCATACTGGCCTTCATAAATCAAAGTATTGAGTATAGGAGTTGGGATGTTATGGTGAGGTTGTATAAGACATTGGTGAGGCCAACTTTGGAGTATTGTGTGCAGTTCTGGTCACCTAACTACAGGAAGGATATCAGTAAGATTGAGAGAGTGCAGAGAAGATTTACTAGGATGTTGCCGGGTCTTAAGGAGTTGAGTTACAGGGAAAGATTAAACAGGTTAGGACTTTATTCCTTGGAGTGTAGAAGGATGAGGGGAGATTTGATAGAAGTTTACAAAATTATGAGGGGTATAGACAGAGTAAATGCTAGTAGGCGCTTTCCATTTAGATCAGGAGAGATAAACACGAGAGGACATGGCTTTAGGGTGAAAGGGGAAAGGTTTAGGGGGAACTTCTTCACTCAGAGAGTGGTGAGAGTGTGGAACGAGCTACCATCTGACGTGGTAAATGCGGGCTCACTCTTAAATTTTAAGAATAAATTGGATAGATACATGGATGGGAGAGGTCTGGAGGGTTATGGACTAGGTGCAGGTCAATGGGACTAGCGGAATAATATTTTGGCACAGACTACAAGGGCCGAATGGCCTGTTTTATGTGCTGTAGTGTTCTAAGGTTCTATAATGTAGAAATTTTAAAGCACATCAATTTTGCATAATTTTGCTCAATTGAATTTGCCACAGAATTTCCATTCTTGTCTACACAATGGGTTGAATTTTGAGTGACGTGCACAATTAGGGCAAATTTTGCAAATTGCTCACACAAACACTTCATGTATATTGACTTGCAAAATAAAGTTGGTCCACCGAGAAATTTCTAGTCAAAAATGTGTAATTATTTCAAAATTGCCACCTTGTCCAGAAAGATGCCAATGGAGTGATTATATGTAATAGGCTAGGTGTTAAAATCTGGGGACTGTTTTATAGATAGAACAGGAATCCATTGACTTATATAGAAACTATAACTTGGAAAGAGGCCATTCACCACAACAATCCATGCTGGTGTTTATCCTCCACCAATAGTCTGAAATCCATGTTTCATTACTGTTTAATTTCCTCTCCTATTTGGCCTATATGTTGACATGATTTCTCCTTCATTCACTCATTCTGCTAGCGTATTCCATAACCTCATAACCTCTTTGCAGAAAATTTCTTTGTTCTGTCCTAAATCTCTTATTCAATCTTACATATATGTCCTTCCATTCCAGACCTCTCAATCACTGGAAACAGTCTGTTTTTGCCTAACCTATGTTATTACTTCATAACTTCAACACTTCTATCAAATCACTCTGTAATCTCCTCTGTTCAAACAAAAAAGTGCCAGTTTTTCTAGCTTTTTCCGCCTCTAGGCACCGTGAATCTACACTGTACCATCTCTATTACCTCAATTTCCTTCATATTGCATGATAACTGTGATAATACTAAGCTTTCATATAGATTCAGCATAATATTTCAGCTCTTGTTATAAAATCCACCATTCCATTAGCTTTTAGTTTAACCTTATTCAGTTGAAGAGCTGCTTTTAAGGTCCTGTAAACCACAACTCTCTGCCCTTCCACGTCACCCATTATTCCCTCATTCAAAGTATATTTTAATTTTTTTTTAACTGTAACATACCACATAACATTTACTGACAATGAATTCCAACTATCACTTTTTCTTACATTCCACCAATAGAACTGAATATTGGTGGGGAGTATAACATACGGCCAATGAAATCTTTCTTGCATGGCACTACCACCCAGAGTGAATTTATACAGCTCTGTTGCCTTTCTTCTAACCAGATTTTAATCCTATTTGTTATGCTACCCAATTTGATATTTCTTAACTTTCTCCAATAGTCTTCTGTATGACATCTAGTCTAAGACTTTCTGAAAATTCATATGCATCGTATTTTTCCTATCAGCCTTTATCTCACTTTCTGAAAGAACGCTATCTGGTTGTCAACCATGATCTTCCTTTCTGAGTTACATGTTGGCTCTTCCTAACCATTTTTTCTTAATCTAGGTATTTAACAATTTCATCTTTAATTAACGTTTCAAAAAAAAAATTTCTCACCAAGGATGTTGAACTAATTACCAAGCTCTGTTCCCCTTTTTGAAAATTGATATTAATATTACATTGGTCACTCTCCAGTACTCTGGCACACATCCATTCTCAAAATAATTCTGAGCTCTAATTTCTAGGGCCTCCACTATGTTTTCCCCTATTTACCTCAGGATCCTTGTATGTATTCATTGGATCCTGGTTGTTTGCCTCCTGTACCTCACACACTTTACGCTTTCCTTTTATTTACCTTAATTACCTGGAATTCGAAGACGTAATGATGGGTGAAACTGTTGATGCTCACTGTCATTAATGTGTAAAACTGTCAGCAACTTCTGATGTCTGCATATGCGCAGTTAAATACAGAAACTGGCAGGTTAATGTTTGTAATATCCTGCTGTTTCACAGGGTGCTCTGTTGCAGTCTTCTCAGATGCAATGATAACACAGGATCAATGGGCTGAATTTTACAGGTCAGCTGCAGGCTGAAAGCACATGGGTGGACCTGTACATTAAGGCACTGTGCCACTGGCAGCATGCCCACTACCTATTTGCCTACCCGCATGCCACCGTGATTTTACGGGCAACAGCGAGTGCGTGGGTGGGCTGCCCACATGTGGCTCAGTTGAGGTCCTTAATTGGGAAATTAATGCCCACTTAAGGGCCACATCTGACTGCTGCTCTGATTTAATGGACGGTGAGAGAGGCCTTTACTCATTAGGCAAGGTTTGATGCTGTAGGCTGCTAGCCAGTGAAAGGGAGGGCTGCCGCCTTCCGGGGTCACCTGTGCCAATTAGAGGCAACACCCCACCACATTTTTGACACCCCACGTTCATCCTTCCCCACTCACTCTGTCCGACATGCACCCCACCTCCCTCACCGGGGCCTGCCAACCCGGTTACTTGAGTTCTGGTTCACCCACGGTTGCTTTTCCTCCCGGGTCTCCTGCAATGCCGGCAGTATCCACCACTCCCGGTGGTGCTGCTTGTGGTGTAGAGCTGCTGGCCTCCAATTAGCCAGTAGCTACATGAGGCAGGTTGTCTTCCTGGAGAGTGATGGAAGTCCTACCTCATACTAATTAAAGGGCCATCACCCAAAAAAATAAAGCAGTGAGCTGGCCAAGCAGAGATGGGCTCACCCCCAACTTTTGCACTGGAGTGTAGGGCCACTTTATTGATGTGAATTTTAACATTTTAAACACTATTCTCACTCTAAGAAACAATGTAACTATTAAGCCTTGATAAATATCAGACATAAATGAGTTTTTAACCACATACTAAGTCATAATTACCACTGAACAACCTTGCTGGCCCTGAAAAACTAATTTTATAAATGTAGAGTCTCATTTCCTCAGCATATAATTTAAAAATTGCATCTTTGCTGTTGTCGCTCAGCCAACCAGCCCAAACTGTTTTCTCCTATGCCGAAGTTGTGCAGTTTGAAGATGTGCTTTCAAGACCCAGAACTGCTTGCGGACATCCTGTAAGTACATCAACAATCTCCTTCCATGAAAGTCAATGACCTTCATCAGCCATGATGCAGTCATGGGGTAGCACTGCTTGGAAGTACAAGGAGAGGCAAGAGGCCATGCAAGACAGGCACACAAGGTTTGCACAATGGCACATCATAACATTCAAGGCTATGAACCAAGTGCTGATAAATGGGATTAGATAGGTAGGTCAGGTGTTTCTCACATGTCGGTGCAGACTCAATGGGCCGAAGGGCCTCTTCTGCACTGTGATTCTGTGAAATATTAAATTATGTTTGTGTAATTGGACTTGTTGTTGAACAAAGATGTGTTGTAAAGTCTTTTATCGGTAGATTTAATTGCTGGATACTGGTCAAGGGGACACCGTGATGGGGAGTCTGAAATGGATGTGATGATGGGAAATAATAGGTCCATGTTGGGATGGGAAAGTTGATTCCATGGAAGTGGAGCCTCACAATCCATTCAGTTACTTGGAGTTCAGGATGTCTCCTCCCTGCATCTCCTGTTCCTCCTCCTGCATCCTCATAGGGACTCTTCTCTCTGACTCCTCCATTCCATTTTCTGATCCTTTCACAGCACAAGAGTCACTGAATAACAACCCCCATCCCTGGGTCAGATTGTCCTTCCTCCTCCTTGGCTGTATTTCATAAACTGGCAAAAACATCTCCAAGAACCCAGCACAGTATTTCCACAAACTCTTCCTAAGCAGAAGTTACTCAAAAACACCTCAGCTGCAACTTGTTGATGGCCCTTTAATTAGCATTGGTTCAGGCCCCTACTTGTAACAAATGCCTGATCTTTGGTGACTGATGTACAAATTTGTTGCCTGGACTTGTGTGATCCAAATGAGGTATCCTGGCATTGCATCAATTAATTGTGCTGTGTGCATCAGGATAGTGTCGATTCTGAACCTTCCATGAACACAGGGAGCAACCCCATATGTATCCTTTACTTCATGGTGGAGGCACTGCTACAAGATGGAATTTTGTACCCCTTTTGTCTTCTTTCATCCACGATGGCTCATCAATGTTTAGCTTGTTTTTGTTTTGTGGTAGAATAGCTGTAAAGTGGTTTTCATGAATCTGTTTAGAACCATTTTCAATGTTTCCCATTGCTGTTCTACATCATTATTTACCAATATTGTCCAATTTATTTCCCACATTCTTTCTTCAGCTCCTCAAAATCAGCTTTACTTCAAATTATTACTCTGGTCTTTTTCATATTTCTGTCCTTCTCAATTATTACCTTAAACTGCATTATTTTATGGTCACTATTACCTAGATATTCCCCTACTTTGACTCCCCTTGTCTGCTCTGATTCATTCCCCATTACCAATTCTGGTAGCAACTCCCCAGTTGCTCCACTTCTGGCATACTGGATTAGAAAAGAGTACCGCATCACACTGTGGGAACATGACTGCCTTAACCCTTTTACCTACTTCTTCTGGCTAATTAATTCCAGGGTAGTTGAAATCTTCCATGATTATTATTTTATGTTTGTTACTCATTTCCCTAATTTATTTGTATATTTCTTCCTCCACCTCTCTTGCACTATTAAATGGTCTGTAAATTAGTCCCATTAATGTGATTGATCCTTTATTATTTTTACTTCTTTTACTCTTTCATGGGGTGTAGGTGTCATTAGCTAGGTCAACGTTTATTGCCCATCTCTAATTTCCCTTGAGAAGGTGGTGAGCGGCCTTTTTGAACCGCTGCAGGCCATTTTTCTCGATCAACATAGATTCTATTTCTGTCTTACTGATAGCTGTATTGCTTTTTTCTACTGACATTATATTATGTCTAATAAATACAGTTACTCCACCTTGCCTTTTCTCACTCTATCTTTCCTAAACATGTTATATCCTGCAATGTTTAATTCCCATTCCTGAATTTTCTGTCTCAGCAATCCTACTATATCTGGTTCCTTGCAAGTATTTTTACCTCCATTTCCCCTGTTTTATTATGGGCTTTGTGTGCATTGCTTTACAGACAGTTTAATTCATTTTCAGTAGTAGTTTTTCTTGGTATTTTTTGAAAAGGACATCCTTTTTTCCTGTTCTATAACTCAATTTATTACCCCGGCAATTTATGGCCTCCCTTAATTTAGTCTGTTCTATGTTCTTTTTGCCTCTTTCATTTATGTTTAAGCTTGTTTTATTCCTTGTAGATCCCTTCCCCGCATTTCACTTGTTTATAACCTTTGTGATCTTGTGATTTACACTTTCCACTGGAACACAGGTCCCCTTCCAACGCAGCTGGAGCCCATCTCAAGAGTACAGCTTCCTCTCCAAGTGCTAGCACTAGTGCCCTATGAAAAAGAACCCCTTTATTCCACACTAACCCTTTAGCCACATGTTAACTCACCTGATTTGTCTGTCTCTATGGCATGGGCATTAACCCAGAGATTATTACCTTATATAACCTGCTATTTTTAAAAATTTAGTTCCTAAACTCGAGATACTTACAGATAATGCCCCAGACACCACCATCAGCATCGCTGGGTATGTTCTGTCCAACCGGCAGAACAGACCTAGCAGAGGTGGCAGCACAGTGGTACACAGTCAGGAGGAAGTTGCCCTGGGAGTCCTCAACATCAACTCCGGACCCCATGAAGTCTCATGGCATTAGGTCAAACATGGGCAAGAAAACCTCCTGCTGATTACCACATACCTCCCTCCCTCAGCTGATGAATCAGTGCTCCTCCATGTTGAACACTACTTGGAGGAAGCACTGAGGATGGTAATGGTGCAGAATGTACTCTGGGTGGGGACTTCAATGTCCATCACCAAGAGTAGCTCGGAAGCACCACTACTGACCGAGCTGGCCAAGTCCTAAAGGACATAGCTGCTAGACTGGGTCTGCGGCAGGTGGTGAGGGAACCAACAAGTGGGAAAAACATACTTGACCTCATCCTCACCAATCTGCCTGCCACAGATGCATCTGTCTATGACATTATTGGTAGGAGTGACCACTGCACAGTCGTTGTGGAGGTGAAGTCACGCCTTCACATTGAGGATACCCTCCATCGTGTTGTGTGGCACTACACAGTGCTAAATGGGGCAGATTTTGAACAGATCTAGCAACTCAAGACTGGGCACCCATGAGGCACAGTGGGCCATCAGCAGCAGTAGAATTGCATTCGAACACAATCTGTAACCTCATGACCTGGCATATTCCCCCATTCTACCATTACCATCAAGCCAGGGGATCAACTCTGTTTCAATAAAGAATGCAGGAGGGCATGCCATGAGCAGCACCAGGTATACCTCAGAATGGGTCAACCTGGTGAAGCGACAACACAGGACTACTTGCATGCCAAACAGCATAAGCAGCAAGTGATAGACAGAGCTAAGCGATTCCACAACCAACGGATCAGATTTAAGCTCTGCAGTCCTGCCACATCCAGTAGTGAATGGTGGTGGACAATTTAAAAACTCACTGGAGGAGGAGGCTGCACAAATATCCCCATCTTCAATGATGGAGCCCAGTACATCAGTGCAAAGGATAAGGCTGAAGCATTTGCTACAATCTTCAGCCAGGAGTGCCGAGTAGATGATCCATCTTGGCCTTCTCCGGAGGTCCCCTGCATCACAGATGCCAGTCTTCAGCCAATTCGATTCACTCCATGTGATATCAATAAATGGCTAAAGGCACTGGATAGTGCAAAAGCTATGCGCCCTGACAATATTCCAGCAATGGTACTGAAGATTTGTGCTCCAGAACTTGTCATGCCCCTAAGTACAGCTACAACACTGGCATCGACCTGGCTATGTGGAAAATTGCCCAAGTATGTCCTGTACACAAAAAACAGGACAAATCCAACCCAGCCAGTTACCAGCCCATCAGTCTACTCTTGATCATCAGTAAAGTGATGGAAGAGGTCATCAGCTGTGAAGCGGCACTTGCTTAGCAATAACCTGCTCACTGACGCCCAGTTTGTGTTCCGCCAGAGCCACTCAGCTCCTGAGCTCATTAAGCCGTGGTTCAAATATGGACAAAAGCATGAGGCGAGAGTGACTGCCTTTGACATCAAGGCCACGTTTGACTGAGCGTGGCATCAAGGAGCCCTAGCAAAACTGGAATCAAAAGGAAAATTCTCCATTGGCTGGAGTCATTCCTAGCACAAAGGGAGATGCTTGTGGTCATTGGAGGTCAGTCATCTCAGCTCCAGGACATCACTGCAGGAGTTCCTCAGGGTAGCGTACTCAGCCCAGCCATCTTCAGCTGCTTTATCAACGGCCTTCCTTCCATCATAAGTCAGAAGTAGGAATTTTCGCTGATGATTGCACAATATTCAGCAGCATTCGCGACTCCTCAGATACTGAAACAGTCCATGTCAAAATGCAGCAATACCTGGACAATATCCAGGCTTGGGTTGACAAGTGACAAGTAGCATTCACACCACACAAGTGCCAGGCAATGAGCATCTCCAACAAGAGAGAATCTAACCATCGCCCCTTAACATTCAATGGCATTACTATCACTGAATCCCCCGCTATCAACATCCTGGGGGGTTACCATTGACCCAAAACTGAACTGGACTAGCCGTATAAATACTGTGGCTACAAGAGAAGGTCAGAGGCCAGGAATCATGTGGTGGGTAACTCACCTCCTGACTCCCCAAAAGCTGTCCACCATCTACAAGGCACAAGTCAGGAGCGTGATGGAATACTCCCCATTTGCCTGGACGAGTGCAGCTCCCACAACACACAGGAAGGTTGACACTGCCCAGGACAAAGCAGACCGCTTGATTGGCACCACATCCACAAACATTCACTCCCTCCACCACCAACGCACAGTAGCAGCAATGTGTACCGTCTACAAGATGCACTGCAGGAATTCACCAAGGCTTCTTAGAGAGCACCTTCCAAACCCATGACCACTACCATCTAGAAGGACAAGGGCAACAGATAGATGGGAACACCATCACTTGGAAGTTCCCCTCCAAGTTTCTCATCATCCTCACTTGGAAATATATCACCGTTCCTTCACTAAAGCTGGGTCAAAACCCTGGAACTCCCTTCCTAACAACACTCTGGGTGTACCTACACCACATGGACTGCAGCGGTTCAAAAAGGCGGCTCACCATCACCTTATCAAGGGCAACAAGGAATGGGCAATAAATGCTGGCCTAGCCAGCAAAGCCCACATCCCATGAATGAGTAAGAAATATACTTCCTCAGCAGGACCTCTCCTTTGTTCCTACCTATGACCTTTATTCTAATATGGACATCAACTGAATTTACCTCCTCCAACTCAGTTTCCTCTCTAGCTGCCTCTGGATATTTCTCTATCGAAGCACTGGATAGGCAAGATATCCTTCAGGACTCTTGCCCGTGGCTGTAGAGGATGCTACCTATCCCTCAATTATAGAATCCCATAAAACTACCTTATTTCTGTTCTACTCTTCCATTCCCTGTGGGCATCTTTCTGAGCCACATTAACTTCGCCTGCATTGTGTCTATCCTCCCCCTAGCCTTCCGCCTTGTCCTCAAAAGTAACAAGTACATTGGTCCTGGTAGAAAGGCCCAACATCAGCAGGACCACCTTCCAGTGTGTCAGCCATGGCTCAGTTAATAGGATACTTACCTCTAACTCACAAGGTTTTGTGTTCAAATCCCATTCCAGGGCTTGAACACTAAGATCAAGGCTAACACTCCAGTGTAGCACAGAGGGAGTATAGTACTGCTGGAGGTGCTGCCTTTTGGGTGAGATGTTAAACTGAGGCCCCATCTGCCTGTTGTGGTCAATGTAAAAGATATTATGGCACTACTTTGAAGAAGAGCAGGGGAGCTTTCCCTGGTGTCCTGGCCAATGTTTACCCCTCAGTCAAAATCACTAAAAAAAAACAGATTATTTGGTTATTATCACATTGCTGATTGTGGGAGTTTGCTGAGTGCAAATTAACTTTTGCATTTCCCACAACAGTGACTACACTTCAAAAAGTCTTTCACTGGCTGTAAATTATTTTGAGACATCAGCGGTGATGAAAAGCACTATGTAGTTGCAAGTCTTTCTTTCATTCTCAGTTAACTTCTCCCAATTTCACATTACCCAACTCCCTAACAGTTATTCCTTTCTCTTCTTGATCCTGTGCTTTTCCCTGGGGTGCAAGAGTGTTCTGGACAACAGTGTGCAGAATTACCTCCCCCTATCAGTGGAATGGAAATGAATGGGAAGTGCTATTACTGGATCAGAACTAATTTGGACTCTGTTAATCTGCCAAAATGTTAGTTTCTCAGCACATAATGGCAATTAGTGCATCACTCTGAATTTCTTTCATTCTGCAAAAGGAAGTGGGAAATATAATTTATGTGAGAGTTGGTAAAGGAACCAACATTTATATAACACCTTTCACAGCCACAGGATGGTCCAAAGTTCTCCTGTTGGGCCTGGAAAGA
This sequence comes from Cetorhinus maximus, assembly GCF_964194155.1. Taxonomy (NCBI): domain Eukaryota; kingdom Metazoa; phylum Chordata; class Chondrichthyes; order Lamniformes; family Cetorhinidae; genus Cetorhinus; species Cetorhinus maximus. The sequence goes on along the minus strand of NC_135886.1, from coordinate 114,702,452 downwards.
GCAGCTGTCCGCCCATTCTGGGCTAGAGAATATCTTAACAAAAGGGAAGGAAAGGTGGGGTGGGGGCGGCGGTGGTAAAGAAAAAGAATAGGAAGAAATGGTAAGGGACACCTGCATATATAAAGTATCCTCCATGTCCTCAGTACATCCTAAAGGGTTTTACAGAACATCAAGTCGTTTTGAATGTAATTACTTTTGTAATGTAGAAAGGTCCCACAGATAGCAATTAAATAAATAACCAGACAATCTATTTGGGAGGTTGGTTAGGGATAATTATTGGCCAGGACACCAGGAGAACTCCCTTGCTCTTCTCCAAATAGTACCATGGGGTCTTTTAAGTGCAGCCTAGAGAGGAGATAGTGCCATGGTTTAACATAAGAACATAAAATAAAAGAGCAAGAGTAGACCATTCAGTAAGATCATGGTTGATCTTTTGACCTCAACTCCATTTTCCTGCCTGATCCCCAAATCCATTGATCCCTTTAGAGTCCAAAAATCTATTGGTCTCAGCCTTGAATATATCCAACAGCTGAGCATTCATAGTCCTCTGGGTAGGGAACTCTAAAAGTCCATCCTCTGATTTAAGACATTTCTCCTCATTTCAGTCCTAAATGGCCGACTCCTCATCCTGAGACTATGCTCCCTAGTTCTAGGCTCTCAAGCCAGGAGAAACAGTCTCTCAGCATCAAACCTATTAAATCCTCTCAGAACCTTATATGTTTCAATAAGATCACCTATCATTCTTCTAAACTCTAAAGACTTATCCAAAATAAGTCACCTCTGATTGTGCAACCAGCCATCAGCACTTCAGTGGAGCACCAGCCTAAATCATCTGCTCAAGTGCTGAACTGGGTTTGAATCCATGCTCTACTGACTAAAGAGAAAATTTTTCCACAACTGAACCAAGATTAGTGCTCCAAGGGAAAAACTGGGCACTAATGATAATAACATTAGGCTCAAATCAAAAATATAGAAGTGAATTAAGGAGTCAATTATAAGCATGCTGGTTAGGAAAAGGTAATGTTCAGTAACATAAAAAAGAGATCTGACCCCAAATAATTGGGCAGAAAAGTTAGAAAACAGCTCGACAGATCTGCAGTGGGAAATCTTCAAATCTAAGCTGCACAGATAACAAAATAAATGTATTCCTATAAGGCAATAAATTGCTTAAAATTGAGAGTTTCATGGATAAATAGATGAAAATTAAACTGAAACTTGAATGGGAGGCATGTATGGATAACAATACTATAACTATGGGGAATACGAAAGTGTAGTGGTGAAAGGGGCTTCAGAAGGACTAAAAGGGAATATGAACTCCAAAAACAAAAACTAGCAGCTAATGCAAGAGGCCTCTGAGGATTTTCAGAAGCATATAAAGGTGAAAGAATAAAAAGAGGGTAGAACTACTCCAGGCCTTAGTAGCATGTCTAATTGTAAAGGATGGAAGTATATAGGAGAGAATAAATAAATATTATAGTCACCTTTTGAGTACAATGTTGGAAGTGAGAATGTGGGTATACAAGAGGAGGATAAAGCTAACTTATAGAAAAGGAATCGGATTTGAAAAAATGAGAAGAATTCAAGGTGAATAGTTCCTGATAGCAAGCATCCTAGATCATAAAAAGAAGCCAGAGAGGAGGTAGCAGATGTCTTGGTTCTGCTTGATCTGGTTTGGGACTAGTAACTTTTTTGTTTAAAGTAGAAAAAACTTGAAATCCCAGTTACCCACTAAGAAAATAAAGCTACAAGCTTTCATGGTTTTAAATAAACAAAATAAACTTTACTCTACAAAGTCAGAAAAGTAAAACAATCTACAATACCTATCTTTAACATTCAGAGTTAACATGAGGTAAATATGAATTAACAAGCAAACTGTGGTTGAACACACCACACTGCACACTAAATGGCAGATGCAGCCAAGAGAGATCCCTCAGATTTCTCAGCAACCTAGCTGGACATCAGTGACCACTGTGAATCACAAAATCTCATTAACTCTGTCTCCCTCACAAGGGATTCCAAGTCCTCAATTTCAAAGATCTAGCCTTTGAATTTCCTCAAAGGCCACTGTATCAGACTGTCTCAATACAGTTCACCTCCCAATAATACAATCTCCTGAGACTGCGTTACGGGATTCACAAAACCGCACTCCTGCCTCAAATTACTAACACAATTCCAGTTTTTTTCACAGGCCGCTAGCTTCACTAAGCTGGAATTGCCCCTGGGTTTCTCCAAACTCCAGTCTCCCAGCTGCACTAAGCTTTAAATGGCTCCCAGGGCTTCTCTAAGCCCTAACTGTCTCCAGCATGGAACCAGCAACCTTCTATCACTTTCTCAGCTCCCCATGACTTCACTGAACAGCTCCCAAGGCTTCTCTATGAGCTGCAAACGACATAAGATCCAAACTGCAACCAACCCCTCTCCCAGAAAACACACAAGATAAATTGGAACCAGAGAACCCTCTTAAGCTCCAGCCATCTCCATGATGATGTAGCCTTTCAGGATTCATTGAATTCTTATAAACAAATTTAGCTCCAACTGCCAAAACAAAACATCTCTCTGGACTGCACCCCTTTGCAAGCAGTGTAGACACCAGCAGTAAGCTCACCTGCTTTTTTATGATCTTAGCTTTCTAGCTGTTAACCCTTTAAGTCAACATATCTCCAACCTGTTAAGTGTAATGGATTCCAAGCTGCTTTAGTTCCATTTAGCTCATTAAATTTTACTCTTCCCAGAACTAAAAATTACATCTAAAATATTAACATGAACCATGAATTAGATATATGTAACAGCTGTCATTTTTCAATCTTCCTTAAGTCTTCAAATTGTGCCAAGTAACTGGAGAATATCTGATGTTTATGAAGGGAGAAAAGAATAATTTGCAAAGCTACAGACTGGCCAGCTTCTCTGTCAGTTTTGGGAAAATCCTTAAAATCCATATTTTGAGATAAATGTAATAAGCATTTAGAATATTGTGGGTTAATCAAAAGCAGCTAGCATAGACTTTTTTAAAGGCAAGTCACATTTGGAAAAAGTAAGAGATTTTTGAAGAAGTGACTAATTTTACTGAGAAAGGAAATATAATAAATGGGCAGAATTTTATGGTTCACCACTGGTCAGTTTGGAAGTGGGAGTTCCCTTAAAATTCCCTGATACGCCTTCCAACTGCCCTCTCACCCACCCCTGACCTGTCAACAATTTAACATGTGGCAGGTGAGGCCTAGCCCACCCTCACCCCAATTGACTTCCTAAAGGGATCAATAACTGGTCACTTCCCGTCGGGCCTCAATAATTAATCTAAAACACTGACTTTCAAATTACTATGCAGATTAATGGCACATTCTATTAGAAATCAGATATGGAGGGTGGGGGCTATAGGTTAGTTCAGTTGGCTAGAAGGCCCAAGTGTTATGCAGAATGATGCCAAAGGCACTTTCCAATCCCTGTTACAGTTGTGATAGTTCATGGAGGTTTGCCTCCTTACCTTGCCCTATGATTGCAGAGTGATGCCTTTGATATTACATATAACCAATTCTCTCTCTCTCTCTCTCTGTACTGAAGAGAGATGCCTGTGGTCCTTGGACTATGGCTATTACCTAAAATTACCTATTATAATGAATATATAAATCATTATATTTTAAATGGGTTAATAACTGCATTAAAAAAGCAGATAAAGGAATTTCATATCAATACATTAAGCATTTGAATGCTGGTATCCCACAGAATAATTTCAATGCAAATGAGTTCTTAGCTTCTGATTGGTCAATTTAGATTAGCTAATCAAGTTCCCAGCATGTACAGATAAAAGCCATGTTTTCCATTTGAAAGTTATAGATTTTTGAAAGAAATGCTGGAAGCTCAGCTCCCGCTAGTTTCTTGACCCAGATTCTTAGTTCTTTCCTGAGCTGAAGCTAAATACTAGAGCTACGTGGATAATAAATTCTACCACTCCAGAGACTTGTGCACAAAATAAAGGTTAGTCCTCCTGTCCAGCACTGTGAGGGTGCTGCATTGTCAGAAGTGCCATGTTTCAGATGAAACATTAAAACGAGGCCCTGTCTGCCCTCCTAGGTAAAAGATTCAATGCACTATTTCAAAGAAGACCCGTGGAATTTCTCATGTTCTGGCCAATATTAATCCCTCAACCAGCATCAGTAAAACGCATTATCTGGTCATTATCACATTTTTGCACATGAGTTCTTGCTGTACACAAATGCGTTGCTGCATTTCCCACATGAATTGAATATGCTTCAAAAGTGAAGTGCTCGGGTGGATGTAAAAGACCCCATGGCATTATTTCAAAGACGAGCTGGGGAGATATCCATGGTGCCCTGATTAATCCCTCAATCAACATCACAAAAACAGACTTTCTGGCCCTTATCACATTGCTGTTTGTGGGAGTTTGCTGTGCACAAATTGACAAAGATGCAATACAACAGTAAGTACGCTCCAGAAGTATTTCATAGACTGTAAAGCATTTTGAGGTGTTTGGTAGTTATGCCAAGCCCAAATAAATGCAAATATTTCCTTTATTTTAAGCTATTTGCCTCAACCACTTCCTCTGATAGTAACTTCCACATTCTAGATACCCCTGAGTAAAGAAGTATCTCCAAAATTTCACATTTAATTTGCTAGTAACTATGGCCCCTATTCTTCCGAATCAGGACATGTGTGGGAAAACCAACTTAAAATACGTGTATTTAGTCTGTAGTCTTGAGTATAGCTGAAAAAAGAGACATGTCAAAGTTTTTCATCTTACACTCATCAGGATACTTCACAAGAATAGCAACAGAAGGGGAAAACAACAATTTATACTGTATGAGAAGAGACTGATTGGTGACATAGGTCACCAAATAGGTGACAACCATTTGCTGACTCATCCCTCAGGGCAATGCCTTGACTAATCAGCATCAAGCGGCCTGGTTTACATTTCAAACAATGCTGGCAGTTAACTGTCAGTCACCATCAACTGGTGTATTCTCCATGGCTACACCACTACCAATCAGAGTCCACTTGCCAACCAATCAGCACTCTCTTCTCATACAGTATAAATTGTTGTTTTTCCTCTTGTGTTGGTGTTCTTGTGAAGTGTCCTGATGAGTGCAAGACACCAAGCTTTGACATATCTCTTTGTTCAGGAGTATTTAGTCTGGTTAACGCAATATTACACCCCGACTGCTATGAATTGTAGTAATGTCGATAATCAGTTTAAGTTTGATAAAATGCTTTGGTATAAATGTTGATAATTGGAACTTAAGTGTAAAAGCAAGCAGCTTTCTTCACCAATTCCTACTGCTATCTATAAGGTGCCTAAGCTAGACAAAATATCCTTTGATTATATTGAGTATCATCAGCTCAAATTTTTTGTCAAGATTCTCATTTCTGAATTTGCCTCATGGTGGTTATTCTCTGTTGGGATACTAATTACCATCAAACTTAAACATCTCATACAGTCACAGGCTGAGTATACTGCATTTACATTTACAGCACTGTGGCTGTCAGCAGGGCCAACTTCACAAACAGCATTGAAATATAAATGACGCAGTTTTAGCACCTCTAGGGCATAGAACAGTATAGGGGTTGGTAATTCTCCACATTGCCAGAGGCTCACTGTCACTGCAGCAAATATAAACAACTGCCAATAGTAGTTCATGGGCCATTGTTTCAATCCATATGCAGGTCAGCAATGTGCTTTTTATGGGTGGGTGCAGTTGTTTTCATACTGTCATGAATTGTGTGGATCTGCACAATACAAGCTGGCTGTTAAGCAACTTGTTGAAAATTATGCTGCATGAAAATTAAATTACTGTAACTGTCATTTTACAGAAGCATTGATCTTTTCAATGTGAATTGCTTACTGTTTTTGTCAAAATAGTTTGTAATACAAATGTATTTAAAGGCACGCAGCGTGACTTAAGGACCAATGGTATTATTCATGTTAACAGGGGTCCAGAAAAATACTGGTAATGTATGAACTTTAAATAAAACAATAATTTCCACAGTGGACTGTAAACATCATCATCTTCATTCCAGAACATTTTAACACTGACTAAAAATTGTCAATTAATTAATGTAGTCCTTTTGATTTCAGTACTTCAATAGTCTGAGCATAAGAATGAAGACAATTAGCATACAAATTCCAAAAGAAGTGCTCCTTAGTTTTATTCACCAAGCAAAGGAGATGGAATACAAATATCAAAAGATGTTGTGCAATGAGGCAACATCTGATACTTATTTTTATCCTGTGCTAATTCTGGCTGATAATATGAACTTGATAGTGTTCTTTGTTCAATATAAATTTTTAAAGTGTTAGGTGCTTAGAGAAAGTTCTTGATGCATCTATTCGAATGAACATGGTTATTAAAATAGGTTTGCAATAAGTGTCATATTTATACTTTGGCTTTTCTAATTCTGTTTGTATCTTATTCTCTTATTTGGATATCAGACTTCAGTGATTTCTCAGTTTCAATTAATTCAGTGCTTTTGGATTGTGCTATTTTTATATTGCAAAATATAAAAATGGCAATTGCAAAATTTTATATCAATTGCAAAATTGACATGAAATTGTGCTGAGAGGTGAAGCCGGAGGCAAAAAAAAATGTATCTTTATACGGTGCCTTTCATGACCTCAGGACATCCCAAACGGATTATAGCCAATGAAGCGCTATTGAAGTTTAATCACTGTTGCAATGTAGGAAATATGGCAGCCAATTTGTGAACAGCAAGTTCCCACAAAATAATGATGAGATTTTTTTTTGTGATGTTAATTGAGGGATAAATATTGGCCAGGTCACTGTGGATAACACCCGTGCTCTTCTTTGAATAGAGCAGGGATTTTTATATCTGACTGAGGGTTATGGAGACTACCTGGCTGCAATATAATTTGTTTCTTCTATAATTTTCAGTGTTCTATTGGTGTTTTCAACAGAAATATCAATTTCAAGATACTGCATGCAATTGGGTTTAATCCATTTCCTGATAACCAGGTTCTCTCTCTTGCTCCTTCTCTCTCTATTATATATATATATATATGTATATTACATAAAGACCTGAAGCACTGGGCAGAATTTTATGTTGCCCCTTCACCACCCCCACCCAAGGCAAATTCAGGACCTCTCCATCTTCCCGACTACCCCCTGGGAGCAGGAAGAGTGGAAGGTCGAACTGTAGCAGCAGCTGACAGGGAACTTGCCACGTGGGAGAACCGGACAGCATACAAGGGGGGTGGCCCATGTTATCAGGCAACCTGGCATTGGGGGAGCCTTGCGGGAAGACACCCCCTGCCTTTGCTGTCAACTGCTCACTGCTCCCCATTGCTGGTGCCCCCTTTCTTGATGTCCCCAACCCGCCCCACTTTCCTCTCTCCAGGGATCCATTGTCAATCCCTGGTGAAGTCCCCAGTTTAGTACTGGCAGTGGCCACTGCTCCCAGTAGCATTGCCAGTACTGGACAGTTGCAGGCTTCTGATTGGCCAGAGGTGGGAGCTCTGCACTGTATGAGGTTTAATTGCACAGAAGGCCCAATACTTCCCCGAGAAGTCCAAGATTCTTACAAAATTGCGGCGAGCCTCCTGAAAACGTTCAACACAGGGTTCCCACTGGGAGCTGGTGGACATGAACCCTGCCTCAAACATTAAATCCCACCCATTAACTTTGTTTCTATCTCCACAGATGCTGCCAGGTCTGCTAAGTAATTCTAGCATTTTCTGTTTTTATTTCAGATTTCCAACATGCGTAGTATTCTACTTTTGTACTTGTGGCAGACATAACTGATAGTCAATGAGATTTGACACCTCAACCAAAATAGAGAATGTGGAACCTCCTGTTGATTTGGGTCTTTCCAAAATGGTGAACATAGGTATTTAAAAGGTGCATATCCAATTACCAAATCAGGCAGCAGAAGACATTCTGCAAATCACAAATGTTTTATTGTTAAACTGTAGTTTGGTACAAATACCAACTTCCACTTTATTCTTCTGGATCCTCTCCCCATTCAGAAGCAAAAGTCTCTTACTGGGGAAAAACCCAGCTCTTAAGTATAGGTTTCAATGAGCATCACCTGCTCTCAATTCACTCTGAAGCTTGTCCTGAATTACTCTTAAAGGGACCTGCATTTCTAACATTAGGGAAAAATATGGTCCATAAGGTTGGTCCAGATTGTTAATTGTATATCATTTGGGTCTTAACTGTAGTCAGGTGGAGAATATTAATCTGTGTTCATATATAATAGGAGCAGGCTGAAAGTGGGATGCACTTTATATAATACATATTTCTGCAAATTAAAGCTAATAGAGAACAAAGATTTGGCTTCAGTGTTCTCTCCTTTATCACCTGACTATCTAAATTTTGACAGAAGTATCTAGTATTTTTAAAAATTAATTCCTGGGATGTGGGTTTCGCTGGTTGGGCCAGCATTTATTGCCCATCCCTAATTGCCCTTGAGAAGGTGTGGTGAGCTGACTTCTTGAACTGTTGCAGTCCATGGGTGTAGATACACCCACAGTGCTGTTAGAAAGGGAGTTCCAGGATTTTGATCCAGCGACAGTGAAGGAATGGTGCTATATTTCCAAGTCAAGATGGTGAGTGACTTGGAGGGGAACTTCCAGGTGGATGGTGTTCCAATCTATCTGCAGCCCTTGTCCTTTTAAATGGTAGTGGTCATGGGTTTAGAAGGTGCTGTCTAAGGAGCCTTGGTGAATTCCTGCAGTGCATCTTATAGATGGTACCCACTGCTGCCACTGTGCGTTGGTGGTGAAGGGAGTGAATGTTTGTGGATATGGTGCCAATCAAGTGACTGCTTTGTCCTGGATGGTGTCAAGCTTCTTCAGTGTTGTGGGAGCTGAACTCATCCAGGCAAGTGGGGAGTATTCCATCATGCTGCTGACTTGTGCCTTGTAGATGGTGGGCAGGCTTTGGGGAGTCAGGTGGACTCAGGATTCCTAGCCTCTGACCTGCTCTTGTAGCCACGTTATTTATATGGTTAGTCCAGTTCAGTTTCTGGTTATTGGTAACCCCCAAGATGTTTCTGGTGGGAGATTCAGTGATGGTAATGTCATGGAGTATAAAGGGGCGGTGATTAGATTCTCTCTTGTTGGAGATGGTCATTGCCTGGCATTTGTTTGCCTTGAATGTTACTTATCAGCCCAAGCCTGGATATTGTCCAGGTCTTGCTGCATTTGAACATGGACTGCTTCAGTATTTGAGGAGTCATGAAGGGTGCTGAATATTGTGCAATCATCAGCGAACATACTTCTGACTTTATGATGGAGGGAAGGTCATTAATGAAGCAGCTGAAGATAGTTGGGCTGAGGACACTAACCTGAGGAACTCCTCCAGTAATGCCCTGGAGCTGAGATAACTGACCTCCTACAACCACAATATCTTCCTTTGTGCTAGGTATGAGTCCAATCAGTGGAGAGCTTTCCCCCTGATTCCCATTGACTCCAGTTTTGCTAGGGCTCCTTGATGCCACATTCAGTGAAATGCGGCCTTGATATCAAAGGCAGTCACTCTCACCTCACCTCGGGAGTTCAGCTCTTTTGTCCATGTTTGAACCAAGGCTGTAATGAGGTCAGGAGCTGAGTGGCCCTGGTGGAATCCAAACTGAGCGTCAGTGAGCAGGTTATTGCCACATGATAGCACTGTTGATGACCCCTTCCATTACTCTACTGATGATCGAGAGTAGACAGATGGGGCGATAATTGGCCGGGTTGGATTTGTCCTGCTTTTTGGGTACAGGACAAAGCTGGGCAATTTTCCACACAGCCGGGTAGATACCAGTGTTGTAGCTGTACTGGAACAGCTTGGCTAAGTATGCGGCAAGTTCTGGAGCAGAAGTCTTCAGTACAATTGCCGGAATATTATCAGGGCCCATAGCCTTTGCAGTATCCAGTGCCTTCAGCCGTTTCTTGATATCACGTGGAGTGAATCGAATTTGCTGAAGACTGGCATCTGTGATGCTGCAGAACTCTGGAGAAGGCCGAGATGGATCCACTTGGCACTTCTGGCTGAAGATTGTAGCAAATGCTTTAGCCTCATTTATGTGCTGGGCTCCTCCATCAATGAAGATGGGGATATTTGTGCAGCCTCCTCCTCCAGTGAGTTGTTTAATTGTCCACAACTGGATGTGGCAGGAATGCGATGCTTAGTTCTGATCTGTTGGTTGTGGGATCGCTTAGCTCTGACTATGACGATGATTTGCCACTTATGTTGTTTTGCATGCAAGTAATCCTGTGTTGTAGCTTCACCAGGTTGACAGCTCATTTTTTGGTATGCCTGATGCTGTTCCTGGCATGTCCTCCTGCACTCTTCATTGAACCAGGGTTGATCCTCTGGCTTGATGGTAATGATAGAGTGGGGGATATGCCAGGCCATGAGGTAATAGGTTGTGTTTGAGTACAATTCTGCTGCTGCTGATGGCCCAGAGCGCCTCATGGATGCCCAGTCTTGAGTTGCTAGATCTGTTCGAAATCTATCCCACGGTGGTAGTACCAATCAACACGAGGGAAGGTATCCTCAATGTGAAGGCGGGACTTCATCTCCACAACGACTGTTCAGTGGTCTCTCCTACCAATACTGTCATAGACGGATGCATCTGCGGCAAGCAGGTTGGTAAGGATGAGGTCATGTATGTTTTCCCTCTTATTGGTTCCCTCACCAACTGTCGCAGACCCAGTTTAGCAGCTATGTCCTTTAGGACTTGGCCAGCTTGGTCAGTAGTGGTGCTACCGAGTCACACTTGGTGATGGACATTGAAGTCCCCCACTCAGAGTACATTCTGTGCCCTCCACACCTTCAGTGCTTCCTCCAAGTGGTGTTCAACATGGAGGAGCACTGATGCATCAGCTAAGGGAGGGAGGTACGTGGTAATTAGCAGGAGGTTTTTTTGCCCATGTTTGACCTGATGCCATGAGACTTCATGGGGTCCAGAGTCGATGTTGAGGACTCCCAGGGCAACTTCCACAGGACATACCCAGGGATGTTGATGGTGGTGTCTGGGACATTATCTGTAAGATCTGATTCCGTGAGGATGACTGTGTCAGGCTGTTGCTTGACTAGTCTATGAGACACCTCTCCCAATTTTAGCACAAGCTGCTAATATGGGGGACTTTGCAGGGTTGACAGGGCTGAGTTTGGTGCTGTTATTTCTTGTGTCTAGGTCAATGATGATGGTCCATCGATTTCATTCCTTTTTTGAGACTTTGTAGTAGTTTGGCCATTTCAGAGGTCATTTAAGTGTTAACCACATTGCTGTGGGCCTGGAGTCACATGTAGACCAGACCAGGTAAGGACAACAGATTTCCTTCCCTAAAGGGAATTCGTGAACCAGATGGGTTTTTAAAACAATCGACAATTGGTCATCATTAGACTTTTAATTCCAGATTTTTATTGAATTCAAATTCCACCATCTGCTGTGGCAGGACACGAACCCAGGTCCCCAGAGCATTAGCCTGGGTCTCTGGATTAATAGTCCGGCAACAATATCACTACGCCATTGCCTCATTTCTCAAATTTGCTATTCTACCTTCTAACAAATGTTTCCCCGGATATATAACTAACACACTCTTTAATTTGCTGATGCATTTAAGTTCTCAGTCCCTTGACTGTCATATTCTGCATAGAGTATTTAATCCTGATTATCTATTTATCTTGCTCTTGAAAGCTAGAGGCATTTCTCCATGATTCTAAAAGTTGTTATTGTATTAAAAATGCATTTATCTTGTTTATACCTTTTAGGATTTTGACTACTTTAGTAAAATCAACCCTAAGCCTTCTCTTCAGTGTTGCAAGCATTTGCAGCTTCTGCAGTCTGTACTCAAGACTCACATGCCTAATTCCAGCAATCAACTTAGTTGCCCTTTCCTGCATCTTTTCCAATCCCTAAATTCCTTTTCTCATGATATGGTGATCAGAATTGTACATAGTATTCCAGCTGAGATTCAACCAGTGCTTTGGACGATCTCAGAATTCACTCATTTAGATTCCTGCTCCATTCCTCTGGTTGTACAAAGCATGGTCCTCTTTTCTTTCTTAAACGTTGCTGTAGACCATGATACAGGCTCAGCCAATCCAACTATCAGGATGCCCAAATCCCTCTGTCTGCTATATCTTGTAGAATAATATTAATTCTCTGACAATTCATACTGGATACTTTTTTCCTCAATTTCAAGTCTTTAAACTTGTGTACATTAAATGGTACTTCCTATCTGTCCCCTCAGTTCCGCAGTTAATCTAAGCTTTTCATTCCTGGTGTCATGGTATTGGTGCCGGACTAGTCATCCAGAGAGCCAGGGTAATGCTCTGGGGATCCAGGTTCAAATTCCGCCACAGCAGATGGTGGGATTTGAATTTTTAAAAGATATCTGGAATTTAAAAGTCCAATGATGAAATGAAACCATTGGCGGTTGTTGTAAAAACGCATCTGGTTCACTAATGTCCCTTGAAGGAAGGAAACCTGTCGTCCTTACCTGGTCTGGCCTACATGTGAATGTGGTTGATGCTTAAAGGCCCTCTGGAATGGACTAGCAAGCCACTCAGCTATAACAAACCACTAAAAGACACAAAAAAGGAATGAAACTGGACGGACCACCTGGCATCTACCCAGGCACTGGAAACAACAATGGCAATCGCAGCCCTATCGACCCTGCAAAGTCCTCCTTACTAGCATCTGGGGGCCGGTGCCAAAATTGGGAGAGCTGTCTCACAGACTAGTCAAGCAACAGCCTGACATAGTCATCCTCACGGAATCATACCTTACAAATAATATCCCAGACACCACCATCACTATCCCTGGGTATGTCCTTTCCCACCGGCAGGACAGACCCAGCAGAGGTGGCGGCACAGTGGTATACAGTCGGGAGGGAGTTGCCCTGGGAGCCCTCAACATCGACTCTGGACCCCATGAAGTATAATGGCATCAGGTCAAACATGGGCAAAGAAACCTCCTGCTGATTACCCCCTACCGACCCCCTCAGCTGATGAATCAGTGCTCCTCCATGTTGAACATCACTTGGAGAAAGTGCTGAGGGTGGCAAGGGCACAGAATGTACTCTGGGTGGAGGACTTCAATGTCCATCACCAAGAATGGCTCGGCAGCACCACTACTGACTGAGCTCGCCGCGTCCTAAATGACATAGCTGCTAGACTGGGTCTGCGACAGGTGGTGAGGGAACCAACAAGAGGGAAGAACATAGTTGACCTCATCCTCACCAACCTGCCTGCCGTAGATGCATCTGACCATGACAGTATTGGTAGGAGTGACCACCACACAGTCGTTGTGGAGACGAAGTCCCGCCTTCACATTTAAGGACATCCTCCATCGTGTTGTGTGGCACTACCATCGTGCTAAATGGGATAGATTTCAAACAGATCTAGCAGCTCAAGACTGGGCACCCATGAGGCGCTGTGGGCCATCAGGAGCAGCAGGATTGTACTTGAACTCAATCTGTAACCTGATGACCCGGCATATCCCCCACTCTACCATTACCATCAAATGAGGAGATCAACCCTGGTTCAATGAAGAGTGCAGGAGGGCATGCCAGGAGCAGCACCGGGCATACCTAAAAATGAGGTGTCAGCCTGGTGAAGTTATAAAACAGGACTACTTGCATGCCAAACAGAATAAGCTTCAAGTGATAGACAGAGCTAAGCAATCCCACAACCAATGCATCAGATCTGCGTCCTGCCACATCCAGTCGTGAACGGTGGTGGGCAATTAAACAACTCACTAGAGGAGGAGGCTCCACAAGTATCCCCATCCTCATGATTGGAGGAGCCCAGCACATCAGTGCAAAGGATAAGGCTGAAGCATTCGCAGCAATCTTTAGCCAGAAGTGCCGAGTGGATGATCCATCTCGGCCTCCTCCAGAGATCCCCAGCATCACAGATCTTCAGCCAATTCGATTCACTCCACGTGATATCAGGAAACAGTTGAAGGCACTGGATACTGCAAATGCTATGGGTCCTGACATAATTCTGGCAATAGTATTGAAGACTTATACTCCAGAATGTGCTGCGCCCCTAGCCAAACTGTTCCAGTACAGCTACAACACTGGCATCTACCTGGCTGTGTGGAAAATTGCCCAGGTATGTCCTATACACAAAAAGCAGGACAAATCCAACCCGGCCAATTACCGCCCCATCAGTCTACTCTCGATCATCAGTAAAGTAATGGAAGGGTCATCAACAGCGCTATCAAGCACCACTTGCTTAGCAATAACCTGCTCACCGATGCCAGTTTGGGTTCTGCCAGGGCCATTCAGCTCCTGACCTCATTACAACCCTGGTTCAAACATGGACAAAAGAGTTGAGCTCCCGAGGTGAGGTGAGAGTGACTGCCTTTGACATCAAGGCCGCAATTGACCGATTGTGGCATCAAGGAGCCCTAGCAAAACTGGAGTCAATGGAAATCGGGGAAAACTCTCTGCTGGTTGGAGTCATACCTAGCACAAGGGAAGATGGTTGTGGTTGTTGGAGGTCAGTCATCTCAGCTCCAGGGCATCACTGCAGGAGTTCCTCAGGGTAGTGTCCTCAGCCCAACCGTCTTCAGCTGCTTCCTCAATGACCTTCCTTCCATTATAAGGTCAGAAGTGGGGATGTTCGCTGACGATTGCACAATGTCAGCACCATTCGCGACTCCTCAGACACTGAAACAGTATGCAGCAAGACCTGGACAATATCCAGGCTTGGGCTGACAAGTGGCAAGTAACATTCACGCCCCACAAATGGCAGGCAATGACCATTTCCAACAAGAGAGAATCCAACCATCGCCCCTTGACGTTTAATGGCATTACCATCACTGAATCCCCCACAATCAACATCCTGGGGGTTACCATTGACCAGAAACTGAACTGGACTAGCCATATAAATACTGTGGCTACAAGAGCAGGTCAGAGGTTAGAAATCATGCAATGAGTAACTCACCTCCTGACTCCTCAAAGCTTGTCCATCATCTACAAGGCACAAGTCAGGAATGTGATGGAATAGTCCCCACTTGCCTGGATCAGTGCAGCTCCTACAACACAGAAGAAGCTGGACACTGTCCAGGACAAAGCAATCACTTGATTGGCACCATACCCACAAACATTCACTCCCTCCACTACCAATGCACAGTAGCAGTAGTGTGTACCATCTACAAGATGCATTGCAGGAATTCACCAAGGCTCCTTAGACAGCAGCTTCCAAGCCCACGACCACTACCACCTAGAAGGACAAGGACACCAGATAAACGGGAACACCACCACCTGGAAGTTCCCCTCCAAGTCACTCACCATCCTGATTTGGAAATATATCGCCGTTCCTTCACTGCTGGGTCAAAATCCTGGAACTCCCCTCCTGACAGCACTGTGGGTGTACCTACACCATATGGACTGCAGTGATTCAAGACGGCAGCTCACCGCCACCTTCTCAAGGGCAACTAGGGATGGGCAACAAATGCTGCCCAGCCAGCGAAGCCCACATCCCGTGAATGAATAAAAAAAAGCTCTCCAATATTTCCTTGCCATGGGCTGGTACACTTGCCAGCTTGTAGTGCCCCAAGTTATTTCTTTGCCCCTTTTTGTGGATTAGTGTTTCCATCCCTTTTCTCCAACCCTCCTGCACAGTTCCTATCTTGAAGGGTTCCCTAAAGTGAATTAACAGAACACATTGATTCCATAAAGATGAAGAAGCACCAATACTTTCTGGATTTCTGCACTGAAAATCTTATGAAACATTTTCATTTTGGTCTTACAGCTGTCATGCCCGTACAGGAATGAAGATAGGACAGATTTTAAAACTGTATTCTTTTTAAAATGGACACTGATGAACTGTTAAAATGCTGCCAAGAGGTCAGGTGACCTATACAACTTCAATACAGGCTTTCAAGCTTCCAGAAAGTTCCAAATTGAATTATAATGGGCCAGGGTTTTCCCCCTTGAATGAACATGCCTAAACAGCACTCCTTTGTGGAATTTCACACCTGCTATTGTTGAAGGTTAATCCAAAACAGAGATAATGGGCCCTTAGATTCTAAGGGTGGAATCGTCCCAGATTTGCAGTGTGTGGTAGCGGGCGGGTAAAATGACGTTTACCCACCGAATTAGTTAGGCATTCCAGGGAAACGGGCCATTTCGCCCGCCATGCCATCAGCTCATCAAGCCGGGTGCCATATTTAAAGTCTAGCCGCATGCACACATCTCAGTGCTTCCAGCCCACAACTACTGCAGGGAAGATGTTCACAAAAGGCAAAAAGACCACAGCCCCCAGGTTTGGTGGCATGTCACCATGGAGGCCTTCTGCGATATTCTCTGCCCCCACTCTGGCTGCAGGATGGGCAGCAGTGTGACCAACTAGGCCTGGGAGGCGGTGACAGTGGCGATAAGTGCCAAAGCTGCACAGGGGAGGTTGGCCATCCAGTGCAGATAGAGGATGAATGATCTCATCCGTGCAGCCAGAATATGGCAACCATCTCATCACTTTAAACTCACACGCTCAAGCCCATCACACATTCACTGGCATCTCACTCACTGCCAGCTCAAGGGACATCACCACCCATTCTCTCACACATGCCCTCACGGGTCCATTTGGCCTCAACTCCTCTGGAGACTGCCGCCTCAGCCCTCACCAGCTTGAGGCCACTTGCACGGATCAACATGTGCCGCCACACACACCCTGGGATACCCTCCTTCCGCAGTACAGCCCTGACCCTGCAGCCTCTTCCCTTGCCTGAGGCCACTTCTCCCCCTTCCCCAAGCAAGCCCTAGCCCTGCAGCCATTGAAAAGCCACCCACATATGGCTGATCTGGTAGGTAGAGACCTGCAATGGGCCTCCCTAAAAGTGATGTGGTGCTGTCTGTGAAGCTTGGCGCTGATGACTGCAAGTGCTGAATGAAGCAAGGTAGGCAAACAAACCTTGAAGTCCTGAGAGAAGTACAGCTGACCAGGTGCATGTTGCTTATGTATTGTTGACAGATGATCCAATAAGGGGGAGGGGGAGGGGAAGGGGGGGGTTCGGGGAAACGCTTCCTGTGGGCAGGCCTAATAATGATATGCAGATGTATTACAATGAAGTTTCCGGTGTGCAATGGCGGCCTGCCATTGGCAGGCTGAGTGGAAGACCGCAGACTGGTTTCACTCCATTGTGAAACTGATCGCGCCATATTGTCTGCTTAAGCCACCAAGCATGCCCGACACTGTCGAGCACAGAAAATCCCGGCCTAAATCTCCAGATTTGTTATATAAAAAGGCAAGCTAACGAGACCTGTTATCCAAAAGTTAAGTGTGAAAGGCCACTATTTACCTTTTAATGAATTAAGTGGCATTTGATTGTATTACTGAAACTGGTTCTCTTATAATGAAAGACCACCATCTACCCTCTATTGAAGATCATTAGTTGTTAATCATGTGTTGGAGCTGGTTCCTGATTCTGAAAACGCAGACTGGGTGACCGCTTTGCAGAACACCTTTGGTCTGTCCGCAAGCATGACCCAGACCTCCCTGTCGCTTGCCATTTCAACACACCACCCTGCTCTCATGCCCACATGTCCGTCTTTGGCGTGCTGCAATGTTCCAGTGAAGCTCAACGCAAACTGGAGGAACAGCACCTCATCTTCCGACTAGGCACTCTACAGCCTTCCGGACTGAATATTGAGTTCAACAACTTCAGGTCATGAACCTTCTCCTCCATTCCCACCCCCTTTCTGATCCCCCTTTTTCCAACAATTTATATATTTTTAATGTATTTTTCTTTTTCCACCTATTTCCATTATTTTAAAATTTATTTCCATCCATTGTTTTCTCTCAACTTTTAGCCTATTTCGATCCCTTCCCCCCACCCCACCCCCACTAGGGTCATCTGTCACTTGCTCGTCCTGCTTTCTACCCTTAATGTCACCATTAACACATCCTTTAGCTAATATCACCATCGTCAACATCCCTTTGTCCTTTTGTCTACAACATTTTGGCAATCTCTTTGCCTCCATCTATCACTAGTCCTCTCTCTATCCAGCTCTACCTGCCCCACCCCCCTCAACCAGCTTATATTTCACCTCATTTCTATATTTCCTTAGTTCTGATGAAGAGTCGTATGGGCTCGAAACCTTAACTGTGTTACTCTCCGCAGATGCTGTCAGACCTGCTGAGTTTTTCCATCTATTTTTGTTTTTGTTCCTGATTCTGAAACCCTTTTATCTCAACACTTAGAGAGACCCAGGCAGCCTACAGAATAAAACCAACAGGACCACAACTGCCGAGAAAGGCTGTGCCATCTTTGTTTTTCAAGGGCTGTGAGGCTTAAAACTCTTTTTAAAAGCACCGCTCCCCTCCAAGCCTGATTTCAAAAGCTCCAAGTTTACCTGTACAGAAATTGGACGTCTTGATACAATAACCACAATATCTATCTACATGACTTGCTGAACAGTCTCCACTTTGAGGGAACCCTGCCGTTAATCCAGATCTGACCCCAGTCATTTGAACTTACCTGAACTACAATTCTAGAGTGGGGGAAAATAAGCCCCTTCCTCGTCGGACTCTCAAAGACACATGAATTGTTAACTAGCCCATTGATTTAATACTTGTAAAGTGCATCACCTTTTTTTAAATTGTAGCTTTCTTGAATGTGTCAGATCTTTTGGGGGGTGTGTGAATAAATAATCCTCTCTGTTTAAACCCTGCTGCTGCTGACTTTTAAATTGATGGCACACTGACAGGGTTTTGAAAAGCGCACACATCTACCTTTTAAAAGCAAACCACACTGATTACAGACAGAAGAGAAGGGAATTGCGGGTTTCAGTTTATCTTTCCTCCCCTGTCTGTAACACAGTACACTTTGCACACCATACACCGCAATCTGTGGATTAAAAAAATCTTAGAAACCTCTTCTCATATAGACGATAAGGACAAAGCGGTTTACATTGAGCCATAGAGTCAAAAGATTAACTTACACAAGGAATGTACCAAATAATTACAAAACCAGTAATAAATAATATATCAAAACTGTAATATAAAAACAATATATCAAGTCTCCTATCATGTTGGGGAGACAACAAGCTCCACATCATTTTCAAAGTGCAGTGCTTATCATTGTACAAACAGAACAATAATTCTTTGATATTAAATATAAAATTATAATTTTGCAATGTAAGAGGAGAAGAGAGATATTGCTGACAATATAAAGAGGGAACGGTTCAACAATTCAATTTGATGATTTTGAAAGTCCATTTTGAATTGTCAAGAAAGTCCATATTCTGATTTGCTGATTAGTTATTTTAATTTTAAAACAGAAAGGAATAAAACAAACTAGAGTAGATGTAATTCAAGTTAGGATTACTAGCAGTTACTAGAACAAATATATCAATGAGAAAAGCACATCAACCACACAATTCTAGCAGGGGCCCAGCACATAATTGAACAGCATTTGAATAAAGTTCTATGAAACATATAATATAAATGTAGATGGTCTTGTGGTGTTAAAGAGGGATTTGTTACTCATCACCACATGGCAACTGCTGTGCAGATTCTTTTAGTATTGTAGAAGATAGAATGTACACACAAAAGATCAGAGAACCACTCTGTATCTACCCACCCATCGATCATGAGTTATACATGTTGTGAAAAGAAACATTCAGATAATGAAGCAGGGAGGGGAAGAAATCCTATCAATGGCTTAGATATCCCTGAGGCTAAAGTCAGCTTGCTTTGATTTTTCTGATGATTTTGAATTATTGATGTTTTCCCCAGCATTACTGAGAAAAGGTAATCTTTGAAATCCACTTTTCCTGAATTATATCTCAGGCATGCTTTCTGATACACACTCACTCATGAGTAGTGCTTTAGAAAGTGAAACAGAACACATCTTAGTTCCTAAAATTTTCAGTGTGCTAAACCAGCACATCTAAGCCTCACTGAAAGCCAGTAATTCTTATGTAAGATTTCAAGCTGGCTGATGGATGCAGAACGATGCATAAATATTTCCACTGATCTATTGGAATTTAAACAATTTGTTTTATATTCTTTATCAGCCGAAGGTTGCACAGACTATTTGGGTCATATGCTATAAGGTGATTATCAAGGCTTGAAACCCAACAATGATTATTTGCATTTCATGCTAGCAAGGTGACAAATCATATTCTGTTAGAGAGATTCCTGTGGTGTCTATATCCCTCAGGTATGTCATGGTTGTTAATATCTGGAAGAATTACTTCCAGGAAGTAGCTTTGCCTATTATCATTAACAACTGAACGCAAGTTTGATTGAATAAGCAAATCCAAGACATTCTATGGTGAGGGTGTGTAATTGACATAATGGTAGAAATATACATTTTGACATAAATTGCATCACAAAAAATTGAATATTTAGTAAGCCTGCTACAAAACCTGAGCATTTTTAATGAGAGGGCTGCACTATAATGAGGCTCATGAAAATTTTAACAGATCCAACTAAGTATGGTCTAAGTATGTTCTAATACTAAAATGTCAGGTGATGGACTGGATTTTCCCATGATGTGTGGGAATCGGGAGGCAGGACCCATCAAATAAAACTGTTTCAGCACCGTTCCTGGCAGGCTGTAGATGGGCACCTTCAGGGAGCTACTAATTACTACCCACCCCCATGAAATTCTCGGGAAGCCAGAAGAAGAGTTCTTAACAAGCTCCCTAATTATGTCAAGCCACCTAATTAACAAGGCACACAACTTCACTTTCCCGCCCGCCCTCCACTCTCACCCCTACAGAGTTGCAAACCAAGGCACTAGATGGCACAAAGGCAGCCAACACCATTTTTTTTGCCGTCCTTCCTCTGTTCTGTCCCATTTCAGGATAGGAAAATCTGGCCTGATGAGTGGAAGAGTTAACTCATGCCTTTACGCACAACCTGTATTCCAGTTGTTTTCCCCTAATACCTTCCTGAGATTTATCATCTACAAGGGCTGCCATCTCTCTGGTGCACCTCAGTCAAGTGTTCATATTTACTTGAATCTGGTCAATAAATGTTGCTGGGCTGATCGTTTCTCAAAAAAACTCTCTCTCAGAATGTGGGCTTCATAGGCAAAGCAATTTACTGCTTCCTTCTTGAACTGCTGGCAATGGCTTCACACAAATAAATGGCTTTCTATATAAGTGATTCTAAACTTTTTTGATTGGCAGACTCATTTTTGTTTGGATTGGTAATCACGGACACGCCCCAACTAAATTATAGTACTGCATAATACTGATAATATGGGAGTATTGCATGTAAAACATATTTTATATATGTTTTTATAAAAAATGCATTTACTTACAGGTGTCAGTGAGATGGGCATGCCTGCTTCTCATTGCAGTATTCGTCTACCCTGGATATGATGCCTGACAATGACCCTTGTAAATCATTCTCCATTCTAGATGGAATCTGTACTATCATAACTCATGAAGCTACTGAGTACTGCAAAGTCTTGGCCAAGGGCCTCCTACAGAAGATAGGAGCCATAACGTCTCTTCCCTTTACTTTATTGCTGCAAGACATCAATTTAAACCCACAGATTGCGGTATAACTCCAGACAGTCCAATGATTATGGCTGGCTTCTTTAGATGCTCTATATTTCAAAGCAGATATTTTCCTACCATTTCAGCTGCTATTATCAAATCTTTTTGTTACTTTTTTTGATGCTGCGCATGAGAATAGGAAAAGATTTAAAAAAGCTTTCAAGAAATGAATCTTGTAATTGTTTGATTGATGAATGTGCAGCAATTAGATGTGTTACAATTACCATGTTTTATAAGATTGTTATGTTTTGGGACTGTATCTTTAATTTAGGGTAAAATGGAGGAATGAAGGGGTTCATGTGACTTGTTCTGAATTCTGCAAACAGTAAACCTAGGTGGCTTGATTATTAAATATTTGAAGGGGCCTGGGTTGTTTCACTGGGAAGAAGGTGCAAGGAGTTCACACTTGTGGACAATGGCAGAAGTTTCTGTGCTAACAGTGGATAATCTGTTAGTCGCCAAGTCCCAGGGAGGTGTTGAGAATGCTCAGATTGCAATTTACTTTTAACTGCATACTTGATTCCAAGATAGAATAGAATTGGAATCTAAATCTAATCAGCATTTCTACCTGAATACAAGGCCCATGTGGTTTGCATTGCCATGCAGATGGGTTTTGAGAGGGGAAGGGTTTCTAAGATATCCCTGAAACTCACAGAACCAGGGAAGTCTGCCAGGATCTGGGAGAGAGGGAGCAGATAGAGAGGACAAGTCTCTATGGTTCATTGGGCAGGAATGTGGGTAGAAGCTCGTGCTCAGATTGAAAAGACCAAATTCATGAGAAGTTCAAATGAGACTGGAAGATTCACCCAGCTGAAGATAGACAGAGAATGTCCAGGAAAACTCTCACCATGAAACAGAGTTTTGGGGTTGAAAGTTTCCAGGCTGAGAATGGAAAAGAATGGAATAACTCTCAGGAGCTAAGAATCACTTTAAACTGTTTCCAGGAGAATTGAATGTCTATTTAAGGGACATTGTAAAGTATAACTGTGAAGTGGAATTTTTGGTTGTTTTAAATGAAAATGGGAATGTTTGTTTTTGTAGTTTAAAGTATAAATTGCCAACAAATATATGTTTAGTCAAAATTGCTTCAGGCTTGTTTATTACAGTAAAAGTCTTGAAATATGAAATCTTGTCTTGTCATCCTTTCAGCTATTCACTGGAAGTTGGAATTTTTTTTTAGAAGTTATCGGTCTCTATGGGGATTGTATCAGATGTGAATCATGTCAATCATTAGCAGCACATTCACAAGCATTTGAATTATTCCCATGACTGTGCGATGAGGGATGCAAGTGAGATGATGTCAGCACCAGGCAGTCATCGGTTTACTCACAATTATCACAATAATCAGCAACAATAACATCAATGTGCTGATAATTACTGACGCGATCTTCATCCAATCAGCGCGTGATGTCTCCAGACGGCACTCATTCACTTATCCTGCGGACCCCCTGGAAAATCTCTTTGGGCCCTCATCTGAGACGCACTGTTCTAGATTACTTCTGTGGGCAGCTGAGTCCACCAGATTGCTGTTGGGATTGTAGTCACATATAGGCCAAGGTGGCACACCTCCTTTCCTGAAGGTCATCAGTGAACTTATTGCATTTTTATGGCAATCAAACAGCTTCATCGTCATTTTTACTGATATAAGCATTTTTTTTTATTGACAGAATGTTTAAAGCACATTAACCCCACAGTTATAACAGAATCCCATCACAAAATTGAAGGACATCCGAATAATTTTCTATAAAATATATAATAATGTAAATGTAGATGGTCTTGTGGGACTAAAGTGGAGTCATTACTCATCAGCACATAGCAACTGCTTGGATTGATTTATTTCTTAGCATGATGAGAGTAGAATACATGATAGTTATCATGCAGCCCACTCATACATTTTCAAAGAATCTATAGCTGCAGGGAATATTTGGATGGAACTTACAAAATTAATTAGACAGCTCATTTACTGATCACTTCTACTTCAATGATTCTCCCCACACACTACCAGTTATTTTTCTCTGTATCTCAGATCTCCTGCATCATGTACCACTCCTCCACTGACTGACAACTTGCTCTTCTCCCAGTTTCTTTTAAAGCCTGGAAGTATGGAGAAGGATTGCATCAGGCTCAGAAAGCTGAGAGAAAGAAAAGTTGATATTCTTCACAAGCAAATAATCAAGGGCCCAAAGTTACTCAATTTATAGTAGTGGGGGGGGGGGGGGTGTGGGTTGGGGGTTGGGGGTGGGGGGGGGGGGTGGTTGGTGGCGGGGTGGGCAGTATAGTGTGTTGTTCTGGCTTAGGGGATCAAAATTTGTTCTGTTAAGTTTGAGTCACCACTACCTTCAAGTTCCCCTCCAAGCCACTCATCATCCTGACGTGGAAATATATGGTCGTTCCTTCACTGTCACTGGATGAAAATCCTGGAAGTCCTTCCCTAACAGCAGTGTGGGTGTACCTATACCACATGGACTGCAGCGGTTCAAGAAGGCAGCTCACCACTACCTTCTCAAGGGTAATTAGTGATGGTCAATAAATGTTGGCCCAGCCAGAGCTGTATACTTGTTAAACCAGAAATGATTGAGTTCACAGGTATTGACAGTCTACAATATTTGAAATATAATGAGGAGGTGGGTGTTGTGGGGGGGGGGAAGACAGTAAAAATCGACATGTACTGTGCCTGTTTCTTGGGTGTAAAATTGGTGAAAAGCATACTAATATAGCAGCAGGATGTCTGCACACAATCTGGGCTGGCGTTGGTCACATGGCTAAATTTGGGTAGCTGGCAAAAACAGACATTAGCCATCCCTAAGAAATTAAAGGCCAAAGGTCTGTTGAAGGTCTCCATTGAGAAATCCATTGGAAATGAGTGAGGCAGGCATCAACATACTGCAGCAGTGGCTGTTACTCAAGGTATTTTTTTTAAGTTAGAAATCCTGCCAAGCCAGAAGGCGCATCAACTTTGACTGAAAGAGTTAGAAAAAACTTTTCTTAACTGTGCTGCTAGAAAAGGATCCTGCATACTGCTAGAGTTTTCAGGCACAAAAATCTTTTTCTTCCCACCTCCCCAAATGGAAATTCTTACCACAGAATCCATTGAGATCATTCACATTTATGTCTTTATGATGGAGATAGAACAGGAACAGGAGAAATAAATAAAAATAGAGGCACACAAAATAAGAATACACAAAATCACAAGACCAACTTTGATGAACGATTTCACCTGCAGACTACAGGGCATGGCACTCTCTTAATGATATCTAATGAAGAGATAAAAGAAATAAAGATTTTCCTTTGCATAATTTCTGCCAAACCTTCCAAAGCTAGTGTAATTACGGTCGAAAGGAATTTGTGGAATGTCTATGAGATGGCTTTTGGAGCAGCTTGTGGTGGAGCCCACTAGGGAACAGGCAATTCTAGATTTAGTGATGTGTGATGAGGCAGATTTGATAAGGGAACTTAAGGTGAAGGAATCCTTAGGAGGAAGTGACCATAATATGATAGAATTTACCCTGCAATTTCAGAGGAAAAAGCTGGAATCAGATGTAATGGTATTACGGTTGAATAAAGGCAACTACAGAGGCATGAGGGAGGAGCTGGCCAGAATTGACTGGGAGATGAGCCTAGCAGGAAAGACAGTGGAACAGCAATGGCAGGAGTTTCTGGGAGTAATTTGGGAGACACAGCAAAAATTCATCCCTAGAAAGAAGAAGCATACTAAATGGAGGACGAGGCAACCATGGCTGACAAGGGAAGTCAGGGACAGCATAAAAGCTAAAGAGAAAGCATACAATGCAGCGAAGAGCAGTGGGAAACCAGGGGATTGGGAAGCCTACAAAGACCAACAGAGGACAACTAAAAATGAAATAAGGAGGGAGAAGATTACATATGAGGGTAAACTAGCCAGTAATATAAAAGAAGATTGCAAGAGTTTTTTTTAGATATATAAAGGGTAAGAGAGAGGCAAAAGTGGATATTGGGCCGCTGGAAAATGACGCTGGAGAAATACTAATGGGGAACAAAGAAATAACAGAAGAACTGAATAGGTACTTTGCATCAGTCTTCACGGTGGAAGACACGGGTAACATCCCCAAAGTTCAAGAGAGTTGGGGGGCAGAGGTGAGTATGGTGGCCATTACCAAGGAGAAGGTGCTAGGAAAACTGAAAGGTCTGAAGGTGGATAAATCACCTGGACCAGATGGATTATACCCCAGAGTTCTGAAGGAGATAGCTGAAGAGATAGTGGAAGCGCTAGTGGTGATCTTTCAGGAATAACTCGAGTCAGGGAGGGTCCCAGAGGACTGGAAAATCGCTAATGTAACCCCCCTGTTTAAGAAGGGAGTGAGGCAAAAGACGGGAAATTACAGGCTGATTAGCCTGACCTCAGTCTTGGTAAGATTTTAGAGTTCATTATTAAGGATGAGATTTCAGAATACTTGGAAGTGCATGGTAAAATAAGGCAAAGTCAGCATGGTTTCATCAAGGGGAGGTCATGCCTGAAAAATTTGTTAGAATTCTTTGAGGAGGTAATGAGTAGGTTAGACAAAGGAGAGCCAATGGATGTTATCTACTTGGACTTCCAGAAGGCCTCTGACAAGGTGCCACACAGGAGGCTGCTCAGTAAGATAAGAGCCCATGGTGTTAGCGGCAAGGTACTAGCATGGATAGAAAATTGGCTGTCTAGCAGGAGGCAGAGAGTGTGGATAAGGGGGTCCTTCTCAGGGTGGCGGTTGGTGACTAGTGAAGTTCCGCAGGGGTCAGTGTTGGGACCACAACTTTTCACTTTATACATTAATGATCTAGATGAAGGAACTGAGGGCATCCTGGCTAAGTTTGCAGATGACACAAAGATAGGTGGAGGGACAGGTAGTATTGAGGAGGCGGGGAGGCTGCAGAAGGATTTGGACAGGTTAGGAGAATGGGCAAAGAAGTGGCAGATGGAATACAATGTGCGGAAGTGTGAGGTCATGCACTTTGGTAGGAAGAATAGAGGCATAGACTATTGTCTAAATGGGGAGAGAATTCAGAAATCTGGAGTGCAAAGGGACTTGGGAGTCCTAGTCCAGGATTCTCTTAAGGTTAACTTGCAGGTTGACGCGGTAGTTAGGAAGGCAAATGCAATGTTGGCATTTATTTCGAAAGGACTAGAATATAAAAGCAGGGATGTGCTGCTGAGGTTTTATAAGGCTCTGCTGAGACCATATTTAGAATATTGTGAGCAATTTTGGGCCCCGTATCTGAGGGAGGATGTGCTGGCCCTGGAGAGGGTCCAGAGGAGGTTCACGAGAACGATCCCTGGAATGAAAGGCTTAACATATGAGGAACGTTTGAGGACTCTGGGTCTATACTCGATGGAGTTTAGAAGGATGAGGGGGGATCTGATTGAAACTTACAGAATACTGAAAGGCCTGGATAGAGTGGACGTGGGGAAGGTGTTTCCATTAGTAGGAGAGACTAGAACCCGAGGGCACAGCCTCAGAGTAAAGGGAAGACCTTTTAGATCAGAGATGAGGTGAAACTTTTTTAGCCAGAGAGTGGTGAATCTATGGAATTCATTGCCACAGAAGGCTGTGGAGGCCAGGTCATTGAGTGTATTTAAGACGGAGATAGATAGGTTCTTGATTGGTAAGGGGATCAAAGGCTACGGGGAGAAGGCGGGAGAATGGTTTTGAGAAAGTTATCAGCCATGATTGAATGGCGGAGCAGACTTGATGGGCCGAATGGCCTAATTTCTGCTCCTATGTCTTATGGTCTTATGATGTAGGAAACACGGTAGCTAATTTGCAAACAAGAAGTTTCCACATAAAACAATGTAATAATGACCGGAAGGATTATCTATTTTCCTACATCCACCTGAGAAGACAAATATGGCCTCGGTTTAATATCGCATCCAAAATACAGTATGTCTGACAGTGCAGCGCTCCCCCAGTATTGTAATAGAGTGTCAGCCTGGATTGCTCATGTCCTGGAATGGAACTTAAACCCATAATTTTCTGACTCAGTGGCAAGCATGCTACCAACTGAGCCATGACTTAAGCAGGCAATGGTTTGGTAAGGAGGCATGGAAGGAACTCATTCCCTCAAAAAGGCAAGCTCAGTATTATAAGTCAATTTCTTGCTCTCCCACAACCAGGTAGCTGCAGTGAAGTGCCTGTTTGAACATAAGAACATAAGCAGGAGTAGCAAAACACCATACAGCCCGTCAAGCCTGCTCTGCCACTCAATATGATCATGGCAGATCTTGGGACTCACCTCCACTCTCCCGCCTGCTCCCCATCCCCCTTGACTCCCCGAGATACTAATAATCAGTTTCTCCCAGCCTTAAATATACACAATGATGGTGCAATCTAAAGATTTGCAACCTTTCGAGTGAAGAATGTTTACCTCATCTCAACCCTAAATGACCAGCCCCTTATCCTGAAATTTTTCTCTTGTTCTAGATTCCCCAGCCAGGGGAAACAATGGACTGGATTTTATGTGCCCCGCTGGGTGTGTTTTTGGCAGGGGGCACATAAAATAGGGCAGGTGCCAACCCCACCATCTTACTGCCTCCACCCGAACTCACCACAAAAATATGGAGGGGTAGGTGGGCACTGAAAGCGGCAGCCAGCCTGCCATATTTAAATGAATAAGCAAGGGTCAATTGAGTTTGTTAACACTGATCTTGCTCTGGGATCCATGGGCCGCCTTCTTGGGCATACCTGCAGTCCCGGCAGTGCCCACTAATGCGTTCTTGGCACTTTTGGGACTGCTGCAGCTGCCGGCCAATCAGATTGGCCAACAGCTCCTGAGGGCAGGACTTCCTCTCCAGTGAATTTATACATTCTTCGAGATGTTGAAGCAGCTGTATAAAGTTTTTCAATGCACCAGCTTTTCCTTTGAGAGAATGACCTATTCAGCCTCTGCGATTACAATAGTAATAGAACTGTGTCAGGTCTGTGTCAAATCTTCAAAAACCACTTGACACCAAGTCAAGTTTGTTTCACATGCAAATGAATGAGCAGAAAATGGAACATTGCAAACTCTTTTATTCACATATTCACTTACAAATGTGAAAATCAAAACAGATTCCTTCTATAGATCCAGAAGAATAGTATAATTTGAGTACCAGACTATAAGAATCCAAAATGATATCTACAATAACTGTCGAGTACATTTAATGCCCTGTGGAGATGATTTTATTGCAATAACTAAGGGAATACACAGCTTCCTTCTAATATATAAAAAAAACAGAAAATGCTGAAAACACTCAGCTGGTTGGGCAGCATTTTTGGAAAGACAAATAGAATTAGTAGGGGGTTCAGGTTTTACAAACATTAGGGAGCAGTGTCCTGGGCCAAAAAAAAAAATCACCTTCATACAAAAGAGAGGCATTCTGTAATGTAAATAAAGGCCATTGCAATCTCCTGGACTAGTTTTGATCGCCCAAGGGGATTAGAGAGGACTTTTCCAATTTTCTTTCCACTAATTGCCTGGGTTTTATCATTATTTTTGCCTCTCCCAGAGATTGCATGGCTCTGTATGGGTGGGGAGTTTGCATAAGGTGAACACGTGGGAAAGGCTGGATGGACCTGCCCATCTTTTCCTGTCTATAATTTTGTATGTTTGCATTAAGGAGTGGTATTGTCTGTCATCGTGGGATAGAGCAGCGAGAACTGGCGGAAGTTAGATTTTTTTCATATCTGTTCTTGGGATGTGAGCATTGCTGGCAAAGCCAACTTGCCCATCCCTAATTGCCCTTCAGCTGATGGTGTAGCCATCTGTAACTGAGTGACTTACACCATTTCAAAGGGCAGTTAAGAGCCAACCACATTGCTGTGGTTCTGGAGACACATGTAGGCCAGACCAGTAAAGGCAGCAGACTTCCTCTCCCAAAGGGCATTAATGAACCATTTGGGTGATTTACAACAAAATGAAAGCCTCATGATCATTATTGATGAGATTAGCTTTTTATTTGAGTTTTATTGAATTTAAATTTCCCCAAATGCCATAATGGGATTTGAACTCATGTTATTAATCTGGGCCTCTGGATTAATGACCTAGTAACATTACCTGCAAACTATTGTCGTCCTAGGGATCACATGTGAACCAGAATAGTCCCAAAAAGGGACTAGGATTATAATCCCCTTCACTGAAACTTGAGGCAGGATTTTTCCCCTCGGGTTGGGATGTTATGTTGGGGTCAAACGTGGGTCAGAACCACACAATGTGTGATGTAAGCCTTTCTCGTTCTTTAAATACTCACTCAGGCTTATAGTTTGTTTTGACCTGCAAACTGCAAGAGAACAAATTGATGACTCACTCAAAAAGTTGTTATGCTTAATGGACACCCATGATTCCAGATTTAAAATGGGCGCAGATTTAAGATGATTATAAGAACATTAAAATGGTAACAGATTCAACAAGGTGAGAAAGAAGAGAAAAAGGAAATGATAGTAAAGAAATGCTTTATTACTCTACTTTCCAGCAAATGAATGGGTCACCAATATCTAGTGTTAGAAAGCTCAAATATGTTACTCTACTCCCAGGAAGTACTGATATCTAGCTCAAATATGTTAGCAACTATTATACAATCACTCGAAGTGGCCAGCTCCTACTGATTGTAGATTCTTTTCTCAATAATCAGCAGAGCGCACCCTGAGATTTCCTTTCCATAATCCACTGGGGTCTCCTTCTGTCATTTATAGTAAAAACCACTCATGTGTTCAACCTTCTTGCCCCTTTTCATGGGATGAACCAGTGTTCCTATGTTGACAGGCCACACCATCCCCTGCGGATTTTTTTTTGGAAACACAGTACCCAATTATATTTTGCACCTTCGTTTAAACTATGGAGTTTGAAATTGCCCAGAAAACTGTCCATCTTTATTCTGCCTACTTCAATAATTTTCCATCATGTGTAGCTTAAATACAGTCAATCTTCCAGAAAAAGATGTTTGCATTTTGTTGCAACACAGTGCTCCCTCAACCTTAAGTTGTACTGTCTTCCCAAGACCTATTCTTCATGTTTCGAAATACCAATGTCTATCTCTGGCTTGCAGTATCCCTCTGTTTTACCACCATATCCTTGCCTAACAAAAAGGAAGAACATTTGAGAGAAATCACATTCAAATGAATCATATTTTTAAAAAATAAGATGTTTAATGAAAAGGACAACATACTTTCACACTTCCTAGGGCCACGTAAAATATTAACTATCCAACTGTGTTCAGAGTTAGACCTTCACTACAATGGTACACTTCAGAACTCATCATTCTGTTGTTGTTACAACCACTAGACATATGTATACTTTATTTATGATGCACATGTTGTGTTTATAGCAGAGCTGTCAACATTACTGAATTATTGGGAGTGAGATTTATGTTCAAATGAATGAAATGGGTCACATCTGTTTAAATGTATAAAGGCATATTTATATTTAAGGTTGAATTACATCAAAATACTGTATGGTCTCTATATATGTAGTTAATTGAACAAGTCAAACAATTTAGACCATCAAAACTTTGCCTTATTAAGATTTATGCTCTTGACTAGGTCCTGGATCACTAGTCATTCCTTTGCCATCCAATGCTGCTACTACTGTGAAAACTGGCCCAATCATTCAGGATGAATAAATTGTGAGGAGGCTCTTCTACCCCAATGCCAGTCTATGTTTTACTCCATTTGGTTCCCTGTGTTAGCTGTGGCTCATTTCTAACTCACAAGCTTCTGAGCTCAAGCCTACTCCAGGGCTTGAAAACAGAAATCAAGGCTGACACTCAAGTGCGGTACTGAAAGAGTGCCTCACTGCTGGAAAGTGTTGCTTTTTGGATGAGGCATTAAACTGAGGCACTCTCTACCTGCTTGGTTGGATGTCAAAGATCACATTGTACTATTTCGAAGAAGAGCAGGGGAATTATCCTGTGTCCTGGCCAAAATTTCTCTCTCAGTCAACATCACAAAAACAGATTATCTGGTCATTATCACATTGCTGTTTGTGGGAGCTTGCTGTGCACATATTGGCTGCCACTTTTCCTACATTACAACAGTGACTACTCTTCAAAAGTACTTCATTTAGCTATAAAGCACTTTGAAACATCCGGTGGTCATGAAAAGTGTTTTATAAATGCAAGCTTTTTTCTTTTTCAGTAAGAATGGCGAATACTCAAAACTATCAATACTATTGCTCTCATGCCATTGTGTTGATTCATTTGATTCAGTGGCATAGGAAATGGTGTTAAGACTTAATTGGCATTGTAACTGAGATCAACCCTACACATATTGAATGTCACTCACTCACATTTCCGGGACTAAACCATTGGGGGAGACACTGAAGAATGTTTAAATACTATTTTCCGCTGAATCATGTTTGCATGTTTTAAACCCTCCAATCAAGTTTCCACCCTGCCGTGGTACCAAAATAGCTCTCATCAGCTCTCATCAAGATCACAAATGACATCCCATGTGACTGTGACAAAGATAAACTTTCTCTCCTCATCCTTCTCGACCCATTTGCAACCTTCGATATGGTTGACCAAACCATCCTCCTGCAAGGCCTCTCCCCTCTTGGTGGGACTGCTCTCATGTCGCCCCATTCTCATTGATTTAATCATCGCCAGAATATCATTTGCAGTGGCTTCCCTTCCTGCTCCTGTACCCTTACCTCCGGTGTTCCCCAAGGATCTACAAGCTGCCTCTCAGCAACATCAGCCGAAAGCACAGTTAGCTTTCACATGTACGCTGACGACACCCAGCTCTACCTCACTATCACCTCTCTTGATTCCTCCACTGTTGCTAAATTATCAGACTGCTTATCTGACATCCAGTGCCAGACGAACAGAAATTTCCTCCTGTTAAACGTTGGGAGGACTGAAGCTATTATTTTCAGTTCCTGGTCCAAACTCCTGGCTGGTCTCCCACATTCTACCATCCACAAAGCTTGAGGTCATCCAAAATCCTATTGCCTGTTTCTTAGCTTGCATCAAGTTCCATTCACCTATCACCCCTATGTTCACTGACCTACATTGACTCATAGTCAAGCAACATCTTGATTTCAAAATTCTCATCCTTGCTTTCAAATCCCTCCATGACCTCACACCCCCCCTGCCCCCTGCCCCCATCTATGTAATCTCCTTCAGCCCCACAATCCATCAAGATAAGAGCGCTCACCTAATTTTGGAATCTTGTGCATACCCAAATTTATTTCTTCCACTATTGGTTGCTGCGCCTTCAATTTCCCTAGGCGCTAAGCTCTGGAATTCCCTCCTTACACCTCTCTGCCTCTCTATCTCGCTTTCCTCCTCTCATATACTCCTTAAAACGTACCTCTTCAACAAAGTTTTTGGTCATCTGACCTAATATCTGCTTATGTGGCCTGGTGTCATACTTTGTTATATAATGCCCTTTTGAAGTGCCTTAATTGTGCCATTTTGTTATGTGAATGTTGTTGATCTCACAGCAAAATCTCTGATACAGAACAAACAGCCCTTGTTGGGCAAAGACGTTCTTTTTTCAAAAAAATGGTACCAATTCTTAGACTTGCTCATAATGTAAAGGAAAGTAAAAATGAACAGAGGAGGCAAGTATTCTGAAGGTGAGGATTCCAGATATTATTTATTTTGTCACGAAAATGAATATAACTTTCTGGTGAAGGTGTTACTTTGGAATGTGTTTTTAGAAGTACTTTGAAGTACTGTAGTTCATGCAAGCAAGCCAGATCCATTGTGCTGCACATTCTCTTTTGTGAAAAAACCATCCTTGCATCAATACTCAGGCAATTCTTTGAAATGAGTTCCATTTCTAATATGACGGAAAGGGGTGAGTGCACTCTTGTTGAATTATGAAACCATTGCAAGGTAGAGATATTTAAACAGCCTTACTTGATTACTATGGCTATCCATCCAGTGCTTTTTATCAAAAATACATTGTTTTCAAACAAAATATGCATACTGCATCACGGACCACTAATCTGCTCTGCTGCACTTTCCTCTACGGCCCATGCGTCTAGGTTGTTCCAGATCTGTTGAGTATATAGACTAGGATTTTATCAGCACACTGTGAGTCTCAGCATTGGGACCAAATGTAGGTCCCGGGGCCATGCGAGCAAATGGCAGAAGAGTAGCGGCAGTTGTACTTGCAGTGGCCAATTAAGAGGCCCATTAAGAACTGCAGCATGCCTCTTTAAACTGACCCGTCCATCAGAGGGCAGGCAGCCTCAACAGTGCCATGATAGACATAGCCCCTGCTGGGATGTCTCCAGGTTGAGATGCCCTTGAAGGGCCAGCAGAAAAGGTGTAGCTGTGTTGGGGCCAGGGAGGCAGGCTCTGACGATTGAAGGAGCAAACCCTCCAACGATGGTGCTATTGCTGTCAATGGGCTCCCCTGTGGATCAGGGAGCCTCTGGAAATGAAGGCACTCACTAGAAAGTTGCTGGGAGGGTGCCTCGATGCAGCTGGTGGACTCCTCATGTAGTGGGGGCCATTCTGATGCCAGTAAAATGCTAGCAGGATGGTAAAATGACCATCAATATGTCAATTAATTGGCTTAAATGGCTTAAGTCGGCAGCCGGCTATGCTGCTGCTGTTCCCATCATTGGGAATATCCCCTGGTGAAGGGAACACATCAGGCTTCTCTCCTGATGCCGTTTGCTGCTATTTTACCACACCTCCCATCTCCAAAGCCCATCTCCAAAGGACTGGTAATATTCTGGCCATGATATGATTCACATTGTACTTAGAGTGTTGTGCAACTATTGTTTTACACAGTCTTATGAAATATGAATAATGACTTGCCCAAAAATTAATATACTATGCTTTTAAAGGGTACTGCCAACACAGCATGAGCTGTGGGTCTGGTGATAGCACACATGACACTGAATAACAGGGTTTCAGGTTCGAATCTCAATCTAGAGCTTGATTACAAAAATTAAGACTGACATTCCAGTGTAGTACTGAGGGAGCATTGCAATACTGGAAATGCTGACTTACAGATGAGATGTTGAACCAAGGCCCTGCCTGCCAGCTTGGATAGATGTAAAAGATACCACTGCACTATTTGGTGACCTGGCCAAAATTAATCCCTCCAAAAACAGATTACCTGGTCATTATCACATTGCTGTATGTGAGAGCTTTCTGAGTGCAAATTAGCTGCTGCATTTTCTACATTACAACAGTGACTACACTTCAAAAAGTACTCCATTGGCTGTAAAGGGATGTCCGGTGGTCATGAAAAGTAAACCTTCCTTTTTAACAAAAACCTGTCCACTTTTTTTATGTTCAAGTTGGACAAAACATTATATTCATTTATAACATAATGGCATAACATAAACAACACAATGGAAAAGCTAAAAAGATTCATTCATACAAATATACAAAGGAGCAGGAGTAGGCCATTCAGCCCCTCGAGCATGCTCTGCCATTTAATAAGTTCATGGCTAATCTTATTAACCTCAAATAGTTAGTAACCTCAAATCTGCATCCCGCCTACCCCAATAACCTATTACCTCCTTGCTTATCAAGAATCTATTCAACTCTGCCTTAAAAATATTCAAAGACTCTGCTTCCA
This sequence comes from Cetorhinus maximus, assembly GCF_964194155.1. NCBI lineage: Eukaryota > Metazoa > Chordata > Chondrichthyes > Lamniformes > Cetorhinidae > Cetorhinus > Cetorhinus maximus. The sequence goes on along the minus strand of NC_135886.1, from coordinate 114,667,427 downwards.
CCGCCTTTTCAGTAAGAGAGTTCCAAAGACTCACGACCCTCTGAGAGAAAAAATTTCACCTCATCTCTGTTTTAAATGGGTGACCCCACTTATTTTTAAACAGTGACCCCCTAGTTCTAGATTTTTCCACAAGAGCAAACATCCACTCCACACCCACCCTGTCAAGACCCCTCACAATCTTATGTTTCAATCAAGTCACCTCTTACTCTTCTAAACTCCAGCGGATGCAAGCCTAGCTTGATCTACCTTTCCTCATAAGACAATCTGCCCATTCCAGTAAGTCTGGTAAACCTTCTCTCAACCGCTTCCAATGTATTTATATCCTTCCTTAACTAAGGTGACCAATACCGTACACAATACTCCAGATGTGGTCTCACTAGTGCTTTGTATAACTGAGGCATAAACTCCCTACTTTTGTATTCAATTCCCCTCACAATAAATGATAACACTCTATTAGCTTTCCTAATTACTTGTTGTACCTGCATATTAACCTTTTGCGATTCATGCACTAAGACACCCAGGTCCCTTTGCATCTTGGAGCTCTGCAATCTCTTGCCATTTAAATAATATGCTTCTCTTTTATTCTTCCTGCTAAAATGGACAATTTCACATTTTCCCACATTATACTCCATTTGCCAGATCTTTGCCCACTCACTTAATCTAGCTATATGTTTTTGTAGCCTCCTTATTTCCTTTTCACAACTTACTTTCCTACCTATCTTTGTGTCCAGCAAATTTGGCAACCATCCCATCCATCCCTTCACCCAAGTCATTGATATAAATTGTAAAAGGTTGAGGTCCCAGCACTGATCCCTGTGGCACACCACTCGTAACATCTTGCCCACCTGAAAAAGACCCATTTATGCCAACTATCTGCTTCCTGTTCACCTAACCAATCTTCTAGTGGTGGGTGGAATTTTCTGGGGCTGGAGTTTATTCCGTGGGCGGAGTTTACTGGGATGGAGTTTACTCGGTGGGCAGAGTTTGCTAGGGGCGTGGTTTACATGGTGGGCGGGGTTTACTGAGTTACCCCCCTATACCATGAGCTTTTATTTTCCGCAATAACCTTTGGTGTAACACTTTATTATCTGGAAATCTAACTGCAGTATATCCACCAGCTCTCCTTTATCCACTGCACGTTACTTCCTCAGATAACTCCAATAAATTGGTTAAACATGATTTTCCTTTCACAAAACCATGTTGACTCTGCCTGATTACCTTGAACATATCCAAGTGCCCTGTTATAGCTTCTTTAATACTAGCTTCTAAGATTTTCCTTATGACAAATGTTAAATGGCCTGTAGTTTCCTGCCTTCTGTCTCCCTCCCTTTTCGAATAATGGAGTTACATGTGCTATCTTCCAATCTAATGGGACCTTCCCCGAATCTAGGGAATGTTGGAAAATTAAAACCAATGCATCAACTATCTCACTAGCTGCTTCTTTTAAGACCCTAGGGTGAAGTCCATTAGCACCCAAGCACTTGTTAGCCCACAGTTCAAACAATTTATTCAGTACCAGTTCTCTGGTGATTGTAATTTTCCTGAATTCCTCCCTCCATTTCATTTCCTGATTTATAGCTGCTTCTGGGATGTTACTTGTATCCTCTATAGTGAAGACTGATGCAAAGTACCTGTTCGATTCATTTGTCATTTCCTTGTTTTCCATTATCAACTCTCCAGACTCATTTTCCATAGGACCAACGCTCACTTTGTTAACTTGTTTCTTTTAAAAATATTTATAGAAACTCTTATTATCTGTTTTTATATTTCTGCCTAGCTTTCTCTCATACTCTCATTTTTCCTTCCTTATTAATCTTATGGTCATCCATTACTGTTCCTTATATTCTGTCCAATCTTCTGGCTTTCTACCTGCCTTTGCACAATTATATGCTTTTTCTTTAAGTCTGATACTATGTTTAACCTTTCTAGTTAACCACGGATAGTGTGTCTGTCCCTTGGGCTTTTTCTTACTCATTGGAATGTATCTATTCTGTGTTTCCTGAAATTCCCCTTAAACGTTTACCACTGCATTTCTATTGACCTATCCTTTAACCTAATTTGCCAATTCACTTTCGCCAGCTCCGCTTTCATGCCCTCATAATTTCCCTTATTTAAGTTTGAAAACATAGTCTCAGATCCATTCCTCTCTCCCTCAAGCTGGATGTAAAATGCAACCTAGGAGCGCCTTCACTATGGGGTCATTAATCAATGCCAACTCATTGCACAAAACCAGATCTAGTATAGCCTGCTCTCTGGTTGGCTCCAGAACTGTTTTAAGAAACTATCCCAGAAACATTCTATGAATTCCTCATTGAGGCTACCTTTGCCCATCGCTCCCTCCAACACCGATGCACAGTAGCAGCAGTGTGTACCACCTACAAAACGCACAACAGGAATTCACCAAGGCTCCCTAGACAGCACCTTCCAAACCCACGACCACTACATCGAGAAGGACAAGGGCAGCAGACACATGGGAAAACCACCAACTGGAAGTTCCGCTCCAAGTCACGCACCATCCTGACTTGGAAATATATTGCCATTCCTTCCAGCCAGTGAAGCCCGCATCCCATGAATGAATAACAAAAAAATCTGACTATTCCAGTCTATTTGTAGCTTAAAATCTCCCATGATTATTAATGTTCCCTTCTGACAAGCTCACATTATTTCTTCCTTTATGCTCCATCCCATCAATTCAGCTTTGAAAGAAGGCAAATGGAAAGGTAACTTTTTAGAGGGATGAAAGTGGAATCGAAAATATTTTTTTTATTCATTCAGGGGATGTGGACTTCGCTGGCTGGGCCAGCATTTATTGCCCATCCTTAGTTTCCGTTGAGAAGTGGTGGTGAGCTGCCTTCTTGAACCGCTGCAGTCCATGTGATGTAGATACACCCACAGTGCTGTTAGGGAGGGAGTTCCAGGATTTTCACCCAGTGACAGTGAAGGAACATTGATATGATGGTGAGTGACTTGGAGGGGAACTTCCAGGTGGTGGTGTTCCCATCTATCTGCTGTCCTTGTCCTTCTAGATGATAAAAACATCATTCTAAACACCATTCTAAATTGAATTATCACTTCAGGACAGGGTAATAATTTTCAACTTTGTGATCATTCATACTTTTATTTGCTTATTTACATACAAGAGCATGACATACTTTGTATCACAAGGATCACAAAGTAAAGGTGTCAAGTTCAAGACCGATGACAGGAAGCATTTTAAGGGTCAAAGAATAATAATTACGCGGAATGTTTGCCCAAGAAGAGTAGTGGAGACAAATACTCTGAAATAATCTAAGTGACTGTTGAACAGTGTCATGAATTCCTTTGGAAGGATGAGTTAGAAGGACTGAGTCCAAAATAAAATTCTTGGGATCCTGGCATTGTGTTGCCCATCTTAACTGCCCTGAGTAGGCGATTTTTAAAATGTTTTCTTGGAATACGCGTGGCATTAGTAAGGCCAGAATGTATTGCTCAGCCCACGTTGCCCTTGACAATGTGATGAATCACTGCAATTCATGTGGTGAAGAGAGTTCTAGTATTATGACCCAGCAGTGATGAAGGAACAAGGATATAAGTCTAAATTTGGATACTGTGTGACTTGGAGGGGAATTTGGAGATTATGGTTTTCTCACATACCTACTGTTTTTATCCTTCTAGGTTGCAGAGGACACAGGCTTGAGAAGTACTGGCAAAGAAATCTCTGAGTTTTTGTGGTGCTTTATGTCTATAGTACACACTGTGGGCAGGTGATGGATGGAGTGAGTGTTTGAGGTGATGGCTAGGGTGGCAATTAAGTACACTGCTTTGTCCTGGATAGAGTTAAATTTCTTGAGTATTGTTGCACCCGCACAGGCAAGTGCAGAGTATCCCATCACACTCCTGACTTGTGCCTTGTCACTGGAGTAAAGGCTCTGGAGAATCAGGTGGTGAGCCCCTTGTCCCAGTCTTTCGACTCCTCTAGGGTCCAAGATATTTATGTGGCTGGTCTAATTCTGGTGAATGTTGATCTCCAGGATTTTGATGGTGGAGGATTCACTAATGATCATCAGCCCTGTGTTGATATCCTAGGGCTGAGGTGATTGACCTCCAATGACACAACCATCTTCCTTTGTGCAAGGTATGACGACAGTCTTGATCTCTATTAATTTTAGCTCATTAAGGCACCTTACTCATGCCATACTTGGTCCAAATGCTGCCTTAATGTCAAGGGGGCATATAAGCTCAAGAATTCAGCTCTTTTACCTAAGTTGTAATGAGCTCTGGAGTCAAGTAGTTCTGGTGGAACCCAAACTGGGCTTTCATTTGAACCACTGCAGTGTAGCTGTGAATCAACTAGGCTGCTAGGCAAATTTGGAGAGCAGTTCAGAATTAACCACACTGATGTGGGTCTGAAGTCACAAAGAGGCCAGACTGGGTAAGGATGGCAAGTCTCCTTCCCTGATGAAAACTTCCAGGGATTTTACAACAATCCAATAGCTTTATGGTCACTTTTATTGATATTATCTTCCTGTTTCCAGATTTTAGAATTAAATTAAAATTCCCAAACAGTCATTTTTGTGATTTTGAACACATATTCTTTGGATTACTAATCTTGTATTGTAACTAGCACACTATCTACATCTTTCTTCGTCTTTATTTTGAGATCTTCATGACATGAACTATGGTAACATAATGAAATGAAAAGGGAAAACATTTTCAAGAAGATGAAAAATAATTAAACTGGTCAAGATTTTGTATTTTGGAGGCTTTACTGATTTGTTAGTTACATTACATTAGTTTACATTACTTTCTGATTTGCTCTGGGTTTATTTAAGGTCCGCCCACAAAGCAATGACTAGGGTGGGAAAAGGCTGCAGGGCTTCAAAAGTGAAAGCAAGCAATGAGAAAAGTTTTTTTTTTACAGGATTCTTTTAGCTATTAGGATCTGTTTTTGGATAGATTCTTCTTCCCAGCCTAGCCTGCACTATTTTAACTTCCCCAGACCTCCTGAAGGCGTAGTAAGCAGTAATGAATTCTCCTATCTGTGAAGTTCTGTTTAAAGTGAGATCATGGGGTAATACATCATATCCTGTGTCAGTGGTAGTATTGATTGACAGCAGTTCAAGGGACATACCCTTATAGGTGCATGCACATCATATCACAACAACCGATGGTTGTTAGATAGTTTGGGTTCAGCCAGGAATACTCGGTTCCAGACCTCATTGTAGCCTTGGTCCAATTGTACTCAAAATATGAATTTTATACCTCTTCCTGGGAGCAGGTTGGCAGGTGATGGGGTTACATAAGATTGCACGTAATGCCATGGGTGCCATTCCAGGCATCTACCTGCCCAACCACAGTGGGGAGGCATTGGGCAGTCCACCCAACTGAAGCCCTTAAGTGGCCAATTAGTGACCACTTAAGGGCATCTTCCCACCCCCATCACATTTTTCCTTGCAGCAGGCGAAGGACAGTGCCATGTGAAGCCCAGCTGACTTCACTGTTCAGGGTGGTGGTGGGAGGGGGTGGGGGGGGAAGGTACCTTCTTTAGAGTCCCCCGGCCTCTTTGCAGTCCCCCTCGGGTCTTCCCCTTGCCGGTGTTTGTCCACCCACTGGCCTGTCCACCCAAACCCCTCACCATTAAAACATAAGAACGAACACTACCTTCTCCTGCCAGCCTGGCCTTGGCTATACCCTCCTCATTTACCTTCGTACTTGGCACCCAAAGATCTTAACTCCCAGGTCTCAAATGTATTACCTCAGTCAGTACCCTACCTGAAACTGGCAAGGGGGAGTGCATTGTTGGGCAGAAGGGAACCAACATTGGGGATGAAAGGAAAGGACTTTGCCATGTTGAGGTGAGGGGGTTCAGAGGTGCCTCACAATTGGTGTGGGTGGTGGATGGAAGGTATGGATCAGGGCATTGGAAGCCTAAACTTACTTTGTGAGGCATTTGCATTCCTGCTCCTCCAGGCCCCAAAAGGAAAGCCAAGAAAAGTAAATGGACCTACCTTTTTAGGCCTTTTCTGACTCTGACTCCTTTTTCTGTTAGTATGGTCTAGCAGGGCAGCCGCAATGGCTTCCCTATGCAGGCCTCTGGTTAAAATAGCAATCAGATGCCAATGACATTATCGGAGCACAATGTGCATATTTAAAGAAGGGTCCCAGCAGCTTCTGTTTGACTCTGTGTTGCCTGTATGGAGGAGAAGGTTCAAATTGGAACCTGCAAGGTTGGCAAGTACATGTGACTTTCATCAGGCCTGAAGGATCAACTCTGTTTTTCGCTCCAAAGATGCTGCCTGACTTGCTGAGTATTTCCAGCATTTCCTGTTTTTATGTGCACTTTTTAGTTGGGAGGGATTTCAGTTGGCTAGCAATCAGGTGGCAGAACCATGGCTGTTTCTTCATCTACAAAAGTATTTTCCCTGCTGCTTCTTTAGTGGTGATTAGCCAACCCATTTTAAACCAGAGATTAAACCTGGGGTGTTCTTGTCTGCCCATGGCTCAGCACTACCACCATACAATGCACACCCAAGTGAAATATTTTAATAGCCAAAATTATTCAAGGTTGAATTGTGTTACAGATCACCAGAGGATAAATGGCTATGGTTTGCATTCTCAATTTTTATTCACTTTACATAAATGTTTACTTATGAAGAAGCCACTTAAGGGGAACTGACAGTAATTATACATTCTTTGCTGACAACACCTTTATATTAATCTTTTATTATTATTATTTTAACTTTTCAATTCCATTTATCATAATTTCACCAAGTATAATTTGAAAATTCTTGCTGTAGAAAATATCAGCATTCACTGCAATGAAAAATGCACAGTGAGTTTCTAAATTATTAATATTATAATATGCCATTCTTTGACAAAAAGTCAAAGTAATAAAAAAAGAATTGCATAAACAGAGTAACTAAATTAGTTTTTCTAAAACTGCAGCTCATGATTCACTGTCGAGCAGTTTTATTACACACTGCACAGTGAGGTGCAAGGATACTTAGCATAAAAAAGCCCTTTCGTGGATTTGCTGGTTACAATGCACCCATGGCAACCATGTTCATTTTCTATTGAAAAGGTTTAAATTACTTCAATCACTGAAGCAAGTATCCTTTTGTTTATACTTTTTAATAATCTCTTTTATTAAGTTTTCGATTATAGTTAAGGACTTTGTAAAACAACAAATCCTCACTACAGGCGAATACATTGGCATGGAAGAATGTGCAATTTAGGGAAAATATCTGATTTTCTTAATTTTTTAATATGATTTTAGTTACATTGGATAAATGTGTTTTAAAAATAATCCTAGTAAAGCTGGAAGCTGACTTTCCATATTAAACACCAGGGACTGAGGCTTAAACACAGGTAGATTATTTCATCTATAGGTGAGCAACATCTTTGTTCTAAATACTAAACCAGTTACATCTCATAAAACATTTTTGGTTTTCAAAGCCTGAATAAATTGTGAGCATCTATTTGCTCATCTTATATGAAGTGATTCTACATACAGGATAAATCATTGTGTTTTTAATTTTAATTGATTGACAGCTCTTTTTGATCTTGGACATATTGACCAACTTTTCTCAATATCCCAAGTTCCATTCGGTTTTCATCTTATTTGCTCTTATCTGCTTGTTATCCCTCAGCCACATCATCCAAAGGTACAGCATTATTTTTTACATGTATGTTGATGACACCCACCTCTACCTCACCGTCAACTCTCTCAACTCCTTCACTGTTGCTAAATTATCAGACTGCCTGTCCGACATTCAGTACTGGATGAGCATAAATTTCCTCCAATTAAATGCTGGCAAGACTGAAGAGATCGTTGTGGTCCCCAATACAAACGCATTCATCTCCCTGGCAACAGTCTAAGATTAAGCCAATCTGTTTGCAGCATTGGTGTCACATTTAATCCCGAGATGCGCTTCCAACCTCATATTCATGCCATCAATAAGACTTCCTATTTCCACCTCTGTAACATCGCCCAACTTTGACCCATCTCAGCTCACCTCCTGTTGAAACACTCATTCTTACCTTTGTTACCTCTAGATTAGATTACTTCACCACACTCTTGTCTGGTCTCACACATTTTACCCTCCTGACGTCATCCAATACGGTGGTGCCTTATCTTAACTCGCAACTAGTTCTAGTCACCTATCACCCCTGTGCTTGCTGATTTTCATTGGTCCCATTCAAGCAACAGCTTGATTTTAAAATTCTCATCCTTGTTTTGAAATCCCTCCAGGGTCTCACCCCTCCTTATCTTTGTAATCTCACAGATATCTTGGCTCATTTAATTCTGGTCACCTGTGCATCCCTAATTTTAATTGTTCCACCATTAGTGGCTGTGCCTTCAGTTGCTTGGACTCCAAGCTCTAGAATTCCCTCCCTACACTTCTCTGCCTCTCTGTCTCTTCAAGACATCCTTGCAACCTACTTCTTTGCGCAAACTTTGGTCAGCTGATGTAATATCTCTTTACGTGGCTTGGTGTCATCATTTGTTTTGTAATGCTCCTATGAGTCACCAAGGGCCATTTCATTGCACTAAAAGCACTGTATAAATATAAGTTGTTAGTTTTAGCTTTTGGAATTTGCACTTGAATTTCACACAATAGCAGGAACATTGTCACATCTGTATTCAATCATCGCATCAGGAGGTGTACAAAACATTTGCAACTGCATAAAAATACATTCTAAAGAAGCTAGTTGAATTCTTTGTGCACTAATTTGGTTGTGTTCTTTTCTCCGTATTATAACCTTAGAACCTACAGCGTCATTCTGCTTCACGTATAATTATCTTACCTTTCAATACATCACATTTAGCTTTAGCTTAAATATAAAAGGATCACAGTGTGGTATTTACTGCCTGGTGGGATAGAACGGAAGAATATGGTCAGCAAATGTAAGGCATTCAATTCATTGTACTATAATTAAAGAGTAATTGTTAGTCCTGTGGCATGTTAGCCCATTCATGTCATGCATAACAGCACAAGCTTATATTCATAGGAAACTTGATTCACTCATGGAAATTGCTTTTTTGTTACAAAAGAAATAAAATATATAGAGGCATTTAAGTGAAAGGAGAGAGGGAGAAATGATTAGAAGGATTTGTTGAGAGGGCGAGATGGAGTAAGATAGGAGGAGGCTCATGTGGAACATAAATATCTGCATTGCATAGTTGGTTTTTTTGTATAGTTATATATGTTGGGAGGAAGCCTGAAATGAACATGCCATAAGCTGATTTATTGAAAATAGAATTTGTTATTATTTCTATTATACTTCAAATTACCTTTACATATTCTGAGGAGGCTGTTGAGGTCATTTGATTATTCACTAAATATACCTAGTGAAGTACGGACCCACAGAAACCAGGCAGATTCTATTTTCAATCTATTCTGTTAGGGTTGTGGTAAGAGCACCAAAATTGACATCACTGTTCTTAAGTTATAGAGGGAAAATGTACATATAAATGTCCAATGAGATGATTACAGCTCCTATGACTATCTAGCCTCCTAACACGGAGGCCTAGAAATTTGATCACACCCGAAAAAGCATGCGCCTGTTCACAAAGGTGCTGCATCACTTGAAATTGATGGTAGAACTTCACTATAATGGGTCAAACATGCAACTGGCACTACTCACACTGTTTATTGTGCCCCAAAGCAAATAAAAATAAAATAAAAAATTTAAAATTTAATTAATAACATGTCTCTGCTCATGTGACAGTCACATGACACATGAGGTGACATGTTTTGTTACATCATTTATTTATTTTTTTTGAAAACGCTTCTTCTCCCTGAGGCAGCTCTGTGCCTCAGGGGGGTTTTGAAGCGCGTCTTCCCCCGCTTGCACTCCCCCCACCCCTACCCCGCACAGGCAGCGCTGAGCGCTGCCACTCGCATTTCATGCTGACTGGGCCTTAATTGACATGCCAGTGTGAAATCACCTTTCGGGCTCGATTGCGGATGGTGATAAGCTTCCCGACTGCGCCCCCCACGCCTCCCCTCCCCAAGCCCACCCGACAAGGGCAAGATTGGATTTATGAGGTTAAATATTCAAAGGCTCTGGAGAGGATGGGATAAACTCAAAATCAGAGATGGGACTGTAATTTACAAAGACAAATGGGTTAAGGCTGGGGTTTTTGAGGTTGGAATAATGGCCGTTGTTTTTGAAAAATAAGTGAGCAGGAACTGAGTAGAGGGAACCAATTGCAATGCCAGTTAACATGAGATTAGGATGTAGCTACGTGGTGAATGATACTAGTTCATGCAGTAATTCTCCTATGGGCAAGGTTATCCAGCAAGGACTCTTCCAAGGAGAAGCCCTCTTCCACTTCATGTCTACTCCCTTAAGTGCCATGATGACATGCTGTAAACTGATAAGCTCTGCAGACATGTGTTGAAGAGTTTTGACCGAAGATGTCACTGAGGCTCAGTTTGAACATTTAAAAATAAAGACACACACAGAAACACACACACACACACACATACCTGGAGACACGCCCCCGCTGAGGGCAGGATATGACTATGCCGGGGTGGTCCTGGATGGCAGGGTGAGATTAATAAATCAATTGGATGATCCGATTCGAGGTATTGCCTTATATGTCAAGGGCCAGGGTCAGGAAGGTTTATAAATAAACAGCCCTCAAGGACATTGTTACTGCAGTCAGTAGAATGGCCTGGTCAGCCATTCCGAATTTGTGCTGGGGAATCTGTTGAAGGGCTGACCACCTGAAATGGATCCAAGTTCACGGGGTTCCTAAGCAATCAGTGGCATTGTGAGTACTATTGCTCGTGAGATTTAACGTGGTAAAATGGAGTGCTATGTACCTTTAAGAGAATGCAGTTAGTTGACCATGTGACTGTTTGATCAATCGCTGCACAGCGTGGGCTTCTTGGGTAACTGTAAGTCTAGAGCTGGAGGCGATTGAAGGAGCGCACATGGTGTTAGTGCTCTGTTCTTGGTTCCAATAAACCATCAATGTTTATTCAGTTAATCGGTCTTTCTGCCTATATTGTTTCAAGCACCAACTACTGTGTTAATATCAAGGGCGCAGCTAGCATTTGCCGGACAAAGCAAACCTGATAGCCAAAAACATGAAATTTAATAAAGGTGTTTCACATTTAATGAAACAGTATCTAATTTGTTGTTTCCATTGATATCAAGGGGATATCAAGAGTAAAGGTTAGAGCCTTTAGACGAGAGAGGTCTTACAAATGGCAAGCCAGATAGGAGTCTTGAAGGCAAAAAAATGGCAGAACATATAATGGGTGGGTTAGTCACGAAGTATGTGGCAGGGAAATTACCTCTTAAGCAGAGCTGGTTTTGGGTAACCCTACAGAGGGATGAGGTAGGCAAGATGTCTTCAAACAGGTTCAGACACTGCTCACTGAGTACCAAGAGAAGGGGGAGAGGTTCCCTTTCAAAGAAGTAGCACTCATCCAAGGACGGATGGATGAGAGAAAGCTAAGAGCTGAAAAGAGTAAAGGCTTTTGGGGCACTTCACTGTGTTGAGAAATGAGACAAGGTTTTTCAGAAGTCAGATAATAAAGTTAAACAACCTGTTTCTCTAAATCACACCACCCCATAAATAAGGTGGAGATATATAAAAGAATTTGGGGTTCAGGGAAATGGTTAGGGGAAAGTAAAAAGTTAAGTTGATAGACGTACAGTATAATTAAGATGCTGTGTGAAAGGGCAAAATAAGGGGGAAAAACATGTGTGAATTAGTATCTTTGTGTATTGTGATTTCCCATTTGAATGTGATATCCTTGTATGTCTGTATGTGCTGCTTTTGTGTCAGGGAATTAAAGGGTTATTAACCCTTTGCGGTCTGGACTTGCATGTTGTTTTAAGTTTTTTTCATGGTTGTTTAATGTGTATTAAGGTTAAGACTATAAACAAGTTTAAACACTAATTTGTTTTTTTCAAATAGGATAATTATATTAGGTGATTTCAACTTTCCCAACATTAATTGGGATAGACATAGTGTTAAGGGCTTGGATGGAGTGGATTTCTTGAAATGTGTACAGGAGAACTTTCTAGGTCAATATGTAGAAGGTCCAACAAGGGACGGCGCAGTGCTGGACCTAATCCTGGGGAATGAAGCCGGGCAGGTGGCTGAGGTGGTGGTGGGGGAGCATTTTAGTGATAGCGACCACAACTGGTACAATTTATGGACAAAGAAATGGACAAGTTGCAAAAAAATGTTTTGGATTGGGGGAGAGTGGATTTTAGCAAAATAAGGCAGGATCTGGCCAAGGTAGACTGGGAACAGCTACTTGTGGGGAAATCTACAGAGGAGCAGTGAGGGGTGTTCAAAAAGGAAATGGGGAGGGTACAGGCTCAACATGTTCCCTCTAGGGTGATAGGAAGGAGTAACAAGCCCAGAGAGCCATGGATGACCAGAGATATTCAGGATACGGTGAGAAGGAAAAGAGAGGCTTTTAGCAGGTACAAGGGGAGCAAATCAGTGGAGGCATTAGTGGAGTACAGAAAGTGCAGGGTGGAGCTTCAGAAAGCAATTAGGAGAGTAAAGAGGGAATATGAGAAAGCTCTGGCTGGTAAAAGTAGGGAAAATCCCAAGATATTCTATAAGTATATCAATGGGAAGAGGATAACCAGGGAAAAAGTAGGGCCCATTAGGGACCAAGGGGGCAATCTATGGGTGGAGCCAGGGGATATTGGTAGAGTGTTGAACGAATACCTCACATCTGTCTTCACCCAAGAGAATGAGGATGAAGATATGGAACTTGGGGGGAGAGATTGCGAGGTTCTTGAGCAAATTGATATAGGGGGTGACAAGGTATTGGAGGTGTTGGCAGGCTTAAAAGTGGACAAATCTCCAGGTCTGGATGATTTGTGTCCCAGGCTGCTGAGGGAGGCAAGGGAGGAGATCGCAGGGGCTCTGACCTAAATTTTTAATTCCTGTCTGGCCACGGGGGAGGTGCCAGAGGACTGGAGAACAGCTAATGTGGTTCCACTATTTAAGAAGGGTTGTAGAGATAAGCCAGGGAACTACAGACCAGTGAGTCTCACATCAGTGGTAGGGAAACTATTGGAGAAATTTCTGAAGGAGAGTATCTATCTCCATTTGGAGGGGCAAAGTTTGATCAGGGATAGTCAGCATGGCTTTGTCAGAGAGAGGTCATGCCTAACAAATGTTATTGAATTTTTTGAGGAGGTGGCCAGGTGTGTAGATGAGGGTAGTGCAGTTGATGTAGTTTATATCGGTTTCAGAAAAGCCTTTGACAAGGTCCCAAATGGGAGACTTATAAAGAAGGCAAAGGTACATGGGATACAGGGTAATTTGATGAGGTGGATTCAAAATTGGCTTAGTTGTAGGAGGCAGAGGGTGATGACAGAAGGATGCTTTAGTGACTGGAAGCCAGTGTCCAGTGGCGTACCACAGGGATCTGTGCTGAGTCCCCTATTATTCGCCATTTATATAAACGACAGAGGTGACTATGTGGGGGGTAGGATTAGTAAGTTTGCGGATGACAGAAAGATTGGCCGGGTGGTTAACAGTGATGTTGAGTGTCTTGGGCTACAGGAAGATATAGACGGGATGGTCAAATGGGCAGATAAGTGGCAGATGGAATTTAACCCTGAAAATTGTGAGGTGATACACTTTGGAAGGAGTAATTTGACAAGGAAGTATTTAATGAACAGCATGACACTAAGAAGTTCTAAGGAACAAAGGGATCTTGGCGTGTGTGTCCATACATCTCTCAAGGCAGAGGGGCACGTTAGTGGGGTGGTGAAAAAGGCATATGCGACACTTGCCTTTATCAATTGATTACAAAAAGTAGGGAGGTCATGTTGGAGTTGTATAGAACCTTGGTGAGGCCACAGCTGGAGTACTGTGTGCAGTTCTGGTCACCACATTATAGGAAGGATGTGATTGCACTGGAAGGGGTGCAGGGGAGGTTCACCAGGATGTTGCCTGGGATGAAGCATTTAAGTTATGAAGAGAGGTTGGAAAGACTTTGGTTGTTTTCACTGGAGCAGAGAAGACTGAGGGGCAACCTGATCAAGGTGTACAAGATTATGAGGGGCATAGGGAGCAGCTGTTCCCCTTAGTTGAAGGGTCAATCATGAGGGAACACAAGTTCAAGGTGAGGGGCAGGAAGTTTAGGGGAGATGTGAGGGAAAACCTTTTTACCCAGAGGGTGGTGACGGTCTGGAATGCGCTGCCTGGGTGGGTGGTGGAGGCGGGTTGCCTCACATCCTTTAAAAAGTACTTGGATGAGCACTTGGCACGTCATAACATTCAAGGGTATGGGCCAAGTGCTGGTAAATGGGATTAGGTAGGTAGTTCAGGTATTTTTCACGTGTCCATGCAGACTCGATGGGCTGAAGGGCCTCTTCTGCACTGTGATTCTGTGATTCTCTATGTGATTCTGTGATTCTCTCCACCCTGGAGCTCACGATCTGGGGATACTTTTGGCACTTTTGAGTTTATCCCATTATAGGAGTTTGTATTTCTAGGGGTGCATGGAAATATGAAAGTGTGAATATGATTATTGAGTGTGCCTATGTTAATTTAATATAAGGTTGAATTGTGGATGTATGTGAACTCAATGTCCAGTTAAATGTGAGAATTATAAGCATGGTTTTGAGGGAAGCGGAATTAGTCTTGAGGTTTTGTGTCACATCTCACCCAGATAAAAGAAGGGTCATTTGCTGAAGGTAATGTGATTGGGTGAAAATGAGTTTGAGGTTTTGAATCATTGCAGAGTGGGTAATGCAGATAATGAGCAGAATTTTATGTTGCTGAGATTTTACCCTTCATAGGGGTGCTTGGTGGGGGCAGTCAGGAAGCTGACTGGCGCCCACGATCGGCAGCGCACCACAATTTTATGCGGATGGGCCAATTAAGGCCCGCCCAACGTAAGACATGGCCTGTGAACGAGCGCGAAGGGGCGGGCGGGGGCTTAATGTCCACTGGGCCCAATGGCGACCTGGCGGCCAATTCAAATGCAGCCTCGGCAGCCCCTGCCCCTTGAAGGCTGCCACTGAAGGATGCGGAAGTCCTGTGAATGGAGACCACAGCGGAGGAGGTGGCAGTGAGGAGAGAAACACTTGTCCCCAGGGACAGGAGGAGGATGCCCCCCCAACCTCATCAAAAAGGCCTGGGAGGAGGTGGCATCTAGGGTCAGCAGTCACGACGTGGTGAGGCGCACATGGGTGCAGTGCCGGAAACGCTTTAACGATCTCCCGCGATTGGGAAGGGTGAGTACCCTGTTGGCATGGGTCACTTTGCAGAACAATCAAGAGCTTCCCATCTCCTCCCTCCACCCCCACCCCCCGTGGACCTCAGAGGTGTTAGAGTGTGAGTGCCAAATGTCAATGAGGCAGGATCTGGCCAAGGGGTTGAGCCCTGGCTGTTTGGTCTGAGTGCCTTGTGGCTCCAGGGTCACGAATCAGCTGAGTTCTGCGAGGTGTTCCTCAGGTGGGATTGACCAGGCTGCAATGGCAATGCAGGTACAGGGTGGGCTGATCAATGCACCTCTATCCTTTCAGGAGAAAACATCCCATACCAATGCTGAGAGGTCGTGGACTGGAGGCGGACCCCCACACCTCCCAATCCTTAGTCGATATGAGCAGGAGGCCCTGGAGCTGGAGAGGTGCCATGCACATCGATCAAGTGGCTGCGGTGAGGTTGGGGTGCCAGAGGGAGGTAAGAGCGCAGTGCACTGAGGTGAGAATGCAGGTTTTTGCAACTATTCCAGTGTAGTCTCTATATTGACGTGAGCCTCGAACCTATTGATAATGGAAAGACGAGGGCAATGTGAAGGTGATGCAGATCTCTGTCTCTTCAGGGTGCCAGGCATGCACACTGACAGTCTACTGAGTTAAACTAATAACATGTCCTTCTTCTCCCTTTTAGGCTCACTAGCAGCCTTTCATTCTGAGGAGCCTGAAGGCTCATCCCTGACCCCTGAGGGCCACCATGCTCACCACACACCTGCATTACATTCTCTCTGTCAAGCAGGCACCAGCGCAGATACCAACACTTCAGTGGGCATAACATCGCCATCTAGTATCTCGGTGTACATTGGTGAGGGCACTTCATGCTCGCTTGTAGTGCAGGCAGAGGCAGAGCGTGCCCAGGGTGCCAGCAGTCGGAGGACTACTGGGGACCAGGACAAAGCTCAGTCAATGATGGTGGGCCTCTGGAGTCGTCCATGAGGCAGCAGATGCTGGATGTCCAGCAGGGTGTGCGGGAGGATCTGGCGGAGATACATGAGAGAATGCGTGCCATGGTGTCTGTTGTGGAGGAGTCCCTGCGGAGCATAAGTACTGTGTGACCCTCATGGCTGAGCGCAATGTCGCCTCAAAGGAGAGAGTGGCAACTCTCCTGGAGAGGCTCTTCCAGGGACTCAATCAGGGGTTCCTGGGGATGTGCTTGGACCTGCAAGCCCTCACACCGGCAATGACCTCAGCTGGTCACTGTCAGTGTGGGAGATGGATTGGGTACCCAGTATCCCAGCTAGGTGCCCATCATCAACGGTGAGCAGGGAGGTCCAAAGTGACCTCACGTTGGTGCACGAGCTGCCTGTCGTCTCTGTGTGCTCCTCTCAGGGCGGTCCGGATGATGGCAGCAGCTCCTCCGCCTCTCTGCCAGTGACCATGGCATCTGATGAGGCTGTGGCGGCTGGGGAAATGCCAGCCGTGACACTGCCGCTCCCTCCCAGATGGGGCCAGCACAGGCTCCATGGGCCAGAGGACGTCCGCAAGGTCATCAAGGCTAACAAGACAGCAGAGTGAGTAGTAAACTTGAATGTGATCTCTGAATAATATCAATGAATAATGAAATATAACACAAATTATAGGAAGAGGAAACTGAAACTGTAAAAAGGATCACCTGACTCATAAGTTGGAGAAAGAGTGGCCAAGAACAATAATGAGACAAGGGATGAGGGAATAAGATCTTTCCCTATGAGAACTGTAGATTCCAAAGAATGGTTACTGTTGATATCTGCTGATAGAATATTTTATCATATTGTGCGCCAGGTGGTGGTACCAGTAATGTTGAACTTAACAGGGATAGGATTACCAGGTTGGTGTGGTAAAAGGACAAGGCTGGAAATTTCCAGCCCTTCATGCTGGCGGGAGCTTCCGGTTCCATCGATGTGAACAGAGATTTCAATGGCTTGCCGGCCCTGCTGAGGGAGAACCCGCTGCAGGAGGGCTGGAAAATTCTGGCCCAGGACTCTGTATGAACAACGGTTGGAACAAGTGATGGACCAAGCTATTGGCCCAGATACAGGGACAGTGGGTTGGAAACAGTACTACAAGTCTGCAGCGGAAGGAATTAAATCAAGGAGGGAAATAAAGGATTCAGATTATGATGCAGCCACAATATTTAATATGGCTACTTCATCAGTGAATAGTTTGTATTTGGCCTTTCTGGAGGTAGAGATGCAAAATCGTAAGGGGAAAATTAAGGACATTTTGATTAGAGAAAATATCAGCCAAACTCTAAGCTAAAAGGAGACCAAATTATGATTGTCCACTTGAAAAAGGTGGTAGAACAATTGGAGAATCATGCCAAGAATATTAATAAACTCATCCAGAAGGATAGGAATGCCTCCGATGAGGCGGCCAGGAATGGTATATGTGTTATGTATGGCTCCTGGTTGGTAGAGCCAGCCCATGACAACATGAGGCAAATTTATGAAGGTGAAGTGCCCTCATCGGTTACGAATGACTGTCTGGAAACATTGACTAAGTATGAAAACAACATCAGTGTGTGTCAACTCAGAGGGTCTGGTACAGGTATATCCTGTACAGGTAGATTGTGAAGGGAAGAATCTAAAGGTGATGGGATTGGTACTTTACTTTCCTGCAATTCCGTATGGGGTGACACCAATTCCTATATATAGGGTTGAGAATACCGGGGTTATAGAAGGGGATAACAATGTACACTCTCATGATATCTTACCCTATGCAGTGATTTGGGTGATTATATAATGAGAACCCGTCTCGAGGGCTGTAACACTCAAAGGGGTAGTGTGTCCCTATAGGATGGAAAAGAATGGTCAGTTAATCTGTGGGTTTAACATCATGGAAGTAAACTTTACCATGGAGATAGTGAAGGCAATCTTTAAGCCTACGGGTGGAATTTTATGGCCGCACCCCCGCTACGATGGGGCCATAAAATCTGACCAGTTGTTCAAAAGTCCATTGACATCAACGGGACCATAAAATCCTGCCGGCGTAAAGTGCTGCCCTATATAGGGGAGGGAGAGTATTGTGTTACCACAATCAGGAAATGGTATCAGTATCGGTCGAATTTGAAATACCTAGTAACCCTACCTACATTTTGTTTTACTCTTGAGAGATCCCTGAGGCTTGGGGAAAGAGAATTGGTGAACTTTTACAGTCATAACAGCACAGAAATTAAAGCCTGGGAAATGAATAAGGGGGAGTTGTGGGAATATGTGGAAAGATTTGATTATGATATTCCCCCACCAGAGCACCTAGTTGCGCCGCGGGAAGAGATTGATAAATCCCAGAAAATATATTATCAGTTACAAATCATGAGATCCTGCAGGAAATCCAGACCATTAAACAATGGTCTTTGTAGGACATGTTATGGGACCAGGGGAGTAATACTGAAGTTCAGCCTTGGATATGAATAATCTCTCATGTGTTAGCTGTTCTGTAGTTGATTGTCATATATTTTTTGTATGATTTATGTTGCCAACATAGACATAGAAAGCTGAAGCCTACATGCAGAGCAAGGAAAGCTTATGTAAGCGTAGTAATATCCTCTGACATTGAAATTATACACTTAAAAGGTGGATGCTGTAAGCCAATGCATCATTTACCTTTGTATTGTATTAATCATTTTTCATCATGTAACTGTACTTTTATTTCTTTCACATTAATGAATGTAAGTTGGTTGTGATGGAGCCCTGTGGGCACAGTTTGTCTCATGATGAAAAGAAGGTGGAGCTATGGAGAAGAGTTTTGACCAAAGACATCGCTGAGGCTCATATTGAACCTTTGAAAATAAAGGCAGTTTCAACTAAATACACACACATGCACACACTGACACGCACGCACGCACACACACATGTCAGGGCATATCCCTGAGGTGGTGGTTTGCCACCAACACTTTGTCTACAGAAACTGAACTAGATAATGGCCACTCGGAAATGTGTGAATTATCTTTTTCCTGTTCCAAGATACAGTAATCACACCCATTGCTGGCATGCACTTGGAGACAACCCCCACTGCTGACGGCAGGATATGACCACACAGGGGTCCTGGATGACCAGGGTGGGATTAATAAACCAATCAGATGATCTGATTCAAGGTGTTGCCTTTTATGCCAAAGGCCAGGGTCAGGAAGGTGTATAAGTAAACAGCCCTCAAGGGCACTGTTACAGCAGTCAGTAGAATGGCCTGGTCAGCCTTTCTGAAGTCGTGCTGGGTGATCTATTGAAGGACTGACCACCTGATATGGACCCCAGTTCACGGGATTCCTGAGCAATCAGTGGCATTGTGAGTACTACTGCTTAGAGATTTAATAAAGGTGTTTCACATTTAGTGAAATTGTATCCAAGTTGTTGTGTCCATTGATATGAGGAGTAGAGACAAGAGCCTTTAGGCCAGAGTGCGGGGGTGGTGGGGATGGGGTGTGGTCTTATACTGGTAAAGTTAAATGATAAAAAAATTGCATTTATATAGCACCTTTAACAACCTCACAACACCCAAAGCATTTTTACAGCCAATTAAGTTATGATGTTTATGAAGTTTAGATTATGAACTTAAGTCTATGACATGGGGTTTGAACCCACAATCTTTTGACTCAGGATGCATGTGTGTTACTGCTGAACCAAGGCTGACAGTAATGTATACAGCACTGAGTCTGGCTCCCACTCACTGCCAAACATGGTGTACTGTTGTCTAGTGGGAGAATGGCAAACAGGCAAACCCATTACTATTCAACTTATGCAACAGCACCTCCACTTTGGCAGCCATCAAACAGAGATATTAAAAAGTGTGCTGTTTCAACAATAGCCCTTTGACCTTATTTCCAGCCTGTGTATTTATTATTATACTAATTATGTTCTTGATAGCCACCTTTTGACCCCAGAAAGTCTTTGGGAAGGCAGCAATATGTATTTTAAACATTTACAATCTGCCCAAAAGCTTCAGCAATTTTCTATTCTTGAAATTGTCCTGGCACCCTATAGCACTTTTCCCCATCAATGATTTGTTGCTCCCACTTTGGCAAGGCTCAAGTTTCAATCCCAATAGAGAGCTCACCACAATAAATGTAAATGTATACTATACATTGACAACAGGAACCCTTTGTAGTTGGCACTCAAGCAAAACAGGTGGCGTGAATGTTGAAGTATCAGGACCTGAAAGCCAACATAGCCTGGAGTTATTTCCATATTGAAAACATACTTTTGCAGTACATTGTCATTAGGAATTCACAGATTGCTAGCTAAAAAATTGCTGTATGGAATTAAATTGCTCAGCACCATCCAATAAGGTTGTGAATCTTGCTGCAATCCTAATAATATAATGTAAGGCACTTATAGCAGACGAATCCATGCTGAACTGATTTAGCTGGTTTGCCCAATGTCTGTTGTAGTCATACAAATCAGGTCGTGTTACTCTCAACTGAACCTGAAGATGTATGTTACACTCAAATATTACCTAGACGTAAAAAGGTTCATTTATGTTTTTTTTATGTTAAAGGCACAACATAAATACAAGTTATTTTCTTGTTATTATAATAACTTTAGTTCGCATGGTGATAACATTCTTCAGTCCATTTGGTCTTGTACTTCCACGATACCAATCCCATTGTCTTCTGATTACAGCTTTAATGCAGATGAATAAATAGGGGGAATTTTAACATCTCTAGGGTGGGTAGGAAAGGGCTGAGAGGGTCAGGGCAAGGTTAATTCAGCAAAGTTCTGAAATCTGACCCAAATCTGCTGACAACGCACCTGCTTCCATTTTAACGTGACAGGTTTGGGGTGTTTGAGTAGTCATTCTGAAGAGGCAAGTCAGTGATTATAATATGTTGTGGAAGCTCCATTCCTCAGATTTTGGCAGCCATTTGAATCTAATACTGGCTGCCTGGGCTTCCCTGATCTCGGCAACCCTGCCCGCTAAAGGAAGGTGGAAAGCAGCCTCATTCAGCAGGTAGGTGCTTTTCCAGCACTGCTTGTGTGTTAGGAGGAGCAGAAGTGTTGTCCTTATCTCAACCCCTCAAATAAATCCTCTGCCCAACCCCTCTCGATTTCTGGTCCAACCCACCCAAACAACCGCAATGATTACTGGTCCCTGCGGCCAGACAACAGCTACAGCCTTCTGCTATTGGCTTTCCCAACTTGCAGCCAGCTAGCCTGTCAATCTGGCCAGCTGCCAGCCAGGAAAAGCAGGAGGAAATGAAGCATGTTAAATTCAGCAATATATCTGCATCCTGCCTTCCCGCATATAGACTCAGTTAATGTCTCATCCCAGGATGGAAAGTTGAATGTAAAGCAACAATGCTCAGTAAGGACCTTTCCTCTGTGTAAGGTCTGCGCTCCTATTCTCCAGTTTAACACGACCAATGGTAGAGGAACATTTTCAATTCTCTTCAGCTGCAGCAGGATCCATCCACTCTGAACAGAGAAACCTCAACATAAATGCTTAAATTTGCTTAAATAAAAACAGGAAATGCTGGGAATACAAATTGCATATTTTGCTTTATGTTCCTGGGTAATCTGGTGACACATGCACTAAATTCAAAGACTGAGCCTTGGTAGGGGCAGTTTGCTTGGTTTATCCAATTGTGGAGGTAAGCCATAGCTGCTCTAAGTGGAATGCACCCTTGGAGATCCTGTAAAAATTCCATTGCTCGGCAGCATTAGTGCAGCTGTCTGTCAACATAGTCGGTGCTGTTCTTATTGATAATTTGAACATGGTGTCAGAATTGATTTTGTCCTCACATCAATATTTCTTTAAGTAATGGAAACTCAGTGGGGCGTAACAATTAGTTTCAAAGAGCTGTTACAGATGTTTCTTCTTACTGTTGAGATATTTCTAAGATTTTGTTTCTAGCTTCAGTGATCGGGGGTGGGGTGGGGGGTGGTGAGGTGAATTTGTCACATTTAAACAAATAAGAATGGATTTCAACATCAGGCAGGCTTCAGGTAGGCAGTGGCAGTAGGGCTCTCGCAACCTGCCGAAAGTCCATGCCAAGAGGCCTGAGCTATTTTGAGGCTGTACCTATGGTAATTATGGTTCTATTTAAGAATAATACTTGTTAGGCAAGACCACATGATCTTAGTAACCAATAGGAGAGTAGCTCGGGCTACCTCAGCAGTCAGTGTAGAGGTGGAGTTAGAGTTGAAAGCATACATGTAGTTGCTGCTGAGTATATTGTAAATAAACTTAATATTTCCACCCAAGAAGTATCTGCAGATCAAGTCCATCATTAATAGCACAACTCAACAACCCTACAACAAACTAGCGATGAGGATAAAACAAGATTGAACAGAAGAAATCAAGCTAAAAAGAAATCGGCACTGTACCTCGCCCAGTGATTATAACTAGCAAGCTCCGTTAGAATTGAAGAGGTTATCCCCTCTCAAAGTGTCACAATTTGGGAGAAGTGATCCATTTGAACCAACCACAGATGAGTGGTCCCAATATATAGAAGGCCTCATGTTCTTTTTTCAAGTGAACGAGGTTAAGGGGGAAGAGAAGAGGGGAGCGATTTTCTTGAGTACTTGTGGGAACAAAACCTACAGTTTGATTCAAAGTTTGACTGCACCCAGTGCCACAGATTTGCAGAATTTCGATGAAGGGTCATTTTCAACCAAAGCCCACTGTCATGATGCAGAGGTTAAGTTTTGATTTGTGAAATAGAGACTTGGGTGAGAAAATTGCTAACTATGTGACAAACTTGAAGCAGCTAATGGAACATTGTGAGTTTGGTGCGAATCTGAACGACATGCTCAGAGATCGTTTAGTGTGTGGTGTGCAAGAGGGCACTATTCAGAAAAGATTATTGTCCAAAGTGAATCTGGATTTCAAGAAGGCAATAAAGATAGCGCTGGCCATGGAAAGCACAGTGAGAGATTGAAAAGAAATATAGGATGAGCAAAATGGTGCCGTTCTCCACATCGGACGGGAAGCATCAGCCGAAAGAAGTGCGAGAAAGCGAGGCTCTGCCGAGAATCGGGAAACAACCCCCGCTAGCCAAAGAATAAAGAAAAATAACTTAGCAGTGAAATTGAAGAATAATTTTAATAGAGGTGAAAACAAGCAGTCCTTTAGCAGTTAGCAGTTTAAAAAAATCAAATACTACTATTGTCACAGAAATGGACATATAATGAAGCAGTGAAGGGAAGATTCAAGCAGGCTTGTAAACAAAAGGAGAAGCCCAATGAAATCTACAATATAGAAGAGCCTGAAACAACAAATTCAGACATTTACTCGTTTAATCTCAAAGTTGGAAAGACAGAACCAACATTTGTCACAGTGAAAGTAAATGGCAAACCTGTTAAAATGGAAGTGGACACGGGAGCTTCCATACATTAATTGGGGCACATACCTTCAGATATCTGAATAATGGTGGACATCAATTAAGTTTAGAAGAAACAGTCGCTAAGCTAAAAACATATATGGGTGAAGACATTCAAGTAAAAGGCATAAGCAGAGTAACTGTCCATTATTGAAGCCAATCGGCAAAGCTATCCTTGATGGTGGTAGCAGATGAAGGACCAAACCTCCCGGGGCGAAATTGGTTTAGAAGGGGCTGAAATTTTCCAGTTGAGAACAAGTGGGCTACCAGAGCTACTTAGAAAGTACACCACTGCCTTTAAGGACAAACTGGGAAAAATCCAAGGCCTGCAGGCCAAGATTCGTGTGGACCTGGAAACAACGCCTCACTTCATGAAGGCGAGACCGGTGCCATATGATCTGCGAGAAAAAGTTGACATTGAACTGAACAGACTAGAGAAACTGGGCGTTATACAACCTGTTCAGTTCTCAGAATGGGCAGCACCCATAGTTCCCATCCTTAAACCCAACCAAAGCGTCCAAATTTGTAGAGACTACAAATCGATGGTTAATAAAGTAGCCAAGCCGGACAGGCATCCCATTCCAAAAATTGGAGACCTGTATGCCAAGCCACCTGGAGGGACAATGTACACAAAGCTTGACATGAGTCACGCTTATCAACAACTAGAATTGGATAATGCCTCCCGGGCATTTGTCACAATTAATTATCACAAAGGGTTGTGCCAATATACACGTTTGCCTTTCAGTGTCTCCTCCGTTTGTGCCATCTTTCAGAGAACAATGGAAAGCTTACTGCAGGGACTGTCTCGGGTTGTAGTCTATTTAGACGAGATATGGGTGACAGGATTCACTGAAAAAAAGCATTTGGCAAACTTAGAAGTCTTAAAAGTTTCTTGCAAGCTGGAGTGCGTTTTAAAAAAGAAAAGTCCACGTTCCAAGCGAGGGAGGTAATTTATTTGGGTCACCGGGTAGATTCACAGGGCCTCTACCTGGTTGAGGAGAAAGTGAGAGCCATAAGAGAGGCACCTGCACCAAAGAACACCTCAGAACTCAAATCATTCCTAGGAATGATCAATTATCATGGGCGGTTCTTACCCAATTTGTCTACAGTGCTGGCCCCCCCTGCATACTCTACTCAAAAAGAACCAACGTTGGACTTGGGAGGTGACCCAGAAAGAAGCTTTCATAAAGATGAAACAATTGTTGCACTTGTCCAATCTATTCGTGCATTATGACCAGATGAAAGAATTGGCGCTGACATGTGACGCAACTCCCTACAGAATGGGAGCAGTGCTCTCTCATTGAATGGATGACGGCACAGAACGGCCAATAGGTCACGTATCAAGAACGCTCACCACAGTGGAAAAGGGACACTCGCAGGTAGAAAAAGGAGGCCTGTCCATCATCTTTCATGTCAAGAAATTTTACCAGTATGTACACAGCCATCATTTTACAATCGTTTCAGACCACAAACCATTACTAGGATTGTTTAGCGAGGACAAGGCTTGCCAGTATGTGCTCAATAGATCAGAGACTGGACAAGTCAGGATCCAGTCCTATCTCAACTGTGTGAACAAGTGGTTGGTCACAGGAGCCCACATCTGGCTAAATGAAACCATACTTCAACAGAAGACATGAAATAACCAGCCAGGATGACATCTTAATGTGGGGAGCACAAGTGATAGTTCCTCCAAAGGGAAGGGGGCCACTTTTAATTGAATTACACAGTGCCCATCCAGGAATTTCCCGAATGAAGACCATAGCATGCAGCTATCTATGGTGGCTTGGGATGGATAGCGAAATAGTGAGTTTAATAAAGTACTGTGTGCAATGTCAGCAACTCAGCAAGTTGCCAGTGACAGCTCCGTTACACCCATGGGAGTGGCCAGGTAGTCCCTGGGTCACACATTGACTATGTTGGACCTTTCCTGGGCTGTTCATTGTTGATGCCCATTCAAAATGTTTGGACGGATATGAGGTGAAGTCACCAACGTCGGCTGCTACAATTGAGAAACTATGTCAAAGTTTTACCACTCATGGACTACCAGAAGTGATTGTTTCTGATAAAGGCAAGGCATTTATGAGTGCTGAGTTTCAACGGTTTATCAGCCTCAATGGTATCAGTCATGGAAAAACTTCATCACCCTTCCTCAAACGGACTAGCCAAAAGGACGGTTCAAACATTCAAGACAGGTATGAAAAAGCTAACTGGTGATTCCTTGGCAACCAAGCTAGAACACTTTCTTCTTCATTATAGGACTACCCCTCACACAACAACAGATGTCACACTTGCGGAGTTATTGTTGAAATGCTGTCTCAGGATGAGATTGAGCTTAATGGTGCCGAATTTAGAGGGGCAAGTGGGAAGGAGTCAGGGAAGCCAGAAAACGAGTCACGACTGGAATAGTCGTGAGAGGAAATTTACTGTTAGAGAGCCGGTATACGTGAAGAACTTGGGGAAGGACCAAAGTGGTTACCGGGTGAAATAAATGCAGTGACTGGACCTCTATCTTACCACATGGAGTTGGAAGGCCAGATCATTCATAAACATGTGGACCATTTAAGGAAGCAAGAGACAAGTCATCAAGATATGGTTCCACCAGTGATCATAACCAGGTCTGCCTTTCCTGTTGAGGATACTGAACCCAGGACTGACATGTCTGATGTTCTTGTAAGAGTTGAGGATACAGAACTGCAAGTGCCCACTGGAGAACCTGATGTTCAGACAATTCCTGAAAAGGAGGTTCCTGACAAAGAATCTGAAGTTGTGTGGTTGCATTGTTCCACACGTACCAGGAAACGACCTGAAAGACTGAACTTGTAAATTCCTTACCCAGTGTAAATATTATGTTGTCTTGAAAAATAAGTACTTACAAATATAATATGTATAGCTGATTTCAAGGGGGAGGAATGTAGTAATGGACTTTTGGCTGGGCCGCCGAATCTCCCGTGGCCAGTCCCATTACGAGGGGGCCGGAAAATCCCAGCCAATGACTTCAGGGGAGTGCGAAGGGGTCGTTTCTCCTGTCTCATTTGCAAGGCATCTGTGGCAATTCCTGAGGTATTCAACTGTTGGAGATGGCCATTAAAACTAATTGCTTGGATAAAGGGGCCCTGGCTAAGTTAGCTTCCAAACACAAGCTAATCATATCACCTTGAGATACACAGACAATGCCTTTTTTCTAAATCCTCCTAGCAGTTGGAGATGAAAGGTCACTTGACAAGCCAATACTTTGTATGTTTTAAGCACTTGTTTTCTCTGCAGAACTGAGGACATGCAGCTTAGAAAGTAGACCTAAGTAGGGTCCCTCCTGCCTCCTTTTTTCTCCAACCCAAATGGCAATCTTTGAGCTCTGTTTGCTGACTGCAATGATCCAAGGACGTTCTGTTGCAGCCAGATATTTCTCAAAAGAATCCAACCCAGAGCTACCACCTTCCAAAGAACAACCAACTCAGTTGTTTACATCTTTAAATCAGAAGCATCAAGACTATCACATTCAGCCTGAAGCTAGCCAAGTCACCAAACTACAGACTGTATACTCTTTTACTTTTTTAATGGACACTAATTTGGCCAACTATCCTTCCCCACTTTTAATCTGTATGTGTGTGTGCGCAAGTGTGCACGAAAGTCAATGCATATTTTCATTATTTTACTTAGATTGGTTTAAGTAAAATAAAACTGACTTCTTTCTTTGTTAAACTTAACTGTCCTATTAGGTTTTTTATGATCATAGCACGTAAACAGTTAGCTACTTACTGAATTGGCACATATATTCTTTTCAAACAAAAAAAAAACTGGTGGTGAAATGTGGAGAGGGCAAAAAAAGGTGCCATTTGACCCCTCCTCATCTGGTCATAACATGGAACAATAAGCACATCAAATGTGAGCATTTAGAGTAGGCATATGGTTCACAATATATTCTCTGTGAGGGTTATTACATGCATTTTCTAGTGTCCTTACAATTAAAACATGGAAATAGGCTTGCTGTTAGTCTACCAATAGTCTCCATTATCAGAACATATTCAGACAATAGGTTGAAACAGGACAAAATAAGGCAGTCTATCAGTAAACCTCTCACATTATATTTTCTCAGTCTTCATCTCAAATACTCAATTGCTTACAAATAATGTTGAGGCCAGTTATGAGAACCCAAAAGGTATGGACTAGGAAAAGACCATTAAATCCGTTGAGCCTATTTCTTCTAACAACTCTTATATAATTTTTAATATTATAGATTTTATTCAAATTACTTCATTTCTTGAGACGGATGAGCAGCCACAGGCCAGGTTTCCAAGAAAAACCTCTGGAAAAAAAAAACACACTGTCTCTTAAGGTAACCCAAACAAAATTTGAAATGAATATCAATATGCTGCACTGCTCATGGAAGATCAATCACACTCTATAGATGCCAGTTCCATGGTGCAATGAAAACAGAAGCTACAGTATTGCATGCAGAAATTGATGACCTACATGTTTAAACTTATCCTCACATTCTGCAATCCCACTCTTAATCAAATATTTTCTGGAAGTGGTAATTGAAACAGAATTAAATGGTTTTGGCATTAATAATGTTTTTGCGTTGGTAAAAAAATCTTTTACGCTCAACTTCCGCTTCAGGTTTGTTAAATTTTATATACTTGAGCCAGCACAGCTATTTAGGACAGGATTGTCCAATCTCCTTCTGGCAATTTTTTAACAGTGTCTCTGCCCATTTTCATGTAACAGGTAATGTTTAATATATCTACCCGTAGGTGGACGGGTGTATTGAAATTCAAATCACAGAAATATGTTAGGTACTGGTAGCTTGAATATCACCAATGATGATCTGTCATTGCAAATTTCTACACCCATTCGCGCTGAAGTTGTGCCCCAATATTGGGATCACATTGTTTCATTATATGCTCATAGTCCATATGGTTTATGACCTGTTTACATTTATGCCATTCATGCATCTCATAATTTAAAGGACTGGATTGCTCCTTCACAATTAGCATTTCTTCAGAATTTTAAGCTCCAATTCGTGAAAACACACTTGCTGCTCTTTTTTAAATCTTCTCCAATTTATCAACACTACTTTGAAAACATAGGGATATAAATTGATTTGTAACTTTTCTAAGGTGTGAGGTTTGTGATTCGCAGCCTGACTTCAGCGGAGGCAGCAGCATGTAAATAAATGCCATCCATGATTATCATGTTGTGCTGAGCATCTGGATCACTGCTAGCTGCCTCTGTGCCCAAAGGGAAGCTAAGTATACTCCAGAGGCACGTGGTTCAGCCGTCCTCCTGTTCTTAAAGGCACTTTGTTCTTCTTAAAAAAAAGCGGCACTGAAGTAAAGGAGGCAGCTGCTGAGTACAATTGCTGCAATTGTAAGCCAGGAAAATGGAAAATCAGGGCAGAGGGAGGGCTCCAGGGTCATCAATGTGGCATTGGATGCCTTAGTGGTGGAGGTATACAGGGAGAGAAACTTCATAGGGAAGTGGGCAGGATGCCCTTAGGACCATTTTCAGAAAGTATTGGGAATGTGGTAAGGAACGTCAACTCCCATCATCTGGCCCTGAGGACCTGGCAGTGCCACATAAAATCTAATTACCTCACACGAGTGCCCAATGTCAGTAAATGCATCTTCACATGACCCTTCCTACCAACTCCTTCACTTGCCTCTCACGCTACTCAATGCATTACACCTTCATTACTCAGTCATCAGCAGTTGCTAGCAGTCAAACCTTATGCCTACCATTCAGATACTGCATTTCCCCATCACCTCACCTACCAATGGACCATCCTCTCACCTTCCTCTTGCTGCCTTCACATACCCCCTGCTGCTTAGCTGTAACAGGCATATCACTGAAAAACAGTGCTAGATAATCATTGATATTCACCTCTGCCAAGGTAGCTTAGAATAGAAGGCAGCACAGCAGCGCCATGGGAGATATGGACACCTCCACCTCTGAGCCCTACAAAGGAAATGGCTCTCAGCATCATGGGGCCAGCTGCAAAATAGGCCATGCCATCCAGCATCACTGAGAACTTTGAAGATGATGGTATTTTCCTGCCCTATGAACCTTCTTAACTTCCAGTTCACTCTTATCCTGCTATCTGGGATGATGAACAAGCTGCAGATGGTGTCACGTGTTCTGCCCCATACGTGTTTCAGCCTTTATGTGGACAGGTCATCTAGTCCTTTACGACAACACTCTTTCTTTGCCAAATCCAGGAACTCCCCACAATGCCTCCCAAAATATTCCAGAATACTTTCAGAAATTCTTCATTATCACCTTACCAGTAAGTTGGGTGCCTGGCTCTTTAAGCAATACTAGTGCAGGGTGATCAGTCTTGCATTGGAGCACTTGGTCTTTTGTGAGTGACAAACAAATTCATTGAATGGACCTGTGTAGTCCAAATTTGGAAAATGGGCATCATATCAGCTAATAGAGCTGTGCAAGGACATGATATTAGCAGTTCAGTTGCTTCCGGCACTCGCATGCGACGAGCAAGAGCCTTCTCAAGATACTGAGTCATGCAGGTAGTAACGGAAGCGTCTGGTGATGCAGATCCCCAGGAGAATGATCGATTTCTCTCATGCTATTCCAGTGGTGCTGAGGATCTGGATTTTGGACCCATATTATCTAAAATGTATGCAGTTGCTTTATTGTGAATAAATCTCACAAAGGTAAGTGTTTCTAAGCTGGCCTGCTCATTTCACTGCAAAGGTAACTTGAGTAAAGGTTCAATTTATCTCTCAGTTCATGTTGTTATTAATCCTTGCTAGTTGCTTTCATTATATTATCTTCCTCGTTGTTCCCCCAACCAGGAACAGCCATCTTCCACAAAGCTTTTTATTATGAATACTTTCTCTTCTCTTTATAATCCAAAGTCTGTTCCTTAATCAAGAACGGATCCAGGTCATTTTGATGGTCAATTGGTGTCAATGTGGTTGACTCTTAAAAGCCCTTTGAACTGGGGCAATTAGGGATGGGCAATAAATGCAGGCCTCGCCAGTGACACCCACATCCCATGAATGAGTATTTTTAAAAATTGGCACAGCATTAATTGTTATAGTATAATGCAAGTATAGAAATTATTCTAATCTAATTTCATACCTTGTTTGGGGCTTGCTCATGTTCACTAAGCCTCTGTTCATATCTCAGTTAATAATCCATTTGCATGGACATTATCCTTCCCTCTGGTCATGATGACTGGAAATTGTGACTGAGTGATATCTACCCATACCTTCACCAGCTAACCAAAGACATACTGAACTTTTTAAAGAGGACCTGTTTTTTAAAAAAATACAAGAAAAGACACTGACCAAAAATGGATGCCACAAGTCACCTGATGTTTGGAATTGTAAGTTGGCCTTTTCTGGAAAGTTACTATATGGATTACACTACTGACATGTTGCTCATGGAATTCTACACCCAGGGGTATCAAAATGCACTCTTGAAAAGAAGGCATTAAAAATGCAAAGTGATGAACTTTAATCTACTGTAATTCTGTCAAGGCAATGGGAACTGCTAACCAGCCAGATACCCAACAGACATTTAAAACACCCTGTGGAGGATGAAATAACCCTATCTCCTGTTGGTTTCTACTATCTTGAAATGTGTCAAACATTTCTGAGATGAAAGATCAAAAATGTGATTACTTGTTCGATAACAATGATTGCAAGGCATGTTAATTGAATTCCTTTTTTGAATATACAAACAGGAGGTTTAAGAACTGGTTTTGCCAAGACAGGAATAGAGAGAAAAATAAAAGTCATCTGGAAACACTGCTGAAAGGAGCAGTAAAAAATCTCTATCTCTCTGAAGCTAAAATTGACTCCAGCATAGTGCAATTGCCTGAATTTCAATTCAACTCCAAGATTTTAAAGGAAACCAGCTAACTTCAAATGGTCACAATGTTCAACAATCTACACCTCAAGGACTTAATTGTATATTCTTTTTACTTTCATTTGGACTCTAACTTTTCCTGCTTCTGAGATCTGTTTGTGTGTGTATCCTTGCCTCTTTTATTATTTTTTCTTGGGTTTTGTAACTAATAAGCTTACTCTTTCTTTGACTCAAGAAAACTTGGTTTGATTGGCTCCTTATTGAGAAGTAAATACATTTGGATTGGAAAAGGCATTTATGGGGAAAGGAAGTGAAAAAGAAATCTTTATTGTGGCCAACCGAGGTGGCTGAATAAAGGGGAGCCAGTTCACTTCTCATCCGGTCATAACACTCATCATTTTAAAATCCTGGATTATATGCCTTTTAGCTTTCATCTGTCCAGCGTAAACAAGTATCTCATTCCATAATTCAGGATCATATCAATCGTCACTGAGCCTTCTCTAACACATGAATGTCCTTTTGAAGTTATGATGTGTAAGATTGTAAAGAATTTCCCAAAAGTTTTTTGGCCAACATTCAAACTTAAAGTAAACACTTTATTATTTGTTAACAACATCGATTCTACTCACTAATCATACAAATGACGTTTATTTCGCAGCGCCTTACTAAAACATAGAAAAATATTATGCTCCTTTCCTTGTAATTATACGTCTGCACTATCTGCAATATTATTGGAGGATTTTGAATTTTTCTCCAAAATTGTTAGAATAGTGTGCATCCCTGCTGATTCCCCAGAGATCAAACCATTTTTGCTTAATATAAACAATTGATAAAGGGACACATTACATATCACTGGTGTCTTTCCACTTTGAAGTGTCTTCTGTATTTGTTGAATTTACTTGAATTGAATTTTATAACTAGTGAGGATATATGAGCAAGCATATTGATGGAGGACCATTCTAAAACCTGCAATAACTATATGGTTTCTCTCAGCCTAAGTACTTTCATTGCTCCCCATTAAAAGGGCTGCTGTGAAATCGAAGTTCACAGATTGCAATGGAAAACGGGTTTCAAAAACAGATGAAAAATAAATGAGGGTGCCCATGCCCATAATCTAATGGCAACATTGAGCCAAAACAGGCACATCTATCTTGGTTTTAGCTCAATGTGGTCTGCTCAAGCACTTCGCTTTGCTGTGCGCCAAAAACAATTCAATGTACTTTAAAACCCAGAAGAAGAACATGACACCTCCTAATGGTCAATTTTTTTTTTTTGCAACTGAACGTGAACAAATGCAATTCTTGAAGTATGGTGCAAGTCATATTCAAAGAA
Organism: Cetorhinus maximus; assembly: GCF_964194155.1. NCBI lineage: Eukaryota > Metazoa > Chordata > Chondrichthyes > Lamniformes > Cetorhinidae > Cetorhinus > Cetorhinus maximus. The sequence goes on along the minus strand of NC_135886.1, from coordinate 114,634,726 downwards.
CATGTAAGATATTCAAATATAACATTGGAAGTTCTGCACATTTTTTACCAGCAGGACTGGCAAACTAGGACCTCAGCACCTGAAAATAAAGTGCTTTCTAGGGGAACATCACTTTAGCTTTGATCTGTCAAATGTAAAATGTCGATTGAGGAAAGGGCTGTTTTTATGAGATTCCCCAAATCTACATAGTTATTTTGTTCATATTGTGGAATTGCTTGCATAAACCTTTTGGTATGGCTTGTATAGAATATTTTATGTATCCCTTGAGGGTGAAGGATTTCTCTTTTGCAATAGAATTACTAACTATTAAGATCTAATTTGACAGGCATGTTAAAATATCAAGCTTCACATTTAATTGGGTTGTCCATCTACCCTTAAGTCCCTGGTTAGTCACAAAACACAACACATTGGCAGTATTCTGTAATAGTGTTTAATGATTTACTTCTGCAATATTCACCAAATAGATGTAATCACTTTTTAAAAAAACAATGCAAAGTGGTGCTAAGGTGTAGAATTATTCTCAGCATACACAGTGTTATTTACACATTTCAATACAAAAATGTGCGCATGTTGTAAATAAACAGCCTTCAAACCTTATTATTCTCCATTAGGGAAAAGTATAATTATGGATGACAAGCAGGATAGTGATATTTTATTTTAAAGAGACACAGATGAGAACAAATATAATTAGACTGTAATAGAGTATTTGTTAGCATTGGTGTTCACTTGAACTAATAAGTGTCAAGCTCATAGCATGGTGGCCAAAAGTAACAAGGAACACTTCATGCTAACAGTAGTGATATCCGTTCAGTTGGTAAAAGTGGCATTAAGTTTAGGGGAGGTGGTGGCGTAGTGGTAATGCCATTAGATTAGTAATCCAGAGGCCCAGGTTAATGCTCTGGAGACATGGGTCAATTTCCACCATGCCAGCTGGTAGCATTTAAATTCAATGAATAAATATGGGATTAAAAGCTAGTCTAATGGTGACCACAAAACCATTGCCAATTGTAGTAAAAACCCATCTGGTTCACTGATGTCCTATAGGGAAGGAAATCTGCCATCCTTACCTGATTTGGCCTATATGTGACTCCAGGTCCACAACATTCAAATTGCTACGTAGTCTAAAAGTAACAATGAAACTGGACGGACCACCTGGCATTGACTGAAGCACTGGAAACTACAACAGCACACCCACCCCTGTCGACTAACACCTGGGGGTTTGTGTCAAAATTGGGAGAGCTGTCCCAGAGACTAATAAATGAACTGCCTGGCAGTCATACTCTCAGAATCATACCTTAGAGACAATGTCCTAGGCTGAGTCCTAAAGGACATAGCAGCTAGATTGGGTCTTTGGCAGGCCATGAGGGAACCAACAAGAGGGAAAAAACAAACTTGATCTTGCTCTCACCAATCTACCTGCTGCAGATGCATCTGTCGATGACAGTAGTAGTAGGAATGACCACCACACAGTCCCTATGGAGACAAAATCCTGTCTGGGTCCCTGTGGTCCATCAGTAGCAGCAGGATTGTACTCAATTACAATCTGTAACCTCATGGCCCAGCATAAACCCTACTCTACCATTACCTTCAAGTCGGGGTATCAACCCTGGTTCAATGAAGAGTGCAAGGGGGCATGTCAGGAGTAGCACCAGACATACCTAAAAATGGGGTGTCAACCTGGTGAAGCTACAACACAGGACTACATATGCCAAACAGTAGGAGCAGCATGCAATTGGCAGAGCTAAGTGATCCCACAATCAGCGGATCAGATCTAAACCCTGTCTCCCCCACCCCCGACTACCATCCTGACCACTCCCCTGAATACCTGACCCCCCTGCCCGACTACCTAGCACCCCTCACGAACACTCAATGCCCCGCCGCCATGGCCACCCTCCCACCTCCCCCATCTCACCCGACCACCCCAAACTCTTACCTGCTCACTTTTCACACTTGCCTTCTTCCTGGCTTCTCAAACTGGCTGGGACCTTTGAGCTTACTGCTTTATGGCAATTGTGCTGTAAAAAGAGGCCCTGGCTTCAAATTCCCTGACATTGCTGCCCGGCACTGGAAGGGCTCCAGAGCTGTTGTGATGCACATTTCTCACCAGGACTGAGTCAGAACATCAGGTGAGAAATGTGCAGCTCCCAATCTGGATAAGTGAAAAGGAGCAGAGTGGCAATCAGATGGTGGATTGCCACTCCATGGAAGTTCTGGGCCATTGCAATTACCATCAGAATCACATGGCTAGAGATGGAAAGAAATTAGCCAGTGTGCGCACTCCTGATTACTATTTTGACCCCTACTGGAAAATGTATTACCCTAGACCCAAGGTGACGTTTGGACTGAGCTGAATTATTAGCTCCATTATATCCCTATGGCTAAACAGCTGCAAACACTTAAACCTGGAAATTACTGTAAGCAACATTATAATAAGAAAGCTTGACACACTTGCATCAAATTCCTGTCCTTATCATTTTAACAGAGCTGTTTACTGCTTTGTTTTAAATAGGTTAACATCTCTGTTAAAGCAACAGAGTATAAGGGATATCACAACTAAGCCCTGTTCTATCCTTCACCAAAATCGAAATGCCTACATACTCCATCAGGCTTCGACCTCAAGGCTCATGAAGAAGGTCACTAGGGAAAGGTACTAGAGGGCAGCTGACACTTTAAAACTATATCCTAGCAGATGTCAATGTTTCTCCCGAGAGGAAAGAGAGGAAAAAATAGCATTGATACAGTGCCTTTCATATCCTCAGAATATCCTGAAGTGCTTCACAGCCAACACATTTATCTTTGAAGTGTAGTTATAGCAGGTTTGCATTAACCCCCAATGCCACAGCTATTTGCATGATTTTTTTCTGTCATTTAAATCTATTTAATTACACACATTATTCCTCCTATTGTCTCATTTTAACATCAGTTCAGTATTTAACTATCTCTTGTTTTCCATTTAAGGACAGGTCATTCTGTTTCCTCTCTGATGTCTGCTCTTTCTGCCTTTGTTCTGTTCATGTTAGATGGTATTCACCTTGATTTCTTTCAGTTCCAACTGTAAGATTCATTTATCTCTATCCTCCACAGAAGTGATCTGGCTTGCTTAGTGTTTTCAACAATTTTGTTTCACATTTCTAGCAGTTGCAGTAATTTTTCAGGCTTTCCTCTCACCCCACGGTATAATCTATTTCCTCCTTAAATTTCTAATTCTGAAGAGTAGCAACAGACATTTTCCAGTGACATAACTTGCTGCACAACCAAAATTAGAACATATGAACCCCAAATTCAGGCAGACCTAGGAATTGTGCCTTAAAAGAATCCCTTTGTGACCTTCTGTAAAAGTATAACTTCATGTTACACTATCACTGAAATCTTATGAATAAATGAAATGATTTAAAATAAGATCCACTGCTGCAGATTTGTAATATGCTCCAATTTGTGCGTGGAATGGATGAGAAACGTAATTCTGGGTGTCCTCCTTTAAATTATTTTATGGCAAGCACAGCAACATTCCATATGTATTTTCCTAATGCACTTATCTTTCAACAGAATGACTGCAATGGGTCAGTGCATTGGAGTAAGAGTACTTGGAAACAATGGGCTGGATTTTACGGGGGTGACCAACTGCTCCCCCTGGAAGGAATGTTGGCCGGCCCATAGCTGTAACACGCTTGGAGCAGGCTAAACAAGGTAAAAGTGGGGCTTCTGCCCCACAATGGGAGGAAGTTCCACCCTCAAGAGCTGTAGCCGGCTAATCTGATTGGTTGGCAGCTCTAGCTGTCTTGGCAGCACCAGAGCTCAGTAGTGGACGCGGCCGATACTGCAAGGAGGAACATGCTGAGGATGAAGGTCTGCTGAAACCAGGTTAAGCCCCGGGCATTTAGGGTGGGGAGGGATCAGAGAGCGCAGGGAGGAGGGAGAGAGTGGTGAAGGACTGGGTTTTGGAGGACAAGTGATGAGGAAGGAAGTAGGTGACATCTTGTGGGGGGGGGCCCAATGCACACAGGATACCCCCAAAAAAAGGGTTCCTTCCCAACTTTGTTCATCAAGACAACAAAAAACGGCCTGTCCACTCCCGCCTGCCTGCACAATCCAACCATATTGTGGTGTGGGCGGTGTATTATCCTGGTCAATAGGCTTGCTAACAAGCATAGTTGACCATTAATAATTATTTATTTAGATATGGTGCACAGGCTGCCAATTTCAGCACTCACCCGACTAGCATGTTATGGGGGTGAGTTTGCGGGTGAACAGGAAGGTGGTGCACTAGCCACCCAACCTATTTTATATGCTCTCCCACTGAAAACATGGAACAGTGGGGACACATAAAATCCAGCGCAGTGTAACTGAAAACGTCGGTGCCTTTTTGATTTTGACCTGGATACCCCTGTGTTTAATTTTTATTTTGAGAAACACTCCAAAAGAGATATATTGTTTCAAAAGCAAACAACTGAATTAGGGTCTATTGCCTTACGTTTTATTTTTGATATCAACGCACTAAGTAAAACTAAAGGCACACTGTTGGTCCACATCCTACTTTATTTTACACTCTTAAAATTGGATACTTTAGGCAGAATTTTATGGCCCCTTCCACTGGTTGGATTTTCTGGCTCCGACAAAGTCCATGGAATTTTGAATGAGTGAATTCCTATGTCATTTCAACTAATAGCTATACATTAGTTAGCAATCACCAATTTTTTCAACTCAGAGGTACAGCAGGCTGTTTCTTTTCAAAAATTAAAGAGCACAGGATTTAAGTAACTTTTTGACAGTTTCATAGACTTTATCCATCTTTTACGCACATTCATGTCTACTATTAAAACTCGTACTTTTCACACTATGGGAAACGGACCTCGCTTCAGCAAAAATGGGGTATGTTTGAACTCAGCACTGAGTTCCAATGGCCCTGCTGAGTTTGTGTATCCCCATGTGTGAATCACATCCTGCTCCCTTCCCCTGTCCCCCCAGGCAAAAGTAGGATCCGTCAGAAATGGAGATGGGACTTCTGGATCTGGGGTCCCGATACCATTTTGGCTAAAGTAGAGAGTCTCCATGATTCCACAAAAAAACAGGCCAAAATGAATGATAGCAGGTCGTTTGTCCATTATATACCCCAGCTGATCTTCCTTCCAATTAACTTCAATGACAGTGAAAATTGATTGGGGTGTCTAACCACTACTGCTTGTTTTTCATTCCTTCTGAAATTAAATTTTACCCCATGTTATTCTCATTTCCCAATTATGAAGGTACAGGACAGTACAAGCAAACACCATTTATCCCCATTCTCTAATAATGAATGCACAAAACACCAACTGATACCACTCAACTGTAATGAATGCACAAAACAGTGTGAAGAAACACAATTGATCACAATTCCTCAGGAGTAAGCACAGTGTAGTTCTGGAATATGCCATTGATTTCCATTCCCCAATAGCAAAGAGTCAGGACACTGCTGAGAAACACCATCAATTCCAGTTCTTTAGTTGTTAGCACACGGAGCATTGTTGAGAAATACAATCAATCCCCCAATTACTAGTAGCACATGCAAAAGTCTGTGTTAGAAATTAATCTCATTCTCCCAATATTAGGGGTGCAGTGTTAGAAACACAGTTAGTCCACATCCCCAATAACAAAGGTGCAAGATAGCCCTGGAAAACACCATTAAACCTGATTTGCTAGTTATATATACAAAGGACACTGCTGGGAAGTATCAACCATTCCTATTCCCCTGTGTTGGATGAACAAGAGACTACATGGAATCACAGCTAATCCTGAATACCCAGTAATGAAACCAGAAGGCAGTGTTGGAAAATATCATCAATCCCTACTTTCCAGAGGGTGCAAGGGGCAATACATTTCACCAGAGTGCTCGGAAATATATCATTTTTATCAGTACAGTGCAGAGTTTTTTTTAATGTTACAGAAGTCCTTCCATGAGCAGCACTTTTCCATGATAGTGCATGAAAGCTTCCTCTGTTACAGGTTTTTTTTATTGTAACAAAGTTATCTTGCAGCAAAACAAAAACAGAATTACCTGGAAAAACTCAGCAGGTCTGGCAGCATCGGCGGAGAAGAAATCAGTTAACGTTTCGAAACGTTAACTGATTTCTTCTCCGCCGATGCTGCCAGACCTGCTGAGTTTTTCCAGGTAATTCTGTTTTTGTTTTGGATTTCCAGCATCCGCAGTAGCTTTTAGCTTTTTGTTTTTATCTTGCAGCAAGTTTATCCTGATGTCTCAGTAAGGAATAATAAAAAACTTATTTCAATAGATTTTTTGCACTTTGTGAGCAACTACCCTTTATAGACCCAAGATAACATCAAATGGAAAAAGGCATTAAGGGATAAGTAACAGTGAAGAATTCCTGCATAACTGCTATAAAATGTCATCAAAATTTCAGAGAAGTGCAATGTAGCACCTTTCGCATGCATGCAGTTTCCAGTTTCCAAATGACCTTTGGCTAGCAAAGTAGTCCTCAGTAAAATGTGACAAGTGCTCAAATATTTTTGGACAAGAAAGAGCTTTTAGACTAGATAAACATTTTAGTGTTTCCAATGTTTTATTGATCCTATTTAATGAAATAATATGACAAGGTCAGTCAGTCGACTAAATATTCTCACAGTACAAGTTTATTCACTTTTGATCTGAGTTTAGAAAAGGCATTGACAAAAATTAAACACTGCAGATGCTGGAAATCTGAAATAAAAACAGAAAATGCTGGAAATAGCAGCTCAGACAGCACCTGTGGAGAGAGAAACAGAGTTAACATTTCAGGTTGATGACTGGCAAACAATGTGAAATGTTAACCGTATCTCTCCCCACAGATGTTGCCTGACCATGCATTGACAGTACTTGGAATTGACGTCTACTGGCATTTCACATTCCTGATTTAAATCTTTTAAAATTTCCTTTTCTCCCTTCTTTCATGCCAATTTCTCCACCTTTTCTGAAGGCTTTGAGAGCTTGTTAAAATATGGTTCATTAGCATCAGTTAACAGCCATTACCTCCCCATATACAACTATTGTCATACCAGTAGGAATCAGTGCAGATGGTATAAATTCTGGGATCTTCCTAGCCTTGTATAATTTAGCCAAGCAATGAATTTACTGAATCATCTTCTTGTATGACTACTGGCAAGGAGTGTCAGAAAATTGGGTATTACAACTCAATCTCATTCCATTTCTATTTGACATTCATAAACCTGCAGTTTCCAATTAGAGTTGCTGGATAATGCTCAGGAGAAAGAGCCTTGGAAGATTTTTCCCTCCCATGATATGAACACTAACTGTGTTCCACTGTTCACTGTTCCAGCTAAGATCAGCTAACTCACTGGTGCTCAAACATTTTTGGTTGAAGGACCTGTTTTCAAACAGATTAGTAATTATGAACCCCCAGCTAAATTATAAACCAAATATTACTCATAGTAGTATTGCATGTAAAGAATGTTTCAATAGTGCTTTTACTAGCATTTATTTAAAAACATCAGTTAGATGGATGCGCCTGCTTTAAAGTACAGAGTCTGACTATCCTTGGCAGAAACACCGGGCAGAATTTTGCCCTTGGATGGCGGGCGGGCCCCACCAGCTCAGCGGTGGGCGGGCAGCCAACCCCCGCCACTGAAACGGGGCCTGCCGCCATTTTAAGTGGGCGGGCCAATTAAGTCCCGCCCAGCAGCATCCCCGACGGGAAGCGCTATGCGCTTCCTGTGCGGGGTGGGGGAGGGAATCCCCAGGTGTCAAAGTGCGCTCTTTCACACAAGCAAAGTCCTGAGGCAAAGTCCTGTCACAGGGAGAATACTGACAGTGGTAAAAATGTTAAAAGTAGAAACATTTAAAAATTATTAACATGTCCCCCTCATGTGACAATGTCACACGAGATGGGACATATTAATAAAGAACAGATAAACTTTATTATTTTTGTACAAAACAGACATGAAACTGCATCCCGCCAGTGGATGAAGTTTCCTGAATAACCAGAAGCCCACTGGGGCTCCTGGCCTGCCCGCCAGCCTTAAGGTTGGACGGGCAGGTCTTTCATTATCATAATAACCCTGTCAATGGCCTCAATTGGCCATTGACAGGTCGCCGGGTGGACAGCTGATTTCGCCTAAAAATTTAAATGGCCTGGGATGACGTCAGGGATTCCTCCCAACATCATCTCGCCATCCTGGGCCCCGGCCTCAAATCGCTGAGGGGAAAATCCTGGCCACTGAGATAGATGGAGCCCAGGGAGAGCATAAAGTATGAGGGAAGGAGGAGCAATGGTAAGCACACTACATGGAGAGCTTGGAGGAAGCAGAAGCCCAGCGAGAGCAGAGCCCGGGGCAGCAGCAATAGGGTGAAGAGCAGCAGCAGGGGAGAACAGGAGCAGGGGAGAACAGGAGCAGGGGAGAACAGGAGCGGGGGAGAACAGGAGCAGGGGAGAATAGGAGCAGGGAGAACAGGAACAGGGGAGAATAGGAGCAGGGGAGAACAGGAGCAGGGGAGAACAGGAGCAGGGGAGAACAGGAGCAGGGGAGAACAGGAGCAGGAGCAGGGGAACTGCAGGAGCAGGGGAGAACAGGTCATTCTTGGCCACAGCACCATGGGAGAACATCATGTTGCTCACCAATGAGTCAGCTGTGTGCCATGGACTCCCAGAAAGGTTCCTGTGGTCCCCAGTTTAAGAACGATTGAGCTAACTGACCACAAACCAGAACTGAATCTGGGCCCTTCCTGGTTTGTATGGCACACCAGTTGATATACCAGTTGGTCACTAAAAAAGTTTTTAATACACTTTTTAGATGGTTCTTATGTGCACAAATTTCCATAAACTACTTGAGGTGGTGGATGCACAGTGGGGTGGCACTGACCCAAAGTCAGGGAATAGATTAATTTAAATATCTGGGCCAGGCACCCATGCTGACAGATGCAGAAAATCTCAGACTGACACCATGTCACTGTGAGAGGGGGACCCCGAGGCTGAAGATTATCTTAAAATATAATAATTGTCTCAGGAAATAGAAGGGCTACTTGGTGACAGTATTTAACAGTTGTGGGATTGATCACAATTCTCTTTTTCCATGTTGAGGACTTCATTAGGGTTAGACCTCCAGCAGCATGCAGAACCCGATTTCTTGTGGACTCCAGGTCTCTTCCTGTCCAGTACTCCAATAAGAACAATGGTCCAATAAAAATGGGAGACTGGTTTGAAGGTTGCAAGTTTGAGATTGAGCTCTTCTCTCCCAAGCTCAAGAGCAAGTATAAAATTACCTAATGAGGGATTCTGTCTCTGGCTTATTGTGTAACAGCTATTACCCTATGTCAATTAGGTATTTATTAACATGTTAATATAACATAATTGAGATGCCAATCCCACTACAGAAATATGCTTTAAGGTATTATTCATAGCATCATCTATCACTTGAATGAACAGAATATGCATGTAAAGCGAATGTCTGAACTGGACCCAAATCAGCCTGTTGGGGTCTAGAGAGAAATGATTTGATTTGGACCTACTTGTGCTCCCAAAAGAACTCTAGAACCATGAAGATAAAATTGTTGTCAGTGATATTTGTAGCAAAAGTATTATTTTCTTAATATAAAATTGCTTTTACTATTTCGGTGTATTCATTAATCTATTTGTTTTAAATATGTTAATAAATTTATTAAAACTGCACAAAGGGGAATTTTGTGCAAATAGAGTACATGTTCAATACAAATATCACGGAGCAAAGAGCAACATGCTAAAAATACCTAGAGGAGACATTTAATTGTTTTTAGGAATTTTGCAAATATTTACTTCAGAAATAGGTTTTACTAATGTGGAAGCAAGCATAAAATCTGTAATGATCTTGGTAAAAGTATTTAATTCTCCAATACTAAGATCTCATAATGATGAGCACAAAATTAACCATGGTCATCAACCATCCGATGAGTGTGACCAAGCCAGTGCAGGCATCGTTGGCTTAGCAATAGTGTATGCTGATGGAATTAGCACACTCCAGGACCTCTGAGTTGGTGACTTTGCCCTGCCAGGAGATGCCAAGGATACATCTGAGATAGCAAAGTTGAAAACAGCTCACCCTTTATTTCTGCCTAGCATATGTTGTCCAGGTCTCACCACTGTAGAGGTGTGCGCTGAAGACGCAGACTTGGTGGACTCGCAGTTTGGTGTTCATTCGGGTTGCTGTGGTTCCACATTTTCTTCCTCATCTTGGATATAACGGCTGCAGCTTTTGGGATTTGTATGTTGATTTCAGCATCAAGTGACAGATTGCTGGCGATTGTGGATCCTAGATATGTGTATCCAGTGATACAATGTCAGTGCTGACTGATGGCAGTTTGGGAACATCCTGGGCCATGACATTTGCCTTCCTGGAGCTGCTGGTCAGACCAAACTCTTTCCAGGCGTGAGAGAGTCTATCCATTTGCTGTTGGAGGTGTTTCTTGGTATGGAATGCTACTGTGGCATCATTACTGTAGAGTAACTCTCTCATGAGGAGTTGAGGCACCTTTATCTTGGATCTCATTCGAATAAGGCTGAATAGCTTTCCGTCAGTTCTGGTACATAAGTAGAAACCCTCTGTAGATGACCTGAAGGTATATGACAGCAACAAAGAGAAGAACATGTTGGAGGGTTGGTGCCAGAACACAACACTGATGGACCCACTGTAGATATCAAAGAATTCCGATATTGCCTCTTACCCATCATGTTGTCAGGAAAATAAGAGATCATATTGAGTAGCTTCAGCAGACAGCCAATTTTTTCCAACAGCTTAAACAGACTGCCTCTGTTCACATGGTCAAATGCCTTGGTGAGATCGGTGAAGACAACATATAGTGGTCTACTTTGTTCACAGCATTTCTCTTGCTGGAATTTGGGACATATTTTGGGACACCGCCTGCATAGTGACATCTCTATTCCCAGTCAGGATGGAGATGATTGGTTAATTCCCCTGTGAAACACAGTTTGAGACTGTACAGTTTATATGGCTTTGATTGATTTTATGCACATAATTTGTATGATACAAATACCTTCTACTCAATGCATTTTGCTAGAAAAATAATCCTGCTTTTATCAGGAGACTGCTATAGTTTTGGTTATGAGTTCTGTTTGCTGTAGTTTGTAGAGACTCTTTTTTAATAGACTATTTGCTGAGTAAATAGATGTCATACTTATTATGAACAAAAACAAAAATAGCTGGAAAAACTCAGCAGGTCTGACAGCATCTGCGGAGAGGAACTTATTAACTAGGCTTAGTTTGCTGAATAAATTACACCGTGTTTGCTGTAAGTTCTGCTGTAATTCCTGCCACATCTCAAACTAAGTGGTTGACACAGTGGCCAGAATCTTCCAGCACCCCCGCGGCAGGTTTCTCCAGGGCGGGACTAGCAAGCCATTGGAATCTCCGTTCATATCGGCAGGACTGGAAGATCCCGCCTGTGTGAGGGGCTGGAAAATTCCAGCCAGTGTGTCAAGACTCACATTGCTTCTTGTCAATTTAAAAGGACCTAATTACCTGGAATTTAAAACAGATTTATAATTGGATACATGCTCAAGTTCTGTGGTGGTTTCCTTGGGTAATGTATTCAGATTACTTGGTGGGGTAGTGCAAGGGAGAATATGTCCGAGATCCTTGTTAGTCAACAGAAATCCACCCTGCTCATGTTCTCATCTTTGGATTTAGACAAACAAAATTGGTGAATCAGGGGCTGGATTTTCCAGTGGATGTCAGGACCCTGATGTTGGGCGCAAATGGGGGTCCCGAGCCTGCCCATGTTGGCAGCATGCCTGCTTCACAACCTTCCGGGAGCAGGCCTCTAAATTGACTGCCTCCTCATTCACCATCCTAATAACGAGGTTGGGTGGGCTCCTGAGTCTACTGGCCAAATCAGACGGGCCTCAGTGATGTCAGACCAGTGGCCCCACTGGGAGAGGTGTGCAGTGCCATGGAAGGCAAGTGCACTTAAATCTTGAGATGTGCTCAGCTGCCTGCATAGAAGTCGCAAATTAAAGAGGTCTGAAGTTGGTAGGCCCATGATTTGGAGGGGAAACTTCTCTGCAGGATATTAATGGGTGGGGTCGTGGCCTTTCATCATTGTGGCCCTGTAATTGGACATGAAGCCAATGACTTCCTGGCCTGTTACTAGGAGGCCTCCTTGATTGCGCGGAAGCCTTCACATACAGCAGATGACTGCTCCCACGTTGGTAAAATACCAGTCCCAATGCAAAATGGAACCCAAGTCTGACCTAATTTTACCAACTGGCTCCGTCCTCCATGGTGTAGGCCCAGTATCCAGTCTGTCCCTGTGGAAAGTCTCCCGGAGGCAGGAGTCATCCCGATGTGGCTCCCCTCTATTTTCCTGGTGCTCCCACCTCCAACTCTATCTCCATAGGACCAGGAAAATTCCAGCCTTGAAATGAAATCTAAATCTGCAGAGAATATTCATCCAGATGTTCAATGAACTTATTTGATGCAGTATATTATCACAATTTATAGTATTAGATTTATTTAATACTGAGAATGGTGAGGGGCCCCCATTATGAATGGCACCAGAATCTAAAAATAAAACTGGAGCAAATGTGATAAATCAGGAGAAGTGTTTATGTGGAACCAAGTTTGGATTTTAAAAACCTATTGGGCTGTATCTTCCGGTCAGCAAGTGGGGTAGGGGCCCGCTTGCTGACGTGTAAAATGACGCGGGGTGACGTCGGGCGTGTGTCCTAACATCACGGTGCGCCATTCAGACTTTCAGTTCGGCTGGCGCGCACCCAAGTCGGCTGTGCACCCACTGACCTGTCAACGGCCTATTAAGGTCATCAACAAAGTGGTTGAAGACATTAACGGACCTGCCCGTCCAAGCTTAAGGTTGGCGGGTAGGCCGGGAGCCCAGGCGGCAAATAGAGAAAACATGAAACCTCATCCACGGGCGGGATGAGGTTTCATGAGGATTTAAAAATCTCACAATATTTTAAAATAAAAATTATGGACATGTCTCAACTCATGTGACAGTGTCACATGAGGGGACATGGCAGGGCAATATTTTTCTCAGCTTTATTTAAAGTTTAAAACGTGAGCCGGTTTCCCTGAGGCAGCACTTTGCCGCAGGGAGATCTGTGCGCTCTTCTGTGCGCATGCTCGAAAGAGTGCACTCCCGGCTGAGGGAATCCCCCTCGCCCGCACAGGGAGCGCATAGCGAGTGCTGAGAGAAAACTCCCTGTCTGAGGGAACTACGGACCTGAAAACCATGAAATAAAGTTTGGAAAATCAGGAAAAAATTGTCCAAGCATCACAATCAGGCACCTGAACACACAGACGATAAAACTGCTGTCCATAGATTTTTACTTTAATTTTATTTAATAACGGAAACCTCATGCTGCCCTTGGATGAGGTTTCATGAAAAATGCAAAGGCCGCCCGGCCGATTCGCCCGTCCACTAACTGTAAGTTTGGATGGACCACCAAAAATCAGAGTCAACTGCTCTGTAATGGGCTTAATTGCCCTCTTAATTGTCAACGGGCACGCTTCCAACTTATGCAAGCGCCCGTCGACCTTAATATCGGGCGAGTGTGGAACGCTCGCCCAACGTCTTCTCGTGCGATTTTACGCCCAATTGCATTGGGCACATGCCTGCCCATAGGACGTAAAATTCTGCCCAATCAATATTTAATTATTATTCAAGTTAACTGATTACAGGTGCATATAATAACCATTATGTCAGATTGTGTTCACGGGAGGATTAGACAGATAGAGACCCTTCAAACTAAGATACTATTCTTTAAATTTCAAACATTTTCTTTAATAAATTTCAAATTTTTAAGCTTAGTTTTTTTTTACCTTTCTCTCCATTCTCCTTTGTAGTGTAGTACTACAGTGAGACCTGGAGTGTGTAACAGTGACACATATGCGCTTGAGAAATTCCATCAGCAATGGAGCTGCCGCTTCCTCCAGATTCAATAGAAGGACCGATGATCAAATGCTAGAGTCCTTCTTGAAGCCGGGTCCACAAGCATTCAGGCAAAGCTCCTGAAAAATCAACCTCGATGGACTGGACACTTTGTTTACATGAACTGAAAATGGTCACCACTGCCAGGTCCTGTTCTCTCAACTCTAAAATGGCCAATGTTCCAGGGAAGGACAAAGAAAATCTTCAAAAGACACTCTGAAGCTCTCCTTGAGGTGCAGCAGTATCGACCTTGGTGACTGGGAGGAGCTTGCTACCTATCACTCAGGATGGTGACAACTTGTCCATCAAGATGCATCATGCTTCAAGTCCCAAAGGTTTTAAGGTGAGGCACAGCGATGGAAGAGAAGAAAAGAAAGGGAAGCAAATCCTGAATTCTGGATCCCAGTACCTCGTGGGATGTCCTGCCCCAAGTTCCTAAAGATCTGTGGGTCAGAAATCCACCTGCTCAGCCACAAAAAGACCAGTGGCAGAAACCCGCGACACTGAGAAGACGTCATCCTCGAATCGAGGGGAAGTCAACGATTGTTTTCCTTCTCTCCTGAGAGTGGTGAATCTGTTCAAGTATACATGTGCAGAGATTCCTTTCCAAGAGGCCATTATTCAGATGGGAACATTAACAATCTATTTTTTTGATCATGGGGTGAGAGCATTATAGCTGAGCCTAATCTTGTTCTTAGCTTCAATCCCATTATTTTTGTGGGTATGGAAGGAGCACTACTGGTTCTGGCCCCTTAAAGTTACCATTTTTAAACCTGTCTGGCTGCATCACTGAGCAAAACCCTGAACAGGGTATGTTTTCCTCCACAATTTTTGAGATACCCTTGCCCCATTTCTGTTTAGTGGGGGCAGTAAAAATCCTGCCCCTCATGAATCAAACTTGTGACCCCCTTGCCTGTATGGTTCAATGCTGTGTGGGACAGTGCCTTTACCCATCAAATGATCAAAAATATGGTAAATATATTTTCAATTGATCTGCTTCCCATAGGTTACCATATGCTGTTGCAGCATTCTGAGCTTACAATGTTCTTCAGTTAAGACATTAAGATGTGCAGATGGTTCAAGTAGATTTGCAAGGTCCCACAGTAGAAGTCAAAGAAGAGATAAAAAAATGGTTTTCTCACAACCAATAAGATATTAGTGGGAAGTATGTATTAATTGTATATTAGTTGTGTTTAATTTGTGCAGGTGGTGGACATTAACTGGAGATTCATTGTGCCCAAAAAATGGGGTCAGTGGTTGTTTGGTTAGGAGATGTGTGCTTGTAATGTGCAGCTCTGTAAATAAATGCTTATAAAAGTTGTAAAGTTTGGCTCCAGTTCTATCATTCACCAATTGGCTTCTCTGAAGTATAAAATGGTAGCAGAGGATCGTTGCCTAAAGGTGAAGGTTGGAAGCTAAGAAAGAAATCAACCACTTTCACCAAAGCTGCCTTTGGAATCTTCTGAAGATCAGATGGCTAGACAAAATACCAGACACTGAGGTGTTCACCCAAGATTGCCTGCCAAACATCCACATCATAGTGAACCAGGCTCAATTGTGTTGGATTAGTCATGTAGCTAAAATGCTTGACACTCACTTACCAAAGTGAATCTTCTATGGAGAGCTTCAGTCTGGAGTGTGCTTTCATGGCAGTAAAAGGAAGTGCTATAAGGACATTCTGAAAGCTTCACTTAGGAGTTTTGATATCGACTTCAAGTCTGGGGAGAAGCTCACTCAGGATTACTGCACCTGGCGCAACCAAATAAAAAACAATTTTGCCCTACTTCGAAAGCAAATGCATATCAGAGGCAGAGAGAAAATGCAAGGAAAGGAAATCCCAAGCCAGAAACCTCTTCAAAATTCAATTGTATGCGGTATCCTGCCCTATTTGCAGCAAAACATTCCAGATGCAGATCGGCATTAGCGGTCACCTACATACCCCCCAGAACCCTACCAAATACCCCAGATGATGACCATGGTTATCTTTGTCTCAAAGGACAAATGAGATATCATGGACATTAACAGAGTGTACAAAAGTTTGGCAAAATTAAATTTTTGGATCCCTGGATTAGTACGGGCATTTATATTGTTGGGCTGTACTAAGTTTTGCCATATGGACATGTTCCTGGTTCCATCAGGTGTTTGGTTCTCAAAGGGAGATTTCCTGTTGGCTTAGATGTCTGTTGCCTTGAAAAATTTCCTGGGGAGACAATAATTTCATTCAACCATTATGGAACGAATGTGGCACTCTGCAGTTGCACAAAGAATAGAAGAATTAATGATTACCATATTTCAAAATGGTCCGGACACTGGGCACAGGTGCCAATTCAATGGAAGGGTTAAAGATAGGCAGAAAGAAGATGAAAGCAGCTTTAGCAGATCTGGTAATTATAGCAGAAGACAGAATTAGAACAGCAATAATTGGCAGATGGATTGCAGGAAGACCCAAAAAACAGTTAATAGGTGCTTCAGGTGTGACTTGAAATAACTTTATGTAGTGAATTGTCCAAAATGGAGAGGTAGGATTCTCAAAATGACACATGACAAAGATAACTTTGATGATGAGGATGAAGATAATGATGTACCTGAATCAATTGTACTGGTCACAAGAAGTTTTAATCCTATGATGAATGTGTTATACACAGACTTCTTTAGCTGTGCAGGATTAGATAGTGCTTGTACTTCAACAGTATGTGAAACAGATCGGCTAAATGTTATGATTCACTAAGCAGTGAGGATTGAAGCAAGATTAAGGAATATAAAATTACTATTTCCTTTAGATTTGGTGATGAAAATATATTGAGGTCACTAAAGAGAGTTGTAATTCACTATAAAATAGCTGGAATAACCCATTTTATAAGCATCAATACTATCTCTAGTGAGGTGCCTATGCTTTTGAGTCAACCTTCTAGGAAAAAGGCACAAATGAAACGTGACATGTAGCATGATGAGGCAATCATTTTTGGAAAGTCAGTGGATCTACAGTTTACCCCGTCAGGTGATTATCGTGTCCCCATAACAAAACCTAATGCTTCTCATCGGTGTTAGACAGATATTAATGGCATCAGGTGACAAGACTCGGAGAGAAAAATAAAAGATTGTCTTTGAGTTACATAGACCAAGGTTAAAAATCCTATTAAAAGGTGCAGGTGTGGTTGATGAGGAGTTTGCAAGGTTAATAGAAAAGATTAGTGGGAATTGTGAAATCTGCAAAATGTATCAGAGGACACTGCCACATCATATCATAAGCCTCCTATTGGTGTGTGACTTTAACAAGGTGGTTGCTATGGGTCTATAGGTATGGGACAAAGACAGAAATATTTTCATTCTACATTTTGTAGGCCTGGTGACCAGATTTACTCTTTCTACAAAGGACTTAGTAAGGACAAAAGAGATATTGTAGACAAAATAATGGAGAAATTGATAAGAGACTGGATTTGGGGTACCAGCAAAGTCGCTGACTGATAATGGAGGGGAATTTGCCAACGGCGATTTCAGAGACATGTGTGAAAACATGAGCATTACAGTCACGTATACCACAGCTGAAAGTCCTTTCAACAGTGGACTCCAAGAAAGGAATCATGCAGTGATTGATGAATTGTCGCATAAAATTTGAGCTGATTATCCAGACTGCAAGTTAACAACTGCCCTGACATGGGTGGTTCACGCAAAAAATTCATTCCAGATGGTTGGAGGATATAATCCCTATCAATTAATCTGTGGGCGAAATTCCAAATTGCCTTCTATGCTGCACAATAGTTTTCCGGCTCTAGAAGGTATTACAATTAGTTCCATTATTTTTAAATGCTTTACATGTAGGGAGGCAGGTTTTCATCAAGGCTGAGGTTTAGGAGAAAATTCGGAGAGCGCAGAGGCATCATATAAGGCCATCTGAGACAGGATTTAATTCAGGAGATTTGGCGTATTATAAAAGAGAGGGTCAGAAGTAACGGAAATGGTAAAGGTAACTCAGCAACCAGCTTTGTCACATGGGTGGATTTGTACTGAAAAAGTTGTTGCATTTGAAATTTAAGGTAAAGTGAGGCTAGTTGGCAGGGGTTTTGAAGAGCAACTGGGTGATACAGATGTTAGAATGGACTCTTCCCAAAGCTGGAAAAGTCATCTTGAAATTCCTTTTTTTTTAGCTCTTATGGCCACTTATTCACAGACTGTAGATCAACCAACACAAAGCAGCATTTTTGTAACGTGACACTTTTCAGAGAGAAGAGGCAACGGAGCAGAAGGAAATCTATGGAAACTAAACATATGCATCTATGGCCTGAAAGATGTTTCCAGGGTGTTTTGTTTTGTGAGATCTGTTATGCTGAAATTTTATTTTATTAATTATAGTAAAGGAAAACTTTCAGGCATCTCCATGATGCATGTTAATGATTTCTTTGTGGGGTACTACTGCAGAACTTGAGAAATGTTCTGCAAATGATTTGAAGAGCATTTAAAATTTGTAGTCATGTTTGTGGGACTTTTAAATATATTGGTTTAGATACTAAGCAGAAGAGGTATGGAATAACTTACCATCAAATATCCTATTTAGAGAGTGTTACTTCCATCCCTGTTAATCGTGCCATGTCTTCACAGAAAGACAATGTTATGTCTAAAGAAGAGACAGCAATTGCAAGCTTGATGGTTCAGTCAAACTAGTTGGGCACTCAGGCTAGACCAGGTGCTAAAATAAAAGCATAATAATGCAGATGCTGGAAATCTGAAATTAAAACAGAAAATGCGGGAAAAACTCAGCAGGTCTGGCAGCATCTGAGGACAAAGACAGAGTTAATGTTTCCAGACCATATGACTCTTTTTCAGAGATAGACCAGATGCTAGTTGTGATGTCTTGACGTTAGGTACAATGATGAAACACCCGAAAGTCAGGAATGTTTTCAGGGACAACAAAACATTAAAAATAATTAAATCTGGAGAAATGCGTACTTAAGTTTCTATCCTTGGGTGATGCAAAAAGCATTGGGCAGAATTTTGCCCTTGGCGGGTGGGCTCGGTGGGGGTGGTTAGGAAACCGACCGCCACCCGTGATCGGCATTACACTACGATTTCAAGCTGGCGGGCCAATTGAGGCCTGCCCAACGTGAAATGCGAGCAGTAGCGTTGAGTGGTGCCCATGTGGAGCGGGAGGGGAGTGGGGGGAATAGGGCGAGTGGGCCAAGTGCGAACTTCGTGCATGCGCGCTGCATAATCTACCTGAGGCACAGAGCTGCCTCAGGGAGATGAAGAGATATGAAATAAAAATAAAGAAAATAAAAGTGTAATAAAAGATGTCCCCTCATGTGACTCTGTCACATAAGCAGGACATGTTATTAATGAAAAATTTTTATTTTTATTTTATTTTTATTTGCTTTTGGAAACCGCATCCCGCCCATGGATGAGGTTTCCAAAAAAATGCAAAGGCCGCTTTGGACCGGCAGTGAAAAGGTTACGTTAATTGATTACTTAATGGCCTTAACAGGCCTTTTAATTGTCGGGTGCGCTGCTGGCTCTGGCGCACACCCGCCGACCAAACTATCGCGCAGCAGCGCATTAACGTCGGCACGCTCAGCCAACCTCAACACGCGAGAGTTCACGCTTGAGGGGGTCGGGCGCGTGCCCACCCACTGAGTGAAAATTTCTGCCCATAAAACTAGTTACATTTAGTGATGCTTCAGGCACTAAATGGCCTGATGGATATTCAACTGCAGCTGGTTTCATTATATTTATGGCTTAAAGGGAAATGTTGCATATCAGCATGAGAAGCTGAGAAAATAAAAAAGGGTTGTTAAAAGTACTTTGGCTTAGTTTACTGTTCATTGTCAAATAGTGTACATTCTATGAAAAGTGTGAGAAAGAAAAGGTTATGGATTGACCTTGCTGACTTGAAAGAAATGCTGGAGAGAAAGGAAATCTCTAAAATTAGATGTGTTGATGCAAGTCATCAACTGTCTCATCGTTTTACAAAGTGAAATGCATGTACAAATAAGTTGTTATTTGTCCTAGAGGAAGGGCATGTAATGCTTTGAACTGCATATGGAGGTTTTTGATTTTAATTTGTTTTGAAGTTTTGATTGTAGAAATAAACTCTAATCTTTAATTTAAAGAGAGAGAAGAGAACCTGTAGTTGTGGGCAGAATCTTTGGCTCGGCGAGCGGGGGCGGGGCCCACTCACTACCTCAGCACACCTCGTAAAATGACGCGCAGTGACGTCAGGCGTGCATTCCGGCTTCACCGCGCGTCATTTAGATTTTCAGTTCAGCCGAACTGTCAAGGGCCTATTAAGACCCTTTAAAAAGCCAATGAAGCAATTAGATGAGCTGCCCGTCCAACCTTAAGGTTGGCGGGCAGGCGAAGAGCCCAGGCGGCCTTCGCATTTATCATGGAACCTCATCCACCGGTGGGATGAGGTTTCATGAACGTTTTTAAAGTGTTTGAAAAACTTTTAATAAAATTAATGGACATGTCCCAGCTCATGTGACAGTTTCACATGAGGGAACATGTCCTTAAATTTTTTCTTTACCCTTATTCAATGTTTTATAAGTGAAAGTAATCTCCCTGAGGCATAAAGGTGCCTCAGGGAGATTTCTGTGCTCCTTCGTGCGCACATGCCTGCACAGGGAGCGCTCAGCGCTTCCTGGCGCGCATCACGCTGAGCGGGTCTTAATTGGCCCGCCCATGTAAAATGGAGGCGCCCAGTTGATTGGGGGCGCCGATTGGCTGCACGCCCACCTGCACCCAGCCCCGCACAGCCCCCCACAATGGGGAGAAAATTCTCCCCTGTGTTTCATTGTATGCAAATGGTGCGCATTAACTGCAGATTCACTTTGGTCCCTTTAAATAGACACAGATTGATACTGTGGCTGTTGGCTTAGGAGGGAACGTGTAACTCTTGTCACAAACATGTGTCCCTTTATTTTTGAAAATATGATTTTTCAACTGTCAACTGACTGGAAATTTTGCAATTTGAACTGAGATAGAGCAAACTGCTTAAAATACAAGGCCACTTTCCAACGTGAAGGTGAGAAACAATCAAATCACCCTTGGGGCACTGTGAAGAGAGAAACATTTCCTATAATCCAGTCCAGTCCAGAGGCAGTCCAGAGAAGGTTCATTAGGTTGATCCCTGGTATGGAGGGATTTTTTTATGAGGAGAGGTTGACTAGATTGGGCCTGTACTCACTGGAGTTTAGAAGAATGAGAGGCAACCTTATTGAAACATATAAGATTCTTAGTGGTCTTGACAGGGTAGATGCTGAGAGATTGTTTCCCCTTGTGGGACAGTCCAGGACCAGAGGGCATAACCTCAGAGTAAGGGGTCACCCATTTAAGATAGAGATGGGGAGGAATTTCTTCTCTCAGAGGGTAGTGAATCCGTGGAATTCTTTACCGCAGAGGGCTGTAGAGATTGGGTCATTAAGTATATTCAAGGCTGAGATAGACAGATTTTAATCAGTAAGGGAATCAGGGGTAATGGGGGAAAGGCACAAAAGTGGAGTTGAGGATTATCAGATCAGCCATGATCTCATCGATGGACCGAATGGCCTACTTCTGCGCCTTCGTCTTATGGTCTATGGTCTATGCCCATTGAAACTTGTAACTGTCTAAGGAAGAGACATTAAAATGTAAAGTGCTGGATGTTGAAACGATGGCTGTCACAGACAGACACACCCAAAACCTCTTGAAAATACAAAATGGGTGCAGTATTTCAAGGCAAGGCTGCCCAGTCACTAGAGTGAGATTGCAATTGACACAGGGGTATCAAGAAAATCTTCAGCAGAGGAAACAGGCTGAAGGCTGCTCTATCTCTCTCTTTTGGAATAAGCGTGTTGCCCAGTTTGCAAAGCTAACTTTACCAGATACCTACCAGTGATCCGAGATCTCATAACAATTGCAACAGCTTCTACATCTGACCACGTCCAAAAAACAGCTAATCCAACTGGCTACAGTGTTTAATATCTACCTCTCAAGGACAATCAATGGGAACTTAACAGTATATTATTTTACCTTGTTTTGGCTAATACCCCTTATTTCTATTGTGGGTGTGTGTGTGTGTGTGTGTGTGGGCGTGCATGTGTGCGGGTCCCCGTCTGAACGATTGCATGAGGGCCGACTTTATTTTTGCTCAGGTTTAGTCATTAATAAATAAGAAAACCTTATTTGGTTGGCTCCTTATTGCTCACAGCTTAACTACTTAAATACATTGTGATTTGGAAAAGGCACACCCTCATCAAACCTTTATTGTGATCATCCAGGGAGGTTGAACAGAGGGGAGCCAGTTAACCCCTTCTCACCTGGTTGTAACACGATGTAAATAAATGCTTATAAAGTGAGTCCAGTTCTATCCTTCACAAACTGTCTTTCTGACACGTAACAGTAAATGCCTAATGTGTCAACTAATCCTTAATTTTATAACGATAGATACTTTTACATGTCGCACTGCCTTCCTTGGACTTGCATGCTTATGTCTCAAAACTATTGGTGATATCATCGAGGAGATTCTGTACAAAGACTGTCTCCTTGGCTTCACCATCACTGGGTTAAATAAAACTCAGAACAAAGAGGAGAATGAAACAACCATGATTCCCTTCAATGCTCAATGGCCTAGTAGGTAAAACCACACAAACTAGAAGATCCAAAGTTGAATTCTCAGGTCTGAGGCAAACTCAGCTGGAGCAATATTTGTGATGCCATAATACACCTCAGTGCTCCTCAGCTTGGAAGGGGAAGAAATGGGCTGGATTTCCTGAATTCAACTGTTATCCAATGACTCTGCCTTGACTGTTTCCCTATAAGGTGAAAGTGAAATTTGGATTTACTATGATGCGCTTCACAATTGAAAAACTTGCTGATAATAATGGGTGAAATTGGGTGATATAAATACACAAAAATGTCAATGTAGAGTAATGCTTTTTTTAAAATCAGCAATACATTTTTTTTGAACCTCCTGACCCATTAATTGGTCAAGATTTCTCAGCACTGTTTCCCCACATTATTGCCTGAGCTCACATGGGGAAGGGTGTCTTAAACATATTACTAAGGAATTGTTGGCACCTTGAACTGTAGCTCAACAAGTTTAAGCACTATTAGGCGAGAAAGGAGACATCTATAAAGAAAGAAAAATGGCAATCTAATTGGATCCATTTCCCTTGCAATCAAATGCAATATTTACATTTGAAATTTTTATCTGGATTGAACAACTGCAGGACATTGCCCAGGAATGAGCAGTTTTGATTCATCTGATTTATCTAATTTAGACTTTTGATGCCATCTGTGCACATCCCAGAGAGCATACTAACACATGTTGTGACAGATTGTAATACTAATAAAGTAATACTTGCATTTTTATAGCACCTTCGGTGTGCACTGTTTTGGAGATGAAAGCAGCAGACGTTTTGCACCAGCGGCATTCCTCAAACAGCATTGGTAAAGTAATAGAAGGCCAATTAATCTGTTTTTGGTGGCATTGGTTGAAGGTGGAATATTGGCTACAACCGTTGGGACAACTCCCTATTCTTCTTTGAATAGCCCCATGAGATGGCTAATGTCCACCTAGTCTTCCTGAATGGTAAGACATCGGCCGGGATTTTCCAGTCTCGCCCGCTGCAGGACCTGTCGCGGGCGGGAACAGAAAATTTGAAGAGCCAGCCAAAAGTCCATTGGCTTTCAGCAGCACTGGAAAATCCAGGCAGTGGGTGGGGCTGGAAAATCCCAGCCACTGTATCTGAAGCACTACAACTCCAATAATGCAGACGTCCCTCAAAAATGAAGTGGAATACCAACATAAGTTACAAGACCAGGTTCTGCTTTGGGATATTTTGAAGCCACAGAATTTAGTTTTGAGACATGATAATGCTATTAGTTGAGGCTGATTATTGCTTTGTTAGACTTTGCAAAAAAAACCCCATGTTTTGATTTAGATCAAATTTACTTTGCTCAACAATGGTCTTTTACTAGAAAAGCATCATTTAATGATAAATTACACTCTCATTGGAAATTCTGCACTGTGTACAGCTGAGTAATAAACAACAAATTCTTTCCCAATGAACCTGCAATAGCATTAGCAAATGAACAGCATGGAGCCAGTGATCACACTGTCAATACAAGAAATGAACTCAGGGCTGAGAAAAATGTCCCAGTAAATATATTATATAACAAATTCTTTGGATTGATTTCAAGGTAGTAATTGCAGTTCAGATAAGAATTGCAAAATGTTCAGACTAGCTTTCATTTTTTATGTCACCATCTGAACCCTTTAGGTTGACTGTAAATTTGTAATCCATCTGAGGGAACCATCATTCTCTACAAGTACGGTTACCCCTTTCTATAACACTGTACTGAGAGCCATTATAACACATGTTTACGTAGGATGTGATATAGAGAATGGGTTTAGTACTGCCGGTCTTTGCAATAAAACATTAAACTGTAAGTCTATGAAGCTTGTGTCCTCCGTGCATTCCTCTTCTGTGGTGAGACCTACACAACATATGCTAGCCAGGAGAACAGGCTGAATAGTTTCCACCTTTGCTGTCTCAGATGTATCCTCAGCATCTCATGACAGGACAAAGTCGCCAACTCAGAGGTCCTGGAGTGTGCTAATTCCGGCAGCATACACACATTGCTAAGCCAACACCATCTGTGCTGGTTTGGCCATGTTCATTGAATGGATGACGGCCATATGCCCAAAGACCTTCCGTATGAAAAGTTGGTCACTGGGACATGATCTCCTGGGCATCCACACCTCTGTTAAAAAGGCATCTGCAAGTGAGATATGAAGATGGTGGACATTGACACTGTCAACTGGGAGATAGTCACTAAAAGCTGTGACCTCTGGAGGCTGACTGTTCAGAATAGTATTTGCAGAGGCACGCAGAAACGAAAAGCTCAACTTCTTTAAAATGTATTCTTTCATGGGATATGAACTTCACTGGCAATGCCAGCATTTGTTGCTCTCATTGAACTGGGTGACTTGCTAGGCCACTTCAGAGGGCAGTTAAGAGTCAACCACAATGCTGTGGATCTGGAGTCACATGTAGGTCAGGTCAGGTAAGGATGCCAGATTTCTTCCCATAAAGGACATTAGTGAACCAGATAGGTTTTTAACCAACAATTGATGATAGTTTCATGGTCATCATTTTTTCCATTAAATGAATTTAAAATTCATCAGCTGCCAAGGTAGGATTTGAACCCATGTGCTCAGAGAATTAGTCTGAATGTCTGAATTACCAGCTCAGTGACATTACCACTGTGCCTTGTCTCCCCCTGACACACCACCACCATCTCCCTGGCCAAGAAGAGGGCCCAGAGCAAAAAAAAAACGAGGCCAGTGAATCATGCACCTTCTATTGCAAACATGGCAGAGCCTGCCAGGGCAGAGCGGGGCTCCTGAGCCTCATCAGGTGATGCTAAACACAGAGTTGACCACCATGGTGCAAACCATCATCTTACGAGATGGAAGGCTATCAAAGATCTGTCACAATGAGGCTCCTCTCCAATGAAGTCTTTGAGGGCCATCATAAAATCTATATTATAGTAAGAGGATGTTTTATATTGTAACTTTTTTAAAATGAGGGAATTGTAAGCCAAATCAGAATTCATGATATATTGGACTTTTACGTTGAAGCAGATATTTTAGAGAGGATGTCGGTTATTTTTTTCCATTAATGAAGGGTTTAATAATTGATGTAAAAGTTAGACTTATGGTATATCAGTATTTGTCACTTGAACAGCAAATAGGTTTATGAATCCAATTCATGTCTTATTCCCTCTTTGCCACTCCCCGGCCTCCCCCACCCTGCCCCAGCCAGACAAACCCCCCTAATTTTTCCCCTGTGCTCCTGAAAATGTTGTCTCTTTATTGGAATAGAGATCCAAAGACACAGGTAACCAAATGAGACATTCTGTGTTATGTACCTTGTATGAATTATACTGTAAGTACCAGTTGATTGTTTACCATGGACAGCATCACATCCAACCCAATCTGGATTTCATCTAGATGCCTATATACTCGATGTAGTAGTGGTGTGTGTGTATGTGCTTGTGTGCGTGCGTGGTGGGCTGTCACTGAATAGTAATCAAGACCTTTATGTCCTATCTAAAAGTGATATTAAGCCCTATTATTGCATCACTACCACTATTGTGGCTAAGATCAATTAACTCACCCGGATTGGAAAGCAAATCTGAGATTCTTTTGGACAATATGGCTTAATATTTCATCCAGTAATGTTAATTCATGCCCCCAGTGCTTACATTGAGTCAGGCCTGACTGCAGTTTATCTACAGAGACATTAGAATTCTCCAGGGACTTTCAAGAAGTTCATTCTAAACTCACATGTCACGACTCTCTTGCACAGTAAAATCTAGTGTTAGCCTGTGACTATTTTTAAACTGAACTGTATGTCATGTCTTCTTTCACCTTGCCATTTGGACACTGAATCTGCATAGGTTGTGCCAAAAGCTGTCTAAAATAGGTTTGCTAATGCAATAGTATTCAGAGAAGGACAACCTCTTCCTTCCCTCCTGCCAATATTCCAAATAAAAAGTGGCTTCAAGTGAAACAGATAACCTGTCAAACCTATCCAGATGCTGATAATGGATATTCTGTCAGCAACAAGAAGCGTGAAGCACTTGATAATGCAAGCAATTATAAAATGTCAAAAATAGAAGATCAAAGCTGATTTTTCTTTCCCATTGAGTGTACTCACTTTGCCGTGGAGCTTTGTACTCGGTGCTGCTCTTGTATGGTTCTGACAGGGTATATTAATATTGTCCATTACTATGCCAATCAGATTGCCACATTTCACTGGGCAGATGACAACCTCATGCCTGTATCAGTAACTGGTCAGGTCATTAGTTTATCTGGTTTTTTTAAACCTGGTCTATAAAAGCCTTCCTTCCCTTTGCTATAACACACAGGCTGTTTTCAATCTAGAAATTTATTAGTCCCTTTTCTCTAAGGGGACAAAAAGCTGTTAGCAGTTATTAAAAAAAATCAAACATCAACCCAACCAAACCACTTACAGCATATTATTGGTTTAACCTCTTGCTGACAAGAGAAAACATACAGCACCTTTTATGACCTCAGCATGCCCCAATGCAGCCAATGAATTACCTTTGAAGTGTAGTCACTCTTACAATGCAAGAAATGTGTAAGCCAACAACAAGCTCCTACAAACAGCAATAAAGTAATTACCAGGCAATCTGTTTTGTAGGTGTTGCTCGCAGGATAAATCTTATAATGAGGACCCCCCCCATGCTTTTCTTCAAATAGTGTCATGGGATCCAGCTAACAGGGCCGATTCGAGCCTTGGTTTAGCGTCTCATTCAAAAGATGGCACCCTGGCAATGCAGCACTCTCAATAATGAAGATTCAGCCAGGATTATTTGCTCAAGTCCCTGGAGTGAAAATTGAACCCATGACCTACTGACTCAGAGGCAAGAGAGCTTCTACTGAGCCAAGAATATATTTCCGAAATAGTTACTTTTCCAACAATTACACGCAATGAAAATCATTTTTGATTTTGTTTCAAATAAATGACCATCAATATGAGCAATTTGTGATATTCAAACCATTAATTTCTCTGCGGAATGAGCCACAAGTCCAAACTATCAAATAAATCATTATGTCTGAGAATGGTACAATTTTTATTGTTCAGTTACTTTGAAGTTTCCTCCCAGTGAAGAGAAATTAATTATCTATGAGTGCAATTTAAATCAGTCAGACCAGTATTTCTGCAGGTCTCTGGAAAGGTTGCTTATTCTGGTCGCAGTGTACAGATAGTTTTTTAAAAATGGAAAAGGTAATTTTCTATCAAAAGAGATGTGATCTGAATAATAAGGACAGTATTGACCCCGGTCTTTGGGTAATTTGAGTAAATGGAAGGCTAGTAGGTGGTTTTCCTACTTTGAAGGTGATCAATGTTGGATTAGGCCTTGAGGCCCGGGGACAATACTCATTTACAAAACGGCTCGAGGCTATGATTGGGAGATGGTAGAGTTTATATTCTGGAAGGATGAAATCAATGAGCCAAAGGGTCTTCATCACCTGAACCTATTATATTACTTTAATCTAGTTTGAAGATTGAAATCTACTTTTGCAGATACATGTCTTTATAATCTTTAATGGTCTGTACTCCTTCTGCATGTAGTTAACAAATCTTTGGTCTTTAGGCTTAAAGTCTCCTGATGTGATATACATTATTTCTCTATTTTACCTGAACCTTAATTCTTGAGGTTTTCAAACACAGCTGTTACGGACAGAAGGGGGGTTAATTTAAAAAGCACTAATTTCACCTCTCACCACCCATCCATAAACAGAAAGATGTTTTGATTTGTTTCCCTCTTGATAAGTGGTGGCATATTTCCCCAACTTCTCAGTTTTTGTGTGACCCAATTTTCTAGTAGTAACCCCACAGCGAACTCAAAATAGGAGGAACTCAAAGGGTCAGTTTATTTGCACACACACAAAATGCAGGAGGAGGGTCACAACATCGCCTCCACACTCAGACAGTAAAGAGCAGGGCAGAGAAAAGAAGGATTTACAGTACAGAGACCACGGAGAAAATAAATATTGGTTCACATGGATTCAGGAGTCCAGGATCAAAATCCAATGTGATATTCCTTCACGAAGGTCAGCGGGCTGAAAACCGATGTTGTAGAATTCCCTTTTCCAGTGGTGCTGGCTTCACAAGATGAGTTAGGCACGCAGAGATGAATCAGTCTTGTAAGCAATGGCATAGAACTTCCAGCAAAAACAGGGTAGATGGGCCAGGTATCCAACTAGGCCCAGAGCTCTTTTGGTGTGGCCTATTTGTCAGATGTTAAATAACAGACTGGGCTATGTAGCTCAGCATGGCATTATTAACTTTCTCAACAAGCCAGCACCGTAGGTCACGTGACATTACCTCACTGCGAGGTCTTCAACAAAGGATGTTTATCCAGGGTCTGGAATTTGGCTTGGTCTTCAGAACTGCCATTATGGGTTAAGAGGAATGTTTGAGAGGCCATTGTCTTAGTAGATGTTCCGTCTCCACTGGCAAGCCTGGATTATCAAATACAAAAGGCCTTCAATATATCTCCCTTTGAAGTTGGGCTGTGCTGTCCTGAGGTGATCCTTACCAGCTCCTCAGTGATAACAAGCTGAGAGGTTTCCAAAACTGCAAAGTGACTTCTTATGTTTAGGGGTCACAGACACAATTTCAGCCATTTTAAGGATCTTTGTTCAGTTAAAAATTTTAGAAATAGCCATGGGGATATCTATGTATATTTTGTAAAAATATACAATGTGAGGTCTTAGCCCCTCACACAGTAATTAAATTTTCAGAAAGCCACAAACTAGTCAAACGAAAGGATGATATAGTGAATAGATAGGATGATTTTGTAATATTGATTGATAGATAAATAGTGACCAGAATTCAGCAACTCCACTTCAGAGTGCCATAGAACCGTTTGCATCCACCCAAGAGGTTTTAGCAACTCACCTGAAAGACAACATTTCTAACAGTGCAGCCCTCTGTCAATGATGCACAAGGGTCAGCCTAGATTATGTGCTTAAATCTTTGGATTAGGATTTGAACCTATTATCTTCTAATCAGAGGTGAGAGTGCTATTACTGATGCTCGCTAATACTTGTAACATTAGAAAAAAACTGTGGGGGAGAAAAAGATAAAAGACATGGAATAATGATTGTTCACAAAGTTTCATTAACATGCATCAGTCATTGGTGATAGTTTGGACTGGGGTCCAAACATCAATTTTTGATTAAAGTTTTGTAATCATGATTTAATTATTAGTCACAATGTGATTGTTTTACATATACTCTGTTATATGGCAACTTGTTACATTTTCATTTAAAAAGATTTTCATGGCCAGAGTTTTTCCCTCATCGGGCAGACTCGGCGGGAGCAGTCGGAATGCCCGTGATCGGCTCCGCTCCGTGGATCCCGAGCAGCAGCGCTCAGTGCTACCTGTGCAGGCGGTTGGGGGAGAGAGAGAGGGCCTGGCGTGCACGTGCACGGAAGAGCACTTCAATCTCCCTGAGGCACGGAGCTAGTTAATGGCCTTAATAGGCCTTTCAATTATTGGCGGGCACGCAGCCGACTCCGACGCGCGCCTGCCAAACGTAACATCGCGCAAGTGCACGATGACGTCGGGATGCATGCCCGACTTTATCGCACGTCATATTACGCACAGGTGTGTCGGGTGCGCGCCCGCATGCCGAACGTAAAACTCTGCCCCATGTATTTTGTTTAGAATGGAAAATGGAATCTGCTGGTTAAATGGTGATGTGGTCCCAAGCCATGATCTAATACATGTTACAATTAAGTGTGGGTTACATAAATTAATGTTTAAATGCAAGAATCTATGTTGTTAATAAATCTCAATGCACTCAGTTTGAAGTGCAATAGTCAAGCCACAACTCATCTATAAGGGCAATATCCCATAAACTGAAACCACATCAAAGATTAACTCAATTCTTGTTCCACTGGTGTTGCTTGTGGGAGAAATGTAAGCCAGAATGCCTAGAAAACTCTCTAAACTTCCTCCAATCGTACATCTTTACTGTCCACCCTGAATAGCAGACTAGTCTTGAGTTTAACATCTCATCTCACTCCTTCAGTCATGCCTCGATGTGGCAGTCTATTTATGTGCTCGTTCCCTGCTGTGGTACTCAAACTCTCAATTATTTGATCAAGAGATGGAACTGCTACCAATTAAACTAAGTTGGCACATCTTGGGAAGCTGGTTAATGCTTGGGGATGCAATGAAAGAGATAACTAAAGGAGTTAACTACTAAATTTTAGCTTCTTTCCATTTTGTATTTACGTTTAACATATGGTGATTCATTTTCTTTTGTTTCAGTTTTGGTTTGGAAAGAATTTGTCTAGGTTTAAATGGTGTCCTCTGAATCTGGAGGATTGAAGATGATGACAATATGATTGGTTCGCATACTGTATCTTACTTTTACTGCTGGGGTTGTTGAGACTTTATTTATTACAGACTGATAATAATTGTTCCTCAGCTAACCTCTCGTGGTTCTCTCTCAGGGTTTACGCGAGTTACATTCTGAATGAATTGTAAAGTTTTGCTCTGCTTGTCACAAAAGTCATTGCCAGGATGTTGATATCATGAGTTTACTAATAAAAACAGGAAATACAGGAAATACTCATCAGTTTAGGCACCACGATGGGGAAAAGGAATATGTATCATTTTATCACTTCGTAAGAATCAGTGGTGCACGGTAGAAAAACTGGATCTCAGGAAATGGCAAGTACTGAATGTCAGAGAGATATCTGTGATTGCAGGTGGAACTGAAACAAAAAGGGTAGAAATTAAACTGGAATCCTTGTGGAATGAGTTGGAGCTGGAGACTGTTGCTGATAAAATGGGTTGTGGCTGTGACACTAAGTTTTAGCCAACAGATGATCAAACACAAAAACGGAAAGGAATAGTAATGAAAATGAATATAAGAAAGACAAAAAAAATCTGGAAGAGAAGAGCTCCTTCAACATGAGCATTCTTCACAATGTGCCAGCGAATTAACTAAAAAACTAAACCAAAACACTTCAGATGATACAAAGGACTAGAGGGCACAGATTTAAGGTGTTAGGCAAAAAGGGAGTGGGGGGAGGTGTAAGGAAGAACTTATTTATGCAGCAAGTGGTAACAACTTGGAACTTGCTGCCTGTGAGGATGGTAGATGTGGAGACGATAAATGATTTCAAAAGGAAATTGGATGGGCAAGAGGGAAATAAACTTGCAGGGATATGGGGATTTTTAAAAATTATGTAATGGGATTCTGGCTTTGCTGGCTGGGCTAGCATTTTAATTGCCCATCCCTAATTGCCCTTCAGAAAGTAGTGGTGAGCTGTCGTCTTGAGCCGCTGCAGTCCATGTGGTGTAGGTACACCCAAAGTGCTATTTGGGAAGGAGTTCCAGGGTTTTGACCCAGCGACAGTGAAGGGACAGTTATATATTTCCAAGTCAGGATAGCGTGTGGTTTGAAGGGAAACTTGCAGGTGGTGCCGTTGCTGTGCATCTGCTGCCATGGTCCTTCCAGGCGGTAGAGGTTGCGAGTTTGGAAGGTGTTGTCGAAGAAGTCTTGGTAAGTGGCTGCAATGCATCTTGTACATAGTACACTTCTGCAACTATGTGTTGGTGGTGGTGGATGGGTTGCCAATCAAGCAGGCTATTTTGTCCTGGACGGTGTCGAGCTTCTTGAGTGTTGATGAAGCTGCACTCATCCAGGCAATGGGAGAGTATTCCATCACACTCCTGACTTGTGCCTTGAAAATGGTGGACAGGCTTTGAGAAGTTAGGAGGTGAGTTACTTGCTGCAGAATTCCCAGCCTCTGACCTGCTCCTGTAGGCACAATATTTATATGGCTGGTCCAGTTCAGTTTCTTGTTAATGGTAACCTCCAGGATGTTGATAGGGGGTTTCAGTGATGGTAATGTCATTGAATGTCAAGGGGAGATGATTGGATTCTCTCTTATTTAAGATGGTCATTGCCTGGCACTTGTGTGGCGTGAATGTTACTTGTCACTTATCAGCCCGAGCTTGAATATTGTCCAGGTCTTGCTGCGTATGGGCACGGACTGCTCCAGTATCTGAGGAGTCACAAATGGTGCTCAACATTGTGGAATCATCAGCAAATATCCCCACTTCTGACCTTATGATGGAGAGAAGGTCATTGATGAAGCAGATGAAGATGGCTGCATGTAGGACACTACTCTGAGGAACTCCTGCAGTGATGTCCTGAGACTGAGATGATTGACCTTCAGCATCCACAACCATCTTTCTTTATGTTAGGTATAACTCCAACCAGTGGAGAGTTTTGCCTCTGATTCCCATTCACTCCAGTTTTGCCAGGCCTCTTTGATGCCACACTCAGTCAAATGCTAACTTGATGTCAAGGCAGTCACTCTCACCTCACCTCTTGATTTCAGCTTTTTTGTCCATGTTTGAACTAAATCTGTAATGAGGTCAGGAGCTGAGTGGCCCTGGCGGAACTCAAACTGAGCGTCAATGGGCAAGTTGTTCCTGAGTAAGAGTCAGTTGATAGCACTGCCAACAACCCCTTCCATCACTTTGCTGATAGAGCAGAGGAAATTGCAGCATCATGGTAATGTCACTGGACTGGTAATCCAGAGGCCCAAGCTAATGTTCTAGTGGCACAGGTGCAAATCCCACCATGGCAGCTGTTGGAATTTACATTCAATTAATAAAATCTGGAATATAAAGCAAATTATCATGGATTGTTGCAAAAGCCAACCTGGTTCACTAATAACCATTAGGAAAGGAAAGATGCCATCCCCACCTGGTTTGGCCTACATGTGAATCCAGGTCCACAGCAATGTGGTTGACTCTTAACTGCCCTTTGAAATGGCCTGGCAAGCTAATTAGCTCAAGCCCAATTAGGGATGGATAACACACATTGTCCTTGCCAGTGATCACAAGGGACTGGTTGAATTACTTTAAAGTGAGTCAGCATGGACTGATGGGCTGAAAAGCCTACTTCTGTGTTGTAATGACTCTATGGGCAGAATTCTGAGGTTGTCGGGCAGGCATGGCAGGCGGGCCCAGGAGCGGCCAGGGAGTGAACCGTCGCCTGTGATCGGTCCCCAGCCGCAAAATCACGCTGGCTGGCCAATTAACGGTCAGCCAGCATGAAACGCGTGCTGAGGACCTCAGCACTGCAGGGGTGGGGGGGTGGGGTGGGAGGAGGGCAAGTGCTGAAGTCTGCGCATGCGCGGGGAGGGTGCACAGAAAGCTCCTGGGAGGGGATAGAGCTACCTCAGGGAGCTGAAGAACTGGACATACACAAATAAAGATTTTAAAAATGAGAAAAACATGTCCCCACATGTGACTCAGTCACATGAACAAGGACATGTTAAAGATGTTGTGTAAAAATTTTTGATTTTTATTTACCGTTGGAAACCTCACTCCGCCCATGGATCAGGTTTCGTAAAAAATGCAAAGGCCGCCTGGCTGATTCGCCCACCCGACAACCAAATGGTTGAACGGGCAGCAAAAATGAGAAATAAATTAATTGATTAAGGGCCTTAATAGGCCTCTTAATTGTTGGCGGGTGCGCCGCCGATTCTCGCGCACGCGCACCAACCAAAATATCGCAAGAGTCAGGACACTCGCCCGAATTCATCGCGCACTATTTTACGCCCGATCGGGACAGCCCTATGACTGTGAGATGCTGGAAATCAGAAAGAACAACAGAAAATGCTGGAAACACTAAACACTGAGCCGATATCTGTGCAGAAATGAAAAAAAAAGTTAGCACGTCAAGTCTTGTGACACTTTGACTGGTGGAGGTTGAGCTATATTGCACAATTAGGAGAATATAAGCAAAATGCTGTAATGCTGAAACTGTGCAGTGCTTTGATCTTATCAATGTTTCTCCGCTTTGCTAAGAGTATTCATTATTTTAATAGGTTTTATTAAGACCTAAATTAACATTTCCAAGTTCAAATGAATCATGTTTCACAAAAATTATTTATATCACACTTAACATACTTTGTACAAGATACACAATTTTGCTATCTAATGGAATATTTGTTAAGTAAAGCAAAACCTTTAGCCTATCCACCCACGCACAAAACAAAATGAGATACAAGTCTGTGGAAAGGATTTCCAAATTAAAAGACCAAAACTCTTTAAACACCATTCATATTGATACCAATAATTCTTCCATTTCAAATAATTTCAAGTCCCTGGCAAGTGAACTTCTAAGTAGTTGATCTGTCGTTGATGAGTGGGCATGGTGTATAGACTCAAAAACTGCAACAGGGCCATATTTCTGCATACTGGTAGATTAGAATGTTTGAAAACTAATGGAAGCAATTCAGAATCTCCTGAGACTGACTAGCTTGGCCATTTCTATGAGCTTTTCCATTTTTATTACTTTTCAGATGTACTAAAATAGATAGAATACAGTAGTTATATAATCTCTGTGCTTGTAGGCCAATGGTTTATATAGAACCTTTTTTCTTTAATTATATAGCATTTTCACAAAATTGCCATTGCATTTTATTTCATTCATGGGATGTGGACATTGCTGGCTACCTTAATTGCTCCTCAAACCTTAATTATCCTTGAGAAGATAGTTCTGAACTACCTCCTCAAGTACAACTGAGAGTGCCTTTCTAGGCAATTTCAGAAGGCAGTTAAGAGTCAACCACATTGTTATAGATCCGGAGTCACATATAGGTCAGACCTGATAAAGGCGGCAGATCTTGTTCCCTGAAGGACATTATGAACCAGATGTAGTTTTATGGTCATCATTACTGACAATAACTTTTTATTCCAGATTTACTTAATTAATTGAATTTAGTTCTCCAGCTGCTGTGGTAGGATTTGTACATGTGTCTCTGAGTCATTAGTCCCGACCATTGAGAAATTGGGGTTCAGGTGCACATGAACAGTGTCCTACTCCAGCCTTACATTTAACTTCAGTTCTACAATGCATATACAATCATGATACAACGTTGGTTCTTTAATCCATTAAATTACCAACATCATTTGCTCTTCAAACTAATAAATTTGTTGCTGTGGCTAGAACAATATACTGTCACCACCCATATCTGACAGCTTCAATTAGTAAACATAATGAAAATAAATTAAACTCAATTGAGGAAAACATATTTGGTAATCATTTAATTGCAACTAGCGTGAACAATTTAAAGACAATTGGTTTACTACTTAATGGTGTATGGTATAACACATTTTATTTACAAATATCATCATGTCCTATTATTATAAACCATTAGACACAGGCACGATAGTTTCCCTTATCAGGAGGTCCTCTACAGTCCAATTTTTCTCAGGAGTGTGGTAAAAGTAACAAGCAGGATCTGAGCAATAAGAATAAAATCACTTATATCATGTATTGCTAATACTGTCCAGGTAGTTTTGTAAATATAGGTGGCATTCTACTTAAACGTACCAGTTTGGACTGGTATGAACCTAATACCAGGTTATGTAGATGGACCTGCATCACTCTTGAAGTTTTAGCAAAAGGCAACAGAATGGCTAATTTTCTAATAACATTGAAGAGAATAAAAACAAAGCTTGGGGGCGTTTTTAAGGTTTCCTTTACACTTGATGCAGTCACATTGTAGCTGATGTAAGGTTATGGTGACGTACGACTGCCTCCGAGAACTAATCCCTCATTATTTTCTAAATTCAATCGGGGTCACTTCATACCTGAATTAAACTGCACATTTTGCATTAATGAGAACCTGAAATCACTTGATTTTTTAAAATTCATTTACGGGATGTGGGCATCGCTGGCTAGGTCAGCATTTATTGCCTGTCCCTAATTGCCCTTGAGAAGGTGGTGGTGAGCTGCTTTGAACCATTGCGGTCCCTGTGGTGTAGGTACGCCTACAGTGCTGTTAGGGAGGGAGTTCCAGGGTTTTGACCCAGCGACAGTGAAGGATGGCGATATAGTTCAAAGTCAGGATGGTGAGTGGCTTGGAGGGGAACTTCCAGGTGCTGGTGTTCCCATCTGTCTGCTGCCCTTGTCCTCCTAGATGGTAGTGGTCATGGGTTTGGAACGTGCAGCCTAAGGAGCCTTAGTGAGTTCC
The DNA here is from genome assembly GCF_964194155.1 of Cetorhinus maximus. Taxonomy (NCBI): domain Eukaryota; kingdom Metazoa; phylum Chordata; class Chondrichthyes; order Lamniformes; family Cetorhinidae; genus Cetorhinus; species Cetorhinus maximus. The sequence continues at coordinate 114,598,207 of NC_135886.1, read as the reverse complement.
TGCAGTGCATCTTGTAGATCGTACGTGCTGCAGCCACTGTTCTTCGGAGGTGGAGGGAGTGAATGTTTGTGGATGGGGTACCAATCAAGCAGGCTGCTTTGCCCTGGACGGTGTTGAGCTTGAGTGTTTTTGGAGCTGCACTCATCCAGGCAAGTGGATTCCATCACACTCCTGACTTACATACAAACATACGAAATAGGAGCAGAAGTAGGTCATTCCGCCCCTTGAGCCTGCTCTGCCAGTCAATAAGACCATGGCTGATCTGTTTCTGTTTCGAATTCCACATTCCTATCTACCCCAATGACCTTTGATTCCCTTGCCTAACAAGAATCAATCTACCTTTGCCTTAAGAATATTCAATGACCCCGCCTCCACCACCTCCTGAGGCAGAGAGTTCCAAAATCGCACAATCCTCTGAGAGAAAAAAATTCTACTCCTCTCTAAAGTGCAACTAAAAGGGCAACTCCTAATTTTAAAACAGTGCCCCATAGTTCTGGATTCACCCACAAGAGGAAATATCTTTTTCACATCCACCTCGTCAAAACCATTCAGGACCTTATATACTTTAATCAAGTCACACCTCACTCTTCTAAACTCCACTGGAAACGAGCCCAACCTGTCCAACCTACTCTCATAAGACAGCCTGCTCATTCCAGGTATCAATCTAGTAAACATCCTCTGAACTGCCTTCAACGCATTTACATCCTTACTTAAATAAGGAGAGCAAACCGGCACACGGTATTCAAGATGCGGTCTCACCAATGCCCTGTATAACTAACTGAAGCATAACATCCATACTTCTGTGCTCAATTCCTCTCCTAATAAAGGATAGCATTCCATTAGCCTTCTTGATGACATGATGTACTTGCATACTAACTTTTTTGTGACTCTTGCATGATTGCACTTAGCTCCCTCTGCACCTCGGAATTCTGCAGTCATTCTCCATTTAAGTAATACTCTGCTTTTTTATTCTTCCTGCCAAAGTGAATAACTTCACATTTTCTCACATTATACTCCATCTGCCAGATTTTTGCCCACTCACTCAACTTACCTATATCTGTCTACAAGCTCTTTCTGTCTTCTTCATAACATATGTTCCTACCTATCTTTGAGTAGTCTGCAAATTTAGCTACCATGCCTTTGCTCCCTTCATCTAAATCATTGATGCAAATTGTAAAAAAAATTGAGGCCCCAGCATCGACCCCTGTGGGACTCCACTCATCACATCCTACCAATCAGACAAAGACCCATTCATGCATACTCCCTGATTATTGCCAGACAGCCAATTTTCTATCCAGGCTAATATGTTACCCCCTACACCATGAGCTTTTATTTTCCACAATAACCTTTGATGTGGCACATTATCAAATGCTTTCTGGAAATCCATGTACAGTACATCTACAGGCTCCCCTCTATCCACCACACATGTTACTCCTTCAAAGAACTCTAATAAATTGGTTGAACATGATTTCCCTTTCATAAAACCATGCTGACTCTTCCCGATTACCTTGAACTTTTCGAAGTGCCTAGCTATAACCTCTTTAATGATCAACTCTAACACCTTCCCCAAGACAGACATCAAGCTAACTGGCCTATAGTTTCCTGCCTCCTTCCTTTCTTGAATAGTGGGGTCATATTTGCTACTTTCCAGTCTGATGCCTCATAGATGGTGGACAGACTTTGGGGAATCAGGAGGTGAGTTACTCGCCACAGAATTCCAAGCCCCTGACCTGCTCTTGCAGCCACAGTATTTAGATGACTGGTCCAGCTCAGTTTCTGGTCAATGGTAACCCCAAGGGTGTTGATAGTGGGGGATTCAGCGATGGTAATGCCATTGAAATGGGCAATGATTAGATTCCCTCTTGTTGGAGATGGTCATTGCCTGCCACTTGTGTGGCATGAATGTTACTTGCCACTTGTCAGCCAAAGCCTGGATATTGTGCACGTCTTGCTGCATTTGGACATGGACTGCTTCAGTATCTGAGCAATTGCAAATGGTGAACATTGTACAATCATCAGCGAACATCCCCACTTCTGACATTATGATGGAAGGAAGGTCACCGATGAAGAAGCTGAAGATGGTTAGGCTGGGGACACTGCCCTGAGGAACTCCTGCAATGATGTCCTGGAACTGAGATGATTGACCTCCAACCATCACAACCATCTTCCTTTGTGCTAGGTATGACTCCAAATAGCAGAGAGTTTTCCTCTGATTCCCATTGACTCCAGTTTTGCGAGGGCTCCTTAATGCCACATTCGGTCAAATACTGCCTTGATGTCAAGGGCGGTCATTCTCACCTCACCTCAAGAGTTCACCTCTTATGACCATGTTTGCACCAAGGCTGTAATGAGATTGGGAGCAGAGTGACCCTGGCGGAATCCAAACTGAGCGTCAGTGAGCAGGTTATTGCTAAGCAAATGCTGCATGATAGTACTGTTGATGACCTCTTCCATCACTTTACTGATGAGTAGACTGACGGGGTGGTTAATTGTCCGGGTTGGATTTGTCCTGATGTTTGTGTACAGGATATACTTCGGCAATTTTCCACATTGCTGGGTAGATGCCAGTGTTGTAGCTGTACTTGAACAGCTTGGCTAGGGGTGCGGCAAGTTCTGGAGCACAAGTGTTCAGTACAATTGCCGTAAAATTGTCAGGGCCTGTAGCAGTTGCGCTATCCAGTGCCTTCAGCCATTTATTGATATCACATGGAGTGAATCGAATTGGCTGAAGACTGGCAACTGTAATGCTGAGGACCTCCAGAGGAGGCCAAAATGGACCATCCATTCGGCACTTCTGGCTGAAGGTTGTTGTGAATGCTTCAGCCTTATCTTTTGCACTGATGAGCTGGGCTCCTCCATCTTTGAAGATGGGGACATTTGTGGAGCCTCCTCCTCCAGTAAGTTGTTTAATTGTCCACCACCATTCATGACTGGATGTGGCAGGACTGCAGAGCTTAGATCTAATCTGTTGGTTGAGGATTCGCTTAGCTCTGTCCATCACTTGCTGCTTATGCTATTTGGCATGCAAGTAGTCCTGTGTTGTAGCTTCACCAGGTTGACATCTTATTCTTAGGTATGCCTGGTGCTGCTGCTGGCATGCCCTCCTGCACTTTGCATTGATCCAGGGTTGATCCCCTGGCATGGTGGTAATGATAGAATGGGGCATATGCCGGGCCATGAGGTCATAGATTGTGGTTGAGTACAATTCTGCTGCTGCTGATGGTTCACAACACCACATGGTTGCCCAGTTTTGAGTTGCTAGATCTGTTTGAAATCTATCCCATTTAGCACAGTGGTAGTGCCTCAGAACAGGATGGAGGGTATCCTCAATGTGAAGGCCGGATTTCGTCTCCACAATGACTGTGGGTGGTCACTTCTACCGATACTGTCATAGACAGATGCATCTGCGGCAGGCATGTTGGTGAGAATGAGGTCATGTTTTTCCCTCTTGTTGGGTCCCTCACCACCTGCCTCAGGCTTAGTCTAACAGCTATGTCATTTAGGACTCGGCAGCTTGGTCAGTAGTGATGCTGCTGAGCCAATCTTGGTGATGGACATTGAAGATTGAAGTCCCCCACCCAGAGTACATTCTGTGCCCTTGCCACCCTCAGTGCTTCCTTCATAAAATGTTCAACATGGAGGAGCACTGATTAATCAGCTGAAGGGGATGGTGAGGGGCAGTATGTAGTAATCAGCAGGAGGTCTCCTTGCCCACGTTTGACCTGATACCATGAGGCTTCATGGAGTCCGGAGTCAATGTTGAGGACTCTCAGGGCAACTCTCTCCTGACTGTATACCACCGTGCTGCCACCTCTGCTGGCTCTGTCCTGCTGGTGGGACAGGATATACCCAGGGATGGTGATGGTGGTGTCTGAGACATTGTCTGTAAGGTGTGATTCCATGAGGATAACTATGCCAGGCTGTTGCTTGAAGGAAATTCAAGAACCAGAAGTAGTTGATCCTTTCTCTCCAGACCAGCGCCGTGCAGCACTGTTGTGGCACTGTTTTAACTTCACTGAGAATATGAACAGTGTAAATGGGATTTCTGCTGCATTTCTGCCAAAATGACAGCAATGCAGTGGCATGAAATCTGTGGAAAAGGACCATAAGCTCGCCAGAGAATCCTGCTGGCAAATGTACAAATTTGGATGTTGGGATTGGACTCAGCTGAGATTGCTCCGTGTTTCATTATCCTGGCTATCAAGTATCACACATGTAAATAATCAGCATTTGAAGGAAGTATTTGAAAGCTACATGGTACCCTAGCACCCCATGGTACCCCAGGCCTTCAGAAGACAAGGAGAAAAAAATAACACCCAAAAACTATTTTCAGAGAATATGAAAGTTTGCAGACCGTTCTGAAGTTAGTACTTTTGGCTTTGATATCTAGCAGCCAAAGAAATTGGTGCACTCACAATCAGGTTAAGGTTACTGCACATTCAGGCTAATTATGTGTTCAGCTGAACAAAAGTTTCATTATATCAGGGAATTGTAGCACTATACCCATTTACATAACACTATGTCAGAATACAACATAGTATAATTTTGCTTCGGATGGTAGCACTCCTGATTTTAAGTTCAAAGTTTTAGGCTCAAATTGCACATAATCTAGGCCAACAATAAAACCATGAGCCCAGACCCTGGCTGTCCACAGTGGCGATGTCAGCCTCACCCACAGGTTACCTGCTGTTGTTGCATGCCAGGAGCGCAAAAATCAGAATATTTTGTGTACTATTAGTGAGTTTGCTGATTTATGCAGTCGTTAATGAACACAGATTCCATAAACAAGCAAGCCAAGCCCTGATAAATGCCCAAAAATTCAACCTTATAGCAGTTTCCAAGGAAGACATTTTGACTTTGGGAGATAGTACAAAATGGCCAATAGCAAATCAGCCTCACGTTATATATCCCTCCTGATTTTCAATTCTATTGACTTCTCTTCTGTAAAGCGCCATGGGATTTTTTAAAGCTTAAACATCATAAGTTGTTTAGTTCTTACTTTCCATGATAAAAACCAAAGGCCCGATTTTAACTGGGGCCAGTTCTTGGCAATTGAATTTTGATGTCAGTTCAAAAGTTACCCGCTGTAGCAAAGAGCAGGACCAGGGTATTATGACTCCGGGTCTTATTTAAATCTTGCTGGCCAACTTCTCATCCATTTTGGCAGTAGGTTGATGGCAAGTTGCCCAAAGTTGCAAGACGTGGAGATCACTTGCCAAATGGTTAAGGGTGTGAGATCAACTGCCGGACTATTTCATGGAGATCCCAGCAAGATAATAGGCCTATGGCATCCCTGAGCATTCCTGTTCCACTTAGGAAAATATATACTTAACATTTTAGGCCTATTTGAATCAGGATCCGCTTCTGCATTGAGTTGGTTTGGGGAGGAAAACTCACTGCCATTTCTTGTTCAGGCCTAGTAAAAATTACAATCCAGTCCTGACATGCATATGTTAAAAATGACTCCATTAGCTTTAGTGACTGTTCTGTCAGTAGAGAAGGTTAAAATACAAACCTGTGAGCCCCATTGGTTTAGAGTGGATAAGCAACTTCTGTCACATTTAACCACTCACTCACCTAACTTCCACAGAGCAGATAGGGATAAAATCTCTACAAATTTATTCAACAATATTTTGATTAATGAAAATAAGGAAGATAATTAATATTGAAGTGGACAGTTTTCAATATTCTTTTCAGGTGTGACTGGATGACTGTATCAACAATTCCCAGAGAGATTTGAATACTGTCCAATCATTCCATAGCACAAAGTAAAAGGTAACATACATTTACAAAGCAGTACAGAAATGTGGTGGAAAATATCATTCTATATTGTATGATATATGAATTTAAAAGCATAATATTTTCTTGATATGGGTGAGAAAGGCTATGTAGGCAGATCTTTGCTTATCTGTCCAAATAAAGCGATAGTTCCTACAGCCCCAATACAGAGCATGAAACTATTGTTTAAACAAACTTAAGGCTTTCAATTCCATCATTCTGTCAGGCAATTTTTTTCAAGCATTAATCACTCCTTGCATGAAGAAGAGCTTGCTGGCATTGATCTTAGACTTGCCTTGATCTCGTTTGAACTTGTGACTCATGGGCTGGATTTTCAGGCTGTAAACTGGATGTGCAGCATACCCCGCATGAACGCAAAATAGGACGTGATGACATTGGGTCTGCAATATGATGTCAGCAGTCCAGTCTCCAAAATTATGGAAGACAAATGAGTGTGGAAATCAGAAGCCCTTGTGTCATTTTGAAATGACTAATTATCAAGCTTGTTGATGATCCATTCATTTGCAATTTTTCTGTTGCCCGCTGAATTCTTCAGCCATCAGGCGTGAAAAGGTTTGGGAGTAAATTGACAAGGTAGTATTCAATGAATGGCATGACACTAGGAAGTTCTGAGCAACAAAGGGACCTTGGCGTGTGTGCCCATTGATCTCTGAAGGCAGAGGGGCATGTTAGTGGGGTGGTGAAAAAGGCATATGTGACACTTGCCTTTATCAATCGAGGCATAGATTATAAAAGTAGGGTGGTCACGTTGGAGTTGTATAGAACCTTGGTGAGGCCACAGCTAGAGTACTGTGTGCAGTTCTGGTCGCCACATTATAGGAAGGATGTGATTGCACTGGAGGGGGTGCAGAGGAGATTCACCAGGATGTTGCCTGGGATAAGACACTTAAGTTATGAAGAGAGGTTGGATAGGCTTGGGTTGTTTTCGTTGGAGCAAAGAAGACTGAGGGGTGACCTGATCAAGGTGTACAAGATTGAGAGGGGCATGGACAGGGTGGATAGGGAGCAGCTGTTCCCCTTAGTTGAAGGGTCAGTCACGAGGGGACACAAGTTCAAGGTGAGGGGCAGAAGGTTTAGGGGGCGATGTGAGGAAAAACTTTTTTTACCCAGAGGGTGGTGATGGTCTGGAATGCGCTGCCTGGGAGGCTGGTGGAGGCGGGTTGCCTCACATCCTTTAAAAAGTACCTGGATGAGCACTTGGCACGTCATAACATTCAAGACTATGGGCCAAGTGCTGGTAAATGAGATTAGGTAGGTAGGTCAGGTGTTTCTCACATGTCGGTGCAAACTCAATGGGCCGAAGGGCCTCTTCTGCACTGTGATTCTGTGAGTGGTTTAAGGCAGCTATGATGAACCAACACAAGGGCAGAAGCAAAGGTCTGTTACCTTCAAATGGCTGAACATAGCAGATTTTGCTGATGAAGCTGGCAGAGTATGTTTTGTTTTACTTTCTGGAGCTTATCATAAGAAATAAAGATTGAGAGTGTAGGGGGCCTTTAACTTCCTGTTAATGGCGTAATCCAAGTGCCGCATGATGCCCTAACCTAGACTCCCGATTGGGCAAGAAACTGTTTTCGCACTGCTAATTAACCGCCTTCCCACTGGATAGTCACTAATTGGCCATGAGGTGCTTGATTCGCTGAGCTGAGATGGTAGGGACGGGAGCGAGTGGATCATTCACTTTCTGTTTCGCCTCCCTCACCCCATCAAAAAATGGAAAATCCAGCCCCATATTCTATTTTCAAGGCATATCTTGAATTAGTGCATCTGCTTCTATGTTATTTCATCTAAATTTCTACATCTCTATAGATCTTTCTCAGTCATCTCATTTCAAACATTACATAGCAATTTGTTTGAAGAGAAGGCCTCCTGCAAGGCAAAAACAAGAAATATACCTTAGGCTAATGCTTGTGAAAATGGCTTCAAAAGGAAAAGAAGCTTGGTTTGAGCCTCAATGAGTGTGCTTCAATAATATAGTCATATTGGAAGTCTGCAGGAACTCTGCAGACAAAAAAGCATCAGTAGCAGAGAGGAAGAATAATTGAGAGTTGGTTCACATAAAAAAGTCACACATAATTCAGTCCCTGATGTGGTTCGGAGCAGTTTGCAAAAGATACTGCTTCAATTCCTAATATGCCTATCCTTTATAGATAGAAAGGAGCTTAAAGACGCTGAATCAACTGTGAGGCCAGCCAAGGCATTAAGTGAACTAACAACCTCTGTCACAGAAAAACCAATGAAATAATGTTGTAAAATATACCACAGTTCTGCTATTGGGAAAAAGACAATTATAGAGATGCTGAGTTAGGGATTTACAGATAGTTCCTTACAATATTACTTATTATAAATGAACTATACACATACACTAGTTCTGTTTCATTGCTGTTTGTACCTCTTTCTTAATAATTTCACCTTTCAGAAATGTAATTTTTTGCAGATGTGGAAAAATCACACATATGCTTTCCATTTTAGTAAGGGTGCTAGGTAGCTCAGCTGGTTAAACATCAGATTGGAAGCCAGGAGGCCTTCAGTTTGAACCTTGGCAAGTTTCATTTGGTCCTTCATGACTTTCATCATAGATCAAATTAGTACTGTATTTTAGGACATGGTGCAGAAGAGAAAACCACATTGATTGCAAAGTGTTCGCTTCAGACGCTCCTGGCTGATAACAAAATAAACAGAGATCAGCATAATTAATGCTCTTCCAGTAATGACAAAGTGAATTTTCCTCTTTCTGTCCTTTTATGATACTGATGTTCTACTTTCTTTCTGCTTTTTTTTCTTAATTTATTGTCTACTCACTTATTCATATTGCCATGGGAAGTTGGCTGAGTATGAGTTACTCAAGATCTACATCATGATTCTTACTTTTTGATTGGTTGCTGGGATGTGTTGATGAGGTTAGCTGAAGTGAAATTTGCTTAAGGTTGGCCACCCTGTAGTCATGATGCATCACAAAGCAAGACATAAACTCAGGGTCACATTTTACTCATGTTGCTGTTGAAGGCGGAATGAATATCAATGCTGATCCTCAAATTGTGTCTTCAGCAATGTAAGAACACATTATAGATTTAGGATTTAAAATGATGAGTTTCCTGACGGCCTTGTGAGTGATGGCACTGTCACAAAGATCCCAAATTCAATTACAAGTCAGCTGGTATTGTGGTGGCAATTTGGGTGGCTTCAGGAGAAGAAGTGCTCCAATTTCTGACTGACCCCAGCTGAGAAGTATATGTGTGGACAACAGGAAATGTCAGAAGTGATTTTTGTAGTGCCGCTTGTCAGAGTGGCATATCTCATAAACAATCACTGCTAAAATCACTGCCTAAAAATCACTCTTGATGAACGACCATCTGGGCATAGCATCAAAATTATTGATGTGCTTGAAATCATTCCACTGCAAGAGTGCGTAACTTCAGGAAAGTAAGAGGGTAGAAAAATTAAAGTTAATTAAAAAAAGATCTTAGTTGATAAGCTGCCAGATTAGTTCAATTTAAAAAAATTAATTCTATTTCTAGCTGCTCCGAACAAGTTCACCATTTGGTTTAGTTTTGATTAAGACATGCCAGCACTTGTAACACATGTAAATGATGTGCCCTTATAAATAGGCTTGGTAAATTAATCAGCACTAATATTAATTGCACTTCATGGCAGGAAGCAAACAGACAATACAAAGCTAGAGAATACTCAACTGATATGTGACATATGCAATGGAAGAAACAACTTATCTGGACAGTATTGTTTGACTTTTTCACGTGATAGCCACATTACCAGCTCGAATGCGTTGTTTCAAAGCATTTAACCTACACTGCAGGATCCATCAGTACTCTCCTGTGTTTAAGTAACCCTAAGGGCTACCTGTCTTCCACCCATTATTTAGTTTTTCTTTAACTAACTTTCAGGCATCTTAACACCCATTTAAGTGCATCTATACCTCTCAGTTTTAACTGACATCATGACAACAGCGTGTATTCCAGGAGTTCGTGGTTTCTGTCTCCCTCAGGTAGAAAGTGCACTTTTCCACTCAGAGACTGAAAAGTACTTTTGGTCCAAAGAAGAAAGAAGCCAAACTGTTAAAAGATACATAAACTTCATAAATATATAGCAGGTTCTTAACCATTTGAAAGAGAAAAGCCAGGTTAATGTTTTGGATAGGGCCTTCCATAAAAAAAAAGCTCAAAAACTTCAAAATCCTGAAAGGCTTCCACCCCAAAGAATTAACCCATCGTTTCTCTTCAGATGCAATGGGCAGAATCTTGTCCTTGGATGGCGGGTGGGTAGCTGACCCCCGCCACTGAATGGGGCCTGCTGCCATTTTAAGTGGGTGGGCCAATTAAGGCCCGCCCAGCGGCATCCCCAACGGGAAGTGCTATGCGCTTCCTGTGCGGGGTTGGGGGGGGAGGGATTCCCCATCTGTCAAAGTGCGCTCTTTCACACATGTGCGCGAAAGAGCGCACTTCTCCCTGAGGTAAAGTCCTGTCTCAGGGAGAATACTGACAGTGGTAAAAACTTTAAAAATAGAAACATTTAAAAATTATTAACATGTCCCCTCATGTGACAATGTCACACGAGATGGGACATGTTAATAAAGAACAGATAAACTTTATTATTTTTGTACAAAACGCACATGAAACTTCATCCCGCCAGTGGATGAAGTTTCATGAATAATCTGCAATCCGCTTGGGCTCCCGGCCTGCCCGCCAGCCTTAAGGTTGGACGGACAGGACTTTAATTACTTTAATTATCCTGTCAATGGCCTCAATTGGCCATTGACAGGTCGGCGGGCGGACAGCTGATTTTGCTGTCCTCCTGCCTTCCTAAAAATTTAAAGGGACCGGGATGATGTCAGGGATTCCTCCTGACATCATCCCGCGTCATTTTCCGCTCGGCGACCAGGCCCCGCCCCCAAATCGCTGAGGGGAAAATCCTGGCCAATGTATGTGACATTCATGTTTTCAGTATTTGCTGTTAAGTTCTTTTCAGTTCAGCTTTTATATTATATGTGCATTTTGGCAACTTCTGGTAATTGCTAGTTAGCTTTGAGTTCTGATAAGGTGTCCAGTTGAACAATTCTTTGGATTGCCTTCCAGGTGACTTCACTGGATGCAAAAATCAGGCAAGATGTATGACAGACAGCTGACCCACTACCATCCATTTTGTCATCATGTACTGTGAGGGTTCGTGATCCTCGGGCCATGGTCAGCATTAGTATTTGTAGTTGAGGTCAGAAGAGGAGTTAAGATGAAAGCATTATGGTTTAACATTAAAATTAGGATCTTGGGCTGAAGTTTATGACATGGTGATATAGTGGTGCAAGACAAGTGGCAGCAAGATTAAATTCAGGTACAAAATGATGAACAGCTTTAAATTGCATTACATGGCATGAGACAACCCTCGACACTTTTGTCAGACTGCAACAAAGTCGCACCATCAGAGAGTGTTGAAAACCCAGCCTCATGACTGCAGGGAAAAGCTTTGGAGGCACAGCTCCAAGCTAGTGCTCAAGTAACGAGCTGGTAAGCAGACGGATCCCTTGTGGTGAGATTGCAGTGCATAGCCTGACAGTTCCATGAGTGGGACATTAAGTTGAGAGGACCAGCACGGGGTTAGCTCAGTCAGGAAAGGCGAGTGACTAGTTTTGGCCGGATTGGTAGCGAGCAAGGGAGAGTCAAACAAAAAAAACCCAAAGGGCAGAAAAATGCGCTCGTTGAGCGGGCACGCACCGCCACCCCCCCCCCACCCCCCCCACCGCCCGAACGAGCGTAAAATGATACTCGATGACATCAGGCGAGCGTCCCGACGTCATTGCACACTCGTACGATATTTTGGTCGGCGGGCACACACGGGACTTGGCAGCATGCTCACTGATAATTAACAGGCCTATTAAGGTCATTAAAGATCTAATTAAATGAAAATTTTCAATGCCCGCCGTACCTTATGGTTGGCGGGCAGACAAAAAGGCCAAGCGGCCTTTGGATTTTTTGTGAAATCTCATCCACGGGTGGGATGAGGTTTCAATCAGTCACTAAAAAGAAATTAAAAAATTTTCAAACTAATTTCGAACATGTCCCTGCTCATGTGACAGAGTCACTGGGGTGGGGGGGGGAGACATGTTATTAACAATTTTAAAATCTTTCATTTTTATTTTCAAAAATCTTCATCTCCCTGAGGCAGCTCTACGCCTCAGGGAGCTTTTTCTGTGCGCACCAGCGTGCAAGCGCGAACTTCCGCGCTCGCCCTCCTTCTCCCCCCCACACTGAGCGCTGCAGCGTGCGTTTCACACTGGGTGGGCCTTAATTAGCCCGCCAGTGTGAAATCGCGGTCGGGCCCTGATCACGGGCGCTGGTTGCTTTCGCAGCCTCTCCCGGGCCTGCCTGCCACGCCCGCCCGACGAGGGCAAAATTCTGCCCAAAGAAACTGTTATAAAAACTCAGCCAGGCAAGTTTGTGATTGTGATTATAACGGCCGGCTTTGGGAGTTTCTGATTAATAAGCTGAATAAAAAGCAAAGAGGCGATTGCTCCGTGGTGCGTTCCCACCACAACTCGTCTTCACGGGCAGAGTATCGGAAAAGCGTGTGAAAGCGGCTACAGCGACACTCATTCCAGGTACTACAGAAGAAGGGAGGTCAAAATTATATTGTCAGAAAGTCCACAAAATTCCCCAGTTTGAATTGGGATGCAAGTGACTTACTATCCGAATTCAAACAGTTTAAACAGTGTACAGAGCTAAGGTTTCTTGATTCAGGTGTGTCTGAACCAGACAAACAAGCCATAAAAATTTTCCTAGCAATTGAACAAGCTGAACACATCAGGATTAACAGCAGAAAAGCTAAAGGTTCCCCAAAAGATATGGACTACATTGGGAGACCAAAGTAGTCAGAATAAGATTAAACTTCCGTCATCATTGACTAAGTTCATGCCATTTTGATAATGGCCCACAGAATCCATAGACCATTTTGTCAGCAGATGCGGAGGAAAGGGTACATACTGTGATTTTTCAGACACAGAGCTGGTAGACAGTATTGTTGAATTGGTGATTGCATCCACTCCCATGGAAGAATTCGAGAAAGATCTATTCAACAAGCCCAAAATGTATAGCATCGAAGAGCTCTCAAGGGTGGATGCAAGTATAAATTAATCCTTGCAGGTTGACAAAGCTTACAGACCCTAATTACAACCCCAATTGTTGATACACTCACCAGAACACCCAAACCTAACAAGATGGAAGGTGTGGCCTTCTGCATGCACCAAGGGAATGCCCAACTTTTCATCAATTCTGCAAGGCTTGTGGCAGAAAGGGCCATTGGCAGTGGCAATGCACTAGAGCAAAGGCTGATGGAGCTACAAAGAGCTGTGCACTGATCGAAAAAGACCGTACACAATGGGTACCTTCAAGCAGTAAGAATGACTGACTGTTATCCCATCAGAAACATACATGAGGTGATTGACAATCCAGAAAATGATGATGATGTGCATGGCGAGGCGAAGAACGGCTGTGAGATTAGGTACAAGGCTGGTAACTTGATGGTCACATTGGACACATTTAGCAGATTACCTAACAGCGAAAACAGAAGGTATATGCTTAGGTCTACAAATTGACTTCATTGACATCAAATTAAAGATGTTCCCCAAATTGATCTGGTAGATTTTGCACGATGAAAATGCTAGCAGCTACAAGAAGAAATGGCGAAACAATCCACACAGCAGAAATTGGAAAACCATCGTCGAAGGATGATGTGGTTCAATTCCATATGTCCACAAACACGCAAGAGCATTTTAGCCTCATCGGGATGAGCTAGGCATCTCCTGGGGAGTCATTTTTAAAGGCAGGCAGGTCATCATATCAGAATCTTTGCGATTTGATATTCTTCAACAACTTCATCATGCACATATGGACATAGATCAGATGAAAAGACTTACAAGAGGCACAATCTATTGCCTGGGTATGAACAATAGGTCTGGGAAGACTGTCCTGCAGTCAGCATCACAGTGAAGCAGTCTGGGACGAGCGTCCTGCAGACAGCATTGTGGTGAAGCAGTTTGGGAAGAGTGTCCTGTGGTCAGTTCTTGTTGAAAATAACAAGACTGGCATCACAAGACAGCGCAAGAGCATGGCGGAGAGATCAGAACCAGCGCGAGTGCGGAGAAGCTTCAAAAAGTGACGTCAGCACAAAGGTGATTAGTGAGTAGTGGGTAAGTGTTTTTCTCCAGTTTTTTCTCCAGTTTAAAATAGATTAAGCTAAAGAAAGGTAAGAGTTCCAGTTTTTATTTAAAGTACATAAATAATTTAACTTTTTTTTACTGTATTTAACCTAAAGGAATGTTTTTTTTCAACTAGAGGCATGGAAAGGCAGCTCAGTCTTGTGTTATGTGCCGCCTGCAACATGTGGGAAGTCCTGGATGCTCAGATCAATCACTCTGCTCACTTTACTCATAGGTTTTGTCCCCCTGCCTTTCCCTCCCAAGCTATGGCTACTTGGCTGGCCCATTAGACACAGGCACCAGGCACCAGGCACCATGCACCCAGTTGTCTCCCTGATACTTCCTTCCTGTTCCATGCGTATTACAATGGTTAACTCATAAATGCTGACTACTGCTTGCCTTTAAGCTGTTAAGTGTTGTGAGCTTCCTTAGAGCAGTTCAGCACAGGAGGCATCTAGGTCAGTCCAGAGCCTGGGATTGGGTAGACACAAGCTCTTCCTCAGCAACTTGCAAACTCATCTCCCAACATGATAGAATTTCACATTCAAGTTGAAGGTAAGATGTGTGGGTCTAAGACTAGTGTTTTAAACCTAACTAAAGATATGAAGGCAGAGTTGGCTAAAGTGAATGGGGAAACTAGATTAAAAGGTGGGGCAGTAGAGATGCAGAGGCATACTTTTAAGGAGATATTTAATAACTTTCAACAAATATTTATCCCAATGCGAAAGAAAGATTTCTGTGGAAGGATGCATCATCTGTGGCTAAATAAGGAAGTTAAGGATAGTATCAAATTGAAAGAAACACTATACAAATCTGCAAAGATTAGTGGCATGTCAGAAGGTTGGGTAAATTTTAAGAACCAGCAAAGAATGACTAAATAAAAAGAGGAAGAAATTAGAGTATGAGAGAAAGCTAGCTAGAAATATAGAATTAAATAGTAGGAGTTTCTACAAGTATTTAAATAGGAAGAGAATAACTAGAGTGAGTGTTGGCCCTCTCGACAGTGAGTTTGGGGAATTAATAATAGAAAACAAGGAAATGGCGAAAGCATTGAATAGGCATTTTTGTGTCTGTCTTCACTTTGAAAACTTCCCAAAGATACTTGAAGGTCAAAGGGTAAAAGGGAGGAAGGAACTTAAAACAATCACCATCAGCAGGGAAAAGGTACTGCAAAACTATTAGACCTAAAAGCTGACAAGTCTCCAGGGCCTGATAACCTGCATCCTCAGGTCTTAAAAGAAATGACTGCAGAGATAGTAGAGGCTTTGGTTACAATCTTCCAAAATTCATTAGAAGGGTCCCAGGACATTGGAAATTAACAAATGCAACACCTCTATTCAAGAAAGGAGGGAGACAGAAAGTGGAAAACTGCAGGCCAGTTAGCCTAGCATCTATCATAGAGAGGTTATAGCAGAATATGTAGGAAATCACATTGGAATCAGGCAGAGTCAACATGGGTTTGTAGGAGGGAAGTCATGTTTAACTAATTCATTAGAGTTCTTTGAGAAAGTAACAAGCAAGGTGGATAAAGGGGACCCTGCTGATGTGGTGTACTTGGATTTCTAAAAGGAATTCAATAAGGCGCCACATTAAAGATTACTACACAAAATAAGAACTCATGATGTAGAGGGTAACCCATGGATAAAAGATTGGTTAAGTAACAGGAGGCAAAGAGTAGGGATAAATTGGTCTTTTTCAGGTTGGCAAGCTGTAACTAGTCGAGTGCCACAGGGAACAGTGCTGGGGCCTCAACAATTTTCAATCTATACCAATGACTTGGATGAAGGGACTGAATGTATGGGAGCTAAATTTGCCAATAACACCAAGATAAGTAGGAAAGTAACTTGTCAAGAGGAGGTAAAGATTCTACAAAGGGATATAAATAGATTAAGTGAGTAAGACAAAATGGCAGATAGAGTATAATGTGGGAAAATGTGATCTTGTCCACTTTGGCAGGAAGAATACAAAAGCAGTATACAATTTTAATGGGGAGAGATTTCAGAACTCAGTGGTACAGAGGGATTAGTGTGCCCTGCTACGTGAATCACAAAAAATTAGTATGAAGTACAGCAAGTGATTAGGAAGGCAAATTAAATGTTGGTGTTTGTTGCAAGGTGAATGGAATATAAAACTAGGGAAGTTTTACTGCAGCTGTACAGGGCCTTAGTGAGACAACATCTAGAGTACTGTGTACAGTTTTGGTTTCCTTATTTGAAAAAAATATATAATTGTGTTAGAAGCAGTTCAGAAAAGGTTCACTTGACTCATTTCTTGGATGAAGAAAGGTTGAACAAGTTGGGCCTACACCTATTGGAGTTGAGAGGAATGAGAGGTGATCTTATTGAAACATATAAGATCCTGAGGGGACCTGGTAGGTTAGGGATTAACTGGGTGGGTGTTTCCTCTTGTGG
This sequence comes from Cetorhinus maximus, assembly GCF_964194155.1. NCBI lineage: Eukaryota > Metazoa > Chordata > Chondrichthyes > Lamniformes > Cetorhinidae > Cetorhinus > Cetorhinus maximus. The sequence goes on along the minus strand of NC_135886.1, from coordinate 114,581,794 downwards.
GGGAGACTAGAACTAGGGGTGACAATTTAAAAATAAGAGGTCTCCCTTTTAAGACGGAGTTGAGGAGAAATTCAGAGTGTTGTTAGTCTGTGGAATTCACCCCAGAAAGCAGTGGAATTAAACAGATTTTTGATAGACAAGGATGTTATAGGTTATGGGGGCAGATGGAAAAGCTGAGTTGAGACCACAATCAGATCAGCCATGGTGGAGCAGGCTCAAAAGGCTGAATGACCTACTCCTGCTCGTCAGTCCTAGTCCTAACATAACAGCGCAAAAACTTGAAATCCTGTCAGCTGAGTGAGGCAGTGACCTATAATTTGACCATTGTGCTTTTGTGGTAATTGGAACCTTGCAACAGGAATTCCAGGATTCCACTGATCACCAATCTGAGAAGGGAATTTAGCTTTGTTGTCAGGGAAAGCTGAGAGTTACTGTGTCTATCAAATGATTTCCCCTTGAAGTCTGCCTCGAGGTGGCTTGGATGCAAAGGTACAAGGTGAGAGGATAAGGCAAGAATAAAATATGCACAAAGAGAACAAGGGAGAATGTATGTGAATGAAACACAGAAATCAGACAAATACAGAAATACATAGGCAGAGTTGTTTTGAGAGAAGGAAAGGTATGCAGGAAAGAGAGGAGATGAGGAGAAGGGCGAAGAAAGCAAAAAAAGTGTGAAATGCATACAGATGAAGAAAACAGAAAGAGAAGACAACAAACCAAACAAGGAAAATGAGCCAGATTGGTCTGAATGGGGGCAAAGTAGAAATCACCATTACAGGAAAAGAAAGGTAGATTTTATTTTTGGCTATGACCAATGCCATGAAAGATTAAGTCATGCGTTACAACAGTAATTTAATTATTTGGATTTTAACAAGGTTCTCCCTTTTTACTTATTTTTATTGATTAAAATGGTGCTTTGATAAATACCTTGAAAAATTTTTGAGTAATTTGAACTGCTGCCAGAAATTCATTAGCTACATCTAAAACTATCAGATTTACGAGGAAATAACATATTTTAGCTTCTTTGAAAGTCGAGTGGGAAGAGGCATTGCCTGGGAACACTAAGTCATACAGACTGGAAACTTGTAGGCTGAATCCCTATTCTATGCTGAGTTACAACTGCTTGTTAGTATCAAAGCAAAATATTGTGATGGTTTGGAAATGTGAAATAAAAACAGAAAATGCTGGAAATCCTTAGCAAGTCTGGGGGTGGAGAGAGAACAGAGTTAACGGGCTGTATTTTCTGAACCCCATGATGGCAGTCATTGGGGGTGGATGGGGCTGGGATATAATGGGGAGCGCATTGAGATGGATCCCTGATGCATTTCGGCTGCTGGGAAAGATTCCCGGAAGTGGGCAGGAATGTGGATCAGTTGCCTGCACCATGGAGGCAGGAAGCCAATTTACATAATTAATGCCCCATTAATGGGTGATTTTCCAGCCTCAATAGCATTTTACTGGCGGCACAGCAGAACTCCTGTTGAAAGGCCACAGAGCTGGTATATCGGGCTGGATTTCCAATACAGAATCGGAAACCTGACGCCCAGATTCATTTCCACATCCCAACTTGGCATGCATCAGCCTAATTGGTCCAGGGTGAGTTCAGCCCCCAATAAACGATGCCGGAAGCAGCCTGGAGGTGAGACCTAGAAACCGAAGACCCTTTGAAAAGGCTAACAGTTGCCATGCGTTGGTTTGGTGTTCACTGCTGAGATGGAGCAGCAGGGGCTCAGGGCCCACTGTTGGCATGGGCAAGCATTGAGGGATGGCAACAATGTTCTCCGATGCCTCCCTTGAGGCTTTAATTGAGGCAGTGATAGACTGTTCCACAGCTGATGCCTGGAATGAATTGGATGCATAAAAATTCAGGGCGATGGTGACCTTGATGACTGCAGGTAGGGGGCAGCCACGGGTAGTGTGAGGCCTCAGGTCATTGCAGACCAGAGCACAAATGTCTGAGACAAACTGCCTGGATAGGCACAGCATCTTATGGGACTGGCTGTCTGCCATTTGCAGGTAGCTGACTCTTGGGCAGGACACTGGATATCCTGGGTAGCGCCTTCTTAATTCTCCTTGCAGGCCTGCTCTATGCTCCTCTGGCCTGCCCCTGACCAAAAGGATGAATCTGCTGAAGCTCCTCGTCGCTACACCGTCCAATAGCAGAGTAACCTGTTCCCATCTCAACTCCCTCAGCCAGCGTTTGTTCACTCCCCAGGTCTTTCTCTGCCAACCTCTGCTGCCTAAGTGATGCCTGCAGCCTCATGTCCCCCCTAAGAGTCCAACCACGCACAAATGCAAGGCTCTCAACTCTAGCAGTGGCAACTCTGTGCCACCGGTTGAGCACCAGAGCATTATTCTCCACTTAAGTTTGTTAAACAGTGTACTCATTAGCGCTCATGGCTCCCCGGTGTCTACACGACGATTACCCCCGACATGTCCCAGACACTGCATGTCCCCGCGCCTGCTGATTAAAAATTTAAAACTGCTCCTCTGAGGCCTGTCATTGAGCTCAGCAATGAGTTCAACAACATTTTAATTGGAGGTTTGCACGTTCTTGGCTCCTGCTCTCTCTTTGAAAATCATTCCCTAGGTGTTGGGATCCAGTGACACCTTTCAGGAATGTGATTTTCTTTGCAAGCCTGGACCTGTGCTTTGCGCCCCCCATGGGCAATTCAAAATTCAGCCCATTAACTGGTTTCTCTCCCCACAGATGCTGCCATACCTGCTGAGTATTTCCAGCATTTGCTGTTTTTATTTAATATTTCCAGCATCTGCAGTTACCTGAGTACATTTCTTCTTTGAGCCTTGAAATATAAGCTTCAACCCATTTAACCCTCTTTTCAAGCTCACCAGGCACAATATGCTTCAAAACCTGTATCGGGGGTTGCTTCTTAATTTTTAATATCACTTATGCTTTTCCACAAAAATACTTTAAGAGAAATGGAAAATACAGTGCAGGCATCAGTGAGGATAATTTTCTCTTAAACACTGAAAAAATTGCAATTGGAAGACCATAAAAAAATGACTTTATTGCTGCTGCTCCACCTAAACACCTGTCCAAGCTATTCAGAAAGCCCCTGCTCCTCTAGCCCGAATCAGTACATTTGAAGGATACGCACATTTGAGGGTTGAAGGTGTGTGCCATTTTGTGGACTGAGATTTGTGTGGATGGAGGAGTTGGTGGGCAGCCATAAAAGATCAAGGAGATTGGGTGTATTGTGGTTGCACTTGCAACTCATGCCCAAAATTCCACAGTCTTTAAACCATGTAATTGGATTGCACGCAGATTACGAGTGTAAAATGCAGGGAAATTTCAGCCCATAAATTGGTTTGAATGTCTTATCTACAACAACAACAAAACAAACTTATATTTATGTGGCACCTTTACCATTAATAGATTGCTGGCATTTGCAATTTAGGCTCACATATGACAAATTACTTGGACAAATTATTGGAGGCACAAATGGAACCATACTTCGTTAAGGGAAGATGGCCTTCAGCGGAGATGTAAGAGAGATTATTTTAAATTCTGGAACAAATGCAAAACAAGAACTGTAGAATCATGGGTTAACAAAAGGTAGAATTTTCTTCAAGAAAAAAATAGAAAAAAATCTATTGACCAGGCTGTTTAAAGAATGTTCTACTGTTTTAATTACAATGTCTGCTACACTAATAAGTCTCTAGCTGCTATGTAAACCACTGTGCAATAAACAAACTGTCTTGTTACTTTCTCTGGGGAATCAGGCAGTGTCATTCTGCTTTGTGGACATCAAAGTCTGTTACCCTTTCATGAATGTCACTGTGACACTCCTGTCGAGCATTAACATTCCCCTTGCAGCAGTTAGTTTCAACAGCATAATCATAATCACATGTGCGACCTGCTCATTTTGTAATACTCCCATAATGTACTTAACAGATTTTATAAAAAGCAACAAAGACCAGGAGGCAATTACACATTGCAGTTCAATTTCAGATTTCTGCTGACACCCATAAGCCAAAGCGATAACCTCATCACAAGGTAATTAGAGTGTGGAGACCTTTTGGCCAGAATAAGCTCATCCATTTAGAAAAAGGCACAGTCTCCTCCTCTTCAACTAGGTGTCCAATTGTCTTGTAAATTGTAGGGTTTTTGCCTCCACTACCTGATGTGAAAGAATAGAGCACTCTGCCCAAAGAACTTACTGCAATTGAACCTAATTTCAGAGGTCCTTTAATGTGTCATTGTGTTGATTATTTCATATGTAGTACCCTCAGCCATCTGAATAAAGACTAGCTTACATGTGAATGTCATAAGCAACGTTCCCCCGAAGCGACATGTGTGGCTGCACAGCAACCAGAAATTTCCTGCACCACCACACACAAGTTACCATATGTGTGCAACAGTACATTAAAAATTTAAAGAACCTGAGCACTCAAACAAGGGGCAGCACAGTGGCGCAGTGGTTAGTGCTGCTGCCTCACGGCTCCAGGGATACGGGTTCGATTCTGACCTCGGGTGTCTGTCTGTGTGGAGTTTGTATGTTCTGCCTGTGTAGACATGGGTTTCTGCCGGGTGCTCTGGTATCCTCCCACTGTCCAAAGACATGCTGGATAGGTGGATTGCTTAAGGTTAAAATTGCCCCTTTAGTGTGAGTGTATTGTATGGTGGTCCCATCCTGGATGCGCCCCACCTAATGCCCATTGCCTGTCAGGATAAGCTCCAACTCCCTGCAACCCTGAATTGGATAAAGCAGTTCTGGAACAGTGAGTGAGCCCTCAAACAAATCACCCACTTACTACACAAAAAAAAAATTGGGGGTCTGCTGGTCATAAAGACTTTTCATCCTACATTTAGACATCACAAAGTAAACAAAAGCTAAATAAATAAAATTTATTTGAGACATAAAAATGTTATAAAATGTAATAAAGAAAACAATAGCAGAATGATGAAGGGACTAGTTAGCTCAGTTGATAATATGGTGCAGAATAATGTCAACAGCACAAGTTCAAACCCTATATTGGCTGAGGTAGTTCTTGGAACCTTCCTCCTCACCTTATCCCATATCGATATTAGCAACCCTCAACTTGGGTTGTTTCTGTCTAATTCTGCAAAGCTAGTTTTGTGCTTGTGTGGTAAGTTGAAAACCCACTCCCAGAGTCATCCACTCTTGGCCTGTAGAAATAATGATGAGGATAATCTTTTGATGCACAACAAAATTGCAGCTCCTGATAATCTGCTCAAGCACTCTCAGCCTTCCAACTCTGGAAGAGAATGTTGGGACTGATTGAGAAGTAAAGGGGAAAAGGTTTTGTTTGCTGATATAAATAGGAAATGATGGCAAGGCACAGCGGAGCCTGTCAGCAGCTAAAGGGGGGAAGAACGATTTGACATTTCAGGTGGAGAATGTGGACAGCTGGCTAGCCGATGAGCTGGCTCCCTGGCCCCATTCTGCCCTTGGGCTATTTTCACAGACGTGGGATGGAGTGGGAGGAGGGGGAAGGGGGTGTGACAGGGCTATCCACCTGCATGTGGCGGTTAGCCAATCAGGCTTGTTAAAGCCACTTAGGGCCAATTAAAGGAGGTTGGCTGGGATTTTCAAGTTGGCCTCCAAGTTCCCCAAGGCAGCAGGTGCCTGTTTAACTGTCTGACGGCAGTCTCCGGCTGGCAGGCCGGGGGATGGGGGTGGAGGTGGTGGGGAGCAGTGCTCCAAACAGGCTTATAGAGGTCTTCCCTGCCTGCCTGAGTGCAGGAGCAACTGCAGATAAACCCTATGTAACAGTTCCCTCCAATAGTGGTGGCTTGGCTACAAAAGCCATTGTTATTTTAAATTTAAAGAAGTTGAAGACAGGATGCCTTCATTTTGAAGCACCCTCTCCCTTAGGTGCCATTGTATCCTGATGCTGTTTTCAAGCTGGAAGGTCTCTGGTTGCTTTTCAGCTTTGAGAGAAGATGCCCGCCATCTTTAGTTGGACAGCGAGTCCACCCTATGACTCTTAATGGACCACTCCAGGAAAAATCACAAGAAATGACCGTTTCCCACACAATACGCATTTCTGAACCATATTTGAACCAGACGGCAGGTTTTAGAAGACCACAGAGAAAATCTTGCTCCCCGTATCTGATACTAATGAATTGGTTATGTATTTCCAGTGTCTTGTTGTTATTTCTGATCTTTTTTAATTCTGATCTATTTTAATTCTAATACTATTCAAAATCTCCGATCAAGCAACTACCTGATGACTTATTCCTTCCTTTGAAGCTTTCCAATCAACTATCATGTTGGGGTTGCTTAGCTCAGATGGCTAGGTGACTAGACTGTGGTGCAGAATAATGCCAATGGCGTGGATTCAATGCCTGTACCGGCTGTGGTAGTTCAGGGTAGCCTTGCCTCCTTGCCTTGCCCAGTGCTCGAGGCAGAGTGGTGCCCCTCAAGCTATAACCACTTGTCATTCTCTAACAGAAAGTGATGCCTATGGCCTCTTGTGGAATATGGCTAATTAGCCATTTTAGTTTTGTTAGAGTCAATAGCATTAAAAGTAGTTTTCGCTGATTACATTAATTTAATTTATTATTGATGATAACAGCATAAATATATGTTGCTACATTATGCTGAGATTGAAATAGAATTCCTGACTGGAATTCTCCAGCGCCTCACACTGGCGGCCGATGTGAATGGAGATTTCAATAAGTCGCGAGCCCCACCACGGGGGAACCCATCGTGGGGGTGCTGGAAAATTCTGGCCCCTCTTTCTAATTGTAGATCTGCTGTTATTTATAAATGAAATCAGGGACAAACAACAATTCTGACATTAATCACTTCATTAAAAAAAAACACAGAAGATATAACTGAAAAAAAATCAACCCCGCATCTGAAACAAAACAAAAACAAAAGAACTGCCAGATCTATTTTTGAGGACAATCTTGAAATGACCTCCGCAATGACCTCGTGGGTAAAATCATTAACTGGTACAACGCCACAGCATAAAGAAGCCATAAGGTCCCAGATCTGAGTCACAATCCGTGCTGAGTTAGCTAACCTCAGTTAAAACAGCAGGTGGGTGACTAAAATTGGCCTTAGTACTCTAATTGCTTTCCAATGGCTTCTACTTGCGTGTATGTTGTGCAAGAACAGGATCAAGCCTGGCTGTGATTCCCTACCCCCTCTTCCTCCTTAAAATCAAATTGGCAGCCAAAGTTCAATGTCCAGGCTTACATGCGACAAATGACCTCTTGGGTTGCTGCCAGTGCCTGAGAAACTGCATCTCTGCAAGAGCCAATCTGGTGGTCAGATAATTGATGCAAACATAGCTTTCTTTAAAAAAAAACAATCATCTCATTTTTAAAATTGTAAATCTGTGAAAGAGCTTTGAAAACTGTGATCTAACAATTTAAAATGGCATCAGTGTAGAAAGTAAGCAGCTGGCACAAATCCTATGCCACAAAGTGTTGGCAAATGCCATTCTTGGCACAAGGCCATGGAAACAGCTGATCACTTCCTCTGACAGCATGGTCATGTGGCAGATGTCAGACTTATTGAACAATGAGTAGTAGCAACATACATAATACTTTTTTCTAACCCACCATAACATCCAACTGGTTAATGAGCATTGATGACAGTGATAACAAGCAAACTATCAAATATGAAGCTACACACATCCAGCAGAACAAGCTAATGCTTTTGGACTTAGTCAAGCTGTGCCCAGCCAAACGGTAATAATTCTGCATACAAACATTGTAAAAATTCTACTAATTAGCTAATTACAACAATGGAGTAAGTGACCAGAAAAAATAATGTTTTAGGAATGATAACATTGCTCCTTTATTTTATAGAAGTCCCAAATATATAATTAGGCTGATGCCAAGGTGGAATTGTTATCAGTCCAACATCTTATTTGAGCAGTCGTGCGGTCTATTGTTAGAGATTAATCTGTCTGCTATGGTTTATTTTCAGTTCTATCTATCCGGGATTTGAGCAGATTTTGATTTCAGGCAAATGTGTTTGCAGCCAAGGTTAGCTTAAGCAAAGCACAATTCTGGCCTACTAATAAGACTACAGTATAATAACTTGCTGTTTAATGCCTCCTGTCCATGCATGTGTGTCCATGCAATTAAGGTTGATAATAGGCCCAACTTGGCAAAAGTGTTTCACTGTTACTTAAATACCTGTTATTACACAAACAACAGGAACGCTCATTAGAAAAAAAACCCAAATGCGATAAGCGTTCTATTATAATGCATTAGGTGCTCCTCCAGGGGCAGACTTTACGTATGGCTGACAGTGAAGGAGCTCAATTAACATACACAGTTTAAGTTACCTGACTTCTCATGTTACTGAGTTTCTTCCATTTAGTAACTGCTGATTTCCAGTAGTTTACATTATAAGATGGAGTCAGCAAATAGCAAAGAGCTGCATAGACGTGTTTCATTAATGTGAAGCTGGTCAAAGCTGCAAATATGATATTAAGGCAATTGTTAAACTGGAATTGCAGAAAGATGCTGGTCATGCTAAAAGTACATTTCTGGTTGGCATGAATGAGTTGTGACATCGCAAAATGATGATCCAATGCCAAATGGCAGTGTAACAAGTGGATATTTCTCATTGCCAGCATTTTTGATCGGAGTAAAAGAATAAAATCCTAATCCAGGAAAGTTTCATTGCCACAGATGACAATGACATGAAGCCATTTATATTACAGGATGGCCACCGATGGTTCTGTTGCTCTTGGACGTAATCTTAGAATGTTAAAGGGTGTTTAGTCTAATGACTATATTCATTGTGGTTCATTCAGCTCCTTTTATGCTGTAGGGCTCATTAGCCACATTGAACTAGAGGGTTAGCTCACCCAATCTTGCATTCCTAGTGGGGAACCATCCTCAAAAGGAGGAGGGTGCAGATAGAGCTACATCATTTCAAGGATGGCTTCCTGATGAGAATGCAGCATCTGTGAATTAATCTTCAGATCTCTAAAGATGATGCCAACACAGAAAAATCCCCAACAGAAGTGGCCATAAAAGAACACAAAGATATTCAGAATACTTATGCACTGAAAATATGTCCCAAAATTCTTTAGATATAAAAGGGGAATAGAAACTACATGTTTCTTTTTTAAAAATTGTAAGTCAAGCGACTTCTCATAATTCGCTTTAAAATTTCACTGCACATAATCATATTCTAGATTGCCAGCAACACAGAGAACAATGCAAATAAGATCCTTGGTTCAACCCTGGGATCTCGATCAGCTGAAGAAGGGGGATAAGGCGTTACTGTTGGCTTCAAACACTAAGTCAGGAGGAAACACAATCAGACCAGCAGTACGCTTGATCGTGAACTGTCCTTTAAATGACCACTAAGTTGTATCAAACTATGACAGAAAAGTATAAGAATAAAACTGGATGGATGACCCAGCATCGACCTAGGTGCTGGACACAAAAAATGCATAACTAGCCCAGACAACCTGCAAAGTTGCGCTCACTAACATCTGAAGCTTGTGCCAAAATTGGGAGAGCTGTCCCACAAACTAGTCAAGCAACAGCCCAACATTGTGATACTCAGAGAATCATACTGCTCAGCTAATGCCCAAGATTGTTCCATCAACATCCCTTGGTATATGCTGTCTCAATGGCAGGACAGATCCACCAGAGGTGGTGACACAATGGTATGCAGCCATGAGGGAGTGACTTTGAAAGTTCTCAACTTTGACTCCGAACCCCATGAAGTCTCACAGCATCAGGTCAAACATGAGAAAGGAAACCTCCTGGTGATTGCCACCCATCACCCTCCATCGCTGATGAATCAGTACTTGTCCATGTTGAACACCACTTGGAAGAAGCACTGAGGGCAGGAAGGGGACAAAGTGTACTCTGGATGGGGGATTTTTATATATGTCACCAAGATTGGCTTAGATAGCACCACTACTCACTGAGCTGGCCTGAAGGAAATATCTGTCAGTCTAATTCCATGGTAGGTGGTGAGAAAACAAACATGAGGAAAAAATAAGCTATTCGACTTCATCTTCACCAATCTACCTGACCATGATAGTTCTGGTAGGAGGGACTATCACACAGTCCTTGTGGAGATAGTCGGGTCTTCATCCTCCTTTGTTTTAGCATTACTATCACCATGCTAAATGAAATAGATTTATAGGATTACAGAGGACATATGGCACAGAAACATACTATATGGCCCAACCGTCCATGCCAATGTCGATGCTCCACTCGAGACTCCTCCCATTTTTCCTCATTTAACTCTATCATCGTAACCTTCGATTCCCTTCTCCCTCCACCACTGACGACAGTGGCAGCCGAATATACCATCTACAAGATGCACTGCAGAAACTCACCAAAGCTCCTTAGGCAGCAACTTCCAAACCCATGACTGCAACCATCTAGAAGGACAAAGGCAGCAGATACATGGGAACACTACCACCTGGAAGTTCCCCTCCAAGCCACACACCATCCTGACTTGGAACCATATCACCGTTCCTTGACCATCACTGGGTCAAAATCCTAGAACACCCTCCCTACCAGCATTGTGAGTGTACCTACATCACATAGACTGTAGCATTTCAAGAAGGCAGCTCACCAACCTCTCAAGGGCAATTAGGAATGGGCAATAAATGCTGCTTAGCCTGTGACATCCACATCCTGTAAATTAATAAAAGAAAAGACTATAGTGCTGAAGACCTTTGCTCCAGAACTAGCACACTACTAGCTAAGCTGTTCCAGAACAGCTACAACACTGGCATCTACCTGGCAAAACAGAAAATTAGCCAGATATGCCCTGATCACAAAAATTAAGACAATCCCAATCCAGCCAATTTCTGCCTCATCTATGTACTTGGCCATCATCAACAAAGTGATGGAAAATGTTGTCAACAGTGCTATCAAGTGGCACTTAGTCACCAATCTAAGTTTTATTTCCACCAGGACCCCTCTGGACCCCGCAGCTCCAGGCCTCCAAACATGGACCTCCAAGCATGAACATAAGAGTCGAATTCCAGAGGTGAGATGACAGTGACTCCCCTGGACTGAGTGAGCATCAAGGAGAGCTAATAAAGTTGAAATCATCAGGAATCACAGGGAAATCTCTCTACTGGTTGGAATTGTACCTAGCACAAAGGAATATGGTTGTGGTTGTTAATGGTCAATCATCTCAGCAACAGGACTACAGGAGTTCCTAGGTCCAAACATTTTCAACTGCTTCACCACTGATCTTTCTTCGATAAGGTTAGAATTGGGGATATTGGCTGATGATTGCAAACACTATTCAATTCCATTCACAACTCCTCAGAAAATGCAGCAAGAACTGAGCAATATTCAGGAGGTTGCAGGGGGTTGCTGGGGAGGAGGTTGGTGGGGAGAGGGTTTGGGGGGTAGGTGGGAGGAGGTTAGGGGTTAGGAGGTAGGGGGGAGGTTGGGGGAAGAGGTTGATGGGTGGGAGGTTAGGGGGCGGGAGGTAGGGGGAGGTTTGAGGGAGAAGTTGGGGAGGGGGTTGGAGGAGAGGTTAGGGAGGGTGTGTGGCAGGAGATTGTGGGAGATGTTGGGGAGGGTGTTGGGGGAGGTTGATAGGTGGGAGGTTAGGGGGTGGGGGTTTGGGGAGAAGTTGGGGAGGGTGTGTGGTGGGAGGTTGGTGGGGGGGATGCTAGAGGGAGGTTGGGAAGTGTGTTGTCAGGAGGTTAATGGGTTGGTGATGTGGGGTTGGAAAGGTGGGGGAGAGGTTGGGGGGCTGGGTGAGGGTTGTGGGATCACTGTTGGTGTTTCTTATTTATCAATTACATTTTCCACTTAATTTGCCTGTTTCTCTCACCACTCACAACAATTAGAATATTAAAAATACTATCTACACATTTATTTTGTACAACATCATATGGAACTGGTTGATACGCTGTAACTTCACAGTGTACAACACAATTGTACAACAGCAGGTTGTCGCCAGTGAATTCAGAATGGTAAGGTTGTATAAGCTACAGATTTGAATTGTTTCACAAATGTAGTGATTTCTTTGTAGCTGCTTTGCTAACATGAGTTGATTACTCTGTGGTTAATTATCCTGAGGGACTCAGCATTGCACCTCCATTGTCACAATTGCTAGTCATTCTGCCTACTGCATGCAGGTGTAATGAAATAAATGCAAAATTTACATTTAAACAGCACTTTTCATGTCCCAAATTGCTTTACAGCCAATTAAGTTATTTTGAGTTGTAGTCACTGGTGTAATGCAGGCAGTGTTATCAAATGACAGAACAGGCTCAAGGGACCAAATGGCTGGTTCCTAATACATATGTTCATATGTCATTCTGGATGGGTGAGATGAGCTAGGCTGGATGGTCTTTGTCACCCATAATTATCTTGTGAACAGAAGGAATCATGGCTGGAGTTCTCTTTATATTGTTGCTCATGAAAGTTTACTGTGAACAGGCCTTATGGGGTGAAATTGCCAAGCAGGAGCACATAATGGCCTCATAGTTAATCAGTAACCTCTTTTATACTGCATATGATTCTCAAGCGTCTTTTCCATTGACTTCAATCTTGTCCTTTTGTCCACTTACCTATTATCCCACTCTATCTGGTAGCTTTTTGAGAGTTTTTGAGGTATTGAAATATGATGATAAAGTTGTGTTGCATGGTAGATATTGAAAATATATTGCAGTGAGAAGCAGCAATCAACAAAGTCTTCAGACCTTCCGATCAAGAAAATACTGAAACAATTGTGGACCATTCAGTCTTTGTTGCCTGGCCTCTTAAAAGTTGCGACACACAGTGACACTTGAGGGCTTCAATACTTCTCTCTTCAATGAAGACCTATGTTGTTTAATCGTTACTCTTTGTTGCTCAGGAGCCATTTGATCTTTCTTCCTTGAGATTATTGATAAAATAGAATCCAATTACACTCCTTGTATGAAATAATTATTTTGTATAATACCATGCACCCAGGCAGAAGTCTACTTCTACTCCAATAGAATGTAAAATATCTTGTGCAGTTTATCTGTGTTGAAAATTATGAATGCTTCCCCCAATATGAATTTACTACCACCATTTCCATATGGTACAATGTACAGAATATGTTAATGAGGGCTGAGGGAGTCATCGAAATCAGTATTATTGTCTGCACAGTGTTATAAATAACTAATGGGATATTTTGCTGTCAATTGAACAATACTGCACAATGCTGTTAAAATAAAATTTGTACTCTCTGGCTTGTTTAATGGTCATGGTGGGATTACCTATAGGGTGCACACAAACTAGCCTTGCATTATATTGCTGATACTCTTAACATTAATGATCCATGTTACATCTATATCAGATGATATTTGCAACAAGATGCCAACACTGAATGTTATCATTTTACTAGGTTCTTTCAGTAATTCTTTGGTGAATTGATTGATGAATCTTGAAAAGGGGAAAAATATCCTGCATGAAAGTGGGGGTTGGGGGCGGTGCGCGGTGTGGTGTGTGTGGAAATAAGAGGCCTGGGAACAGGAGAAGTACCACAACCCATGATTTTCCTCCCTGGCCCTGAGAAATACCACCACTTCCAAGTTCCCTCCAAGTCACACATCCTGACTTGGAAATGTATCGCTGTTCCTTCGTAGCTTCTGGATCAAAATCTTGGAATTCCTTATCTGACAGCACCTGAGAGTGCACCTACACCATACAGACTGTAATAGTTCAAGGCAGTGGCTCACCACCATCTTATCAATTGCAATTAGGGATGGGTAATAAAATGTTGGCCTTAAATGAAACTCACATCCCATGAACAAACAGCAAAAAGTCTCACTTATTCTGATATTCTAGTCTAATAGAATTTGAACCCCCTTCCCAGCGTTTCAGTTCGGGAAGTACATTTTAGTGCCTTTTTCATTCATGCTCATCTTGTGTGTAGACATCAGATGAGAATAGGATCTGCTCATAAGCCCCCCTAAATAAACGGATAGTGTTCGCTAGTTTCACTAAAAAAGGAATAATGGCTGTCAGACATAGCCAGTGGATTTTTGTCCATTAGAGCTCCAGTAACAGAGAAGGGGAACATATCAGAAGGGCAAAAATGCAAAATAGGAGTTGAGCAGGTGAATGGATGGCAGTTGAAATTGTGGAAAGTATCCTATAGTCATGAATATCATTGATACACAGGTGTTGCTAATTGGGTCTGTTTATACCAAATGTTATTTTATTTGGAGATTTTTTGAAGTAAATTTATTTTAAATCTACATTAGGATCCACTTCTGATTTTTGGGATTGAGAGAGGACTGACATAGAAACTAGGAGGAGTAGGCCATGCAGCCCTTCGAGCCTGCTCCGCTATTCAATATGATCATGGCTGATCCTCTTTCTCAATGCCATATTCCCGCTTTCTCTCCATACCCCTTGATGTCCCTAATGTCAAAAAATGTATCAGTTTCTTTCTTGAATATACTCAGTGACCCGGACTCCTCAGCCGTCTGTGGTAGAGAATTCCACAGGTTGACCACCCTCTGAATGAAGAAATTTTTCCTCATCTCAATCCTAAATGGCCTGCCCTATATCCTGACTGTGGCCCCTGGTCCTCCCTGCATCTAGTCTGTCTAGCCCTGTTAGAATTCTATACATTTCAATCAGATTCCCTGTCATTCTTCTAAACTCTAGTGAATACAGGTGAACTGACTATTCAAGGGCAAACCCAGGGCTATTCCTTCTGGTATGTTACCTATTTGGGAATGTGCAAAAATGTTCTAGTTAAAAAACAGGTGTGTGCAAAGATCTTTTTTCCATGACAGTCAAGAGTACTCTTCTCCAGTGATAACACAAAACACAAAGCTCAATGCTGCTGAAAAATACTGATTAATTTGGCTATTTTTACAAAATGGAAATGAAAGAACATTCTCAGATTTGCTGGGACATATATTGAGACAAATATTGTTTGCATCAGCATGAAGAAAATTAGTATCTTGCTTTGTAAGGGCAGGTTAGACAAATAAAAATTTTTTAAAGCAAACATCAATCTATTGTACATACTTCAATATCTTCATAAAAAGCTAAGGCTGTGCTTTCAGAAAGAGTTTCCATTTTCATGCAGAAATTATTGGCCGGGGTCTTTAGGTCAGCAAGTGGGGGGGCGGGGGTGGGACCCGCTCGCCGATGCGTAAAATGACACAGGATGACATTGAGTGGAACTCCTGACATCAGCCTGCCTCAGTTCAATTGTCAGGTCGGCGGGGGCGCAGCCACAGCCAAATCAGCTGTGCGCCCGTCGACCTGTCAACAGCCTATTCAGGCCATTTAAAAAGTAATTGAGATAAGGTTGGACGGGCAGGTCCATTAATTAAGGTCGGCGGGCAGGCTGGGAACCCTGGCGGGCTTCAGAAAAAGCACGAAACCTCACCCATGGGCGGGATGAGGTTTCATGAATGTTTTTAAAATTTTAATAAATATATGCTTTAAAGTGATGGACATGTCCCAGCTCATGTGACAGTGTCACATGAGGGGGACATGATTGGGAAATTTTATTTTTGCACCTTCACCATTTTCAAATTTGGCACTGATCTCCCTGAGGCAGCACTTAGCCTCAGGCAGATGAGTGCGCTCTTTCGCGCAGCTGAGGGATTCCCCCCCCCCCGCCCGCACAGGGAGTGCATAGCGTTTCCTGACGGACGTCACGCTGGTCTGGCCTTAATTGGCCCATCTGTGTAAAATGGCGGTGATCGCCCGCCCGCGCCCATTCCTGCACTTCGCACCCCCCCCCCCCCACCAAACAGGGGGAAAATTCTCCCCATTAACTCTTCAATCCATTGATATTGGAACTGATTTTTTTAAAGGGTCATATGCCTTAACACTGCCATAGTGTCACTAATGATCTGATTCTACCCCAATTATCTGTCAAATAAATAAAACAGATTGTTTTCAAACAAAACATTGTACTTATCTCGGTGCAAGATGTCAGTGCTGGGAAAGGGAGATTTATTCCACTTTGGCACAGTGTGAGTATTGAGCACTCCAGGGTCAGACTCGTGGTAAAGATTCCTCAGTGCTAACAATACAATTTAACCCAATCTTTGTAGAATGCACCATTTGTACTGTCAAAATTTCAAATCCATTAAAAGTATGCCCTAATTCTTTGGGTCAATGTTCATTTTTGTCTGAATTTCCATTAAATGTTCATTCATCTCATTTCCATTAAATGTTCATTCATCTCATTTACTGTTTGCAAGATCTTTTTGGGCACAACTTAGCTTCCTTGTTTACCTGCATGGCAACAGTGACTGCATTTCAAAAATAAATCATTGAATATGAAGCACTTTGGGACATTCTTGAGGATGCGATAAAGCCCTGACAATATTCCAGCAATAGTACTGAAGATTTGTGCTCCAGAACTTGTCGTGCCCCGAGCCAAGCTGTTTCAGTGCAGCTACAACACAGGCATCTACCTGGCAATGTGGAAACTTCCCAGGCATGTTCTGTACACAAAGGGCAGGATTTTCCCCCGTCGGGGGGTGGGGGGGAAGGTTGAAGAGTGGGTGCGCGGAGGCGCACCTCCGATCGGCGCCGCGCGCGCCATTTTACGTGGGCGGGCCAATTAAGCTCTATGCGCTCCCTGTGCAGATGGGGGGGCGGGGGGGGTGGGTGGAAATCCCTCACCCGAGGGATACCCTTTCGCGCATGAACGAGCGCACTCATCTCCCTGAGGTTAAGTGCTGCCTCATGGAGATCGGCTGTACATAAAAAAATATTGTAAATTGAAAATAAAATTCCCAGACATGTCTCATCATGTGACATTGTCACATGAGTTGGGACATGTTCATAACTTTTAAAAACACTTCAATTAAACTTTTAAAAACCTACATGAAACCTCATCACACCAGTGGATGTGTTTCATGCTTTTTCTAATGCCCGCCAACCTTAAGGTTGGACAGGCAGGTCCATTACTTACATACTTAAATGATTCTGTCAATGGCCTCAATTGGCCATTGACAGGTCGCCGGGCACACAGCCTACTTTTGCTGAGCCCCCGCCTACCTGAAAATTTAAATGGGGCACGGTGACTTCGGGAGATCCGCCCGATGTCACTGCGTGTCATTTTACGCGTTGGCGAGCGGGCACTGCCCCCCGCTCGCCGACAGGAAAATCCTAGCCAAAATGTAGAACAAATCCTGCCCATCAGTCTGCTCTTGATTATCAGTAAAGTAATGGAAGGGGTCTTCAACAGTGCTAGCAGGCTGCACATGCTTAGCAATAACCCGCTCAGTTTGGGTTCTGCCAGGGCCACTCAGCTTCTGACCTCACTACAGTGACTCCTCAGATACTGAAGCAGTCCATGTTCAAATGCAGCAAGACCTGGATGATATCCAGGCTTGGGCTGGCAACTAACATTCGTGCCACGCAAGTGCCAGGCATTGACTACCTCCAGCAAGACCGAATGTAACCATCATCTCTTTGACTTTCAATGGTATTACCATCTCTGAATTCTACACTATAAACATCCTGGGGGTTAATATTGGCCAGAAATTGAACTGGACTAGCCATACGAATACTGTGGCTACAAGAGCAGGTCAGAAGCTAGGAATCCTGCAGCAGGTAACTCACCTCCTGACTCCCCAAAGCCTGTCCACCATCTACAAAACACATGTCAGGAGTGTGATGGAATTCACTCTCTGCTTGCCTAGATGAGTGCAGCTTCAACAATACTCAAGAAGCTTGATACCAATCAGAACAAAGCAGTCCACTTGGTTGGCATCCGTTCTACAAACATTCATTCCCTCCACCACTGACTAACAGTGGCAGCAGTGTGTACCATCTTCAAGGTGAACTGCAGAAACTCACCAAGGCTCCTTAGGCAGCACCTTCCAAATCCACAACTGCTACCATCTAGAAGGACCATGGCAGCAAATACATGGGAATGCCACCACCTGGAAGCTCCCTTCCAAGCCATTCACCATCCTGACTTGGAAACATATTGCCGTTTCTTCGTTATTGCTGGGTCAAAATCTTGGAATTCCCTTCCTAACAGCACTTTGGGTGTAGCTACACCACAGGAACTGCAGCGGTTCAGGAAGGCAGCTCACCACCACCTTCTCAAGGGAAATTAGAGGTGGGCAATAAATACTGGCCCAGCCAGTGATGCCCACATCCTGTGAATGAATAAAAAATAAATAAATGTCAAGCTCTCTCTTCAAGCAGTCCCTAGATTTAAAGCGGAGTAACACTTATGCTTACCCAACTAAGAAACATTGCAAATGACAGATGACTTGGGAGATAGGAGGTTGGGGCAAGAAGACTAGTCTTTGGACACAAACCCTGAAGAAGCTAAAGGTACAGAGGCAGATGACATTAGTTCTCCATTGTGCCAGCCATTTCAGCTGACTAGAAAAGATGGGCAAAAGGGAGGTAGGACTGAATTAATTCTCTAACCATTTAAAAAAAAATCCTGCTTATTTAGAGAAATAACAATGCACTTTAGAAGATTTATTTAAAAATAAATTATTTCATTTGTCCAACTGATTTACAATGTAAGATAGATGGGTACTCCACTCTTATTTTTAAGTCTTAAATTTTCAAAAATTGTGTTGCTGCTTTTGCTGCCCTCCTGCCAGGATGTTGCCCTCATTAGGTCAGGAAGATGGGAAAGTCAGCCCTATAGACTTGTGCACATCTGCCATTGCTGACACTCCACATTAACAACCACAGGTATATTTTGTAGAAAAAGACAGGACTCCTTTGCAATGTTTTCCCCTACACAAAATAAAAGAGACTCAATGCTGTCAACACTCCTACTCTGAGACTTTGTCAAGAACCAAGTGAAGAACCAACCTCATGAGCAGATAACTATGTTCAAACGCAGTTTACTGTTGAGATTAGGTGGCTAATGCACTCGCACCTTACCAATAGCACATCCACCTGTTCACCTCTCATGTAGAATGTAAACACATACCGGCATCAATAATTCTGGAGTGTTTATAATTGTGTTTAGTTGAGTTTAATTTCTAGAACAGTAAAATATAACATTTATATTGTTAAAATCTGCAGTTGCAAGTTAGAGGTTAACAATTACAGCAGATATTTATTTTATTATATCCTTGAGCTAAGTGTTCTCAGTGGAATTAAAACACACCATCGTCTGTTTTGGTGAGCAAGCAATCTTGTGCTTCACTATGCCACCAGAGAATATCTGTTCTGTAGCCCGTTAACATTATTCACTGCAGTTGCTTGCTGAGGTCAATTCATAAGTGATATGGAGTTTTCCAATATGTAATAGCTTGCCAGTTAATCAAAAGCACTCCTTTGGTCCCAAGCCATAAACTAGTGAAGGTGCAAATGTGTTCCATTTTCACCTTTGATTTTAGCACTGGTTTCAATTTCTGCTCAAAATCATTTTGGTTCAAGTAGCCTCTTTGATGAAAGTTGAAAGTGTCTTGAAGTAGAATGCTTGGGATAAGTGAAAGTCTAAGGGAAAAAAAAATTCGATGATGATGGAAAATGAGAACATGGCTTAATTAACAATTGATGGATTTTACACTTTGTTTTAATGCACTAATTCAGGAAATAGATGAAATAAACAATTGAAACAGAGAAAATTCAATATATTATTAATGAGATTGAGTATTGGCAATGTGATAGATGATTTAACAGCTTAAATTAAACTAAGATGAGAATTCTGCAGTTAGGAATGTTTTCTCAGTTTTAAAAAAATCTCAGGCTATAATGGTATATAGATTATACGGGCCAAATTTTCATCTGCTGCGTTTTGGCGCATGAAATGGTCACAATTAGTTTTTTGTTTGGAGGAAATCTAATTTTCCTCCAGCAATTTTGCGGGTTGGAAGTGCCTAATGTGCAAAATGCACACCTGCCCCCACCAAAGTCAGGTTCCTCATTTTAAATGGGGGACGAAAATCAGAATTCGCCCTTCACACCATTTTCATCTGGTGTAGGGTTTTGGAAGCCCAGTAAAAGCATGCTAGATTTGTAAGTTCCTGAAGGAAGCAGAAAGCCTAAGGAGTCAGGGACAAGTGTTTTCATAATTTCATATGTCACTATTAGGTGTTGCATTGTAATACAGATTTTTTTTTTGCTGTAATTCATAAAAGGAACCTGTCCTTTAAAGATATGTTGACCCTTACATTTATCCACCTTGTATATTGCTTCACATGCATTACAGTGTTTTTCCAATGGAGAAAGTACCATAATACAATGAAAAATGTTACAAAAGTGTCCGGTCAGCCTGTGCTGTCAGATTTTCCACTAGGGGCTAAATGGCTGATTAAAAACCTGCTTTTGATAATTAAGAAAAACCTAACCACCTGCCCCCTTACATTGGCACTCTACTTTGAAATTAAAATGACCACCTTATGTCCTTCTCTTCCCAGAGAGTAGTCCATTGTGTGGACAGCTGTAGCCATTATCAATGTGAATTGGGTGCGTAGTTTACGAGCCATGTAAGTGCACAGGTCGGGTTTTCCCAAGGCCAGAGGAAGATTCAGCCTTACATATTTGTTTTTATTCTATCATGGGACGTGGGCATCGCTCGCAAGACCAGCATTTTTTGCACTTGAGAAGTGGTGATGAGTTGCCTTCTTGAACCGCTCCAGTCCATCTGGTGTAGGTACACCCAAACTGCTATAAAAGAGAGTTCCATGTTTTTGACCCAGCCTCAGCGAAGGAATGGCAATATAGTTCCAAGTTAGGATGGCATGTGGCTTGCAGGAGAATACGACAGGTGATGGTGTTTCCATGCATCTGTTGCCCTTATCCTTCTAGGCGGTAGAGGTTGCAGGTTTGGAAGGTTCTGTCGAAAGAGGCTTGGTGGGTTACTGTAGTGTATCTTGTGTATGGTACACACTGTTGTCACTGTGTGTCAGTGGTGGAGGGTGTGAATGGTAGATATATGATCCAGGAATGCTTCAGAAAATGCAGGGCAGTAAAAATTGAGCACTATCCATATACTAATTATTGGATCACAGCGGGCAGAATCTTGCCCTTATTGGGCAGCCTTGGCGGGGCCAGTCCTGCGGCCCGCGATTGAGACTAGAAGGTGATTTCACGCCAATTAAAGCCCGCCCAGCATGAAATGCGAGCGGCAGCACTTAGCGCTGCCTGTGCGGGCGGTGGGGGGTTGGGGGGGTGGTGGTGGGGAAAGAGTGCCAGCGGCACTTCATAATCTCCCTGAGGCACAGAGCTGCCTCAGGGAAAGGAAGAGTTTTAAAAAAAAAATAAGAAAATTTAAAATGTTATTAAACATGTCCCCCCATATGACTGTCACATGAGCAGGGATAGGTTGTTAATTAAATTTTAATTATTTTATTTCTATTTGCTTTAGAAAACCTCATCCCGCCCGTTGAATGAGGTTTCCTAAAAAATGCAACGGCCGCTTGGCCTTTTTGCCGGCCTGCCAACCATAAGGTTGGACAGGCAGCGAAAAATTTTATTTAATTGATCCTTTAATAGACTTAACATGTCTTTTAATTTTTGGCGGGCATGCTGCCGACTCCGGCACACACCCGCCGAATGAAATATCGCGCGAATGTGCGTTGATGTCGGGACGCTCGCCTGATGTCAACATGCGTCACTTTACGCTCGGGCTAAAAATTTTGGCCAATGTAATGCTTAAACTGGTTAAAACCAAGAACAACTATTGACCAAGTTCAAATATTAATGATGCCACATGAGCTGCCTCTATATCAGCCTAATATCTGAACAGTCAGCTCCAACCATGTCAATGTCACATCTACATTTTGTTCAAAGTTTTAATCTTTTAGAAGATGAAAGAAGGATTCTTCCAGCAGACATAAAAGGACAGTGTAGCCTCATTATAAATACTCTTTCATATGCTAGTTATGACCCAATTCTCATGAAGGAATGCCCTGCGACTCAATCCATTTCTCTAATTGCACTTGATAGCATTCATAAGAGCATAAAACAGGTAAAAACAAGAATAATCCATTTAGTTCATCAGATTCAATGCTGTTAGCCATAGACACACATCACAGCCACATAGGCCAGTGAATTTTGTATTCATCAAAATGAGAGGCTATGCTATTACTGGGGAATGGAACACTTTACCATTAAGTGCCCAGGGGGGTGAAGTTCATTGGAGAATCTCCAGTTCATTCACTGTAACTTTGGTGGAAGAAGCATAGAAACTCCTATAAAATGGAGTTAACATTTTTTCCCAGGGATTCTGTTCTTCTATCGAGGTTACGGTGGAAAGCAGCGGAACCACATGGAAGTTTAATCCCTCTTGCTCTGCCAAACCTCTTACCACCATCTCCACCTCCCATTAATCAGTAACCAAGCCAAGGTCATGTAGAATACAGTTGGTTGCAGAGGTTTAATTTTTATGCTAGAAGTGTTCTAATCTTTAAAGGGTAAAACAGTTATAAGATAGATGCTCATTCAATTTTTTGTCCTGCTTTTTGCCTCTTGAATTTCAGTTTGAGGGCAGAATCATCCATGCCCGCTGACGTCGGGTGGGTTTGGTGGCAAGAGTGGACAATATGGCGAGAAGGCCAAATATCAGTTTCACAACATCGTGAAACCAGTTTGCAATCGTCTGCTCCACCCGCCGATGACAGGCTGTGTTTCCTGCCATCAGACGTCAGGAACCTCATTGTAATATATCTCCATATCGTTATAAGCCCAGCCTGCCCGAATCGATGTACCCCTGCTGGATTGAATGCTGACGTGTTTCACAACAACATATAAAAGGCGTGTACTTGGCGAGCTGCACTTTGAAGGGAACACGAAGGTGAGTGCAAAGGAGCGTTATTCAGCATTCGCGAGGGACGCCTGTTGGACTTCAAGGTTGAGGCTTGTTGGGCGGAGGGCAAGGGCTGCCCTGTGGTTGAGATGCGTTGGGGGGATTGCAAGGGCTGCCCTGCTTTTGAGGTGCTTTGGGTGGTGGGTGGGTGGCCAAGGGCTACCCTGCGGTTTAAGGTAGCGCACAAGCGTCTTTGGGTTGTGGGGGGAGGTGGGGTGGGGTGGGGAGGGAGGTGGTGGGCGACGGAAGCAGCCACGCATTAGGGAAACTTTGTATAAAGTGACCATTCCTCTGCAGCCGAGACAGTTCACAGTTCAGACACAGCCACATTGATGTGATTGGAGTCGGGCCTCTAGTTTCTCTCCCCACACAAGTAAGAGGCATTAAAAGTGCCACCAAATACTGAGATTTTCACCCCTCAGGCACAAGCTGCAAAGTAATGAGCATTTTAGGGGACTACAGAACAGTTGGATGACTGGACGCATTGTACAATGCCCTTGCTAAAGCTGGCTGTGGAACAGTCACTGGCGGAAGTGCTCACAGCCCCTTGCAATGTCATCATCCCGGTTTGGACCAGCCTCCCCCATGGTTCAAGCTAACAGTGCAGCCTTGCGGCACAGGTTAGGAGAATGCCTGTGCCTGAACTGAGAGCACAGCATGCAGTCCAATGGGCGAAGCTGCCACCAATCGGCTGGGTGGAGTGGGATGGAGGAGGGTGAGGTTTCAGGCAGCCATGCAGCACACTAATCTCTGGCCATCCAAGTTACACCCATGCTAACCCACACGTCTCTTTCATCCTGCAGGAGTACATCATCATGATCATGGAACCTGGTAAACTAGCCGTATGCCTCGTGGCAGGGAGTGAAGACGACTGAGAAGAGAGTGACTGAGGCACCTGGCTGCTCAGAGGGAGGAGCAACACCCTCGAGAAGAAGGGGTAGCTGGGGCTCCTGCACACGATGCTGGAGAACCACAGCAAGCCGGTGCTGGTCAGCACCTAGCTAGAACCAGGGTCTACAGATGCCACCTTTCATTCCTGCAGATGACAGAGCCAGTGTCACAGCAGACTGCGCATGTCTAGGGAATTGGTCGGTCACATCTGCCAGCTACTGCAGGATTTGGCACCACAGGGACATGGAGGGCACCCACTGCCAGTGGCCATTAAAGTGACTGCGGTGCTCAATTTCTATGCCAGTGGCTCCTTTCAGGGCTCCACAGGTGACCTTTGTGGTATATCACAAGCCTCCACCCACAAATGCAACCATGAGGTCACAGATGCCAAATTTTCGAGGGCACACAACTTTATGCATTTCGCCATGGACTGGGACAGCCAGGATGCAAGAGCGATTTGATTTGCCCAAAGATGCAGGGTGCCATTGAATGCTCTCATATGGAGCTCAGATCTCCATCGCAACACGTGGTCAACTATGTCAGCCGCAAGGGCTTCCAGTTGCTGAATGTGCAGCTGGTGTGCAACCAACACAAATGCATCCTGCAGGTCTGCACACAGGGCATGTGCATGGCTCCTACATTCTTAGTCTGTCACAAATCCCTGAAGTCTTCCAGCATCCATAGATGATGCAGGGATGGCTCATCGGGGACAAGGGCTACCTGCAGAGGATGTGGCTGATGACACCCATGCGGTGGCCTCAGACTGCAGCAGAGCAACAGTATAACAAGATTCATGCTACAACTCACAACTTGGTGGAGCAAACCATCAGGATGCTGAAAATGAGGTTCTGGTGCCCGGACCAGTCTGGTGGAGCCCTGCAATATAGTCCACAGAGGGTGTCACGCATCGTCGTCATCTGCTGCGCCCTTTACAACCTGGCACTGCAACTGGGAGAGGAGCTGGAGGTCTCCTCCAATGAGGAGGACACTGACGGAGATGAGGCTGAGGAGGTCCACGAAGGCAACGAAGATGGGGATGAGGCCCTCGCAATGGCCAAACGAGGCAGGCATGCTCAGGAGACCTTCATGCTGCTGGACTTGTGGAGGATGATGACGACATGCAGTGAGGAGACACCACTGATCCTCACATTACGTCCGTGAACGTTTGATTCAGTCTGGCTTATGGCAACGGACATGCCCTCCGTGATAATGCTCCTGTCATGGAGACGCAGTGAGGCGCAAATAGTCGCTCGATTGCAGGAGGATGACGACGACATGCAGCGAGGACACTCCATGGATCTTCACACAGCCTCTGAGAATGCTTGACTCCTGTCTGGCTGAGGGCTGCTTGCTTGCGCTCTGTGATCAGGGTCATATCAGGGAGATGCAGCCATGAAACTTTAAAAACATTTGATGCTTTGTCCGCCTTCAGCACCTGACCCCTTCAGGAGCATAGTGTCACTGGTCACAGCCACACCTTAAAAAGGTGCTGAGAGCACACAGGGAGAATGACAGAACTCTGACACCTGCCCACAACATTCTGGCAGCAATGACAAACACTGTTGAGGTACAGGCATCAGTAATGTGTCCAGGGAGTGTGAGGCAGGTCTATCATTTTGGTATGAAGGCTGCACAAAGCATAGGGAAGAGGCCCTTTACTGAGACACCTGCCTTTATCTTGTGCAGAAAGGTTTCACGTCTGAGTGACATGAACACTGCTCATCAGAACAAGGAGCCATAGGCAGGGAGACATTTTTGGGAGTTTACAATAGTGAACAGTATTTACAAGTGATTAACACCAGTGCCCAGGCTGTGCAACTCAGTTCATAGCACCCTCACCTTTGACTCAGAAGGTTGTGGGTTCATGTCCCACTCCCGGAAAACCAAGAACTGTGAATGTACTCGAAAGAGTTACATTCTGTGACTGTTGATAACTCGAAAGAGTTACATCTTGAGGTGTCAGCTGTGGCTCAGTTCATAGCACCCTCGCCTTTGAATCAGAAGGTTGTGGGTTCATGTCCCACTCCCGGAAATCAAGAACTGTGAATGTACTCGAAAGAGTTACAATCTGTGACTGTTGATAACTCGAAAGAGTTACATCTTCTTAACTTTCCTAACCCTGCTGCTATGTCTTGGTGCTCCCCGGATATCCACAAAGGAGGTGGAGGCAGCCTGCTGACTGCTCTGACCTGCCTGTGTGGCAATGGCACCCTCCTCAGCCTATGGAGCTGGAGTTGCTGAGGTCACAGGAAGAGAGGATTCGGATGGGCTGGACACTCTCGGAGTCAACTGGATGGATCATCCCGGGGGTACACCTACTGAACCTCCTCCCTATGGGTGCCCAAAGGCCCTGGCTGACTCCTTGAGGAGAAGGAATAGCTAGAGTGAGATCGAGCTGCCCTGCACCCCTCTCGCTTACACACTGTTGGAGGCTAATTATGGCATCAGCGATGGAGTTGAACCCATGCAGCAGTGCAGGAGCGAAGTTCTGGACCAAGGTCTCCACGGCAGCTGCCAGCCTACCGCTGTTGACCTAAGTGCGTTGGCATGATCACCGCAGTCTGAAGGTGGACGGACTCCTTCATCATGTCTTGCAATCTGATGAGTGCAACAGACATCCCTTCCTGATGTTCCTGAGATTGCCTTTGCAGCTCCAGCAACTGAGACATGAGTCCAGAGGCTTGTCACCTGACTCGGACTCAGGAAATTCCTGGCCTCCAGCAGTCCTCCAAGTGCGGTGCAACTGGGAAGTCCCTGCCGCTGCCTGCTGCGGATCAGACAGTGCGATGTGTTCACCAGATTGTGATCCCGAGGCTATAGGTCCCACCGAGGTGTGTCTGTCTCTACGCTGGTGGAGGGTGTGGGTGAGCGCTGTGATGGGTCTTCAAGGGCGGTGCCTCCAGGTTCCTCTTCAGAGATTTCTTTGGGGCTTGATTGGAGGCCCTGGGTCATGGACTTTGTCAGCTGTTTCCCAGATGTGCCTGTGGAAGGGCGGGCAGATAATTAGTGCATGGCAGTGGCCTGTGAAACAGGACACATCACTCACAGCATGGTTGTTTGATGGATGTTGCACTGCTGGATCCTCACTTGGTAGAGCACCGCCGACCTCACAGCACAAGAATGGTCCAGATCCTCGCCAGCCAGCTGGATGGCTCAGTTTCAAAGTCTGTGAGGATCTTGATTTCAGGCATTACTCCACCGGTCTGCAACCTCTCCCTCTTGTTGTGTGCCAGCTTGTCCTGCATAAATAGAGATGGAGTGTGTGTAAGCAGGACTCCTGCCAGGCCAGAGGTTAAGTATGCCTGGCATGTGTGGGTGGTTAGTGACCCCCATGGATGGGATGTGGACAATGAAGGTGTGTGTTAGTGTGAATGGTGATGTCCCTTGAACTGGCAGTGAGTGAGTGGTTTGAGAGTGAGAGAGTTGAGAGTGATGAGAAGGGTGACTTACTCTGGCAGAATGGAGGCGATCACTCATCCTTTTGCACCACTGGCTGGCTGTCCTCTGTTGCAGGGCGTTGGCGCTGACCACTGCTGCCACCACCTCCCAAGCCAGGTTAGTGAGGTTGCTGCCCATCCTACAGCCAGAGTGGGGGTAGAAGACATCACAACAAGCTTCCACTGCATCCAAAAGGCACTTGAGGGACGCATCATTGAACCTGGGGACTGCAGTTCTTTTTGCTTTTCAGGGCCATGTCTTCTTTGCAGCAGTCGTCAGCTGGAAGAACTGAGATGTGTGCGTGAGGCTGGACTTTAAATATGGTGCACTGTGTGCTGAAGCAGTGAGGTGATGGTGTGGTGGGCAAATGAGAGCCAGCCATGGAAACAGCATATTTCCCAGGAAGGCATAATTAACGCAGCAGGTTTGGGATGATACGGCGTGAAAAGCCGCCATTGCGGCCGGTGGGTAAAATGTCATTTTACCCGCCCGCTACCACACTTAGTGCAAATCTGTGATGATCCCATCCTTAGCCTTGTCTCTTTGCCCTCACTTTTAGTTTTATTTAGTTTAATTTAAGTTATAGCCTTTGTGAAGAATCACATTCTAATTCTTCTAGCCTTTTGCTGTTAAACTAAAATATAATTTAAAAAATTGTGTCCTTGAAATTTTAGTTAAACGTTTTACCTTTTATCTGATATTTTAGTTCACAACTCTCATTTATATATTGTCTTTAACATGTAAAATCGGCAAAAGTATTTCACATTAATAAAAAACAAATTAAGCCTGATCCAAAATTGGAAATTTTTAATAAGGGCTTGGTGAAAAAGCTAGACTTTTAATGTGAGTTTTAATTAACAGAGGGGGGTTTCGGGTCATAGCTTTGCAAAATTTAATTTTAAATTGTTTGAACAAATGTAATAATTTTAATTACAACTCACCTCCGTTTTTCAAATCAATGAAAACAAAAAATAAAGAAAGAAATAGGAGCAGGAATAAGCCATTCAGTCTATCCAGTCTGCTCCACCATTCAATAAGATCACAGGTGGTCTGATTTCGGCCTTAACTCCATATTCCTGCTTGTCCACCATAACTCTTGGCTCCCTTGTCAATTAAAAATATGTCCAACTCCGCCCTGGAGATATTCAATGACCCAGTTACCATTGCACTCTGGAGAAGAGGACTCCAAACAGCAACTACCCTCTGACAGAAGAAATTCCTCCTCGCCTCCATCTTAAATGGGAGACCCTTTATTTTTAAACTGTGTCCCCTAATTCTAGACTTCCCCCATGAGAGGAAACATCCTCCCAGAATCCACCCTGTCAAGCCCCCTCAGAAACTTATGTTTCAATAAGACCAACTCTCATTCTTCTAGACTCCAATAAGCATGCGCCCAACCTGCTAAACCTTTCCTCAAAAAAAAAACAACCCCTTCCTCTCAGAAATCAGTCTCGTGAACCACCTCTGAACTGCTTTCAATGTAAGTATATTGCTTCTTAAGTAAGGAGACCAAAACTGTATACAGTACTCCAGGTGCAGTCTCACCAATGTAAATCTCATGGAAAGAAAAATAAAGGCTAACATTTATATAGCATTTTACCATGCAATTTAAAACAGAAACATAGAAACTAGGAGCAGGAGTAGGCCATTTGGCCCTTCAAGCCTGCTCTGCCATTCATTATGATCATGGCTGATCATCCAACTCAATACCCTGCTCCCACTTTCTCCCCATACCCTTTTATCCCTTTTGTCCCAAGAGCTATATCTAACTCCTTCTTGAAAACATACAATGTTTTGGTCTCAACTACTTTGTGGTAAAGAAATTCCACAGGCTCATCACTCTCTGGGTGAAGAAATTTCTCCTCACCTCAGTCCTAAATGGTCTACCCCATATCCTCAGACTGTGACCCCTGGTTCTGGACTCCCCCACCATCAGGAACATCCTTCCTGCATCTACCCTGTCTAGTCCTGTTAGAATTTTATAGATTTCTATGAGATCCCCCCTCATTCTTCTGAACTCCAGCGAATATAATCCGAATCAACTCAATCTCTCCTCATATGTCAGTCCCGCCATCCCAGGAATCAGTCGGGTAAACCTTCGCTGCACTCCCTCATAGCAAGTTCATCCTTCCTCAGTTAAGTAGACCAAAACTGCACACAATATTCCAGGTGTGGTCTCACCAAGGCCCTGTACAATTGCAGCAAGACATCCCTGTTCCTGTACACGAAACCTCTGGCTATGAAGGCCAACATACCATTTGCCTTCTTTACTGCCTGCTGCACCTGCATGCTTACCTTCAGCAACTGGTGTACAAGGACACCCAGGTCTCGTTGTACATTCCCCTCTCTCAATTTATAGCCAGATAATCTGCGTTCCTGTTTTTGCTACCAAAATGGATAACCACACAGTTATCCACATTATACTGCATATACCACGCATTTGCCCACTCACTTAGCTTGTCCAAATCACACTGAAACATCTCAAAGTACTTCATATATAGTTAATTACTTTCATGCAAAAAAAAAGCAGCAATTGCATAAAAAATTGCACCATCAGCAATCACATGAACGATGAGGGCAAAATGCTACCCAGAATGTCAGGGGAACTCTTTACAATGAATACAGCAAAGATTATGGGTCCTGAACATCCTGGTTGTAGTGCTGAGGACCTTTGCTCTTAGAGTAGCCCTGTCTCTGACCAATCTGCTCCTGTACAGCTACAACGCTGGCATCTATTCGACAAAGTGGAAAATTGCCCAGCGTTGCCTTGTCCTGAAAAAACATGACAAATTCAGTCAGACCAGTTATTGGCCCGCCAACCTATTCTCAGCCATCAGCAAAATGACAGAAGGTGTCATCAACAGTGCTACCAAGCAGCGCTTACTCAATTAAAAACCTGCTCATTAATTCTTAGTTTGGGTTCCGCCAGAGTCACTTGGATCTACACCTCACTATAGCCTTGGTCCAAATATGGACAAAAGAGCAAAATCCATCAGTGAGGTGAGGGTGACTGCCCTTGACAGGGATGCAGCATTTGACCAAACGCATCATCAAGGATGCCAAGTAAAAAGTCAATCCGGATCAAGGGATAAACTCTGCACTGGCTGGAGTCATATGTAGCATGTGGCAGATGGTTGTGGCTGTTGGAAGTCAATCAGGTCAGCCCCAGGATATCGCTGTAGGAGTTCTGCTGGTCAGCATCCCAGGCTCAACTATCTTCTGTTGTTTCATCAATGACCTTCCCTCCATCAAAGGTTCAGAAGTTGGGTTGTACACTGACAATTGCACAATGTTCAGTGCCATTCTCAACTCCTCAGGTAATGAAACAGTCCATGCCCACAGGCAGCATGGGGAGAGGCGGTGGTATGGCGTTGATGGCACTGGGAAGGTAATCCAGAGGCCCAGGCTTAAGCTCTGGGAACATGGGTTCAAATCCCACAATAGCAGCTGGTGGAATTTAAATTCAATTAATAAATCTGGAATTAAAAGCTCATCTAATTGTGATCAATTGTCATAAAAACCTGCCTGGTTCACTCATGGCCTTTAGGGAAGAAAATCTGCTGCCCTTAACTGGTCTGGTCTACATGTGACTCCAGGTCCACAGTAATGTGGTTCACTTTTAAATGCCCTCTGAAATGACCTGGCAAGCCACTCAGTTGTATCAAAAACACTACAAAGTCTAAAAGCAATGAAACCTGATGAATCACCTGGCATCGGCCTAGCACCGGAAACGACAATGGCACACCCAGCCCTGTCGATCCTGTGAAGTCCTGCTTACTAACAGCTGCGGTCTTGTGCCAAAATTGGGAGTGTTTTCCTACAAATGAGTCAAGGGACAGCCTGACAGTCAGACTCACTGAATCATAACTTACAGACAATGTCCAGATACCACCATCACCATCCCTGGGTTTATCTCGTCTCACCAGTAGGACAGGTTCATCAGAGGTGGCAGCACAGTGGTAGATAGTGAGGAGGGAGTTTCCTTGGGAGTCCTCAACATTGACTCTGGACCACATGAAATCTCATGGCATCAGGTCAAACATAGGTAAGAAAACCTCCTGCTGGTGACCACTTAACTTCCCCTCCTCAGCTGATGTATCGATACTCCATGTTGAGCACCAGTTGGAGGAAGCACTGAGGGTGGTAAGAGCACAGAATGTACTCTTGGTGGGGGACTTGAACTTCCATTACCATCAGCAGCACCGCCACAGAGCAAGCTGGCCAAGTCCTAAAGGACACAGCTGCTGGCCTGGGTCTGAGGCAGTTGGTGAGGGAACCAACCAAAGGGAAAAGCATACTTGACCTCGTCCTCACCAACCTACCTGCCGCAGAAGCATCTGTCCATGACAGTTTTGGCAGGAGTGACCACCGCACAGTCCTGATGGAGGCTAAGTTCCATCTAAACATTGAGAATACCCTCCATTGCATTATGTGGCACTACCACCATGCTAAATTGGATAGATTTCAAACAGATCCAGCAACTCAAAAACTGGGCACCCATGTTTTGTATACAATCTGTAACCTCATGCCCCGGCATATCCCCCACTCTACCATTACCTTTAAGCCAGGTGATTAACCCTGATTCAAAGAGGAGTTCAGAAGTGCATGCCAGGAGCAGCACCTTGCATATCTAAAAATGAGATTTCAGCCTGGTGAAGCTGCAAAACAGGACTACTTGTGTGAAGAGTGAAAGTAGCTTGCAATAGACAGAGCTAAGCCATCCCAGAACCAACAGATCAGACATAAGCTCTGCAGCCCTGCCACTTCCAGTCATGAGTAGCGGTGGACAATTAAATAACTCACTGAAGGAGGAGGCTCCACAAAAATCCCCAGCCTCGATGATGGGGGGCCCAGAACATCAGTGCAAAAGACTGAAGCATTTGCAACCATCTTCAGCCAGGGGTGCCAAGTGGATGATCCATCTCGGCATCCGCTGGAGCATCACAGATGCCAGTCTTCAGCCAATTCGATTCACTCCACGTGATATCAAGCAGCGGCTGAAGACACTGGATACTGCAAAGGCTATGGGTCCTGACAACATTTCGGCAATAGTACTGAAGACTTGTGCTCCAGAACTTGCTGCGCCCCTAGCCAAGCTGTTCCAGTACAGCTACAACATTGGCATCGACCCGGCAATGTGGAAAATTGCTCATGTATATCCTGTACAGAAAAAGCAGGACAAAGCCAACCCGGCCAATTTCTGCCCCATCAGTCTACTCTTGATCATCAGTAAAGTGATGGAAGGGGTCATCAGCAGTGCTATCAAGTGGTGATTGTTTAGCAAAACTTGCTCACTGACCCTCAGTTTGTGTTACGTCAGTGCCACTCAGCTTCTGACCTCATTACAGCCATGGTCCAAACATGGGAAAAAGAGCTGTAGTCAAGAGATGAGGTGAGAGTGACGGCCCTTGAGATCAAGAAAGCATTTGATCAAGTGTGGCATCAAGGAGCACTAGCAAAACAGGAGTCAATGGGAATCAGGGCAAAAACTCTCCTCTGGTTGGAGTCATACCTAGCACAAAGGTAGATGGTTGTGGCTGTTGAAAATCAACCATCTCAGTTCCATGACATTGCTGCAGGAGTTCCTCAGGGTAGCGTCCTAGGTCCAAACATCTTCAGCTGTTTCATCATTGACCTTTCCTCCATCATAAGATCAGACGTGTGGATGTTTGCTGATGATTGCACAATGTTCAGTTCCATTTGCAACTCCTCACATGAAGCAGTCTGTGTCCATATGCAGCAAGACCTGGGGAATATTCAGGCTTGGGCTGATAAGTGGCAAGTAACATAATAATGCTAGGCAATAACCATCTCCAACAAGAGAGAATCTAACCATCGCCCCTTGACATTCAAAGGCATTACTGGCTCTGAATCACCCACTATCAACATACGGGGGTGGTTTCCATCGTCCAGAAACTGAACTGGACCAGCCATATAAATATTGTGGCTACAAGAGCAGGTCAGAGGCTAGGAATCCTGCGGTGGGTAACTCACCTCCCAACTCCCCAAAGCCTGTCCACCATCTACAAGGCACAAGTCAGGAGGGTGATGAAATACTCTCCACTTGCCTGGATGTGTGCAGCTCCAACAACACTGAAGAAGCTTGACACCATCCAGGATAAAGCAGCCTGCTTTATTGGCACTCCAGTCAAAAACATTAATTCCCTCCACCACTGACGAACAGTGGCTGCAGTGTACCGTCTACAAGATACACTGCAGAAACTCACCAAGTCTCCTTAGACAGCACCTTCCAAACACACCACTGCTACCATCTAGAAGGACAAGGGCAGCAGATAGATAGGAACACCACCACCTGGAAGTTCCCCTCCAAGCCACTCACCATCCTGACTTGGAAATATATCGCCGTTCCTTCACTGTCACTGAGTCAACATCCTGGAACTCCCTCTCTAACAGTACTTTGGGTGTACCTACACAACAAGGACTGCAGCAGTTCGACAAGGCAGCTCACCACCACCTTCTCAAGGGAAATTAGGGATGGGCAATAAATGCTGGCCTATCCAGTGTCGCCCACATCCCATAAATTAATAAAATATACAGAGAGTTACTTAACTGCACACACCTGTTTAAATTCAAGATGCTAACCATATTTAGAAATTTCCCATTCGGCTGCTATTGGCACAAGATCAAAGCTGTGTCAAGAGCTTAATTCAAATGAGCTGGCCTCATGATATTATGTGCAGCGTAAGGTCCAGAAGCCCTTTTGGACACAAATTTTCAAGCTGGACAGTCAACCGGAATAGTACTGATGAGAGGGGAAACCCATGTCAAAATTAAAACCTGCTGAGATAAAGCATAGCAGCAAAACCAGATGGTGTCATCAAGAAGCAAAAAAGATATTGGGCTGGATTTTATGTTCCCAAATCGGGAGTGCAGTCCCGAAAAATTCGGCGTGATGACGTCGGGTCAGCAAACTGATGCCATCATACCAGTCTCCAATAATACGGGTGCTGGAATTGGCAGCCCACCTGACTTTTTGAAATAATTAACAAGCTATTAAGCACATTAGCAACTCAAATCATCTGCAATTTTCCATTGCCCACTGCACTTTTTGGACATTGGATGTAAAAAGATTGGAAGTCTTTTATGCTAACAAAAACGAAGTGGCACAAGGAAGGTAGAAAGGGCCTGTCCACTGGGTGAATGTACCAGCAGATTCTGCTGGGGAAGGTAGTAGCATCTGTATGATTTTCAATGACATTTTAAAAAATATCTTTTTTCTCTGCCTTCGGTGAATAATAAAAACGGATTCCGAGAGCCGGGGGTTGGGGCGGGGAGTGGGGGGGGGGCTTTACAATTCTAGTCATGAGCACGGCATTACCCAGCTGCCACATGGCGTCCCGGCCTACAGTGCCAATTCTCAGAACTCACAAGCTATGTATTCACACCACTTTCATATGGCACTGTGAATGTAGCTACAATAAAAAAATCCACACTATACTATATTTTACATTAACTCAAAGTCACAAAAGTGACTATATTGTGGCATCTCAAATCAGCGATGAGGAACTGGCCCTGATAATAACTGCGAGGTTGGAAGGGAGCAAGAGGAAGGGTCTGTGCTCAGGAAGCAAGCTTCCTGTGCACCTACAATTGACCTCCTTCCCACCAGACAACCACTAATTTGCCATCTGACACTTTATTGGAAGTGCAGAGATGGCAGGGTTGGGAGTTTAATTCAGATATTTGGAGAGTGCTCTCATTATTTCTTGTGGTTTTTGTGTTTGAACCACTGAACCATAGAATACCTTTTCAAAGTAGAATGTTACATCCTACAACAGTCACCTCAGTACACTTTGTTTGGTTGGCTGACAGAGACAACCTAAATTGGTGTAAGCGATGTGGTTTTTCTTTGAATATGTATTTAAGGTGCTACGTAGTCCATATGAAAATGGAATCTTGCATTGTATGTCTGATCTAATAAAGCTTAATATTGTATTTAATTCAGATATTTGGAGTGTGTTCTCATTATTTCTTGTAGTTTTTGTGTTTGAACAACTGAACCATAGAATACCTTTTCAAAGGTAGAATGTTACATCCTACAACAGTCACCTCAGTACACTTTGTTTGGTCGGCTGACAGAGACAACCTAACCCATCATTCCTGACACATATTCTCCTGGTGTTGCAAAACCAGGCTCTTAACTGAAGAGTATCCCCTCAGACAATGCTGCACTTCCTCAGTGCTACCCAATGTTAGCTGAGTCTAGCATATTACTCTACAGCAATTCAACTTAATGAAATTAATCATTAAACATAAAGTTTAAACAGTTCTGTTGAAGGGTCATGTGGACTCGAAACGTCGACTCTTTTCTTCTCCACCGATGCTGCCAGACCTGCTGAGTTTTTCCAGGTAATTCTGTTTTTGTATTAAACATAAATGCCATTTATCCTTGATATACATATTTGCCAATGGTTCAATGCAATCTTTTGTATTGCAAAGATGTAGAATAACTTTCAAAGGAATGGGAAGTCTGCCATCAGCTATGTAGCCACCTGAGTGTATGACTTTACAGCTGCCACTGTGTCTTTGCTTCTTTGTAGCCACATCAGTGCTTTTGAACATAACTTTACATATTTCAGCTTGAATAAACGCAAAGCATGGTATAAGATTGAGCCAAGATTACAGACTGGAAGGCAACCTAGGATCTTATTTGATCCTGAGCTATACCCAAGACTGCCTACTTCCACCTCCATAATATTACCATGTCCTCCCATGCTGCTAAAACACTTCCATGTCTTTGTTGCCTCCAGACAGAACTAATCCATGCTTTCCTGACACCTTCCATTTTCATTAACTAATTGAGCTCCCATGACATTGTACATGGTAAATTAGAAAATATGACATCTTATCTCTTTCTCATTTGTTTTTGTTGTCTTCAAGCTGATGTCCCCTCTTCTGATTCTGTCCCTCTCTTTCCCCACTCTCTCCCTCTCCCTCCCTCCATGGCTCTTCTTTTAATTTCACTTTGTGTTTTCTTCTGCTTCCGTTTCTGCATTTTTCTTCTTTTCTTTGAGATGGGAAAAGGTGTTTGACATGGTAGCTGGTGAGAGGGAAAACAGCTGCTAACAGTTGCATGCTGCATCTTGGATGGGGGTTAGAGGAAAAATGTGTTATGTTCAGTCAAAAATATGGGTGCAATATGAAAAAAAACTTCTCTCCCTTTGACTCAATCTCTCACACTCACTAGGCCACATGGCTGCCAAAAAATTCTGATTGCAAGGTTGGATATTCATGGGTACATTAAGAATTTAGTAATTTGGAAAGAGATTTGGTACAGCTAGTGACTTTCTCTCCTTTAATTCAAAGTGTTATTTCTTCCCTTTCACAGAGAGGCACGCACACTGTGCAATCTGTAAAAAGCATTCCAGTTTCTATGGATACCAAGATGTTGTGACTGGATCCCTTGAGCTGGCCCATGGAGTCACTTCCACAGAATGAAATGGTGGAAAATAATTTTTATTTTTGTCAACTGGCAGCCTGACCAAGTCTCACATTTACATTAATTGCCTATGGAGCTGTGCTTCCCTACAACACTTCTCATCTTGTTCTCTATTAGTTATTACTATTGGATTTAAAAAATGAAAACAACCAGCCCTGTGCAAACAGCATGAAT
Organism: Cetorhinus maximus; assembly: GCF_964194155.1. NCBI lineage: Eukaryota > Metazoa > Chordata > Chondrichthyes > Lamniformes > Cetorhinidae > Cetorhinus > Cetorhinus maximus. The sequence continues at coordinate 114,545,125 of NC_135886.1, read as the reverse complement.
GGGGGATGGAAAATCTGACTTCCCTACCCTAAAAGCAGATGGTTCGTAACTGAAGAGAATGCAATGACATATGAAATGGAAAAAAACATGGTGAGACTGTTAAGCACTGCAATTGTTAAAGTGGATATTCAGACCAGAGGACTGAACAGCATCCAGGAGGAAGAGGAAGTACAGTTGCCAGGTGATCATGTTTAATTAGAGATTGTAGTGATGAACTACAATCACTGTAATTAAGATGATTCACAGAAATAATATAACCAATGTATAAAAATAATTTGTAAGCTATTTTGCCTCACAAGAGGTCAAAGTGAAGTGCAAAGGCTGACAGTCAGGCACCACTAAGGAAGTAGTGTCTAAAAATAGTCATTTGGTAGTACAGAACTTGAGTATTGCTGAAAAAAAAAAGACATGTCAAAGCTTTTCATCTTGCACTCATCAGGACACTTCGCAAGAATACCAATATAAAGGGTAAACAACAACTTATACTGTATACGAGGAGAGTGCTGACTGGCAAGTGGACTCTGATTGGTAGAGGTATTGCCATGGAGAATGCACCAGTGATGATGACTGGCAGTTAACTGCCAAGCATTGTTTGAAATTTAAATCAGGCAGCTTGACCCCGATTGGTCAAGGCATTGCCCTGAGGAATGAGTCAGAAAATGGCTGTCAATTACTTTGTTTAGCTGAAACAGGCACAATGTGTGTAGATGTTCTTTCTGTCCGCAATGACAGGGCCCTGTGTATTAATATATGTACAGGCACAGACCGTACCCAACCAGCCCATGCTTGCAAAACTCAAAACTGTGTGTTCAACACTAGATGTGATTCTGCGATTGGACAACACAAATAATCCTCAGTGTGCTAAGAATTACGTTGACAATCAATTTAAGATTGTTAGCCAAGCTCATAATGTGGTGCATTTACATTGTACTGGAAGCTACATATATTAATACATAGGGCCCTGTTCTTTGTAGGCAGAAAGAACATCTACACACATTGCACCTGTTTCAGCTAAACAAGTGACAGCCATTTGCTGACTCATTCCTTAGACCTTGACCAATCAGGGTCAAGGTGCCTAGTTTAAATTTCAAATAATGCTCAACAGTTAACTGCCAGTCACCATCACTGGTGCATTCTCTATGGCAACACCTGTACCAGAGTCTACTTGCAAACCAATCAGCACTCTCCTCACACAGAGTATAAATTGTTTTTTCCCCCTTATATTGGTATTCTTGCGAAGTATCCCGATGAGTGCAAGAAGAAAAGTTCGACATGTCTTCTTTCAGCAATATTCAAGTAGTGATCTTGGGTTTGAAGAACCTGAAGATTGTGGGAGGGAAAAAAAAATCAGACCAAAGGAGGTTTGGATAACATTATAAACTCCTAAAAGTGCTGCCATCATACCCTCACATCACTTTTATATGGCAGATTTTTTCGACTTCTGCTCCCAGCAGGGAATCTCATCCTGCTGATTGCACCTTTCAGAAATTCCATTTTAAATAATCACAAAATTGGAATTTCTCATGTACGCTCGATGGGTGAGGCTGACTGCCGGGAGTGCAAAGTTAAAACACGAAAAACTTCTCTGGGAAAGAGTGAGTATATTTTATAGTACATATGAGTAGTTTTATTTTGTTTCATTCAAGGTAATGATCATCACCTTCTAAACTTATGATCACTGCCATCTAGAAGGATAAGGGCAGGGAACACTATCATGGGAAGTTCCCCTCCAAGTCACTCACCATCCTGACTTGGAAATACATCGTCGTTCCTTCACCGTCACTGGGTCAAAATCCTGGAACTCCCTTCCTAATAGCACTGTGTGTGTACCTATACCACATGGACTGCAGTGGTTCAAAGCAGCATCTCACCACCATCTTCTCAAGGGCAACTAGGATGGGCAATAAATACTGGCCCACATCCCGTGAATGAATTTTAAAAAACTAATCACTGGTCCATCAAGGGTCATTTCAATTTAGTTGATGTTGATCACATCCTTATCAAGAATTAAATTTATGACTGAATCACTGCTAGATGATCAACTTATTCCACAATGGGTTACTGGCAAATGACACTTCAGTTGTATTATGTGCACTATGGTGCAGTTATTAGCCAAGTCAAAATTTAATTTTATTACATGAAGTTCTGACTAGTGTTTTAGAGACCTAATTCTATGATGGTTTTCAGTTTTCAAGACAAAACAAACAAGTTTTTTTATATGGTTTTAAAAGGGAGGCTTTGGTGAATAAATACTCTTCCTGGCCATCTGTCCCTGCAGTTTACATTACTTTTAATCTGTGAAAATGTAATGATTTTCAGCTGAAATCTTTGTTAGATGAAGGCTACTCTTTTGTCCCCGTCAAACCAAGACACTCCCTTGTTAATTAGTAATCAAACAGGCATGAAAGAGGGAAAGGTATGGTTCCATACACACACTGTTCTGTGAACCTATGATAATGGAGCTGAGCTGTTAAGATCATACCATTATCAAGCTTGGCATTTCAGCTAACAATGTGACAGGTGCTGTTGCCCCCATCGCACAACAGGTGACAGGACCTGAAATTTAGAAATTTAATGTGTGAATGTAGGCCTGAATCTGACAAAGCACAGTTTTACATTTCCTGCACTGCATAATTTCCCCCATTTAGAAATGATACAAAATCCAAATGTCAAACTGAACTAAGAGTCAGAATTTTATGGTCCTGAAGGTTGGTATTCGAAAACGTGAGCTCTAAATCAAACAGGAATTGGAATATGTAAGGACAGAATATCAATGTACATACAATGAAAGATGGATGCATTTACGGATATCTTTTTTCCTAGGCAGAGGTCTCTGTTGGGCACAAAGTGTTTGTATGTTGGTAAATGAGATATTTCTGGTTGCTTTGCAAATCTGTGAAATGCTGTATATAGAGAGGGGTGACAAATGGCTTAATGTTAATTCTGACAAGGTAAGGGGCAAAAGTCCTTCAAATTACAGTTAGAACACCTTGACAGCCTGGTTAAATAGATTGTCTGGTTTCAATTTCTGACCTGGTTTCTAAGGCAGCACCTTAGCATACAATTAATCTGTGTTATACTAATGTATTCAGCTGATTGCTATTTTAACAAAGAGATCAACCCATTGCAATAGTGGACAAAGATATTTGATATGAATGCATGAAACACTTAACCACACCACTTCCCTCCACCCGCTCATTGCCACAAATTTTGTTTCTCATTTCTCAAGTACGTTAACTCTTTAATGTGGGTGTTGGCTGCACAGGTTCAGATGACCATCAGCAGACATGCAACAATGGAAGGCATCGCAACCAAGTTTTATACCCATACACTCACTGTTTCCAGGAGTCATCACTGGGCAAAATCTTGTTGAGGCAACGGGGGCTTCGGCTGCTGCTTGGAGAGATGGTTAGAGCCCAGTGTCGCCTCTTTTTGGGAAGGCCCACTGTATTTTATGCCACTTGGCAGGCCAGCAGCTGACCTTCCCCTAGGATCAAGGACCTCAGAGGCAGAGGTCTCGCCCGCCTAAAGCTGCTGGCCAGGGGCTGGAAGCGCTTCTGAACTCAGCATTGCCACTGGGAAGGCAGTGGCTGCTGCTGGTATGACACCCACCCAATGCGTTGGGTTGAGAAGGGGCACAGGCACAGTTGCATGATAGCGGGAAGGGGTCACATGGGAGGGGGTCAGCAGCAAGGGCGGTGGGATGGCTCTCAGCGTGACCTCTCCCCACTTCCCGATGCCGAGTCCCTCGATCAGTCACTGACTGCCTTTGCACAAGGGCCCCCCCTGGAAGCCCACAAGTAAACATGCCATGGTTTGCTTGTTGGGCCACTGGTATGGTGAACCCCCATGTCTGCTGCTGGGAAATATCAGCAAGAGCGGGATGAGACCCTTATGTGGGCATTGATTGCCCACTTAAGAGCCTCAGTTGGCAGCAGGTGTGAAAGCCATCCACAGACTTTCCTGCTACAGAATTAATCGAAGTGGAGACAGTAAGGAAGCAGAGACCCCCTCCTGCCACCCTCCCACCTGATTAAATGCCACCCAGCCACCTACACGGCAGAGGGGAGGGCACAAGATTCTGCCCACAATATTTGATTAGGAGCAGAAAGCCTGGCTGAATTTGACATCCTTAGCTGGGCTCCTGACCTCAGAAGTTACCATCCCAATCATTGAGGTTCAGTTTTTTCAACTCAGGCTATATATTGAATTTAAGGTAATCTCAGTCTGCCCAGCATATTTCCATACTGGACAGTGTATTTACCAACTGAGCCAACAACATTCTCGTAAATCACATTTGTTAATATTAATACCAGATTAATGTCAAACTCTAACAGTTTTTCCTCAACCATAATTTTCACGACAGTCTTTTTACTTTCACATGTAGCAATTAAAATCACATTTGAAAATTGCATTTCCATTTTAAAATGACTGGGGCACACAACCAGTAATTTTAGCAGACCTGATTTTATCTTTTCTGGAGCAGCTTTCAAAATTGGATTAAAAATTAAGAGTGTCAGCACCTTCAGATTGATAGTCTCTAAATTTATGCTAACCAAATTGACATTTACCTTTAGTTGAAGTCTATCAACACATGTTTGAGTTACCGACCCTCTGCCCCAGAATTTTTAAACACTGATGTTAGAATCACATGCTATTCAAACAGTGATATACACCTTCATTGCTTTTGTAATGATCAGTGTAAGGAAGCCTCAAACTCAATTAAGTGATTACTTGTAGTTCAGGCTCATGTGTGTTGTTCAAATGCAAGTTTATTATTCAGACAGAAAAACACAGTACTGGTTACACAGTAAACTCATACTACCTGGTTTCTTGCAGACTCAAAGTGATCAGGCTTAGTTTCCGAAGTTGTTTCCCTTCTGACTGCCTGGGAGCTCTCCTCAGAAGGGCCCTCAATCTAGGAAAATGCTACTTGTCCCTCAAAATAAAGTCCAGAACCTTCTCCTTTGATGTCAAATCATGTCACCTGATGCTCAGAAATGTGTAAGAAAATGGAGTGAATGTGTAGGAAAATGAGATTTCTCCACATAAACCTCCAGATTATAATAAAACGTCTGTTTCTATGATAGAAAGGAACAGGTGACACCCTGGGAATTATCCATTAGACTTCCTGTACCCCACTGTTACAGCCAAATTACAATGCTCACACCTATTCTAACTTGGCAAGTTCTCAGAATGTGAATGACTTAAAGGGATGACTTGACTAAAAGCCGAGTATGATTTGACTAGGAAGTATAACAAAACAGAGTTTAATAATCAGTCAGCAACTTGCCAAGACTCCTTCGACAGCACCTTCCTAACTCACGACTTCCTTCGTCTAGAAGGACAATGGCAGCAGACGCATGGGAACACAACAACCTGCAGTTTCCTTCCAAGTCACATGTCTGACTTGGACTATATCATTGTTCCTTCATGATCGCCAGGTCAAAATTCTGAAACTCCCTTCCTCACATCTCTGTGGGTTTACCTACACCACATGGACTGCAGCAATCCAAAAAGGAAGCTCACCACCACCCTCTCAAGGGCAATTGAGGATGGGCAATAAATTCTGACCTTGCCGGCAAACACCACATCCCATGAATGAATAAAAAAAAAATGGTATTTGTACGCAATCAAAAACCTGTCATCATGCTTAAAGGTCTCTGCACCAAACTATTAAAACATCCATGCACATTGAATCTGTTTGCTGCATATGGATTAACACAGTCTCCTTTTAAGAGGTAGTATCCGAGTCAAAAGAACTTAGGTGTAGCTTGACAATAATCAAGGACCCATGTGCACAGGGAGATAAATCTGGCATTTAGATAGCTAAAACTAGGATGATTATCACCAGAGAGCACCAGTAAACTTCCTGCTGCTTGCCTAGCCAGAACCACCCTGCCAATTAGACTGGAATTGTTCATATCCAACTCAAGAAAGGCTGTTGACAGACAGCTGGAACAAGTTGGAAGAATCCCAGTCTCCAATGACAGGTTATACCACTTCATAGCCTATTAATGGCCATAATAGCTGGTCAATCATTACAACTCCCTTGAAACGATACTTGAAAGAATGTTTGGACCCATTTGGCTTGGAGCGTTGTTTCAGTTTTGAACCGGAAGGTCAACTGGCAATACAAATAGGAGAGATATCTAAGATCAAGTGCTCCAGATTGGATAATTTCTAAGTAATTAATAAGTAATCCAATTTTACTCCATTTTGATATATTGCGGTTTGGGTGGTACATATTTTCAAACGTCCAAAATAAACCTGTAGAATGGATTATTCGATGAAAGGATGGACAGCAAAGGGTTTCTCTGCTTGAAGCTGTTGAAATGCAGAATCCTTTCTTAAGTAGAAACAGAAAATGCTGGAAAAACTCAGCAGGCCGAGCAGCATCTGTGGAGAGAAAGAGAATTAACGTTTCGAGTCTACATGATTCTTCTTCAAAGGAATCCTTTCTTAGCTTAACAGCTGAAAAAACAAAGATCTTTTCTAAAGTGACCTTTCAATCAAGTTTGCAGTGTTCATTTTTGACAATTTTTTAATCCAACAAACTGGCAAACGTGGCATTAAATAAAACTCATCGCTTGAGTATGTTTGCATTAGACCAGACAATAAGTTTTCCTAAAACCTGTCCAAATGAAAATAATATTCAAGAATAACGATTATTCCTTCCATAATCATTTCTAAAAATGCAACATTTTCAAACACCTGTCGCTGAACCTCGATTTATTTTTGGTTGCTGAATATGGACCACAAAATATTCTAGGAAGCAAAATTATCAATAGGAGTAATTTCAAAGGAAAAAGTCAGGGTAAGTAATTGACAGGAGGAATATCAGCCCTCTCGCCACCCTCCATTGTGCTTCAAGGGCAATCTCCACCTTAACGTTCAGCTTTTATGTGGCGTTCAATAAAATGATAGAGGCTGACATTTGACACTAAACAGCATGCGTCAGTTCTTAGTCCAAGACCGAGCGATGAATAGCAGCTCAAAGGAGAAGGTCAAACAAATACTTGTTCAAGGAAGGAGAGCCTATAGCAGGGCCTTTTCCTTGAACACCTCTCTTCAATGGGGGAGGTGGTGGCATTGGAGTGTTGTCACTGGACTTGTAGTCCAGAGACTCAGGGTAAAGCTCTGGGACCTGGGTTTGAATCCCACCACAGCAGGTGGTGGAATTTGAATTCAATTAAAAGCTAGAATTAAAGGTCTCATGATGGCCATAAAACTATTGCTGATTGTCGTAAAAACCCATCTGGTTTACTAATATTCTCTAGGGAAGGAAATCTGCTATCATTACCTGGTCTGGCCTACATGTGATTCCAGACCCACGGAAATGTGGCTGACTCTTGAATGCCCTCTGCACATGGGCAATTCAGGATGGGCAACAAATACTGGCCTAGCCAGCAAAACCCACATCCCATGAATGAATAAATAAAAAGTATTCATTTTTTCCAGTAGGTGGATGGCTTATAGTTGTGTGTTTATCTTCTAGAAAGTAATTGCCCTCCAGTGGTATTGAAATAGATATTTTCCTGGATGTTATAATGTGATCATGCCTATTTTCCTATTATTTTACTGTGTGAAGGATAAGGCATCTGGTTACTGTCAGAGCAATGTTGACTTGTGATGTCTGCTGTTATTGGAGCATTAACAGCTTCATAAATGCAGTTGGTGAACTTACCAACCTGTTCCTTGGACAATAATGATGGAAATACTTTTCTGGGCCCCACAATAATAACCTTGGGTACCACCACCTTGGAATTCCCCCTCTTTGGTGATTGCACACTTCCCTCCCTACGCACCCCATTCTTGCCTTGCTGTTGAGGGAGGAGGGTGGAGGAGTGTTGCCCAAAATGGAGTAGCCTTAACTTGCATGGGGACATGTGTTTGGCACCATGTAGCTCGCCAGCTGGAAGCAACTGAGGCCAGGGCTTCAAAGTTGTGACCGTTCCTTTGCCATTGGGAGAGGAAAGATGCTCAGCAGTCAGGCACGACCCCCTTTTGTCTAGTTTACTGTTTATTTCCCCACTCTCTTGGGGAATGGCGTGATGGAAATCTGTGTATATTGTCTGATTCCCCTTAACCCACAGCATTATGTTAAATTGGGTCTGCGCAATGTCACAAGCATTTGAACCTCAAAATCAATCTCAAAAGATGAATGTGAATTCTCTATTAGTGTAGAACTAATGAATTCTTAATTCAAGAACAAGACTGGTGACTGAAACAAAAGCCAATCTTGTTTTTAGTGCCTTAAAGGTTTCCACATCTAAATGAAGTTCTATTGGATTGTTTTTAGCCAAATAAAATGTTCTAATCAGAGCTGATCACGTTTCCTTAAATGCTCTTGTTCTGTTTTTCAATTCTTTTATCCTCTATGTGAGGGCTTCCTGTATTTCCACCCCCCACCCCCCATAACCACTGACCCAAAAAATCAGCACGGTCTTGCGAATTCCATTCTGTAAATGGATGATGCTCACCATCCAATTTTCCCTTCTGGCTCAGGAAAATCACCTCAAATTCAATTGCCAGATCCCCAAACAGACCTGTCTGTGATTACATGTTTAGTATGTGGGAATTTTATGTCTTTCTGTGCTAGAGTCGATGAGTTGCCACTGTACTGTGCCACTGAACCATTAAATCCAATACGTTTTAAATCTTATCATAGAAAGTAGCTACAAGTGGATTGGTTTAATGTGAAGAACATATTGGGCCAGATTTTTGCAGTGTCATGGAGACTCCATGGAACTTTAAAAATGAGGGAAGGGACCTGGATCTGGAAGCCCAGCCCGCATTTCTGACAGATTCCATTTTCCCCGTTAGGGGAGAGGGGGCAGGGTGTGACTCACACATGAGGGAAACTCAAACACTGCAGGGCCATTTGAACACAGCGCTGAGTTCAAACAGACTCCATTTTCTTGTAGCAAGGGCCGTAACCTGCATTGTGGGAGTCACAAATTTATGGGGGAGCAGTAAATGTTCATAAAGGGTGGATAAGACATGTAGAACTGTCAAACTGTGAAGTTATTTAAATTTGCAGCCCTTTAAAATTGAGAAAAAAAACAGCCTGACTGTATCAGTGAGTTGAAAATAATCTATTTCATTAGTTACAATAACTGTTTGTTGACATTAGCCCAAGGGCTATCATACTATTAATGGTTGACTGCTTTCCAGAACCTACAATTACCCCAGTAGGCAGAGTTGTAAGTTTGCAGTTTGATTGACAGAGGACTGTTGATGGTGGATACTGGGTGAGTTTGCATTGCGGGCATAAGGGAAAAGGGTGGTGGGTGGGGGACATGGGTTGGCATTACATTTGCATGAAGGGTATGAGGGGCCATGGGTAGGGGGAATGAGTTGGCATGGATGGGAGTTGAGGGGGCTGGTAAGGGCAGTGTGATGGCTAAGGGCTAGAGGGCCAAATATTTAACAAAACAACAGTGACAAAGTTTCAGAGAATAGAGGTGGGCCCCTTAAACAGCCCTCCTCGACACTCAACAGCCTGTGTGGCCACCTCCATCTACATCTAGGAGCGATGGGCCTAGCTTCATCTGACACCTCCCCTGGAGTGAAAATCTGATGGTGTGGTGCACTTTTTCCTGAGGCACGTGCGCTGAGCCAGGAAATTTCCCAACTTTAGCTATCCACGTTGGGAGAGAAAATCCAGCTTATTGAGTGAGCTCTCCACTTTGAAACCAATTCCACAAGCTTGAATACAATTACCATCCTAAAGTATAGTGATGAATTCAGGAAAAGAGCACTCAAGTTACAACCTTGATTCAAACACGGATAAAAGAACTGAACTCCAGTGGTGAGGTGAGTGTGGCTGCCATTGACATCAAGACAACATTTGACCGAGTGTGGCATCAAGGACCCCTATTAAAACTGGAGTAAATGGGAATCAGGGGGAACACTCTCCGCTGGTTGGAGTCATACCTAGCACAAAGGAAGATGGTTGTGGTTGTTGGGGGTCAATCATCTCAGTTCCAGGATATCACTGCAGGAGATCCTCAGAGTAGTGTCCTAGGTCCAACCATCCTCAGTTGCTTTATCAATGACCTTCCTTCCATCAAATGGTCAGAAGTGGGGATGTTCACTGATGATTGCACAATGTTCAGCACCATTCGCAACTCCTCAGATACTGAAACAGTCCAAGTCCAAATGCATTAAGACCTGGACAATATCCAGGCTTTGGCTGACAAATGGCAAGTAACATTCACACCACACAAGTGCCAGGCAATGACTATCTCCAACAAAAGCAAATCTAACCATTGTTCCTTGATGTTCAATGGCATTACCATCACTGAATCTCCCACCATCAACATCCTGGAGTACCACTGACCCGAAATTGAACTGGCTTAGCCATATAAATACTGTGGCTACAAGAGCAGGTCAGAGGCTAGGAATCGTGCGATGAGTAACTCACCTCCTGACTCCGCAAAGCCTGTCTATCATTTACAAGGCACAAGTCAGGAGTGACTTTCACAGCATTCACAAACATTCACTCCCTCCACCACTGATGCACAGTGGCAGCATTGTGTACCATCTACAAGATGCACAACAGGATTTCACCAAGCCTCCTTAGGCAGCATCTTCCAAACCCACAACCATGGCCACCAGCTCTGAAGAAATCATACAGCAGCATCTGTTTCTCTCTCCACGGATGCTGCCAGATCTGCTGAGTTTTTCCAGCATTTTCTGTTTTATTTCAGATTTCCAGCATCTGCAGTATTTTTTTTTTACCACTACCATCTAGAAGGACAAGGGCAGCAGATAGATGAGAAAACCACCACCTGAAAGTTCCCCTCCAAGCCACTCACCATCCTGACATGGAAATATACGCCGTTCATTCACTGTTGCTGGGTCAAAATCCTGGAACTCCCTTCCTTTACAGCACTTGTGGGTGTACCTACAGCACAGGGACTGCAGCTCACCATCACCTTCTCAAGGACAATTAGGGATGGGCAACAAATGCCGGCCTCACCAGCAATGCCTGCATCCCGTGAATAAATGAAAGAAAACAGTTATCCACACAATTAGGCTAGAATAACAGAGGATGACAAAATCTGGGCATCTACAGAAAAAAAAACATATTTTATCTCAACTTGCACAAAACTTAAAACCACAGATATTAATAAAAAAATACCTTTAATATCAGATTGTGCCAGAAAAAAGACAAAAACACTAGGTTAAGTAAAAAAATTGGAATCCATCCAAAAGTAACCTGACTAGTCTGATGTAAATATCCACATGAATCAAATGATGTTTGTGTTGGAAATTAATCTACAAGTCCCCGAGATGGCGACACAGGGCTGGAAACTCCATCTGAAAATGTAGCTTGTATAATGCAGGCTAGCAGCTCTGATGGCTTAGTTAATAAGATCAATGCGTAAGTGAGTCATATAGATGACAAGGCCCCAGAACTGATGCCTAGTCAGGCTTAGTTCACGTCACCTACAGCAACTGTTGGGATTTAGAGCTAATTCATCATGGAATGATCTTGGTACATTACAATATTATTATTAAAGTTAGCTCACAAGAGATTAATTTCATCAGCAGCTGGTGCTTGTGAGGGGTGGTGCATTAAAACTAGGCAAACCAGTTTGTGACTGGATACTACCTGCCACTTCCATTTCAGGCAATGTATCTCACTTAAACCCCGCTGTGGATCATCCTGTTATCAACTGACAGTCATGTTCAATTGTGCATTGTAGGAGTCGTCTCTCAGGACCTTCACCCAGGTGCATGGAAGTGAAGGGAATTGTTTTAATTGACAGCACCACTGACCATCTGGCATAGGGGGAATTGAAATGGGGTCAAAGGTCAAGCTGATGATTTGCTGACCAGTTGAGAAATGAGGAAAGGAAGGGGCACATGTTCAGTCAGGTGCGTAAGAGACCCCCAGGGAGTGAACAGATTCCTTTTTTAAAAACCAAGGGAAGTAGAATCAGAGGAAGAACTGGCCAGGAAAGTGATACTTAACCAACCAAAAGGGACAGTGTGTTTTTACATGAGACATCAGTTGTAAGAGTGTGGCACCAGAGTCATGAGATTAGACATGAGGAGTCAAGAGATTCCTTTGTTCTTTTTGTGTGTGCAACACCTGGTGAGTTTGATGGTGGGGGCATTTAAGCAATCGGGGGGGGTGGTGGGTGGCACACCTGCCACCTTCCCGCCTCCACCCCAATTAAGTCCCTAGCAGGAAGGAAGGCCCATGGACAGCTTTCCCGCCCTGCCATCAATTGAGGCCCTTAAGTGGGCAATTAATGCTCACGTAAAGGCCTCATCCTGCCGTTGCTGGTATTAACCCAACAACGGGCAGAGGACTTGCCATGTGAGGATCACAACAAGCAAACGCATATGGGGTTGCTGGCGGGCTCCCAGGGGGAGCGGTTTTCTAGTTCAAAGGCAACCTGGCATCAGAAAGGGGGGGTGACCTGCTAAGAGCCAAACCCCACCCCCTGACCTTGCTGTTGACCCCTTTCCCTCCCTCCCCTGCAGTGCTTCACCCCCAATCCCCTTCCACACCATCACTCACTTCTGACCTGGGATCCAGTGACAATCCTCAGGTAGGTGTCCAATGGTGCTGCCGTTCTCAGTGGATGGAACTCTGTCCCCGGGGTCCTTGATCCTCCAGTAAGTGGCCAAGACACCCGTCACCTCCACAAGGTTCCACGCTGACATTTCTGAGAGTTAATTTGTGATTTTATATACATAAATAAAACATTGATACTCAGAAACAATTGTTGGGTATCTCTATTATTTAAAGGGTATCGGCACGAGCGTGACATGTTTTCTTATTTTCTGTACAAAGGCAGTTACAAGGTTAAGCTGAAATAAGGTGGATTTGCCATAAATTTTCATTTATCAATTGTAATTGTTGACTTATATTTAACCTCGTTTCACTGAAGTGTTAATTCAATCTGCCTTTTTTGAAAGTGGGTGTGGAGGTACATGAGATTACAGTACCCATTTCACACAACAAGCGGTCTCATTTTTACCACTCCCTGGTCTATGAGTATATATTGGGCAATAAAGATAAATGCCTAATCGTAAGGGGGCATAGGATCTCTTTATGGGAAAAGCAATGATGCAGAAACCAAGAATGTTTCCAGTGTCGACACCATTGGCAGGATTTTCCTTGCAGGGTGTGGGGGGGGTTTGGAGGGGTGGAAGTGGGAAACAGGCACCAGGACTGCTTGTGGGTCCCAGACCCGTCCTGGGGCAAGCAGTCACAGCTCCCAATTTTCACGGGAATGGAAGGTTAATTAGCTTGAGAGCAGGTTGGGTGGCTCAAAAATGGCTGCAGAAGTGGGTCAGAAAGAGAATGGGCCCCAATTCAAACCAAACATTGGCAGACATTGCTGTGGTTACTGATGGAGCAGGAGTAGTAGAGGGCTGGAACCAGGGCAGGTCTGACTCTTGCTTTGTGGGTACAGACCTGGAGGCCCCCAGGAGAGGCAGGAGGTCCTCTTCCTACAGGGTGCCAGGAGGAGACTCCTCCTAGATCAAAGAGGAGTGGATCAAGGTGACAGAGAGTGAGTGAGCAGAGTGTGGTCCAGTGTAGGAAGAAGTTCAATGACCTTATTCGCTCTGGCAAGGAGAGTGCAACACAGACCTTCATGTCAGGCCTCTGGATATTCACCCTCCAGCAGACACTGCAGCTGAGGCTTCAGGGTGTATGCTACTCCTGAACATGGTGGCAATGTGTGCCCAGTTTACTTACTGACCTCTCAGTAAGGCCCAGAACCATAGTGCTGTTGAGGAACTGCCAGTTTTTTAACGTTAATGAGCCACTGGCATTGGCCAAAGAGGCCAGCAGCTCCTCATCGCTGTCATTTAGTCCTTGTGGGAGAAATCAGCTCACAATGCCTGCAAGAAGGCCGAGACAGGGGGAGGGGTTCCATACCTGCAGCATGTCATCACCTCCATGGAGGTGGGAGCCATGGACATCGCCAGGAAGGCTGACCATGAGGAAGGCAAGGAAGATGGGCATCCCTGGTTGCGTGGGTGAATATAAATCGGAATGTGTACGCTTAAGGGGGTGCAGGTGACTCCAGCCCATTCCAGCATACTGAAGACTTGGCTGCTTTTGGAAGCCTCAGCATTACAGAGGCTACTTCTCTCTAAGGCTAGTTCTCTTGATCTCTTTCCGTGACTCCCGCAGGTTCAGACATTTGAGGCACAAAGACTAATTCCTGTACCATCACCAGGCCAAGTGCTGTCAGAGCAGAGCTCCGATCAAGCACAATCAATTCTTACAAGTGCGTCCTCCACCTGGTAGATACGAGGACTCACTGAGGCAAGTGTGTGTGCATAGACAGGGTAGCACTGGGTGATAAGCAGAGCAATATTGAGCAGGAGTAGGGGTAGAGGCAGAGACAGAGGGAGCTCTAGGTAGTCCCTCTTGCAATATGGAAGACAGACACAGCCCCACTCAATTGGGCACAGATGCTGGGCCTTGCAAAGTCTCAAGAAAGGTGGCTCTATGATCAGCAGCAACAAATGTGCTTCCACCTGTTAAAGTTCCTCAAGGCAGTGCGAGGCGAGGTCACAGGCTGAAAATGGAAGAGAATTGGAGGAGTCCATTCAGTTCATATGCACCAGAATGTCTCAGGGCTTTTAACACATGAGGTCCTCCACTGAGAGATTGGCTTACCTCATGGAGCACCATATGCAGGGACACTGAGTGGATGCAGGAATTGCATACTGACATTCTCAGAATGCATGCCACACTCTGTAACCTTGTCTGGCCAGTGGTGCTGATGGCACAGGGATATCTGGAGTGAATGCCAGTTGTGTCCCAACTGGTGGTCCCCTCTAGCCATCCAGTCTGCCAGCCAGTGACTGAGGCATCCAGGGATGGAGGTGAAATCCAGTGCTCTCTGTGCCTGAAAAGCCCCATCTGTAATGAAATGAATAAACTGCCAGCTCTTACAAACAGGGCACCAGTTACACGCAAGATCGTGTGCAGATTGCAAGATGCCACCAATGTCCCAGCATGTGCAGTTGATCCTAGGAAGGAGCCAAAAGTGAAGATTTTCAAAGCCACAGAGGCTTTGTTGGCTGCGAACAGGGCATGGTGGCCAGTGCTGTGAAGTGTGAGGACTTCTACGATGAGGGCAAAAGTCTCTCTGGCCATCTGCTTGGAGAGAAACAGGGCCAACTTTCCGCTCTGAATTTTACATTTGGTGGCGGGCATGGAAGTGTGAGAGATTCCCCCTTTCGGTGGGGGCGGGCAGGCGGGACAGCTGAACACATGCGATCTTGCGCTGTCCAGTTCACTACTTATTCATCTGGGCGGACTATGGCAAATCTCGTGGCGGGTGAGGGCAGAAGTCATCCTCCCAGCCGATACCTCATTGGCTTGGAGGTCCGGGCGCCATATTTAAAGGGCACCTGGGCAGCCTCCCTCCCTTCCCCCCTTAGCCTGCCTCCCAGTTCCAGCCTCCACCCCAACCTTCCACCTTACCTCTCCCTTCTGGCCTTTGTGCAGCTTGAGCTACTGGCACCCGATATGAGTGAAGGTATGGGCGGGTCCCAAGAAGGCAAAAGCAAAGTCTTGAAAGAAGTGAAGCTCACAGGTGTGCACCACTTCTATACAGTCATAAAACTAAATGTTCTAATTTCTTGCCAGCAGGGAACTTAATTTGGAGGGGGTGGGGGGATCAATTGCAGCAAGGTGGCCTTTCAATGAGCGTGTGTGACATGATAATGCACGATAAAGAACTTCAACATTCATCGGGAAGCTTGACCCATCTTTAGCCCACCTTTAAAGTCAGAAGAACAGAATTCCAACAGTTTGTCCCTGTTGGGAAACTGATTTTTGGCCTCACATCAAATTAAGTTTGTCCGCCTGCCATGCTTCTGCTGCTGGTAGGAACTGGAAGATTCCACCCACAGATTCCTACAGCACTGGTTCTCAGTCATCTGAACGTAGCTCTATTGGTGGTAGATTCTATGCTGGAGGATATTTTCCATTGCCATCCTGCCCCTTGTCCCTCTCCTTTGTACTCCTGATGCTTGTGGCTCTACCCTTCCTGAAGAGGACATTGTTCCTCATCACCACAGGAGCTGTGCTCTCATTGCCAGCTGCTGCCTTCATTGTGCTCAGGTGGCCTCCCAATTATGTTTCGAAGCCTTGCCACCTCCTCTTATTCCCCGCAATGCCAATAGGGTGATGACCTCCTGCACTGCCTGTGCACTTACTGAGCAGTCTCCTCACAGCCTGCGCTAACCCAATGGCACACGTGTGCCAATTGCTGAGTCACCCACAAAGCCATATAAATCCACCTAATTTGTTGGGGTGGTCATAGTTGGCTTCTCTGCTGAATCCACGTCTATCCACCTGGTGTGCCCTGGACCCAGCGTGCAGCCTGCAAGCCTCCACCCAAAGCCGAACATGAAAATGATCGCGGTTATACTCATTCTCTGGGTCACACGCCCTGGTGAAATTCGCCAACGCCGGGAACAATGATTTGAATCATCACACCAATTATGAAAACCACTGATATTTTCATCACTGACTGCCCATGTAAGGATCTAAAACTCCAGCCTAATATTTACAAGAGCATGCTGCAATTGATCTCAGCATCTCTGAACAAAGAAGTGGAGAGATTACAAATTTAATGCCCTCAACTGTAACAGAGGTTAGTGGTCAGCAATTATATTAACATTTTGGGGGTTACTATTGACCAGAAACTGAACTGGTCTAGCCATATAAATACTGTGGCTACAAGAGCAGGTCGGAGGCTAGGAATCCTGCAGTAAATGACTCACCTCCTGACCCCCCAAAGCTTCTCACCATCTACAAAGCACAAGTCAGGCATGTGATGGAATACTCCCCACTTGCCTGGATGAGTGCAGCTCCAACAACACTCAAGAAGCTTGACACCATCCAGGACAAATCAGCCCGCTTGATTGGCACCACATCCACAAACATTCACTCTCTCCGCCACCGGCACACAGTAGTAGCAGCAGCAGTGTGTACCATCACAAGATGCACTGCAGGAACTTACCAAGCCTCCTTAGACAGCACCTTCCAAACCCATGACCACTATCATCTAGAAGGACAAGGGCAGCGGACACATGGGAACACCACCACCAGGTGGTGCTCACCGTCCTGACTTGGAAACATGTTGCCATTCCTTCATTGCCGCTGGGTCAAAATCCTGGAACTCCCTCCCTACCAGCCCTGTGGGTGTACCTACACCACATGGACTGCAGTGGTTCAAGGAGGCAGCTCACCACCACCTTCTCAGGGGCAACTAGGGGTGGGCAATAAATGCTGGCCTAGTCAGCGGCATTCACATTTCATGTATGAATGAAAAAAAAAATGTTTAACTTTGTTACCATCCATAATTGAATAATCTACTACCATTCAGTCTGTGTTCTTCAAACAGAAGAATTTTTGCATGCTTGAGCTACCATGGTATGGAACAATGTCAGTGAGGAGTGAGAAAGTAACATGAAGAACATATGTCAAAAGTTCAATTTGCTTCGGAAGGAATGTTCTTGGTTAGTTTTTATGTCAGCAACAACTGTCAGTAGTGTCCATAGCCTTGACATATGCTGACATGCATACTAGAATGTTTTAGGCTTTCCCCTCCTGAGGGAGCTGATTCATGCTGCTGGATGGTTCCTAATCAAATTTTCCTTCCTTTAGCACTGAGCGCTGAAGCCAATACTAGCAACCCACCAGTTCTCAAGCTGAGCATAGCAAAGACCAAATACTTAATTTGCCAGTCTCCTGTTCCACATAGCTCAATATAACACAATGAGTTGACTTAACCCATTGGGTCAATGGAGAGCTCAGTAGATAGTTTGTTAAGAAACTAGCCTGATCTCACATCTCTTGTACATAGCGAGGGTAATTGTGACTTTCTGTGATGGTACAAAATAGGCAACCACAAAGTCAATGGAAATTAAAAACAAAAGTCAGGAATGTAGTAAGGTGACCTCGTGATTCAACATCATCCATTTTGCACTATCACACAAAATCAGAATTAGCCCGGTCAGTCAAAACCAAGGGCAGAATTTTGCCGTTGGTAAGCAGGGGGCGGGGCCCGCTCGCCGATGCGTAAAATGACGTGGGGTGACATTGGGGGGAACCCCCAATGTCATCCCACCTCATTTAAATTTTCAGGAAGGCGGGGGCACAGCCAAATCAGCTGTGCGCCCGCCGACCTGTCAATGGCCAATTGAGGTCACTGACAGGATCATTTAAATAATTAAAGGACCTGCCCGTCCAACCTTAAGGTTGGCGGGCAGGCCAGGAGCCCCGGCGGGGAATAGAAAAAACATGAAACCTCATCCAGCGGCGGGATGAGGTTTCATGTAGGGTTTAAAAGTGTTTAATAAAGTTTTATTGTAATTTATGAATCTCATGTGACATGTTAAGGATTTTTTTTTTCTATTTTTAATATTTAGAAGTGTAAGCGATCTCCCTGACACAGCACTTAGTCTCAGGGAGATGTGCGCTCTTCCGTGCGCATGCGTGAAAGAGCGCACTCTCGCTTTTGGGGAATCCCCCCCGCCCGCACAGGAAGCGCATAGCGCTTCCCGCCAGACGTCACGCTGGGTGGGCCTTAATTGGCCCGCCCACGTAAAATGGCAGCGGGGCCCGCTTCTCCGGCAGGGATCGGCTCCCCGCCCGCTGGAGATTGGGTCGGGCCCGCCCGCCCATCCGGCAGAAAATTCTGCCCCAAGTCTAGTTTTCAGATGAAGCAGGTTCAAGGGCAGAGGATAAATGGACCAAGGTACAGAGATGTAATTCAATCCCTATCTAAACTCATATATTCTGCCTATATCATTATATTCCCACTATAAATTTGAATATCCACATTATCATAGAAAGTGCCCCTGTAACCTTGTCAAGCTGTAATCATACTTTCGGCTGTTATGGTGTTGTGACACCTCTACTGTTGAGAGGGTGTAATTACAACTCAACACATTTACACAGGGTAATCTATTTTTATTATGTGCGAACATACGAATTTGTGGGCAAAATTGCTAGGAAATGTGAAGATGTAAAATTTTTAATACAAATATTGTGCCATTAATCATTTGGAAATTTTATGTACTTTAAGGTATAACATAACAGTAAAAAACTGCTTAGAGGCATTCATTTACAAGGAGCTACTGGGCTTAAGAATTATGATGGAGACATTTAAAAGCACAGGCTCCTGGAGACAACTTGAAATAAACAACATCAATGTTGAACACAGCACAATAAACACAGAAACAAGCACCATTCTTTGTAAAATAACCCAAATGATAAATAACATTTGTTGCCTGTTGTTCAGCCCCATAACCAACACTGACAGAAAGCTAGACAAAGAAAATCAATCCAAAACCAGGAAGCCAAACTCCCATGGAACTGATTAAATCAGCAAACCAAATACCTAGGCTGGACAAAGTGAAGAACTATGCTATAGAATACATTTTAAAATAAACAGCAGTCAAATAATTGGAAAGCGGCAATTTATAACATTGAATCAAATGTCATGAGGTTATGACTCATCTAATTTATGGTAGATTTATCAGAGGGGGCCCCACTGATAAAATGAGACTAAATCCGAACAGACCAAATTACAAAAAGACAGAAAACACAGAACAGCAGGATTCAAACAAAGACAGGCCAGCTTCCTCGTGTGTGCTTGTAAAGGGAGAATTCATGAAAAAGTCACAACCAGAGAAGTGAGTCTGATGAACTTCAAATAATGAATGCTGCAGAATGCAAGACAAAATAAGGTCAGTAGAGCAAACTGATTGGCTCAAGATTGGCACCACTGATGGTGGGGACATCAGGAGCAAGTCAAGAAGGAGCATCTGCCCAGCACTTCTGGATAAAGGCAAATGTTTCGGCTTTGATTTTTTCACTCATGTGCCTAGTCTTGAGGAATGGAAACTCTGCCTGTAGTTAGCCACCACTATTTAAGACTGGCTGTGATAGGAAAGCAGAGCTTTTGGCCTGATCTGTTGGTTGTGGGATTGATTAGCTCTACTTAAAGAATGCTGCTTCTGTTGTTGAGCATGCATGTCGACCTGTGTTATTGCCTCATGGGGTTGGCACCTCACTTTCAGGTGATCAATGATGGTACAGTGTTCCATGAGTTTCCATTGTTAACTTAACTGATCATCATTCTTCTACAAACGTTGGGACTAAACAGTGAGTTCAACAACTTCAGCTTGTAAACCCTGTGCCACTTTTGTTGCCTTTTTATTTGCTAGTTTTGTTTTTTTCTTTTTTGGATGGAAGCTGTTACTAATGCTGCCATTCACACCTCCTCTAAACACATCTTTTATTTATTTACTTGTCCCATTACCACTTCCTTTAGCCTTCCACCATGAACCCATTTGATGTTTAATTTCTCCTGCCTTTTAATTTATCACATACCTTCCATTTTGTTCTTTTCCCCTCGCTCCACTGTTTTCACTTGCTTAAAACCTATTATATTTTTAACTTTTCCCAGTTCTGATGAAAGACGATCAACCTGAAACATTGGCCAGAATTTTTACCTCGATGGGCGGGCAGGGCCCCCCACCGGCTCGGCAGCGGGTGGGCAGCCGAACTCCGCCTCCGAAACAGGGCCCGCCGCCATTTTGAGTGGGTGGGCCAATTAAGGCCCTTCCAGTGGCCTGCCTGACAGGAAGCGCTATGCGCTTCCTGTGCGGGGTGGGGGGGTTGGGGGGGAGGGATTCCCCATCTGTCAAAGCGCGCTCTTTTGCGCATGCGTGCGAAAGAGCGCACATCTCCCTGAGGCTAAGTGCTGTCTCAGGGAGATTACTGGCAGTATAAAAATCTTTAAAAATAGAAAAATATTAAAATTATTAACATGTCCCCCTCATGTGACAATATCACACAAGATGGGACATGTTAATAAGAAGCACAAACTTTATTAACGTTTTTAAAAACGGACATGAAACCTCATCCCGCCAGTGGATGAGGTTCCATGTATTATCAGAAG
Organism: Cetorhinus maximus; assembly: GCF_964194155.1. Lineage (NCBI taxonomy): Eukaryota > Metazoa > Chordata > Chondrichthyes > Lamniformes > Cetorhinidae > Cetorhinus > Cetorhinus maximus. Next base: position 114,524,153 of record NC_135886.1, on the reverse strand, counting down.
CCCGCTGGGGCTCGTGGCCTGCCCGCCAGCCTTGAGGTTGGATGGGCAGGGCATTTAACAAGCTTAAATATCCTGTCAATGATGGGCATTGGCCATTGACAGGTTGGTGGGCGGACAGCTGATTTCGCTGTCTGCCCACCTTCCTCAATATTTAAATGGACTGGGGTGACATTGGGGGTTCCTCCCGACGTCATCCCGCGTCATTTTCCTCTCGGCGAGTGGGCCCCGCCCCCGCCACCAAATCACCGACAGGAAAATTCTGCCCCTTAACTCTGTTTCTCTTTCCACAGATGCTGCCAAAACTACTTGTGCAGAATTTTCAAAGGCCGATGGGGATGGGAACTGAGGCGGGTGGGCACATAATTCTGTGCTGCCAGCTGGCATGTTGGTTTGCCAGCATCATCCTGCCCCTGATCATTTTCTGTAAGGCTGAGCCAATGGCGGAAGCAACCAGCGGGGTCGCCTATTAAACTGTCATTAAGGCCCCTCTCCCATATTTTCCAGTCAACAGATGGGCCCCACACAGCGGCTAAAACACAGCCAGATAAACAAGACAGCCTCCAGTTGGGGGAAGGGTGGGGGCACATTCATCCTGTTAGGGCTGACCCATCACCCATCATGACCATCCGATCACAGCTATGGCTGATGGCCATCCAGTTTGCCCCTCCACAAACACTGCCAGGCAGCTGTGACCTTTTTAACTCTTTTTTATTTCTCTTCAGATGGCACCTCCATTGTAAGGCATCCTCTCTCTCTCTCTCCCCTATAGGCATCGGCGGTTCCCACCAGGGCAAGTGGGGCTGCCAATGAGACACAGCTGGAGGGCTTCCAGTTAGCCCTCCATCCTTGGGGCCAACTTGCCATTTGTAATTGGACGGTGAACACACCTTCTGACCACTAATTTGCTAGAGTCCTTTGAGGATATAACAAGCAGAGTTCATAAAGGGGAGCCAGTAGATGTAGTGTATTTGGGTTTCCAGAAGGCATTCGATAAGGTGCCACATAAAAGGTTATTGCACAAGATAAGAGCTCATGGTATTGGTGGTAACGTATTAGCATGGATTGAGGATTGGTTAACACACATAAGACAGGGTCACGATTAATGGGACTTTTTCAAGTTGGAAAAATGCAACTAGTGGAGTGCCACAAAGATCAGTCCTACGGCCTCAATTATTTACTATCTATATTAATGACTTGGAGGAGGGCGCAGGGTATAATGTATCCACATTTGCTGACGATACAAAAATAGGTGGGAGGGCATGTTCAGAGTTAAGAATGATGGGTGATCTTATTGAAACATATAAGATTCTGAGGGGGTTTGACAGCGTAGATGTTGAGAAGATGTTTTCACTAGTGGGGGAAATCTCAAAACTAGGGGACATAGTTACAGAATAAGGGGATACTCATTTAAAACTGAGATGTGAAGAAATTTCTTCTCTGAGGGTAGTGAATGTCTGGAATTCTCTACCCCAGAGAGTTGTGGAGGTTAGATCACTGAAAGTATTTAAAGAGGAGGTAGGTATATTTTTGAAATATCAGGGAGTTGAGGGCTATGAGGAGCTGGCACGAAAGAGGAGTTGAGGCCTGGGGCAGATCAGCCATGATCTTATTGAATGGCGGGGCAGGCTTGAGGGGCCGAACGGCCTACTCCTGCTCCTATTTCTTATATTCTAATTGGCCAACCCAGCCAAAATCAATCACAGGTTACTGCTGTCGACACACCGTGGGATCTGGACCTGCATTTGACCTCAACATCAATTCAAAATGTAAAATCCTCCCATCTGTCTCAGATTTCTAGTACCCACAGTATTTTGGTTTAGAATCTGCTGATCTCAATTTTCTACTGTTACATATCAATAACGGGGATTCAGCAGCACCAACTGCTCAGAACATGTTACAAAAGGCGGGATTTTCCGCACCCACCCGCTGCCGTGATCTTCCCGTCCCGCCACAAAATCGATGGACTTCTGGCTGGGACGCCGTCTCACCCGTGGCGGGTCCCACCCTCGACAGGGCTGGAAAATCCCAGCCAAAATACACAAGGAGGTACAAAGAGCTGAGTTTTTCGGTCATCGAGCACGCGGGATCGGCAGGCCTGGGAACAGGCGGGAAATGGGCCGCCAGCCATGATTGGCCCCTCAGCCACGAATTCACGCTGGCTGGCCATTAATTGCGTGCCAAAATGCTCAGTGCTGCCAGGGCAGGGGGCAGGAAGAGGGTGCCAACATAACCGAGCGTGCGGGTGAGTGCTTCGAGAGCACTCCCTGATGGCAGACAGCTGCCCCGGGGATCTGCAGACCTCCACAGACTAAAGCACACGCCAAAAATGCTGCAAATATGTCCATGCAGCACAATCCAGCACCTGAAAGCATACCTCAGAATAAAAACAGTACTCAGATTTCACTTTTTGTTTTGTTTCCCCGCGGAGATTTCATCCCCCCACCGGATCAAATTTTCAGCAAAAATGTGAATGCCGCCTGGGAGAATGGCCTATCCGCCAACTGTAACTGTGGATGGGCCATGTAAAAATCACTGTTGATTGCATCATGAACAGGCTTAATTTCCCACTTAATTGCCAGTGGGCACGCTTCTGACTGCTGCACACGCCCACCGAGCGAAATACCACACGAGTGCACAGTGACGTCGGCGCGGGCCTGCCCACGGGGTGTAAAATTCTGGCCAAAATCTCGAGTCCATGCCTAGTTTCACCAGTCATACTGGTATCAATAGGTATACCAGAGATAACTCCATATCTACATTTGATGACATGAAGGTAAAATTGACTAGCTACTCTTTTTAATGAATCCCTTGACGTGTTCAGGTAAATTCTCTGTGAACACTCTTTTAATGTGATCAACAACAATCCACTTACTATAGATTAAATGAAGCTTCCCCCCACCCCCCAGAGTGAGCACAGGCATTTTGGACAGAGCTTTTAACTTTAATAATATAAAATAGTTGGTAGCAAATCAGCTATTCATTATATACCTCACCTGACAAGCCTTTAAAATTAGCCGAGGTGTCTAATGGACGGCTGATATGCTAGCACCAGATAATGCCCGCACCAAAGTTGAAAGTCTTGTCCTTCATTCAAAACGCATCAACCAACTTGTTAAAATTAGTCTACAGAATAATTTCTATCCCATAGTTAACTAGCACAGCAGGAACAAATTCAGCAATGTCCCTCTCTGTATTATATTTTTATGCTAGATATCTTTTTCTTGATATGTATGTCTAATCAAAATCAAATGTCACTCTGCAGATCAGAGGGTTTAACAGAAAGCAATGCGACATGGAATTAAGAGTTAGAAGAGATGCACGTCAGGATAAATGAAATGTTTTTTCATATTAATGCAATAGACATTCAAGCCTGATGTCCATAAACTTACGTTTATATTCTGAAAAGCATCGGGAACTCAAATTTAATCAGTCATTGCTAGCTTGTCTATAGGATTACAGATAGGATTACAGATAGAACTAATCATTTGAGACAGGTTCAAAATCTTATTAAATAATTCACCATAAATAAGTGTTTCAAAAAGTTGCCTTCTGGGCAGGCAAACGCCATTTGTATACCCTAATATAAAAGCAAAATACTGCGGATACTGGACATCTGAAATAAAATCAGAAAATTCTGGTAATACCCAGCTGGTCTGGCAGTATCTGTGGAGAGAAAACATGTTTCAGGTTGATGACTTTCTTTCAGAACTGCTAAAATGGCAATGACTGAAAGATACTTTTCAGAATTACAATGTTTAGGAGATAGTTTTTAAAAAATATAAACAGAACTGAATCTTTGTAAAATTCAAAGCATTATCACACAAATCATTTTGATCAGATGGTTTATTTCATCTCCAATGCCTCTGGTACTGCTTTTTCATCCACTATTGAACAGGCCTAAAGGTGAAACTTTAACTGAATTCTATATGAATTTTTCTCACTTTTGAGACATTTTCAAGAAGCATAAGTGAAAGCACTATGATGTATAATGACTTGCATCAATTTTAAAAGTATTTTGCCACATTAATGACCACAAATATGAAGCAATTGCCTCAGAATTTAATTGATCACATTTTGACCGATTTCACTAAGTAACAGAGATTTTTGTATTAAAATTTAATAACGGGCTACATTTTGCTATAGCAGGATAGCTAACATTAGTTACACTCAAAAGATTTTACCAACTAAATTTCTGAATGTGAGAGCCAATAACAGTGCAGTGATGGAAACAGGACATCCAGGAGCTGAGTGAACAGAGCAACGAATAAGGCTTCTCCTTAGCAAATAAGATTTAAACACTATTAAATAAATAGGAGTACGGAGAAGGAGGTTTTTTTAAAAATCTATTCATTCATGGAATGCAGGCGTCACCAGCAAGTCCAACATCCTTGCTGCCCATGCGAATGTGGTAGTGATCCCCCTTCTTCAACCCGCCTTCCTAAAAATGGAGTCCATGTCGTGTAGGTACTCTTACAGTGCTGTTCAGTTGTAAATTGTGGGATTTTGACCCAGCGATAAGGAACAGTGATATATTTCTAAGCCAGGGTGGCCTCTCACATGGAGGGTAAATTGAAAATGGTGTTCCCATGGACCTGCTGTACTCATCTTTCTAAGGTGGGGGCGTAGAGGTCGTGTGTTTGTAAGGTGCTGTTGAAGAAATGAGGTGGTAAACAAAAGGCGAAGAAACAAACAAATAATGGAAAGCATAAGAACACAGGAATGTATAGGACTGGAAAGGGCAATTGTGGTTCATTTGAAGTATATTACTCTGTAGTTCTTGACTAAATGATTAATTATCATAAAGAATACACAAAATTTAGTGAAGAGGTGTTTCAACAGCAAGTTATGGATAACTCATACAAGATGCTGTCACTCATCTTCCTGTCAGAGCCTTCACTCTCTGCCATCTAAATTTATTCCAACTGCCAATCATTTTAGGTATGATTAATTGTTTTTACTGATTTTGTTCACCACCTGTTCAGGGCCACCCACAAACTGAGACCATTATACTCAAATTATATCCTGAATAATTGACTCTGGAAAATCTAAATTGATGAATATTAATAGGCCATAATTTTCCTGTCGGCGATTTGGGGGCGGGGCTTGCTCGCCAACAGGAAAATAACGCGGAATGACATCGGGAGGAACCCCTGACGTCATCCCGGTCCCTTTAAATTTTTAGGAAGGCGGGCGGGCAGCAAAATCAGCTGTCCGCCTGCTGACCTGTGAATGGCCAATTAAGGCCATTGATAGGGTAATTAAGATCGTTAAAGACCTGCCCGTCCAAGCTTAAGGCTGGCGGGCAGGCCAGGAGCCCCAGTGGGCTTCTGATAATACATGAAACCTCATCCACTGGCAGGATGAGGTTTCATGTCCGTTTTTAAAAAGTTTAATAAAGTTTGTCGTTTTTATTAACATGTCCCATCTCGTGTGACATTGTCACATGAGGGGGACATGTTAATAATATTTTTATTTTTCTATTTTTTAACTTTTGTGCACTGTCACTAATCTCCCTGAGACAGCACTTAGTCTCAGGGAGCAGTGCGCTCTTTCGTGCGCAAGCGCGAAAAAGCGCACTTTGACAGCTGGGGATTCCCTCCCCCCCCCACACAGGAAGCGCATAGCACTTCCTGTCAGGAAGGCCGCTGGGCAGGCTTTAATTGGCCCGCCCACGCAAAATGGCGGCGAGTCCAGTTTCAGCAGTGGGGGTCGGCTGTCCACCCACCGCTGAGCCGGTGGGGCCCGCACGCCCACCAAGGGCAAAATTCTGCCCATATTGTCTGCTAGTCAAGAATTGAACGGCTCAATAATAGTTCTAAAACTAAATTGTATTTTCCATGATGCTCTGTCCCACAATGTTGCTTTGATGTCAGAATGAAACTGACTGAATACAAGTCTCTGAAGCAGTCTTCAAATAAAATGTCCATTTTATTTCTTCTAACAGAATTTTCATTGGTGCAGGATTGTCAGAATCCTAAGGAATTCCCTGAGGTGATCACTTGAGTATTCTTTACAGAGAAAATTTACAGCATGGAGCCACATGGGCTCTATGAATGAACCAAGGAATGCTCATATAACATTGCAGCGTTATCTTTATGTCTCCAATAACTGACCACATAATTTTTCCTTACTCTGTCCATATATTGACTTTCCCTTATTCTTATACTAAAAGGGAGTAAAATCCTTCTTCAACATAAAACACTTGAATGTCTATTTTTATGCACAATTCATCACCCATTAACACTGTTGCTCAAGCATGGGCAATTTTAAAAAGGTATGATTGCCAATAGTCCAATTTTTTTTAATGGAAATAAATAATGGAGAAAAACAAACACTTTCCCACTGTTTTAAAAAGGTGAATTATCCCCTTGCTATGCAAACGGTCCACCACATTACACAGGACTTACACATCAAAAGTATTAATTGGACACCCTGAGGTGGGTTATAAATTCAAGTCAGCTCTGAAGAAGTAAGATTCAAAACATTAACTCTGTTTCTCTCTTCACAGATGCAGCCAGACCTGCTGAGTTTCTCCAGCATTTTATGCTTTTATCATAAATGCAAGTTCTTTCTATCCAAATTAACCACTTAGTACATGAACTACATAGTAATATACTTAGTTAGGCTACAATGATCTTTTTCAGTCCTCTGCATTCCTGTATTCTTATGTTCTCCAATATTTGTTTCTCTCTTTGCCTTTCGCATTCTTCCCCCCTTCTTCAATAGCATCTCCCAAACCCATTACCTCCCTTCAATTTTAAAATTATCACTTGAAAAAGACAAATTGCAGTAGGTACTGGGGAAGGATGTTTTAATATTCTGCATGCTAACAAGGAGTGAAGCAAACACAGGATGTGCTGAAAGTGCACAGCATGTTAGTCAGCACCTGAAGCAGTAAGATTGCTTTTCCAATTGCAAAGCTAACCTTCAGATGACAGAGCTGGACTGTGTTTCCAGCAGACTCTTATTCAAAATTTCCAACATTCACAAATGTTTAATACATAGGTAACACATGTTGGCTATGCGATGACTCATATTCTAGCTGTTAACCAGCTGAAGGTTAGAAGGAACATATAGGAAACAACTGTGATCCATCTGACCACAGTACTCCTTTTGACATGTCACCAGTCTCTTATTCTGTCAGCTAGCTATAAATTAAGTTCCTTTTGAATTTGACACAATCTGCTTCATCAGATAGTTTACCTATTAATTTGTGCAAAAATTAGCTGATAAATGAACAATGTTATAAATCTTACATGGTAGGGTCATTTTCAAATTAGATCACAAATTTGTACAGTATCTACATTTATTTTTCTTTTGCTGAAATTTGTGTACTTAGCATGGTAAAATATTTCAGTCATAGAACAGTCTTTCATCTTTTGCACTCAGTCGAGGCTCTGCAAAACAATTCCATAGTTGGCAGAAGGAAAACAATCCTTCATCTCATCAGTTTGAAGATACAGGTATGAAAAGGATTAACTTTGTTATCCAGGTCTCCTTAAAATTATTAAGGAAAAACATGCATTTATCTTGCAAATAAAGGTGAGTTAGATCTTTCAGAGTTAAGTGTTACTGGGAATGGAATACTAGCTGCTTCTTGCTATTTTATTTGAAACTAAGGTTATACCCACATGAACATTCCTTCTTCTCAATAGGCTGTGACAATGTCTCTCAGCAAATGAGATACGTTGCAACACAGATGGTGATTTGAATGAGTATGAAGACATATTCTGTCTAGGATGAACACAAAGCATCACATTGAATTAAAACAAGGAAAGAGGGCACTCAGAGCATAAATATGCTATGTTGTGTTAACTCAACATTATTACAATTATGCAGCTCTTCCATGATGCCTTTTCCTGCCTGGTTGATGCTTTAACTACAAAACTGAAAAAGTAAATATTTTTATTTAGAGCTTCCATCTTACTGAGGTGGCTTCAGGCCAATACACTTCCAACAACCTGCTCTGAAAACTCTGCTCACATTTTGATAGCTGTGACAAATTGTACCAGAGCAGCTGAGACAATCCACAGTATTCTAAAACAATCAACTCATTATAAATAAACAACCTGCAACATTCCAAATAAAAAAGTCAATTCACTTTATTTCCAAATGTCAATTGATCCTTTAAAAAGTTCTAGGATCCAGATCTGGATCCGCATTATTGCCAGAACCTAATGAGTTCTTCTCTGGGCCATACTCTGTATACAAGTTTTATTGAAACCTATGCATTAATTTTTGAGATATATTGTTTACCGGCAACAAGGGCAAAAACATTTCTTCTGCCCACCTTCAGCGGTGGAGGTAATGAAATAGTTAATCATTGCAACTACAAACTATACAACCTGTGAAGCTAAGACTTTCTCTTCAGCTTAAATAGTTGAGTTGGCGTTTGCCCTTTGACTACCGTTCAAAATCTGCCTCACAAAAATCCTGGGCCAGATTTTTGCTACCGTGGTGGGCAACTTGATTCAAGAAGTTGCCTTGGCTTAAAGTTCCTGGTCTCACACAATTTTCACTCTTGGTGATGGTGGGGAATGGAATTGGGCACACTGGGGCAGGCAAGTGCAGAGGGAGGCTGGTTAGAAGGCCCACTTTGGTTCCCTGGGACTTTGCGCCAGTCATCATAAAAGCAGCTAGGCCCACTAGCCCTCACCACTCACACCACCTCATCCCCACCCACTCCCCATGGCTAAACAACTTGTTCTCATTATGCATGCTCGGATGAGAACCCAGACCAATAAAAACATCAGCTCAGCAGGGAGTCCATTTTGACAAGTGAGGTTAATGGATTTTCCTTGATTCACATTTTTGAGTGGTTATAATAAGTCTTTTTCTGTTTTCTCTTTTGCCAATGTCTCAATATTTATTTGGACAAGATCAAGAGGTGTGAAGTGTTTGAAGCCTCTGTTATCGGTAATTAAATTATCCATCTGATTAACACTTATAGGATTGTAGGGACAGCATTTTCTTTCAAAGAACATTTCTGAATGGACGTTTTTTTTCCTCTCAGCAGTTCCACAATTGCAATTGGTTATATATGGCTCACCTGTTGTGTACAGAGTGCATACTGGGTGAATGAACATGGAAGGGGCATGAATTGCCATTAAATTGACATGGCGAGAATGAAGGCCAATGGGGAATGAGGGGACATGAGTTAGCATTGACTTGGCATGGAAGCATGAGGAGCCATGGGGAGTGGGTGCGGAGGTTGAGGACTAGAGGGCCTAACTACATTTATTACAACTGGGACAAAGCTGGCACTACTTCCGAAAGCCTTGCTACCTCCTTCCCCAACTTTAGCAACATCCCCAAAACCTACATTCTTCACCATGCCTCCAAAAATCATCATCTCTCTTACCCTTTCCATACTGCTCGGTGTCTGTTTCTCTTCTCTTGAGCTGGAAGGTGGTATGTAAATGTAAATGGTTATAACTGATGTTAATAATTTATTAGAGAAAGATATTTTGTTTTAGAAACACTTATCTCTGGCTGACCAATAAACCAGCAGAGGCAAAAATTGTTTCCAAGGAGCTATCCCTTAATTACATGTCTGAACCAGTTACATTTGAAGGTTAAACATTAAACTCCCTTCCAACACACTTTGACTCAGTCAATAATGTGTGGCCAAGACATGTAGGGCAATAAGTCCCAGGCTTGTGACTGAGACATATAGGACAACAAGTCCTCGGCTTGTATTAGGTGAACTTACCTTTGTTAACAGTAGCACAGGGGCACAATAGTTAATTTAGGAAGAGAACAACAAATTCAACCAAATTTGCTGTTCCTCCATGACTCTTGCAGGAAAATGGATATTTGCGGATGTTGAGTGTGTGAACTTATCCCTTAGTTAAATAGTCTGCTGGCAAACACACATGGAAAACAACCACTTGGAAAAGGAATCAGGAGGCAACCTATACTCGATTGAGACAATTAACTTCAGGATGGCAAGAGGGAAATTTGGAGAACAGGAACATATCATGATGGCAATTAATTAGATTTATCAGAGATCTCAGGTGCATTCTAACACAAATATGTGGGAAAAAGTAATCAGAGGATTTCAGCAATATGTTTGTTCTCATGTCATGGACAATGTTGGTATGGTTGCCGGTGTTACTCGCATGAGGTATGCTGGATCTTTTCCTTGAACTGCTGTGATGTCAGTGAAAAAAATTAAATGATCCTCTTCTCATTAAGGGGCTATTTGGTGGGAATATTACAAGCTGGCTGTGAGATTGAAAATAAAAAGGCTTTGTTCATTGTTATACAAACTTCAAACTTCCAAGAATTTTAATGGATCATCCACTTTCTGGCCTGACCATTGCCCCCTACCCCCAAAATCTTTGGCTTCTTAGTAGATCAAAAATCTTACAGATGCTGATGAAAGGAAATTAATTCAAACTTGTTAATGGATCAAATTTGGCCAGGATTGGATGTGATTAATGTGTACAGTATATGTGTACAGATTGCAAGTCTTCTCTACGTTAGGAGGTGATGAAATTTAAACTCCATTCCCAAACTCGAGCTCATGATGTAGCCTGAGGCTTCAGGGCAGTACTGATGAACGTTGCATTGTCAGAGGTCTTGTATAAGTTGTTGGCTGAAGTTCTGCACATTAAAGATGTCGCATTAATTGAAGAAGGGCGAAGGTATCTCCAAATATCCTGATCTAAATTCCTCCATCAAGCAATGCTATCAAAAATAGATTACCTGTCAATTCATCACGTTGTTTTTGCGCAATATGATTGACTGCTATTTATATAGAACATGACAACAAAATTCAAGGTAACTAATGTTTGCAAACACCCAGGAACACTAAGAGGTTGATAAGACACTACATAAATTCAAGTCTAAAACCAAAGTTAGATTGCTTTCACAGGGGTCCAGCAAAATGAATGTTTGGATGGACTTTCCCTCATAGCGGTCTCTGATGTTCACTGTCCAACAGGTGAAATAGCTGTGGAATTTGCAAGGGCAAGTGCTATGAAAGAGAAACTGAAAAAGGAAGACTGTAAAAGACGACAGGAGAAGAATACATGCATGCTATTTGCCATTCCTTGGGGATCATGTGAAAATCCAGTTTGCTGCTGTTTGTCATGTTTATTTTCGTGGGTGAGTAAATGCCTCCGGCACATAACTCCAAACTAGGCTTGCGGGCATCAAACTTTTTTTCCCCAAACTTCACAATGTTTTCTAGCAGAAACTAACATTTCTCCTTCATAAAAATCATTGTTTGCTGTGTAAATTTAATCAGATCATCTTCACTGGAGAAGAATCAATTCTTTTTTCCCCAGTCAGGCTTTCTTGACAAACAAGGAAAACGCAGAACGTGTCAAATGAGAAACCCAACGTCAAATCAATTAAAACAGGTTCTGTTTAATCAAAAACTAATCAGTGAAATAAACAGTGTAAGGGGTGGTCAGAAATGAGAGAGGATAGTGAACGAAAAAAAAAAAAAATCGACAAATGTGCACTCCAATCGCACAAAAGTGCCACGTATATAATTGAGTGCTGAAGTGACAGTTCTTTACTAGGAACAAAAATAAATAAAGTTTACTTTTTTTCGAAGAACATTATAAATTAAATGTTCTGATTTCTGGAAGTCATGGGCCTTTCAATTTTTCTCAACGCTTTTTCCTTGGCCCTCCCCTCTCGAAGATGTTGACTCCTTGTTGGGTGTAGTTCTTCCAGGTCCTGACCAAGTAGCCATTATTAACACATGAACTGGCAGGCTGCTTAATTGTAAAACACAGCCGGGTCCAATCCTGCCATCAATGCCTGTACATGTGTCATCCAAACTGATTGCACTGTAAAGTAATTTGTAGCTGGCATGCCGATATCTGTATCCCCTCGCAAAACCCGGGCTTTGCCTGCAATTACAGTGCCTCTACCACCAACCCAGTTGAGATAAAATAACTCGGTACAATAGAGGGAACAGACGTGGGACCTTCCTGTAATTTGCGACTTGACTATTCAGTGGGCAAACAAATAAACAAACAAACAAACAAACGGGGAGTTGGGATTTTAGTTGTTACAGAATCATAGCTCTATAAGCCATAGAAAATGATCTTTAGAATATTCATAGGTTCAGAACTGCCCCAAACTGTTGTGTGTAAATAACAACCACATCATACATAACTTGTCTCCCTGGGGAGATGTTCTGAATTCTCATAAAATATAGTATTAATAAATCAATGTTTGACTTTTTTAAAAACTAACAAAATTAAGAACTCTTATTCTACAGCCTCTAGCTATTATTTCTGTAGAAAATATGTTGGGGTACAAAAGACACCAGCTGCCTTCTGGTACCATGCTCAAGTGGCCATTCTTCATGTATGACCCTAGACAGTAGATGTTGACAGTCAATATGTCAACATCTATGGAAGGCATCATAGCTCCCCGCTGATCATGTTTCAACCCATGGTCACACATACGACCGGTACTGAAAACATCTCACTGCATAGCAATCAGGTTAAGGAAATCACAAAAATAGTGGTCAAAAGAAGGAGATGCCATCTATTGGAGAGGAATGCAATATTGTAGGAACATCTAGGAACAAAATGACAGGAAAATGAATTTGATAAAAAAAATCAAGTCCCTCCCTAAGCAAGTATGAGAGAAGAGGAAATTATTGAATCAGTGATGTGTCAGGGAGAGGATGAGGAAGCTTCTGTTGACGAGGGCAAGGAAGGAACAGAACAAGTTATCCTTTCACTTAAGAGTTCAGAAAACCAATTGCAACTGTGCGAACCTTCATACACAGTCATTATCTGAATCAGAGGATCTTTTTGGACTCGTTAACAAGATAGAAACAAACATTGTGCATCGAAAAAATCATGAACAATATAAAGCAGTTTATGCTTCGTATTCTGTGTTTTCTTAAAATCAGAAATTATGTTCAATTCAAATGTCATCCTTGTTTTTTTGCTGCAGCAAACTGGCAAACCCGGTGAACAAACACCCTGATATGACAATCTTTTGTCAGCCCCGAGGGGTTTTGTTATAGCGACATTTGGCTGTACTGCCATTCATGGATCAGACAAGAGAGGCATATCTGGAAAAGGTCATCATCAAATATTTCAAAGCTCAAAGGATTCTTGCCATCAGTACCCTTCAAAATTCAAACAGCCACAAAGAAGTGATATTTATTGTAATGCTTTCCTGTTAACACTAAAAATATGTTTTCACTTAATCAAAGAGCAAATGCAAGTTCTGACAGGTCTTTAAAATGATGACGGCAATGGATTCTGGATGAACGATAAGTTATTTAAGCTAGAAAAGAAGGGAGAATGTGGGGGGCATCAGGACAAACTAATAAAAGAATTAATCCTTCAAACTAGCCTTAATAATATAATCAATACTTGTTGCCTTTTAGTTTAACTGACTTACTATATACAGGTGTCTTTACACAAGATGCCATCCAAGGTTTCACAGCAGAAGTTTGAAGGACATTTTAGCAGCTGTTTTATTGGCTTGGGAGATGTGAAAAAGTATGTGCTGTGTTCTTATAGCTGTTAACGTCTTTCAGTATTTAAATAGAATAATTTCTTCACCATGGGCTTGACCACAACGTCTTCAGAGTGCTGTGAAGTTGTATTTGACTTTATAAAGATATTCCTCCAATGAGTCAATAAACTTTTCCAAGTCCCTCATATTCAACAATAAAAATAAATCTTCTCTGGCATGGTGGCTGTGATGGATGCCTCAATTAAGAGGGGTTGAAATTCCATTGTATGTCAGAATCTATGCACAGTACTGCACTCACTGGATGAGTACGAGTTAATTTTATAATAGCAGGAGAGAGTTGACTATCCAATGAGCAATCTGCTGGCATTAAAATTACTATGTTCCAGTCAGTTCTCTTGAGCTTGGCTTTGTTTAAGTTTACTTTTATGTTACAGCAGGTTTGAAAGAAAAAATAATTGGGAATGACCTCCTGGAGTTCATTTTACACCCAAATTACATGACACTGTCTATATTTATTTACTTTTACTGGTCAACTTTTCTTGTCTCTCCCTCTTCTGAAGGTTTCAACTGTTTGCTGAATTGCAGCTCCCCCCACATTCAAACAAACAAAGTCAGGCCCAAATTTTCGCTCCAGGTTAGGTGCGCAGAGATGGAAGAATTTGCTGGATCCATGACCCCAACCTCAAAATGTCTGCCTGAAATTCCAATTTTCGGTCTGGGAGGTGTGAACCAGAATTAGGACTCAGGGCAGGTAACCCAAGAAGTAATGAGTGGTTGGAGGCGGACCCAGCGCAGGTCGCTGATAAAAAGCGGGTCTTCTGAAAGGCCCATTTGAGATGTAGGTAATCGACAGTGAAGTCCCTGTGCCTCGGAGGAGATGTCATTGCCTTATCAGGTGAGTGTCCAAGTGGTAAATGTTGCCCAACTGTTAGCTGACCCAGGAACAGCTTTCCCTATAGGAGAATTGTCATTGTTGTTGCCTAATCAAAGTATACTCTACTAAACCACTGAAGGCATGGGATGGATTCTCAAGATGCAGCCATGGAGATGGCACCTTGCCACCTCTACCTGCTACAGGCATTTTGCAGTGGTGTAGTTAGCTGCCAAGACTCAGCAGGTGGATGAATGATGAACAGTGCCATGCTCAGTATCCCATTCACTTGCTGTCATGCAACCCATCTATCAGATGCACCCACACTTGTTGACACTTGACCAGGTCCCTCACAGCTGCAAGCTATCACAGTCACACTTTTATGCTAAGAGGGAGTAAATCAGTAGAACAGTCAGTGGCCATGGAGCACAGCATGCTATCTTGGAGTCACAGCATACATGGCACCAAGCATATGTGTAGAGCCAGTTTCTCCACCACACCTTACCAGTATTCATTGATGATAGGTGAAAATGGTTAGCGCATGTAAGCACACAAAAAAGTGAATGACAGCATTGTAACCTGAATGGCTTATGACCCTTTTTGACTTATTTTTATTCATAGAATGTCACACAGATACAGGGGAAGTGATGCTTCCAGCTACCAGAACCTTCACATTTGGCAGACGAGGTCCAGGAGAGACCACCAGTCCTTTACCCTGCTGGCTGGTGTAATGTCCCTGCAGCAACCAAGGCGGCCTGGATTCAAATATTTGCTGTGGTAAGCACAGCTGGAAACCATCAGTGCTCATAGATTCGGAACAAGAAAAGGTTCAATGACCTGCTGCGTTCTGGCAAGGTGAGTAGCTTGGCTCATCCACACAGAGCTCCAAGTGAAGGGTCATAGCTGCGTGCTGCAAATAAGATGCGAGACATGGCACATGCTTCAATGCTGAAGCAGAGGTATGTGTACACAGCTCATGTAGGTGCATAAAGGACACATGTGAATGGGCATTGTGATGCACAGACACAGTGATGAGCAACATCCCTCCACGCACTATATCAGGCTAACATAAATTCACATTGTTTTTGCAGTCGAAAAGGGTGAAGAACACCATGGAGATGGCCCAGACTGAAGTTGGTCAGCTTGGCTGAGACACATCCGTTCTATGAAACAGATGGCGACGGAGATTGTCAGGTTGCCTGAACAGCTGTTTGTTGATGATGAATTGCCGTTAGCAGCTGATAAAGGCGGTGTTAAAATCACCTTGATATAGGGTGATAATGGTGGAGACCATGCTGTCACTTTGCTGAACACAATGGGACATTAGCATGAGAGGGAGTGCAAAGATGGGGTTGCATCATAAGGGCAGCGTGAGCATGGTTAAGGCAATGGCGTGCATCAGAGCATGCTTTCACAATGAGAAGGGCTATACCTAAATAACAGCTTTTGTCTCACACAGGTCCCTAACCACCCCACCCAGATCATCCCTCAGGCTTCAACAGGAGGGAGAGATGTCCGAGGAGACAGTGTCACATCATACTAAAACACACACCTCCAACTCAGAGACCAGCACATCAGAGGGCTGTAGCGTGCATGTAGAGTCAGGGACACAGGGTGCAAGTTATTGCACTAGGATGCAGGAGGTGGTAAGAGATATCTATTCACCGTCCCCATTGAAGAAAAGGAAAGTCATGATGATGCCAAAGCTGGGCAGGAATGTGGAGCCACAGGAGTCATTTTATGGGCCAGTATTCAGATAATTGGCAGATGTGTGGACATCTGGCAGAGTTCCCTGAGGCAGTGGGAGCCCTTGGACTCCAGATGGAGGAGTCCATCATTGTCATGAGCTCCACATGGTCCTGGGGGCTCAACCGTAGGAGCTCTAAC
The DNA here is from genome assembly GCF_964194155.1 of Cetorhinus maximus. NCBI lineage: Eukaryota > Metazoa > Chordata > Chondrichthyes > Lamniformes > Cetorhinidae > Cetorhinus > Cetorhinus maximus. The sequence goes on along the minus strand of NC_135886.1, from coordinate 114,507,928 downwards.
CATGAGAGATTAGCCAATCTCATGGAGACACATATGCAGCAGCACCCAGAGTGGATGCAAGAACAACGTCTCGGCCAGGAAAGTGTCCAAGCCTCCCTCAGTAGTCTGGATGAGTCCAATCAGAGTATGAGCGCTGGCATCCGTGGAATACATGAGGAGCTGTGTATCCTGAACGGGACAGTTGCACTCTTGGCATAGCAGTTGCTGGAATGGACAACTGCTGCACACCAGCAGCCAGCGCCATCGACCCACCTGAAGACCGACCCCGGGCTGTGCAGGTCACTGAGGAGGCTTCTCAGCACCCTCACCTTCCTCTACCAGCTAGTCCCTCCGCCAAAGCATTCATCTGCTGCACATGTGCTAATGGCCTGCCCGTGCAGAGATGCAGAGGCCGCAGCCTGAAGGAGGTGCCTACATAAGGTGGCAGGCCACCACCTTCAATGCCGTTGAGAATAGTGAGCAGCCTGTCTCCACCATGGCAACATGGGCCGCACCTCACAGAAGCATGCAAGAGCGAAGGGTGCCATCTCGCCTAGAGCACCAAAGGGTTCACCTTGGTTATACTTTTCATTGTATATTTACTTACACTTGAGCATGTCTTCATGTGTATTTGTACACTCACTCTCTTTCTCCAGGTGCCATGCCTCAAGAAGGCATTGGTGACCATGGACTTCCATGTTAACCTTGCTAACTTTGAGCAACTGTGATTTAAATGGCCAGCTGCCTCCGTAAGACACACATATGCAAAACGCGCCTGCAAAAATGGGAAGTGCCATGTTTGGGGGTGGGATTTACGATTTTCAGGCAGTTCCACAATTTTTGCCATGGAGGGGCTCTCCATCGTGGTGAAAATCTGGGCCTCATTGTTCAACGTCAAAGCACACGCATGGCCGTTTGTTTGTGTGTATGCGTTGACTGAAGTGTCAGCAGACAAATCACATGAGGTGGTCTGTAAGGCACAGATTGGCGTTGCCTTCACAAGATCCACACTTGCCAGAAAAAGCTCCTGGATATTGATCACGAGTGACAATGCAGGCTGCACTAAATCCAGTTATACCTTTCACTGCCACTGGCTGATCAGCTGACTGAGTACACTGCAAACGATGCAAATGTTAGGGATCCAAATTGGGATCTTTCTGGTCTGAATGGCTCAACTAAACCCACTGAACCATTGAAGAACTTTATCACCCTTTCTGGTATCAAAAAGTATTTTTTAAGGAACTTTCAATGGACGGCAAAAGCTCCATATGATTACCAATTATCCAAGTTCATTCTTATAGTACTACAAAGTGAAGTGCAGTAAGAGCCCTCAGAAAGATTGCTAGGCTGCTGTTTGTCTTAAATTTGTTCTGTATTTTGAAGGGACAACCACAAAGAACTGTACAATGACGATTTGAGGGAGTAACAATTGTTACAGATTACTGATGTTGCCATGGCTATGTTCCATTAAATACTTCAAATCAATTCTATATGTAATTTATTTTTAAAAACCCACCAAAATCAATTCTGGAGAGTTCTTGAGTGGCTTAGTGAAAAGCTCTTTGACAGTCATGCATTCTAAGATGTCCTGTTGCTAGATTTAGTGAATGACAGTACATTAGCGAACTCATGTCACGTGTCACAGTTTATTAGCAGAGGTTCAATTCCCTGATTCTCCGTCAAAAAGATCTTTTACCTCATTCGCTCCCCCTGCTCTCCTGAAGATGGCAACTCATCAGGGAACGGTTCAATAACCATTAATCATTCTCCCACAACTTGCTTAACCAACAACAACAACAAATTTATAAAGCATCTTTAGCATAATGAAATGTCTCAATGTGCTTCACAGAATCATTATAAACCAAAGTATAACACCGAGCCACATAAGGAGATATTAGATCAGATGACCAAATGATTGGTCATAAAGGTAGGTTTAAGGATGTCTTAGAGGGGGAAAATGAGGCAGAGAGGTGTAGGGAGGGTTATTCAGAGCTTGTGACCTTGGCAACTGAAGGCATGGCCATCACTGGTGGAGCAATTAAAATCAGGGATCTCAAGGGTCAGAATTAGATGAGTGCAGATACCTTGGAGGGTTTTGGGGCTGGAGGAGATTAGAGAGATAGGGAGCGTCGAGGCCATGATTGGATTTTGAAACAAGGATGAGAATCTTAAAATTAAGACATTGCTTGACCGGGAGCCAATGTAGGTCAGTGAGCACAGGGGAGATAGGTGACCTGGCTTTGTGAGTTAAGAAACAGGAAGCCAACAACCTCAAGTTTACAGAAGATAGAATGTAGAAGACCAGCCAGGAGTGCATTGGAATAGTTGAGTCTAGAGGTACAGAAATGGTCCATCTTTACATACTATGGATGTTCAACAGGCTATTCAAGCCCGAGGACCATCACAACCAAAGACTATCCACTCTGGTTTAATATCCACATGTGTAAACTTTCTTCAGTAGTCACTGCATAACAGTCAAGACCAAGAACCCAGACTGATTTTTATTCCGCTATTAGCGAGGTGCAGTCACGAGTAGGGTTCTCCTTATATCAATTATCAGTGGAAGTGAGAACTGTTGGTAAAACAACAGTGATGGGGAGGAAAAGGAATGAATGAACTTGGGCCATCAAATGCCTCCTAGGTCAACAACAAAAACAGAAAATGCTGGCAAAACTCAGCAGAGCTCTGAAGAAGGGTCATACGGACTCAAAACGTTAACTGTTTCTCTCTCCACAGGTGTTGCCAGTCCTGCTGAGTTTTTCCAGCATTTTCTGTTTTTGTTTCAGGTTTCCAGCATCCACAGTATTTTGCTTTTATCTAAATGTTTCCTAGGTGACTGGTTTCAGAATTACATTGAGGCCAAATGAGTGTTTGCCTTCGTTGAGCGTGGTATAGGGGACTGTTGGCGAAACAAAATAAACTAAAAACAGTGGAGGAGGAGCAAGTTTCAAACTGATTTTCTCAATGTCCTATAAAAATACTGCATGATATTTTGCAGTAGGTTTTAAGGTTATTTTAAATACTATAGTGAACATTTTGACAATTTTGCAGCATTTGCAATGTACAGATTTTGATTTTTAAGTTGTCCTACTGACAATCCTACTGACTGAATCAAAGCAGCCAAATATCTAAAAGAATTGAAACAAACTTTAGCCCAATTTATTGACTGAAGTAACTTGAGTCAAAGTCAATGTGACAAAACTTTAAAGAAAAACACCGAATATTTCAAAATAAATGAATAATTAATAGGCACGGGTGTAAAATGATATGTAACTTTTCTAGCCTGATCTGAAAAATAAATTCACTAGAGTTCAGCACAATCCAGAACTTTTCCTATTGAATGGTTGGGCACTGGAAAGATAGGAAGTAGGAGAGCCCTTAATCGTATCAGTGTAATCATTGGGATTTATCAAGTAAAATGTGATTAAAAAAATACAGGGAGAGAGAAAGTCATTCTCTGTCCAATTTACTGGGCCTACCAACATACTCAAGTTCAGTGGGAATGTTACACAAGAGCTTGTGACCTCCTGTCCTGCCGGTTTATAATTATACTTGTATTCCTGCATGGGCAATGATTATATTGAATTTTAATATGTGATTCACACAACAGCTATAAATGGGAGGATAGCTTTACTTATTCATTGTTTTGTCCCTATCCCCACAACCTCCTCAAATCCTGTGTACCATCGTCCTTCCTTCCCTCGAGTCTGGCCCTCTTTGTATCCACAGGCTGAATTTTATGGGGCTCAGTATTCCCTACCCCTCCGACCGAAAAGTCAGTCATCAGCCTGTTCACCTGAAACCCAACTGGCCTGCAGTGATATTACACTGGGAGCAACCTTAATTGCTTCAGAGTGGGGCTTCCGCCCCCATCTAAGTGGCCAGAAGCTCTGCAGTCCTATCAGCACCAAGATCAAGCAGTGGCCACTGCTGGGACTAAGGCAGTCCCCAAGGAAGAAGACTGATGTAGCCCGGACTTAAAGGCAACTCTGGCATTCAGGTTGTGAATGGCTGGCAGACCCCAGTGAGGGTGGGGGTTGGTGAGTGGGGGACAGGGGACCAGGTATGAGAGGCTGGGTGGGGAAGGTTAAAAATGGGGGGTACAATCGTGGGGGTAGGGTGCCTCTGATGGGTACAGAGGAGCTCCCCAAAGGAGGTACAGGCCCACTCCTGCCTGACAGCAGCTCACAGTGAAAGCTGCCGGGCCACTCCCCACATATAAAATAGTAGCAGAGGAAGAATGAAACCTTTAAATGGCCCTTAATTGGCCTCTAAGTGCTTCAATAGGCCTAAGGATGGGCGGGCTACCAGATATCGTCCCCACCCAACACGATACAGGAGACAGGTCCAGGGTGGGTGGGATGATGATGGGAAAGCCACCTGCTTTATTTTACCAGCTCCCCAGCCTTCAAATATGCCAAGGGGGGAGGGGGCGTTCTCTCTCCTGTTAAAGCTTCCACAAAATCTAGTCACTGATGACCATGCCTTTGGTCACCTGCAATAATGCCGTTTACATCATTGGCCATGTTTCCTCAGTTTTTGGTTCTAAGTTTCTCGGACTTGTTTTGTGTCTCCTTTCCATTCCACTTCTGAATTTTCCACATGTTTCCTGGATGTCTGCTTAATACTGCCCCCACCCCCACAAACCCTTCTTATGCTGTTTCTTGCTTACTTCAAATCCTTCAAGCTCCTCCCCCCACTTGATGGCAACTCAAAGCCCCAACATTCCACCTTTGCCCTGGATCAAAATAACCACCCTTTTCTCAGTCTTACTTTCACAGCAGCAGGAACTTGTGATGAGGTTGTTCCAGCATCATCAGCAAAAAAATCATCACTCTTATCCCTTGCAGTATGGATGTTAAGTTAGCTGTGCTATCCCATTATTACTCCCCGTTTTCCAACGATAGTATGGTCAAGGAAGGCCGATGATAGTAATAAAATACGAGAAGTTTGAAGGCAAGACCTCCAAGTGCAGGATTCATATATGGAGACGATGATCACAATCAAAAGGTCAATGGAGGAGTTGAAAATTTTTGACACATACATAAGAGAATATATTTTTCCTGAAAAATGGTACTTCTTCAGAAATCCATCTTAACTAACCTTCTGTTACCTGATTTTCATTAACATAAACATTGAAAGATAATATTGTAATGGGTACTTTCTTTCCTTTGTGAGAAGGCTATTATATAACTGTTCAGTATTTTGTGTTGACAGATCATGAGATTTAGGAAAATATGAAAAATGTCAACAAATGTCAACCTAAGCAAATGTTTAGAAACTGCAGTGACTTCTATAATGTATCTGATTTTGGACATATAATGCAAACCCTGTTGTATAAAAAGCAAATTCAAAATGAAACATTTTGAACTCTGCCTTGTTTCCATAACGAATGTTGACACCAATGATTTACAGGAGGAACAAAGTAAAGTTCCACAAACCGACGATCTTAAGGTTATGAGACCATAAGACATAGGAGCAGAAATTAGGCCATTCGGCCCATCGAGTCTGCTTCACCATTCAATCATGGCTGATAAGTTTCTCAACCCCATTCTCCCGCCTTCTCCCCGTAACCTTTGATTCCCTTACCAATCAAGAACCTATCTATCTCGGTCTTAAATACACTCAATCACCTGGCCTCCACAGCCTTCTGTGGCATTGAATTCCATAGGTTATAAGACAGATGGACAAGGAAGGCCATTCAGCCCATCTTAATCTCAGCCATCTAGAATTCTAAGGCCCATTTCGCATGCTAATCACTGTAGGCCAGGATGCAAGCAGTTTTCCTGGTATCTGGAATAACATTCCTCCTTCAACCAACACAACAAAAGACAGATCATGGGCAGAGTTTAATCGCTCCGATAATGAAGGTCACTATTGCAGACCCCAGACCCAGAAGTGGACAGCATTACTACTAGTGGTGGGAATGGCCGGCCAACCACAATTACAAGATGAATGGCCAATAAACGTGGTAGAGGTGTGGGGCCTGACCAATCATGTGGGAGGGCCCGGAAGGAAGTCTCCAAACCTTCCATTATCTGTTAAGGTGGAAGGTCCAGGCGCCATTTTAAAGCAGCACCTAGACTTGACGGCAGTGACTACAAGGCAGCAGCTTCAGTGGCGCAGCGCAGACAGGAATCTAACTCCAGAGCTCCAGAGTCAGCCTTCTTCCCTTCCACTGAACCCCAACTCACCAGACAAAACTCCAGATCAACCTCGTTTGTCCTGATCTGTGGCTGACATTGAAGGGACTGTCCAACTGTCACACGGCTCAGACCAGACAAATGGTGGCCCCACAGTTCAGCATTGCCTTCCTACAGGTTCTCCTCCCGGCCAGCTGGGACTGGCAGACCCTCCTGCATGACCACGGAAGCCTGGATGGAGATTGCAGTGGAGGTTAGCAGCCATAGGGTTCACATATGCACCTGGGTCCAATGTAGAAAGAGGGTCAACAACATGCTCTACACTGCCAGGGTGAGCAGGACAGGAATCATTAGAACAATGCAGCTCTCATGGGGGCAACAAGCAAAATGTCTCAGTAAGGGAAAGGAGCAGGTAGGTGGGAGAAAGAAGTGCAAGGCACTGCAGTAGATGTATAGTGAGGCTTGGATGGTTGTGGGCGAGAAGTAGTTGGCTCATGCTTCCATCATTGTACAGGTACCAAATGAGTGGAAATGTGCATAGGACAACCAGGAGGCCCAATTATCTGTCAGGAGAATGCCAGCCGTTAAGCAGGTTATTTGTCCAATGAGTGCAGACTCATTCTCCCCATCTATCTGCAGGAGGAAAATAGCATGCTACAGCAGAGAACGGGCAAATATGGGCAGAGGTGCATCTGACATTAAGATACTCACACCTGCAGGAGTAACTGGTGATGGAACTGGCCGAAGAGCAGCGGGGCTGAGCTGGAGAGCAGGGTGGCCGGGAAATCACAGGTTGCGAAGTAGGAGTGCAGAGAGAAGAAAGCAAAGAGGTCTCGAGCTTGGTGTCAATCATTGGGCAGAAAGGGATGCATGTCAGGGATGGGACGAGAGTGTGAGAATTACGTGAACTTAATGCTCTGTTTTCCGATGCAGGTCTTCATATTCCAGAGTAATTGCCTGCTCCATTGTCTATGACCTTGCAGATGACCTCTGAAGAGGAGAACATTGAAGCCTCAGAGGGTGCATCGCCACATCTTTCCCAAGTACCCTCCACCAGTGCAGATATAATCTGCGATCTGGATATGCGATTGAAGTTAGAGTCTGGGTCACAATTTGGTGAGCCCATCACAGCCCCATGCTAAAGCAGCTGATGGAGGCTGTAACAACTGAGGGACCTGACAGTTGGAGGCTAGTTCCCAGCTGATGATGGGCCTCTAGCCACAGTCATAAAAAACCTTCTGGAGATGCAACAACAGGCAGGGGAATATCTGGCGGAGTTCCTAGATGTATTGTACAGACATGTGCAGATGATGGAGGAGTAGATACAGCCTCGAGTTCTGCCAAGTCTCAGGTAGGCAAACAATTGGTTTCATCCGTGGAGAGGTTGGCGACTGTCAATGAGAGCCAGGTTCAGCAGGTCGGTCGGTCAGTCAGTCGCTGACAGATATGCGTTTGGGCCTGCATGCCATTGCTCTAGCCATGGGCTGCATATAGTAGTGGCCAGGCAAGAGAGAGAGAGGTCGAAGCACCTGGACATCCCCCCCAGGTGTCCCTCCTTCTCCAGTAGTCAAGGAAGTGCCATTGCACACTGACCGGGGGGAAAGGAGAGCCAGTCTGCCACTTCTGGGACTCCACTCAGGGCAGTGAGGGTGAGCAGCCGCTCCTTAGTCCCTCTGCCAGTGACCCCAGTGCCTCCAATAGTTGCAGCCAAAGAGGATGCACGTGCACTGGTGTAGGAGACCATCAGCATGCCACAGACCTCCAGGCATTTCAGGCATATGGGGCATAGCACTCAGCCACCTGCCTGCACCTCAGCTGTGGATGTCAGAGTCTTGCCATGTCGTGGTGATAAGCATAAGAGAAAGAGCACATAGGCACACCAGGGTGGCATGGACATTCAAATTTAGATTACAGAATATGTTAGTGTGTGATTAAATAGTTTGGTTTAATTTTATTCATGTGTATTGGATGGTCTTGTTGTCATCGCCTGGTTAGAAGTGCGAATGCCTACAGAATAATTATCAAACCTGTAAAGCACAGTGGTGACCTCTCCATCACTGGGGTGGCAAGCATGGCGTGTTTGGTCGACGGACAATGCTCAGTTGCTGTTGGGAAGAAATGCAGAAGTCCCGTGGATGTAATGTCAGAAACATAGGGCTTGTCAAAGGCATCATGTCTGCTGGAATCCGGTGAGAATGATGGACTCATGGACCTCCCTCATGTCTTTCTGTGGCCCACATCTGGTGCAGGAACCTCAACATGCAGACCAGCCTCCTCTGCTCCTCCTCCCCTTCCTCCTCATCAGATGAGGAATGTGGCTCCTCTAGATCCAGGGTTGGCAAGGCCTCCCTCGCTCTGTTGTGCAAGGTTACTTGACATGCAGCAGATGACTATAATCCTGGAGATCCTCTGAAGTATGTATTGGAGAGCTCTGGCAGAGGGTTCCAGGTAGCAGAAATTCATTTTCTATGAGTCAATGGTCTACTTAATCATTGCCCATGCTGATCCATGGCATTCATTACATCACTCCTCAGCTGGAGTTCAATGTGCCACACTGGTGTCATCAGCCAGGTCTTGACCGGATAGCCCCATCACCCAGAATACATCCAAGCAGGTGTGTGGGGTCATCAAAGAACTGTGGCACCTGGAAATGGTGAAGAATGTAAGCATTAGGAGAGATCCCTGGGAACTGAGCACACACCTGAAGGATACATCTGCTGTGGTAGCCCATCAATTGCACGGTAATGGAGTGGAAGCCCTTTCTGTTGATAAATGATGCAGGCCGGTCCCAGGAGGCCCTGATTGCCACATACGTGCAATGGTTAATCCCCTGAACTCGCAGGAAGCATGCAATGGCTCCAAAGCTTACAGTCTTTTTTTTGCCTGGCTCTCAGGGTCCATTCTTTATTGCAAAAATTCTGCCCTTTCAAACAAGGTATTTGTCACCTGATGCAGCAATGAGAATCTGCCTGGGAGATGCTGCACATGTGACTTCTTCCAGTGTTCCAGCTGGGATTAGTGTAGACGTTTAATGCTGCAGTCACTTTCAAAGCCATAAAAGTGATGAGTTCCCTCCAAGTCCCAGGGGCCACAGCTCATCTATTGGCATTTATATTCCCTTCCCCTTGAAATAAAAGTAAGGAATTTTACTGCAGCTTTACAGGGTCTTGGTGAGAACACTTTTTAAAAAAAATTCATTTACAGGGTGTGGGCTTTGCTTGTTGGGCCAGCATTTATTGCCCATCCCTGGATGCCCTTGAGAAGGTGGTGGTGAGCTGCCTTCTTGAACTGCTGCAGTCCATGTGGTGTAGGTACACCCACAGTGCTGTTAGGAAGGGATTTCCAGGATTTTGACCCAGCAACAGGGATGGTAATACATTTCCAAGTCAAGATGGTGAGTAACTTGGAGGGGAACTTCCAGGTGATGGTGTTCTCATCTACCTGCTGCCCTTGTCCTTCTAGGTGGTAGTGGTTGTGGGTTTGGAAGGTGCTCTCTAAAGGAGCCTTGGTGAATTCCTGCAGTGCATGATGTAGATGGTGCACACTGCTGCTACTGTGTGTTGGTGGTGGGGGGAGTGAATGTGGTGCCAATCAAGTGAGCTGCTTTGTCTTGGATGGTATCAAGCTTCTTGAGTGTTGTGGGAGCTGCACTCATCCAAGCAAGTGGGGAGTATTCCATCACACTCCTGACTTGTGCCTTGTAGACAGTGGCCAGGGTTTCAGGTGGGGAGGGGTTCAATAGGTGGGTTACACATTGCAGCATTCTTAGCCTCTGACCTGCCCTTGTAGCCACAGTATTTATATGGCTAGTCCAGTTCAGTTTCTGGTCAATGGTAACCACCAGGATGTTGATAGTGGGGGATTCAGTGACGGTAATGCCAATGAACATCAAGGGGTGATGGTTGGATTCTCTCTTGTTGAAGATGGTCATTGCTTGACACTTGTGTGGTGTGAATGTTCCTTGCCACTTATACAGGCTTGGCTGACATTGTCCAGGTCTTGATGCATTTGGACATGGACTGCTTCAGTATCTGAGGAGTCACGAATGGCTGAACATTTTGCAATTATCAGTGAACATCCCCACTTCTGACCTTATGATGGAAGAAAGGTCATTGATGAAGCAGCTGAAGATGGTTGGGCCTAGGACACAATCCTGAGAAACGCCTACAGTGATGTCCTGGAACGGAGATAACTGACCTCTGACAACCACAACCATCTTCCTATGTGCTAGGTATGATTCCAAGCAGAGAGTTTCCCTCCCCGATTCCCACTGACTCCAGTTTTGCTGGGGCTCCTTGATGCCACACTCGGTCAAACGCTGCCTTGATGTCAAGGGCAGTCACTCTCACCTCACCTCAGGAGCTCAGCTATTTTGTCCATGTTTGAACCGAGGCTGTAATGAGGTCAGGAGCTGAGTGGCCCTGGCGGAATCCAAACTGGGCATCAGTGATTAGGCTATTGCTAAGCAAGTGCCACTTAATAGCACTGATGATTCCTTCCTTTACTTTACTGATGATCGAGAGTAGACCGATGGGGTGGTAATTGGCCGGGTTGGATTTGTCCTGCTTTTTGTGTACAGGACACACCTGGGAAATTTTCCACATTGCTCGGTAGATGCCAGTGTTGTAGCTGTACTGGAACAGCTTGGCTAGAGGTGTGGTAAGTTCTGGAGCACAAGTCTTCAGTACTATTGCTGGAATATTGTCAGGGCCCATAGCCTTTGCATAACCCAATGCCTTCAGCCGTTTCTTGATATCACGTGGAGTGAATCGAATTGGCTGAAGACTGGTATCTGTGATGCTGGGGACCTCCGGAAGGGGCCTGAGATGGATCATCCACTCGGCACTTCTGGCTGAAGATTGTAGCAAATGCTTCAGGCTTATCTTTTGCACTGATGTGCTGGGCTCCTCCATCATTGAGGATGGGGATATTTATGGAGCCTCCCCTTCCAATGAGTTGTTTAATTGTCTACCATCATTCACGACTAGATGTGGCGGGACTGCAGAGCTTAGATCTGATCCGTTGGTTGTGGGAGCGCTTAGCTCTGTCTATCACTTGCTGCTTAAGCTGTTTGGCATGCAAGCTGTTTTATAGCTTCACCAGGCTAACACCCATTTTTAGGTATGCCTGGTGCTGCTCCTGGCATGCCCTCCTGCACTCTTCATTGAAACATGGCTGATCCCCTGGCTTGATGGTAATGGTAGAGTTGGGTATATGCCAGGCCATGAGGTTACAGATTGTGTTCGAGTACAATCCTGTGTTGCTGATGGCCCACAGTACCTCATGGATGCCCAGTGAGTTGCTAGATCTGTTCAAAATCATTGAGCACGGCGGTAGTGCCACACAACACGATGGAGGGTATCCTCAATGTGCGGTGGTCATTCCTACCAATACTGTCCTGGACAGATGCGTCTGCGGCAGGCAGGTTGGTGAGGATGAGGTCAAGTATGTTTTTCCCTCTTGTTGGTTCCTTCACCACCTGCTGCAGACTCTGTCTAGTAGCTGTGTCATTTAGGACTCGGTCAGCTTGGTCAGTAGTGATGCTACCGAGCCACTCTTGGTGATGGACATTGAAGTCTCCCACCCAGAGTACATTTGGTGCTCTTGCCACCTTTAATGCTTCCTCCAAGTGGTGTTCAACATGGAGGGGCACTGATTCATCAGCTGAGGGAGGGCGGTACGTGGAATCAGCAGGAGGTTTCCTTGCCCACGTTTGAGCTGATGCCATGAGACTTCATGGGGTCCAGGAGTTGATGTTGAAGACTCCCAGGGCAACTCCCTCCCAACTACGTATCGCTGTGCCGCCTCCTCTGCTGGGTCTGTCCTGCTAATGGGACAGGACTTACCCAGGAATGATGATGGTAGTCTCTGGGACATTATCTCCAAGATATGATTCCGTGAGGATGACTACGTCAGGCTGTTGCTTGACTAGTCTATGAGACAGCTCTCCCAGTTTTGGCACTAGCCCCCAGATGTTAATAAGGAGGACTTTGCAGGGTTGACGGGGCTAAGTTTGCCGTTGTTATTTCCAGTGCCTAGGTCGATGTCGGATGGTCCATCTGGTCTCATTCCTTTTTTGTGACTTTGTAGCGGTTTGATACAACTGAGTGGCTTGCTAGGTCATTTCAGAGGGCATTTAATAGTCAACCACATTGCTTTGGACTGGAGTCGCATGTAGGCCAGACCAGGTAAAGACAACAGATTTCCTCCCCTAAAGGACATTAGTGAACCAGACAACAATCAACAATGGTTTCTTGGTCATCATTAGACTTTTAATTCCAGATTTTTATTGAATTCAAATTCCACCATCTGCCATAGCAGGATTCGAACCTGGGTCCCCAGATCATTACCCTTGGTCTCTGGGTTACCAATCCAGTTTTGGTCTCCTTATTTGAAAAAGGACATAATTGCATTAGAAACAGTTCAGAGAAGGTTCACTTGACTAATTCCTTTGAGAAAGGCTCATCTTATGAACAAAGGTAGAACAGGCTGGGCCTATACCGATTGGCGTTTAGAAGAATAAGAGGTGATCTTATTGGAACAGATAAGACCCTGACCAGAATTAATAGGAGGATGCTTCCTCTTACAGGGCAGACTAGAGGACGCAGTTTAAGAATAAATGCTTTTCCTTTTAAAGGTGGAGATGAGGAGAAATTTTTTTCTCTCAGAAGGTCATTAGTATGTGGAATTATCTTTCCCAGAGAGCAGTGGGAGTTGGATGATTGAATTTATTCAAGGCTGCGTTAGATTTTTGATAGACAATAAGGGAGTCAAAGATTAAAAGGACAGACAGGAAGTTGGAGTTAAGATCACAATCAGATCAGCCATGATCTTATTGAATGGCAGAGAAGGCCCAAGGAGGTGAATCGCCTACACTTACTCCAAAATCGTATGTTCCTAAATGCACAGACATTTAAATGACCTTCCCGCAGCAAAGTGTCGGTATTACCTTCCACTTCCTCCCAGCCGCTGGGATAATTCAGATCTTTTATCCTGACATCAGAGAACTGACACGCCGCCTCCAGTGCGATTCAGCATCCCCTCCCTTCAAAAGAATCAAATTCTGCCCCATCTGTTCATTTACTTCCTGTTTTTGCAACAATGTTTGGAAACGATTATTAAGTTTAGTAGCATAGCAACAGGTAAAGGAAGCAGAAGACCTTTTGGTTCATCTAGGCTGCCCATCCACAGTAGTCCCTGGGAATTTCTAATGACCCTGAATCTCATTTTTTGACAAGAAACTGGAAACAACACAAAGCTAGGTAGGAAAGTAAATTGTGAAAAGGACGTAAAGAGGCTAAAAAGTGACATAGATAGGTTAAGTGAGTGGGCAAAGATCTGGAAAATGGAGTATAATGTGGGCAAATGTGAAATCATTTTGATATGAAAAATAAAAAAAAGCTTATTATGGTGAGAGATTGCACAGCTCTGAGATTCAGAGGGATTTGGGTGTCCTAGTGCATGAGTCACGAAAGGCTTGTATGCAGGTACAGCAGGTAATTAGGAAAGTTAACAGAATGTTATCATTTATTGTGAAGGAAATTAATTACAAAAGGAGGAAGGTTATGCTTCAGTTGTACAGGGCATTGATGAGACCACATCTGAAGTAATGTGTACAGTACTGGTCTCCTTATTGATAGAAAGATGTAAATGCATTCGAAGCAGTTCAGAGAAGGTTTACTAGGCTATGGGCAGGTTGTCTTATGAGTAAAGGCTGGACAGGTTAGGCTTGTTTCCACTAGAATTTAGAAGAGTAAGGGGTGACTTGATTTAAACATTTAAGATTTTGAGGGGTCTTGACAGGGTGGATGTGGAGAGTATGTTTCCTGTTGTGGGAAAGTCTAGAACTGGGGGTCACTATTTAAAAATAAGAAGCAGAATCATTCCAGATTTGCACTAAGTGTGGTAGCAGGCGGGTAAAATGACATTTTACCCACCGGCCACGATGGCAGGTTTTCATGCCGTTATCGTCACAAACTCACTGCATTACTCCTGCATTCCCGGGAAACACATCGTTTCCATGGCAGGCGGGCTCTCATTCACTCACCAGGCCATCACCTCTCCGCTTCCTCATGCCAGGCACCATGTTTAAGTCCAGCACTTCCAGGCCACGACTACTGCAGGGAAGATGTCCACGAAAGGCAAAAAGACTGCAGCCCCCAGGTTTAATGCTGCATCACCAGAGTGCCATTTAGATGCCATGGAGGCCCGCCAGGATGTCCTCTACCCCCTGCTCTGACCGCGGATGGGCAGCGGCATCACCAATCCAGCATGGCAGGCAGTGGCAGTGGTGGTCAGCGGCAATGCTGCACAGAAGAGGTTGGCCATCCAATGCAGATAGAGGATCTCATCTGTGCTGCCAGGGTAAGGCAACCATCTCATCACTAATTTCACACACTCAAGTTCAGCACACATTCACTGGCATCTCACTCACTGCCAGCTCAAGGGACATTCACTGGCATCTCACTCACTGCCAGCTCAAGGGACACCACCACCCACTCTCTCACACACACCCTCATATGTCCATCTGGTCATCTCCTCTGGAGACTGCATCCTCCGCCCTCACCATCTTGAGGCCACTTGCACAGATCAACATATACCCCCCCCACACACCCACACACACACACACACACACACAGACACCCCCTGGGATACCCCCTTCCCCAGTACAGCTCTCATCCTGCAGCCTCTTCCCTTGCCTGAGGCCACTTCTCCCCCATGCCCAAGCAAGATCTTACCCTGCAGCTATTGAAATACCATCCACATAAGGCTGATCCGGTAGGTAGAGACATGCCTGTAATGTGGCGCTGTCTGTGAAGCCTGGCACTGATGACTGTGAGTGCTGCCCAAAGCAAGGTAGACCTTGAAGTCCTGAGCGAAATGCAGCCTGCCAGATGCACATCGCTTATGTGCTGTTGTGAAACACATCAGCGTGTTTTCCTGCCGATGTGGGTGGATGATCCAGCCAGGAGGGGGATGAATCCATCAGGCTGGTTCCTAACGATCAATGGCGAGAAACACTGCCCGCCATTGGCAGGCCGAGTGGGTAATTGCAAACTGGTTTCACACCATCGTGAAACTGATTGCACCAAATTGTCTGCTCACGCCATCGAACGTGCCCAAAACTGGCGGGCACAGAACATCCCGGCCAAGGGGTCGCTCATTTAAGACAAATGAGGAGAAATTCACTTGGTGGATTGAGAGTCTTTGGAACTCTCTTCCTCAAAAGGCAGCGGAAGCAGAGTCTTTGAATATTTTTAAGGCAGAGATAGAGAGATTCGTGGCCAACAAGGGGATCAAAGGTCATTGGGACTGGGCAGGAATGTGGGGTTGAGGTTACAGTCAGATCACCCATAATCTTATTGAATGGCAGAGCAAGCTCAAGGGGCCAAGTGGCCTACTCCTGCTCCTAATTTGTATTTTTGTATGCAAACTGTCACTACATTCAAAAGTAATCAGTGGTCTTAATGCACTTTTGAGCATTCTGAGAATCTGACAGTCACTGCACAAAAACAAGTTCGGTCTTTACTTATGTGAGAAAGGACCTGCTGACATCATCCTTAGATTGCCTTTCACTAATTTTAACCTGTACCTGTTAACCCACTTTGTCAAAGGTTTTCTTAATGTAATACTAAGTTTATTTTTCTATGCCATTTACTGTTTTATATATTACTCTGAGGTCTTCTTCAGGTCACATCCTTTCAAAACTGAAAGGCATAAGCTTGGTCTTCCCCCATACCTCAGTGTTCTGCCATAAAGGATCAATCTCACAGCTCTTTTCTCAATTGCTTTCAGGGCCCAAATGCATCCATTGTTCAATGTGATGGCTGAGGATACAAAGCACTGAAGGTGCATTCTGGCCAGATCACTGCAAAACACCATCCTATATGTACTTCAGGTCTATTGATTGCTGCTCTGCAGTGACAGGTTAAGAACCAAAGCAAATATCTCTAGATTCCTTTCAACCTCATTCATAGAATATGTACCTTATTTATTTTTCTTGCTCTGTCAAATGCTTCATTTGTCAGCATTGTGCTTCATTTGTCACACGCTGTTTTTCTCATACTCCAAATTAAACGGAAATTGAGTAAGATTGTGAGACCTTATTGGTAAAAAAAAACTTACTACCTATCCTTACCATTGAATGGGACAGCCTTCATCTCAACTGATACACTTCTTGCTGCCATTGGCAAAATCTCCTCAATCCTTCTTATTTTATCATGAAATTAATTTAGCCCCTTCCCCAAAAAATTTCACAGTCAATTCATTTCTCTCATATTGCAATGAAGTTGCATCCTTTACAAATACAGCAAGACTTAGCAAAAATTATTACCTCAGGCAGCAATTTCGAATATCTGCTGTTAGGGTATTTAGAATTGAAATATAGAGATCCATTATATACCTCTGTGCTTAATAATGTTCAATCCTGGTGGTAGTATTTCACAGGTCCATTGCAATCTGTAGTGTAGTGTTATTACATTATAAAAAAAAGATAATCAGCGTTCTTTGCTCCATGCTTCCTAGCCTTTTCTGTACAGCAGCAGAAATAACTGAGAATTCAAAAGAAAATTAAGTCCGCAAGGCTGGTATGAGCAGAGATTGAGAGAAGCGCCTGCCAAACTCTAACTGGAGTCATCTGAGTGTCAGTACAATTAAATTCCAACGTTCATCAGCTGCATTTATTTATGCCCAGACCACATGCATCATTTAAAAAGTATTACTCCAACAATCTATAGCATGTGCTAATTTAGCAATCTTTCATCAATCATGAAACAATTAATATGTTGTCCAAGAAGATCTACAGACAAATATGTAAACTATCCCATCCAACAGGCAACTGACAGGATTGTGCACCTTACCTAAATTTACTTTCCATTGTACAATGAGTAACAAATCATATCCTGTCAGTTTGTTGCAGGGTAGGTGAGGTTAAAATTACACCTACTATTCCCTCTGGTTTTTGTTGCTTTTCTTATAAGTTTAGAAGGGATGCAAAACACTATCATGCCACTCATACATTTCAAGCACTTCTCATGCAATTAATTACTTTGAAAGGACTGTTGCTATGGATATAAACACAACAGTCCTTATGCATCTAGTCAGGCCCTAAAACTATAAGTGTGATAAGAAACAAATAAATACTTGCATTTATATAGCACTTCATGACTACTGGACATCTCAAAGCGCTTTACATTCAATGAAGTGCTTTAGAAGTGTAGTCACTGTTGCATGATGGAAAAGAAACAGCAGCCAATTTACACAGAGCAAGCTCCACAAACAGCAATATGATAATGACCAGATAATTTATTATTTCTGTGATGTTGACTGAGGGATAAATATTGCACAGGACACTGAGGTTAACTCCCCTGCTCTACTTTGAAATACCATATGGGATCTTTTACATCCACCCTAGCAGGCAGATGGGATCTCAGCTTAACATCCAAAATGCTGCACCTTTGATAATGGAGCACTCTCTCAGCACTGCACTGGAGCATCATCCTTTATTCTTGTGTTCATGCCCTGGAGTGGGTCTTGAACTCAGAGACTCAGAGTCACAGCTAACACTCATGATGAATTAATCTGTTCATCAGTGGTATTGATTGGTGGGTGAGTGTTGGTCAGGGACAACTCCCTGTTCTTCTTCAAATAGTGTTATGGGGTCTGGAATACTCAACTGAACTACTGGTAGACAGGGCATTGACTCAATACCTCAATCAAAAAATGACATCTGCAACTGTATAACACTTCCTAATGTTCCAGTGGAATACCCCAGGAGCAAAGAAAGAGGACATGCATCTAAGTTACTATGGATTCTGCTTCTATCACTCTTCCTGGTAGGGCATTCAATACCCTAACAACCCTCTGCATGTAAAATACATTCTCCTACCCTCTCCCTGCATTACTTTCCTGATGATCTTAAATTTATCTCCTCCATTTTCTGACTCACCAATCAGCGGAAATCGCTTTTCCCAATATACATTATCAAAATAATTTTCAACACCACTGTCAGATTTTCACTTACTTTTCTTTGTTCCAGTGACAACCGCCCAATTCCTGACAGCAATTCTGTCAGTAAGGTCAGGGTTAAATACTTGGGAATTAACTAAGGACTTGAAACAAAATGCAAAACAAATGCAAATGTTTATTTCTTCTTTACCTAAAGCTTTTTGTATAATGGAAAGTCTGAGAATAGAGGGAATAATTTGAATGAAGATTCAAATGCCTGGGAGCAAGAGCAACTGCAGTAAAGCAGTCTGCCCTGGTGCAAGACTAACATTACATGTTGGCCATTCATTATAGAAACTACCTGATGTTCAAGTTAGAGTTCAAGATACTTCAGATAATTACATAAGGACATATGAATTAGGAGCAGGAGTAGGCCACTCAGCCCTTTGAGCCTGCACCACCATTCAAGAAGATCATGGCTAGCCTGATTGTAACCTCAACTCACATTCCTGCCTACCCTTGATAACATTTCAGCCCCTTGCTTATCAAGAATCTATCAACATCTGCCATAAAAATATTCAAAGGCATCACACTTTGAGGAAGAGGATTCCAAAGTCTCACGACCTTCCAGGAGAAAATATTTCTTCTCATGTCTGTCTTAAACAGGCGACCCCCTTATTTTTAAACAATAGCCTACAATTTTGTAGGTTGCAATGAGATCACCTCTCATTCTTCTGAACATAGAATATAAGCCCAATTTGTTCAGCCTCTCATTGTAGGATAACCCCTTCATCTCAGGGACCAATGTAATGAACGTTCACTGTACCACCTCCAGTACAAGTGTATTCTTTCTTAAATTTGGAGACCATAACAGCATACAGTATTCCAGATGTGGTCTCACCAAAACCCTATACAATTGTAGCAAGACTTCATTATTCCTGTACTCTAATCCCCTTAAAATAAAGGCCAACATGCCATTTGCCTTCCTAATTGCTTGTTGCACCTGCATGTTAACTTTCTGTAGTCCTTGTACAAGCATATTCAAGTCTCTTTGAACATCAGCACTTATCAACTTTCCCACCTTTTAAAAAATATTCCGCTTTTCCATTCTTATGACCAAAATGAATAACTTCACACTTCCTCACATTATACTCCACCTGCCATCTTGTTGCCCACTCACCTAACCTGTCTACATCTCTTTGCAGCCTCTGTGTCCTCCCCACAGTTTATCTTTCATCTAGCTTGGTATCATCAGCAAACTTAGAAGAGATAGTCATGTGTCAAAGTCATTAATGTGGATTGTAAATAGCTGAGGCTCAAGCACTGATCCCTGCAGAACGTCACTATTCACTACCTGCCAACCTGAAAAAGCCCTGTTTATGCCCACTCTTATTTCTATCTATTAGCCAATTCTCTGTGCTAATTTCTAACCCCCAACTCCATGAGCCCTTATCCTGCTTCTTAACCTTTTGTGTGGCACCTTATCAAATGCTTTTTGAAAATCCAGCTATGCAACATCCACTGGTTCACCTTTATCTACCCTACAAATTACATCCTCAAAAAAACTAATAAATTGTCAAACAGGATCCCACCAACACTTTCTCTTCTGATATTAATTTCTTCACTCTTTTTAGCCCCTGGGTTACCATTTTTATATACTCATAAAAGCTCTTACAATCTGTTTTTTATATTTCTGGCCAGTTTACTCTTATATTCTGTTTTTTCCCTATCAACATTTTGGCGGCCTTTTGCTGGTTTCTAAAACACTCCAAATCAAACTTGCTATTATTTTTTGTGACATTGTAAGCCCCTTTTAATCTAAGGCTATCCTTAACTTCCTCAGTGGACGCGGATGGGTCAGTCTTGCTGAGTTATTGTTTTTCAATGGAATTTCTTTTTTTGAACATTGAGTTGTTTCTTCAAATGTTTCCCACTGTTCACTTACCTCCATAACTTTTAATCTATCTGCCCAATTAACCTTAACTAGTTCTCCCCTTAAACTTCAACAAAGCCAATTACATAGGTATAGGAATCTTGTTTGAGATTGGAGCATCTCACTTATCCCATTATTTCTCAGTGTATCTTTTACTATGACATTATTAATTAAGCCTGCTTCATAACACAATATGAGATCTAAGATAATTTTATCCCTACGTATTGCTCCAAGAAAATGTCACAAAAACATTCTACAAACTCATCTTCTTGACTGCTCTTGCCAATTTGATTGTCTCAATCTATATGAAGATCAAAATCTCCTACAACTATTACATCACCTTTGTTACAAGCTTCAATAATCTCTTGTTAAATGCTTTGTCCAATGGTATAGCTACTGTAAAGAACTTATAAACTACTCCCACTAGTGTTTTCTGATTTTGCTGTTCCTAATTTCCATCTATTGTGATTCAACTTCATGATTTTCTGAGGCCAGATCCTTTCTCACTAATGTCCTTATGTCATCCTTTACTATCAGGGCTACACCTCCACCTTTGCCATTCTGTCTGTCTTTTCAAAATTTGTGTTATTTATTTCCCAACCTTGATCACCCTGTGATCATGTCTCTGAAATAGCGATTAGATCTAAACCATTTATCTCTATGTGTGTCATTAGTTCATCTATCCTATTGCAGATTTTTCATGCATTCAGATAAAGCAGTTTTAATTTCATTTTTTTTTTACTTCTATTCCCCGCAATGATCTTATTTGCTGATATACATTTTTTGTTAAACTCTCCGTCCCTTCCTGTCCCACTCTGGTTATCTTTACCCACATTGCTATACTGTTCTGTTGCCTCGACCTTTCTCTTAGGATTTCTAAACTTCCCTTCATCTGAAACTTCCCCCACTCCACAGCCCAAGTTATACAATTAACAAGGACACTGGTCCCAGCCTGGTTCAAGTGCAGCCCATCCCAACAGAATAGCTCACTCCTCCCCCGGCCCCCCCGTCCAGCCATGAGGTGTTCTTAACCCTTGCAACACAACTTACCAGCTCCTATTCACAGCTGCAGAGAATACTATCTATCCTCCTGACTATACTGTTTCCTATCACTACCACATTCCTGTATTTCCCCCACTTGAATGGCATCCTTTACCATGGTGCCTTAGCCAGTCTACTCATCCACCTTGCACAGCTTCTCCTCATCCATACAGGTAGTAAGCCTGTTGGACAATGTCAGGGGCTGCAACTCCTCCATCACTACATGCTGATTCCCCTTACTTGCAGTCACACCCTCTTGGCCCCAAGCACTAGCCAACTCTAAAGTTCTGCCTAACATAAATGGTGTAACTGTCTCCTGGAAAAAAAGTGTCCACGTAACTCTCCCCATTCCTGATACCTCACAATGTCTACAACTCAGCAACCCTGAGCCTAAGTTGCACAACTACAGACACTTACCACAGATATGGTTGTCTGGGATTGCAGTGCATTCCACAGATTCACACATGCTGCAGTCACAGCACACCACCAGCCAGCCAGCCATTTCTGTCCAGCTTTATTTATTTAATTAGTCAAATAATGAATAATTTACACAGGTAAAGTAATAGAAAGTTGCACTCACTTAGCTTGGAGTCAAAGGAAGAAAAGTCGCCAACTATAGGAGGCTGAAAGAAAAGTAGAAAAAGGAGCACCTCTTTCCTCCCCTGTGCCAAATTCCCACGTGAATCAATTTCCCAACTACACACTCTATCTACATCTCACTCAAGCATAGCATCCTCTCCATACATCGTCTTCGTCTGTGCAATTTGAAAAACCTGTCGGCTTCTGATATTACTGATGAGTCACTAGCTAGCTTAACTTCCTGCTACAGTAATTAATGTATATTGAACCAACTAATTTCAGCTGATTAACAGATAACTACCACTGCCATTCAGTGCCCTGCTTAAAAAGGCTATTAACTCACTTGAAGGTTGAAAGTTCTGTATCAGAGCCTCACTCATCATCTAAATTTAAACGTGCCCTTCAGTGAAGTATTGAATGCAGATTGCCTGATCCCAACAGGCATCCCATATTCAAACTGGGAAAATGGTGGTAAACACACCTCGAGTGAACTTTATGGACAGGACAGCTACTATGCCACAGGCTCATCTTCAGAAAACAAGGGTAGCAGCACATAAATGTGGTGGAACATGTCCTTAAGTACATTTATGCCACATTTGCCTTGATTCACTAGAAAACCAATTAGGGCAGAAAGCCTAAACCAATGATTATGCTTCTCCTGTGAATCAATATTAAGCTGATCAGAAAGCCCAAACTCAATGGCTTTGACCATCTCAAGTTTATGGTCAGGATCCCATTTTTCACTCAATTCTAGTACTTGTGTTTCTGTGCTTTAGAAAAGATAATGACATGCGTTCACAAAAGGAGCAGCAAATATGGTGGAGCTCCTCATACCACAACATCAAGTGATTTACTGAGGGGGGGTGGGGTTAACAATGAGTGAAATTCTTTATGGCATTGTCTGTGGAGGGTATAAGGAGGAAGAATCATCAATATTCTACAACTCTCTAAAAGTAATTGTGCATTCAATAATTTGTGACCCGTAGGAGACGTAACAAAATTGTTTTCAGGGGACAGTCTTAGCCTGAATAAATACAAACACTGTCAGACCAACATGACATCAAGGTCCTAAGTTACCTTGGCATTCAACTAAAACGAACATGTATTTTTACCCAATAGGTCTTTCACTTGAGGTAGAAAAGCGGAATAACTAAATAATGATAATAACACGTAACTCCAACTAAGAGAGGAAAAAAGTATGGTTTGGAATAAATACCATAATTCTGGAAGTTCCATTTTACTAGTGCTTTGACCACAGATTTAGGAACGGTAGTGGTAGCCTAAAAAAAAAAATGGGCAAAAGAGGTCCGCAGGAAGTTTGCAAATTGAGGGGGAGTTCAGCAATGTCTGGCTGTCATTCTCTTGTCACATCACAGTTAGATTAGTTTAATCTTCAGTTTGCTGTATTGTTTCAAGTTGACTTCAGTTTTCTGTCAAAGTTATCAGTTTATCTTCATCCTGAAGGTGACCCTACAAGGCTACTTTAGATTAATTCCGTGTGCTTTAATATTAGGAAGAGCACAGACATTGGCAGTGTAGATTAAACCCAGAAAATTAATTCAAAAATGTGGATTTATCAGGCACCATCATCTCGGCTGTCATGAAATATTAAAAATTAATTGTGTAATATTATTGAGCTGTGACTGCTTGGCTATCTTTTTCATCCATGCCAATGTTTTTCAAAGCCTATTTTAATTTTCAAGTGGGAGGATTGAAAATATATATACCAAAATAATGTGATTACAGTCAAACAATTTTCATTTGCATGATTGGAAAAAAAGGCTACCAATTTCAATTTTATGAAAACACTCTTGCAGTGCTGTGAAGGAGAGAAAAGTGTTTTTCAAATATTACAACTAGCACCACAAAGAGGAAATGAGGAAAGAAAAAAATTGCTATTATATGGTGCCTTTCACAACCTTAGGACAGCCCAAAGCTCTTTTCTTGCAATTAAGTACTTTTGAAATATAGTCAATGTTGTAATATAGGGAAACGTGACAGCCAATTTGTGCACAGAAAGGTCCCATAAACAGCAAAGAGATAAATGACCAGAAGATTTTTTTGAGAGATGTTGGTTAAGGGACCATTTTGGCCAGAACAACAGGAGGTTGCTCTTTTTCTTCTTTAAATGGTGCCATGGGATCTTTTATGTCTACCTGTGTGTTACATTGTTACATTATTCCAAAATGATTTCAGAACTATATTGTCATGCGTAGGTATACAAAAATATCCAGAGTGCCACATCACTCACTACTGCACCTCAGTCCTTGTATCAAAGTGATAATTATTGACCCACAGCAAATGGTGTGATCTGGAAAAATACACTTGGGCCTGCATTTTTATGAGTCGGCAGGGAACACATCCCTGCTGACTCTGGCTGCCCCACAGCCATTTTACGCTCAAATGAGCATTGATTGGCAGTAGGCTGGACTTCCACCCGTCACTTGAGAAGAAGTCCCACCTTGGAGAGCTGCTGGCCAATCTGACTGGCCAGCAGCTCTCCAGTCCCTGCAGCAACAGCGCTGCAATGGCTGGAAGAGGAACTGCATGGAGCTTACTGAGACTAAGTCCCAGGGCAGGAGACCCAGGTAAGTGTCAGGGGTCCCAGGGTGGGAAGGATAGGGAAGGCCTTGCGGGGGGGGTTGCGAGGGTATGATCGTGGTCTCAGAAGGTAGGCCAGGGTGGTGGGGAGGGAGGTCCAGAGGTCACCGGGCCTTAAGGGGAGGGTGCCCCAGGACAAAAGGGGGCTTCTGATGGAGGTGCCCGCCCCCCACTTCCCACCCGAGATCTAACTTTGATTATTTTTGGGTTTCTCTCACGGAGCTTCAATCCGCCCGTCAGCCTAAAAATTGAGGCAGGGTGGAAAACGGCCCTTAAGTGGACATTAGTTGGCCACTTATGAGCCTCAATTGTGGCAAGGGTGGGCTTCCCGTCTGAGGCCTTGCCTGCTCCAATGTAAAATCATTGCAAGGTCAGGGCGGGCGGTGAACCGGAGGGAATCCCCTCCCTGCAATTTCATGCTCACACCGTCTAAAAACCTGCAGGGGCGTGGGGGAGCATAAAATTCTGGCCTTGAAGAAAGTTCAGGTATGTGTGTAAAACTGAGATTATTTTAAAATTCTGGGAACCACAATACATAACACGAAGACAGCATGTGTCTGTGAGTAAAACTCAAACATTTTAAACACATTTAATGCTGAATCAGATTGAGGAATATCAACCTGAATTAATGCCGGCGAGAGAGAGAAAATTTGGAGTGAATCATGTGAAAACAAGATGGCTCCCACCATGACAATTAATGTACCTACAGCCCACAATGAATTGGGATGTCAATGATGTCATGGAGGCATTTGAGAAGTTTAAGCAAAAGTGCAGCTTTCCATTTAGTATCTTTCTAAAAGGCACTTGAGAAAGGAAAGGATCAGCTACATTTTTCTTTTGGGCAGGGGAGAAAAGTTAAATTCTTTCAATGGCTGGGAGAGGAGTGAGGATGACAATAAAAACCCAGACAAAATTTGAGAAATTTAGCACACATCTTTGTCCAAAGTCAAACCACTGGATCGACTGATATGAATTTCAGAGCCTGAGGCAGGAATCAGGTGAGCCTGTTGATAATTTCTTAATGAGATTGAGAAATGTAGCTACTAAGTATAAATTCAAGGAAACAGATGAAAAACTGATAGATCAGCTCATCTGGGGCACGGTGCATACTGATGTACAAAAAGATTTGATCAGATAGGACAAGTTCACAGTATTGCAGGCTGTCGGCACTGCCAGAGCACAGGAGCCATGAGTAGACAGAGGAAGACACTGACTACCCAAATAACTAGCCTTCAGTTAATACAAGGGAAAGGCAGCAGGGTTTATGCAGTGAAACAGCAACAAAAGAATGCACATCAGACAGCATGAAAGATTTGCAAGAGCTGTGGATGACCAGACAGAAGGAAATGTCTCCGATAAGAATCAAACTGCAGAACTTGTGGAAAGCCTGATCATTGGGAAAAGATGTGCAAAACAAAGAAAGAAGATGGTAAAGGAGTTGCCAGAGGTAGAGTAACAGGGAGAATGAAAAAGAAAATAAATCAAAACATCCAAACCCTGAAAGATGATAAGTTTAGGACACAATAGACATAGGAACCATATAAATGCATGAAATGTCTGGATGCAACAGTTCTGAGAGAAAATAAATTCAAAAAGCCATTCAGATCTGGGTGAAGGTGAGAAATAAGTCTACACCCCTAAATCTGAATCTGAAGCATGGTACTGGAGCACAGAGTAACATCATCCTGCTCAAGTTATACCAGAAGATCTTTCCTGAAAATCTGAAAGAAAATGATTACCCAAAGAAAGATGCCCTGAAACTGAGCAAAGTCAAGCTGGCAGCATATGCTGGAACTGAGATTCAACAGCTAGGAATGACTCAAATCAGAGGGACACATAAAAGAAAATACATTAACTGCATGATCTACATCACTGAAAGAAACGGTCCTGCTATCCTGGGGTTGAGCAGTTGTGAAGAGCTGCAGCTGATCTCAGTAAACCATGAGATGAAGGAAGGGTCACTGAGGGTTGAAGGTTGTACAGCCATTGAAAAACACCCTCCAACCAGAAGTAAGAAAGATTTGATCCAAGTGTATCCAGGGTGGATTGAAGAGATGGTTGGATGCTTGAAGATTTTGAGTATCACATCACCATTGACCCAGAGAAGAATACAGTGATTCATGCCCCAAGTAAAGTACGAATACAGCTAAAAGGAAAGCTTGAAAGAGAGCTCCAAGAGATAGAAGAAAAGAAACTGATTGCCTGAGTTAGAGGGCCCACAGGTTAGATAAATTCCATCGTTGTGAGAAAGAAGCCAAATGGATGGCTACAAATGTGCCTGGATTCCAAAGGTTTTAATGAGGCATCAAGAGGAATCACCACATTACTTCAATGCTGGAAGAAATCACACCAGCATTGGCAGTAGCAAAGGTTTTCAGCAAGCTTAATGCCAGAAACGGGATACTGGTAGCTGAAGCTTGATGAGCAAACTTCATTGCTGACAACATTCAACACACCCTTTGGTCAGTATAATTACCTGCATCTACCTTTTGGCCTCTAACTGAGCCAGAATGGGTTCCAGTAGGAAGTGGACATGACATAAAGAGGATATAAAGGAGCAGTTGCATATATGATGATATCCAGATCTATGGTGTAGCTAAAAAAAGACTATGAACTGCATGAAGGCATGGGGATAACCAGGAAAGCTGGGATCAGGCCAAACACAGACAAATGCACTGTGAAGGTGACAGAATGTCTTTGGAATGGCATAGACCCCTGATGGCTTCAAGGTGAGTACTGAAAAATTCACAGCCATCTCTAAGATAGCAGCTCCAGGAGACAAGAAAGAGCTGAGAAGTTTTCAACACTGAGACTGACGAATACCAAACCCACGAGATGGAGGCACAATGCTTTATTACCTGAGCAATACCATGAATAATGCTCTTTTTCTGAGAAAAGAAAACAAGCTGTAAAAGACTTTCAAGTTCAGAATTACACATTTAATTATAAAAGTCAATTATAAATTTTCTTTAAAAAGTTAATGATTAAAAAGTTGTGTTAACAAATAGAGACATTACTTTTCTTAGAAGAGGGGTGTTATATAGTTATGTTATTCCAAAATGATTTAGAAACTATATTGTGGTATACATAGGTATACATGTATATCCAGAATATCACATCACTCACTCTGCATGACAATCAGTGCACCAAAGCAACGATGCATCATCCTGCAGCACATGGTGAGATCTGGAAAAAGTATTTGTTTAAAAGAGTGCAAAATTTAAACTTTCCCTGACCCAACCTGACAACCCTCCCAACCCGACCCAACTACCACACCCCCTGCTCAGCCAACCTCCCTCACCTGCCTGCCAACCTACCCACCCACCTCACCAACCTTACCTACCTACCCACCTCATTCATCTGTCAGCCTCTGCTGCCTGATGCACCTGCTGCCCTATGCACCTGCCACGCTACCCACCTACCACCCCGATCCAGCTGTCACCCTTCCACCCAACCCAGCTGCCACCCTACCCCTTCAGCCACTTACCTTACCCACCCTACCCCCTTACCTTCTCTCTGTAGCTTTTGAAAGAAGCTTTGGGACATTTTAACTTACTGACCAGAACACAGCAGCAAATACCATAAAAAGGGGCTATTGGCTTGACCTCTCCCGATGCTCCAGCACTACAATGAAGCTCTTCGAGGGACTGTATGCTTCGCATTTCTGAAGAATCGAAAATCGGAAGTGCCAGCCAGAAAGGCGGAGCTCCAGAATGGCGGAGAAATGTAGGAGCGGAGTGGCAATCAGGAAGATGCTGAAGCTATGAGTTGCTGAATATTGCTGTCAATTGGACACTGACCTGTGTTTTTATTTTGTTAAGGGCAATACTAACTGCATGTGGTGAAGGTCGAAAGAACTTGTGCGATGCACTGGCCATACAATTTCCCACCATTCTTTTCCAACAGGAAGCAGGAATGCTTGTGCACTAACCCAAGAAGCAAGTTCCTTGGATGATATGTTAGGCTAGAATAATTTATGAGGACCATTTTCACATCTGTCTGTCTATTTAAATTACCCTACAACAATTGTCTAGTTAAAAATTAGACTATTGCTGGTATAATGTTAGCCCAACCAAGGTTATTTAGTGGGTCTAGAGATCCAAGTGTCGATATAAATAAGATATATTGTGCATTCTATATTATCCAGTGGTTATAAATCATATGTTTTATGCCATAATTTTTCAGAGTGTCTGTTATCAAGTCAAGAGCAGATTAAGTTTACATACTTAGGGCATTCCCAAATGAGAAAAATGCTGCATTATAAATCACATGGTGAGCATCAAATTTATCTGATCTTAATCTATATTGAATATTAAATTCAATTTCTTTCCACCTAAATAAAAGATAGATAGCCACAGTAGGCATAAGTACATATTACAATGTCAGGATAATCTATCAAACTGGTCCTAAGAGATGGATACCAGGTGGTTAACATATTTACAATAATGAAGTACTACAATCGTGGAACATCTCAAGCTCCTGAGTGAGCACTACCACACAGGAAATGGTGCGTTACCTGATCCGTGAATGTCTTCTTCATGAGTGAAAGAATAATAAGCAGCGGGATCGACTTCCTAAGCTACAGTCAATATTTGTTCAGATTGGTCTTTGGAAACTGCTGCATAAGTTTGTCCTTTAACTCTTTCACCTAATAAACCTGTATTTACGTCTGAGGAATATGCACACGATGCAGCACCAACCTTACTGTACTCCATTTTTTAAAACAAAAGTTATTTTATTCCCATTTGACATTCTACACATTAAATTTATCTAAAGAAAGAAAGAACCAAACAGGAATTTGAACAAAGCTTTCTGGAGACATAAACCATAAGAGTGGAGCAAAAGTGGTTTACATTACAGTATTATCCTAATTCAGACAGCACATTATCAAAAATAATTATGATTTTGCAATATATAAAAATATAAATTTCTACATACTCCCTATGGAGATTTTGTATCTGAAACTTTATATTTATGAGATATTTACAATTATAGATGGTTATACAGAAGGCTCTGAGCTCATTTCACCTCATTCACTCAGAATACCATAACCACTCTTTCCCCAATATTTTTTTAATAATATTCACCTGATCGGGCAGACAGAATTTTGCTTTACCATTCCAACAGAAGATTGTGTCTCCAATAATGGACTCAAATCCACTGCATCTGACTGAGCAGCAAGCATGCTTTCAATAACAATTTCACAGGTCCCAGCAACCATCCAGTACCAGTTAATCGACGTTTTACATATATTAGACAGAACAGTTAGTATTCACACTAACTGCAGAAAGGATCAGGTCAAGCCCAATTTTGCCCTCATCCAATATTCATAGATACGTTGGCATAGAAATTCGTACAATCTTGGGAACAGCTCCTGCACCGGAGAGGTAAATCCAAGGCCCACCAAACACGGGGCCTCGAGTTTCAAGTACAGGGAGCACAGTGATCTGCAATTAGTACTGAGAAATCAGGCTGTCTGTATGATCAATTAAGCAGTACTAATAGTCCAGGACAAATTTAAGAAATAGTCTTCTCCTTCACTCTAATGGAACATATTGGGTTCATATTTGGTGCTGTATGACTTGTATACATTACTGCCTTTTTCTGTCACTTTTATGGCTATTCTGCCAACGTTATAGCAGCTGATTGGGATAACTACTCCCCCATGGAAATTCACTCACGTTCGCTCAGGGCACTAAAAGGCTGGCTACATCCCATTTTAATAAAAACAGAAAATGCTGGAAAATCTCAGCAGGTCTGGCTGCCAGATGCTGCCAGACGTGATGAGTTTTTCCAACATTTCTTGTTTCTATTTAAGGTTTCCAGCATCTGTAGTATTTTGCTTTTAACCCCATTTTAATATCTTGTTATTGAGCTTTTTGCAGCATTGGCAACTACACAAGTACAAGCTTCTGAGGTGATAATGGAAAGTACAGTTTTAGCCTTAAATGCGGGAAACTGGCACTGCTCTAGATTTCACTCACAAATTGTCAACACGCTGCTTTTAAACCACAAACTCAGGTAAAATGGTGGCTAAATTCAAGGTAATTTTTAAAGAAAAAATGTCTGCCTACCCTGTCTGTTGCAAAGATGAATTTCAAAGGGGATTTTTTTTCAGCCTAGAGGTCAAAAAATTGATTTGGTTTGTCACTGTTCTAACCAAAGCAACATCTAGTACACTTGATGAAGTTGTTGATATTAAGAAATGTATAACGCAATGACCATGGCAGGAGCACCATGCATCTACCACCAACAGTGACATTATCCATATAAAAGTGCCTTTTCAGAACAAGACAAACTGTGTTGGAGCTGTTGATCCGTTGATTAATTTGACTGACAGAGCAGAGAGGTATAGGAGCTATAAAAATGACACAAGCCATCTGTGCTGACTTTATGTAGTATGTATTATACCTGTCTACCATGGAGGCACCAATAAAAACAGAATTCTATCAAAATAAATCTGCAACCTAGAATATTGTAAGTACACAGCACTGTTTCTATGTTCCACACAGTACTCTGTTAAAAATGCCACATCAATGTACATTAAAATAATACAACATAAATCTCAAGGGGTTTATTTTCCTCTGATAAGCATTATTTAACACACATGTTGAGCTCTGTTTCCTCCCTGATCTCTCATTTGTCACCAAGACTTCTTTCTTTCGCCTCTGAAAAACTGCCTGCTTCCTGCTAAGCTGTTTTCTCCTGTGCTGCCAAAATACTTATTTAAACCTTTATTACATCAAGTCTCTCTTGCTCCAATGAAAGTGCTCCGAGGATAACTGAAATGGTTGTCAATAGTCTGACACTGAAGGACGTAAATGCAGTTCCAGCACTATTTTGACTGTAAACCGAATGAGAAGAAAATTGTCATTCTTGGGATCTCTCCCCATGAACTCATCCCGCCACATATCAGCAATCTATTCTACCTATACTTACCTACATGCGCTGTTGACTCTTTTGACACAACCCTGCTCCTGCTTACCCACTGCTAGATATTGACACCTGGAGCTGTTTCTTCAGCTACTGTATTCCTGCCTTCTGAAACTCTCTCCCTTGTCACCTCCACTATGCTGTTGTCTCTTCTCTGTCTTCAGAAACCTCCTTAATGCCCTTTTTGTTGGGTCACGAAAAAAGAACACCTCAAAACTCAAGAAGCCTGGATAGAAGAGTTCCCAAATCCTAGAAAAAAGATACACGTGCTGCCCCAATGTCTCAGTGAGGAGCTGGAGGCTTTTATACCCCCAGGTAATCTACTGGAAAGTGAGAAAGCCGAGGACAGAAGAAAACATGGGCAAAAAAATCCAAACATTTTCTTGCACTTGTTTACCAATTCTGTTCTGTAGACCTATCAACAGATTCTTTATCAAGTTGTTGTGCTTTAAATAAAGGGTGACATTGATGAAGCAGGTGTAATATGTCTCTGTCCACACTTATTATAGTGCTTCTTGTGATTTGGTGTGTAGCTTCCTTAAAAAAAATGACCTCAAAAGACCAGCTAAGTGCAATGGTCCATTTAAAAAAATCTCCAGTTCTATTTATGATAATTAAGGTATTGAGGCACTCATTACAGGCCTACATTCTACATTTGTTCCATAGGTTCTTAGCCTATTGTACTACAACAAGCCAGGCACAATGGACAAATAATTTCTGTGTATGCTACAAGTAACACACAATTTGCCAAAGTACCCCAAAGGCAGCCCTTTAGGAATGGCTTTCTATCTTCAATAGGCCAGGTTAGTACTGAGCAATTCTGTAAAGAAAGCTAGTGTTTTCACATACTGCGGTATAGAGTTATAGGCTGATTGGAATTCCATAATTTTTTTTATTCATCATGGGATGTGAGTACCGCTGGAAAGGCCAGCATTTATTGCTCATTCCCTAAGTTCCCCTTGCGATAGGTAATGGTGAGCTGCCTACTTGAACTGTTGTAGTTCTTGTGGTGTAGCTACACACACACTGCAGTTAGGGAGTTCTAGGATTTCGATTCAGTGACAGTGAAGGAACGGTGATGCAGTTCTAAACTATAACCATGCGTGACTTGGAGGGGAAGTTGCAGGTGCTGGTGTTCTTTTGTGTGTCTGCTGCCCTTGATGTTCTAGATGGTAATGGTCGTGGATTTGGAAGATGCTGTCAAGCAGCGTTGGTAACTTGCTTCCGTGCATCTTGCAGATGATACAGATTGCTGCTATTGTCGATGGTGGGGGGAGTGAACGTTTAAGGCATTGGCTGGGGTACTGATCAAGCAGGTTACATTTTTTCTGAATGATGTTGAGCTTCTTGTTGTTGTTAGAACTGCACTCATCCAGTTAAGTTCCTGTTTAATGGTAACCTTTCCCACCCCAGGATGTTGATAGTAGGGGATTCAGCGATGGTAATACTGTTGAACGTCAAGGGGAGAGGGAAAGGGTGGTTAGGTTCTGTCTTGCTAGCCATTGCCTAACACTTGTGTGGCACAAATGTTACTTGCCACTTATCAGCCCAAGCCTGAATTTTGATCACATCTTGCTGCTTGAAGTGATGGACTGCTTCAGTATCTGAGGAATCCTGAACACTATGCAATCATCAGCGAATATCCCCACTTCTGACTTTATGATGGATGGGAAGTCATTGATGAAGCAGTTGAAGACGTTTAGGCTTAAGACACTGCCCTGAGGAACTCTATTGCAATTTGCTGGGGCTGAGACGATTGATCTTTAACAAGCAAAACCATCTTCCTTTGTGCTCAGTATGACTCCAACCAGTGGAGAGCTTTCCTCCTGAATCCATTGACTTCAATTTTTCTTTGATACCACACACAGTTAATTGCTGCCTTGATATCAAGGGCAATCAGTCTCATCTCACCTCTGGAGATCAGCTCTTTTGCTCATGTTTGGACCAAGGCTGTAATGAGGTCTGAAGTTGAGTGGCCCTTGTAGATCTCAAACTGCTGAGATCAGGTGAAACTCAGGTTGCTGCTGAGTAAAGGCCACTTGATAGCAATGTCAACAACACTTTTCGTCACTTTGCTGATGATTGAGAGTCGACTGGTGCAGGCGGTAATTGGCCGGGTTGGATTTGTCCTGCTTTTTGTGCACAGAACATATCTGGGCAATTTTCCACATTGTCCGGTTGATTCCAGTGTTATAACTGTACTGGAATAGCTTGGCTAGGGGCACAGCTAGCCTTGGAGCACAAGTCCTCAGTCGTACAGCCGGGATGCTGTCAGGTCCCACAAACTTTGTATCCGGTCTGTTCAGCCATTTTTGATATCACATTGAGTGACTTGAATTGGCTAAAGGCTTTCTGCCGAGTTCCCCAAGAGGAGGCCAAGATGAATAATCCACTCAGCACTTCTGGCTGAAGATTCTTGCAAATGCTCCAGCTTTGTCTTTTGCATTGATGTGCTGGGTACCCCAATCACGGATTATATCAGTTGTGGCTCAGTTAGTAGTACTCTAGCCTCTGAGTCACCAGATTCTGGGTTCAAGTTTCACTCCAAGCTTGAGCACATCACTCAAAGCTGACATTCCAGTGCAGTACTGAGGGAATGCTACATTGTTGGAGATGTCATCCTTTGGATGAGACATTAAACTGAGGCTCCATCTGTCTGCTCGGGTGGATGTAATAGATCTCATGGCACTATTTTGAAGAAGAGCAAGGGAGCTATCCCTGGTGTCCTGGCAAATATTTATCCTCAACCAACATCACAAAAACAGATTACTGAGCCATTATCACATTTCTCTTTGTGGGAGATGGCTGTGCTCAGATTAGCTGCTACATTTTGGCAACTACACTTCAAAAGTACTTTGTTGGTTTTAAAATGCTTTGAGACGTCCGGTGGTTGTGAAAAGCACCATATAAATGCAAGTATTTCCTTCTTTGCTGCAGAGATAGTAGATGCATTGGTTGTAATCTTCCAAAATTCCCTATATTCTGAAAAGGTTCCAGAGGATTTGAAAATCACAAATGTAACATCTCTACTTAAGAAAGCAGGTAGATAGAAAGCAGGAAACTATAGGTCAGTTAGCCTAATATGTGTCTTTGGGAAAATGCTGGAATCCATTATTAAGTAATAAAAGTAGGACATTTAGAAAATCATAATGTAATCAGGCTGAGTCAACATGGTTTTGTGAAAGGAAAATCGCGTTTGATTAATTTATTAGTTCATTGAGGAAGTAAAAAGGAAGGTGGATAAGGGGTAACCTGTAGCTGTTGTTATGGACACATGAGGAGTGAAATGACTCCCATATTCTACCACTCCAGGTCTGACTGTATTTTTGTAATTTATAAGGTTGAAGATATTAATTCAATGTCTGCGCATAACCATTTACGTTCTGATTGCAAAGAAAGCAGTCTGAGAGGCGTTCTTGAGTTTAAAACACAAAGCGGTTTGTTTTTCTCTACTGCGCAAAAAAGCAACCCAGGTAAAGATATAAAGATGTTTAAAAAGGTGAACCCATGTCCCAATCTTTGCAATGCAAACTCATGTACTCATATATACACACACAACTATGCAAAATTACAAGCTCTACAGTAGGGCAGGTGGTGGCATAGTGGTATTCTCATTGGACTAGTATTCCAGAGACCTAGGGTAATTCTCTGGGGACCCAGGTTCAAATCCCACCATTGACAATTTGAGCCCAATAAAAAACTGGAATTAAAAGTCTAATGATGACCATTGTTGTAAACACCCATCTGGTTCACTAATGCCCTTTAGAGACAGAGATGCCCTCACATCCCACGAAAAAAGGAAGTTATTAAAATTCACTGATAAAAGGCAAAAAATAGAGAGTTCACCCTTATAAGGAAGAGGAATTTTTTTTCCACTTGAAGTTTCAGCGGAGTTGAAGCTGATGTAAATTGCAATTTCTGGATACATAATTTGTCTTTTCCAAAAGTCAATGATTTTTGTACCTGAGGTTACGTTTGATAGGAATTCTCTATCTTTGGGGTGGCTTCCGAAATGTATCAGAGATAGAGCCTTGAACTTGAGAGAGGGGAGAGAGAAAGCATTACTGCTCCATTGTAGATTTCTTCCAGACTTCTGCTTGGAAGCTTGGGTGTTGTAATAAAAGCCATTTCAAAATGGTTATTCTAGTCACATGACCTCTCTCGCCATCATGATTTCAGAAGGTAATTGATTAGCTCATACCTGGACAGACCATAGCTATTATTTGGTGGCCTAAGTGATTAGATTCAGTAATGTCCCAGCCAGTAACTCCTGAATTATCCATCCTCCATATTGATGAAATAGGAAGCGCACTTTCGATATAGCCATTGTCCTGGTGGACTTTCTGTCTCCGCATCAAAGGTAGCTTTACAGAAATGCAAATGGTGAGGTCCAGTACAGTTTCAGTTCGTCTTTTGAAGTAGTTCTTGACATCAGCAGGTGTGAAATTCCATGGGAGGTTGCCTTGGCATGTCTTAATTGTAATTCACATTGGAAATTTCCAGAAACTGGTCAACTTGCAATACCAGAAGTCAGGTGAACTGTAACATCTCAAGCCAGTATCTTTGCTTGCAGTTTTTAAAAGTTGACCAGCCAATGAAATTAAAGACTAATATCACACATGCACATGTCACATCATCGTGTACATGGAATTTCAAAAGGTATTTAATAAGATGCCATACAAAAGGTTACTACACAAGATAAGAATTCACGATGTAGGGGGTAATATATTAGCATGGATAGAAAATTGATTAGCTAACAGGAAGCAGAGAGTAGTGATATATGGGTCATCTTCGGACTGGTAAGCTATAAGTAGTGGAGTGCCGCAGGAAGCAGTGCTGAGGCCTCAACTATTTACAATCTGTATCAAAGACTTGGATGCAGGAACTGAATGTATGGTTTCTAAATTGGCGGATGCCACAAAGATAGGTAGGAAAGTGAGTTGTCAAGAGGCTGGGATTTTTTGGTCCCACCATCATCACAGGCAGGATGGGAACATTTGGAGAGCTGGCAACGGCTCTCCAAATTTTCCTGCCCCACTTTCAATGATGCCTGCCAGTGTTGGGACTGGAAAATCCCACCCAAAGAGTCTGTAAAGGGATATAGATAGGTTATGTGGGCAAAGATTTGGCAGTATTATGTGGAAAAATGCAATGTTGTTCAATTTGGCAGTAAGAATAGAAAAGCAGCATTTCATTTAAATGGCAAGAGACTGCAGAGCTCTGCAGTACAGAGGGATCTGAGTGTCCTGGTACATGAATCACAAAAAGTTAGTTTGCAGATACAGCAAGTGCTTAGGAAGGCAAATGGAATATTGGCAAGGGGAATAGAATATAAAAGTAGGGAAGTTTTACTGCAGCTATACGGGGGCCTTAATGAAACTGCATTTGGAGCATTGTGTACAGTTTTTGTCTCTTTACTTACGAAAGGATATAATTGCATTTGAAGCAGTTCAGGGAAAGTTCATTCAACTGATTCCTGAGGTGAAGGGGTTGTCTTATGAGGAAAGTTTGAGCAGGTTGCGCCTCTGCCCATTGGTGTTTAGAAGAATGAGAGGACATCTTATTGAAGCATATAAGATCCTGAGGGGAGTTGACAGAGTGGATGCTGAGAGCACATTTCCCCTTATGGGAGATTGGGGTCCCCCATTTAAGATTGAGATGAGGAGGTTTTTTTTTACTCTCTGAGGGTTGTTAGTCTGTAGAATTCTCTTCTCCAGAGAGCAGTGGAGGCAGGGTCATTGAATATAGTCAAGGCTGAATCAAGCATTATGAGGCTGCAGGAAAGGGAGTTGAGCCCACAACCGGATCAGCCATGATCTTATTGAATGGTGGAGCAGGCCTGAGGAGCCGAATGGCCTACTCCTGCTCCTATTTCTTGTGTTCTTTCTTTATTGGGATGTTCACAAGGCTGATATTTCAGTTTTAGCTATGTCTGCTGCTGCTCCTGGCATGCTCTCCTAAACTCATTTATCCAGGGCGAGTCTGTTGGCTTGATGGTAATGGTGGAATGAGGATGCCTTGTTCTGCGCTGCTAAATCTGTTCTGAATCTATCCCATTTAGCATGGTGGTAGTGCTACACAACACAATGGAGGGTGTTCTCAGTGTGAAGACGGATTTTGCCCCCTCAAGGGCTGTGCAGTGGTCACTCCTGTCAATACAGTTCTGGACAGACACATCTGCAGCAGGTAGATTGGTGAAGATGAGGTCAAGTAGGTTTTTCAGTCTTGTTGATTCTCTGAACACCTGCTGCAGGCCCTGGCTGGCAACTATGTCCTGAAGGACCATAGTAGTGGTGCTACCAAACCACTCTTGGTGATGGACATTGAAGTCCCCCACCCAGAATACATCCCATGCTATATCCTCATTACCCTCAGTACTTCTTCAAGTAATGTTCAATGTGGAGAAGTACTGATTCATGAGCAGAGGGAGGGTGGTAGGTGGCAATCAGCAGGTGGGTTTCCTTGCTCATGTTTGACCTGATGCCATGAGATGTCCTAGGGTCCGCAGCCAATGTTCAGGATTCCCACAACTACTCCTTACTGACCATATACCACTGTGCCCCTGTCACCTCTGCTACGTCTGTCCTGCAAGTGGGACAGGGCAGACTGAGGGCTGGTGATAGAGAAGTCTGGGGAATTGGTTGTAGGGTATGATACAGTGAGCATGCCTATATTAGGGTGTTGCTTGAATAGTCTGTGGGACAGCTCTTGCAATTTTGGTACAAGTCCCCTTGTGTTATTTAAGAGGACTATGCAGGGTCAACTGGGCGGTGTTTGCCGTTGTGGTTTCTGCATCTTGGTCAATGCCAAGTGGTTTGTCCAGTTTTCTTCTTATTTGACTTTTTGATATATGGTATGGATTCGGGGGGTGGGGGCTTTCTAACTTATTGAAGGAAATAATTTACATTTATATAGTGCATTTCAAGAATTCAGGAAGTCCCAAAGTGCTTTATTGTCAATGAAGTAATTTTTAAAAGTGTAGTCACTGTTGTGATGTAGGAAATGCAGCAGCCAATTTGTGCACAGGCTGCTTCCACAAACATCAATGTGTTAACCAGATATCTGTTTTGGGATTTTCTTTTTTTATTCATTCAAGGTGGTGGGCTTCACTGGCTGGGCCAGCATTTATTGCCCATCCCTAGTTGTCCTTGAGAAGGTGGTGGTGAACCGCCTTCTTGAACCGCTGCAGTCCATGTGGTGTAGGTACACCCATAGTGCTGTTAGGAAGGGAGTTCCAGAATTTGACCCAGCGACAGTGAAGGAGAGGCGATATTTTTGCAAGTTAGGATGGTGAGTGACTTGGAGGGGAACCTCCAGGTGGTGGTGTTCCCATCTATCTGCTGCCCTTGTCCTTCTAGATGGTAGAGGTCATGGGTTTGGAAGGTGCTGTCTAAGTAGACTTGGTGAATTCCCGCTCTGCATCTTGTAGATGGTACACACTGCTGCTACTGTGTTTTAGTGGTGGAGGGAGTGAACTTTTGTGGATATGGTGCCAATCAAGCAGGATGCTTTGTTCTGGACGGTGTCAAGCTTCTTCAGTGTTATGGAAGCAGGCAAGTGGAGAGTATTTATTATACTCCTCACTTGTGCCTTGTAGATGGTGGGCAGGCTTTGGGGAGTCAGTGGGCGAGTTACTCATCGCAGGATTCCTAGCCTCTGACCTGCTCTTTTAGCCACAGTATTTATATGGCTAGGCCAGTTTAGTTTCTGGTCAATGGTAACCCTCAGGATATTGATAGTGAGGGATTCAGTGATGGTAATGCCATTGAACATCAAGGGGTGATGGTTAGATTCTCTCTTGTTGAAGATGATCATTGCCTGGCACTTATGTGGCACAAATGATACTTGTCATTTGTCAGCCCAAGCCTGGATATTATCCAGGTCTTGCTGCATTTGGACATGGACTGCTTCAGTATCTGAGGAATCGCAAATGGTGCTGAACATTGTGCAATCAGCGAACATCCCCTCTTTTGACCTTATGATGGAAGGAAGGTCATTGATGAAGCAGTTGAAGATTGTTGGGCCGAGGACACTGCCCTGAGGAACTCCTGCAGTGATGTCCTGGAGCTGAGGTGACTGACCTCTGACAACCAGAATGATCTTCCTTTGTGCTGGATATGACTCCAACCAGTGGAGAGTTTACTCCCTGATTCCCATTGACTCCAGTTTTGCTAGGGCTCCTTGATGCCACACTTGGTCAAATAAAGCCTTGATGTCAAGGGCAGTCACTCTCACCTCACCTTGGGAGTTCAGCTCTCTTGATATGTTTGAACCAAGGCTGTAATGAGGTCAGGAGCTGAGTAGCCCTGGCGGAAGTCAAACACAGCACCAGTGAGCATGTTATTGCTAAGCAAGTGCTGCTTGATAGCACTGTTGATGACCTATTCCATTACTTTACTGATGATCGATAGTAGATGTTGCTTGAGGGATAATTATTGACCAGGACTCAAAGGTTAACTTCCCTCTTCTTCAAAATAGTGAATTTAGATCTTTTATGTTTACATGAGAGGTGGAGCCTGGATTTAACTTCTCATTTGAAAGATGGCATCTTCATCAGTGCAGCACTCCCTCTGCTTCACTGGTTTGCCTGTCTGGTCTCTATAGGGATGACTGATGCAGAATCTTTTGGCAGTGAAACCATCTGGATTTGGTGTTCCCTTGGTTGAAAACCTAACAGCCAACCAGTAGACCAGTAAGCCTCAAATGACTGAAAGAAGGAAAACCACTGGCAATTAATTCCCTGTGCTGTAAAATCTTGCTTGTAACTACTCCTACCAGGAAATCTGCTATCATGGTATGTTGCTCTCCTCTGTCTTGCGTCATCCTCATACATCCTCGTGGCTCAATTGCAACAGTTCTGTGACATCTGTCATCCAACTACAGATAAGGTGACCCTTCTTTCTACTGCCCTCCACTTTTCCCTCTAGAAAAGATCTCTGTAGCTTTTCAGCTCTGATCAAATGGCTGAAATGCTGGCATGTTCTTTTCTGGATGTCACTTATTAGAGTTCCTTTTGCTCCTGCAATTTCAAGCGCCTCTCCATTCGTCTTACGGTCTGTATTTGGAATATGAAGCCAGGAGTAATTTTGTGAAAACTCAAGCGTGAAACAAAGGGCTGGATTCTACAGCCACAAATTAGCCGGATGCACCCCCCCCCCCCACCCCCCCGGCCCCCAGCCGTGCAAACGTAAAATAAGGCGTGATGACATCAGGTTGGCAAAACAATGTCATCACAAAATTACAGAAGGTGAGTGGGCATGGAAATTGGCAGCCCGCTGCCATTTTGAAATGACTAATTAACAAGCTTGTTCACAGCCTAATCATCGACCAATTTTCATTACCCTCTGCATATTTAAGGCATCAGACATGAAAAAGGTTGAGAGCGTTTTACAGCAGCTATGACAAGGTGGCACAAGGGTGGAAGAAAAGGCCTGTCACCGGGACCATGGCTGAATGTAGCAGCAGATGCTACTGGTGAAGGTGGCAATATCTGTATTCTTTTTCTTTTATCTCATTTTTTAAACTTGTTGGAGCCTGCCACACGAAATTAAGAAAGATTCAGAGAGCATGGGGCGTTTAAGCTTGTAGCCGTGGCTGGCTTCCTGTTCACCGCATTACCCCTCTGCCGAATGACATCCCAACTTACAGTCCTGATTGGGCAGAGAGCTCCCCTTTGCACCTCTAATTGGCCTCCTTCCTGCTGGACACCCGATACTTGATTGGATGAGCTGAGGCAGTGGGGGGTTGAAGTGGGACTGAGTGGAACACCCAGTTTTAATTCTGCCACCCTCACCCCACTGAAAAATGTGAAATCCAGCTCAAGGAAGAAAACTCAGAAGACTTTATCCACTTTCCTGTATGCGTCAGAAAGCTGGACAATAAATAAAGATCTGTGGAATACAATAGAGGCCTTTGAAATGTGGATGCTAAGAATTACTATAAAGGTTACTGTAAATTAGATTTCTCCTGAACAACCCAAATGCCTATTGTTCAAAACAGATTGGAAAAATCTTGCCTCAATCAGCTTTTGAAGCACACTATATTTTGTTTTAAACAATTTATTACTATTTCCTTTGATTTGATGTTAAGAACATACAATTTTGTAGGAATCAGAAAAGGCCATTATTATGTCTTTCAACTAGCCCTCTTCAAATGAAATTTCCCAGTTCGCCTACTTACCAGAAAAACACCCAATTGCCTTTTGACTCCATTTATATAACTCAGTTCAATGACCTTTCTTACATCACTTGTTTCAAAAATTACCCTTGGGTGAAAAACATTGTGCATGACTCCCCGATTTTACTCCTAATTTCCAGATGATTAAACTTGTGTTCCCAGTTATTTAGATCCACTTTCATAATAAACAATTCACTTGTTCAATTTTTCAATTCTCTGCAAAATGTTTTAAACTTATTCACCTTGCTCCCAGGTCTCTGCTGCAACTTCATGCTAACTCTGGCTAGGTTAACTGAATTTATGATTTTATGATTCTAGGTTAACTGAACTTATGATTTTTCGTCACATTTTCTGAGACAATATTTTGCCTTTTGTCACTCTACCCCTGCAGACACAACAGAAATCCAGGAACTGCATGTGGTGAGTCATTTTTACCACTTGTTTTGTCATTCTAAAAATATTTAATTCCTTATTCATTTTGGTGAGTTTTCACTTCTGCCCTCCTCAAAGCTGAGATGCCAGTGCTAGAAAATGAAACACTATACAAGTTTGAGCATCCGCTGTCAAAACACTCCCAGGTCAAGAAAAGGCGTACTTTGCAGTTGAAACTCTCCTCCTCCTGAGCAAAACAATTTGCCTTAATTGTAACCTCAGAAAATGTGCAGTCTACTGCAGCATTAAATTTTGCATTAAGGGGCCAATTAATAAGAGCACCAAATTATACCTCTTTCAGCTCTACCCTCCTTCAATATTCGCTGGCTCATAGGGTGTGCTGACAATTTCCACTTGGGCGTTGCCAATGCTGCACTCTAACTGGGTGTCCAGGTGCAGAAAGGTTTGATTATTCCTTGATTTTCCCTCCATTGAGAATATATTTATCTTCAATTAAGCATCTTCTAGATTTCAGGTTTAGCTGTATGTTATGTGGTTGGGATGTAAAGAACATTAATACATCACACACTCTGCTATTGACCAGGCAAAATTTTACTGTGCTCTTATGTCCTTATTAATTAAGCAGTTTACAGAATTGAATGCTGAAGTGTTCTGCTTAGTATTGTGATGGTGTTTGTTCAGCACATATCACAGAAACTACCCTATACACGCCAGCATCTTGGAAAGAGGGGTGTGGATAATT
The DNA here is from genome assembly GCF_964194155.1 of Cetorhinus maximus. NCBI lineage: Eukaryota > Metazoa > Chordata > Chondrichthyes > Lamniformes > Cetorhinidae > Cetorhinus > Cetorhinus maximus. The sequence goes on along the minus strand of NC_135886.1, from coordinate 114,465,462 downwards.
TTCTATGAAAACAGCTTATTCTATTAATACTTCAATGTATCCTGAAAGAAAGATACATTTTTATATTGCCTCATCAAATTTCAAAAAGCACTGCCATCAATCGCTTAAAAATGCAGTAACTGTTGTTTTTTAGTGGCAAAAGCTGCAGCCATTTTTCAAATAACAAGATCCCAAAAGCAGCAAGGACATAACTTACTAGTTAAGCATTTTTTAATATGTTGGCTGAGGGAATAATATTGAGTAAGATACAATACCCGGAAGAGAAAAACCAGTTCGGACCAGTACTCTTATTTCCCAGTTTTTACTGGAGTTCCATTTTAAAGTATACAAGACCAGTTTGGACCAGTATTCTTATTTTCCAGTTTTTACTGCTTTTTTGTTGTGGGAAGTTTCCTACTGTAGCAGGGCCTGTGGTAGCAGTTGGCTATTGTGGGGAGAACACAAAGCAGGGGGACTGGTTGGCCCCTGTGGGCACCTCCCTGCAGGAAGCAGTGCCTTTGGCAAGCTGACAGGCGGAGCCAGATGCCATGAGGTGAGGGAGAAAGCACCAAGGACAGGTCAAGGACTTGTAAATGGCAGTGTGGCAGGAGCCAAGGCCATGAATAGAGCAGCCTGAAGCCCCTGGGGGTGGCCAAAGACCAGGAAGGGGAATTAGAGATGTAGTTAGACTGACTGGCAGCACTCTTGAGTCTGAGAAGCCTTGTGGGGAGAGAGAGAGAGAGAGAGAGAGAAGCAAGACAGCAGCAAGGAGCTGGGGCAGTGGTTTAAGACCGGTGAGTCACTGCGTTGAGGAATTGAGGCCATGAATAGGACAGAGATCTGAAGCATTGGCCATGAAAATTTTCTGAAAATGGTTTGTTCCTTGAAGTTAAACTATCCTTTGGGCGTTTATACAGCTTTGATGCCGGTGGAATAAGGGGACCTCATTTCTTTTAGCCATTTCTTTTAGTCATTTCTTTATGCTGTACATGTGCTTAAATCTCATGTCACATTTTGGTGTCAGAAGTGGGATTCCACAACACAGGCATTGAATCATGGTGGACGAAATGGAAAAGTGCCTGGCTGAAATAGAGCAGGTGATGAAAGAATTGAAACTAGCCCTGTCAGTGAGGGAAGCCAAAGTAACTGCAGCTCTTGCAGAGGCACAGGCTTCATAGGATGAAGCTAAGAGTTGAAGTAATGACCTGAAAGCGATTTCCAGTGTACCCTATTTTAATGTAGCAGGGGAAGGACGGAATATCCCTTAACAGAAATTCCACCTGCTGATGGGTAGGAAGCTGGACAGATTTGGGGGAAGACCGGAGACATCAATGACCTAGCAGCCGACGACTGGATTGAGGAGACACAGCTGGTCATGGCATCCAGGGGCCTCAGCGAGAGGGAGCAGGCAGCATTTGTGGTGGAATATCTGTGCAGGAAAGCTTGCTGGGAAATACTGGGGGGGGGGGGGGGGATGTGCAGACGTTCAAAGAAGATCTTTGCGGTCCTGGCAGGGGTTTTTGGCAACAGCAGTAGCATGCCACAGCTGCAACAGTGGTTTTATGTGTACAAGCAAGCTGAAGGAGAGGACCTGGTCTCCGCAGCGCTGGAGCTGGTAAAGTTGTTCGACTGCATCGTTCTCCTGGATTCCTCCATCAAGTCAACCAGGGACATGCAGCTGAAAAATCGCCTAGCTCAAGCAGGGAGGGATAAAGACACCTGGGGGGCGTTGAGGAGACCTAACAATGACAAACTCTGACTGTCCTTCTTTGACAAATGAGATTACATCATTCAGATCATGGAGAAAGACTGGGTTCCTAAGACCAGGAAAGAGGTCACCATTGGGGGCTGGGGGGGTGCGGTGTTGGTGACTGTTGGCACACATGAGGATATAGACCTTTGGCTGAAGAGGCAAGCGGAACAGGTTGCTGTACAGCAAGCACATATCCAATCTCCTATCTCTACAGTGGACCTTGCGACCGAGCACACCCAAGGGATACTCCAATTAGGAGCTGGAATTGTAACAGCATTGGGCACTTCCAATGAGACTGCCCTCAACAACCACAAACACCACAAGTGTCAGGCATGGCGACTCCATCCAGTGCAACTCCATTCCTACCCCCTCACTAGAGAAGATACAGACCAGGAAAAGGAAATAGAAACACCGAGGCCCTCAGCCAGAAGACTGAACATGGAAGGAAACCCATTTTTGCCAGTTTAGAGAAGATTATGGCTGATGCCATGCCCATGTCTCAAGCAAACAGGAAGCATTCACACCCCAACCCCCTGAAATCTGGGCAGGGAGTCGTTAAAGTACCACTGATGTGCTTATGAGGGAGCACGGAGCGACACCCTTGCCATCCATCTCAGGTGGGGACCTCAGGCAGCTTCAGCTGGTCGATGAAGACATCAGTAGATTTCACTTCTACTGGAAGACTAAACATCCACCGACCTGACGCTGCCGAATGGTGGAGTCCAAAAGGGCATGTAAACTGCTGAGGTGCTGGAAGAGGATCAAGGAGTAGTGTAAGGTTCTCTATCAACTGGTCCAGCACAACAGGATAGTGGTGAAGCAACTTATCCTGCCTGGCAGTGTCAAGTGTCAAATGTTCACTGCAGTTCATGGTCAGGTGGGACACTGAGCATCGGAGAAGACAGCTGCACTGACAAGAAGGTGGTGTTACCGGCCAGGGATGGCTGCTGGTATTGCTGAATACTGCCAGAACTGAGAGAGGTGTACTTTGACCAAAGCAGTGAAGCAGCTTGGCACCAGTGGTCGCATTCATGATGTAAAACTGTAGCTGGAGGGCATCCTCAGATGACCATTCCAAGAGGGGAGCTGCTCGATGCCAAAAGTTTGGTGGGTGATGTGGGGGGAAGCAGCCCACTTAATGGCATTGCGTAACTTGAAGTGCCAGCCAGCAATGGCCTGAGTGAAAAGGAGGTGGGTAGTGATGAGGAATCCTGGAATGTGTGTGTCAGGGATCACGGGGGTGCATCCAATGTGAGGAGGCCAACTCCAGTGCCAGAAGATGCTGAGATGTCAAGCAGGGAGGTTTCAACTACAGCAACCAGTCTGCTGATCATACGGTCCGTGGATTCATGACCGATCTAGACCCCTAAATGGCTGACCCATCACAGAGCCTGAGTGCTATTGGAAGTATCAGTTCAGAAGAGAGGCTGAGAAGGTCATCTCGAGCAAATGCTGGATATCACCCCACCGTGTACCATTTACCCAGATTGGTGATTCACGAAGGGAACACTGCCACCAATGTGAACTCGAATATGCTACCTGCCATAGCTCAATCAAACCTGCTGATCACATGATTGGTCAGTAGACAGTCATAGTGTGATATGTCTAGTTGCTGGGTAGTTTCAAGTAGGGAAGTGTGTGGTGGGGCCTCCAGCAGTTTTGACAATAGTAGGGGAAAGCAACAATCAGAACTGGTTGGCTCTTTAGGGCCGTCCCTGCAGGGAGCAGTGTCTTTGACAAGCTGAGGGGTGGAACCAGGTGTCATGAGGTGAGGGAGAAAGAAGCAAGGACAAATCGAGGACTTATGAATGGCATTGTGGCAGGAACCAAGGTCATGAATAGAGCAGCTTGAAGCCCCTGTGGGTAGCTACAGATCTAGGAAGGGGAATTGGAGATCTAGTCAGACTGACTGGCAGCATCTCTGAGTCTGAAAAGTCTTGTGGAGAAAAAAGAGAACAGGGCAGCAGCAAGGAGCTGCAGCGGCAGTTCAAGACTGATGAGTCATTGCGTCGAGGAGCCGAGGCCATGTAGAAGGCAGAGGTCTAGAGCATCGGCTGTGGATGTTCTCTGCAAATAGCTTGTCCCTTGAAGTTAAGCTTTCCCTTGAGAGTTTATAAAGCTTTGATGCCAGTGGAATGAAGGACACTTGTTTTTTTCCAACCTTTGTGCAGTCCATGTGCTTAAATCACACGTCACACTACCATTCTTTGAGAGATTCCATGACTCAGGACAACAAACAACCACAACTTGTATTTATGTAGCTTCTTTAACATAGAAGAATGTTCCAAGGTGTTTCACAGAAGCTGCAAGAAGGGCAATAGTTGGAGAAACACAAATTTCATGGAGGGAAGGGGTGAGTCTTGGAGGAATTTAAACATAAGAGTGAGAATTTTAAATATGCAGCATTAGAGGACCAGGAGACACTGTAGTTCCAAAATGATGACATTTAGGGGACGAAGACAGCACCTTAGAAAAGGGAAAGATTTACATGGTAAGCTAAGCCTGGGACGATGAAATAAAGTTGGGTGGTTAGCAGCTTCATAAGATAGGACCAAGAGATCTCATTGCAAAGATGAACTCAGAGAGCATGAGGGAAGTTAAGAGAGAAGCTGGAGAACAATGTACTTTCAGAGCTAGGGCAGGGAAAATGGCATTGTGGCAGGGGTAGCTTAATAAGTGGTCTCAATTCTTGTGCAAAGGAGCTAATGAGTTGGTCAAACTTCCTGGAAGTAAGGGTGGAGGGAGCAGGGAAGAGGAGGCAGTGGCAATTGGGAAGAGAAGCCAGTGGTTATCTTTGATTCCCAATTTAAAGTTTCATCCAAATGATGATACCTTAAACAATGCAATGTTTTTTCAGTACTGCTTTGTGATGTTAACAGAAACTTGTCAGTTGGATTTACATGCTATTAATGTCTGTTGAAGTATCATGGTGTGGACTATTTGACTAACATTTTTAACCTTAAAATGATGGTACAGCAAGAGTTTTAGATTAGGATATTTGCTATTGTTTAAGTTAACATCACACATTTGGAAAAAAAAACAATTACTTGAAAGAAATTTCTGACATGTGTAAATAGTTGGTGGTCTGGAGATCCTAACAAACATATCAATGGCAATATTTTCGTAAGGATACATCTGACTTTATCCAAGCTTAGCTAAAAATTGAGCTTGTACAGAAAGACAAGGCCATAGTGCAGGATACCATCAATTTTCAAAAGAGTAGACTTAGTGTTTTGATAATGCAAAGCTTGGGTTTTAGTATAGCACACTGTACAATGAGACTTGATTTAGAGAAAAACTGTGTATGGAAGTGAATGTGCAATGAAGAAGAAACAGGAAAGGAAAGTTCTGAGCAGCATTTGCTATTGTGGCAGCAATAAAATAGTGAAAGACAAGAAAGGTTATGAGAGAGAGAAGGATTGCCTATCAAACGACGATGGCTGAATCTGGTGCAGTTCCTGTGGTGAAATCCTAGGGAAGGCAGCTTTCTAAGACAGCATGACATTTTTTTCTGAAAGCTACTGCAAAACTATAAGCTGCTTTCTTTTCCTTTCCCAGAATTGCTCTTATTTGTTTATTGGGTAAAAGTGATTCTTACAAATTTAACTGTACTATCCAATGGGATATATATCAAATATCAAATATGACAAGCCCATCAGATATGGACCTTGTGTCAATGATGACTGCATTGCTGGTGGAACTCAGACATAAATAAGTAAGCTATAATAAATAATAAGATATTTCTGTAACATGGATTTTAACCTCAGTACCAGTCTGTTCAGAAACAAGAGCATAAATCCTCTAATTATTGTACACTATTAATGCCACTGGATTTAAAGTTTGAACAATTTGTTAAATAAAACTGGAACATTTCTATTTGTATTTGGAAGAAAAAGAGAGAAAAGTGAGGCAAGGTATTGCCTCTTAAAAGTATAGGGCTTGAAATTCAGCATGGATTCCACTAGTCTCCTGCTAATATGTTTATGGTAAACCTGGAAACAGTGGAGACCTAACCGTACTGGGTAATTCTGTCATTTCCATAACTTCCCATCTTGTCTAAGGGATGGAAACCCTGTCCTGGCAGAGGGCTCCCACTAGATTGGTTCATTCGGGACCTAGCATATTTGTGTAGCAGTTATGTCAAGTGGGTTGGAGTGTACCAACCTCCTGATGGACAATTGTGGGCTTCACTAGTAGGGTACAGGCAGGGAAGATGTCACAACCCCAAAGAAATAGATGTTTTAAAAATATAAATCAGATCAGGGATCAAGGGGCACATGCAAGGGTTTGGAGGTGGAGGTACTGGGCACCTCTCTCCATTGATGGGCAGGTGCAGGGTTTTCCACGAGATGGGGGAGGAAGATTCCGGAGATCATCATGCTTACTTATTGTCTCAGTGCCTTTCAGTGAGTTGTTCAGTTATTTTGATCTGCAATCTTGTCTGATAATTATCAGGTCTATTTAACATTTGTAATGCGTTTACATAAATGTTTTCTGAAAGTTGTTCACCTGCCTATGACTGGTAAAATAATAGAGAGGAATTTTACATGAATGTTTTGACCAATGTGTTACAGATATCACACTGTGAAATTTCAGCTCCAATACTTTCCATTTTCGTACAAAATACTGGTACAACATATAGGTTTCCTTATTCAAACAATGAGGTCCAGTATCTGTTCATTTAGGTTTTATAGATTCCCACTCCAAAGACTATCAGTGCAAAATGCGGCTGAGCATTTATTGCAAAATAATTCACCCTGAATGTTTTTTTTTTCCAGAGGAAGGTTATTCATATAAGAGTTGCAATCCAATTATTGTAACTTCAACAATCACAGCCAGAAATCTAAAAGTGATAATTAACAGATTTACAGCATTTCTATTTTTATTTCCCCTTTTCACATCAATTCTTTCTTCTCTCTCAACCTTTTCTAGAGGCACTGACTCCTTGTGGAACACAGTTCAATGAATGCCAAACATCCTCTTCATATCACACTTATTACCATTCTTCACACGCCTAGGCTGGAATTTTATGGTCCCGTTGCGGCTGGGACGGGGCCATAAAATGTGGCAAGCTATCCTAAACTCCATTGACTTTGACGGAACTGTAAAATTCCGCCCCTAGATATTGAATGTTAGTAGGCTATTCAACTATGATTGAAATATCACAGCCTGGGCTGATCTAATCTCCGTCTGTGTCCACTGATAACTGCTTCCTGCTGAAAAACAATCAGAAATTGGAACAATGATTGATTTTCCCCTTCTCTAATCCATAGGCTCCAACACTATCTCTTGCCGAGCGCAACAATTGAATCCATGGCTCTCTTTGCCTGTATAGCTCAGTCAATAACAACTTGAACCAAATACAAAAGCAAAAGGACTATAAGGAATGGGCAGGGGAGTGGGACTCACTAAATTGCACTGACAAAAAGCTGGCACAGGCACAATGTGCCAAATGGCCTTCTTCTGAGCTGTAATTAAATATTGTGGATGCTGGAAATCTTAAATAAACACACAAAATGCTGGAATTACTCAGTAAGTTAGGCAGTATCTGTGGAGAGAGAGAGAAACACTGTAAATGGGCAGAATTTTCTCAGCCCCATGTCTTTAGAGTCGAGGGGACTGTGAAGAATAGGAAAAGGAGCACTGGGCTGTCTCTCCATCATCTCCCCGCCTCTTTGTGCTTTTCCCAGAGTTGAGCTCATAGTGGTGACAGCAACCAGCCTGGCCCTGGCAAGAATCTAATCAAGGTATTTAAAGAGGCAATTAGCACCTATTTTACCACAGCAATGCAATCTTCTGAGAATCGCCTGGGTTCCCCAACCTGCCAGCACACTGGCAACTCAAGAGGAGGCAATTGCATTGTGGGAGGACAGAGATTCAAACGCTTTAAAGATCTTAATTGTGCACCTTTAAAAAGATAGCAAGGATGTTGTCTTCCTGGATCAGAGGTTTGCCACTGCACCTAGGGACAGATGTCTCTGGTCATGTTGGGACTAATGCAGTGTTGGCAGCTCCACTGGTGAAGGTGCTGCCTCCATTGATTTCCTGCTGCTCTTCTGCTTGGACCCCAGAAGCATGGTGAGACAGTAAAGGCTTCCAGTCGATGAAGCAATGGGTCATGATGAGTCAAACTCCTGCCTTCTGCCCCTGCCCAAAATTCCTAATTGGACGACGAGTGCGGAGGCATCATGCTAGTTGATCGCTCCCTGTAAGATTGCATAGGCTGGCACACTGCATGCAACGAATGGGGTGAGGACTTGAAAATGGTCCCATTGCTGGAAAATTTTCAAAGTTGGAACATTCAACTCACAATGTGGAAAGACAGCACCATGCTTCTCAGGCGTATCCTTGGGCATCATGCTATGGCTGTAAGGGCCCACAGAGAATTCTGTTCCCTGTGGACAGGAGGTACGAGGTAGCATCAGAGAAGAAGCAGGTAGTGGCTGAACGTGATTGAGGAGGTTGGCAGCGGAACTGTGTGCCCTCACTCCTGGATACTGTGCTGCAAGAGGTTCAATGACCTGACCAGGGCAGGAAAGGTGAGTGGCATTCCACATTCAAATGTAAAATCCCTCAGACTGCCTTCTCCAGCCTTCTCCAGCACATCACTCCCCAGAACAAGAAACTAGCAGGTGCACCCATCCGTGTCTCTCCTCACATCCCCTTCTGACCAACCACTGATACTCAGCCTCACCTTATTGCAATTCACATTCATCCCTCACCTTCTACAGAAGTTGTTGTGCAAACTTCTGAAAACATTCTACTTCTCACATTCATTGGTCTCTTCTTTCTCTCCTTGTAGGAGAAGAGCAGAGAGAACAGCAGGGAGAGGCAGAGAACCGATGGCCCTCCAGTCATTGACCGCTGCAGAGGAGGAAGCACTGGAGATAATCCAGATCGCTACATGGCTGGCAATTGGTAATGGAGAGATCGGGGTCTCCCAGCTATCTGGTGACAGAATTAAATATAATATAGGCACATGGTGTACAACACTCATTCATGCAAATTGGATGACAACAGTCAATGAAATCGGATGATCTGCACAATGATGACACAGAATCCTTTCACCTTGTCAGTTCTAATTCATGTCTTTCATCTCCGACAGTTCCCACAACAGCCCCCGAGCAGCTGCCATTGGAGGACAAAGACTCCTCAGAGGAGGTCAGTCACTCTGAGGAAACACCATCACACAACTGATGCATATCCTCTGCCTGGTCACATGCACACACCTTGTGGTCCATCAAGAAAGGTGGCTGGGTTGTCACATGGTGAAGCACACATCATACGCGAGCAGGAGCAGTTGGAGACAGGGACACCAGTGGAGAGTCCCCGCTGAAGGGTGCAAGACCACCCAAGTTCTGTTCAGCAAAATGCAGATGCTGAGCCTTGGGGGATGTTAATATGGGGGACTATTCTGGAGCAGCAGCAGAAAATGTTTGACGTTCTGTCAGCCTTTCCATAGGCACTGTGCATGTTTAGAGAGAGGTGGGAGGATTCTGTCTCTAGCACGTGCCATGATGTCCTAAATCTTCAAGCTGATATCTATGTCCATTTTGTTGTGGGAGACAAATGGTAAATGCCAAGCTGCTCAAATCCCAATGGGAAACTTGAAGCAGCTGCTACAACTATTTGCAATTTGTATTTACTTCAAGATGTGGGCTTTGAATTCAGTAAAAAGGCCCCCGAGGCTTAAAGGTTTCTTTACAAAACTAAATTAAACATTTATTAATAAAATAAATAATTTTAAACACAAACATAGGTCTAAAAATTACCGCTATGATAACTCCTAGCTCCCCTAATTAACCTAGCTCCCAATTACACCTTGGTTAGGGCAACAGTAAAACACAGATTTAAACAGACCCAGGCAAAGCACTGGACAGTCAAATTCAAAGTTAGTTTTTCCTCAGCTTTGGTTCCTTGTAGACAGCAATTTGAGGCTTTTCACACTTGTTAGATCTTACAAAATGGTTTCTTATGCACACAACCTTCTTTCCTTTATACATATTTTCCTCTTTGAATGCAAATCCCCGTTGTTTCACTATGTCTTTGGACTTTACTTCTCTAATAATAAAAATCTATCATAGAACCAATTTTACAAGTAATCTTTGCCAATAATAAACACATTGTTTCTTAACTTCTCTTGGCCAGGTGAAACATTTCACCCTCTCTTCTGAATTCAAGCTATTCTGATTTATTTAAAAATGCAAATGTTCCCTTTACTCCTCACATTCTAAAACTTCACCCATGTTTACCTATTTAGTATTTCAAACCTAGCTTCTCTTCTTACATCAAAGCCTTCAGGCCAGCTGTCTCTAATTCAATTAAGTCCCCCCTACACAGATACACACATACATAGACACAGACCCCACTATTACTCTACAATAAATTCCAAATAACACTATGAAAACTATTATATCTTCCTGACAATGGAAAGAGCCACCGCCTGCATGGAGCACCAGTTGAGCCATTTCACCAAGTGCATGTTGGCCTTCACCAAGAACTTCCTATTCAGACTGTTACCTTCGTGGGAATTGAGGAAATCCCCACCTTGGTCATTCAGTGCCTCACTGAATTGCAGCAAAGGCTGTCCGGTTTTTGGTGAACAGGGAATTGCAAGTGAACCATGATAGGGAGAAAAGGTCCATGGAAATGTGGCCCAAAGCACTTCCACTCCTGAGCCCTTGTCAACATCTCACAATCAGCACCCCGCATGCTGCCTCCTATCCTGATGGCTGAGCCTTGCCCTGCACAAATGAAGGTGGGGCAGTCTTTGACAGGGATCTCAGAGGCTCTAAAGCATAGAAGAAATCAACCATGAGCAACTGAGCAGTCATAGCAGGGAAATAATTAGGGTGCCTGTAGTGATAGCACTCTTGCCTCGGAGTCAGAAGGTTGTGGGTTTAAAGCCACCCACTGCAGAGACCTGAGTACAAAATCTAGGCTGACATTCCCAGTGGAGTACTGAGAGAGTGCTACACTGTTGGAGGTGCCGTCTTCTGGATGAGACATTAAAGTGAGGCCCCAACTCAGGTGGACATAAAAGATCCCCTAGCACTATGAAGGTGGGGCAGTCTTTGACAGGGATCTCAGAGGCTCTAAAGCACAGAAGACATCAACCATGAGCAACTGAGCAGTCATAGCAGGGAAACAATTAGTGTGCCTGTAGTTCTGCTGAAGCCATATGGATTGCAGCATGTAAGAGTAATAGGGAGAGGCAGAGGAAAGGTTTGTAGTTGCACAATGGTATTCACTTGGATATTTAACTCAGTACTACATTATCACATTTTTGTTCAACATTTATGAACCATAAACTTTATTTCAAAGCTCTATTGTCCTGTCCTCACCATTGTCTGCTGCTTGCCAAGTGGTTTTCTGCCTACTGAAGAACTGTATGACAAGAGTAAAATATGAACAATAATTGTCTGAGAGAGGGATGGATTGTTGCTTGTGGAACTGCTTTGTTTTGGTGCCTGTAAGGGCACAGGGGAGTCGGAATTGATGTGCAAGATGGCTGTTCTGCCACAGATTAGCTGAAGTGTGCCTTAATTAGTCCATCCCGGGCATCTCTGGCAGCTAGGTGATCAGCTACAGAGGCCCTCTCCACCCACGTCAGGCACCTTTTCCTCCTCCTGTCACTTTTCTAGCTTTTCCTCCAAAGTTGCAGAGATGTCATCACCTTCACCCTTCTGCAGTTCCAGTCCTCACTGCTGGCTAGTATCGTGCAAGGCACAGCAGGTCACTATTGTTCTGGATATCTTTGCTGAAGAATAGCCCTAGTTCTTTCCAGGCACCTGAATCACACCTTTAGCAACGCAATGGCTTGGTCAATGACACATTTTTGTGTTCATGTGACTTCGGTTTCCTGGGTAGGGCTTCTTGCATGCGTCATCAATCAGGTCCTCAGAGGGTAGCCTTGATTCAAGGAACCATCCACTGACATTGTTTGGAGATCAGTGGATTTGGGAGACTTGACTGGTGCAGGATGAGGCAGCTCCTTGGGTACCTTGCACAGACATGCATGATCATTTTTTGTTGGTTGCATACCAACTGAAGATTGATGGGGTGGAATCTCTTTCAGTTGAATGAATGTGCTCAAGTTAAATGTAGAGGTCCACAGATTCCTGTTGGTTTCCTGACATGCTGGCAGTTTCTGATCTTTCAACCTGGCACCTATAAAGAAACCAACCCATCCGGTCAGGTTAAAACAACCCCCTAAATGACAAAAGAGATGATGGTGAGAGGCAAAAGGAGTTGGTAATAGAACAAGTATAGAAGAAGCATAGGAAACAAAATGATCGATCTAGAGGCGGTGTAAATGGGAACAACAGAATCGTCACCAACAGCTGCCATCTGAAAAAAATGGCAACAAAGGTAATGTTGAACTCAATGTTGAGCCAGGGAGACTGTAAAATGCCTAAATGAAAGATGATGTGCTGTCCATCAAGCTCCATTGGGCTTCATTATAATGGTGTAGGAGGTGGAGTACAAAGATGTCCAAGTGTGAATGGGACGGAATTAAAATGAGAAGCCACTGGAATCTCAGAGTCACACTTGCAAACTGAACAGAATTGTTCTGTAAAAATCACCCAATCTGTGTTTGTTCTCACCAATGTAGAGGAGACTGCATTGTGAGCAGCAAATACAGTATATTAAATTAAATTGCCATATCATTTTGAAGGAGCGCTTGCCACCCTGGACAGTGGGAAGAGTTGAGATAAAATGACAAATATTGCATCTCCTGCACTTGCACAGATAGATGCTACAAGAAGGGGAGGGGATCTGTAATGCAGGGATGGTTGAGAAGTGGTCCAAGGTGTTGCAGAGTGAATGGTCCCTTGGGAATGCAGGGAGGAAAGGGGAAGATCTATTTGGTAGTGGTATCATGCTGGAGGTGATGGAATACCACGCTGCTGGAGGATAATCAGTTGAATATGGAGGCTGCTCAGGTGGAAGGTGAGGATAAGGGGGACCCTATCATGGTTCTGGAAGGGAGGAGAAGGGCAAGAGCAGAAGTACAGGAAATGTAATGGACATGGTCAAGGGCCTGGTTAACCATGTGGAGTTGAGGAAAAAGGAAGACAATCAGAAGTGCTGCAATGGAAGGTGGCACTGTCAGAAGAGACACATAGATGGAGAAAGAGGGAGGATGGAATAGAGTCCTTACAGGAAGGGGGATGGGGGAAAGTGTCAGTGAAGGAAGCTCTGGGAGTAAGTGGGCTTATAATGAATATTGCTTGATAGCCTTTCCCCAGAACTGGAGACAGAGAAATCTGTGAAGGGAAGAGTTGGATATGGGGCATATGTGAATGAAGGATGGGTGGGAATTGGAAGTAACATTTTCCACTTTGGGGTAATACAAGTAAATGGCATCAATACAGTCATCAATGTATGGGAAAAAAAGAGATGGGAAAGGGATCTGGGTCCATCTGAAACATAGAGTGTTTCACATATCCTACAAAAAGGCAGATATGATTAGGTCCCATGCAGGTTCCCATAACAACAACTTTTATTTGGAGGAGTTATTCAAAGTGAAATTATTCAATATGAGGACTAGTATGGGATTCGTTGGGCCTCCATTCAAGAACCAAGTGGAGAACCCTCAGGGGGTCCTAGTCGGGGCTGGAGGTGTAGAGGGTGAAAAGGAAACAATTAAGTCCAGGGAAACTGCTAAAGTGAAAGTGGACATCAGAACAGTCGTGTATGTAGGTGCGAAGAGACTGGACACGGGGGGAAAAAAGAGAGGTGAGAAGCTAGGTGTGTAAGGTTAAATAGGTGAGGGGGTAGAGTGGCAGGTGTGTGAAGGGTAGGGTGGCAGGAAAATGGGTGAGGGGCTATAGGGTGGCAGGAAAGAGGGCGAGGGGGTAGGAGGGCAGGTATGTGGGTGAAGGGTAGGATGGCAGTTAAATTGGTAAGGAGGTAGAGTGGCAGGTAAATGGTTGAGTGGGTAGAGTGGCAGGTAAGGGGTGAGGGGGTAGGGTGGGTCAGGGGCTTTGGGGAGTCGGGGATAGTCGAGTTGGGGGGGCTAGTCAACAGGTAGTTGGGTCAGGGGGTATTTGGGGGTCCTGGGGTAAGCAGGGCTCAGAGTTAATCAAGGATCGAGGGGGCAGTTGGGTCAGGAGGGTAGTTGGAGGGGGTCAAGGGGTAGTCAGGGGGTCAAGGGGTAGTCAGGGGGTCAAGGTTGGGGGGGGCGGTGGAAAGTCGAGGAGTTAGACGGTAGTCAGGTCTGGGAGGGTGGTTGGGTGATCATGGAGTTGTAGTTGGAGGTGGCCAGTGGGCATTTGGTGGAGGGGGGGGGGTCAGTAATATAGTTACCCAGGAGCTAGAACTGGTATTAATCCTTCTAACTTTTCCACAGTAATTGTTCTTGTAAGTGAGTTGGAACCATCGGAAGCCTCCAACTTTAACTTAGAGTTTCAGAGGGTTCCAGATGCCCAAAACTTCCCAGGCAATTACCAAGTAGTCAGTGCATGGGAACCTCTGAGGGATCCCCAGCACATCTTGTGGAGTACCTCTGGAGTACGACCATCTGGAGATCAAAAGTTCTGGGCCAACATTTGGCTTGGACCTGAGATAATGGAGTACTGCAAGTTCAAGGGAGGTCGTTTTGAGTGAATGAGGTGACCAGAGAAATTCGGGTGACCAATATCATGCCAGAAATTCTCAGGGAAATGATCTAGAGAGGGTAAGAGGCCCGAGGGAGGGGTCCTGGTGGGACGAGGCTTCTGAAGACGGGAGAAAAGGTCCACTGCATTGGGGAAAGTTCCTGGGCAAGGAAGTGGGCACAGAGGTGAAGTCAATGGAAGAAGAGGTTAGTGTTGTGCCCAGCTCGAAATTCATTGAGATGGAGATGTAAGGGGATGAAGCTGAGACTTTTGCTGAAGGCAGATTATCCATGGTTAGAGAGGAGAATTTCAGAGGGGATACTGAAAACATGGAAGAGGAGATGAAATCAGAGGAAAATGAAGTTGGAAAAGGAGCTAGTGGGGCATTAATATTCAACGAATCAACCAGTTCTGATGAAAGGTCATCCATCTGAAATATTCACAGTATTTTGATTCCACATATTCTGTCTGATCTGCTCAATATGTCTAGGATGTTCTGTTTTTATTTCAATGAACTGTAATTTTAGTTCACCAAGTAATTTGACTGAGATGCTAATGGCAGTTTCCAACACTTGAACCAATAATGGCTGATCTCACAGAAGAGAAAATACATTAACTAACGCATGATAACATTGTCCAGTTTTGTACAAACCTGTCACCATCATTTCTTGAATTTCCACTAATGATTCTTTGCTGGCTCTCAGTTGCATTTTGTGCTAGAAGTCCTTTCAGATTAAACTAAAGGGCCCCAACAGGATACAGTACATGTTGTCTCCAGGTCTTATATCAATATGCTATTGATTTACAAAGGTTACTCTATTTTACATAAGCAAATTAGATTTTCTGCAGCTGTGCTGTCTGTCTTATCCCAGTGCCAATATATTTGTTTAGGTACCTTCACCAAAAGCTCTGGGTATTAAAGTCTGCTTGAATTAGCAAAACATAATCCTCCTGACTCCTTGGGCAACAAATTCTTAAATTCCTTTCTAAATTTCACTTAATTCTTAGAAAAACCTAACATTTCCAAACATGTACATTTGAAATCCTTTTGCCAAATTATCTTAAAGGTTGATGCTTGTCCATCTCTGTACCCAGTTGATATCAGCAATGTGTGAGTTATGTGATTTTATTAATAGCCCAGTTAGTAAAGTCAGCTGCTCTAGTGTTTGGAAGTGGTGCTGGTCTAACACTGCTTTGGAAGTCTTTACAGGAAAATAACAAGGCAAAAAACTGTCCACACCAGCATGGGCTGGTTGGGTTGAATGATCTCTTCCTGTTTAATTTTGTTCAAGGGATGTGAGCATCACTAGGTAGGACAGCATTTGTTGCCCAATTACCCTCGAGAAGGTGGTGGTGAGCCGCCTTCTTGAAACACTGCAATCCATCTGGTGTAGGTACACCCACAGTGCTGTTAGGAAGAGAGTTCCAGGATTTTGACCCAGCGACAGTGAAGGAATGTCGATATAGTTCCAAATCAGGATGGTGTGTGGCTTGGAGGGGAACTTCTAGCTGGTAGTTTACCCATGCATCTGCTGCCCTTGTCCTTCTATATATCTGAGGTCACAGGTTTGAAAACTATCCCGTATCTACCTGACCTTTTCCCTTGATTCTTTTTACAAGTCATGTTACAGTTGATGCAATACAACTGACAAAGTGCATATTCAGAAATTGGCCAGAATATAGACTGACCAGGCAAATACCCAATCATCTGATTCCCCGCAGCTAATTGCAATCCTGACCTTCTACCCGGTAGGTTAATACTTTTCAGAATGATGTATGTTAACAGCAGATAATCTCAGGTAATTAATTTATGTTGAAATACTAGAAGCATTCTGACTTCACACTGCTGACATTGTCCTTCACCTCTCCTTATTCACTTGAATGCCTTCTTTGGAACTTATAAAAAAATATTCAATCTATCAGATTAGAATCTCTCAGACATGACTGAACTGGACCTGGTCAAATTTATTTTCACCCTGAGCTCTCAGGAGACCTGTCAAGGTATGTAAAATTATTCAACAGTTTGTTTTAGAGCATGCCTATTCATGCCCAAACTCCAGTAACAAACTTAGATTTTAAACTTTCCTAAAACTATAAATGCCCCAAAGTACCTAATCAAGGTTTAAGAACTTGAACTAAGAGCAGGAAGTTCCAAAGGTATTTATCTAACCTTATTAAATTTGTTAGATTAGTATCAGAATTGCCATGCTCATGCGTGTGTGTGTGTGAGAGAGAGTGATGTCTTTATACTAAAAGAAAGAAATTCATAAAATAGCTGAAGAAACACAATACACAGTTCCCATGTGCAGCTAATGCTGTATTTTAAAATGAAAGTGCTGCACCCCTATGCTGAGTAATGTGTTTTTAATAGGTGTGCATGTTGTGTAAGTACATGTAAGTGCAAGGGCAGATTGGTCTAATGGGATCCAATAGCTGAGCAACTAGTTATTGGTGAAAGATATTTCTGTTGCTAGGTAGTCTAGGGTTGTATGGAATTTGATTCCCAGAACTTAAGTGGCAGATCTGATTTCAGACAGTGGAGTCTATCCCATGTTTGTTAACTAGCTTTCTTCAAAACTGTCTGACCTACTGAGTACTTCCAACATGTTTTGTTTTTCTTCAGTATTCAGTGATAGATTCAGAAGGCCTAAGAAATTGAATGTTGGCTCTACTGAATCCAAAGCCTGAGTTTATTTGATTGTCTGCATTCAACCCTATTATCTGCCTAATCCATAAGGAATATGGGAGTATATAGAATCAAAGGTCACTATTGAGGTCCACTTGACCAGTCTCAAAGTTTGCAAAATGCCACACACTATCCTATTTCTCATTTTCCCTACCAAGATCTTAATGTTTGCTCCCAAGTCAGGTGTGCAGGATTGCGAAGTTTCATGACTCCCCAAACTCGACTCAGGAAAAACTTCCCCGAAGAGCCGGATTTTCGTTTTGGGGTGGGTGGTGTTGGTGCTAATTGGAGTTAGGCCCACCAGCCCCAGAAACAGTGCTGAGGCAGCTACAGGGGCTGCCAAGTGCCAAAGCCTGCTTCAGTGCTCTGGGACTTCATCCCAGTTATAATAGCAATAAAGCCCTCTAGACCTCACTCCTCACACTGCCACAAACTCCCCACGCACCATCTATGCCAACTAATGCCACCTCATGCCCCCCACCCACTCACCCTCATATCCTCCATGCCAAATAATGCCATTCCACTCATCCCAATGGCCCTTTATAGCCCCATGCCAACTTAGTGTCAATTCATGCCAACTACCGTCCTCCCACCACACTTCACCCTTACCCCCTTCCATGCCAACTCACCCAGTCTCCATGGGCAGACCTCTGGAGACATGCTGAGATGAAATAAAATAAAGTTATAAGTATCATTATACATACAAGTGTACATTTAAATCCCTTCAAGTACCTAATCCCTGAGAAGGTGAACATTTGTATTCAAAGCCCCACATCAAAGGCAGCTAATCCCTTTATAACCTCTTGGGGCTGTCAATCAAGCTGATTTTACAAGACTCCCCATCATGTTAACAATAGGTTGTGAAAACAGCCAAACAATACTAATACTATAATGATAGCCCTCTGACGTACACGAACAAACAGCTATTGAAATTGCAAGCACTTTTCTTTTAAATGAGTGACAAAGCAAGCTGTTTGTTATTTTTCAAAATTTAAAGAGCAGGAAATTTAAATCACTTGACAGCTCGACAGTTCCACAGAACTTATTTACCTTTTATGAACATTCATGTCCACTCTTAGCAATCCCAAACGGGCACATGACCTCTCCAAAAGGGCACATGACCTCTCCAAAAGGGCACATGACCTCTCCAAAAGGGCACATGACCTCTCCAAAGAATTCTGGTAGGTTTAGAACTTTTCCTCAAATTTGTAAAGCCCACGAGTCATGTTCCAGATAACTGAATGACGAAAATTACTTCTGAGTGAAGGCAACTACACATCTAAATGTGCTGCTGCCTCTCTGAACCATGGATGTGTGAAATAAGTCCTGTCCCCATTCTCCGCCC
Organism: Cetorhinus maximus; assembly: GCF_964194155.1. Taxonomy (NCBI): domain Eukaryota; kingdom Metazoa; phylum Chordata; class Chondrichthyes; order Lamniformes; family Cetorhinidae; genus Cetorhinus; species Cetorhinus maximus. The sequence goes on along the minus strand of NC_135886.1, from coordinate 114,447,097 downwards.
CTACCCTGTCGAAAATGGGTGGGTGCTGGATCTGAAGGTGGGATTTCTGGATTAGGGGCTCCGTCTCCATGAAAATTCAGTATCTATTCAGTTTCCTCTTAATCTGCCATTACCATAAAGATTATCACATTACTTTATTAGTTATCTTGGCATTTTCACAACATCTTCAAATTTTGGCTGACACTTATGCAGTACTAAGAGCATATTGATTCATAAGAAAAGTGATCTTTCAGATGCAATTTTAAACCTCGCGGTTCAGATCTCCAGGTACTATACAAAGAAGAACAGGGGGTTCTCTGTGTGCTAACCAACATTCCTACCTCAACCAACACTATCAGCAAAAGGTTAACTGGTTAGTTATCTCATTACTGCATGTGTGATTTTTCTGTGTGCCAAATGGTTGCTGTGTTGACCTCCATTAACAATAGCCTCTGCATTTCAAAAGTAATTTCTTGTATATGTAGCTTTACAGACCTTCCTGAGATATGTAAGAAGGCAACATACAAATTCAAACCCTTTCCCAAAGCTTTCAAATCTACATAAAATAGACCTAAGGGCTTGCAATTGAAGTTTACAGGTTTTCGTTTCTTATGTATATGAAAAATAATTGTTGTTTGCATATTTTGAAGAGATTGACCAATTTAAAAAAATGAGTTTTTGTATGAATCAGTCTTTCAACTGATAGTCTGCAAAGAATTCAATAACATAACATTCAATTGGAAACCTCTCATTTCTTAAGGCTTTTCCACTGCACATATTTATGAGCTGTTTAGTTCTCTCATGGAGCATTCAATTTTGCTTGTTCCAGATCACAGGACAATGGTACCTGAACTGAATTCAAGTTTGACTATTAGGAACCTAAAACCTCCAACTGACACAAGGATATGTATTATTTCAAAAATGCTCATTTCTTTACAATTAGTCACGGGTTACTTGGTTGCCCTGGTCAGACTGCAGATCCTGGCTGAACGCATTACCGAACCCCTGTAGGTTTCAGAACTGGAAGATCTACCATTGACATAATCTTCATAATCCTGCAGCTGCACGAGAAATGCCATGACCAAAGGAGACCATTATATATTGCCTTCATCGATCTCACCAAGACATTCGAACATGAGAGCAGAGGTGGTCCAGTTACGCAGCCAAAGATAGATTGGCTGCCTGCCGAAGCTGCTCAATGTGATCTCCTCTTTCCCTGACAACATGGTGAGTGAGGTCAGCTATGACTTGGCAACATTGGAACCCTTTGAGATCCGCAGTGGGGTCAAACAGGGTTGTGTTCTGGAGCTGACACTCTTTGGCATATTCTTCTCTTTCCTGCTGTCATTTGCCTTCAGGCCACCTACAGAGGGTCTACTTACATACCAGATTTGATGGAACGCTGTTCAGCCTTGTTTACCAGAGATCCAAGACAAAGGTGCGCCAAGTCCTTATCGGAGTGTTGCTGTACACATTTGATGCCATATTAACATCCCATATCAAGGGACACCTTCAGTGGCAAATGGGACAGGCTCTCTCACATCCTTAAAGAGTTTGATTTGACTATCAGCATCAGGAAGACAAATGTTATGATTCAGAATATTGCCATACCGCCATCTATCAGCATTGACAATGTGACACTGGAGGTTGTTGGTAGCTTCACATATCTAGGCTCCATAATCACCAGCAATCTGTCACTTGATGCTGAAATTAACACACACATCACAAAAGCTGCAGCTGTTATGGCCAAGCTGAGTAAGAGTGTGGAACAACAGCAATCTGAACACCAAACTGCAAGTCTACCAAGCCTGCTTCCTCAGTGCACTCCTCTACAGTGGTGAGACCTGGACAATATATGCTAGGCAAGAGACAAAGCTGAACGGTTTCCACCTTTGCTGTCTCAGACATATGCTTGGCATACCTTGGCAGGACAAAGTCACTAACTCAAAGGTGCTGGAGCGTGCTAATTTCATCAGCATACACTCATTGCTATGCCAACGATGTCTGCGCTGGCTCAGTCAGGTTCATCAGATCGATGACAGCACTATACCTGAAGACCTACTGTATGGTGAACTGATCACTGATCCATGACCTCCTGGGCATCCATATCACTGCTACAAGGACATCTACAAGTGAGACATTAAGATGGCGGATATTGACGCTGACAACTGGGAGACAGCTGCTGACAGCTGTGACCTCTGGAGGTTGACTGTTTGGAAGGGCATTGGAAAAGGTGAGCAGAAACGCTCAGCTGACTGAGGAGTGAGCCCAGAGAAAACAGAGGCCAGCGAATTGTGCATCTTCTCAGCCAACTGTCTTCCCTGGCAGCAAATGTGGCAGAGACTGCTATGCCAGAGTGATGCTCCTGTGACACACCAAGCAATTCTTAACACAAAGTTGACCACCATGGGGCAAACCATCTTCTTACGAGATAGAAGGCTGCCATCATGACCTGGTCATTTTGGATTTTATATTCCCTGGAAAGATGGGAGGATCTTTGCCTTGGAACTAATAATCAAACAATTTCTCATTTTGATTTTTTATGCCTGACAAGCAAGTGTCAGTAAACTTCAATGAAGTCTGCATGAGCAGAAAAATTAATTCAGCTTTAGACTAATCATTTTTTTCACAGCTTGCATTTATGTAAATGTAGGAATTCCTGTCAGGATATGATTCTAATGGGGATAGACCCCACCTTTTTTAATTGCATGGCTGTTGCCCCCTAAAACCTGTGATTAGCTCCCCCGTCTTCCATTCTGCAGTCTTGTTCAAAACGGCTATAGCATCCTAAGTTACTTCATAACATTTAAATATAAATATGAGCAGTATTATTTGTAAAAAGGAAAGCAGCCAGCCAGTGTTTTATTCTCTCCCTTCAAATAAATAACTTCAATTGTCAGGAGGATATAGGAGGTGGAAAAGATCTCAATAACCCAATCATCTTGTCCTAAGAATAGGGCACCATATCAAATCAGGAAAAATGAGGTTTAGACATCAGACCAAGATAACAGGTTATATATGGTCCAGAGATTTCCAGTAGATGACCTAGAATAATGGACACAAAAGGGAAGTAGTAATTACCGTTTTCTAGCTTCTTCACACATATGTTCAAGTAAAGTCCTAAATTAGGTTTTCACAATTATGCCCTGTAAAATTAAAACCTATCTATCGTCTGAACATATTGGCTGATAACGTCAGAGCTTCAGGGCAGTGTATCTTGGGGTTACCAAAGATGAGCTGGGGACACCCCTGCAGACGTTTCCAGGTGAGGATTGCATGGCAATTACCCTGGAAGTTCGAACTTGCGATGGGCAATTGGCCTGCACTGGGAACCATCCGATAATGGGATTTAAATCGCCAACCTTGGATGGTCTGACTGTGATAGTAATAGTTACCCAGAAAAAGTTAGAAGAATTAAAACCACTTCTAGCTTCTGTGTAACTATAGCATTGACCCACACTGACATGCCCCCCCCTTGGGACTCCGCCCACACCCTGACCCTCCACGGGCTATGGGACAGCCCCCACTACCCCTCACCCCCACATTAGCCACCCGCCCCCAACACCAAGTACACCCCCCACCGACCCCACAGGGATCTCTCCCAATCTACATCCACATCCCCCCGACTGCCCGCTCTACCTCCCCTCCCCCACCGACTACTCCCCAACCCACCGACTGCCCTCCTCATCCACTGGCTAGACCCCCATTACCCCGGTTGTCCTCCCCACCCCACAACTACAGCCCCACCCCCTCAACTGCCCTCCATACTCCGATTACACTCCCATTCCCCTGACTGTGCTCCCCACCCCGACTACACTCCCAGCCCCCTACTCCCCTCCCTACCCCCCAGCTAACCCCCCATCCCCCAACTGCCCTCCCCACCCCCGACTAAACCCCCACACACCTAACTTTCCCCCTGCCCCCAATTACAGCCCAATATCCTGACCGCCCCCACACCTCCAACTGCCCTCCCCACTCCTGACTACACCCTCACCCCCTGACTGCCCTCCTCTTCCCCAACACCTCCGCTGATCACCCGATACCTCCCACAATGACCACCCCCCACCCACTGACAATGCTCCCCCCACAACTGACCACACTCCACTGTACCCCCACACTGTCCACCCCATCGCCCCCCCACCCACACCCACAACTGACCATGGGAAATGAATTCCAGTCTGAACCTAATTAAACCAAGCATCCTATTTTAATACATCAGTCTTACTTGAGCTGAAAACTACCTTATTTCTATATAATTCTGTAGGATCTAAACATCATTATTTTGGATCATTTATTCTACATTATTCCTGATATTGGCTCATGTATCCTCCAGTACCACAATTTTGAAGCAGAATGGATAATGGATTATTAATTCAACCGATCCTGTCTTCATTAATTGGTGATTAAAATTAAAATAGCCAAATCTGCTCAAAACTTAGCATATCTAACCAATGAATACCTCAGCCAAATGGAGCATTACATCCCAGTTTCAAAGTCTTCGTTAATGTTGAGTCAGCTGCTCTCTGCTGGGATGATGATAAGGCCAGTGGAATTGGCCCTATCAACCACTAAATCTGAGAGAGGAGAAAAAAAAAGATCAGCCAGTGTTTCTGCTCCTGATTGACATCCAGCCGGGTATCTCTCATGATTGTGGTCTGCTACATACTTCACAGCTTGGCCCAGCAAAGGGGAGCGGCCCTTGAAGATCTAGAGACAGTGGAAGCTGTAATGTCCTCAGGAGCAAAGGAGGTACAGGACGCAGGACAGGATGGGTGTAGGACATGGAGGAGGAGCCTTCTGCTGCACGTGGAGGTCCAGGTGACCATGGAGGTGGCCAGGCTTGAGGGAGGCTGTCACTGGGATGCAACTGACCTGCCCTCTACCCACCTCTGGGTCACCTATGTGACCGACTTGTTCAGGTTGCAAAGTGCTTAATCTATTCAATGGGCATCAGTGCTCAGGTTCATTACAGGCTGTTCCAGGCTACATAAAGCGACATGAATTCTGCACAGGATAGTTCTCTGGTCCTGCATGCATTCCAGGTACTGTCACATATGGCTCTCCATGAGGTTTGCCACTCTTCCATGGGAGGAGCTCATGTGTTCGAAGCCATGGTTAAGCTCATCTGCTGCATGGGCTCCTCCAATTGCAATCCATGAGCCTGCACAGCTCAGGAAATTCTGACAGATGGAAAGACATCTGCTCCTGCTTCTCCAAGTACTGACCCCAAATCTGTGACTCCCGAGGGCACTCATCGCTGCCTAGCAGAGAATTACTCTGACTGTGTGCAGATCATCATGGATTGGCTCCCTGCTGTGTTTCAAGATTATTAAGTGGTAGACCTTACCCATAGGATGGTGTGAAGTCAGGAGTGCCCAAGGCTTTGTTCATTGGGTGTCATCCCATCTTCCGGACAGTCACATGGGGCTATTGGGAGAGGCTCTTTTATTCAGGGTCATATGTTGAGATTGGATCCCCAAAGTGGCTGGTCTGCTTGTATCACTTTTATTGCACGTCCAGTAGCTGCACATTACAGTCTTCACACACAGGCAGGAGAGAAGAGAGAATGCTGAAGACCATCATTGACTGTATTTGTGAAGGGGCTCTGAGTCAGCAAAGTGAAAGCTTAAAGTCATGGACCTTCAAAGTTTTTAACAACTGATGTTGTACTCTTTGCACAATGCCAGTTTTGCAGAGGGTCTTAGAAATGGGGACAGCAGATACAGGCTTCAGAATAGATTTTTCTCTTACCTGAAGGTCCAGCACTTAAAAATAAAAGGGATGATTCAGGCACAACACTCTTGGCCGAGGCAGGCCTTTTATCCTGCCCATTCTGGAGTTGGGCCTCCTCCATTTCCATGTCCTGGTGGTCCAACCACATGGCAGATCCACCCTTTACCTCATTAAGAACCTAACCCATGGAAAAATCGCTGCTGGTATCGGATTTGTGATGGAGTTGGGTTCACGATCCAGAATCAAGCCCTTTTCCCGTTTTCTGTCTCCTCTGGGAAAATCCGGCCTTTACTTGCACAGTCAACATTGCTTGTATTCAAGTCCAATTGACTGAAAGAAAAGCTGACTAAAACAAAGCTGCATACAAATGGGGCATCGTGATTTCATTTTCCATATTGCCTTTATGCCAGTCTCTGGAGGCAGTGTGTAGGTTTTGTGCTGCTCATCTTTTTGTTGCTTTCCAGGAAGAGGTAGCAGAAGAACGATACTAAGAGGACAGGCTAGTTCACCATTCATAGGTCAAGTGAAAAGGGCCTTGTGATGAAGGGATTGGCAGTATAGATTGCTTCCATACTGATAGATTTAGATGGAAGCAGAGAAGAGAGCAAAAGGTTTTGTACAAGAGATTTGATTGGTTTGGAAATCGAAGAAATTAGCATTTAATAAGATTTGGACACAAACAATTGTGGATACATACAAGTGTGTATGTATTTATATTCTTCTCCATCTTATCCAGGCACGATGTTTAGGCTTATTGGATGACTTGCTGTGGTATCTTGAAGATCATACAGTTGATGGTTCCCAGATCTCTTAAGGTTGACTTATTGTGAAGAATATGTTCTCAAGGGTCTCACTAGCCTTGGAGATGCTCATCTACTGAAAATTACTGAAATCATCAGGTTATCTATCTGACACTGAACACCCCAACAATTCCTGTGCAAAACTCTAGAATATTAATTGAACATTATAAATCTGTCTTATTCATCTTTGACTAGTTGCATCATACAAATATTGTTCTGTCAAGACTTTACTCATCCACATCCTTCCAATCCCACTCTCAACCAGATGTGTTTTCACTACTGTTTAAACAATTTCATGGATATATAATTAAATGTTTTTTTTCCTGCAAGTTTTCCTTACACTGCTGCTACTCTGAAAGATAGCGTCGAATCAATGTAGATTAGGACAGCCACCTAATGGTGCGTCCCCCTCTGCTTTTATCCAAGTGGAGCCTTCATTCTGGATTTAGCTGCTAGGTTATCTTTAGCACAAAACTAAAATCATTTTACACCACCCTTAAATTTGAAATGTAAATGAAAGAGTCATAAGCCCTAAAATGATCTTGGTCTCATTTCACCCAACTCTGCTGAATGCATCAATGCCATTTTTCAATCGCAGGATCTTCAATTTGCAGCCAGTATTCTAAACGTGGTCTCACCAATGAGCTTCACAGGGTTAAAATAACCTATTTTCAGTAAATTCAAATTGTCTCAAGGTGTGCGCCATTAATTGTTTATCCTAACTGATAAAAAATGTCCACCTATTTGTTACCTTCTCTGACCAGGCCCAGCATCCGCAGTAATTTTTTGTTTTTATTAAAGAGATTGATGTACTGGTATAATGTTTTTTACTATGTTGACTGCTCAAGTTTTATAATAACACCACTGGGAGGAGACAGGGTCATCCAGTCTATTTATTTGTCAGTGTTAGAAAATAACATTTCACCCTGAGTGAGACGAATGGTGATTAACGAATTGATAAAATTTGGTTAGAACAGCAAGCATTTCTGCATTGAATTAGTAACTCTAATTTTGTAATATTACAGTACAGAGTCAGTTCCAACACAATCATAAAAATGATGATAGATGCTCTCTTAGCAATTCACTGCACCCATCATCTGTTCTGTGGATGACTCAAATGTGACATCCAGGCGAAATTCAACAGGGGCAATTCAGCAGACAAAATAGAGTCAAAGAAATAAGAAAATCATCTACAGCATTTTAAAAGCAAAGCTGATTGTATCAATAGAAAAATTAACCCACCAGAATAAAGGAAATCATCAGACAATAGGAGCGAAGACAATAAATGTGGAACAAAACATAAAGGCCAGTTATATTATTTATTCGTTCACAGGAAGTGGGCGTTGCTGACCAGGCCAGTATTTATTATCCATACCTAATTGTCCTTAAGAAGATGGTGGAGAGTCGCCTCCTTGAACCGCTGTAGTCCATGTGGTGTAGGTACCACCCACAGTGCTGTTAGGAAGGGAGTTCCAGGATTTTGACCCAGCGACAGTGAAGGAATGACCATATAGTTCCAACTCAGGATGGTGTCTGGCTTGGAGGGAAACTTCCAGGTGGTGGTGTTCCCATGCATCTGCTGCCCTTGTCCTTCTAGATGGTAGAGATTGTGGGTTTGGAAGAGTCTGTCGAAGGAGCCTTGGTGAGTTGCTGCAGTGCATCTTAGTGATGGTACACACTACTGCCACTGTGTGTGGCAGGGAGTGAATGTTGAAGGTGGTGCCAATCAAGCGGGAGGCCTTGTCCTGGATGGTGTCGAGCTTCTTGAGTGTTGTTGGAGCTGCACTCATCCAGGAAAGTGGAGTATTTTATCACACTCCTGACTTATGCCTTGTAGATGATGGACAGGCTTTGGGCAGTTAGGAGACAAGTTACTCACTGCAGAATTCCCAGCCTCAGACCTGCTCTTGTAGCCACAGTATTTTTATGGCTCATCCAGTTCAGTTTCTGGCCAATGGTAACTCCCAGGATGATGATAGTGGGAGATTCATCAATAGAAATGCCATTGAATGTCGAAGGAAGCTGGTTAGACCTTCTCTTGTTGAGATGATCATTGCCTGGCACTTGTGTGGCACAAATGTTATTTGCCATTTATCAGCCCAAGCCTCAATGTTGGCAGGTCTTGCTGCATAGGGACGTGGACTGCTTGCAGTCGCAATTGGTGCTGAACATTATGCAATCATCAGCAAATATCCCCACTCTGACCCTATGATGGAAGGAAGGTCATTGATGAAGATCATTAAGAACTAGGTGCAACAGAAAGAGGTGGTGCAGGGGGCTGGTGGTAGGGCATTATATTTTGGGATGGTCATAATATGCTGAGCAGAATAAAGCTTTTATTTCTCCTTCCTGAAACCACCAACACTTATTGTGGCTAAATTATATTGTGCTGCTGTCTATTAATGCCAATTTTAACAACAACGTGGAAGCATTCATATTGAGTGCTGGCAAGCTAGTTAGTCATGCAGGGCATCACAATCCAATCCTGTTCTCATCCAATGTCCATCAATCCATTTTCCTTCAGGGGCCTCACTGTACCAATCAGAAGTGGTATCCTGGATGCTTCATCCCTTCCAGGAGTGCTTAGGCCAACTGTAGCACCAAACTGCAGATTCAACATGAATAGGCCCAGGATTGTAAATAACGATACTGTATGCAGCATCAGAACACAACTGGAGACAACTACAATACTGATAGTTGTCTTGGAAGCTTAACCCACAAGCACCATCGTGTTAAAAATCTTAAATTCGTGAGGCTCTACTCCTGAAGTGAAGGGAACAGGAAATCAGGAATACTGTGAATAGACTCCACTAACTCCCCCACCATATTTCCAGAGCCACATTCCTGTTGAGTGAAGCTCTGCACAAAGTTTAGAAGCCACAGAATTATAAACAGCATACAATGTATACAGGGTAGGTTCTGAAGACTTGTGCTCCAGAATCTGCCGCACCCATAACCAAGCTGTTCCAGCACAGCAACAACACTGGCATCTACCCAGGAAAATTGCCCAATTATGTCCTGTAAACAAATCCAACCTTGACCATTTACCGCCCCATCGGTTGACTCTCAATCATCAGTAAAGTAATGGAAGGGGTCATCAACGGTGCTATCAAGCGGCACTTGCTTAGCAATAACCTGCTCACTGACGTCCAGTTTGAGTTCCACCAGGGCCACTCAGCTCCTGACCTCATTACAGACTTGGTTCAAACATGGACAAAAGAACTGAACTCCAGAGGTGAGGTGAGAGTGACTGCCCTTGATATCAAGGCCACATTTGACCAAGTGTGGCATCAAGGAGCCCTAGCAAAGCTGGAGTCAATGGGAATCAGGGGGAAAACTCTCCATTGGTTGGAGTCACACCTAGCATAAAGGAAGATGGTTGTAATTGTTAGAGGTCAGTCATCTCAGCTCCAGGACATCAATGCAGGAGTTCCTCAGGGTAGTGTCCTGGGCCCAAACACCTTCAGCTACTTCATCAATGGCCTTCTTTCCATCATAAGGTCAGAAGTGGGAATATTCGCTGATGATTGCACAATGTTCAGCACCATTCGCAACTCCTCAGATACTGAAGCAGTCCATGTCCAAATGCAGTAAGACCTGGACAATATCCAGGCTTGGGCTGACAAGTAGCAAGAAATATTTGCGCCACACAAGTGTCAGGCAATGACCATCTTCAACAAGAGAATATAACCATGGTCCCTTGACATTCAATGGCATTATCATCACTGATTCCCCCACTATCAACATCCTGGGGGTTACCACTGAACAGAAACTGAACTGGACTAGCCATATAAATACAGTGGCTACAAGAGCAGGTCAGAGGCCAGGACTCCTGCGATGAGTAACTCACCTCCTGACTCCCCAAAGCCTGTCCACCATCTTCAAGGCACAAGTCAAGAGTGTGATGGAATTCTCCCCATTTTCCTGGGTGTGTGCAGTTCCCACAACACTCAAGAAGCTTGACACAATTCAGGACAAAGCAGCCCACTTGATTGGCACCACATCCAAACATTCATTCCCTCCACCACCGACGCACAGTAGCAGCAATGTGTACCATCTATAAGGTGCACTGCAGGAATTCACCAAGGCTCCTTAGACAGCACCTTCCAAACCCACGACCACTATCATCTAGAAGGACAAGGGCAGCAGATACATGGGAACTCCACCACCTGGAAGTTCCCCTCCAAGCCACTTGCCATTCTGACTTGGAAATATATCGATGTTCCTTTACTGTCGCTGGGTCAAAATCCCAGAACTCCCTTCCTAACAGCACTGCGGGTGTAACTACACCACATGGACTGCAGCGGTTCAAGAAGGTAGCTCACCACCACCTTCTCGAAGGCAACTAGGGATGGGCAATAAATGCTGGCCCAGCCAGTGAAGCCCACATGCCAAGAATGAATAAAAAAATTCATCCTGTCAGTCAACTAAAGATACTGCATGAGTTACATCATAATCATCAATTCTGTTGTGGGTGAGCCATTGCATATCAAGAAGATGGATTAGATAATTTTAAGTGTCTACACAGCTAGCCAGGAGCCTCACTTACCAGCAGTGCAAATTGGAAATTATGCCAGGCACTACACCCATGGTTTTCTGACCACCAAAAATATCTTGCAGGCAGGCTACCCCTACCAGTGGTAACGATGTACAAAGTTATTCCTGGATATCCTGAAAGTTACTGATAGTGAAAAGTGTAACTTTAGAAAATCAAATAAAGACAAAATGACTCACTCTGCCTGGCTTAAAATCAAGCAGTGAATCTAAAGCAATTGCATGTAGTGCTGAGTGATTTCATAGCTATTACCTAACACAGGGGTTTCAACTGACAGTTTGAAACTGCTCAAGCCTCACTTGCAGTTGATTACGTCATTTGAAAAAATCTTAATTAGGTGCCTGCATTAACAATGAGCAGCATTCTATATATAATTCACTCACATGAGCACATCTGATACTGTATAGCGAGTGTATCTGTCAATTTTAGATGGAGCAGAACAACCTACATTTGGCAGCAGCATAAACGATGTCATTTTTCATTCTTCTACTTTATATGGATGCGGCATTCACATGAGTGACAGACATTTCCCACATAACACCTTGAAACTTCTGTAATCGTAGCATGCAGCTTTCACATCGTAACTGCTAATAACTAATCTCTTTTTTTGGTTCATTTGGTAGTACTCTCATCTCTGATCCAGCACACTTGAGTTCAGGTCACGTCAGTATTTGAGGTAATAACCAAGGTTCAGTATTGTACTGAGTGCTGCTCTGTTGGAAGTTTGGTTCTCCGAATGAGATTTTTAAACCTCGTCTGCCAGTTCTATTAGTCTAAGTAGACACTAACAATCCCAAGGCAGAAGAGTTGGGAATACTTCCAGAGTTCAATATTCATCCCTCAAATAATATCCCAAAAAGGAACAAACAGGTTAATCAGCTTTGTGCTGATCTTGGGATTTTGGTGTCTTCTATGAACTGTATATCAAAGTGATATACAAATTAGGAGTAGGCCAGTCAGCCCCTCGAGCCTGCTCCACCAGCCATTTGATATGATCATGGCTGATCTGATTGTGGCCTCAAGTCTACGTCCTTGTCTACCCCCTATACCCTTTGACTCCCTTATTAATCAAGAATCTATCTTGCTCTGCCTTAAAAATATTCAATGACCCTGCCTCCACTGCTGTCTGGGGAAGAGAATTCCACAGACTAACGACCCTCTGAGAGAAAAAAATTCTTCTCAACCCCGTCTTAAATGGGAGGCGCCTTAATTTTAAACTGTGTCCCCTAATTCCAGTCTCTCCCATAAGGGGAAACATCTTTTCAGCATCCACCCTGTCATGTCTCCTCAGGATCATATATGTTTCAATAAGATCACGTCTCATTCTTTGAGAGTCCAATGGACACAGGCCCAATCTGTTCAACCTTTCCTCAAAAGATAACCTCTTTATCCCAGGAATCAGTCGAGTGAAACTTCTCTGAACTGCTTCGAATGCAACTACATATTTTCTTAAGTAAGGAGACCGAAACTGTACACAGTACTCAGATGCAGTTTCACTAGGGCCCTGTACAGCTTTAGCAACACTTCCTTACTTTTGTACTTGATCCCCCTTGCAATAATCATCAACATTTCATTTGCTTTCCTAATCACTTTCCGTACCTGCATACTAACTCTTTGTGGATTCATGTACCAGGACACCCAGACCCCTCTTTACAGCAGAGCTTTGCAATCTCTCTCTCCATTTAAACAACATACTGCTTTTCTATTCTTCCTGCCAAACTGGACAATCTGACATTTTCCCACATTACAATCCATCTGCAAAATTTTTGCCAACTCACTTAGCCCATCTATATTGCTTTGAGACATTTCTGAAAGATGTAAAAGGTGCAATACAAATGCAAATCTTTTTGTTTTTATTTCATCTTCTCCTCAAGATGCAAGCCCCTTCTGGAGCTCAATTCCTCAGGTGCCCTCTAGGGGTACTTTGTTCAAGAGGCTACCCTTAACATGTGAGTCTACGCAGAGAAAATCAGTGAGGTATTCAACTGTGGAAGATGTCACTGCTAAACTTGATCCTATCCTCACTCAGCATTTATGGAAGGACACTTTCCAACACTGGGTACTGGTTAGAAATGGGAGTAAGAACTCTGGTTGATTTAGCCTATTTCCTAAGAATGGGTGAGATGGGGGTCAATTGTGCAAATTGTCTTTTTTGTTGCTATCAGCTCATTCAGGACAGATTGAAAATCAAAATGTGACTTTTTAAAAATAATTTATTCATTCACAGGATGCAAGCATTGCTGGCAAAGCCACTATTTATTGCCTATCGTTAAATGCCTTCAAGAGGGTGGCAGTGACAACTGAGAGGCTGCTAGGCCACTCCAGAGGACAGTTAATAGTCAATCACATTGCTGTGTTTCTGGAGTCATATGTAGGCCAGAATAAATAAGGATGGCAGATTTCCTTCCTGAAAGGACATTAGTGAATCAATTGGGGTTTTTTGGACGGTCCGATGGTTTTGTGATCACCATTATTGGTAGTAACTTTTTATTCCGAATTCAATTAACTGAATTTAAATTTACTTAATTTCATTGGATTAGATTTTTGCATGATGTACATTAAAATTGTACTTGGCCATAAACTTTCAATGGGTTTGTGCACAGAATGTATGATAAATTAGAGAGCCAAAAATGCCACACATTCAACGGAGCATCTTGGACCTGGATGAGAAGGGCAAGCAAGTATGTATCATCTTAATCAGATTGAAGAATTGTTAATAAGCAGCTCAGAGTTTGAGCCAGGAAGTGTTAGCTGGAATATGAATTCAGTGTCAAAGTAAGTACAGAAAGCAAAGTAAAATAGAAGGGAAGGAAAATGGCATTAAGAGAGATAAACAAGTTAGAAAGAATAAGTTTAAAAAGCCTGCAAAAATAATGAAGCCCTGAAGGAATGAGACTCACACTTGTAAAAATTAATTTTCATTGCCAGATTGTTTAGCAGTTGTTAAGGCGTCTCACATCACGTATTGGAATGGGCAAGCCCTAACTTTTCCTGGCAGGTTTAGTCTGCAATTATGAAGTAGGTACAGGATATTGCACCATTTAATTTATTTGAGTTTTAAGTCAGATGATAAGATGCCATTTTCTGGAAGCTTCTGAAGAAACAGGGGATCTCTGATAACAATTTAAGGATTTCTGTGTTAAACCGCACAGGTGCAGTCACCAGAAGTTGCTGCCCAATTTACACATAAATAACGGTGAATGTTGTTGCCACACCGCTATTTTGACAGCAATATCCGGCTTAATGGTAATTGCTCTGAGGTACAAAAGTGCAAGAGGGAAATTGTTACATGACAAAATGTTACAAGATGAATGTTAATAGTTTTTTTCCACCAGCTGTGCTGTTAAGTAGAAATGAACAGGAACATTTTTAAGAAGAGTGCAGCATACTAAATTGCTCCTTTCTAATGAAGTGTTATGGGAAGTAATTTGAAATATATTTACCAAGCCAGTGGATCTGGCTTTTTGTTTTTCCCTGCCATACCCTTTTCAATGGCTCATGTTTTTATTTCACTGCACCTTTTTGAAAATAGAGTTTTTAAACTGAGAGAGGAACTTCCTGCTAAAGTATCATGCACAACACAGTAAGCCATCTTTAAACATTTATGCTCCCAGAAAATAGACTCACTATTGTACAGTTGTAACTTGGTGGTATTCCCCCTCCAGCACTCCTGTGCTTATTTTCAGTCCCTCTTCTCGCTAGCTCTTTTTGTGTTGCACATTATTTCTGACCAAAGGTTGTTGGTGAACTCATTCTGCAATACTGCTGATGGCAACTCTTGTAAGATTTTGAGGTACATTTGAGAAAAATCATCATCATGGTTTAGGAGGGAGTGTGTGCTATTGGTAGCAAAATTATACATATATAGTTTTTTTTAAAGGTTCACATTTATTTAGTTATACTATAAATGGTGCATTTTCCCTCCAGATGGCCTGCTTGGTGCATACCTTGTTAGTCGGATCCATGCCGATTGGTGAAGTTAAAAATAAGACACAGCTGCTTCCTTTGCTGGTGAGAGTTCATTGACTTAGTTCACAGTCAACACTACTCTAACCACCTACTGTCCCAGCTTTCCCCATTTAAAGGTGCACAAATATCCATCATCTGTTTAAAAATGTCATTGCCCATTAAACCTTAACAATGCAATTAATAAGAAATTGACACGCCTGCATTCTGCAACTCTATCATTTAACCTCTTACCATATTCCCTCTTTACACACCTTTAAAAGCCTCCTCTTCAGCCAATGTTCCAGTTGATTACTGGAACTTCACTCATGCCTAATGTAGTCCAATCTCCTGTAAAGTGCTTTGGAGCATTTGTTATGTATACAAGTATATGATGTAGTGACGTGTGTGAGATTGATTACTGACAAGGAAGTGGCTAGAGTGGCGCTACATTTAGCTCTTTCTTGCTCACTGTAGAAAATGTTCATTGACTTTCCTGGGTACCCTTCCATGATGGCATTGGAATTGGGATTGGAAACACCGTGTATTGGGAATTGCAGGCACAAAACTTCCACTCCTATGGGATGGTTATTGGAGGTTCAGTGAGCTGTGTCACCAAGTTGCCTTTGATTGTACTATTTTCAGTGCAAATTTAAAATTGACAGATTTTTCTTTGTCTATTAATAATGAAGTTAAAAGAAGCAGACTTGGCATATTGGTCCCTTCATAGGACCACTGTCTTTAGCAAATTATTCGCTGTAGCAAAGGATCCAAATACCGCACAGGAATGTAATAAGAGCACAAGAATTTAGAGCACTTGTCAGCCATTTGGCTCCTCGAACATGCTCTGCCATTCAATAAGATAATGGGCAGAAATTTTAGGTTGGCAGGCAGGCATGATCAGCGGGTCCAGGGTCAGCTGGTGGACAGGCTGCCGACTGCAATCGACCCCTGACCGTGATTTCACGCTGGCTGGCCAATTAACAGCCAGCCAGCGTAAAGCATGCGCTGAGCAGCTCAGCATTTCCAGGGTGGTGGTGGGAGGAGGGCAAGCACTTACAGAAAGCTCTCTGAAGGCAGAGAGCTGCCTCAGGGAGCTGAAGACCTGAAAAGCATTAAATAAAGTTTTTAAAATCAGGAAAAAAATGTGCAAGCATCACAATCAATCACCTGAACATAAACATGATAAAAATGCTGTCCATAGATTTTTCTTTCATTTAATAACGGAAATCTTATCCCGCCGTTGGATAAGGTTTCATGAAAACTGCAAAGTCCGCCTGGCCGATTTGCCTGTCCACCCACCATAAAGTTAGATGGGTCATGAAAAATCGGAGACAATTGCACCTTCAATAACCTTAATTGGCCTCTTAATTGTTGGCAGGCGCGTTTCTGACTTTTGCGCACGCCCACCTGACCGAATTATCGTGTGAGCGTGGGATGACATCGGGACGCTTACCCAATGTCATTTTGTGCGATTTTGTGTCCGATCGAGTCGGGCCAGCCCAATCAGCGTAAAATTCTGCCCCGTGGCTGATCTAATTGCGGCCTCAACTCCACTTTCCTTTCTGCCCTGCATAACCCTTGACTCCCTTGTTGATGGAAAAGCTATCTAACTCAGCCTTGAATATTCAATGACCCAGCCTTGACTGCTCTCTGGGGAAGAGAATTCCACTGACTAACAGCCTTTTAAGGAAAACAATTCCTTTTATCACGGCCTTAAATCAGGGGGGACCTTTAATTTTTAAACTATGTCCCCTAGTTTTAAACACCTCTCCCCCCCCCCCCCCCCCCCCCGACCTGTCCCTGCCACAAGGGGAAACATCCTTTCGGTGTCTACCCTGTCAAGTCCCAAGTCCCCTCAGGATCTTAAACAAAACAAAAATACCTGGAAAAACTCAGCAGGTCTGACAGCATCTGCAGAGAAGAACACAGTTAACGTTTCGAGTCCGTATGACTCTTCAACAGAACTAAGGAAAAATAGAAAAGAGGTGAAATATAAGCTGGTTTAAGGGTGGGGGGTGTGGGGACAGGTAGAGCTGGATAGAGGGCCAGTGATAGGTGGAGATAACCAAAAGATGTCATAGACAAAAAGGACAAAGAGGTGTTGAAGGTGGTGATATTATCTAAGGAATGTGATAATAAAGGTACAGATAGCCCTAGTGGGGGTGGGGTGGGGGCAGGGATCGAAATAGGCTAAAAGGTAGAGATAAAACAATGGATGGAAATACATTTAAAAATAATGGAAATAGGTGGGAAAAGAAAAATCTATATAAATTATTGGAAAAAAGGGGGATCAGAAAGGGGGTGGGGATGGAGGAGAAAGTTCATGATCTAAAATTGTTTCCCCTCAGGATCTTATATGTTTCAGTAAGATCACCTTACATTTTTGTAAACTGCAATGAGCAAAGGCCTAACTTGCTCAGCCTTTCTTCATAAGCTAACCCCTTCATCCCAGGAATCAGTCAAGTGAACCTTCTCTGAATTCCTTCTAATGCAATTAGATCCTTTCTTAAATAAGGAGACCAAAACTGTACACAGCGCTCCAGATATGATACTTCCTGCCAAGGTGGACAAGTTCCTATTTTCCCACGTTATACTATATCTGCCAATTTTTTGTCCACTCAATCTATCTACTTTCCTTTGTAGACTCTTTATGTCCTAATGACAACTTCATGTTCTATCTATCTTTGTGTTATCATCAAATTTAGCTACCATATATTCAGTGCCTTCATCCAAGTCAATGACACAGATTGTAAATAGCTGAGGCACCAGCACTGATCCCTGTGGCACTCTACTAGTTACAGCTTGCCAACCCAAAAATAACCCATTAACCCTACTCTCTGCTTCCTGTTAGCTAACCAATCCTCATCCATGCTAATATCCTACCCTCTGCATCATGGGGCAGGATTTTGCCCTCAATGGGGTGCTCTGCGGGGGTGGTCGGGAAGCCAACTGCCGCCTGCGAATGGCTCTGCACTATGATTTCACACGGGCGGGCCAATTAAGGGCCGCCTTGCATGGGTCGCGAGCGGCAGCACTCAGCGCTGCCTGTGCAGGCGGGGGGAGGAGGGAGAGCCTGGCCTGGCATGCAGTTCATGCATGCGTGAAAAAGAGCGCTTCAATCTCCCTGAGGCACGGAGCTGCTTCAGGGAGACTGAAGCGCTATATTAAAAAAATAATAGAGAATAGAAATTTAACAAAACATGTCCCCTCTTGTGGCTCTGTCACATGAGCTGGGACATGTTTTTAATTCAAAAACAGTTTTTATTTCATGTTTATTTGCTATAGGAAACCTCATCCCACTCATGGATGAGGTTTCACAAAAAATGTAAAGGCTGCTTAGCCTTTTCGCCCGCCCGCCAACCGTAAGGTTGGACGGGCAGCATACATTTGAATTTAATTAGATTGTTAATGGGCTTGATAGGCCTTTTAATTATCGGCGGGTGCACAGACGACTCCGGCTGAGACTGCGTGATGACATCAGGATGCACGCCCCACATCATCCCGTGTTATTTTACGCTCGGGCGTGCCAGGCACGCACCCGCACGCCGAGAGTAATATTCCGCCCATGATCTCTTATTTGGTGTGGTAACCTTTTGATGTGGTACCTTATTGAATGCCTTTTGGAAATCCAAGTACACCACATTTACAGGGTCTCCTTTATCCACCTTGCTTGTTACTCCCTCAAAGAAGACCAATAAATGAGTCAAATGTGATTTCCTTTTCACAAAATCATGTTGACTCTAAATGATTGCATGTGCGATTTTCTAAATGTCCTGCTATTACTTCTTTAATAATGGATTCTAGCTTTTTCTCTATGACAGATGTTAGACCAACTGGCCTATAGATTCCTGCTTTCTGTCTCCCTCCTTTCTTGAATAGTGGTGATTTTCATTTGTGATTTTCCAATCTGCTGGGACCTTTCCTGAATCTAGGGAATTTTGGAAGATCACAACTAATGTATCAGCTATCTTTGCAGCCATTTATTTTAAGGCCCTAGGACTTGGCAATCAGGCCCAGGGGCCTTGTCAGCTTTTAGTTCAAATAGCTTTCCCAGTACCTTTTCCTTAGCAATTGTGATTGTTTTAAATTCCTCCCTCCCTTTTACCACTTGATTTTCAAGTATTCTTGACATGTTTTTTGTTTCTTCAACAGTGAAACAGAAAAATACCTGTTCAATGCTTCTGCCCTTTTCTTTGTTTCCCATTATGAAATCCAGAGGACAAAACATATAATCCGTGAGCTCAAAGTAAGAGAATTCAGACAGAATTCATTTGTCAAACTCCAAAGACCATGAACTTGAATGGAACAAATGAGTTCAAGAAGCAACTAGGTGTGTTTCTGGAAAAAGAAGGAAGGTACATAATCCATGATATGTATGGCACAGCCTTTAGCAACCATGCCCTTATGGAATTGTCGTTCTAAAATATCCCGCACACCAGCTCTCTCTCACCCTCAAAAGTATCCTCAAACCTGAA
This sequence comes from Cetorhinus maximus, assembly GCF_964194155.1. Lineage (NCBI taxonomy): Eukaryota > Metazoa > Chordata > Chondrichthyes > Lamniformes > Cetorhinidae > Cetorhinus > Cetorhinus maximus. Next base: position 114,427,607 of record NC_135886.1, on the reverse strand, counting down.
TGTATTAACATGATATCTAGCCCTCCATTGCTCTTCCTGCTTGATGTGTCTTGACTTTGTTAAGTTCCTTTGTAAAGCAATGTTTTGTTCCATGAGCTCTGTTATGAAAATGGAAGCTTCTATCAATGCAAGTGTCAACTTTCTTCAGTAGCAGCACTTTCATCTCTGAATCAGAAGATTAGAGGCTCAAGTCCCACTAAGGGAACTCAGCATGCATCAAGGCTGACACTTTTAAGTGAGTGTCACATTGTTGGAGGTGCCAATTTCCAGACAAGATATTAAACAAAGGCCCCATCTGTCTAGTCAGATGGAAAGAAAATATTCAATTGCACTTTTTGAAGGCCAGGACATTTTCCCAGTGTCCTGGCCAACTTGCATTCCCCCAGTTACCTCCAAGAAGAGCTTAATTGGTTGTTCAACTCATTGCATTTTGTGGGATCTTGTTATGTATAAATTAACTACCTACAAAATAGGGATTAATTTGAGGCTTTCTGAGGAGATGAATGTAAATACAAGATCTTTCCTTTTTTAGGTGGTGAAAATCAATCAAAATCAATATGCTTGTTGACCTTTTCCTTTTTCCTAAACACTGACATTCTAACCATACAAATTCAGATTATAGAAACATAGAAACTAGGAGTAGGAGTAGGCCATTCAGCTCTTTGAGCCTGCTCCGCCATTCATTATGATCATGGCTGATCATCCAACTCAATAGCCTGCTCCCGCTTTCTCCCCATACCCTTTGATCCCTTTCACTCCAAGAGCTATATCTAACTCCTTCTTGAAAACATACAATGTTTTGGTCTCAACTACTTTCTGTGGTAATGAATTCCACAGGCTCATCACTCTGGGTGAAGAAATGTCTCCTCATCTCAGTCCTAAATGGTCTACCCCATATCCTCAGACTCTGACCCCTGGTTCTGGACTCCCCCACCATCAGGAACATCCTTTCTGCATCTACCCTGTCTAGTCCTGTTAGAATTTTATAGGTTTCCATGAGATCCTCCCTCATTCTTCTGAACTCCAGTGAATATAATCCTAATCGACTCAATCTCTCCTCATATGTCAGTCCTGTCATCCCAGGAATCAGTTACATTGAGGGTTGTATTGGAAAGGTGGACTTGTACATTGTATTATTGTAACTGACTGAGCTATAAGCTTTATTTGACCAATATAGTAAAATTATTTAATATTGAACTTTGCCAATTATTTTCTAGAAGTCAAAATGTATTATGCTGTTGGGTTTAACCATGTCCACTTGGCCTCAAAGAAATCAAGGAAGTTAGTTAGACAATACTGTTCCCCTCTGAATCCATGTTGGCTGCTGTTGTTATTAATGTACAGATAATTTTCAAGTTTACACCAATCAACTTCATTATTTTACATGGGCTTGACGTAAGCATAATGGGTTATTGTTGCCTTTGCAATATTCATTGTCCTATTTGAGTAATGGGAACCACTTTGGCCTGCTTCAACCTCCTGATATCTCCTAGTGTTCAGGACACCCTCAAAATGATTATCAATGCTTCACAAATTCTCCCTGCTCTCCTTTAGAGATTAATGGTAAGTACAATGCCTATCAGGGGATGTTTTGTTTTGAGCCAGATTGTCTGGGACTTACAGTGGATATTGAAGTCATCAGTTCTGCCTATTAAGGCTGTGTAAGACGGGCACATCTCTCCTCTATCCTCACTCCTTTTTTATCCCTTTTATCAATATTCATTTTTATTTTTATTTTTTATTTTTTATCCACTTATTTTTCTTTTTATTTATTTTAATTTTTATTCATTTATTCATAGTTTTATCCCCACCTTTTGTCTTATTTTTGATTGTTTTTCCCTAGCACTGCACCCCCACAAGGGCCATCAGTCACTTGTTCATGTTGTTCTTTTAAGAGTGCTTAACCTTGTCCTGCTATTATCAACTTCTGCTTTCTTACTTTAAAGCCACTATCAGCACCTCCTTTAGCCCTTACCACTACCATTAACACCCACTTTGTCCTTTTGTTCATGACATCTTTGTCAATCTCTCCTTTGCCCCCACCTTTTGCTGGCCTTCAATCCAGTTTCACCTGCTCCACCCCCCTTAAACAGTATAAATTCATCACATTTTTACTTCTCTTTAGCTCTGAAGAAGAGCTAACCCTGTTTTTCTCTCCACAAATGCTGTTAGACCTGCTGAGTTTTTCCAACATTTTCTGTTCTTGTTTCAGATTTCCAGCATCCACAGTATTTGCTTTCATCACATTGTTATTATCTGCTGTTGTGAACATTTTGATGAGTGGTCATTCAGAATGTTTCCTATCCTCTGCTCATCCTCTTTTGAGCCTATTTGTATCTTTTACAGTTCTCCTCTCTTCTCTGACTCAGACCCTGGTTAGCTTCCCATACTATACCCTCAATAAACTTTAGATCCACTCAACAATCGCCATATGCCCATTGACTTCTATTGGCTTTTAGTTCCCACCGCCTCAAATTTAAATTCTCATTCTTATGTTTAAATCTCTTCTTGACCTGGCCGCTCCCTGCCTCCAAAATTTTCTCCAACCTATCAATCATTGAAGAGCTCTGCATTCCTTTGATTCAGGACTCTTGTGCATCCTCACTCACATTGCTCTGCCATTGGTAGCCATGCCATCAGCTGTCCAGGTCCTAAGTTCTAGAATTTCCACAGTGAGCTTCACCTCTTCCTTTAAGAAAACCCCTTAAAACTGACCTCAGTAACTAGGCTTTTAGACAGCTTGGCATCCATATTTGTTTAAACATGTTTCTGTGAAGGGCCTCAAGTCATTTTTCTACATTTAAGGTGCTAATATAATTTCAAGTCGTTGTTGCTGTTGTTATTGCCCTTCTCTTTATTAATTTATGGGATGTGGGCTTCGCTGGCTGGGCCAGCATTTATTGCTCAGCCCTAATTGCCCTTGAGAAGGTGGTGGTGAGCTGCCTTCTTGAACCGCTGCAGTCCCTGTAGTGTAGGTACACCCACAGTGCTGTTAGGGAGGGAGTTCCAGGATTTTCACCCAGTGACAGTGAAGAACTGGTGATATATTAGGATGGTGAGTGGTTTGGAGGGGAACTTCCAGGTGGTGGCGTCCCACTGTATGTGTTACCATTGTCCTTTTAAATGGTGGCAGTCATGGGTTTGGAAGGTGCTGCTGAAGGAAACTTGGTGAGTTTCTACAGTGCATCTTGTAGATGGTACACACTGCTGTCACTGTGCATCAGTGGTGGAGGGAGGGAATGTTTTTGCAAGGGGTGCCAATCAAGCGGGCTGCTTTGTCCTGAATGGTGTCAAGCTTCTCGAGTGTTGTGGGAGCTGCACTCATCCAGGCATTGGAAAATTTTCTATCACACTCCTGACTTGTGCCTTGTAGATGGTGGACAGGCCTTGGGGAGTTGGAAGGTGAGTTACTTGGCACAGGATTCCTAGCCTCTGACTTGTTATTGTAGCCACAGTATTTATATGGCTAGTCCAGTTGAGTTTCTAGTCAATGGTAACCCTCAGGATGTTGATAGTGGAGGATTCAGTGATGGTAATGCCATTGAACATCAAGGGGCAATGGTTAGATTCTCACTTGTTGAGATGGTCATTGCCTGACACTTGTGTGGCGCGAATGTTTCTTGCCACTTGTCAGCCCAAGCCTGGATATTGTTCAGGTCTTGCTGCATTTGGACATGGACTGCTTTGATATCTGAGGAGTCACAAATGATGCTGAACATTGTGCAATCATCAGCTAACATCCCCACTTCTGACCATATGATGGAAGGAAGGTCATTGATGAAGCAGCTGAAGACAGTTGGGCCGAGGACACTACCCTGAGGAACTCCTGCAGTGATGTCCTGGAGCTGAGATGATTGACGTCTGACAACCACAACCATCTTCCTTTGTGCTAGGTATAACTCCAACCAGGAGGGTTTTCCCCCTGATTCCCATTGACTCCAGTTTTGCTAGGGCTCCTTGATGACACATGTCAAATGCGGCCTTGATGTCAAGGGCAGTCACTCTCATCTCACCTCTGGAGTTCAGTTCTTTTGTCCATGTTTGAACTTAATGTTGAATGATTGAAAAAAAATTCTTACTGTTAGAATTTGCATCTTTAGTTTATGGTTTGTGGCTTTGATTTTCTCCTTTTGCCCTTTTGAACACCCTCTTCAGCATATTTATGCATGTTGCTTCATTCCCTCCAGTGAACCACATCCTTTTCTTTCTGCAGGCTTTATAGGCACCTTTTTCCTATTTATTTCACTACTGATTTATTTATTAATTCATTCAGGGTCACATCTATTTGGTTTCAGCTTGCTGGGTTAAGCTACTTTTTTTAACCCAGCATACTCAATATTATGCTTTTAAGAATGTTATCTAGTGTAGTATTCTTGAACAGCCTGTCCAATCATTTATGGATGCTAGCTTAAGGTAAGCACTACCTTTCATAGCTTCATGGATCCACTTGGTCATGAAGTAGTGATACATTGCATTTACCAACCATTTCTCTATAGCACTATTTTTTTTCCAATTTATATTAGATTGGTTGAAATAATCCATTAAAATAACTTTCCTATTCTCAAATGTCCTTCTCACTTCTTCATAGAACAAACTATCTTCCTTCCAGGATATCTACAGCATTAGCTTAGTTTTTTTAATACTGTTTTTGCACATGGTAGTCCATTATGTAGTTTTCTATCACACTGAAACAACTTCTTTTACACTACAGGTCTCTGACATTTATTGCTGCACCATTTCCTATCGGTCAACTTTCTTGTTTAAGCTCTTTTACATACCCATCAACAATCCTTTGGATTTAGTCAAGTCTCTCATGTTCTTACTAAATAGTAGCTCCTTATTTTCACAATGTATAAGACCATAAGACGTAGGAGCAGAAATAGGCCATTCGGCCCATCGAGTCTGCTCCGCCATTCAATGAGATCATGGCTGATCTGATAATCCTCAACTCCACTTTTCTGCCTTTTCCCCATAACTCTTGATTCCCTTACTGATTAAAATCTGTCGCTCTCCACCTTGAATATATTTAACGACCCAGCTTATACAGCCCTCTGTGGTAAAGAATTCCACAGATTAACTACCCTCTGGGAGAAGAAATTCCTCCTCATCATCTTTGTTTTACATGGGCAACCCCTTACTCTGAGATTATGTCCTCTGGTCCTAGACTCTCCCAAAAGGGGGAACAACCTCTCAGCATCTACCCTGTCAAGCCCCCTAAGAATCTTATATGTTTCAATAAGACGTCCTCTCATTCTTCTAAACTCCAATGAGTACAGGCCCAATCTACTCAACCTCCCCTCATAAGAAAATCCCTCCATACCTGGAATCAACCTAGTGAACCTTCTCTGGACTGCCTCCAATGCGTATATCTTTCATTAGATAAGGGGACCAAAACTGTTCACAGTATTCTAGGTGTGGCCTAACTAGTGCCTTGTATAGTTTTAGCAAGACTTCCCTATTTATACTCCATTCCCTTTGAAATAAAGGCTGACATTCCATTTGCCTTCCTTATTACCTGTTGAATTTGTATATTAGCTTTTTAGGATTCATGCACAAGAACTCCCAAATCCCTCTGTGCTTAGCCCTCTGCAGTCTTTCTCCATTTAAATAACATTCAGTTCCTCTATTCTTCCTTCCAAAGTGCATAACCCCACATTTTCCCACACTATATTCCATCTGCCACATTTTTGACCACTCACTTAACCTGTCTATATCCCTCTGTAGATTCCTTGTGTCATTCTCACCACTTGCCTTCCCACTTATTTTTGTATCATCTGCAAATTTGGCAATAGTACATTCACTTCCCTCATCTAAGTCATTAATATATATTGTAAATAATTGAGGCCCCAGTACTGACCCCTGTGGCACTCTACTAGTTACAGGTTGCCATCCTGAAAATGCCCCCTTTAACCCAACTCTGTCTTCTATTAGTTAGCCAATCCTCTATCCATGCTAATATACCACCCCCAACACCATGGGTTCTTATCTTATTAAGTAGCCTTACATGTGGTACCTTATCAAACGCCTTTTGGAAATCCAAATATGTTACATCTACGATTCCCCTATATCTATCCTGCTTTTTACCTCCTCAAAGAATTCTAATAAATTTGTCAAAAATGATTTCCCTTTCAATACCAATATATATCAATATATCAACCTATATTCTCTCTCAATATATGTATCTCTGAATATAAATCTACCTCCTTTCTTGACTCCCAGTTTTTGCCTGTTCCTGTATGTGTGTCAAGTTACTGTGTCCATACCCACTTCAGATTACACTAAAATGGATCTTGTGTTGCCCTCTCACTACTTATCTAGTATAAATAATGTCTAATACTGCTTCAATATTCATCACATTTCTCTTTCCCCTTACGTGGTTTAGGTGCACCCCTTCCCTGCTGTACTACTCCTTTTCATTCTGAACCTATCCTTAGTTAATTGCAAATGTAACACTATTTATTACATGATGCCAGCCTTCATTTATTTCCTGGATTTTTTGCAAGGTTTCTGCTCCTTTTTGGATCGCAAGCTATACTAAAGAACACTCCAACATATCCTCTATCTTTGAGTTTTAAGATGATCCTCTTGTAATATTTTTAATGTTTATATATTGATGCATCCTATGTCATATTCTTATAATCATATCCAGAAATCAACATCCCAGACTCCTCATTGATATCCTTGAGTATGTTTAGTTCTTCTGACAGGAATGATTAGAGCTGACAACATAATGATATACATCAGGAGTGACTGCGGAAATCCATAGCATTGACTCTGGATCCTATGAAGACTCATGGCTTCATGTCAAATATGTCGGGGCTATCACCACTTTTACCTTGTCTCAACTGGGGGTAAGTCAGTACTGCTCCATGTTGAATGTCATTTAGAAGAGGATCTTCTAAGGGAAATAGGGACTCCAAAGGCACTCTGAGTGGTGGATTCAATGTCAGTCATCAGAGTGCCTCATAGTACCACCACTGACAAAGCTGCCCAAGTCCTGGAACTACATAATCATACCTTCACTGTTTGCTTTGATCTGCATAGGTCGTGAGGGGAATAACGTAAGGATGTAACATTGACACCACAGAAGTGCCAGGCAATTATCATTTCCAACAAGAGAGAATTTAACCATCACCCATTAACGTTCAATGGTATTTCCATCATTGATTCTCCCACTATCAATATCTTGGGCATTACCATTGGCCAGAAACTGAACTGGACCAGCCATATAAATATGGTGGCTACAAGAACAGGTCAGAGGCTGGAAATTCTGCAGCAAATAACTCATCTTATGTATCCTTAAAGCCTGTCTACCATCTACAAGGCAGAAGTCAGCAGTGCGAAGGAACACTCTCCACTTGCCTGGATGAGTGTATTTCCAACAAAACACAAGATGTTCAACACTATCCAGCGCAAAGCAACCCGCTTGATCAGCACCCTTTCCATCACCTTAAACATTCACTCCCTCCACCACCTAGTGGTAGCAGTGTGTACCATCTACAAGGTGCACTGCAGCAACATGCCAAACCTCCTTCAGCAGCACCTTCCAAACCCATGACCTCTACCATCGAGAAGGACAAGGGCAACAGGCACATGGGAACATTATAATCTGTAAATTCCCTTCCAAGGCACACAGCATTCTGACTTGGAACCATATCACTGTTCCTTCACTGTGGCTCGGTCAAAAACCTGGGACCCCTTCATACACACACTGCGGATCTATCTAGACCACATGAACTGCAGCGGTTCCAGGAGGCAGCTTGGCACCACCTCCTCAAGGGCAACTAGGGATGGGCAGCAAATTCCTGCCCTGCCAGCAATGTTTACATCCCAAGAATGAACAAAAGAAGTAACCTGCCTGACTTCATCCTCACCAATTTACATGTTGCAGAGATCTCAGTTTAAAATAGCACTAGTGGAAGTGGTTCACATGAAGACAAGATCTCATCTCTGTCTCCTCTCGTGGGAGAGACAGAACTTGGAGTCTAACATTGGACATCCTTGACTTGCTATCGCATGGCCATTTGGAACATGGCTGTAAAATAGTGGGATTAATCTAATCCAACTAATCATATCAACTTCTCCCCAATCATCAGTACCTCACAAAGCCATCAATAGTGTTGTGAAGTGACACCTATCCATAAGTAACCTACCCACCAATGCTCAATTTGGATCCCATCAAAACAGTCTCCAGACTTCATTTCAACCTTGACCCAGGCATAGACAATGGATCTGAATGCCTGAGGAGAGATGAGAATAACTTCCCTTGGCTTCAAGGCAGCTTTTGACAACAGTTTGACTCCAAGCAGGACCAACAAAACTGATGGCAATTGGAGTTAAAGAAAAATATCTAGTGTGTAGAATCCTTGATGCAAAGGAAAGTGGCTTCATTTGTTGGTGGTCAATCATCACAGCCCAAAGACATGATTTCAAGGGATCCTTAATAATGTAATTTGACACCACCATGTTCAACAGTATCATCAATGATCTATCTTCTGTCATAACGCTAGGTGTAGGAATGGTTCACTGACAATTCCATAGCATTGCACCCCACTCAAAGCTTTTTGCTAGTGAGGCATGCTATACCTATTTACAACAGGACCTATATAATATCCATACTTGAGCTGACAAGTGGCAGGTATCGTTTGTGCGATATAAGTATAACCTAATGATTATCAGGAACATAAAAAATCATAGTCATCTTCCGTTGACTTTCTATGCTACTATCATCTCTGAGTTCCACACAATCTATATTCTTGAAATTACTACTGACCAGAAGCTGAATTGGGCAGGTCATATTAACTCTGAAGCTATGAAAGCAGAACAGGAATGGGGTACTCTGCAAAGAGTGGCTTAGCTTCAAAGTCTCTCTACTGTTTACAAGGCTCAAGTAAGGAATATGATGGAATACTCATCATCTGCCTGAATAAGTACAGTTGCAACAAAACTTAAGAAGCTTGACATCATCAAGAACAGAGCAATTTGTTTAACTGGTGCCCCTACTATTAATCTCAGTACTTAATCAACAGAGCATCTCCTCTACTGCAACTTCTACCACCAAGAAGGGAAAAAAGTAGAATTTTTGTGGAAATATTGTTACCTTCAAGTTCACCAATTAGTCACACCTGATTTGGACATTTATCACCTTTCCTTTATTCTCACTTGGAATTCCCTGCAAAGCACTACTGTGGGAGCACCATCACCACAAAACTGAGTCAGTTCAAGGAGAGGGCCCAATGCCACCTACTCAGGTAACCAGAGATATACACAGCCTTGCCTGCATCATTCAGATCCTAAGAATAAATAATAAAAAATGCACAGGTCAGCAATGTGAAAAATGCATTGTTGGCCTGTATCAATGGGCTGAGATGCACAAAAAGATGGCAGACACTGGCAGTCCTACTGTTTGGCACTTGTCAGTGTAAATTTAGATATTACCCAGATTCTACAGTAGGATGTTCCATAACAGAGGAGTTATGAATGGAGCAGAATAATCTGGAGTTATCAACCAAGAGCCCTATTCCTGACCTTCTCACCATGTATTTACAACACAGGACCATGTCATCCAGCCCATCAGGTTTATTCCATTGTTTGTGCTCCACATGAACCTCCTTTCACTTCTCATCATCCATCCCCATCAACATATCCTTCTATCCCTTTCCCCTCATGTGTGTAACTAGCTTCCCTTTGAAAGTATCCATGCTAGTCACCTCAATTACTCCCCAGTTAGCAAGATCCACATTCTAACTACTCCCTAAGAAATATCTCCTGAATTCCCCTTAACTCTCCTGAAATTTAATTTATTAATGACAATTATATATTTATGGCACCAGTGCCAGTTTTACAGACAAGTGGAAGCATCTCCTCTGTGTCTACCCTATCAAACACTTCCATTATCTTAAAGATCCTATTGGACTTCTAAAAGAAAAGAAGCATGGCTTTGTCAATAATTTCTGATAAGCATAACTTCTCAATTCTGGTTTCATTCCAGTCGATCATTTTTACACCTTCTCCATTGCTTCTATATCCATTTTATAATATGAAGGCCAGTACTGTTCTGCTGCACTGCTCTCACACAAACTCTGGTCACCTGTTCAGGAGCCAATTGAAACATTGTTGCCAGGCAGTTCCCCATTAGACCAGACTCCTCCTCAGCACCATCCTGTCTTTCATGGCACACTCTGTTCCAGGACAGCAACATTGTATATATCACTCACACTACTCCAGTAGACAGGTTTTCTTTTGATGAGCAAGACCAAAACACAGATTAAAATTAGAGCTAGGCCATTCAGTGGGTGATGTCAGATAATATTCCATATGTGATTTAACCAAGGAACTTAACTTCTCTGATATTTAATTCTGTCCCTCTAGAAATGAAGTCCAATGCTTGGGTTTCTTTCATGATCAAATTAATCTGTGTCACTACCTTTCCTGATCTTTGTAACTGTATCCCCAGATCTCTGTTCCCCTACTCCACTAGACAGTTATTTTCCAAGGGCTATGTGGCCTCCTTATTCTTCCTACCAAAATGTACTGCCTCACACTCATTTATATTGAAATTCATTTGCCAATTACACTCCTGTTCTGCAAGTTTATTAACATTTCCCTGCATTTTGTCAGTTTTTATCTGTATCAATGTCATCCCCAATTTAGTGCCATCAGCAAATTTTGAAATTGCACTTCTGATTCCCAAGTTCAAACCATTTATATAAATTGTGTACCGCTGGTCTCATCATCGATACTTGTGGAGCATCGTTTGCCAATCTGAGGAGCTATCTCTAACCTCTACTCTCTGTTTCCTGTTTTGTAGCCAGCTTACTATACATTCTGCTACTAGCTCCCTGACACAACATGCTCAGACTTCCATCATGAGTCTACTGTGCAATACCTCACTGAAAGTTGTTTGAAAATCAACATTTATTAGTCTACTGTATTATATGTTTTTTGTTAATTCTCCAAATAAACCAATCAGGCTTGTCAAGCATGACCTTCCCTTTTGGAAACCATGCTGATGATTCTATCAAATTTTCAATTTCAAGCTGTTTTTCTATCTTACCTTTGATTAAGGATTCCATTATCTTTCTTATTACTGAGTCTAAGCTTATTGGTCTACAATTCCTTGGGTTTATTCTATCTCCCATTTTATATATGAGAATCACATTAGCTACCTGGTAGTCCTCTGACACTATTCCCTTTTCTAATTAATTTTTATATGTATGTATTGGACACTTCCCTGTGGAGCTCCTGCAATAATAACAGGCCTACAATAACCATGACTATCTGCTTTGACCACTGCTCACTTCAATATTGCTCGAGCCTTGAAGCAGTCATTGGCTGAATGCTGTCTTGATGTCAAAGGCAGCTATTATTTCCTCTCCTTTGTGCCTGCCTTCAGGAGGTCTGTGGCTTGAAAACAAGTCGCAATCATGGCTTAAGCAGTTATCCATACCTAATCTCACTTACTTGCAGTTTATTTATCAATGCAGTCAGCGCCCTGAAATAGCCACGTGTAAACAAATGTGTGTTGAGAAGTCTTTGAAATGCTCATTAAACTGCAAAAATAGACAAACACATTCAAAAACTACTCCAAAACTGCCTCCTAAATGGTCATTAAACTGTCAAGCCAAATAAATTCACAGTTCCATTGACAGCTGTGTTAACAAGGCCTGCTGAGTTGAAACCATTAATGGGGTTCCAAACTCAGCCAAGCATCTGTAATAGAATTCCATTGCACAGCTGTATAAACAAAGTCTCCAGAGCTGAAAACATTAAAACCTTTGAAATAATTGAATGACCTCAGCCATCTGCGCAAGCTTAAAAACAGAGAACAGATGTCTGAGCAGTCAACAAGAGACCTTAGCAGCCATCTGTTCAAGCTTAAAATCAGTGATAAAATGTCTGAGCTGTCATTCAATTAAAATATTAAATCACAAGGGACAACTGAAACAGTCAAATCTGAATATCAATACTAACAGTTATTTGGTAGTACAGAACTTGAGTAATGCTGATAAAAGACATTGGCCAGGATTTTATGGCTGCACCGCGGATGTGATGAGCCATTTAAATCTCCATTCAGTTCAGTGGGGCTGTAATATCCTGTTGGGCGGGAGGGGCTGTAAAATTCTGGCCATTTTGTTGAAACTTTTCATCCTGCACTCATCAGGACAATTGCTAGAATACCAATGTCAGGGGAAGCAACAACTTTATACTGTTTAAGAAGAAAGTGCTGATTGGTTGGCAAGTGGACCCTGATTGGTAGAGGCGTTGCCATGGAAAATGCACCAGTTAATGGTGATGACAGTTAACTGCCAAGAATTGTTTGAAATTTAAACCAGGCAGCTTGACTCTGATTGGTTAAGGTATTGCCCTGAGGAAAGAACCAGCAAATGGTTATCACTTATGAAGTGATAAAGTATAAAGTTGTGGCTTCCCCTGACATTGGTATTCTTGCAATTGTCCTGATGAGTGCAAGATGAAAAGCTTCAAAAAAATCTTTTTAGCAATTCTCACTATCAATACTGTGCAATGCAGAAGTCACTTTATCCATTGGATAATTTACTCTATTGCATCCGAGCAGTTTTCCACTTTCACATTGTTGATCAATTTAATGTTCACCTACCTTTTAAGAACAAAGCCCTATCACCGTAATAAAACAAATTTAACTTATCATACAGCATTATATTATGATATGGGAAGTTTGTCAGCATATTTTCAACTTACCTATCGAGAGGTTCCCAGACAAGGGTAACTTACTCACTACAGAACCTCCAGCCTCTTTTGGCCTGCTTTTGTAGTCACAGTATTTATATGGCTGATCCAGTTCAGTTTCCGGCCAAGGGTAACCCCCAGGCTGTTAATGGTGTGGGATTCAGCAATGATAATGTCAATGAATGTCAAGAGGAGATGGTTAGATTCTCACTTGTAGGAAATGGTCATTGCCTGGCACTTCTAATGTCATGAATGTTACTTGCCACTTATCAGCCAAAGCTAAAATATTGTTCAGGTCTTGCTATATAAGGATACGGACTGCTTCAGTATCTGAGGAGTTACGGATGGTACTGAACACAGGGAAATGATCAGTGAACGTCCCCAATTCTGACCTTATCATGGAGGGGAGATCATCGATAAAGCAGCTGAAAGTGGCTGGGCCTAAGACACTACCCTGAGGAACTCTTGCAGTGATCTCCTGGGGCTGAGATGATTGACCTTCAACAACTACAACCATTTTCCTTTGAAATAGTTATGTCTCCAACCAGTGGAGAGTTTTCCCATTGAATTTCCAATGACTTCAATTTTGCTAGAGCCTCATTAATGTCGCAATTGGATAAATATCATTGTGATGTCAAGGGCAGTCACACTCATCTAGCCCCTTGAGTCAACCCTTTTGTCCATATTTGGACCAAACCTGTAATGACGTTAGGAGTCAAGTGGCCCTGGAGGAACCTAACCTGAGCATTGGTGAGCAGATTGTTGCTGTGTAAGTTCTGCTTGATAGCACTGTCAACTACATCTTCCATCATTTTGCTGATGATCGAGAGTAGACTGATACAATGGCATATCTGGGCAACTTTTCACATTGTCACGTAGATGTCATTGTTGTAGCTGTACTGGAACAGCTTGGCTGGGGGCACGACTAGTTCTGAAGTACAAGTCTTCAGTATTACAGCCAGGTTGTTATCAGGGCTCATTGGCATTGCTATATCCAGTGCCTTTAGCTATTTTTGATATTACGTGGAGTGAATCAAATTAGTTGAAGACTGGTATTTGTGTTGCTGGGGACCTCAGGAGGAGGGTGAGATAATTAATCCACTTGGCACTTCTGGCAGAAGATGGTTGCAAATGCTTCAGCCTTGTCTTTTGCACTTAGGTGCTGGGCTCCCCATCACTGAAAAAGGGATATTTGTGGAGTTTCCTCCTCTGGTTAGTTGCTTAATTGTCCACCACCATTCACATTCTTGCTCCCGTTAAGACAAAAGATGTGCCATTCAAAATAATTATCACCAAGTTGGAGGAACATTTTAATCCTAAGCCATTAGAGATAGCGGAAAGTTACAAATTTGGAACCAGAAACCAGGAAAGCAGTGAGTTACAGTCAGTGAGTATATTGTGGGAGTGAAAGTATATTATTACATTGAATCTTTGGCATAGTCTTACACCATGAATTAAGAGCCAAATTCATGTGTGGTATGGTGGATGAAAGAATCCAGTCGAAGTTACTAAACCCAAAATTTTACATTTGAACAAGTGAGCATGCAAGTTTGCTTTTACCATAAAGATGGAATCGAAGAATCCTTGAGAATTTCGCTCTATGCAAGTGACTAGTAGAGCCTCTGTTCACTGTCAGACATCTGCCAAGTTTAAAGTAGGGAGACCTGATCATAAAATTGCTGTTGATATAAGTTTAGTGATGTGTTATCGCTATAATAGCAACCACATGGTAGAAGCACGTCTCTACAGAAATGCTAAATGCTTTAATTGCTAAAAGATAGGCTTCCTGTGTGAAGGCCAAAGCAGGAAAAAATTATTCTTTCTCATAGTGATGGAAAACAGCGGCATCACATGAGTGGAATTCACAATCTTGAAGTGAATTCAGAATGCTTAGGCAAAGAGCTAGGGATGTACAGTATTTATGCCACAAACAATCATTCAAGTGAAAGAGACTTTTGTACAAAAATGTTAGTGAATCAATAGTATATCAATATGTGCATTGATACAGCTGCTGGTTGCTTGATCATGAGCAGAGACATGTACAAGAGCAAATTCAGTGACGTACCTCTAACTGAGAGCACAGTTCAGTTGAAAACCTACTCTGGTGAGGGGTTAGAAATGTGTCGACAAATGGAGTGCAATATAAAGGCAAGTTCAAAGTTACCCATTGTTGCAATGAGATATGTCAACAAACTGTTAATAAATAAGGACAAGCTTTGTAAGCCAAAATTAGACTGGAAGCACATTTTCCAAGTTGAGACGACCAAGAAGCTTGATCAGCTATTAAATAGCACATACTAACATTTTCAAAGACAGTTATGAAGATATAATTAATGTGAAAGTGCACATCCGAATCAGGCCCGATGCAAAACCAGCATATTGCAAGGCTAAGCCAATTCCTTTTGCTCTCAAAATCCAGTTTGAGGAGGAAGTAAAGAAGCTGGAGAGAGGTGATGTGCAAGTGAAAACTGATCATAGTGATTGGACAGCCCAAATTGTAGTGGTGCCTAAGTCAGACAAAACCGTGAGAGTATACAGAGACAACAAAGTCACAATCAACCAGGCAATTGATGATGGGCAGTATCCACTATTGACCTCTCAAGATTTGCATGCAACATTAGATATTCACCAAGTTGGATTTGTCCCATGCTTATGCATAGCTCAATGTAGATTGAGAAAGTCAACAGTATCTCACGATAAACATACACATAGGCTGGGATTTTCCGGCCCTGCTATGGCAGAACCCGTCATGGGGGATGAGGTGTGCCAGCCTAAAGTCCATTGGTGTGAAGTCTTCTCTGAAAATCTTCCAAGCTACAATGGATAAGGCTTTGCAAGGAGTGCTGCATTGCTTCTACAATCAGAATGCTGCGTTGATCATGGCCACAAAAGAGCAAGAGAATCTTCAATTGTTGAATAAAGTGTTAAAAAGGCTCAATGATCACAATGTAAAGTTAAAAAGGTGCAAGTATGTTTTTGTGCAATCTGAGGTGGTGTACCTTGGCCTGAAAATCAATGAAAATGAGCTACAGCCAGTAAAAGAGAAAAGGCTATAGAAAATGCTCCAAAACCAAAAGACATGTTTGAGGTTAAAACTTTTTTAGGCATGGTTCAACATTGCTCGCGATTTATTCCTGAGTGTGCAATGGTGTTAGCTTCACTACATGAGTTGTTGAAAAAAGATGTGAAATGAAAATGGTCTAAAGCACAATAAATGCTTTAATGCATGCAAGAGAAGCTTGACCAGTGATGCACTAGTCGCTCATTACCACATAAATTGTGACCTGAAATTATTTTGTGAGGCTTCAAACTATGGAGTTGGGAGAGTGATCAGCCACATCATGGATAGTGGTCAAGATCATTGCATTTGTTGCGCGTACACTGACCAAGAGTGAACACCACCATGTGCAGTTAGAAAAGGAAGCATTTGAAATCAATTTTGTTAGGTAGAAACTTTACGCTATTAACAACTCATGAAACTCTAGTAGCTATTCTGGGTCCAAAATCTGCAATATTGACAATGACAGAGTCAAGAATGCAATGGTGGGCTGTACTTATCTCATACCATGACAACAACATTGAATATTATCATTCAAAGTACAATGCAATAACTGACGCACTGTCGCGTTTGCCATATGAAGACTCAAATGTAGGTTGTGAAGGTGCAACCTTCACAATAGGAATTGTGGATGAGGACTTTCCAATCACTGCAACTGAAATTGCAGCTATAACACAGAAAGATGCAGTTTTAAAAATATTATAGGAACAGACTTTGAATGGTTGGACAGAGTTTGACCGGTGTACAGACAAGAAACTGAAACTGTTACAGGATTGATATAATGTCATGTGAACAGTGCAACATTAAGTGGGGTCACAGAGTGCTAATACCTAGTTTTTCATGAGACAAGATTCTGGCAGAACTTCATATTGAACACATTGGAATAGTCAGCATGAAATCCGTTGCCAGAAGTTATTGGCCTGATCTAGACGGTGATCCAGAATCATTGGTACCATTTGCCAAAACTGCAGAAGTAAGTAGCCTAAAACTCCTTTACATGGGTGAGTCGCACATTTCAAAGAATGCATACAGACTTTTGTGTAAACAAAAACAAAAGATTGTAACTGGAATTGAATCAGGAGAGGGAGAATGACTTAAGCAACATGAAAGCAAATTGTAGGAAGATAATTAACCAGGAACATTCATGGAAAATAAAGGCTATTAGGAAACATGCTGAGATTCTGGACGACAAAGACATAAAAGTGGATTGAGAGAAAGAAAATACCGTAGCAGTCCTAAACAAAGAAACAAGATTTTCTGTAAGTCCTGAATTGAAACCAGACAGTCCAAATCCTGACTCTCTACCAAAGCCTGCAAGAAGATGAGGAAGACTTCATAAACCAATTGTTAGGCTTGATTTATAGATGGAATTTAAAGGGAAAAAAATATCTCTTGTATTCATGCCAAATGTGCATATTCACAAAGATTTGTTTGTTTTTGGACTTGAGTATTATCTAAGGGAATCTCTTGTGTTGCAGTGATAGCATCCCTACCTCAGGGCCTGAAGCTCTGGGTTTATGTCCCACTTTCGCACATGATGGTGACAGAAGGCATGGCCAAACAGGTTGATTATCACCCTGTAAATCCTTCCAAATACACCTGATGGCAGGCAGTAAGAGAGATCTCTGGTTAGCCATACTGCAGAAGGCAATGGCAAACCACTGCAGCACTTTGACAAGCATAATCATGGACCAATCCAATGGAAGTCCATGGTCACCAATGCCCTCTTAGGGAATGGTACCTAGGGCTGCGCGTGCGTCCTGACATCACCCCGCGTCATTTAGATTTTCAGTTTGGTGGGCCCGCCGAACTGTCAAAGGGCTATTAAGGCTATTAAAAAAATAATTAAAGTGATTAATGGACCTTAAGGTTGGGCCGGGAGCCCAGGCGGGCTTCTGAAAAAACACGAGCGGAATGAGGTTTCATGAGGTTATTAAAATTTGTATGAAATCTCTAAATAAAAGAAATTGACATGTCCCACCTCATGTGACAGTGGCACATGAGGGGAAATGTCAGTAATTTTTTTCTCATCTTTATTTAATGTTTCAGCCCTGAGCCGATCTCCCTGAGGCAGCACTTTGCCTCAAGGAGACCTGTGCGCTCTTTTGCGCACATGCACGAAAGAGTGCACTCCTGGCTCAGGGAATCCACCCCCTCCCCACCCGCACAGGGAGTGCATAGCGCTTCCTGGCAGACGTCACGCTGGGCGGGCCTTAATTGGCCTGCCCATGTAAAATGGCGGCACACCTCCGCCCGCACGCGTCCGCTCCCACAAAACTCCTCCCGACTGGGGGAAGATCCTGCTCCTAAAGAGGATAAATAAATAATTTATTGAAAATAAAACCTTTTGTAAAAACGGGGGAAACAGTGTAATGTATTCATATGTTAAGAGCATGCCAAGTGCATGATGACATCAATAAACATGTGATCTAGCTACCTTGGTGTCTGTCTCTCTTTACAAGTTCCTCTTAATATATAACCACCACAGTGACCAAAGTCCTTGCAGGAAGGTGCCACCCACTGTTCCAAACATTGGAATTGCATCTTCAGAAGCTTGACGGCCTCCTCAATGATTGTCCTACTGAGCAGGTGGCATTGTTTGTACTGCTTCTATGCCTTTGTCTGGGCTTCACATAGAGGGGTGAGCAGCCATGTCTTCAAGGGATAACTCTTGTCCCCTAGAATCAAAACATGAACATTGAAGATTTGAGGCAGCCTAGCCTACCGAAGGACGAAGGAGTCATGGCAGCTGCCAGGAAAGTGAGCCCAAAAATGGAGGAAGGTCTTGTTTTGGTTGCAGTCCAGTTAAATGTTGAGGGAATGGAAGCCCTTCCTGTTGATGGATCTTACTGGTCACTTGCTGGGTGCCTTCTTAGCCGTATGGTTGCAATTGATGGTGCCCTGCACCTGGGGGAATCCCGAAATGGCAGAAAAACCCAATGCCCTCTGTCCCCGTATCCCATGCCTGCGGTGAAATGAATGTCATGTCCAGCTCTGGCAAAGAGGACATCAGTAGTGACCTGCGAGGTGTAATGGTGTGCAGCTGCTTGTGAAATGTGAGAAAGGTCCGCAGCTGATCCTTGGAAGGAGACAGAAGTGAAGAAGGTCAAGGTCACAGTGACTATGACAAGAACTGGCAGGGCGTGGCAGATCAGCGTTGTGAGGTGTGAGGTCTTTGGCGATGAGGTCACAGATATCTGTGATCATCTTCCTGGAGATTCACAGTCTCCTGCAGCACTGGGTCTAGGTGGTCTCCATTTGTTTCACCTTCAGTGGTGGATCCTATGGTGAGGATATGGCCTCCATATCCTTCCTGCCCTTCTTTCCTCTCCTGTCTGGGTTTCTACCCTTCCTGTGAGGGTGTTGCCACTGGACCTAAAATTTAACGGTCGTTCCCTCGCTGCCAACCGCAGCCTTTCTTTTAGACAGGTGACCATCCTATTGTGATTGTCAGCCTTGCCCCCACTCTTCTGTCCCTCGATACCAGGGCATGACTTCTGAAAATACCCGAGTGCTATGCCTCTTACTGCCACCTGCACAGTGCCAAGGGCACCTATTTTGCAAATGCCAAGTCCATCTTTACTCCACTGACCCTCTTATGTGTCTGGGCCGATGCCCTGGGGCAGCCATAATTGGCTCCCCACTCTGCACCTGCCGGCCTTCAGTGGGTCTGCAGCAAACATTTCCTGAAACCTTTGCAGCCCCCTCAAAATTCCACTCTCCCCCTCCAAAAAGCTTTTTAGATACTTTATGTGGCCTCAATGAGGAGGAGAGTGGGATCCCTTGTTAACTTTTCCAGTGCCAGAAATGGAGTCCTGAAACTGATACACTGGCAAGCAACAGCATTTTCCGCCCCTCACCCTCCCATCTCCCTTTTCGACTTCAAGGGACCCGAAAATTTACCCTGACATTTCAGGTCAATGACCTTTCATCCGTGAGTTCTGAAGAAAGGTCATCAACCTGAAATGTTAATCCTATTTCTCTCTCCACAGATGCTGCCAGACATGAGTATTTCCGGCATTTTCTGTTTTTCAGTACTTTATTTTTGTTTCAATATGTTTTGGCTTGTTTCGAATTTGAACTAAGACTTGGTTAATTGCTTTCCCTAAAGAGACTGCTAATTGTATCTAATGGTACAATTAGCAGCTCCTGCAAAGACAAGAAGGAGAAAGATTACAATCAACAGGACTTAGTAGGGAGTCAAGTGGGTTCTAATTGCCCTTGGCACCAAGCTGTCTTGGCCATTCTAAGAGACGGATCCCATGACTTTAATTTTTCTGAAACCCAAAACAATTGGGATGTTTACCATACTTTTACGACTGAAGGCAGCACATCGAATTGCTTCCTATGTTCCTATTATTTACAACATTTAAACAAGAATAAACACCAAGTGGCCCATGTGGGTGCAACAAAAATTAAGTATCAGCAAATTTATGGCATTTGGACAATTAAAATTGAATCGGCGTGCCCCTATAGACGAGATCAACCACTTGAAATGCAAAAATTCATTTAAAACTGCAGAAGTGCAACTAGCATTACCTTAGTTCTGCTTACAGTATAACTGGTGCGCCCTCAGTATCTCAAACCACTGCTGGATGTGAGACTACAACTGGTTAAAACATGCATCCTCATGTGACTCCCTTGACTATAGAGGGTGGTAGAACTAGACCATGGCTAAGGTTATAAATTGCCAAACAGATTTTTAACCAGTAAATGGATTACTGAAAAGAATCAACGATACCTATGGCACTTGCCAATGACACATGATTTATAGTGGTTAAAGGCTTAACTTTCTCCCTTTGGAAGATAGGAAAAATAATGACCATCACATCTGCTACTTTAAACATGAATGTGAACTGGATCTCGCACAAGGTCCACGTGGAAGCTCACTGCTGACCATTGAGTCGGCCTATCCTATCTCCCTGATGGACAACTCAGTTGAAACAGGTGAAAGCAAAATTCTGCGGATGCTGGAAATCTGAAACAAAAACAGAAAATGCTGGAAAAACTCAGCAGGTCTGGCAGCATCTGTGGAGAGAGAAACAGAGTTAATGTTTCGAGTCCATATGACCCTTCTTCAGAGGGTCATATGGAGTTGAAACATTAACTCTGTTTCCCGCTCCACAGATGCTGCCAGACCTGTTGAGTTTTTCCAGCATTTTCTGTTTTTGTTTCAGTTGAAACAGGACAAGCTAAGATATACTTTTAAACTTTGATCAGGGCAAAGAAAGTTTAAACGTGTATTCCCTAACCTCAAAACAGAGCTGTCAGTGACGTACCCAGACCAGTAAAAGCACATGGGGTGCTTCCTTTTATATTGAATGGCTTGGCATTTCCCTTATATACCTGACATAAACAGAACAGCTATTCTTGGGCCTATTATGTAATAAAACAAACTCAACCACTTTCTGTCAGAGAACCTGCTTTATTTTTAACGGATTGGATAGGCTGGCTGTGCTTGAAGTTGATAAGTCACCACAGCTGGATGAGATGCATCCAAGGATACTGAGGAAAGTAAGGTATGGGTGGAACTTACATAGGCATTGGCCATAGTCTTCTAATCCTCTTTAGATATAGGGGTGGTGCCAGGGGACTGGAGGATCGCAAATGTTACACCTTTGCTCAAAAAAGGAATAAGCCCAGCAACTACCTGCCAATCAATTTAATCTCTGTGATGGGGGAGCTTTCAGAAATTGAGACAAAATTAACAGTCACTTGGACAAATGTGGATTAATTAAGGAAATCCAGCACAGATCATTGAAGGTGGCAGGGAAGGATAAGAAAGTGGTTAATAAAGCAAACGGTATCTTGGGCTTTACAAACTGGGGTATAGAGTTCAAAAGCAAGGAAAATATGATCAATTTTTACATAATTCCTCACCTAACGTTCTCTAAAATCACAGCTTCAAGTCAAACAACTTTAAGCGAATCATAGGTTCCCTTAAGAATTAATGTTAAAATCAGAGTTGGGTTCTTTTGGACATTTCTTGCCTGGAAAACCAAGGTACGAATTAAAATACTGTACCATACATTTACAGTGCTGTGCATTCCCAGTTGAAATAACTTATAAAATACAACAAATTACTCATTAAAAAAGAAATGTTCCATAAATCTAAATTAATACCAGATGATATTTCTTGACACCCAAAACAACCTTTAAAATATCTGTAGTGATTTTCATAGAGAACATTTGTTCTTTCAGTTTACAAGGTAGTTTTAGCTTTTCAAGTGAAGCAATGATAGAGGACATTCAATAATAATGATAAAAACAGAAAATGCTGGAAAAACTCAGTAGGCCTGGCAGCATCTGTGGAGAGAGAAACAGAGTTAACGTTTCGAGTCCATATGACTTCTTCAGAGTAATACGGACTCTAAACTTTAACTCTGGAAGCACTGCGAGGTGTGTGCATGGCTGGACTTTAAATATGGAGAAGTGAATTGGATACTTATGTGAAGCAGAAAACTTTGCAGGGAGGGCGACAGAAAAAAGCCATGGGAGTGGTACTGGATGGGTTGCTCTTCCAGAGAGCCATCATGAATATGATTGGATGAATGGCATCCTTCTGTGCTGTAACCATTCTATGATTCTGTGTACCAATGCAGGAATAATCAGTGATAATTATAAAGTCACAGACAAAACTGTCTAATTTTGCCACACTGTAACAGATGTAAACATATGTTTATGAGCATGAAGACGATGCAGCAGGTCTGTATGACATGTGATGTGCAGAGGATTCCCTACTTGTTGATTATGTGGCACTATAGACAAAGGCATGCCCACAAGGAGAGTGTGTAACATACATAGAGTCATAGACGTCTACAGCACAGAAAAAGGCCCTTCAGCCCATCGAGTCTGCACCGGTCAAACAAGTACCTAACTATTCTAATCCCATTTTCCAGCACTAGGCCCATAGCCTTGTATGCCATGGCATCACAAGTGCACATCCAAATACTTCTTAAATGTTATGAGGGTTTCTGCCTCTAACGCCCTTTCGGGCAGAGTTCCAGTTTCCCACCACCCTCTGGGTGAAAAAATTCTTCCTCACATCCCCTCTAAACCTTCTGCCCCTTGCCTTAAATCTATGCCACCTGGTTATTGATCCCTCCACCAAGGAGAAAAATTCCTTCCTGTCTATCCTATCTATGCCCCTCATAATTTTATATACCTCAATCATGTCCCCCCTCAATCTCCTCTGCTCCAAGGAAAATAACCCCAGTCTATCCAATCTCACCTCATAACTAAAACTCTCCAGCCCAGGCAACATCCTGGTAAATCTCCTCTGCACTCTCTCTAGTGCAATCACATCCTTCCTATAATGCGGATTCCAAAACTGCATGCAATCCTCTAACTGTGGCCTAACAAGAGTTTTGTACAGTTCCAGCATAACCTCCCTGCTCTTATATTCTATGCCTAGGCTAATAAAGGCAAGTATCCTATATGCCTTCTTAACCACCTTATCTACCTGTCCTGCTACCTTAAGGGACCAGTAGACATGCACACCAAGGTCCCTCTGATCCTTGGTACTTCCCACATGATGCATACTGTTGCTTGTTAATGAGGTCCTTGTGATAAATTATATGGACTGGAGCAAGGGTTATTTCTCTCCATTTTGACTCTAGGTTGAAAACATCTATCAGTTTTAAGTTTGTATGTATAAATGTAACCAAGCGTCAGAAGACTCCAGGTGGCATCGTCCCAGATTTGCACCAAGTGCAGTAACGGGCAGGTAAAACGACATTTTACCTGCTAGCCGCAATTGCGGCTTCTCACACTGTATCGTCCCAAACCTGCCACATTTAATTATGCATTCCCAGTAAACACACCGTTTCCATGGCGGGCCGTGGAAATTTGCCCGCCACAACATCACTTTGCCACTTCAGCATGCCAGGCGCCATATTTAAAGCCATGTGCACACCTCTCAGTGCTTCCAGCCCACGAGTGCTGCAAAGAAGACATGGCCCTGAAAGGCAAAAAGAACTGCAGCACCCCCCAGCTCCAATGAAATGTCCCTTGAGTGCCTTTTGGATGCCATGGGGGCTTGCCATGATGTCCTCTATCCCTGCTCTGGTGGCAGGATGGGCAGAAACCTCACTAATCTGGCTTGGGAGGTGGCGGCATCGGTGGTCAGCGCCAATGCCCTGCAAAAGAGGACAGCCACCCAGTGCCGAAAAAGGATGAATGGTCTCATCTGTTCCGCCAGGGTAAGTCACTCTTCTCATCGCTCTCAACTCTCACACTCACAAACCCATCACACATCCACAAGGATCTCATACCTCAAGGGACAACACCACTAACTCTCACACGCACCCGCACATCTCCATCAGACTTATATCCTCTCGAACTTGTGCCCTCATCCTGTCAATGGCTCCGCTCACCACACAAACATTCCACACACTGCCATGTGTCCTGCTCACACTCTCTGCCTCTGTCTTCATGCAGCTGAAGCCTGCTCAGATCAGCAGGGAGAGGTTCCAGACCACATTAGGCCCACATTAGGCCCCTCACTCACTTTGAGGAGTGTGCCATTTCACTGACTGGTGCGGACGTGGACTGTGCCTATGGTGACAGTGAGGTCGGCGGCGAACACCATGGTAAGGATCCTGCACCACATCATCCCTCTCTCGACGCAAATGTGAGTGCTCTCTCTCTCCTGCTTTTGACTCTGCTGCGATGCACTACTTATTTCTACTTTGGTTCACAGGGAGTTCTGCCAAGCGACCAACACCCTCAGCCAGCCAGTCCCTCAGGTCCATCCACATCCTCACCTCCAGCCAAGAGGACAGCTCCTCCACTGAAGAGCTGGAAATAAGCAGCCTGGAAGACCCGTCACAGCGCTTACCCACACCCTCCACCAGCGCAGAGGCACACACCTCGGTGGGACCTAGATCTAGAGCAGGCTCTGGTTCACAATCTGATGGCCACAGTACTGACACATGCCCACAGTAGCAGGAGGAAGGTTCGTGCGAGCTCCCCAGCACCTGGAGGGCTGCTAGGGATCAGGCACCTGTGAGGTCCGAATCAGATGACGAGCTTCTAGATTTGGCCTTCCAACTCATCCTGGAGAGACGGCAGAAGGTGTGAGAACATCACACAGAGCTGTTGGAAGCAGAGTGGCACATGAGTTGGAGCAGTGCGTCCATCTGCTCTCTGATGAAGTGGTGCCCACATGTGCGTGTATAGAGGTTTCCATGAGGAGAATGGCGGATGCCACGGAGACCCTGCTCCAGTAGAATGCGGAGATGTGTGAGGACCTGCACTCCAGCACGGGAGCCATGGGTGAGTTCCTGCAGTGGCAACGCGAGAGAGAAATGGGGCACATCGACATCCCTCCAGGAGTCAGGCTGAGACACCTGAAGGGTGGAGGAGCGGCAGTTGGACACCCCTGGGTCATCCACTCAGGAATCTCAGAGGCTGTCCTCTCCCTCTGAGTCCCCTTTGCCTGTGAGCCCCTCAACCTTGTCCTCTGTCATAGCAGAGGGAGCAGCTGGCCAAAAAGGGGTTCTGGAGCGAGGAGTGCATGTGTGGCAGGGCCTTTCGGAGTCTTGTGCAAGCACACTCCCACACATGTGGATCCTTCCTGTATCATATTCACCTCAATGTCCTGAGCATCTTAATGCTACCTGCTGGAGTTCGCTTTCAGTTGTCCATCTGAGTTGACCTGCATCTCCACCCAACCAATGATCACGCTCCCATTCAGCACCTGATCTCGCACACCACTGCTGTTGTTTCACTTTCAATTTGGACAGCATGGTCTGGATTTACTTATTTGTGCACTCCCCCATCTTTTCCCCTCCCTCAGTCATCCATTTCCTGTCCACTATCACATCACCCGGCATTATCTTCCACTGCCCCTCCATGACCTACCAGCCATGACCCTTTTCCTTTGGGGATGCCCAGGTGAACGGGCACGTTCCCTTCCTTCCTGAAAATCCCACCCCCATCCACATTATCCTCCCCGACCTCCTCCTTCCCACCTCCGGTGTCCATGTCTGCCTCCGAGTCCCCACCAACCATCTTCGCCATCCCTTCTATTGCTACTGTCGAACCCTAACCCTCCCACCCTACTACCTCACTCTGCCCTCGGTCATTCTCACCATTCCCTCATACCATGACCGTCCTCAATTTGCTCCCCAGGAGGCAGTCATGGACCCATCAGACCCCCTCCATCGCACGTTCACCTGGATATCCTCCCCTCTGGACCCTTTCACTCCCCACCCCCGGAACCCCTTGTTCCCACTGGAACCCCTCGCCCCTAAAGCCCTTTCCCACTGGAGGCCCTTCCCCACCCTTAGTCCTCCCACCCCCACCACCCACCCCCGGGCTTCTCCGCTTAGACCCTCCCCCTTCTTGGCTCTTTCAGATACCCTTACTTCTTCTGCCACCTTTAGTCCTACCCCCCTCCTGACTCCTTCCTCTAGCCTTATCTCTTCCTCCAGTCTAACTTCTTCCTCCAGCCTTACTCCTTCCCCCTTCCTGACTCCCTCAGACATCCTCACATGAGCATCAGCGGTGACTTTCCAACTTCAGTGAGCTGCTTTGCAGCAGAGCCATGTCCATGAGAATCCACCCAGCATGCCATGGACATTCCTCCAGGATGCAATTGCTGTCAAGCTCCAGCATCTTCTGCTCCTCGGATGTCCGCAATGTGAGCAAGGCCCTGGCAGTAAGGTTGACTTTGGCACATCACAGTTGTAAAGACGTGTTCTGCACCGGCGTGGTTTCCCACTAACGTGGGCGGACGATCCAGTGGGTTGGGGATGAGTCTGGCGGGCTGGCCCTATAATGATATGCAGATGTATTACAATGAGACTCCTGATGTCCAATGGCGGGGAACGCACTCCGCCACTGGCGGGCAGAGCAAATGATCACAAACTGGTTTCATGATGTTGTGAAATCGATTTTTGGCCTTCTCGTCATATTGTCCACTCACACCTCCGGACACGCCATACGGTAGAGGACACGGAAAATCCCAATCTGAGAGTTTAATTCTCACACTAGATCTTGGGAGCTAGAACTTGGCTGACACACCAGTCCAATACTGGGGAGGTGCAACATTGTTAGAGAAGCTATCTTTTTGTAACAGACTTCCCTACACATCAAAGTAATTTGCTAACTGAAGAACATTGAGATACCTTTGTAATACGATAACATGCAAACAAATACCAATTCTTTTTCTCTTCAAGTCCAATTTATTGTTTATTTAGCAAATACTAATCTCCAAAGCCAAGTGATAGCCTCCTCATTTGCTAAGTCTAATGTGATTAGTCTGCCACATAGTCTGTAGAGGGGACAACACTCAGTAATGTGCAGTGTCTCTCCCCAAGTGTACAGAGGCCCCAGTGCTGGAAGTTGAAGCTGTTTAGCAAGGGACACTCTCATCAAGGTAGCTCAAAGCCTGCCATCTGACAGATAAGGTTTGTCACGAGGAACTTGTTAGTGGCTTCCCATGTTTCCCATTCCTTGATCCAAAGAATGTCTGCTGGTAGATCTTGCTCAGGAAGGTTGCTCCATGTGGGATGCCAAGATGGAAGGTGGGCAGTAGGTGGGTTGAACAGGTCATCATGGCATGGTAAGTGAGGTGCAGCACAGATGGTTTCAACCAGCTTGTGGGTCACAGTCATCAGTGGTTGTGTGGGGGAATCAGTATCCAGGCATCCCTGAGGAAGCAAATAATCCTACCAGCTGATTGAATTCCAAAAGAAAATTAAAGGACTTCGAAAGAGCCTCCTTAGGAATTCCAACCCCCCAATCTCAACATTGAGCAGCCCTTTGGTTTTATAGCTTCATGCTCTCCAAATCTTACAAATTAATGCTGAGGGCCTGTCAGCCGCCAAACAAAATGTCACTGGATGTCTTCAAGTCTAGTAAGGTGTTATGATTATGGACTATATTAAAGCAGTAATATTATAACATATTAAAGATAGGATACAATAGACGTGATTTTCTGGCCCCTCCCACTGGCAGGATCTTCCGTCCTGTCAAAATCAACGGGGATTTGAATGGCTCTTTGCATCCATTGTGGGGAAACCCACCACGGGTGGGGCCAGAAAATCTCAGCCACTGTTTTAGATAAGGATTGCCAACATTTGGGCAATATTAAGAACATTGCTAGCGTTATACTTCTGAACATCAGACAACATTCGTGTTCACAAGATGGCAAAACAGATGCGGAGGAGCAAAACCACACGGCCTAACCTAAACCATAGATCCACAAAGAACCCACAAATCTATCAGGTGATCCAGTTGTTTCTTAAAAGCTTCCAGCATTTTTATCTTCACTGCTCTATCAATGAATATAATCATTTCCTGCACTCCATCAATTTTGGTCAAAGGGTGCTGGGGTAGGGCAGGGGGGTAAGATGGTAAGGAAAAGGGAGTAGCTAACGGTGATTGTAAAAATTAGGCAATTCTGTGGCCTTTCTTCAGCCCTCAACAATTAAAAAGCTCTGTACAAGTATTTTTAGAGGGAGTTTGTGTCTTAAACTTTGGTGAACTCCTTTTTTGCTTGGTATGGGAGAAGAGCCATGCAACTACATGTCACAATTGAACCTTGCATATGTGGTTGATCAGATATCAAGGTGACATCTACATTACTGGATACTGTATTTACAAATAGACTAATAAAACGATGAATATTCCTCCATGAAGTCAAAGGCCCTTGGCTCCTTTGAGGGCTTGACATTTACCACTGCAGTCCTCAATACTTCCAAAGTTGGGAATTATTTATTAATGCCTTGAGATTTGGGTTGTGGCTCCTATCACATATTTTACTATACATTGAAACTTCAAATCAGTCAATTCAAAGTACAACTTTTCTCCATGGAGAAGACCCACAGTTAGACAAAATATCATAATCTATCAGAAATTGATACTTCACAGTATCAATTAATCATTATTTGAACAATCATTTTAATATGGAAGCTGTAACTCATGTTAATGCTCAATAGGCTTGCTATGTCCTTCTCATGAATTTGCTGACTTTTGCTGGCATTCAGTTGAGGCATGGAGCCAAGTACTTATTCCACAGGATATATTTCACTTCATGTGCAAAAGTTATAGAAAAAAAAGCCAAGCTGTCATTATAAGCCACTGACACTTTAGTGAAATATATTTATAAAGCATTACAGACAGAAAAAAAATATATATCCCTACATATCCGAGTCTGGACAGGAAATATTGGCAAGTTATTTTATCATTAGATGCATCACAGTCAACTAAAATCAAAACCAAAATAAAGATCCACTTAATGTGTTCAATCAGAGTGAGAAAAAATTTAAGAGTTTTTAAGTGGATTTTTCTTTTTCTTTCAGGTTTTAAAAACATGAAAAGAAATTTATGTCAGCTTTAATTTAAGCAAAGACGATGGCAGTCACTGCCAGGGTGTCCCGTATTTTACACGATCGTCCTGTAATTTAACCGTTTGTCCCGTGTCTCATATTATATCTTCCTGGGATGACACTTGTCCCATATTTTTACTGAATTTCTTGTGCAGCAATCTGGGAGACTGCCCTGAGCGTCCTCTTGCTGTCTTTATTTAATGCGTAGCCGCACTTTGCACCGCTGTCGGTCACAAGGTGGAGAAGGAGGCCTGGGAGAGGCAAACTGGAAGATTGCACGCATGTGTTCTACTGCTCTCTTTTACTGAGTGGTTGATTATTAAGGATCCCTCCTCCATCCACGCCCTCATCAACTTTTTCTCCGCCATGCCCTCCCCTCCTGGCTACGCTGCCCAACTTCCCCCTAGGATTCCTCCATCATCCTCGCTCTCACCAAATTTCTCTTTGTGCAATCCCCCCACCCACAACCCCACTCTCACAAAGCACCCCACTGCTCTCACCAACTTCCCCCTACAGCTATGACCAACACCACCCCCCAAGTCTGGCCCCAGGGCCTAAAGTGTCACTTATTTTATTTCCTAAGATTTGTCACCTTGGTCACCACAATAATCTATTCAGCAATTTATTTCTGATGGCTCTATAGGTAAGTATATTGCCTGACATCATTCTGAGCCATCTAAATAAGGAAGATTTCGAAGACATCTTATGCAAAAGTTGACATCCCACATCATTGTTTGCAGTGTATGATAATAGATATTTAAAAATTGTCAAATATTTTTCAGTTGAGTCAATTTCCCTTTAAGGACTTGACGTTTTTCACTGTGGGAATCATTCTTCAAGCTTTCGAATTAACTGCCTATTCAATGTTACGCGAGTTGTCAGCATCCCTGAGTTAAAACAGAGAAAATCTGCCAGGATTCCCCTTTGTCATTGCTGTCCTGCTGATAGTCATGCATGTGTAAATGTTATATAAGGTCAGACTTGGCTATGATAGCCTCTGGTAAATTGTCAATTGACACACACTGCCTGGGCTGACACATATGAAATAGCCACAGGGGGAAGGTACTGGAGGAGTGCTGCCATTTGTGGAATCATATCCCAAAAAGCCATCAGAAGTGTTAGGCAACCAAGGGGAGAAAAAGGGGGCGCGGGGGGGGGGGGGGGGGGGCAGAAAAACTGACAATTTTAAGGAGTCTTGAGGCAACAAAAAAATGACACTATCTTTTTCTGTTGACATCAAACCTGAGCTCAATATATTGCATGGTACACACTTAGTTCTGTCCACATTGTGACAGAAAGGTCCTATTTGCTGCATCATTGCTTGCCGGAACTAAAGAAATGCCAAGTTACAAGTCAGCCTTGCGCATTAGAAGGATACATCACAGACTGGAATGGTAAAAGTATTTTACTAACAGCAAAGCAAGTTGTATTATTATTTTTCTGTGCACTCATCCATTTGCTAAAGAGAATGTATTACTTCCTACTGGATCATCAAGGTTTTCCTTAAAAACAAAATCAGATTTACAATAGGACAGTGTGCTAGAACATTAACTTCACCCCTGGGTATTTAAACTCCATCCTACATGAATGTTGAAATGCAACCTGGTCGCTATCTGTCAGTGATGGTTAGTGTCAAATGTTAAACAAATCCTGAAAACTTCTCTTCACTATTCCTCACCATTTTTTCTCGTCATCTGGAAAAATGGACTCTTTGCTGAAATGCACACCCATTTCTGTTGGCCACCTTCTAGTACCTCATCCAAATGGTCATTATTCATTATGAGCCTTGACAGTGTACAAGATATTTGATTGCAAAAGGCATCAAAATTAAACCCAATCCTCATCCTTTCAGTCAACTACTAGCATAAATTGCTGGTTAGCAATTAGAAGTGAGAACTCTGGTTGGCTTTCTTCTCCAGAGGCAGGTGTATTGAAGCCAAATGTAGTACTCTAGTGCTGTGTTTGCTGAGATCACCTTACTCAGTGCCGACCAGGGTTAAGAACCGTGACTTTCCTGATTTGTATGGCTCAGTTAACTTACTGAAGCATCAAGTGACCCCACGCACCCCAAACCCCACCTCCCACCACCCCCATTCAAATACTTTCAATCCAATTCCTAGAGGATCCAATCAACAATCAAAAGCAATTCTGAATTTAGCATTAAATTAATTAGTGAATTGGATCTTGGTAAATGAGCAGAACAAGATATGGCCTGAGAAATGTTGATTCTGTAAATTATGGGCCAGGATTTTACGGCCCTACCATGGTGTGTCTCCCGCTGGTGGATGCAGCAAACCATTTAAATCTTCATTCAAAACAAAAACAAAAATACCTGGAAAAACTCAGCTTTTGTTTTGGATTTCCAGCATCCGCAGTTTTTTGCTTAAATCTTCATTCAGTTCGGGGGGACTGTAATATCCTGCTGGGTGAGAGGGGCCATAAAATCCTGGCGTTGATGCCTGAGAAGTTTAGATAATCACACAGGGAGCCTGACTGAAATATATTTCTGACCTCAAGTCGCTCAATTATGCCATTTACTGCAAGAAAATTCAGGTTCTTTCCTCAGAGTAGATTCTTTACAAAACCAGATCTATGATAAACATAAATGCAAATGTGGCCCTCAAGTTAAGGTAGTTCAGTGCTGGAAAATAGAACACTTTCCATTTCAGGCAGATAGCGTTTCTGCTGTAGGAACAGCTAAAATCTAGACTGAGATTGTCTGAAATCTTCTTACTCAATAAGAAAGGAAGACTTGCATTTATATAGCATTTTTCATGACTCAAAACATTTTACAGCCAATAAAGTACTTTTGAAGTGTAAGTCACTGTTGTAAGATAGGAAATACTCTTATAGCAGCACTCAGGGAACTTTCCAAAAAGTGTGATTGTCTGTAGATCAATTGAAATGTTCAAATAAAATAAGGTGTAACTGGCAACCTGGTAACAAAGCAACAATACTCCTTTCATAATTATGTGGGAGTGTTGTGAGAATAATAAAGATTGGTTTGAGCACAGAAAATAGTGGGTCATGGTCATTTTTTTTTTCAAACTGAAAGATGGCAGACATTGGTGTTCCCCAAGAGTCAGTGCTAGGGCCACTGCTTATTTGATCTACAAAAATGACTTAGATATTGGAATACAGAGTAAAATTTCAAAATTTGCCTTAATACCAAACCTGGAGTTGTAGCAAACATTTGGTATCATTTTTCATTCATTGATGGGATGTAGGCGTCGCAGATGAGATGAGGCGAGATGAGGTTTCATGCAGAGTTTTAAAAAGTTTAATAAAGTTATAGTGTAAATTATGAACATGTCCTGTCTCATGTGACATTGTCACATGAGGGGGACATGTTAAGGATTTTTTTTTTTTCTATTTTTAATCTTTCTCAAAGTGGAAGCAATCTCCCTGAGGCTGCACTAAGCCTCAGGGACATGTGCGCTCTTTCATGCGAAAGAGCGCACTTCTGCTTTTGGGGAATCCCCCCTGCCCACACAGGAAGCACATAGCACTTCCCGTCAGACGTCACGCTGGGCAGGCCTTAATTGGCCCGCCCACGTAAAATGGCAGTGTGGCTTGCTTCTCCAGCGGGGATTGGCTCTCCGCCCACCGGAGATTGGGTCAGGCCCGCCCGCCCGCCAGGCAGAAAATTCTGCCACATGTGTTTTACTATTGCCTTAATGGAGGTATAACTGGGGTTAGATTAATTAGGGAATTTAGAAGTTATCATAGTAGTAATTTGTAGATCTTTGTATGTGCTTAAAATAATTTATTCTATTAATAAATGTTTAATCTAGTGTAAGAAACCTATATGACTTGGTTGCCTTCTTTTTACTGAATTCAAAGCCCGCATCTCAAAATTAATACCAATTGCAAAACAGTTGTGGCAGCTGCTTCAACTTTCCCTTTGGGGTTTGAGCAGCTCAGCATTTACCATCGGCTGTGCCATAGCAGGGAGGGAGTTCCAGGATTTTGAGCCAGCGACAGTGAAGGAACAGCCATATATTTCCAAGTCAGGATGGTGTGTGGCTTGGATGGGAACTTCAATGGCGGTGATGTTCCCATGTATCTGCTGCTAGATGGTAGCGGTTGTGGGTTTGGAAGGTGCTAGCAAAGGAGGCTTGACGAGATTCTGCAGTGCATCTTGTAAATGATACACACTGCTGCCACTGTGCTTTGGTGGTGGAGGAAGTGAGCGTTTGTGGATGTGATGGCATTCAAGTGGGCCTTCATCCTGGATGGTGTCAAGCTTCCTGAGTGTTGTTGGAGCTGCACTCATCCAGGCAGGTGGAGAGTATTCCATCACACTCCTGACTTGTGCCTTGTAGATGGTGGAGAGTCTTTGGAGAGTCAGAAGATGAGTTACTTGCCGCAGGATTCCTAGCTTCTAACCTGCTCTCATAGCCACAGTATTTATATGGCTAGTCCAGTTCAATTTCTGGTCAATGATAATCCCCAAGATGTTGATAGTGGGGGATTCAGCAATGGTAATGCCATTGAATGTCAAGCAGCAATGGTTAGATTATCTCTTATTAGAGAAGCTCTTTGCCTGGCACTTGTGTGGCATGAATGTTACTTGCCACTTGTCAGCCCTAGCCTGGATATTGTCCAGGTCTTGCTGCATTTGGACATGGACTGCTTCAGTATCTGAGGAGTAGCAAATGATGCTGAACATTGTGCAATCATCAGCGAACATCCCCACTTCTGACCTTATGATGGAAGGAAGGTCATTGTTGAAGCAGCTGAAGATGGTTGGGCTTTGGACGCTACCCTTAGGAACTCCTGCAGTGATGTCCTGGAACTGAGATGATCGACCTCCAACAACCACAACCATCTTCCTTTGTGCTAGGTATGACTCCAACCAGAAGGGAGTTTTTCCCCTGCTTCCCATTGACTACAGTTTTGCTCAGGCTCCTTACTGCCACACTTGGTCAAATGCTGCCTTGATATCAAGGGCAGTCACTCTCACCTCACTTCTGGAGTTCAGCTCCTTTGTCCATGTTCAAACCAAGGCTGTAATGAGATCCGGAGTTGAGTGGTCCTGGCGGAACCCAAACTGAGCATCAGTGAGCAGGTTATTGCTAAGCAAGTGCCACTTGATAGCACTGTTGATAACCCCTTCCACCACTTTACTGATGATCGAGAGTAGACTGATGGGGCAGTAATTGGCTGGGTTGGATTTGTCCTGCTTTTTGTGTACAGGACATACCTGGGCAATTTTCCACATTTCCACTACCACATGCCAGTATTGTAGCTGTACTGGAATAACTTGGCTAGGGGCATGGCAAGTTCTGGAGCATATTTGCTGAATGATTGCCGGAATATTGTCAGGGCCCATAGCCTTTGCAGTACCCAGCATCTTCAGCCATTTCTTGATATCATGTGGAGTGAATCGAATTGGCTGAAGACTCGCATCTGTGATGCTGGGGACCTCCGGAGGAGGCCAAGATGGAGCATCCTTTCGGCACTTCTGGCTGAAGATTGTAGCAAATGCTTCAACCTTTTCTTTTGCACTGATTTGCTGAGCTCCCCCATCATTGAGGATGGGGATATTTTTGGAGCCTCCTCATCCAATGAGCTATTTAATTGTTCACCACCATTCACGACTGGATGTGGCAGGACTGCAGAGCTTAGATCTGATCTGTTGGTTGTGGGATCGCTTAGCTCTGTCTATCACTTGCTGCTTATGCCGTTTGGCATGCGAGTAGCCCTGTGTTGTAGCTTCACCAGGTTGACACCTCATTTTTAGGTACGCCTGGTGTTGCTCCTGGCATGCCCTTCTGGCATGCCCCCTGGGTTGGTAGTAATGGTAGAACTGAGGATATGCTGGGCCATGAGGTTACAAATTGTGGTTGAGTACAATTCTGCTGCTGCTGATGGACCACAGTGCCTCAAAGTTGTCCAGCCTTGAGTTTCTAGATCTGTTTGAAATCTATCCCATTTAGCACAGTGGTAGTGCCACACAAAACGATGGAGCGTATCCTCAAAATGAAGACGGGATTTCGTCTCCACATAGACTGTGCGGTAGTCACTCCTACCGATACTGTCATGGAAAGGTGCATCTGCGGCAGGCAGGTTGGTGAGGATGAGGTCAAGTATATTTTTCTCTTTTATTGGTTCCCTCACCACCTACCTCAGACCTTATCTAGCAGCTATGTACTTTAGGGCTTGGCCAGCTCGGTCTGTGGTGGTGCTACCGAGCCACTCTTGATGATGGACATTGAAGTATCCCACCCAGAGTACATTCTGTGCCCTTGCCACCCTCAGTGCTTCCTCCAAGCGGTATTCAATATGGAGGAGCACTGATTCATCAGCGGGGGGAGGTGGGCAGTGATACTAAATGACTGCACCAGACACAGATAGGGCAGCAGAATGGGTAGATAAGTGGCAGACGGAATTTAATATGGAGGAGTGTGAAATAATGAATTTTGGCTAATGGGACAAGGGGAGTCTTAGTAACACAGAAAGTTTCATTGCATGAGCAGGGACGAGGGACCTCAGGGTTCATGTGCATAGATTTTTGAAGGCGGCCGGACATACTGAGAGGGCAATTAGCAAAGCATATGAGATATTGGGCTTCATAAATAGAGGCATTAAGTACAACAGCTGGAAGTTATGCTGGACCTTTATAAAGATCTGGTTAGGTCGTAACTAAAGTATTACACCCAATTCTTGTCACAACACATTAGGAAGGATGCAAAGGTCCTTTAGAAAGTGCAGAGAAGATTTACCAGATTGCTTCCAGAGATGAGGGATTTTAGCTATACAGTTAGATTGGTGAAGCTATGGTTGTTCTCCTTGGAGAAAAGGGGACTGGGGAGAGATCTGATGCAGGTGCAGAGCTTTAGATAAGGTAGACAAAGAAAAACAGTTCCCATTAGCTGATGGTACAAGACCTAGGGGATACAAATTGAATGTTTTGTGCAAGAGATGCAGGGGTATGTGAGGATGATTTTTTATTACACGGGTGGTAAAGACCTGGAACTTATTGTCTCTGTGGGTGCTGGAAGTGGAGATGATGATTTCAAAATGAAATTCAATGGGCACTTGAGAGAAATAAACTTACAGGGCTACAGTGATAGAGCAGGGGAATGGGCTGACTGGATTGCTCTACAGGGAGCTGGAATGGGCTCAATGGGCTGAATGGCCTCCTTCTATGCCATAATAACTCTATGACTTTATGATTGGACAGGAGACAGAAATGAAACAAAAGTTTGCAAGGCACATTAAGGGAGCAATAAGGTAATGGGGGATGTGTGCAGTGAGGGGGACTGAGCTTGAAGACAGTTGGGGTGACAGGTATAAAACCAGATTCTAGACAGGATGGATCATAGGTTGGAAGGTGGTCAGCAGGTAGGTTTGAATGCAGTAACCCTGAGAGTACAAGAGCTCAGGAATAATCAAACAGTGAAGCACTAAAGTGAAACAGCTTGTATCTATATAGTGCCTTTAACGTAATAAGATGCTGCAAGGTGCTTCACAATAACATTATTAAAATTTGACACTGAGCCACACAAGGTGATATTTGGGCAGATGGCCAAAAGCTTGATCAAATAGGTAAGTTTTAAGAAGTATCTTACCAGGGTTAACAGAGGTAGAGAGGGGAAGTGGTTTCCAGGGGGAATTTTAGAGATTAGGACCCATGCGGTGGCAGGCGATGGGGAGAGACGGAGGTGTAGTGGCATTGTCGCTGGACTAGTAATCCAGAGACCCAAGGTAATGCTCTGGGGACCTGGGTTTGAATCCTGCCACGGCAGATGGTGGAAATTGAATTCAATAAAAATTTGGAATTGATGATGACCATGAAACCATTGTCAGAAAGCCAGAAACCATTCTGTTGAAGGGTCATGAGGACTCGAAACGTCAGCTCTTTTCTTCTCCACCGATGCTGCCAGACCTGCTGAGTTTTTCCAGGTAATTCTGTTTTTGTTATGAAACCATTGTCGATTGTTGTAAAAACCCATCTGGTTCACTAATGTCCTTTAGGGAAGGAAATCTTCCTAAATGTGACTCCACATGAGTGAATGCGATTCACTCTTAAATGCCCTCTGAACAAGGGTAATGAGGGATGGGTAATAAATGTTGGCCTAGCCAGTGACACCCACATCCAATGAATAAGAAGAAAGAGGTAAGGCTGAATGGGAGGCTCTTGTAGCAATAGGGAGCGACAATGTGATGGGAATATCAGAAATCTGACTAAACCAGACACATTTAATATTCAGGGGTTTAGTGTACAGAAAGGAATGAAAGAACAGAAAAGGAAGTGATGTTGCCCTATATGTCAGGAACAACTGGAAGGTAAAGGAAGTTAATCCTGAGGGAGTGGTAAACTCTAGAAAGAGCTACTTTGAATATAAATCAAATGTGAAAAGAAATCCAAGTTAATACTTCAGACAAGCAGCTCAACATAAGAAGTTTTCTCTTTGAGGAGATAAAAAAGATATATGAGAGCAGGCATGTTACTTCAATAAGTGACTTCAATCAACCCAAAATAAATTGGAAAAACACAGATGATTTTGAGTCAGTGTGGATGAATGTAATGTATGACTGCTTCATGACTTGGCATATAAGGGATGGCATGAGAGGCAGTGTCTCATTGATCTGGCTATTGTGAGTGACCCTGAGTATATGGAAGCTGTAGGAACCCTATGCAGCACTGTGAGCACAGAATAGTCCATTTGAACATGAAATGGGACCAAATTAAATATAAGACCATAAGTAACTTTTAAAAAATCTATATTCAGAGATGAGAGAAGATTTAAAACAGGTGGATGTTCAGATGTTCAGTGAAAGCTAAATGGGATTCCTTTAAAATGACAATTCTGGGCATCCACAACAAATAGA
The DNA here is from genome assembly GCF_964194155.1 of Cetorhinus maximus. Lineage (NCBI taxonomy): Eukaryota > Metazoa > Chordata > Chondrichthyes > Lamniformes > Cetorhinidae > Cetorhinus > Cetorhinus maximus. The sequence continues at coordinate 114,389,663 of NC_135886.1, read as the reverse complement.
TCTTTAATTTCACCAAATTTAAATCGTAAAGCGACTAACAAACAACTTAAAGGTGAAATAAAGAGGGAAAATGTTCTCTACAAACACTGCAAGGAGTGTGGACTAGGTTCCATGAACATGAGATTACACGAAAACAAGTTGGAATAAGAAAAGGTGAAGAGCGAGACCTAGAAAAAGGCATAGCTGCTCTAATGACAGAAATGGCAGAAGAATTGAACACATATTTTGGTTCTGTCTTCACAAAAGAGGACACAAATAATTTCCCAGAAATATTAGGGAACCAAGGGTCTAGCGAAAGGGAGGAATTGAGGGAAATCTGTATTAATAAAAAAAAATGGTGCTAGAGAAGGTAATGGGGTTAAAGGCTGAAAAATCCCCAGGGCCTGATAATCTATACCCCAGAGCACTAAAGGAAGTAGCCCTGGAAATATTGGATGCATTGGTGGTCATCTTCCAAAATTATATAGACTCTGGAGCAGTTCCTACAGATTGGCGGGTGGCAAATGCAACCCCACTATTTAGAAAAGAAGGGAGTGAAAAACAGAGAATTACAGACCAGTTAGACTAACATCAGTAGTGGGGAAAATGCTAGAGTCTATTATAAAAGATGTGGCAACAGAGCACTTGGAAAGCATTAATGGGATTAGACAAAAGTCAGCATGGGTTTATGAAAAGGAAATCATGCTTAACAAATCTACTGGAGTTTTTTGAGGATGCAACTAGTGGAATAGATAAGGGAGGACCAGTGGATGTGGTGTATTTGGATTTCAAGAAGGCTTTTGATAAGGTCCCACAGAAGAAGCTAATGGGCAAAATTAAAGCACATGGGATTGGGGTAATATACTGGCATGGATTGAGAATCGGTTGACAGACTGGAAACAGAGAACGGGAATAAATGGGTCTTTTTCCGGGTGGCAGGTGGTGACTAGTGGTGTACTGCAGAGATCAGTGCTTGGGCCCCAGCTATTCATGATATATATAAATGACTTGGATGAAGGAATCAAATGCAATATTTCCAAGTTTGCTGACGACACAAAACTGGGTGGGGTTGTGAGTTGTGAAGAAGATGCAAGGAGGCTTTAGGGTGATTTAGACAAGTTGTGTGTGTGGGCAAAGACAGATGCAGTATAACGTGGATAAATGTGAAGCTATATGCTTCAGTGTGAAAGCAGAAAGGCAGAGTATTATTTAAATGGTGATATATTGGGAAATGTGGATGTACAAAGGGATCTGGGTGTCCTTGTACACCAGTCAATGAAAGTAAATGGACAGGTGCAGCAAGCAATTAGGAAGGCAAATGGTATGCTTGCCTTCATTGCAAGAGGATTTGAGTTCAGAAGTAGGGATATCTTACTGCAGTTATACAGGGCCTTGGTGAGAACCCAGCTGGAGTATTGCATGCAGTTTTGGTCTCCCTGCCTAAGAAAGGATATACTTGCCATAGAGGGAGTGTAGCGAAGGTTCACTAGGATGATACCGGGGATGGCAGAACTGTCGTATGAGGAGAGATTTGTTCGATTGGGCCTGTATTCACTAGCTTAGAAGAATGAGAGGGGATCTGATTGAAACGTATAAAATTCTAACAGGGATAGACAGACTAGATGCAGGGAGGATGTTTCCCCTGGTTGGGGAGTCTAGAACTAGGGGCCACAGTCTCAGGTTACAGGGCAGGTCATTTGGGACTGAGATGAGGAAAACTTTCTTCACTCAGAGGGTGGTCAACCTGTGGAATTCTCTACCACGAGAAGGCTGTGGAGGCCGGGTCACTGAATAAATTCAAGAAAGAAATTGAAAATTTTTTGGATATTAGGGGCATCAAGGGGTATGGAGAGAAAGCGGGAATATGGCATTGAGATAGAGGATCAGCCATGATCATAATGGCGCAGCAGACTCGAAGGGTCCAATGGCCTACTCCAGCTCCTAGTTTCTATGCGTGCAGGGGCAGAACATGGCAGTAAAAAATTACTTGTATACATTCCCCATGATTTGCCCACTATATGCATTGGTTTATCTCCTCCACTTGTAATACTCAGTCCTTTATGTATAATCTAAAATGAAAAGGAAAGTTAAATGGTCATTGAAAAATATACAATCAATAAACTAGTTTGGTTTATTTTTAAATGTATTTCCATCCATTGTGTTATCTCTACTTTTTAGCCTATTTCGATCCCTTCCCCCCACCCCACTCCCACTAGGACTATCTGTACCTTGCTCGTCCTGCTTCCTACCCTTAATGTCACCTATTAGCACATTTCTTAGCTAATATCATCACCGTCAACACCTTTGTCCTTTTGTCTATGACATCTTTTGGCTATCTCCACCTATCACTGGCTCTCTATCCAGCTCTACCTGTCCCACCCCTCCTTAAACCAGCTTATATTTCACCTCTGTTCTATTTTTCCTTAGTTCTGTTGAAGAGTCATACGGACTCGAAACGTTAACTGTATTCCTCTCCGCAGGTGCTGTCAGACCTGCTGAGCTTTTCCAGGTATTTTTATTTTTGTTTTTGTTTTGGATTTCCAGCATCCGCAGTTTTTTGCTTTTAACCAGTTTGGATACTATGTGAGGTTTTGGCAGTTGTATTACAGCACAAATGAAAGATTATCTGCCAGCTACTTTGTACTTTTGGATTTTAACAAGGTGCTATTTACTTATCAAACATGTTTGTTATTGCAATCAGTGTTGAATAGTGAAAGTTGTAAACCAGTTAGAGGTAACAAAAACAGAAAATGCTGGAAATACTCAGCAGGTCAGGCAGCATCTGCGGAGTGAGAAAAAGAGTTAATGTTGTAAGTGGATGAAATATCAACGACCTGAAACATTAACTCTGTTTTTTCTTTCCACAGTTGCTGCCTCACCTGCTGAATATTTGCAGCATTTTTTCTTTTTATTTCAAATTTCCAGCATCTGCAGTATTCTGCTTTTTGACCAGTTGGAGGTAATTAAGTATAATCAGTGACAAGGTGCAAACTATTCACTTAACACCTGTCTACAGGAAAAGTTCAGCTTGCTTAATATGCTTTGTTAAGGATGGACTATATTGTAAATGGAAAATGCTTTAGCAGTTTGTGGCTATTTAAACAATTGCCTCATTTAAACATGGGCAGTTTAGGCGGTGGAAACTGTACTACAATAATGAGAGGAATGCAAAGAAATGAGGACATTAAAAGATGCAAAGGGTCTTGAAATTTAAGATGAAAACTAGATACTAAATATTCTGAAAGATTAATTTAATCAAGAACAATATTCTATACCTCCATCCAAAGTTTGCGAATTAAACTGCATTTTTGGATGGTTCCCAGCGCAGCGCAGTTGTACAGAGGAAGTGTGCACTTATGGCCAATTGCCGTGCAAACCTTTACCTGGGAACTTCCCAGAGGGATTCCCCAGCGCAACTTTGGGGTACCCCCCAAATCCAATGCTGGGGAGCACAAAAGTTACAGGCCTATGAGACATGGTAATTATTATGAGGGACTATTGACTCTGTATGGATGTATGGACACTGCGGTACCAGTAGGCTTGAGGCAGATTAATTCACTGTCTGCCTTCAAATAGGGTGACAATACAGAGACAGACAACTACAGATCCATTAGCCTTAATTTAACTCCATGTAAAAAAATAGAATTGATATCACGAGAAAATTTCAGGTATTTGCGTGGAACAGTGATTTAATAAACACCAATCAAGTTAGCTTTAGATGGGGAAGACCCTGTCTGATCAAGATCCTTAAGGAAGTAACAACCCACCTCTAACGGTGGTGCACATTGTGATGTTCTGTACTTAGGCTTCCAAACAATATTTGATAAAGTTCAGCTCTGTGGGGATTAACAGCAAAATGTGGTTATAGGTAAGAAATTGATTGACTGGTATAAAACACCAGGCACTGATCAGAGAGGTAATACCAGAGTGGGGAAAATATACTGATTATGGTGCCCCAGAACTCAATATTAGGATCACTGTTGTGTCCAACTTGGAACCAACTTGGATGCAGAAACAAGAAATTTAATTGGTCAAATTTTCAGATGGTACCAAAGTCAAGAGAGATAGTAGCAGTCCAAAAATGATGGAATTGGCTAAGCAAAATATCTGAACGCGCTGAACAAAGGCAGATAAAATGTAATGAAGAGGAGTCTAAAGCATTTCACAAAGGAAGGATAACTGCGACACATGTTCCCCATGAATTGTGTTAAAATAGCTAAAGATGAGGATGAAAGAAACCGAGAAGTCTTACTAGATTCAACATTTAAAATGTCTAAGTAATGCAGAGCAACAATCAACAAAGCCACTGACTTCTTGTGACCTAGACCATGATAAAAGAAGTTAAACAAAGCAACTGTTTTAGCGACAGGACAAGCTGTTCTAAGTAAGCTATTTGTAGTAGCCTCCGGTGAACAGTGATTTATTTTCTAGATGGTCACATTTGTATTTCTCATCACGGTGTGAGGCAAAACTGCAATCAACACAAAAGTAATTGGCATATTTTAGATATAGAACCAGTGGAAACAATCAGCGGAACAGAATGCATAGTATATGGAAAATAAATTAGAGAATTCTCAAGGTTTGAAATATTTCAAATTAAAAGGGCCACTTTCTTTATGAAAATATGCTTGGCCTTGGCCAACTTTTTTTAATTTAACAGGAAATCATTTTTTATTATAATGAATTTACATACAAATGTGTGATGTGAGTGATTTAAGTTGTGGAAATGCATTCTTTTGATTTGCTTTCAAATGCTGCTTTTCTGAATGGATCTCCCTGTGGCCTCTCCCACCGCATCACTTCTCGTTCATGCCCTCCTGCACTGGCGACCTCATCTCCTGCTGGGGACAATCACCATTTGGTATCTTCCATAAATAGTCTTTATTCACATGTGAGCTTACAAGATGGGCATAAGCAGGATATTCAATCAGTATCACAACCAAACCAGTGTCTGGTCTCATCAAGCACCCACAACTGCACTTCTATCACTGGTCCCCGAAGACTGATCAGTGCCTGGATTTTTACTCAAGGCTTGGGAACTGGAAAGGAAGGGTTAGTTCTGGTTCTGCCATCGCATGGCATGCTTTAGACATGTCCACCTAGATTTTCAAATCTTCAGCCAGTTAAAGGTCAGGAGTAGGGGTGGGGGGTGTGTGGGGGGGGGGGGGGGTGTGGGTAGTCGGGGTGGGTGGGTGCGAGGTTGAATCATCAGGTGAATCATCACTCCTCACTCACACCCTGAGTCTACCACGCCCAAGTCAAAGTGGGCTGTCACATTGATGACTGGACATTGCATTCGGCAGAGGAACAGGGTCTTAATAGGCCAATTAATTAACAATAATTGAATTCAATTTCAATTCAAAGGTTTATTTATTTAAAAAATCAACTTCCATAGTGGCCAACAGCCAAATCGAGGCAAGCTTTACAATGAAGCATTCCAAGCAAAATACAAAATGAAAAAATGGCAGAAAGAACTGAGTGGAATAATATACTGATCATTAGGTAGCTGTCATAATAATAGCAAAATACTGCCGATGCTTGAAATCTGAAATCAAAACAGAAAGTTCTGGAAATACTCAGCAGGTCTTGCAGTATATTATGGGGAGAAAAACAGAGTTAACCTCTCCAGTCAAAAATGACTCTACTTCAGAACTCCAATATTCTGAAGAAGTCATATTTGAATCCAAACGTTGGACTAAATTTTTTGCCATTGAGAAGAGCCTCTACGTTGTGGCAAAATGGCGGAAGTGCCCAAAAATCTGAAGTCCTGCCCTGAACACGATGGGCGGAATCATCCCAGATTTGCACTAAGTGCAGTAGCAGGCAGGAAAAACGACGTTTCATGCTTTCCATGCCATATTATCCCAAACCCACCGCATTAATTATGTATTCCCGGGATACACGCTGTTTCAATGGTGGGTGGGCTCCATTTTGCCTGCCACATCGTCACCTTGCTGCTTCATCACGTCAGGCATCACATTTAAAGTACAGCCCTGCTTAGTGCTTCCAGCCCAGGACTGCAACAAAGAAGACATGGCCCCAAAAGGCAAGAAGACTGCAGCCCCCAAGCACCTTTTGGAAGTCCGCTGTGATGTTCCCTACTCCGCGCTGGCTGCAAGAGGGGAAGCAACATTACCACTCTGGCTTGGTAGGCAATGGCAGTGGTGATCAGTGCCAATGTTGCACAGAAGAGGTTGGCCATCCAATGTAGATAGAGGATGAATGATCTCATCCATGCAGCCAGGGTATGGCAACCATCTCATCACTCTAAACTTACACTCACAAGTCCATCACACATTCACTGGCATCTCACTCACTGCCAGCTCAAGGAACATCACCACCCGTTCTCACACACACACCCTCACATGGCCATCTGGCTTCATCTCCTCTAGAGACTGCCTCCTCAGCCCTCACCATCTTCAGCCAACTTGTACAGATCAACATGTGCCCCCACACATACCCTGGGTTACCATCCTTCTCCAGTATAGCCCTTGTCCTGCAGCCTCTTCCCTTGCCTGAGGCCACCTCTCCCCCTTCTCCAAGCAAGCCCTAACCCTGCAGCCATTGAAAAGCCACCCACATATGGCTGATCTGGTAGGTTGAGACCTGCCCATGAGCCCCCTAAAAGTGATATGGTGCTATCTGTGAAGCCTGGCGCTGATAACCGCAAGTGCTGCCCGAAGCAAGGTCAGCAAACAAACCTTGAAGTCGCAAATGAGGCGCAGCCCACCAAGTGCACGCCTTATATATGCTGTTGTAAAAAACATCGGGGTGTTTCACCACTGACGTGGGCGGACGATCCAGCGGGGGTTGGGGTGACGATTCCGGTGGGTTGGCCTAATAATGATGTATTACAATGATATTCCCGACGTCCGATGGGGAATGTGGCCCACCTTTGACGGGCTGAGCGGATGATCGCAAACTGGTTTCATGCCGTAGTGAAACCAATTGCACCACATTGTCCGCTCATGCCACAGAACACACCCAACGTCAGTGGGCACAGAAAATCGCAGCCAATACTTCCCATTTTTACATGGGCAGGAATGGGGGCAGTTTGTGTTTCGTGCATGTGCCTTTCATGGGGGCAGCTGGCCATTTAAATCATCAACTGCCTCTACTGAAGTCAGCTTTTGGTCACCCAGGAATGTGAAATCCAAATTGTAGAGAGTAGACCTGGTAAGAGCAGGAGTGAACTTTGTGCATTTCTTTGGATCGCCAGGTTACTCCTTTGGCGAGGTATGGTATCCCTTTGGATATGGTCCCAGGACATCATTGGGGGAGGTCAGGTGCCCTTTGGGAGAGGTCAGGCGACCTTTGGGGGATGTAAGATGGCACAAAAGTAGGCATACATGTCAGTAAAAAGTGCATAAATTCAATAACTGTCATAATAACAGGTCATCAGACCTGTCAAAATTAACTGTCAAAACTGTCAAAAGCACCTGTCAAGACAACCTGTCAAAAGTATCAAGGGGATCTATCGGGGGACCTGTCAAGTGAGCTTGTCAAAAATGTCAAGAGGAACTGTCAAAAGCACCTATCAAAGGGAGCTGTCAAGCTGTCAATGCATTTAAAAGTCTTGCCTGTAAGTCTTTCAAAAAAATGCCTGGAATGTTAAAAAAAAACATTGTTTGCTATTTCACTCTGTTGTTGACATAAGCCTGAGGGCTTCCATGACTGGATTACTGCTGCATGACAGGTTTCACAACCATTGATTATCACAGTAGGGTGCCTGCCATTTCATGGCTGCAAGTGGTTATAGGTCCTTTAAAGTAGGGCTATGAATTCCAATGCTTGTTGTTATAAGGGATTGTGCACAAATGAAATGTTTGTTGTTATAAGGCTTTAAGTTGTTGAAGGGATGTAAATGTAGTAAATGGTTTTTATAAATGAGTGTTTTTTTTCAATATAATGAAATCTGTAATAGACAATTAGTACTTTATTTTATAGAACTTTATTTTATCTCATCTCTGTATGGTTTCTGCGGTCTGCCCTTGGTACGTACTGGGTGAGTTAGCATGGTAGGTGTAAGGGTAAGGGAGGGTGCAGGACATTGGTTGGCACGAGCTGGTACTCAAAGGGCCATTGTGGTGGGCAGAGGGGCATGGGTTAGCATTTGGGTATGAGGGGCCATAGGGTGGGTACAGGGCATAGATTGGCAAAGAGGATATGAGGGGTTATGGGGCGGTTACAGGACACGAGGTGGCATGGGTTGGGCATAGGGATTGTGTCGGGGGGCGGGAGCAGTGTGAAAGCTGGAGGAATGTTTCGTGCTTTATTCCTTTAAAAAAAATTTTGGATACAGTGCCGGATGCCAAGACATGCCTTTTGCCCAGGCCCGCCTCTGCACCCAGCATCCTCCTCACCACAACAGGGCATCCTGCCCCGACTTCTAATCCAACCTGACTATTTTTAAGTCAGGTTGAGGGTGCCGGGAAATCTCCCGACTCTGCAAATCGACTTGTGGATGAAAATCTGGGCCATTTACTTGGTTTCTCTCTGCACAGATGCTGCTAGACTTGCTATTTCCAGCACTTTCTGTTTTAGTGAGCAACCAATCTATCCCCGAGCCACCCTGCTTCAAAATAGCTCGTGGTTGGGATTGTGGCAGGGAGCTGGAATGCAGACTGACAGTGCCAAATTGTGTTCCTACCTGCCTCCAATCTAGACACCGACCCTTTTAAAAATCCAGCCCCTGGAGTCTGACTTTAGCAAATATCTCTCCTAAAACTGCAGTGTTCTTACCTGACATTGAAATCAATATTGAGCAGCAATACGATCTGAGGATCACTGGTCTTTACAGCTCTGTTATTCACTGCTGAGTCATGATGTGATCCCAAATAGTACCCTTTTGAGTGTCTGAAAGAGGAACAGACGCTTGCTTTTTTCCCCAAAGGGTAGGAATCAACAATCAACAGGAATTTTACCACGGATTATTTGCATATATTCAAGGAATCTGTATCAAGGTTAGTATCAGCACAGACTTGCAAGCAGATTGCGCTCCTCTATGCCTTCACAGTTTGATGCATGGAATAAACAAGCCCAAAAAGAGAGGGCACAGAAGCTAGACAAAATTAAATAGTCTCAGATGGTGAACGCACAAACAAGAGAATCCAAATGATTGACAGAAAATCCTTCACATGACCATTATAATCAAACACAAACCTCCAAAACCAAGCAAAACGGACACTACATGAAAATTGAAAAGCTATAATCCCAAATGAAAGCATTCAATTCTTGTAGCAAGCAAATAGGGAAATCTGTGATTTTTAGAAGACAATCCAATCTTACCGTGTGCATCTTTCAACCTGATTAGAAATTGCACAATTTACTATGGTTACCAATAGCCCAGTTTCAGAGTACATTGTATGAAGATTTTATAAATGGAAATCATACACAAGGGGTGCAGTTTTTAAATACTACAAGTTGTTGTTCCTGTAGAGAGAAATAGCTGTGAGAAATCCTTTCCCTGTGAATGACATTGAGCAAGACAGAGTAAACGTGTTCAGGAGATACCTAGATGCATTTCTGGAGAATGCAGAAGCTCAAAGTTATAGTAAGATGCCAGTAGGTGGATGAAAACCGATGAGGGTGTAATATAGATATTACAGAAATATCAGACTTTTTGTCTTCACTGCCTGGGTGTTAAACATTGCCGCAACAGTGTACAGCAATGAACATCTGGCTGGGAGGGTTACACATTCCTTACAGAAAGGAATGGATTTTCCTTCCATTCACTTCAAGAGGAGGAAAATCAGAGGGTTTTGTTACTGATGTTTCATCCTTCTTGGCAGATTTTTCTTTCTGCATTTTACACAAACAATACTTAATGCCCAGGTGGAAAAAAATGAATAATGATCTTATGTTTAAAATTAGGGCAGGACTGCAAGTAAAAGTTCTTGATTAAAAAATATTCCAGGAAGGCAGTGTAGGTTAAAAAGGAAGCATGGCAGATTGTGTCCATGTATTTAAAAAGAATCGAGGGACGGGACGGCAGAGGCATTAGTACACTCATTAGAAAAAAAAGTTTAGTGCCAGAAGGCTGGCAGATAGCCAACATTATACTAATACTTAAAAAGGGAGAGAGGATGTCCAATGAACTGTAGACCAGTCAGCATAGCATGGAATGCTGTGAACAGTTCTTACTGTCACCATGTTGGAAAAAGATTGTAGAGGCACTTGCAAAACAGTTTTAAAAGGATGATACCAGGAAGTCAAAGTTATATATATATCATTGAAGGCTTAACAAGCAGGCCTTCTTTTCTTTTGAAAAGAGAACGCTAAGGGCTGACCTAGAGGTCTTTAAAATTTTGAAACATTTTGATAGAGTAGATAGAATGTAGATAGAATGTGGGAAAGAGCAAAACTAACGGTCATCAATATAAGATTGTCACCAAAAAACTAAATAGAGAATTCAGAAGAAACTTCTTTGTATAGTGAGTAGCGAGTTCATAGAATTTGCTAACACAGAGAGTGGTTGAGGAAAGTAATATCGATGCACTTAATTGGAGGATAGCTTAACCTTTGGGAGAGTAGGAAATAGAGGATTATGCTGATAGAGATTGGTGGGGGAAGGTATGCTAATTGTATATTACTATCAAACCTGGTTCAACGCAGGAAAGCATGTCAGGAGAGCACCAGGCATACCTGAAAATGAGGTGACAGCCTGGTGAAGCTACAACGCAGGACTACATACATGCTAAACAGCAGAAAAATGTGATCGGCAGAGCAAAGTAATCCCACAACCAATGGATTAATTCAAAGTTCTGCGGTCATGCCACAACCAGGCATGAATGGTGGTGGACAATTAAACAATTAGCTGGAGGAATAGGATCCATAAACATCCTCAAAAAGGGGGAGCTCAACACATCAGATTAAGATAAGCTGAAACATTTGCAACCATCTTCAGCCAGAAGGGCTGAGTGGATGATCCACTCCTCCTCCTCCTGAGGTCCTCAGCATCACAGACCTCAATCTTCAGCCAATTTGATTCACTCCAAGTGATATCAAAAAATGGCTGAACACACTGGATGCAGCAAAGGCCCTGACAACAGCCTGGCTGTAGTACTGAAGACCTATGCTCCAGAACAAGCCAGGAACCTAGCCAAGCTTTTCCAGTACAGCTACAATATTGGCATTTAGTCAACAATGTGGTAATACTCACTATCATTTGCAACTCCTTGGACAATAAAGCAGTCCGTGTCCGTATGCAGCAAAACCTGGACAACATTCGGATTGGGCTGATATGTGGAAAGTAACATTCTTGTCGTGCAAGTGCCAGACAATGACCATCTCCAGCAAGAAAGAATCTAACCATCTCCCACCATCAACATCCTGGGGGTACCATTGACCAGAAACCTAACTGGACCAGCCATATAAATACTGTGGCTTTCTCAACTCCTGACTCTCCAAATCCTGTCTATCACCTACAGGTCAAATGTGTGATGAAACACTCTCCACTTGCCTGGAAGAGTGCAGCTTCAATAAACTCTAGATACTCAACAACACGGAGGACAAAGCCGGCTGCTTGATCAGCACCACATCCACCAGCTTAAACATTCACTCCCTCCACCAGCGGTGCACAGTGGCAGCAGTATGTGCCATATACAAGTTCCACTTCAGCAACTCAACAAGCCTCCTTCAACAATACTTTGCAAACCCACAACCTCTAACATTTAGAAAGACAAGGGCAGCAGTTACATGGGAACAGTATCATCTGCAAGTTCCCACCTAAACCACACACCTTCCTGACTTTGAACTATATCACCATTCCTTCACAGTCGCTGGATCTCCCGTCCTAACAGCACTACGACCATACCTGTGCCATATTAACGACAGTTTAAGGTCATTCATGCCTGCTCAAGGTTAATTAAGGATGGGCAACAAATGTTGGCCTTGCCAGTGACACTCACATCTCATAAATGAATAAAACAAATTAGTTGGGTGTTTAATTGTATTCAGGAGGTGCGCAATAACTGGGGAACATAGGAACAGGCTATAACTGTCGTTGTCGGATTAGAGGTACAAGATATGAAATATGTGTCTCTGTAAATAAAAACTTGTACGTATATAAAGACCAGGCTCCAATTCTATCCTTGCCTGGCTATCTGAATTATAATAGGATAGGAGGAGGCTTAAGTGGAGTGTAAACAATGGCACGGATTGCTTGGGCTGAATGTTTAGTTTCTGTGCTATATATTCTGTGTAAATTTAGTAACTCTATTAATCAAAGATTCCTTAACAATACTAGAACATAAGGATGATACAGATGGTACGGTACAAGTAGGGAACTGTTACTCTAATGAGAGTTCATTATAGACCACCAAATAGTGGAAATTATTCTGAGGAACATATTAAAGAAATATTTAGAGTCAACAGAATCATAATCGTGGGTGACTTTAATTATTCAAAGGTACATTGGCATAAAAGTAATTTAACTAGCAAATTCAGGAAGGTTTTCTGCAGCATGTCTAGCAATTAGATTAAATTGATTTTAGTGCAAAAAAAGGAGAGAGTGCTGCATCTCATGCTAATAAATTAACTGTTGAAAATAGGTAAGGAGAATTTCTCTGGAGCAGCAACCATAATTAAGTTTGATATGGAAAAGTCAAAGATAAGGTACATCATTGAAAATAAAACACATTTTAGTGAGCTAAGAGGGGAGCTAGCCCAGTAAAATCACAACAAAAAATGGCAGATAAGGCAGATCAAACAGGATATGATTAGGATAATAATAGACATATACCCACAGAGTGATGAGAGTGCAGCAAAATTGAAGATCCTTGGATAAGTAGAGAAATTAAAATTTAAATGAGACTTAAAGGAGAGGCATATGAAAAATCTAGGCCAAATAATTCAAAACCAAATCAAGCATAATGAAGAAAATGTAAATGAGAAACAAAGAAAAATGGAAAGAATGACTATCAGGAACACGGGGGAAATAAGTGTCAGATTTTCTAAGCATACACAAAAGTTTAATAACTGGTCAATTGGAGACTAAACAGGACTCTACGTACTTTAGAAAGCATAATTTTATGAATGAAGGTACAGGTTATCAAGTCTTTTAGGGCATAAAATGTGCTACCAAAAACATTGGTTGAAACAAGTTGTATGACAGTTTTTAAAAAGGTAGTTAATAAATATTTGAAAAAGAAAATAAGAGCATGGGGAAATGGGACTAAATTGATAACTAATGACGGCAGAGAGAACAGGGAAGAACAGTTTACTGAGTCAATCTGTAGTAGCGAATAGCAGCCAGAAGTTATCTTTGCATTCCAGGATGTTCCTGGAGTAGTGAATGGTCTTGACAGCAGAATGAATCTCGATCGTGCTTGATGCGGTCTAGCTTGATGTGACAATTGATAGCTAAACAAGTTGTGCAGCACTTGAAGCTGAGGGAGCAAAGATGGGGATCACACCAGAAGGAGCAACTAGGCTGGGAGACAGTAAGGGTTTTATTGAGGACAAAGGCATCAAAGGCAGAGCTAAAGGATTGATTCAGCAGATCAACAGCTGTAGAAGTATTGTGGTGAACGGAGGGTCAAAGCTAGGACAGTTGGGAATGGCATATTAAAAGGACAGTTGCAAGTGACTTTGAGGAGAGTTTTCTGGGGCTGAAGCAGATGGAATGGTGTTTGAAGAGGGTAGGGTTGCAAGTATTGAGATGTCCAAGAAAGTGATCAACAATGGATTTATCTCATTGAGATGATGGGAGTAAAGAGGTCATGTCACATAGCAAGGTTGAGGGGATGAATTTGAATATGGGCAGGAGAGTTTATGCAGAGGGAGCATTAAGAATGAACAGTGAAATGAGAGGAGAGAAAACAAGTTGATCTGAGATGGAAACTGAAATTATTGAACTTGAGGGATTTGAGGGAAGAAAAGGAGGATATTTCAGTGAGAAAGTTAGTGTGAGGCTCTAGAAGACCGATTGAAAATATTTCAACATGTACAAATATAACATCCCCCATAAACAATAAATAAATATATATATATATATATTTGTTAAAAATAATAAGAATTGATATTGATTTGGTCTTGAATCATATTTGAATAGGCCATGCAGCAAGTCCTCACACTATAGCAACTGGAATAATCTGCATTTCTATATGTGTGGGATGGGTCATTTCCCCACAGGACTTTCTCTGTAAAAATACTAAGTTAATGCTAAATAATAAATGATTTTGTGATTTAGATTTATAATCACTGGGAATTGAATCAAGATGGCTAAATTCTTCTCAGTTAGGATCCTTAAGGATATTAGCCCCTAATGTGATGTAATAAAATTTTCATAGCCCAGTAACCACCTAATGCATTGACATAATTTTTAACTACATGGAATACTTAAATTGTAACACTGTACGTTTGAAGGTTTGGATACGAATAGGTTTATAATTTCATAAATATTAAAACAGTTTGCACCGATTACCCTCCCGTTCTACAGAGAATTTCGCTCATAATTTAAATTTCATACTTGTATAAATACAATTGCATTTGGATCTATTATGAGATTATCTACTACAATTATAGCCTTTTTTTTAAAGGAATATTTGAATGACATTATCATTTACATAGTACTGCAAGAAGTTAGATAGTTGAGAAATAAACTACTAGGAAATAGACTACTTGGTATTTGGTACAAAAATAAATGCTGTAGGTACACAGCAGATCAGTCAGCATCTGAAAAGACAGGTTGACATTTTTCATCAAAATTCTGACTAAATGTATCTACCAGAAATGTTAACCTGAAATTTCTCCCGTGACCTGCAATGTATTGGCAGAATTTTCTGTTCTAATTCCCAGCATTCACGGTTTTTTATGTGTTTTTGTTTAATCCAGGCTGTTGGTAATCTCTGAAGAAAATAAAATGGCATTCACTTCAACTTAAAATAAAATAAATGTTGGCTCACCTGTAAAATTTTTAACTGAAGAAGCTTTACTGGTGCAGTATAGTCATTTAGTACAATGATGAGTCATCTTGAGCACAATCAGAGCTAAGGTGGAAATTTCCTTTCAGAGCCTTTGGAGGTGCACTAGCAAATTTAGAGCATTAATCCTAATTTCAATTTGGAATGATAGCTGTGCAGCCAATGGTTGAAATAGGGGACGAGCAAGCTTTCTCAACCTTGGTTTCAAGGAAGTGGTAGCTACATGGAGAAAGCACAACGTCAGGCACCACAAGGCCACTGAATGGGGGCTGAAAGAATAGTCCCTGGCAATCAGGTAAATGCTGGGAGGGGATTCGGAGATGGATCATAAAAAGGGAGGAGGTTGTACTCTGGGATAGGAGAGGCCATAACTACCCTTCCACCTCCTGGCCCCAAAAAGAAAGTAAAAAAAAAGTCAAAACTCTTAGCTTTTTGGGCCTCATCCTCCCCCAGTCATCCTTCCCAGTAGGTTAGCCTAGCAGGAATGCCAATATCCCCACACAGACATCAGGCACCAGACTTGCCTGCTCAGAAGAACAGTGGAAGGAAAATAAATCTTCACTTAACTCTCCAATCAGGAACCTAACAGGGTCAGATAGGCAATAAAAACAAAATATGTTGGAAATACTCAGGCAGCATCTGTGGAGAGAAACAGAGTTAATGTTTCGGGCTGATGACCTTTCATCAGAAATTTTGATCTTATATTTGGATCAGATAGATTACCTGCTTACATTCCACCTGACTTTACTTTCAAATAATACCAGTGGAAACCATTCAATATGATTAGCTTTCTATCAGATGATTTAAGTTAAATTGACCTCTCACGTTGAAATCAGAACCGCCAGGAAGACAATGGCAACTCAACGGATAAGTCCCCATGGGCAAGTTTAACTGCATGATTGCCTGGTTTCCTCAGGATGGGCATGGTTAAAATTGTCCTTTCTGTATGTTTTACAAGAATACCTTAAGATAATCTGGCATTCAATCAGCAAAGCTGGCAAAAAACATTGATTTTTCCAATTAGTTCCCTGACCACTGAATATCTTTTGCATGCTTTGATATACACTTCTAAAGATTGGCATTAACTTTCTGTCAAGCACATGGCCATTTCCTACGATCGATATTTTTTGTGCATGTAGCCAATTGTGACACCTGTCTAAATATATTGAATTGTCACCATATTTATTCCACATTGTTAAAATATCCTTCTCATAAGAAAAGCAGGAAGGAAGGGATGAAAACAAACCGATGCCTAAAATGAATCTGAGATTATCCACCTCCCTCCATCCTCAATGTTTTATTAAAAATTCTAATGCTTTCAAAATTGCCTAAGATCACAAATGCAACTCTGACCTCATTGGAGAATGAATTCTTATCATTAATATTTCCCTTTTTAAATAATTGTAGATACTACTAGTAAAGTACCGTACCTGCAGTCAAGACCCCAGCAACTCAATGCCTCACAAACTCGCTGTTACAAAATGTTTTGATCCGCTACAATAATGATAGAACCTGGTCCGCCATGCATGAATGCTGTCACTGATGATGGCAAAGTAAAACTGTACTAGATCTGAGAAACGTTCAGCTGACAGCAAACTTTGGGTGCCCACAAAAAGAATGTAAATTATATACATAACACAGCAGAATTTATGCACTGCCCTAAATGAGTTAATTCACAGTGGCTGGATAAGGACAGGAATCCTATTGTCATAATATGCAATGAATTGATCTGCGAGGTTAAACTAAACCGTGCCTTACTATACCACAGAAAATAACCCCATTCTTAATGTGCATATATAATTGATTTAATGTCACCTGAAGACACGTCATTGCAAAATTTTACAGAATTGCTTAGTTTTATTTCTTACCATTTTCTGCATCAGACTTCCTTTCCTGTTCAGTGTCAGTGAGAGAAAGCATTGAATTCGCACGGCTCGATAGACAAGAGCTATGTTCAGATTTGATTTCTCGCATCCACAATCTTAAAGCATGATCAGGAGATGCAGCCCCTTCTGTCTCGGTATCAACATCAGAGCCTATTATCATAGGGTATCCATGCTGGGAAGGATCACACATATCTGTCTGATATCCACCACATAACACTGGTGGAGCCTCACAGAATTCCAAGGCTGAAAGAAACAAAAGGAGAGGGAGAAAAAGATAGACAGTGTGAGAATATGACACTGAGCTTATCAAAAGAATGCATCTGAAGACAGGTTAACAGGACAATATGACAAGCTGCCTTTCAACCTTTCTAACTGGAAGTCTTGGCAGACAACCTCTACAGTTCGACTGAATAAAATCAGCAATGAGTTGGCTAAGCACACACGGGCCAACATTTTAAAAGAGGTTGCCTAAAAATATTCCTTTATGAGCTGAAATATGAAATGAAGTAATTCCAGTATGTAGCATAATCATAGAATCATATAGCGCAGAAGGAGTCCATTCAGCCCATTATGCTGTGAAACAGCAGTCGTACTGACTACCTTGTGCATCACTTTTGTCTGTAACCCTGTCCTGTAAGCTGCTTAAGGCCATGCCCAAATCCTTTTTAAAATTGTTATGAAATCAGCTTCCCTCACCTTTTCGGATAGACGATTCGCAATCCCGACACTCAAGTGAAACAAATTCTCTTACTTAAACCCGAAAATCTTAACAGACCACTTCTGGTCCTGTTTTTAATTTCACCTAGGAGTTCCCCTATACATTGCTGGATCTTGAGGGTTCCTTTACTCCTCCTGGGAGCAAACCAGAGTGTGCCATAGGTCTTAGGAATCCTCTTTGATTCTCTACAGTTTCCCAGTCTGGTACTTAGACTTCCAGAACTCTCTCTATGTGAGAATTCCACTGCCTATCTCTTCCACTAATTATGCCAGGTAGATCTTTAATTCCTCATGCATTTCACAGAATCACAGAATATTTACAGTGCAGAAGGAGGCCATTCGGCCCATCGAGTCTGCACTGGCTCTGTGAAACATCATTCTACCTAATCCCACACCCCTGCCTTATCCCCGTAACCTTGCACATTCTTTCTTTTCAGATAGCCATCCATTTCCCTTTTAAATACCTCTCTCAAACCTGCCTCCAACACCCTTTCAGAAAATTTGTCCCAGACTCCAGCCATCCTCTGGGTAAAAATAATTTTCCTCACATCACTTCTGCTCCTTTTGCCCATTATTTTGAATCTGTTCTTGATGTACTCTTGAGTGGGAACAGTTTCTCACTATTTACCCTGTCCATACCCCTCAGGATCTTGAATCCCTCTATCAAGTCTCTTTTTAGTCTTCTTTTCTCCAAGGAAAACAGATCCAACCTCTCCAATCTATCCTCATAGCTACAGCTCCTCACCCCTGGAATTATTCTTGTGAATCTCCTCTGTACTCTCTCCAATGCCTTCACACCCTTCCTCAAGTATGGCGCCCAGAACTGGATGCAGTACTCCTAACTAGTGTCTTATACAAGTTTAGGGTGACTTCTTTACTCTTGTACTCAATGCCCTTATTAATAAAAACTAGGATACCATATGCTTTAACTGCTCTCTCAACATGCCCTGCCATTTTCAATGACTTATGTACAAATACCTCGAGGTCTCTTTGTTCCTGCACCTCCTTTAGAGTTTTTCCCTTTACTTTATACTGTCTCTCCATATTCTTCCTGCCAAAATGAATCAGCTCACACTTCTCTGCATTGAACTTCGTCTGCCATTTGTCTGCCCAATCCACCAATAGTCTATGTCCTTTTGAAGTTCAAGGCTATCTTCATCACAGTTGCCAATGCTTCCAATCTTTGTATCATATGCAAATTTTGAAATCATGCCCTGCACATCACAGTCTAGGTCATTAATATTTATCAAGAAGAGCAAGGGTCCCAACACTGACCCCTGGGGAACTCCACTACAGACCTTCCTCCAATCTGAAAAACATCCATTTATCTCTGTTTTTTGTCACTCAGCCAATTTCTTATCCAAGTGCCTACTTTCCCTTTTATTCTATGGGCTAGAATTTTGCTCACAAGTCTATTGTGTGGCACTGTATCAAATGTCTTTTGAAAATCCATATACACCACATCATCAGCATTGCCCTGATCAACCTTTTCTGTTGCCTCCTCAAAAAACTCCAGCAAGTTACTTAAACATGATTTTCCCTTAATGAATCCATGCTGGCTTTCCTTAATTATCTTGCACCTGTCTAAGTGACTATCGATTTTGTCCCAAAACTCTTAACAAACATTTTGGGCTTTTCATTCCGAGCATGGACCCGACTCACAATTCCTGCTTAATGGCTTCAGATCAGCAACATCCCTGACTCCTATTCACAGAATCACACAGTGCAGAAGAGGCCCTTTGGCCCATCGAGTCTGCACCGACACGTGAGAAACACCTGACCTACCTACCTAATCCCATTTACCAGCACTTGGCCCATAGCCTTGAGTGTTATGATGTGCCAAGTGCTCATCCAGGTACTTTTTAAAGGATGTGAGGCAACCCGCCTCCACCACCCTCCCAGCCAGCGCATTCCAAACTGTCACCACCCTCTGGGTAAAAAAGTTTTCCCTCACATCCCCCCTAAACCTCCTGCCCCTCACCTTGAACTTGTGTCCCCTCGTAACTGACCCTTCAACTAAGGGGAACAGCTGCTCCCTATCCACCCTGTCCATGCCCCTCATAATCTTGTACACCTTGATCAGGTTGCCCCTCAGTCTTCTCTGCTCCAACATAAACAACCCAAGTCTATCCAACCTCTCTTCATAACTTAAATATTTCATCCCAGGCAACATCCTGGTGAATCTCCTCTGCATCCCCTCCAGTGCAATCACATCCTTCCTTTAATGTGGCGACCGGAACTGCACACAATACTCCAGCTGTGGCCTCACCAAGGTTCTATACAACTCCAACATGACCTCCCTACTTTTGTAATCTACACCTCAATTGATAAAGGCAAGTGTCCCATATGCCTTTTTCACCATCCCACTAACATGCCCCTCTACCTTCAGAGATCTATGGACACACACGCCAAGGTCCCTTTGTTCCTCAGAACTTCCTAGTGTCATGCCGTTCATTGAATACTTCCTTGTAAAATTACTCCTTCCAAAGCGTATCACCTCACACTTTTCAGGGTTAAATTCCATCTGCCACCTAACTGCCCATTTGACCATCCCGTCTATATCTTCCTGTAGCCCAAGACACTCAACCTCACTGTTAACCACCCGGCCAATCTTTGTGTCATCTGCAAATTTACTAATCCTACCCCCCACATAATCATCTATGTCATTTATATAAATGATGAATAATAGGGAACCCAGCACAGATCCCTGTGGTACGCCACTGGACACTGGCTTCCAGTCACTAAAGCATCCTTCTGTCATCACTCTTTGTCTCCTACAACTAAGCCAATTTTGAATCCACCTCATCAAACTACCCTGTATCCCATTTGCATTTGCCTTCTTTATAAGCCTCCCATGTGGGACCTTGTCAAAGGCTTTGCTGAAATCCATATAAACTAAATCAACTGCACTACCCTCATCTACACACCTGGTCACCTCCTCAAAAAATTCAATCAAATTTGTTAGGCATGACCTCCCTCTGGCAAAGCTATGCTGACTATCCCTGATCAAACCTTGCCTCTCCAAGTGGAGATAGATTCTCTCCTTCAGAATTTTCTCCAATAGTTTCCCTACTACTGATGTGAGACTCACTTGCCTGTAGTTCCCTGACTTCTCTCTACAACCCTTCTTAAATAGCGGAACCACATTGGCTGTTCTCCAGTCCTCTGGCACTTCCCACCTGGCCAGAGAGGAATTAAAAATTTGGGTCAGAGCCCCTGCGATCTCCTCCCTTGCCTCCCTCAGCAGTTTGGGACACAAATCATCCGGACCTGGAGATTTGTCCACTTGTAAGCCTGCCAACACCTCCAATACCTTGCCACTTCCTGTATCAATTTGCTCAAGAACCTCGCAGTCTCTCTCCCCAAGATTGATACCTTCATCCTCATTCTCTTGGGTGAAGACGGATGTGAAGTGTTCATTCAACACTTTACCGATGTCCTCTAGCTCCACCTATAGATTGCCCCCTTGGTCCCTAATGGCCCCTACGCTTCCTGTTCTGGCTACTGGTGATACACAACTGCCTTCGCACTGCCTTCCAAGCTGACTACCTGTTTCTGCGAGAAAAACACACAGGTAAACCCAAAACAAAACAGCGGCCAGGATATTGAGGTCGGCGAGTGGGAGGCGGGGCCCGCTCGCCGACGCGTAAAATGACGTGGGATGATGTCGGGCTGAACTCCTTAATTGTTCTGCCCATGTAAAATGGTGGTGTGCCCCTGATTGGGGGCGCTGATCGGAAGTGTGCCTGTACGCGCCCCTCCTGCACTTCTCCCCCGACGGGGGGAAAATTCTTCCCAGCATCTCCCCGCATAACCTATCACCAAAGCAATGTGGCATACATGGGATGTTGCAAACAGAAATTTAAACCAACTATATTTTACCTTCAAAATTACCCTTTGATTCTGGGACCCATATGAATAATTTATGTCTAATGGAGATAATGACCCTCTTACTCGGTTTACTGGTTCCACCCAGAAACTCAATGTTTACACAGCTGTTAGCTTCTTTGATTTGGGGAACCTACATCAATAATTGAACCTTCCCTGTGTACACTGCAACTTCAAAGCATTTTCTGAGATTTCTTGAGACAAACTGGCTCCTCCAGATAGATCCAAAGTAGTCATTATAATCTTAGGTGTGAATACCTTTTACCAACATTCCAGCAACATAATAAAACTTCGGCATTGAAATGCAATTACCCCAAGTTTGCTTGAATTGCATTTTGTTCAGGGCTGTTTATCAGTTTCTCAAGCAGATATTTCCATTTGTCTACATTTAAAACTCATTTCCTAAAAATACAAGTTATACCTCTGAAATACATGAACTATGAATTTAGACATTCACAACAGAAACCTTCAGAAGGGAATGGGAGCAGGCGGCCATATAAGTTAACTCCCAGAACCTGGCCATGAGGACATGGCAGCAATGCCACTAGAAGTTCTATGATCTTGTACAGGTGGTCAAAGTCATTGAATGCACATTTAAAGGGCATTTCATGTCATCCTCCCAAGCTGTTCAGCGCACTTTACACCCATTGCTCACCTATCAAAAGTCCTTGCAGTCAGGAGTCAGGCCTAACATTCACACACTCCACCCCACCGGTGCACTCTGTCCAATGATAGCATCCTCATACTCAGCTCTCACTACATCCACATACCCGCCACTATTCAGTTATGGTAATAATTTCAACCAGGCATAGTATAACACAAACACTGACATTCTCACTCTTAGAGGACAACGTGTTGTATAATCAAAGACAGCAGAGCAGAATCAATGGATAGGCACATGTACAACTCGTGAGCTCTTTGGAGGAGATGGTACTGTGCATCATAGTACTGGCTGTGACAGAGTCCATTGCATTTGGTGTCACCAAAACACTGAGGATGATGTTATGTTGCCTTATGCCCATCTCAAATCCCACTTCACCTTCAACCTGCTCCTTGGTGTGGAGTACAAGCAGCTGATGATTTGACCATAGATCTCTTGCTTTCTACTCCACTCTACCTCTGTCCTTCACCCCAACCTCCCCTTCTGATTTCCTGCTGTCAGGCATCCAGGAACTGTGGCTTGCCCATCCACAACAGCCCAAGGAGGAAGAGAGCGAGCAACAGCATAGCACTGATGAAGAGACTCCATCGCTTGATCTGACACTCACAGCCACCAGCTCAGTTACTGGCACAACATATACCTTGGAAATGACACGAAAATTGGGATGAGCACGTGGTGAGTCACTGGGCAGGAGTGGGCTACAACCATGCCGGGGAAAGGACAACTGATGTGTCAGCTTACCGGAGGTTAAGGTCACAGACAAGCTAGTGCTGCTACAGAGGAATCAGATGAGGATTCCAATGGGGAGGCCGACAAGTGAATGTTGATGAGCATGCGTACCGAGATACTCAGAGACTCTCTTGTCACTGTCAAGGAGCATGAAGAAGCTCAGCTCAAAATGTAGCAAAGGGCTTCATGCAGAGCTTGGAGCCCATCTATTCCACCATGGAAGTGGTGCCAAGCTCCATGACAACACCAGACGACCCAGCCATGACATAACATCTTGTAATTTATGTTAGACTAAAGTCATGAGATCCATGCTTGCTGCCACACACATTTAGACTGCTGCCAACACCGCTGCAGATCTCAGTGCTCAAAGGTTCATGTAGGCTTGCACAATAGTCAACCAATCTGTCTCCAATAGATCACTAAGGTTGCTGAGGGGCTGCTACGAGGGAGTATTAGTGGTATCATGGAGCATGCATCTGCTGGCCATTCACAGGGTGACAGCATGCTCCCACCAATGCCACTCTGCCAGTGCCCTTGTTGGTGTCCCTCAACCAGCTAGCCTAGACAGCAGCCCCCCATATCAAGATGGTGCCATCTGAAATGCACCTTCAAGGCTCAGAACTGCTCAAGAGTCTCCTACAAGGCCATCTGCAACCTCCCCCATTGAAAGTCAGTATGCTACAGCCATTGGGGTAGCACTGTGTAAGAACATGAGGCCAAAGATACCCACAAGACTTGCATTAAGTGAATGCACAAGGGTGAATAGTTAATTTCTGTTAGTAATACTGTTGGATAAAGATGTTATGGGAAAGCTTTTGTTAATATTATTCGCAGGAGCTTAGCCAAGTGGACACTGTGATGGGGCGGCACAGACAGATGGATGTAAGCCGGGGTATTGTGAAGCCATGGTGGTGAAGGGATGACCTCTTAAAGGAAGTGGGGTCTGAGTCAGCGCTTACAGAAATCCGTCCAGAGTCGAAGGACCCTGGATGCCTCCTCCTTGCCTCCACCTCTTCCTTCTCCTTCTCCTCTTCCTCCATTCCCCGAACTGACCTCCGTACGACTGGTGGTAATGATTGTGCCATCATGACAATGATGTTGTGGAGGATGCAGCCTAATCTTTAATATGTACTCCATAGAGTACTGTAGTCCAGCAGTCCAGGCAGTGGAATTGTTGCTTAAGCAGGTCAATGGCCTGTCCCTCTATGTTTCTGGTTTTCATGGTACACCCGTTCTCTGGCATAATCGGGTGGCACAGCAGAGGTCTTCAGATGAGTAGAGGGGATATCTCTTGTTTCTAAGCAGCCACCCTTTGGTTCATCTTGGTGGTACCAAGATAGAGGATAAAGACATCTTGGCAGCTGCCAAGGTAACAGGCATTCACTGACATTATGGTTGCACATGGTTGCACACCAACAGTACATTGATGAAATTGATGAAATCTTTGTTGTTCTTGTACCTCTTCACATTGACATGGGGACCCACAGAGCCATGTGTGTGCAGTCGATGGCCCCTGCAGCATTGGAAATCTCACTACCCTGGCAAAGCTATGTGCCCATTCAACCATCTTCTCTCTGCTTTAGAGGGAAACAATAAATTTGCCTTTCCCCTCATACAGGGTCTCCATTGCGGTGTTGGATGGTGAACTGTGATGTGTTAGCTGTGTAACCTGCTGCTGCCTGGAAGGATTCACTGGTGTAAAAGTTTAAAGCAATGGTGACCTTGATGGCCATTGGGAGCACCTCAGCCCAGTGTGAGGCTGCAGGTCCTGTTGGAAGAGGTGGCACAGTTCTGTAACTGCTTCCTTCATGAATCTGAGGCACTCTCACAAAATGCTCCTGGCCGAGGTGGAGGTTTGAGATGAGCTCCCTGAAAACCCAAGATGGTTAGGGACTACTATGGAGAACTCTCCTCCACCTCATGTTGTGCAGAGCCTCTCCTCTCAGGACCATCACCCCCATTTGCCTATCATGTTACAGACCAAGAGGCTCTGCAACTACAGCCCCCATAATTACTGCAAACTTGGGAGCTTGAATTTTACACTGGGGGTGGGGTTCCCGTCTCCCCCACTCACAGGTGGAGTCTGGACTGTGAGGTAAGTCTGGGGTCTCACTGTTGACAAGCAGATAGGCCTCGGAAAGTGGGGCAGGGAATGACAGGTCAAGGGGGAGAGCATGGGAAGAGTAAATGCCTGGGGCTTCAATGGCCTGAGGGGGTCTGAAAAGGAGGCGCCCCCACCTCAATTGTCCAGTCACCAGTCCACCAGGTTTCACCTGGTGGGCTGGACACATGGTGCTAGCCTCCCTTGCCATTGATAAAATCCCAGCGGTGGCAGGAGAAGCCCTTAAGTGACCATTAGCCTTAACTAGCACTTAATTGGCCACAAGGGCCTCTATAGGTCCACAGGCAATACAATTACAGTGGGGGCAGGTCGGCGATGGGTTCAGCACCACTTCTATGGTGTCCACTTTTATGAACATCTCCATCTGCCATCTCGCTGCTGAGGATGCCATAGTGTCCAGCCATAGTGTCAACAGGTAACCAAATCCTTTGTCCTCCCTGAATGGATGTACCAACTCATAATAGCAACTCCACAAACACTCCACAGTACACTCACAAACTTTGCAATAGCAAAAGTAAATCAATAGTTCCTCAATTGCCAGTTAGATGGCTGTTTTTTTAAATAGCACAAGTGTGGGCAGTCACTCTTGAGGCTGACCACACGATTAGCACAGGCATTCACTGGACCTGCTGAGTCCAAGTTTCAAAATCATAAACAGAGTGCTCATTGATGTCACGATCTGACCACTATTGGATGCTTCCAGCTCATGCATGACACATCCCTCACCAGTGTCCTTCACAGCGCAGAGTGCTGTGCGGGCCATACCGCAAATGACCGGAAACGCTGTGCTCATCAATCTCTGCTATCGCACCTTCTGTAGTGTCAGCACTAACAGCACAAAGAAGCCCAATTTTATGTCCTAGATGTTCTTTTTATTTTTAAAATCAAATTCATAATTCACTTTATTTTCAAGGGCTTTCCAGCATTGCAATAAGCAAATCCATTTCAGATGGGATGTCTTCATAGGTGCACCTTTGATGATGGGATGATGGGTGAAGTGGTCAGTCCTTGAGAGGCAGGTTTTGCCACAAGTGCTGCTCATGAAGTGCCATTGTGAGTTGTCAGTTTTGGCATTGGCATCTGTTGCCAAGCCTCTGTACCCGCTGGTCATTGAGGTGATGCACGCCAGTCCACAGAAGGTGTCACCTGTCAAGCGTTATGCATTTAACAATTAACTAGGAGGTTTTTGCCTATAAATGATTAAGTATTTGGGTCAAGCTAAACAAAAACAATAATTAGAGTTGACACTAACATTCCTCTTAATAGGGTTTAAGCTAGTAAACTAAAACTTCTACTATCTAATTACAAAATAGTTTAAATACAGCAAGGAAAGCATTTAATAGGTCTTAAGCAAATGAAAGGCTTGAGGGTGGGAATGAGGATAAAAGGGAAGGTCTGTGATAGGGCAGAAAGCATGGGAGATTAAATGACAAAAAGGTTACTGGTGTAAGGCCAAATGGGGAGTGGTAATGGGACAAGTAAAGAAACAAAAGATGTGCCTAGCATGGGTGTGAATGACATAATTATGAATCGCTGTCATTCAAAGCAAAAAAAAGAGGAAAACCAACACCAGCATAGAAAAAGAAAACAAAATGGGGACAGAGATTACTACCTGAAATTGTTGAACTCACTGGTGAGTCCAGAAACCTGTAAAATGCTGAATTGAAAGATGAAGTGATGTTCTTTGAGCTTACATTGAGCTTCATTGGAATAGTAATGATGGCCACTGAGTGTGTGCGTGAGAATCTATGTCACAGTGATGTCACTCACTGAAGGAAGAGGACTGAGAAGCATTTTAGAGAGTAGCTACAGCTCTGTTTTTTTTTAATTAACTTTTGTAAATAGTATGTTAATAAATACGCTTTCCACAAAAGATCAGTGCCTCCAGCAAGATCACTTCTAGAGTAAGAAGCTAACAAATCTCTGAAAGGGCCACGATAACAGATGAGGGTAGCACTGACTACACCTACAGAGAAACTGTAGAAAACAGCAGGAAAAGCCTCAAGTGAAACCCAACATATGTGCAGCTCAGCGGGTGACAACACAATAATGAGGGCAGATCAGCGACTGGCAAAATAAGCAGCATGGGAAACAACAACCTTGAGCTGGGGTGAGAAATGGATCCTACTTTTCCCCTAGCAGAACCATTCCAAAATATAGAGGGCCCCAGACAGGCAAAATTGGTGAAGACGTTTTACATGGTACCACAATGCCTCAGGTTGTGTAAGTAAAGAGAACAAAGATCAAGTTGGCACTTTGTTATATGCTATTGGGAGCATAGTAGATGGCGTGCTGGCAAGACACGGGATGAATGAAGAGACAGCCTCCTACAAGGATATCATTGGAGCCTTTGACTGATACTTCAGTCTTCCTAAGATTATTGTCATTGAGAGGGCCAAATTTAATCAGTGCAGTCAAAAACAGGGTGAAGAGATTGACTTATTCATCAATGAATTGTACCACCCAGCCAAAATTGTGAGTATGGAGCACTAAAAGATGACCTAATCAAAGGTAGACTAGGCGTTGGCGTTTTACATGAGAAACTCTTTAATTCTTACAATCTCGAGAAGATTTAAATTTAAGCAAAGCTGTACAGCGGGTGAGACAGGCCGAAAGCAGAGGCAGAATAAGGCTTTTTGTCAGAGATGCTTCAGAAATTTCCCTTGAAGAGCTTGATGAAGTTGTTCAATTTTTGGGTTGTAAAACTGAAAGTATAGCAAGGCAGCAACCAGGAAAGCACCCTGGAAAGGTGCCAACCACCATTTTACAATGTCCCCACTGTGGAGAGAAGAAGGGTCCACAGGCGGGAAAAATGTACCCCCTCCCCTCCCCCGAATTGCACAGTGCAATGGTTGGGGCAGGTTTCGTCATTTTAAAGTGGATTGCCATTCCAGGAAATCTGTGTTTACAGGACAGAAGGAGAAATCTGTTAAAGGAAGCTCCA
This sequence comes from Cetorhinus maximus, assembly GCF_964194155.1. Classification (NCBI taxonomy): domain Eukaryota; kingdom Metazoa; phylum Chordata; class Chondrichthyes; order Lamniformes; family Cetorhinidae; genus Cetorhinus; species Cetorhinus maximus. Next base: position 114,361,813 of record NC_135886.1, on the reverse strand, counting down.
TTCAAGAAATTCAAGACTTTGACAACCAGGAAATAATTTTCCTCAGAGAAATACAGGAGCATAAAAAAACAGTTTTGGAGTGCTGACATTGAAGTAAATGGACATCTGACCGAATTCAAGCTAGACACAGGAGCTGGTGTCTCAGTGTTATCTGACAGAGTTTCATGGCCAAATAGAGTGACACTGCAGCCATCCTCTAATCAACTCCAAAGTCCAGAGGGATCAAATTAAATGTTCAAGTCTGGCTAGAGATGACACTGAAATACAAAGCTAGAGAAATTTCTAAAACATTGTACATAATCAAGAACCAAGAATGCTTGTTGTTGAGCAGAAAAGCCTGCATAGCTCTGAACCTGCTTCTAAAGGTTGGTGAGGTCAATGTAGAAACACACAATAATGAAATTTGGAGGGAATTCCCACATTTTTTACAGGCTTGGGTAAGCTGAAAACCGTGTATCACATTACACTCAAGACAGACACTAAGCCTTTTTTGTCTATTCTCACCAAGGAAGGTCCCACACCCACTTCTGAAAATGATCAGGAGTGAGATTGAGGCGATGCTGCAACAAGCAGTCATTTCACCCGTCACTAAACCAAACATGCGGTGCTCTGGTGTGGCACCAGTCCCTAAGTTTAATGTCTCCATTCGTATCTGTGTTGATCTAACACACCTCAACAAGGCAGTTGAAAGGGAAATACATCCGATGGCATTGGACAAACTTGCAAAATGCACTATTTCCTCCAACCGTGACACCAACATTGGGTTTTGCCAATTGCCATTGGACCAGGAGTCCAAACTCTTAACTACTTTCATTAGGGCCTTTGGATGGTACTGTTTTAACCATCTGCCATTTGGCATCACATCAACCCTGAAATATTGCAAAGGACAATGTCCAATGGAAGCTGCTGTTGATTTATGAGTTGTTGCTGCTATTTAAGTTGTTGGTGCTATCTAAGTTGTTGTTGCTGTGTAAGTTGTTGTTGCTGTGTAAGTGGTTGTTGCTGTGTAAGTTGTTGTTGCTGCGTAAGTTGTTGTTGCTATGTAAGTTGTTGTTGCTGTGTAAGTTGTTGGTGCTATCTAGGTTGTTGGTGCTGTGTAAGTTGTTGGTGCTATCTAAGTTGTTGGTGCTTTGTAAGTTGTTGGTGGTGTGTAAGTTGTTGGTGCTGTGTAAGTTATTGGTGCTATCTAAGTTGTTGGTGCTGTGTAAGTTGTTGGTGGTGTGTAAGTTGTTGGTGGTGTGTAAGTTGTTGTTGCTGTGTAAGTTGTTGCTGCTGTGTGAGTTGTTGGTGGTGTGTAAGTTGTTGGTGCTATCTAAGTTGTTGGTGCTGTGTAAGTTAAGCACCAATAACTTAAATAGAAACAACAACTCAGATATCAATGCAGGGCATTGATGGTGTAATATGCCACATGGATGGCATCTTGATCCATGGTCAATGAAGTAGGAACATGACAAACAGGTCAGGGAAGTCTTACTCACGCTACAAGAGGCTGGCTTGATGCAAAATGACAAATGTGAGTTTTCTAGGCCCACAAAACAGTTCAGGGGCACATTATACAAGCAATTGGGATTACCGCAGACTCTCAGAAAACAAAAGCAATAAAGGAATTCCTGCCACCTAGAAATGTAACAGAGTTACAGAGGTTTATGGGCATGGTCAACCAGCTAGACAACTTCCTGCCTCACTTAGCCCAGATAAATGAACACCTCAGACATCTTTTATGAATGGACCAAGTGTGGTACTGGACTGAGCATCAACAGCAGTCACTTGAAAAAGTCAAAATGATGCGAACATCCTCATAGGTCTTAGACCACTACTACCCAGAACTTCCCATGACTGTGGCAGCTGATGCATCTGCAACGAGACTGGGAGCAGTGCTATTCCACTTTCAATGTGATGGTAAAAAAAAAGAACTGTTTACTATGCAGGTCATTAACCAACACTGATCAGCACTTCATTGTGATTGAAAAGGAAGCCCTCGCAGTGACTTGGGTATGTGAGAAATTCTCTGATTATGTACTGGGTCTGCAGTTTAAGATTAAGGCCAATCACAAACCATTAGTAACATTGTTGAACACAAAGGAAATCGCAAAGATATCACCCAGGATTCAGCCATTCTGACTTTGACTCATGCGGCATGATGCTATTATGGAATACGTACAGGTAAATGTCAAACTACACCTGGGGCTGAATTTTCCCCCCGTTGGGGGGGAAGATGATGGGCGGGTGCATGCGGGCGCACTTCCGATCAGCGCCCCGATCGGAGGCACGGCACCATTTTACATGGGCGGACCAACTAAGGCCCAACCAGCGTGACGTCCGCAGGGAAGCGCTATGCACTCCCTGTGTGGGTGGGGTGGGGAGGTGGGGGGGGTGCATTCCTAAAATAGAGAGTGCGCTCTTTCGCGCATGCGCACGAAAGAGCGCACTCATCTCCCTGACGCTAAGTGCAGCCTCAGGGAGATCGGCTCTAAATGTGTAAAAGCTCAAAATAGAAAAATAAAATTTCCCTAACATGTTCCCTCATGTGACAATGTCACATGAGTTGGGACGTGTTCATAATTTCCAAAAAAATTTATTAGAATTTTTAAAACCCTACATGAAACCTCATCCCGCCTGTGGATGAGGTTTCATGATTTTTCCAGTTCACACCGGGGCTCCTGGCCTACCCCCATCCTTAAGCTTGGACGGGCAGGTCCACTAATTACTTTAATTGCTCTGTCAATGGCCTCAATTGGCCATTGACAGGTCAGTGGGTGCGCAGCTGATTTTGTTGCACCCCCACCTTCCTGAAAATTTAAATGGGGCGCGGTAACGTCAGGAGTTTGGCCCAACATCACCCCGTGTCATTTTACGCTTCAGCGAGCAGGCCCCGCTCCCGGCCCCGCCCCCGCCCCCGCTTGCCGACGATAAAATCCAGCCCCTGATGCACTCTCCAGGATACCACCAATTACCAAGTACCAGAAGACAAAACCTTCATAGTGGAAGTTGAAGCCTTTACAGCCTTGACTACCAAATACTTGCCGGCAACTTGTCGCTGGATGAGTAATCCAGAGACACACCTAATGCTCTGGGGATATGGGTTCAAATCCCACTACATCAGCTAGTGGAATTTGAATTCAGTTAATAAATAGGTAATATAAAGGTAGTCTCAGTAATAGGAAGTATGAAACTATGATTGATTACTGTAAAAACTCGTGTGGTTCACTAATGTCCTTTTAGGGAAGGAAACCTGCCTTCCTTACTTGGTCTGGAGGCCAACACGTGACTCCAGACCCACTGAAATGTGGTTGACTCTTAACTACCCTCTCAAATGGCCTAGCAAGCCAACCTGTTCATGGGTAATTAGGAATAGACAACAAATGCTGACCTTGCCAGCGATGCCCACATCCCAAGAAAGAATCAAGAATAAAGGCAGAAAGCTCAGTGTGGGAACCAGGTGAAGAATTAAAATGGCAGATGGTAAGAAGTTTTGGATCATGCTTGTGTACTGAATGGAGGTGTTCCAGAAAGCAGTCACCAATCTGAGCTTGCTCCCATTGTTGAAGAGGAGACCGCATCATGAGCAGGGAATACAGTATAATAAATTAAAAGAAATACAAGTAAATCACTGTTATAGCAGAGAGAAGTGTTTGGGGCTTTGGATCCTGTAAAGGAAGAGGGTAAAAGGGCAGGCTTTGCAATTCCTGTGCTTACGTGGGTAGGTGCTATGTTAAGAGGAGAGGTGTTGGGGAAGACTGAAGAGTGGACCTGGATATCGAGGAAAGGACTGCCCCTTTAGAATGCTGATAGGCGGGGTTGGGGGGGTGCTGCTGTTGGAGATGATTTGGTGATGGCATCACACAGGATGTGGTGGAAATTTCAGATAATGAGCTATTGAATATGGAGGCTGGTGGTGAGGAGAAGGGAAACCTATAATGATTCTGGGAGGGAGGGGAAGGGATGAGAGCAAAAGTGCGTGAAATGGAATGTCCACAGTCAAAGGCCCTTTCAATTATGGTGTGGGTGAATCCTCAGTTGGGGAAAAAGGAAGACTTATCCAAATTGCTGATATGGAAGGTTGCAACATAAGGACAGATGTGATGGAGATGGAGAAACTGGAAGAAATGAAAATAATCCTTAAAGCAAGCAGGGTGTGAGGAAATTGTTCATTTTGCTATACCAGCCAGTGGTATAAATGATAGAAAGTCTGAACCTTGGCATGTGCAAAAACCTTTAGAGAAATGCCTCAGTGACAAATTCACAAAACCCATTTCACTGAATTTTGAATACCCGGCGGATTCAAAGTTACAAGCGCAGTAGTAAAATCTTTTAAGGAGCCCAGAATAAGAGGTGTTGATAACTTTAATCCTACCTTCGCATCTCAAATAAAAAGGGTCTGGAATCACAAATATAACAGAGATTCTGCTTGGTTATTCGATTTAATTTTGATTTTTGTCACACAAATGTTCAGCAGTTCATTCTAGATCAACGCAATTACAGTTTTGGGTGTTTTTGCACCATTGTCTTGTTCAATGGACAGAGTGAGCTTTGAGTAAATGACTCATACACCTCTTATAATCTTAAATTTGTGTCTTTTTGCTTTCTGCCTCTGCAGAATGTAGAGGCATACATATAGTATCAACTTGGATAAAGTATAAGGTTGGAACAGAGTTTTTCCAAGTGAACCATAACGTCATTTGGGTAAGCAGAAAAATTACACACAGAATGGAACAAAACCAATTATTTGAATGTATTTACAAAATCGGTAGAGTAACAAAGTGTGGCAAATTAAACTAATATTAGAGTACAAGACACTGCAGATTTCTAGCATATAATTCATCAGAGCTCTCAGCAATTAAAGTGTTTTTGGAATAAAGCAAATTTCCTCAGTATTGATATAGTGAACAATAATAACCTTCCCACGTCCGCTGGTAGCAGAATGTCACCTCATCCTTAAATAGGAGCTTTCATATGGAATAGATAAGCAAAATGCCCATGTAGCTCTTTAAACAGAACACTTACCAGAATCTATAACAAGCTAAAGAAGCTGAAGCCAGGAGTCAGATTTATAACATAATCTCCTCTGATGTCAGGTTCTATTTGAATATTAATGAAAATGTTAACAGATAATAGTTGCATTTAATATTTATTTATTTGATTCTATTAAAAACTTTCTTATCTTAAAAATACAAGGGGTACACCCTCAAACTTACTGGGTTGTTTTAGAGCATAAAACTTGGATCTTTCAGGTTCAAAACACAAAGCAACACAATCAGATTTAATGAGTTACATAATTCCAAAATACATACAATGTCTGATTCAGAATTGAATATCAAGGATAAATTTGCACGGTCACATCTTATTAAAAGATGCAAAACCTGACATTTATATATAGCATTGAAAAAATGCTGCAAATTTATGATTGGCAGGTCAGCATCTATAAAGAGTAGCATATTAATAATTCAGGTATATACCCTTCACCAAAATGGGAGATTCATAGATCTTCATGCTCTTTATATATGCTGACTGGTGCATGTTCCACAAGTTCCTTGTTTTATTTCAGATTTGCAGTTGCTATGTTTCATTTATAATTAGCATATTAACTGAGCTAATGGCTGGGATTTTCCATGCCTGCAGGTGTCGGGCATGTTCGGTGGCATGAGCGGACAATATGGTGAGAAGGCCAAAAATCGGTTTCGCGACGTCATGAAACCAGTTTGCGATCATCCGCTCAGCTTGTCGATGGCAGGCTGCATTCCCCGCCATCGGGCGTTGGGAACATCACTGTAATACATCAGCATATCATTATAAGGCCAGCCCGTCAGACTCATCCTCCCCACTGGATCGTCTGCCCACGTCGGCAGGAAAACATGCTGATGTGTTTCACAACAGCATGTATAAGGCATGCTGCATTTCGCTCGGGACTTCAAGGTTTGTTTGTCTACCTTGCTATGGTTAGCACTAGCAGTCATCAGTGCCAAGCTTCACAGACAACATCACATCACTTTTAGTGGGGCTCACGGGCACATCGCTACCTACCAGATCAGCCATATGTGGATGGCTTTTCAACAGCTGCAGGGTTAGGGCTTGCTTGGCGAAGGGGGAGAAGTGACCTCAGGCAAGGGAAGAGGCTGCAGGATGAGGGCTGTACTGGGGAAGGAGGGTATCCCAGGGTGCATGTGGGGGCACATGTCGATCTGTGCGAATGGCCTCAAGATGGTAAGGGCTGAGGAAGCAGTCTCCAGAGCAGATGAGGCCAGATAGACATGTGAGGGCATGTGTGTGAGAATGGGTAGTGATGTCCCTTGAGCTGGCAGTGAGTGAGATACCAGTCAATGTGTGATGGGCTTGAGTGTGTGAGTTTAGAATGATGAGATGGTTTCCATACTCTGGCTGCACAGATGTGATCATTCATCTATCTGCATTGGATGGCCAACCTCTTCTGTACAGCATTAGCACTGATCACCATTGCCAACACCTATCAAGCCATTGGCTGCCCCTCCTGCAGTGAGATCAGTTGTAGAGGACATCACAGCAGACCTCCACGGCATTCAAAAGGTGCTCGAGGGCTGCAGACTTCTTGCCTTTTGGGGCCATGTCCTCTTTGCTGCAGTCCTGGGCTGAAAGCACGGAGCGTGGCTGTACTTTAAACGTGGTGCCTAGCGAGGTAAAGCGGCGAGGTGATGGCGGGGCAGGCGAATTGGAGCCCACCTGTCATTGAAATGGCGTGTATCCCGGGAATGCATAATTAATACGGCAGGTTTGGGAAGGTACGGCGTGAAAAGCCACCAGTGCGGCTGGTGGGAAAAATGTTGTTTTCCCCGCCTGCTACCGCACTTAGTGCAAATCTGGCACGATGCCACCCAACGTTTTAAGAACCAAAGCAGGTAATCCCCTTGGTCACTTGGGGATCCCTCATGCATAAACCTGGGCACGAAGTGTCCAAGGGTTACATAACATTAAACCTATGCATGATCCTGGTGTCAAATGACACGCCTGCTTTCATCAATTCTAGCAAAAAGTGATTGGAGCAAATTGGAAGCAGGAATCTTGGTGTACTTCCTTTCATTAGCCTAGGCAGCTAAATCTATTTGTCATGCCCCTACTGCTACTCTGGCTATTATCAGCTAAGCACAGGGGAAGTTCATATTATTGGTTGAATCAGGGAGGTAATCTTTTAAATTTCTTCAATTAACATAGGAACAATAAGAATAGCTAAAACAATATTTTTTTGTGTTATTTAGACTTGTGAATAACAACTTGGAAAAGTAGAGTGCAGTATTTCCATGCATAAGAGTAATGTGATGATCACACATCTGTTTGGCTCAATAAAAGACCAAAGGGATTTATTCTATATATTTTTGTGGTGAATAACATGGTGTGGTAAAATCATGGAAACACCACATTTTGTAAAATGATTCTATTGCACTAATAATTTCACAAATCAAAATGAAGTAGTGATAAGCTGAAGTTAATTTTACTATTATATTTTCAAAGCCATATTTCGAGAGCTGAATTGTATCAATTAAATAACTGCTAAAATTGATTGAACTTTTATTGCCATGATTGGTTTAACTGCATTATCTTATGTATTTAAATTTGAATTTCACTTGAATTAAAACACATTTGAGAAGGTTTTATAATGAGGCAGAGAAGGAGAAAAAGGGCACGCTTTTAGGAAAAGGGAAGGTTTGGAAAGAATAAAGATGATTTTCACCGAAAGACAACTATAATTGACTTAAAACTAGCTTGAATCAACACATCAATGGAAAGGACTGGTATCAAGATAGATTGGATGGGACTTGTAGACTCCCATTGGCTACTGGAGTGTCGAGCTATTGCATGAAGTCTCGTCTTTGCTCAGAAGGACATACACTCTTCTCAAACTGAGAAACAGACTTTGAACCAAAAGCTGGTTTTATTTACATAGGATAGATTGAAAAGAACAGTTTAACATAGCAAATTATAAATTTCTCTGCACTCAATGTATGAAACAATGAAGACACTACTTACTTTCTCTCTAAACACAGGCCATTAATTTCTACAAGAGTTCTTCTGATGATCTGCTGTTTGACAGAAGGTCCATGGAGACTCCATAGAACCAACATAAATTAACGAGAGAAGCAAACCAGTCAAGATTCCCCTAGCCTTCCCTTTTTCAAAAAATAGATAATCCAATGGTGATGGCTTACAAAATTCACTCACTGATTGCTCAAGAAATGCTCAGCAATACTGGATGGGGAATGCCAATATAATACTGTCAATGAGATGTCTGCACCACTCTTAACCCCACCCCCACCCCAGCATCAGGGTCAGGGAAAGAAATCATGGGCCCTGGTGATTCTCCTGTTTCTGGGAACCTTATCGTGCGCCCCCCCACCAACCCGCCCCCATTTAACCCTCCCCCACCATCCTCAATTTTAGTAATATCTGCATCACATGCACTTTAAATAATAACGTTGAGAAAAATGGGTAACCTATTTTTCCACACAAAACTTTGCATCAATACTTTATACCCTGAAAAAGTCCTTCCTTCCCCCAACACTCAGGCATTTAGTGTGTTCAGACAAACTCTGAACAGCTGCCTTTCATTTTATTCAAAAAAGAGAGGGGTAAGTAAATCTATAAGTTACTTTTAAAAGGGACAGCCTCTCTGCATTTGCTCTCTGCATCTACGTTTGCTAAAGCCGATGGAAGGCAGTGGGACAGGTCCAGTCACCTCACCCCATCTCGACCTCCAACCTTCCTAGGTGCAGCAGCTGGGAGATGGGGATCTTCTGAGGTGTGTCCTTCTACCTTGGACTCTAGGCATGGGACTTGATTAGGAGACAGACTGCAGACATACTCTGGTACCTGCTTAACATTTTATTAGTACTGCATCTAAACAGGTTGCAGATTAGGCATGTTGCTCCTAGGCATGATTCCAACCTCTCTCTCGAGAGAGAGTCTAACACTTGACTGACTGATGTCAGTAGTACATCATCATCTACATCTTTTATTAACATATCCCATCTGTTAACCCTTTATACTACACCTCCCACGAAGTATACTATCCTACTTTTTAACAATAACATGAAACTACTCCTTAACTTTTTACATTGTATTTCTGTAACTCCCTTTTTACAAACACAAGTTCACACTAACTCCAACTCCTACTCTTACACTTCCCAAGTCACAGTCCTGAAAGATTCAATCTCCCATAGTATTCTTGGCCCTTAGGGAAGACATCTTGAAGACATGAGGGTTTTCTTCTGCATCTGGTAGGACACCATCATCTGCAGAATAGAACAACACTTTAGCAGCATTGTTGGGAGGCAGAGTGCAGATTGCAGGATGAGTGAACTGCAAAGACAACAAAGACTTTCAACAAAATACTGATCCAAGAGAGAAGGCTGAAGAGGGTCGAACTTTGGACCCTCTGGGGCTAGAAGAGAAGAACTCAGGGCACTGACAAACTTGTTGCTCCCTTGAAGGGATCTGGGAAAGAGCTTCAGAAGAGGAACGATCTTCAACTCCAGGTAAATCTATCACAGCTGTATCATCAACTGCTGCACTGAAGACTGAAAAGGCACTAAGGATCTGAGATTTCAATGAACTTAGACGATGAAGGAGAAAATGACCAACTTCCTGTGAGACCTTCTGTAGACAATGGTAAGACAGCCACACTTCTCTCTGCACAAGTTGGCTCCACTCTGGGCAATGGGAAGAAGTGCTGAGGATATGTAGACAAGACAGCCTCACCTTCTGTAATAAGGTGAAATTCCTGTAGACAATCAATTCGGGGGAAGATTACTGTACAGGATTCTGCAGTTTCAGAGGTGCTAAAGATTCTGCCGCAGCTTCTGTGCTGACCTCCAGCTCTGGAGGGAAGAAGACTTTCAGCTGGACTGAAGTATGGGTGCCTATTGACTTTCATCCCTGAGTGGTGCCAGCTCTTTAACATTGTGACCCTCTGTGGACTCTAAGCTGGACTCAGGCAAGGTGTTCTCTGTGGAAGACTCTTCATGGACAGCAGGAGATAGAGTAGGCAAAAACATTGGCAGATTCAGTGGAACTAAGATCTGAAAGTTTCTCAGCTACTAAAAACACTGCTGACTCCTCTAAAAAGACAACAGAGACTTCATAAGGTGCATCTATCAACGAGAAAGATAATTCATCCTCTAGGACCTCACTCTCCAAGAGATCATTCAGTACTGCAAGGGATTCTTCCTCATCACACTCCAGGAAGAGCCAGTTCAGGCACAAGGGGTTGGTCACCATCTGCTGCAATGCCTTCTGTATCCGCTGCTTTTGGCCTTACTTCGTGAAGGATTAAGAGATTCGCAAGTTCAATCTTTGCCCGCCGACCTGAAGATTGCATACTTGCGGGATGATGTTGTGACACTCGCCTGATGTCTTCCCGCACCATCTTAAGCCCGACTGGGTCGGGCATGTGCCTGCCCACCTGCCAGGCATAAAATTCTGCCCCTTATTAAATGCTCTAAGCACAGCCTGACTCACATACTGGACCGCTTGATCCAAAGTAAGGTCATCTTTGGTCTGCAGAAAGTTTGAGGGATTTTCATCCCGGACACCCACGCCTATGCAATGATGGATTAGTTCATCATTCAATGCTCCTTATCTGCAAAAAACAGCTAGGCGATATATGTGGGTTAGGAATAATTCAATTGATTCCCCAGGTCATTGCGAGTGCTGGTTAAAACATGCTCATTCAATTACTAAGTTTTGCTTTGGGCTAAAATAAGTGTCAATGTTTTAAGAATGAAATCAAAATCCTCAATGGACTCCTGCATATCCTGTCTTCGGAGAATGACCTCTGCTACTGGGCCTACTGCATAAAGAAAGGAACTAACTTGAAGCTTTTGCTCCTTCTCATGAAGAGTTGCTGCTGCTCAGTACAGGAGAAAATGGTGTTTCCATACCTCCCACTGCTGGCCTCTCTGTGGGCCATCAAGGCAGTCAAACGGGTTGGGCAAGGGCAGGGACTACTCACCAGATAGAATCTTTCCAGTGAGCCTCCTTCATCGCTGGATTTTTTCGAGCTGCTTTCAAAGGTTTCTTTACCATATGGTTCCTGCAATAACGCCAATATGTCTTTTACATTGATGTTTCCATGGCTGCCACCATGTTCTGAGGTATGTCCTTCTACTTGGACTCTAGGCAAGGGACTTGGTTAGTAGTCAGACTGTAGACATACACTGATATCTGCTTAACACTTGTTTATTAGTACTAGATCTAAACAGGTTATAGACAGGCACATTGCTCCTAGGCATGATTCCAACCTGTCTCTCTCTCAAGTCGAACACATGACTGACTGGCGTCAGTCATACATCATCATCTATGCCATACATTAGCATATCCCATCTGTTAACCCTTTATATTATGGGGGGATTTTCTGATTGGATCATTGGCAAATGGTAAGTTTATTAGTGATGATGTTCCTTAATAAGTTATTCCATCATCATTTTCTTGAAGAACCTCCACTTGCTTCCTGCCGCTATCTGACCCTTCTGGCACCCACCTGCCATCAAGTGACTTGTTTTTTTAAAAACTATATTTGTATTTCATTATTTACCATACTCTCACTCTTATCAATCTTTGCTTGAGCAAATTGATGGCAAGGGAACAGCTGACAAAAGAGTGGGAATTCTTAAGCAAGCCCACTGCGCTCATAACAACTGCTCTACAAAGGCTGTGCTTATCCACTGATGGACCAAGTGAATAAGCTACGAGAAAAGATTAAAGAGGCTTATACTTTACAGTCTAGAAAGAAAATATTAAAGGGAATGCATCATTGAAATATATAAAATATTAATTACAATAGATAAGGTGTCCCCAGATTGTTACTGTGATGCACACTAACAAAAAAGAATTGGAGGACATAAAATAAAAATAAACCAAGAGCAAATCTAAAGAAAACGCGAGTTAAGATCACAATTCTTTAAAAGCGATAAACAGAACAGTCTACCAAATGGGTTAATATAGGCTAATATAGACTACTTTTTCAAAGTAAAAGCAGATGCTCTGATGGGAGAGTTAATGTACTAGGGAATGGTAGCAAAAATTAACTATTTTGTCTAGTTTTACCTTGATAGTTATCCTTTAGTTCAATTATGATGACTTATGTGTCACTGCCCAAAGCACTGATTTTAACACCATGGAGAAAACACTTTCTGAGGCCTTGGAGGGCCTAACATCCTACTATGAAGAAAACCACCTTCACGCAAACCCATCAAAGACGCAAGTTTGTGCATTCCACCTCAGAAACCGTGAAGCCAAACGCCAGCTTAAAGCAACCTGGTGTGGAGCAACACTGACGCATTGTGAGCACCCTATCTACTTAAGAGTCATCCTTGACAGATGCCTCACCTTCAAGAACCACATCGAAAAGACAAAGGCAAAAGTGAGCACACGAAACAACATCCTGAATAAGCTCACTAACACAAAATGGGGAGCAAGCTTGAAAACATTGCGAACCAGTGCACTTGCTCTTTGCTATTCCACTGCCGAATACGCCTGCCCTGCATGGGAAAGATCTACTCATGCTAAGAAGATGGATACTGTTCTGAATACACGCTGCCGACTTATCACAGGTTGTTTAAAACCAACAAACACCAACAGCCTATATATCCTGGCGGGTATCACTCCCCCTGATATAAGAACGGTAGCCAGCAAGAAAGAGCGACTCCATCAAACATCATATGAGAGGCACCCTCTACATGGTCATAAACCTACATCCAGCTGCCTAAAGTCAAGGAAGAGCTTCATGAACAGTGTTGTTCCATTACAATCAACCCATCTGAAGCCCGCATCGCCTTGTGGAAAGACTGGCTCGCCAGTCTCGAACAACCCCCAGCGATGGAAATTCTACCAGATGAAAGCCTTCCCCCAGGAGCTAATTGCAACTGGGCAACCTGGAAGTGCCTTAACAGACTTAGGACTGGTGTAGGTCGTTCAAAGGTGTCACTAAGCAAATGGGGATATACAACCTGCCCGACAACTTGTGAATGTGGAACTGAGCCACAGACTATGCAACATCTCCTGCAATGTCTATCGCTAGAGGAACCCTGCACTGTTGCAGATCTTGCCGAATTCAACAAGGCGCAAAAATGTGTCCAGTTCTGGCTAGGCCATGAATAGACTGTCCGTGGACACGATAAGAAGAAGTTCAATTATAGAGCTTTAAAAACTAACTAATTGAAAACCTGATCCTTGGCGTAACTAACTACAAATGTTTTGGCATTTTTCTGGCTGTCTTCAAGGTTACAGGCTTGAGGAAAAAGCCAAGTCACATGTAAATAAAAGCATAAAGGTAGCTGAGTGGGTACAAGGAGCTTAGCCTGAACTGGATTCCAGCACAAAAATTACTTATTACTGCTTTCAGTTTGGATTTCCAAGTACTTTGAATCCATTTATTATGACAAGCCAGTGCAAATTTGTGCAGAATGTGCATAGCCAAGGAGGGGTCTCAGAGGCTTATTGTTTCCTCATCCTCGACCTGGGATCTGCTGAATGCATGGAGTTAAGTCAATCTCCCAGCTTTCAGAAGTACCTTAGCCTGGATTCCCCACTGCAATTCTGTTGTGATTGTAGGTATAACCTTTCTTGCTGCCTTTAGGGATCACGTGATTGCTCTGACGAATGAGCCCTAAGTGTGGGTAATCCTGGAGGGGGATGGAGCTTACTAGTCATACAAACATGTAGGCTCTAAAAGAGCTCTGTAATAAAGTTACCTGTTTCAAGAAAGAAACCTGTCAGGTACATCAAGTTCATTACACATCCTTCAATACAAATAAAAATACAGTCCACTTAAAGGCCTGCCAATAAAAAATAAATTCATTGCTGGTGGCTCCATAAGTGGAAAGAACTGTTAGCTGCTTCTTCTGCCTCCCTTGAGGTGGTGGCCACCCAAGATACACCCGGAGTGCTGTAGGTGCCTGCCGGCAATATGTACCTGACTCTGGATACTGTAGTAAGGTCAGGAGAACAGGTCACCAGGATAGATTTCTATCCTAATATTACAGCATTAAAGTATAGAATTTAAATACAAAAGGAGCCCAGATACAATCCCTTTGAGCTGAACTGAGAAATAGTTTGCCCGTTTGTTTTTGGCTTCCCCTCACTGTCATACTCACAGACTCTAGTGGTTTTGCTGCTGTCTTTGCCACCACCACCATCCCCAATCCGCCATCCCCTCCCACCTCCCTCACTCACCCCCTCCTCTTGACCCTATAGGTTCAATAATATCAACGTTACATTGGCAGGGCTCTTACCCAGCATTCGTGGTTGGGCAGAATGTGCCTCATCCTCATTGCAGGAGTTCCTTGCTCAAGTGCAGTGCCAGGCTGTGACTGGAGTATGCGCAGTGCGGCTCCTGGAGCTGGATGGAGTGGCTGAGAAACGGTTGAGCACACTTGTACATGAGTAAATGTTTTGAGCTGACCGGTTAACAAATGTCTCAGACTTGCAATTTGCAGCCGGAAAAGACGCCCTTCACGACTGCTCAGACTCAGGCGGCCACGCATCGCAGTGCCGCCTTGCTATCAGGCACATGTGTGTTGCCTTCATTCTGTCCATTTGAAGATGGGAGCCCGAGCCCCCTTAGAGCATGGGCACCAGTTTTTTGCATCATGTGCACCTCCTCTCCTGGGCCTTAATTGCCCACCATAACATGACCCACCAAGCTATCGTCAGAGAAAGCACCAGCCAATCCTTTTCTCAAAAGGCCTCAGGGACATTTGTCAATTAAAGTTGTTAGCACTGTGACCACTTTTGATCTGTGCTCAGGTAACTTGTGCCCGCCCCTACAGAGACAGGAACAAAGCAACCTTCCAACTGTTCTAGTGTGCTTGTGAGATCATTCATCAACAGTGCAGGAAGAAATCTCCCACAGAGACTTACGTTGCTTGCCGTTGAATGTGACAACTCTGACTGATCCAGGTGCAAATTGTAGCCAGAATTTCATTAGTTTTGGGAAATGTTTCTTCTCCTTGAGTTTCTGCTCAAATTTATTTGCATAGCACTGAACGTAAAATCTGCCACAAACCAGTGCAGTTGAGCAGCATTTTAGAATGCAATTTATTTTTAAAAATCCAATAAAAAATAAATCTTAACGCATTTAAGAGTGATAAAGTTGTCCTATATTATCAATACAGTTGAAAGTGGATTTATCACAATGAAGGTATTTTTAATTAGAATGTCTAGTCCACCACCCCTGAGTAACCAGATGGTAAATGACTTAAAAAAAATACACAGAATCATTCATTAGTTATATTGTGTACAGTATTCAATTTCTCAGTAAATTAAAAACAGGCTTTAAGAAGTATCCATTAGTGTCCTTGCACCTATTTTTAAAAGCTGCCTCGAGGTCTCACAAACAGATGTAACAAGTGGAAACTCGCAATGTTGATTAATTTGACGAGGGGGATGTGGCCAGTTTTGGTGTTGGGTCAACCTCTAGAGTTAGGTTTTTTGAACTAGCACAAAAGACCAGGGGAAATCTTCTTGGGCATGATTTTACCCCCCCATCGGGGGCCGGCACGCACAGGCACGGTTCCGATCAGCGCCCCTGATCAGGTGCGCGGCGCCATTTTAAGTGGGCGGGCCAGTTAAGGCTCGCCCAGCGTGACGACCACACAGAAGTGCTGTGCACTCCCTGTGCGGGCGGGGGTAAATCCCAAAATCGAGAGTGCAGCCTCAGGGAGATCGTCTCTAAATGTAAAAAAAAGTTAAAAATAGGATAATAAAATTTCCCTAACATGTCCCCTCATCTGACACTGTCATATGAGTTGGGATGTGTTCATAATTTTTACAAAAACTTTATTAAAATTTTTTAAACCCTACATGAAACCTCATGCCACCTGTGGATGAGGTTTCATGTTTTTTCTAATTCCCGCCGGGGCTCCTGGCCTGCCCGCCAACCTTAAGGTTGCGGGGGCAGGTCCACTAATTACTTTAATTACTTTGTCAATGGCCTCAATTGAGATTTTGCTGCGCCCCCGCCTACCGGAAATTTTACATGGAGTGTGGTGACTTTGGGAGATCCGCCTGACATCACCGTGTGTCACTTTACGCGTCGGCGAGTGGGCCCCGCCCCCCGCTCAACGAAGGGAAAATCCTGCCCTTTGTGTTAAACATAATCACCGCTTCAAATTTTGCAATCTTTTTCACTGATTTTCCAATTTTGGGTGAATTGTGCCAAAAAGCCAACTCAACCACATGGAAGCTGCTGTCCCTTTTCTTATGTCTTGTTATTTTGCATTTCTGAATGTAACCACAGTGACCTTGAATTGATTTGTTTTCCTTTGCAAAACACGGCACAATCCTGATTTTATCTCTTGCATGCTGATTCTATCATTAAAAAAAGTTAAAAATTCAGCATAGCTGAAGACAAGGGCATTTTTGTCACAGGTTTCTCAGTTTTTTTTGCCTTGCTTTTCAAAGAAGTGTTGTAGCAGAAAGGTGCAATGGAAGTGGCAAGTGCTATTAAATTGGATAACTATAGACAAATCTTGAAACAGTTGGTCGAACTCAAAATGGAAAAGGCATCAGGCTCTGACAGCATGCATACTAGGTTTCTGAGGGAAGTCAGAAGAGAAAATAACTTTGAACACAATCCTTCAAACACCTTTCAAAATGGAAGTTGAGGGCTGGATAATGTAATGCCAATGCAAAACCACTGTTCAAGAAAGGAGGGAAAGCCTGAAGCCTCAGAACATTACTGTATTAGTACTGGCTTCCTTCTTACAAACATTCACTAAATTTCCCAGATCCCTGCTGCCAGTCTGTTTGCTAATATATATATATTTTGACAATGGCTTTCTTTTTTGTCGGTTTTTGCTTTTCCTTCCCTTTCCTGAGGGTGTTGGCCTGATGTGGTGGCACACTTTGAAGTGAGCTTGTCACTACCTGTTATCTCCTGGATGAGACCATCATTAATGCTCTAGCATCACCTGACATCCACAGTCCACACTTTAAGCAAGGCAAGCTGCATACCAATCTGGAGCAAAACCTTGGCTGATTTCTCTGAGTCCAACAGCTTTAAAACCAATTGTAACATTTTAATCATCATCCAGACATAACATAAATCACACCTGAAACACACCGGAAAACATGCTCAGCCATCAGGGTGCATTTAATACCACAGCGCGAGATATACATAGACCTTCATTAGCCTCCAGAAAAATTGGATTGCTTTTATTTAGGTGGAAAAATTTGATCAGCTGAGGACTACTGTTATGGCAGGCGGATGGTAAATGCCAAGCTGCCCAAATCCCAGGGGGAAACTTGAAGCAGCTGCCACAACTATTTGCAATTTGTACTTATTTCGAGATGCGGGCTTTGAATTCCGTAAAAGAAGGACATCAAATCTAATAAGTTTCTTACAAAACTAAATTAACTATTTATTAATAGAAGAAATGATTTTGAGCATATACATAGATCTACAAGTTACTATTATGATGACTTCTAAATTCCCTAATTAATCTAAACCCCAGTTACACCTCCGTTAAGGCAACACTGAGATACACGAGACCCAGGCAAAGTAACACACAATACCCTGAACAGTCAAATTCAAAGTTAGCTTTTCTCAGCTTCAGTTCCTTGTAGACAGCAGCTTGAAGCTTAGATGCTGGAAGATTTTCACACATGTGTTAGATCTTAGAATGCTCTTACAGACAACCTTTGTTCCTTTATACATAGTTCCCCCTTTGAATGCAAATTCCCATTGTTTCACTATGTCTTTGGACTTTACATCTCTAATAATAAAATCAATCATAGTACCAATTTTACCAGTAATCTTTGGGAGAAATAAACACTGGTTCTTACCTTCCCCTGGCTAGGTGTAACATTGCACCTCCTCTTTTGAATTCAAACTAGTCTGATTTTTAAAAAAATGTGAATGTTCCCTTTACGCCTTACATTCTAAAACTTCCCCATTGGTTACCTACTTAACATTTCAAACCTAGCGTATCTTCTGATACATCAAAACCTGCAGACCAGCTGCCTTTAATTCAATTAAGTCCCATGAGCACACACACACACACACACACACACACACATATAGACACAGACCTCTACTCTACTTTACAATAAATTAATAACATTATGAAAATGATTATATCTTCCTGATGACTATGTTACATTCCACAATAAAAAGAGCAATGCTGTTCTGTCTCTGTCAAGAAGCTACACCTGAAACTTTCCTCCCATTGTGTTACTAACTTTCCACTCCATTTGAAGCTGTAATATTTGGGTCCTGAAAAGCCTAATTTTATGCAGCAGAGAGCTTTGATTTGCTTTAAACTGGAAGCTACAATCATGTATCCCACACTTTCAAAACATACTCTAGGGGTATATATAATTCAACATGCTTTTAATCAGTTTCAAATTTGAACTCATAAAATCTCACATTTTGTAATTAAGATTGACAGCTCTGAGTATAATTCTCAAAATACTTATTCCTTCTTTCATGGGATGTGGGCATCACTGGCAAGGCCAGCATTTGTTGCCCATCCCTAATTGCCCTTGAACTGAATGGCTTGCTAGGCAATTTCAGAGGAATTAAGAGTCAACTGCACTGCTGTGGATCTGGAGTCACATGTAGGCTAGACAAGGTGAGGATGGCAAATTTCCTTCCCTAAAGGATATTAGTGAACCAGATGGGCATTTACAATAATCAGTGATAGCTTCATGGCACCATTACTGAGACTAGGTTTCAATTCCAGATTTATTAATTGAATTTAAGTTCCACCAGCTGCTATGGTGGGATTTGAATCTGTGTTGCCAGAAGATTAACCTGGGCCTCTGGATTACTAGTTCAGTGACATTACCACGATTCCACCATCTCCCCCCATATGATGCCATCATAATATCATGCTTTTTAAAAAACATAATACCTGAAAGTGCTCATTGTTCACAATATAGGCCAAACGTCACAGGTCAGTGTTCTGTTTTTCTGGAGCTTAACAGGATAGTTTTGTGTGTATCTGTACTAGTAAGTCTCACTCTCTCATGAAACATTGTAACTTGCCTGTTTCATTGTTGTCCTTGGCAATACTGATTTCTCTGTTAGTATTGTTTCATTGAGAGCTAAACCAAAATGTTCTATTTTATATCTTTAAAATGTACACTAGAGATATCCAGTTGAATTCTGGAGACAAGCTCTTAGATTCACTGTCCTTTGAAACTTGGATGGTTTGAGCTGAACCACAAGGAACATGAAGAGAATTGTCATGGAGAGCCTTGCTAGGTCATCAAAGAAAATGACACCTCAGACACAGAGACTTCTCTAGACCATGTGAAAAAAACAAATATCTATACCTCACAGACTGTCAGGCACTTTGAATAAGATTCCTGAGAAGTCCATAGGTTTAGTTGCCTTGCTTTGCTGCAGATGTACATGCCAATTATAGCATCCAGCAGATAATAAAATTTTTCCAATGGGAACCATTAACAGTAATGACTCTCCAGCAGTATAAGATGGACAGGACAATTGGGAACTACCCAGCAAAATTATTATACTGCTCTCTACTTTAAAATTTTCCTGAAACAGCGCTAATGAGGGAAGACCAGATGTTCCCTGTAACAATGTCACATATATATTTTAAATGGCTCTTTCCTCTTTCGTAAGGACAGAATGGTGTTCTTATTGGGTGGTTGGGATTGGGGCAGTGGAGTGGTGAGGTTGGTGGTGGGAGTGTTGGGTCAGGGGTTTAAAAAATATATCCAGTTTTCCACCCGGACTCGTCTTTATTGCTGGACTATAAGTTCCTCCCACACTTTTCTGCTCTCAGTATGTTTAGATATGTAAAACAGGTACACTGGGCTGCCTACCACAGCACCAAAGTATGCTTATGACTGGCAACAGAGAACCCTAGCCTATATTTACCAAGCCTTTATGGGAATCAATCGGAATAGACATAAACTCACAGAAACAAGAGATAAATACAACAAAAAAACATTGATTTATCATCAACTGCTATCAAAACATAATCATATATGAACCATGGTGACATATCTGGTATTGTTTCAACCTGTAAATATATGAAACATTAGCAACTAATGCTTAACCAATAGTATGATGTTTCATAGTCCATGTTCTATCCACTTTAAAAGATCATTGCTTAAAACTTTTAATAGCTTGAGAATGTCAAGTGATGCATATTTTCAGAGGAATCTTTGTCATACAGTTTGTTTTATATAGTTTTAACTTGACTATAAAATAAATGAATCATTAAACATACTATAAAAACTATGACTCAAGTTATTAGAACAAAAGGTCCGGAATGTGAAGGGGCCATTCAACCATGTATATGCTTCTAGGGCACTCTCAATGATAACATTAAAAAATCTTAAGTGGCACATGAAGAATTTTTTTGTAATGCAAATTAGAAAATAAATACATGTTGATCAACAAAGCAAGATATATTTCATTAAATGAAATGTTACATGAAATATCTTTCTGACTATCTAGATGGACATTAATAATTACATTGGACTAGGTGAAGAGCAGGGAGGTTTCTGGTATTCTCCTTCAACTAATACAGCCAGTAAATTAGACCGACTAGCCATTAATTTCACTATTGTTTCTGAGATAATGCTGCAGCAGAATAGGTGCCACATCTGTCTACATAACATGAGTCGCTGCGCTTCATAGTAATAAATTGTGTGAAACACTTTGAAAAGGTTTTATATAATTACAAGTGCTTCTTTTTATGTAAAGACAGAGCTATTAGAGTGAGTAATTTTAAAATAGAAGTTACTATAAGCATAAAACCGTAAATTCTGTACTCATGCAAACTTCTCTGTTAGAATTATTAACAGTTAGAATTTCATGCTTCAGACTTAACATCCACCCAGTTTCTTCCCCTCCTTTATTCTATCTATTTGCCTCCAATGTCTCTTTCTGAGTTGATTGAGAAAGTGAAGAAAGTGTTGAAAGTGTAGTTGCCAATTTGACTGAAATTTACTGATATCTTAATGGAAAGTTCTTCATTTTCCTCTGGTAATTTTGAAAGAGGTAATCAGTCTGGGAGAGGGGAGGGAATCTTCCATTATGTATGACTAGTTTTCCCACTGGTTGATCTTGTTCATAACTTATAGCAAAGTAGGAAAGCTCACCAAACAGCTCTTTGGCATCATTTTAACCAAGTTGATGTCACCTTTGTCTCCACATGACGTGGCCATGGATTCAAGTCCCACATCAGGAATTGAGCGTATTATCTAGGTTAACAGTCCAGTACACTCTGGTTGGGTACCCTACTGAGGGAATTCAGCAATTACTATTTAGCAGACATGGTAAAATAAGGTTTTGTCTACTCGTTTAGATGTTCATAGGAAGATGGTAGCATTTGTATCTGGAATCAGGGTCAAGTGGATTATAGGGTATTTTCATTCAGCTTAACATATATTTGAATTCATTTTGCTGAAAGCACAAAGTTTACACCACTACATTCAGAGCTAAGTCTCAATGAAAATTGAATTCTTACTCCTACCAGTCCTTCCCAGCCACTGTCAGAGGAAATCATTTGCTTCTGTTCAACTGAGAGCAATTAACAATACTTCAATTGAGATGTTTATTTTGTTTTTTATCTTTCCTATCATATTTGACCACCTCCATTCCTTCCTTATTTCAGCTGGTTAGACAAATATGATTCTTTTTAATTTGAAACATTGGCCGTCCAAGGGACTCTATGGCTGAGATATGGGTTGGATGGGGGGGGTGCAGTTATTTAGAAAAGATGGATGGAGATAATAAGGACAAATTTGCCACTATGTTAAAAAAAAAATCTGACAGGGAAAACTCTAACTTTGCTTTAAATGCTCATGAGATTTAGATATCTTCTAACAAAGATATTGAAATCTTGCAAAATGTTTCTCTTCCAGAGGAAATACTTAGAATATTAGTTGGAAAGGTTTGATGTGTCTGTTCCAAGTATAAGGACAGTAGTCTTCTTTAGTATCAGTCTGTGAGAGGCCTTTATTGAACTGATCTTAAGGTGTCTACTTCCAGAGGCAGCCTCACGGTATAGTCACCTGACTATTGTAAGCCAGTTAGTCAGTACAGCATTGCATTTCCAAAACCCAAACATCCCCTTTCTGATATAAAAAAAATATGAACATCTCCATTTTCCTCAGTGAACAAAAGGCACATTTGCATGCATGATCCCGTGTGAGTGTGAGTTGTCCAAGTTACCTACTATATACACACTGTTCTCATGCATTGACAACTATTTGGTCTACTATTCAGTCTCTGCACATGCATTGCACACAATTCTTTAAACCGTGCAGGTCTCTTAATGGAAGTATACTGACATTGGCAGTTCATCTGGAGAGTGTCGTTCCCGTAACCCTTGTTGTCTTGGTGATTATTATGATTCCATTCCGGTTGTTGGGATTGATGGTAGTTCTGAACTCAGTATGGCTGGTGCGATTCCTTTTTCCTGACCAACCGATTGCTGTGAAGGAACAGCTTCGCTATTTGTTCGGATATGCCTGTGGTTGCGTCGGTATATTTGGTCGTTCACTTCCACTGTGTACAATTGAAGTGAAATTTCTCTACACATGTGCCAAGTTACCATGTGGGCTGATTCCTTTCGAGAGCGTTGAAGGTTTACACCCTGACTGGCTCTCCAATGCTCAATGGTTTGGCAGTCTTGTCAAAGTGAAATTTGGCTTTCTGTCATTTCACCTCGATCTTTTCACTCACACCTGTACTACTACTGGGGAAGAATTTTCAGGCCGGCAAGCGGGGTCGGGGTTGAAATTTCTGCCACTGGTCTCAGTAGCTTTTTTGCTATTGGAAAAGTAGTTTGTGTACAGCATGACATCCGTCTCTAGACAGGGCTACTTTCCATGCCTTCAGTTGGTTTGTTTCCCCACTCAAGGATCGCCTTGTATAAGTCAGTGCTACATTTGCTGGATTTCTTGATGAGCCCTTTGGCGATTTTTACTGCTGCCTCAGCCTTTCCATTCGACTGTGGATAGTGCTGAATTTCACAATACTTTGTGAATCGGCTGAATTCTTCTCCTGTGAACTGAGGGTCATTGTCACTCATCACATTGCCTGGTATGGTGGACCGACTGAAGTGTGCCTTCAGAAATTCTGCTTTTCTCTCATTGTCATTGAAGTCAACTGGCCTAGCTCCTGGTAGTCAGAAAAGTAGTCAACGGTGACAAGATATTCAGTTCCTGCCAAACTGAAAAGGTCTACTCCCAGCTTCATCCATGTTCTGTCTGGGATGTCATGCATCATCAATGGCTCTCTAGCTTGTTTAGCTTGGTACTCGTTGCACGCACCATACTGGACAATGTGGTCTTTAATTTCATTGTTCATGTTTGGCCAGTAGAGCACATCTGTTGTCTTCCACAGAGTCGATTGAATTCCTTGATGGCTTGCATGGATGCGCTTCAGCATCTCTCCTCTCATCTCTTTAGGGGTGATAACTCCATTTCCTTTGTACAAGATGCCATCTTGGGCCATCAATTCATCTCAGCATGCCCAATATACTCTTGTGACCATAGGCGTGTCCTTGATGCTCTCCTTTCATCTTGTTGGGTAATTTTGAGCATTTTGTTGGGTAATTCGCTTGATTTGAGCAAGGGATTTGTCTGTGAGATTCAATGTCTCTGCTAGGTTGATGTCTTCCAGATCATGCCTCGTTGCTGTTTCATGTTGAATCTGAAAGATTTTGCATTCTGTGGTAAACTTTCTCCTAAACTTTCTTCATGGGAACACTGCTCTCGAGAGCATGTTGGCAATGTACATCTGTTTTCCTTGCTTGTATTTCACGTCCAGATGTTATCTTTCTAAGCAAAGTAACATTGTTTGCAGACGCTTTGCAGCAGATAGTAGCAGTTTGTGAAAAATGCTCTAAAGGGGCTTGTTTGTCGGACTCCACTGTTATTTTGCCTCTCCCAAGTAGGTACTGATGAAAATGATCACAGGCAAAAACAATAGCCAGGCACTCTTTCTCAATCTGAGTGTTGTGTCATTCTGTTTGCATTAGGATCCTGAATGCAAATGTGACCGGTTGACCTTGCTGCATCAGAGTTGCTCCAAGACCCACCTTTCTGGCGCCACACTGCAAGGTAGCTTCATCATTGACATCATAGTACTTCAACACTGGTGTTGTCGTCACTAGTTGCTTGATTTTAGTGAACACTACTTCTTGTTCTGTACCCCAATACCACAGCACCTCTTTGGGCGTGAGCTTGCGTAATGGTTCATTTTGCTAGATACTTCTTGAATCCAACAAATTGTTGCACTGCTTTCATGTCTGTTGGTTGCTGCATCACTGCTACAGTTTTCACCTTGTCAGGATCCCCACAAAGACCTTTTGCCATCATACATGACCTATGCACTTTACTTCAGGCATCTTCAGTTGCAATATTTTCTTGTTCCGATTCAGATTCATCTGGCAAGCTCTTTCCAGTAGCTGTATTAAATTTTAATCATGGTCAGCTATGGCTTCTTCCATTGTGTCTCCACTTCCATAGGCTAGTAGATCATTCACTATGGCTTCCACTCCAGGATGATCACTGACTACCTCATATTGTCTGCGTTGTAACTCTTCTGGAGCTGTGGAAGTGCCAACTGGCATGTGCTTCCATCTGTATCTCCAGAATGGCATTCAGAATTTTGTTTGAAAGCTGCTGCTCTCATCCAGCTTCACTTGCCAGTAACCATCCTTCGCATCTAGTGTAATGAATATCTTTGCCTTGGCAAGTTGCGGCAAAGTTCCTTCAATGGTTGGCATGGGGCAGTGAGATCTCTTCAGCTCTTTATTTAGATCCTTTGTGTCTAAGCATACTCTCAGCTTTCCAGGTTGTTTCACTGCTGCCATGCTGCTAATCCAGTCTGTAGGAATTGCCACTTTTTTGATTTCTCCCCTCTTTTCCAACTCTTCAATCTTGTCTTTTAGGATTGACTTGAGGGCAGCAGGAACTCTCCTCGGCAGATGCTGAATTGGTCTTGCACTCTCATCTACTTCTAGATGATATTCACCTTGTAGACATCCCAACCCTGTAAACACATCTTGGTACTCCCCTAGGATCTGTTCTGCCGTCAATGGTTTTGTGTGTTGTGACACGTTGTGAATCTCTGTTGACACATTTAAGGTTACCAGTCCAAGCTTTAGACTTACTTCAGCTGAAATGAGTGGCCATTGTGTTCCATCTATGATCTGGAACTGGAGACCTTCCTGCTTATCATTGTACTGAGCTCTCAGACTAGCTCATATAGCCTCAATCTTACTTTCGAGGGTTTCATTTTCAGATCGCCATGTTGAGTCACTTCACACAGATCTGTGAAGGTCATTATGTTGCATGACGCACCAGTGTTTATCTGACACTTCTTGTTCACTTGATACTTCCCCTCTAGGGTCAACATTGTAGCAGTCATAAACCATTTGTCACCTATCGACTTGACTGAACCAACTTGTTGCATCATCTATAGTTCTTCATCAGGCTCGTCTGCTGATATGTTTTCAGTGGCCATCTGTATAGGCTTGTTTTTCCTTTTTATGGCCAAGCATTTGTGGGCGAAATGATTTTGCTTCTTGCAGTTAAAACACTGCTTTCCCCATGCTGGAGAATTCTTCTTCTCCTGTCTTCTGCAGAATTTGCATCCTGCCCTTTGTCTGCGTGTGGTTCTGGACTGTCTCTCAGCATAATGTATCTCCTGGTCTGCTCTGCCGTACATATGCTCTAGCCGACTTTTCACAACTTGGGCATTTCAACACACATCTATCGCTTTCTTTGGCGTCAGTTTCTCACCTTTCAGTAAGCTTGCTCTCACTGAAGGGTCTCTCACGCCTAAGACCAATTTATCCTTCATCAAATCATCTCTTAGCTGTCCAAATTCCCACAATTCTTCTAGCTGTGTTACTGCCATCTCGTATCGTTCACTGGCCTCATTTTCGCTCTGAACTCTAGTGTTGAATACATAACGTTCATATGTAACATTCACTCGGGGTTCAAAATGTGCATTCAAGGCTTTTAAAATCTCTGCTGCCTTTTTTCTTTGCTTGTCTATTAGATTTAGGGTGGTATCCACTTTGTAGCAGTGCTTCCCCAGCAGTGTTAACACTGTGGCTACTCTTATCAGTTCAGGCTTATTCATTAAGTCTGTTGCAATCTCATAGTTTTTCCATTGTGAGTGGATAAACTGCCAGTTTTGCCATGCATAATTTTTCAATGTTACTGGAGATAGGATTGGAAGGTTTACTGCAGCCATTTTTACTCACTCAGTAATTTATTTGCAGCCTCTGTGTGTGTTTATTTTGTCCTTTTCCTCTGCAGCCAGTAAGCTCACTTGCATAAAAACAAAAATAAAAACAAACTGCGGATGCTGAAAATCCAAAACAAAAACAGAATTACCTGGAAAAACTCAGCAGGTCTGGCAGCATCGACGGAGAAGAGCAAAGTTGACGTTTCGAGTCCTCATGACCCTTCCAGTTCTGTTGAAGGGTCATGAGGACTCGAAACGTCAACTTTGCTCTTCTCCGCCGATGCTGCCAGACCTGCTGAGTTTTTCCAGGTATTTCTGTTTTTGTTTAAGCTCACTTGCAGCCTGTTTGTGCTTTTCTTTTGTCGTTTGTTCAGCAGCTTTTTTTTTGTTGCAGGTATGTACTTCCCTGTGTGCCTTTCTGAGCTGCCTCACTTGCAGCCTTGCAGCCATTGTCTGTTTTCCTTTGTTCTTTTCAGTGACTATTTTTTTCAACTTTGAAACTTTGTGTTTCTGGGTCCTCAGCGTCTTTTCTGCTCCTTTTGCAGGGTTCAAAAATCTATTTTTCTTCACTTCTGTACACCATGTTTCAAGGTTATAAGGACAGCAGCCTTCTTTAGTGTCTGAGAGAGGTCTTTATTAAACTGATCTTAAGTTGTCTGCCCCCAGAGGCAGCCTCATGGCATAGTCACATGACTATGGTAAGCCAGTTAGTCAGTACAGCATTGCATTCCTAAAACCCAAATAGTGTCCATCTGGTAAAAGCAAAATACTGTGGATGCTGGAAATCTGAAACAAAAACAGAAAATGCTGGAAAAACTCAGCAGGTCTAATAGTGTCCGATACGGATTCGAAACGTTAACTCTGTCTCTCTCTCCACAGATGCTGTTAGACCTGCTGAGTTTTTCCAGCATTTTCTGTGCATCATGAGAGGGACTTGCACAGTCTTTCAAAGAGTCTATACTATCTCCTTGGGGAGCTCTGAGGTAGATTTTCATCTATAGATATGGATCAACTTTGAAATAGTTAAAATCTGGTGTGAATCTATCAAAATGGGAAATTGCTCAAAGCCTTTAATTTTCCAGTTTAAACCGGGTTAAATGGTGCCTTTGTAATTAACTCTGCAGTAAATGAGAAGCATATGGCTGGTTAAAAGGTGGCATGCAGCAGGCAAGGTAGTCTTCCGGATGATTTGGGCAGAGTAGGAACTTTGTTGGACTATGGGAGAGGAAGCGTTGATACATTGAGATTGGATGGTGGCAGTGCAAGGGAGATCGAGTATAGCTGACTGACGGGGGAAGGGTGGTGTGTGGCAGACCTATGAGGGTTCATGGGGGACATAGGGAGGAAGCAGGACTACACAGGGAAAATCAATATCTACAGATGGGAGGTGAAGTATGATTGTGGAGAGATCCAGAGTTATAGAGGGATAGTCAACAGTGAGATGTTGAGAGTCAGGGGCAACAAAGGGCAGATCAAGGGTGATGGAGGGAAGGTCAAAAGTGACTGAGGTAGGGTGCAGTGTGATGGTCCTTGTGAGCTAAATTTGATAATAGCTTTTCGCTACATGTCCTCTTTAATTGTTCTCAATATTTTATTTCACAGTGCGCATTACTATTCACATCTCCATTAAAAAAAACACGTTTAAGGTGTCAGCCATAGCTACTGCTGAGTCAGAGGTAGGGCAGGATCTTCCGGTCGGCAAGTGGGGGAAGGGCCCGCTCGCTGACTCGTAAAATGACACGGGATGACGTCGGGTGGAACTCCTGACATCACTCCGCGTCATTTCCATTTTCAGGTCGGCGGGGGCACAGCCGAGTCAGCTGCGCACCCACTGACCTGTCAACTGTCTGTTGAGGCCATTGAAAAACTAATTAAGGTCATTAATGGACCTGCCCGTCCAACCATAAGGTTGGCGGGCAGGCCAGGAGCCCTGGCGGGTTTCGGAAAAAGCATGAAACCTCATCCACGGGTGGGATGAGGTTTCATGAAAGTATTTAAATTTTTATCCAATCTTTCAATAAAAGTTATGGACATGTCCCAACTCGTGACAGTGTCACATGAGCGGACATGTCAGGGAAAATTTTTTTATCATTTGTATTAAAAATTTTAATTCTGAACTGATCTCCCTGAGGCCTCCTGTGCATGCGCGAAAGAGCGCACTCCCGGCTGAGGGAATCCCACCCGCCCGCACAGGGAGTGCATAGTGCTTCTAGGCAGATGTCACGCTGGGCGGGCCTTAATTGGCCTGCCCACATAAAATGGCGGCACGCCTCCAATTGGGGGCGTCGATCAGAGGTGCGCCTGCCCACGCATGCTCCCGCACTTCCCTCCCTCCCAACAACGGGAGGAAAATGTTTCACTATGTGTTCAATCCCCGCTCCAAATTCTGAGCAGAAAAGCCCAGGCTGACCCTCCATTGCAGTACTGAGGGAGTGCTGAACTGTCGGAGGTGCCATCTTTCGAATGGGATGTTAAACTGCCCCATGTACCCTCTCAGGTGGACGTTAAAGATCCAATGTCACAATTTCGACAAAGAGCAGGGGAGTTACCCTGTGTCCTCATCAATATTATCCCTTAATCAAAATAACAAAGAAAAATCAGTAGCTCATTGCTATTTTTGGGAGCTTAGTCTGAGCAAATTTTCGGCTGTGTTTCCTGCATTACAACCATGACTACACTTCAAAATACTTCATTGGATGTTATGTGCTTTCGGACATCCTGAGGTCCTGAAAGATCTTTATTTGCTTCCTTTACTATATGTCTGATATACAGCAGCCAGTGCAAGAAAAAATTGTCTTTCAATTTTTTTTCCCCCCACAAAGTCTTTTTGGCCCTCGTCAATTCATGCAGTGTCTGTCTGATATACATACTCTGGTTGCCATTTTGTAGCTCCAATCTCTTTGCCAATAAAGCCACGTCTCTTGAGGGAAATGGATTCCTACAGTTTATGGGGAAAATTCATTTTGTACAGAAAACAATCAGAACACTAGATTTTGTCTTAGTCCCAAAAGAATTCTGACATTGAATCCTGGATTATCATTGCACAAATGAATGGATAAGCAAAGAGAGAAACAGAGGTATTTTTATTTGCAACACATCAGTCTAGTTGGATAGGGTAATATCTTGGTAAAATGGCACATTTATACTGTTGTGATAGTATGGAGCAATCTCCCTCTTTTTAAGGTTTTTAGCTTTAAAAAATTTCAACAACGCCATGGAAATTGAAGGACCACAAGTGCATGATATGAAATTGATTTTCCACATTTGGTGTACTAATATATGCATTCATTCATTTAATGAAGTACGATGTGCTGAAAACTATTGGCAATGCATAAGACAATATCCAGATATAGCACCTTAAATACTTACTGAGCAGAATCGTCCCAGGTTTGTACTGTGTAGTAGCGATGGCGGGTTTTCAGGCCTTATCATCCCAAACCCGCCACATTAGTTATGCATTCCCAAGGAAACAAGCCATTCACATGGTGAGCGGGCTCTCATTCACTCACCATGCCATCACCTCGCCACTTCATTACACCAGCCACCATATTTAAAGTCCAGCCATGCTCACACACCTCAGTGTTTACAGCCCAGGGCAGCTGCAGGGAAAATATCCATGAAAGGCAAAAAGACTACAGCCTCCAGGTTTAGTGACGTGTCACTGGAACACCTTTTGGATGCTGTGGAGGCCTGCTGCGATGTCCTCTACCCTCGCTCTGGCTGCAGGATGGGCAGCGGCATGACCAACCAGGCTTGGGAGGTGGTAGCAGTGGTGATCAGTGCCAGTGCTGCACAGAAGAGGTTGGTCAGCTAATGCGGATAGAGGATGAATGATCTCATCTGTATAGCCAGGATGTGGCAACCATCTCATCACTCTAAACTCTCACGCTCGAGCCCATCACACATTCACTGGCATCTCACTCACTGCCAGCTCAAGGGACATCACCACCCACTCTCTCACACACATACCCTCACATGTCCATCTGGCCTCATCTCCTCTGGAGACTGCCTCCACAGCCCTCACCAGCTTGCACAGATCAACGTGTCCCCCGCACAAAACCTCGGTTACCTCCTTCCCCAGTACAGCCCTCATCCTGCAGCCTCCTCCCTAGCCTGAGGCTACTCCTCCCCCTTTCCCAAGCAAGCCCTAGCCCTGCTGCCACTGAAAAGCCACCCACATATGGCTGATCTTGTAGGTAGAGACCTACCCATGAGCCCCCTAAAAGTGATGTGGTGCTGCCTGTGAAGCCTGGCGCTGATGACTGCGAGTGCTGACCGAACCAAGGTAGGCAAACAAACCTTGAAATCCTGAGCGAAAGGCAGCTCACCAGGTGCATGTCGCTTAGGTGCTGTTGTGAAACTCGTCAGCATGTTTTCCCGCCAACATGGGTGAACGATTCAGCAGGGTTGTTGGGGGGGTAACGATTCGGGTGGGCTGGCCTAATAATGATATGCTGGCATATTACAATGGGGTTTCTGATGTCAGATGGCGGAGAACATGGCCCGCCAACGGTGGGCTGCAGCAAACTGCTTTTGCTCTGTCGTGAAACTGATCACGCCATATTGTCCGCTCACGCCACCGAACATGCCCGACGTCAGCGGGCACGGAAAATCCTAACCACTGTGTTGAAATCCGGACTTGTTCCAAAGCCTCACAATGTAACTCATTCTTTTGCACAACTTGTGGAACTCTTTACCTTCCTTTTATTGCTTACAGGATTTTAAAACCTAAGGTTTAAGGCTGAATATAGAACGTTCAGAGGGGAAGTGAAAAAGGAAATAAGAGAGGGAAGAGTGATTATGAGGAGAGTCTGGCAGCTAACACAAAAGGGAATCTAAAAGTCTTCCAAAGCCATATAATAGCACCATATCACTTTTAGGGGGCTCATGGGCAGGTCTCAACCTACCAGATCAGCCATATGTGGGTGGCTTTTCAGTGGCAGCAGGGCTAGGGCTTGCTTGGGAAAGGGGGAGGAGTAGCCTCAGGGAGATTGAATGGATATGGAAGTAATTAAATAAATAGGTCAAAAATTTATTTAAACATGTCCCCTCATATGAATGTGTCACATGAGATGGGACATGTTTTTATTTTTAGGGAAAAGTTTTTATTTATTTATTAAAAGCTTTAGGGAAAAAATCACAAAGGCTGCTTGGCCTTTCTGCCTACCCGCCAACCTTACGGTTGGACAAGCAGCATTTACAATAATCTTAATTAGATCCTTAATGGCCTTAATAGGCCATTTACATATCGGCGGGCGCGCAGCCTACTCAGGAGCGGGCCCGCCGAATGAAACATCGCTACTCAGTGTGATGACGTCGGGACACACGCCCGACATCATCGCATGTCATTTTTACACGTCGGCATGTCGGGTCTGTCCCCACACACCGACTGAAAAATTCTGCCCTATCTTTTCACTGTGGCTTCTCTATAACATGCAATATATCTGCAAAAAATCCCCAAACCCATTAAATTGCTGAAATAAGTCACTTTGACACAGGCACATGAAAGCCTACATTAAATACACAATCAATTGCGAATCCTACTTCACCTCTCACATTTTCATTAAAATAGCATTATTAAAATTCTATTGAGTTATTTTTATTTTGTTTGTTACCTTGTTAGGTTCTGGAAAACAGGCTTCAAAATATTATAGATGTAATTTTATCTCACTGAGTTAGGGCAAAAAGGAAAACATATACTCAGCTGGCAATGAATTTAAACAATTGTTATTCTGTGAGGAGCCATAGAATAACATCACAGCTGGATCTGTTAATCACTCTTCTAGAGCTGTTGGGCTGCCAGAAGGAAGATTCCCAAAGACGGAATTTATGTTAAGGCGTGGGAGTTGCTTAGAACATTTTATTGCTCATCATAGAGCAAATGGAAACTTTTGGCTCCATGTTTGAATAATGTTTAAAACTTGGTTATAAATAATTTTTGTATTTCGGCCTGTAATGTAGATGCTGTAAAATGTCAAGATAAAAAGCAAAGTCAGCATTTGCTTAGAGTGTTTGAAAGCATAATGCAGACATTGAAAATTTGAGTGTGCCTACCTTCCAGTGGCTCTAAAGCAATGCAGAACACAGAATTATATAATCATACATTCAAAAAGAACAAACAGCAATCTAGAGTAAAACTACTTAATTCGAGGAGGGCCAATTTCAGTGGGATGACAATATGTCTGTCCCAGGCAAATTGGAATAAAAAAGTAGCGGGAAAAGCTGTAATGGCAAAATAGGCTGCACTTGAAGAAGAGATGGTTCACGTACTGTCAAGGTACATTCCCATGAGGGGGAAAGGTGGGGCAAGCAAAGCCAGAGCTCGCTGGATGATGAAATGGATAGTGAATATGATTAAGCTGAAAAAAGGGTGCATATGATAGGTGCCAGGTTGATAATACAAGTGAGAATAAGGCATATAGAAAGTTCAGTGCAGGAGTGAAAAAGGAAATATGAGAGACAAGGGGTGATCATGAGAAGAGACTCGCAGCTAACACAAAAGGAATCTAAGTCTTCTAATGGCATATAAATAGTAAAATAATAGGAAAAGGAGGTTGGGGATGATTAGGAACCAAATAGAGGACCTATGCCTGGAGTCAGAGGGCATGGCTGAGGTACTAAATTAGAACTTTGCATCTGTCTTATCCAAGGAAAAAGATGCTGCCAAAGTCATGGTGAAAGAGGAGGTAGTTAGACACTGAATGGGCTGAAAATTTATCATGATGAGGTATTAGAAAGACTGGCCCTACTTAAAGTTGATAAATCATCAGGACTGAATGGGGTGAATCCAAGGATCCTGAGGAAGATAAGGGAGGAAACTGGAGAAATACTGGCTATATTCTTCCAATCATCCCTTGATGCAGGGGTGGTGCAAGAGGACTGGAGAACTGCAAATATTACAACCTTTCTCAAAAAATGATGTAAGGATAAACCCAGCAACCAGAGGCCAGCCAGTTTAACTTTGATAGTTGGGAGCTTTCAGAAACAATAGTCTGTGGCAAAATTTCCAGTACCTTGGACAAATGTGGATTAATTAATGAAAGCTAGCACAGATTTCTTAAAGGCAACTCATGTTTAACTAATCTGATTGAGTTTTTTGAAGAGATAACAGAAAGGGATGATGAGGGTAATGTGCTGTACATAGAACTTTCAAAAGGCGGTTGATAAAGTGCTGCATAATAGACTTGCCAGCAAAGCCGAAGCCCATGGAATAAAAGAGACACTGGCAGCATGGATACACAGTTGACAGATTGACAGGGAACAGAGAGTAGTGGTAAATGATTGTTTTTCTGACTGGAGGAAGTATATAGTGGTGTTTCAGTGGAAGTCCTCACTGCTGCCTCAGTACCTGAAGACAAGCAGTCAGGAAGGGTGTGGAAAAAGCAGAGGACAAAATAAATGATAAGGTGGTGGAAAAGAGAGCCCACCAGAAGGAAAAAAAAAACATCAATTGACTTCAGGCCAATGCTATTTATCTGTACCAGCTGCAAAAGGGGCTACCACTCATGAATCGGCCTCGACAGAGACAACAGACGATGCTCAATACAGAAGTGACATATGCCCTGTCACAGTCTATTGCCTCCCAAAACAGACGGATGCTAATTCTGATTCAATAGGCTGGTCTGCCAAGTTGATGCACATGGAATAAAAGAGTGGCAGCATGAATCCACTGCTTTTCTTGATATATCATGAATGACATAGACTTGCTGTGCAAGGCGCAATTTCCAAATTTTCAGATGACACAGATCTTGGAAGTATTGTGAATTGTTAGGAGAATAGTGATGAATGTCATCAAGAGGACATTGACAGACAGGTGTAATGGCCAGACACATGGTAGATGACATTTAATGCAGGGAAGTGTTAAGTGATGCATGTAGAAAGGATGAGGAGGGGCAATATAAAATAAAGGATGTAATCCTAATGGCGGTGCAGGAGCAGAGGGACCTGTGGGTACAGTGCACAAATCATTGAACGTGGCAAGGCAGGTTGAGAAAGTGATTAAAAAGGCAAATAGAATCCTGGGTTTTATAAGCATAGACATAGAGTACAAAAGCAAGGAAGTTATGATGAATCTCTTTATAAAACACTGGTTCAGCCTCAACTGGAGTATTGTGTCCAATACAGGACAGCACGCTTTAGGATTGATATGAAGGCTTTAGAGAGGGTGCAGATTTAGTGTTATATGGGTAGATTGGAGAATCTGAGGTTGTCCTCCTTAGAGATGAGAAGGCTAAGAGAAGATTTTATAGAGGTGTTCAAAATCATGAGGGATCTAGACAGAGTAGATAGAGACAAAATGCTCCCATTGGCGAAAGAGTTGAGAACCAGAGGACATCAATATAAGGTAAAAGGGAAAACAGCCAAATGGTGACATGGTGAAAAACCTTTGTGCAAAGCAAATGTTTAGCATTTTGAATGCCGGAGAGTGTGAGCGAGACAGATTCAACTGTGGTTTTCAAAAGGGAATTGGGTAAGCACCTGAAGAGAAAAAAGTGAACAGGTAAAAAGGCAACAGGTGAAGCTAGCCAATTCATACTGCTACTATTCAGTAGCAGCACAAGTGGTGGTCTCCACTAACAGGATGCTGCTGTCAAGCCAAAATGAGTAATGTCGTACATGAATTTCAGTACTGTTGTGATGCCAGGTAAATAGGCCATACGTTCCAATGAGAGGTGGATCATATCAAAGAGTATCCTTTCAGCCGTTCCCAACAGGCAAAGTACTGACTGTACCCAACCAGCCCGTGCTTGCAAAACTCAAAACATAGTGTTCAACATTAGGTGTGATTCCATGATTGAACAGCATTTGCTAAGCAATCCTGATTGTTCTAAGAATTACACTGACAACTAAGATTTTAAGATTATCAGTCAGGCCTGCAGTGTGGCTCACTTATACATGCTAGAAGCTACATATATTCACACACAGGGCCCTGCCCTGTGCAGACAGAAGGGGCATGTCCACACATTGTGCCTTTTTCAACTAAACAAAAGCTTTGGGGACAACCATTCCCTGGTTCATTCCCCATGGCAATACCTTGACTAATAAGAGTCGACCTATCTGGTTCGAATTTATACAAAAGCTTGGCAGTTAAATGTTTCCTGGCCCACTTGCCAACCAATCAGTCCTCTCTTGTCATGCAGTATAAGTTGCTGTTCCCATAACAATTGGTGTTCTTGTGAATCTGTCCCGATGAATGCAAGACAAAAAACTTCAACAGCATGTCTTTTTTTTCCAGCAATACTCAGGTTCTGTGCTATCAACAAGTATTAGAAAAAAGTTTGTAGAGTGAAGGGGGACGGGTGAGGAGTGGGATTAGTTAAATTGCTCTTGCAGGGAATTGGCATCCATCCAACAGCCTGAATGGCCTCCTTCTGTGCTGTAACAGTTCTATGATTCTATTCAGCACAGAATGAGGTCATTTGGTCCATAGTGTCAGCTCTCCGAAAGGGATATCAAATTAGTCCTACTCCCTTGTTCTTTCTCTATTTCCCTGCAACAACTTAACTTCTGGTCAGTGTAGCAAGAGGAAGAATGAAAAACTGTTTTGTCCTTCATTAATAAAGAATAACATAGAAGATGCGCTGAATTTTGTTGGCCCATTGGAGGTGGGCTGAGAGGCTGGAGGGCTGGCAATATGGCAGGGGACAACAATGTCTTCATATTATGAACACAGATATATATCTATTTTATATATATATATCGAGTAAGGGCCACATCATGCCTCTTCAGCCATTCGGTAAACACTAGCAGGTTCCAGAAGTAGCCCTTCTTTATGAGCACCCCATGGTCCATGAAGGGGTGCTCAGCATCATTTACTGCACCCACAGCAGTGGCGCCACCATGCACCATGATCTGCATGGTTGTGGTGTTTGTCTGACTGGTCCCAGCTTCCCCTAACCAAACTTATCTCACTTCAAAGGTGCCCTGCCTCTTCCTAGCCATGTAGCCTCAGCTAGTGGTGGCACTGCTGAGCTTCTGGCTCTCTGATTGGGCAGGCAGGTCTTGGGGGTGGGCTGCTGTCCTTAATTGTTCAGCAGATCTGGCAGTGGCCTCTTAGTTGACCACTGTTCGCAATATGCCACGCCGCATACTGAAGCTGGGTCACTTCCAGCCTTTGGCCCTGATATTGGAACTTCCAGTTAAGCAGAACATGAGTCTAAAGTTGAGATGCTGCAATAGCGAATGAGTATGAATATGGGGAACTGGATCTAAACTGCCAATCTTTGTTCATTTTGCAGACTGATAGATGTTTTTAAATTCATTCATGGGATGTGAGCGTCGCTGGCTAGGCCAGCATTTATTGCCCATCCCTAATTGCCCTTGAGATGGTGGTGGTGAGCTGCCTTCTGGAACTGCTGCAGTCTATGTGGTGTAGGTACATCCACAGTGCTGTTAAGGAGGGAGTTCCATAATTTTGACCCAATGACAGTGAAGGATTGGCAATATATTTCCAAGTCAGGGTTGTGAGTGGCTTGGAGGGGAGCTTCCATGTGGTGATGTTCCCATGTGTCTGCTACCCTTGTCCTTTTAGATAGTAGTGGTCATGGGTTCGGAAGGTGCTGTTAAAGTAGGCTTGGTGAGTTCCTGCAGTGCATCTTGTGGATGGTACACATATTCCTGAACAAGTGCTCTACTCAGAACTGTGACATGGCAAGTGGGCCCCAGTAGGGCATAGGAATAGCTTCAAGGGCACCATCAAAGCCTCCTTGAAAAAGTGCACCATTCCCACCCACATCTGGGAATCCCTGGCCCAAGACCACCCGAAGTGGAGGGAAAACATCAGGGAAGGAGCTGAACACCTCCAGTCTCATCGCCAAGGCCAACTGAAGCCAAGCATCGACAGCAAAAGGAGCATATGGCAAGCTGAGCACCCCCCCAACCCTTTCCCCTACCACCATCTCCCTCTCCTGTAACAGAGACTGTAAGTCACGCATTAGATTCTTCAGTCACATGAGAACTCATTTTTACTATGGAACAATTCATCCTCAGCCCCAAGGGACTTCCTAAGTAGAAGAAGCCACTGCTGATTCTGTGTGTCAGTGGTGGAGGGAGTGAATGTTTGTGGAAGGGGTGCCAATCCAACAGGCTGCTTTGTCCTAAGTGGTGTCAAGCTTCTTGAGTTTTGTTGGAGCTGCACTCATCCAGGCAAGTGGAGGGTATTTCATCCCACTTGTGTGTTTGTGGATGGTGGACAGGCTTTGGGGAGTCAGGAGGTGAGTCACTCGCCGCACGATTCCTAGCCTCTGAACTACTCTTGTAGCCACAGTATTTATATGGCTAGTCTAGTTCAGTTTCTGGTCAACAGTAACCCTTAGGATGTTGACAGTGGGGGATTCAGCAATGATAATGCCATTGAATGTCAAGGGGCAATGGTTGGATTCTCTCTTGTTGAAGGTGGTCATTGTCTGGCACTTGTGTGACGCAAATGTTACTTGCCATTTGTCAGCCCAAGACTGAATATTGTCCAGGTCTTGTTGAATTTGGACATGGATTGTTTTAGTATCTGAGGAGTCATGAATAGTGCTGAACATTGTGCAAACATCAGCGAACATCCCCACTTCTGACCTTATGATGGAAGGAAGGTCATTGATGAAGCAGCTGAAGATAGTTGGGTAGGACACTGCACTGAGGAATTTCTGCAGTGATGTTCTGGAACGGAGTTAATTGACCTCAAACAACCACAACCATCTTCCATTGTGTAAGGTATGACCCCAACCAGTGGAGAGTTTTCCCCTGATTCCCATTGACTCCAGTTTTTCTAGGGTGCCTTGGTGCTATACTCGGTCAAAGTTACCTTGATGTCGAGGGCATTCAGTCTCACCTCACCTCTGGAGTTCAGCTCTTTTGTTCACCTTTGAACCAAAGCTGTAATGAGGTCAGGAGCTGAGTGGCCCTGGCAAAACCCAATCTGAGTGTCAGTGAGCAGGTTATCACTATGTAAGTGCCATTTGATAGCATTGTTGATGACCCCTTCCATCACTTTACTGATGAGAGAGAGACCGATGGAGTGGTAATGGGTCAGGTTGGAGTTGTCCTGTTTTTTTGTGTATAGGACATCCCTGGCAAATTTTCCACATTACTGGGTAGATGCCTGTGTTGTAGCTGTACTGGAACAGCTTGGCTAGGGGCGTGGCAAGTTCTGGAGCATTAGTCTTCAGTACTATTGCCGGAGTATTGTCAGGGCCCAATGCCTTTGCACTATCCAATGCCTTCAGCTGTTTCTTGATATCATGTGGAGTGAATCGAATTGGCTGAAGACTGGCATCTGTGATGCTGGGGACCTGAGGAGGAGGCTGAGATGGATCATCTGCTCGGCACTTCTGGCTGAAGATTGACTCCAATAGTTGGTACACTATAATTGACATAAGCACCCCTGACAAGGCAAAGAAAAGCACAGTTAGCATCCCTGATTCTGATCACCATCCTATCACCCTTGTTGGAATATTGGGTGAGAACATAATTTGGATTTATTGTGATGCTATCTCTGACCAAACAGCCTAGGAAACTCAATGCTTTAGCTTAACTGTGAAAAAAAAAATCACTTTGGTGTGGGACAAAAGGGTTGCTGGTACATAGAAACTACATCTAGTAAAGGTTAGCACCTTCAAAAGAGTTGGCGAAAAATGGGAAAAAAGTTGGAAAGGAAGTAAAGAAATTCAACATTCTGCAAAATTTGAAACAAAACTCTTTTGACATCACAGGCGTCAAAATGTTTCACCTTTGATTTTGCTGAAGGCGCATTACAAAAATCTATAATTCAATCAACTAAAGCCACAAAATGTCAAAATTTGTGTGAAGTACTCAAGTAAACCTGGATACTTAGAAACCTTTAATATTGAATAGCATTTGGATGAACGATTCAGCAGAGTCTCTTTATGAGGATGCCTGCTATACAACTGTCTCTGTTTAATGCACTTTTTATGGTTCCCTTACTAATAGAGAACCTACTTAAAATGCCTCTTTTGCAAGAAGCCCATTCAAACTTGCTCTCTATATGGGTCCCAAGGGTCATCTTAGACAGGAGATTTACTGCATTGAAGTTTTTCTTTAACCTCACATAACTCAACAACAACAACCTGCACTTATACACAACTTTTAAAATACCAGCAAATTCCATAAGAGGGATTGAACACTAAGAGGATTTGGGAAAAATTCTGGGAAGAAACAGAATAGGCAGTTGAAGAATGCAGCAAGGTCAAGAAGCTTAGGATGAAAATTCCACTTTAAAGGTGGATGAAGGTTGAAAACCCTCCTCCCAGTGAGGAATGGAGAGAGGGGAGAAACAGGGTAAATGATAGGACCATGACGGAAAACCTGCTGTCCAAAATTATTTACATCAGAATGACAGTTAGCTTAACCAAAGCTTCTAGAAGAGGTGTTTTCATATCTTTACCGACCAATAAATGTTTGAGTTCACAAACTGTCAATATTTCTCTCAAATGTCAGCCTTGACAGTAGCAAATTTCAGGATAGAATTTCTTTTTTTCAGCTGTGCTGCCAAGGAAAGATTCTGCAAACTGTCTTTCAACAGTGTACGGCTTCCCGAGTTTACTGTCAGCATCCCTATTTATGTTTCTGTGATGGTGGCACAACAGAAGCAGAGGGCAAAAGAAGAAAGAGAGGCAGCAGGATAAAGCTACAGCAAAACAGGAGACCATCTAGGATGAACCCTTCCAGCAGGGTCTCCAGGCCATGTTGCTTCCTTGAGAATATATCAGAAGGGGCTCTGCTTAGGAAGAAATGCTTCAATTAAAGAAACATAGTAGGAACTGCATGTCCCATTGCAAAGTGATGTTCAAACCTTCTCTCAAACAAAACATCTGCTTTGATGATGCAACTTTCAACACCAACATTTTGATGTGTCTTCCTTTATCTTCAACCGAGGACTCCCCCCATTGTCGATAGGGCCCTCGACCATGTCCAACCCATTTCTAGCACTTCTGCTGTCACACCTTCTCCTCCATCCTAGAACTCCATTAGAGTTATCCTTGTCCTTACCCTCCATCCCACCAGCTTCTGTATTCAACAGACCATCCTTTGCCATTTTCACCACCTCCAATGTGATGCCACCATCAAACACATCTTCTCCTCCCATCCCTGCTCAACATTCCAAAGGGACCATTCCCTTTGCAACACCCTGGTCCACTCTTCTATTACCCCTAACATCCCATCCCCTTCCCACAGCACCTCTCCATACAAGCACAGGAAATGTTTCACCTGTCCTTTAACCTCCTCTCTTCTCACTAAGGCCCCAAACATTCCTTCCAGGTGAAAGAGTGATTTATGTGTACCTAGTTCAATTTAGTATGCTGTATTTGTTGCTTACAATGTGGTCTGCTCTATACTGGGGAGACCAAACGTAGATTGGGTGACTGTTTCATGAAACACCACTATCAATCTGCAGACATAACCCTAAACTTCCGATGGCCTGCCATTTTATTTCTCCACCATGCTCTCACACTGACACCTCTGTCCTTTGCTTACTGTAGCATTCCAATGAAGCTCAAAGCAAGCTCGAGGAATAGCACCTTATCTTGAGGTTGGCACTTTACAGCTTCCTGGACATAATATCAAATTTAACAATTTCAGACTGTGATGTCTGCCACCATTCTGTTTCCTTTCCTTTGTAGGTTGTCGTCACAATCTTGTTTTGCTCTTGCTTTTGCTTTTGGACAGTAGTTGTTCATTATTCTGCCATTCACACCTCCTCCAGACACCTCTTTTGTTTCTTTATTTGTACCATTATGCTTTGGTTCTCCACCACCATTGCTATAGTCATTTAATCTTTCCTGTCTTCCACCCTATAACAGACCTTCCCTTTTGTTCCTTTTTCACCGTCCACCATTTGACCTACTTAAAACCTATTACATTTCTAACTTTTCCCAGTTCTGATGAAAGGTCATTGACATGAAATGTTAACTCCGTGTCTCTCTCCATGGGTGCTGCTAGACCTGCTGAGCATTCCAGCATTTTCTGTTTTTATTTAAGATTTCCAGCATCCACAGTACTTTTCTTTTGAAAGCACAGACATGTTTTGGAACACTGAACTGTATGTCATGGAATGATTTTGCAGTGCATACATATGTTCACACGAGCGTCTCTGGGATCATGGTTGCCTTCTTTCTGAGGCTTCTGAGTCCCAGGAGAACTCCCCAACAGGACGTGCTGCTACTGATGGCTAATGGTCAGCCTGATCTTGACATCTACACAAGCTGGCATCTGAGGAAGGTTACATGAGCTGTCACCAAGTGAATGGCAAAATCATGCAGGAAGATTCTACCCATACCATTTCTGCTGGGTTCTGGGGCTTAGTGTCCACTGATTAGTCAAAGGGAAGAACAGATGACATCACTTAGATTCTTAAAATTTTTATATGTATGGCTGGACACCAATTGCCATAATTTTCTCCAACCTACTGTGAAAGCATCCATGACTGACATGTCTGGAGGCCTTACTATTGAAGTAACAGATAAGGATGATCTGGGAGCACCACTCAATCTGACTAGTGCCACATTATGTCAAATTGTTCTGATATTGGCATTGTTAAGGCATTGGGTTTCACTTGGATCATCCAAGATTGTCCTCAACATCTCCAAGATGGCCCTCAGCATCTATACGTGAATGCAAATGCTCATCCAGTATACTTCTTTCAGAACAGGACCTAGATTAAGTTGCACAAGTCTTGGATCCAAATACTGATTCTGGCAGAGCCATGATTCCCCCTGTCAGATCAAACATTCACCTCCGGCACCCTTCATTGTTGTGTTGCACAAAATTAAGAACCTTCATATCTACATCTCACTTAGATATATTTGTCTGAACTGGTAAGAGAATTTGTGTCAGCTCAGTGGCACCAACAAAGTTTCTGGTTCTAGGTGCTTAAATCTACACTTTTTCTTAACTCCCATATTTAAAAAAAACATATTTTGAAGGAGAAAGCATATCATAGTGCCACTTCTTCCCTGTGTCATGGACAAATTTTATGGGCTCTCTTATTGCCCATGAACAGCATGATTTGTATGTGAGGAGTGTGTGTTTTCTTATTCTCAGAGTGATTGCCCCAAATTATTAATTCCAGTAGCAAACTTTTGTGAATTTGAAAATAAGGAACATTATTTATTATCACACACTTGCCCTGGATGTTGAAAATGCGACATCTCACTCATTCAACTCACCCATACTATCACTCACGCAAAGATTAGACATAGATGAGGAAATAAAACAGTATAATTACATTCTATGATTGCCTCAGTTTTTTTTGTGACAGGCCCTATAGTTTCTTAGATGAGTTGATTCTTTGGTTGAAGTGAAGGCCTTGTAAGGGAAAGGAGTCTCAGTAAGTTGAGATGTTTTTTTATGGTTGAATTTCCAGGAACCTGGTTCTCAGGTGAACTCGAAGTTGGAATAGTTTGGGGGAAAGTTGTTTTCTTTGTTAGCAATCTCCTACCTTCAAGGTATTGCTGTTTATTACCTTGGTTGCTTGGATGTTTTGCAGCTAGTTGATGGATTTTGGTCAAATCTGCCTGTTGAACAACTTCTTGCTGTTTTAAAAGCAGGTAACAAATATGGCTGTCTCACCGTGTGACCTGTTACGAGTCCAAAGTTCCTTTCCAAATAAGGCGGGTGGCTAGGTTGATTATACATCTTGTGCGATGACTTTCACACCTTGAAAGCTTGAGACAGCTAGTGTGTATATGATTGATGCATTCAATTTGAAATTACCATTTTGAATTAGTTTCAGGAAAAGGCATTGAGTCAACATCAGTCTC
Organism: Cetorhinus maximus; assembly: GCF_964194155.1. Classification (NCBI taxonomy): domain Eukaryota; kingdom Metazoa; phylum Chordata; class Chondrichthyes; order Lamniformes; family Cetorhinidae; genus Cetorhinus; species Cetorhinus maximus. The sequence goes on along the minus strand of NC_135886.1, from coordinate 114,318,832 downwards.
TAAGTTCCTTTTGCTCCCTCTTGAGACAGGGAGTGTTTCCATCCACAGTAGAAGTCAGCTGACCCTTGGGTGGCCATATTTTTGCAGCCTTTTGTGGTTTTTAAAAATATAAACTATTGATTGAAAGTTAATAATATACTGAACATAACCGCTGATACAGTAGCCAACATACCCAAGAAGGCAACATAGATGATGGTTTATATTGCTGTTGCTTTTCCATACTTAATTTAACTGACCCTACAATTTGTGGTAGTTGTCAGCCTTGGCTCATGATAACACTTTTATCTCTGTCTCAAAAGATTTTGGGTTCAAGCCCTATTTCAGAGATTCAAACCTAATTTAGGCTGACATTGCAATGTATCAATGAAGTAACAGAAGTCTCTCTTTTGGATGAGATACTAAACTGGCATTGACTCAGTAAACATGACACTACGTGAAGAAGTATAGTGGTGTTCTTCTGGTCTCCTGGATAATATTTTACACTTCAACCAACGCCATAAAGAACAGATTAACTGGTCATTTATCTCAGTGCTGTTTGCAGGGCCTTGCAGTGCACCATTTGGCTGCCTCATTTCCTTACATTGACAACAGTGGGTTATCCTCAAAGCAACAATGCTTTATTGACTGTGATGTTCTTGATGTTCTTGAATATAATTTACATAAGTAAAATGAGGTTGCATGCTCGATAAATTACGTAGAATGTACAGTAAAGAAAAAGCCCATTCAACCCTACTGGTCCAGCGAGTGTTTAAGCCACACATGAGCTTCCTCCTCTCTTCACCTAATCTTATTAGCATAAACTTCTATTTCTTTCCCCCCGCTATTTATCTGTATTCTACTGAAATGCATCTTGCTACTCACCTTAAGTTCCACATTCCAGCCACACTCAGTATAAAGAAGTTGTTCCTAAATTCATTATTGGATAGATTAGTGACTATCTTATATGTATGGCCCCTAATTTTGATCTTCCCCCAACACATGGAATCATCTTTTCTATGTCAAGCATATCAACCTTTTTATAGACTTAAAAATCCTTAATACTTTGCCACTGAGACTTATCTAGAGAAAAGAGCCCCAGACTCTTCCATCTTTCCAGATAGATAAGGCCTCTCATTTCTGATATCACCCTCATAAATGTTTTTAGCACTTTCTCCAGTGTTTCTACTGTTTTTATAACATTGAAAGCAGATCTATACATTGTGCTCTAAACCAGGGTTGTATACAATAAAATAACTTTTCTGCTTTTCATATCTATATCTCTAGAAATGAATTCCAATGCTTTTCTGCTTCTTTTATGATCTCAGTAACCTGCATTGCAAGTTTCAGTGATTTAAACATCTATAACTCTCCAACCCCTCTGTTTTTTTACCCAAATAAATAAAAGCTCTTTCCTTTCAGTCTTCAAATTATTCAAAGCAACACACAAAATAATAACCTTCTTATGCTCAGATGCAAATTACATATAATTGCAGTTAAGCTTATACATATATACTTAAGCCTTTTTTGCCTAAAGGCACTGCCTATCTGGCTATTTCACAGTTCACAAGAAATGACCATGCAGACTTCATGTAGGTCTTACAAGCTGCCAGTGGGACAACAAACCCCTTTGATCTGCTAAGTACACTGAACCGGTCATGTGCAATACGAGAACAGTCAATGAGCAACATCAACTCGGCATCTCAATCAATAATTACCAAGTGTGAACTTCTAAAGAACAGTCAAAAAATGCAGACAAAAATAAAATACCGCGGATGTTGAAAATCTGAAATAAAACAGAAAATGCTAGAAATACTCAGCTGGTCAGATAGCATCTGAACAGAGAGAAACATGGTTAATATTTCAGATGGTTAAGGAAGATGGCGGCATAGTGGTAATGTTACTGGACTAGGCCCAGGTTAATGCTCTTGGGACATGTGTTCAATTCTCACCATGACAGTTGGTGGAATGTGAATGTAGTGAATGCAATTAATAACTGTGGAATATAAAGTTTAGTATTAGTAATGGTGACCATGAAACTATTATTGATTGTCATAAATACCCACCTGATTCACTAATGTCCTTTGGGGAAGGGAATCTGCCATTCTTACCTGGTCTGGCCGACATTTGACTCCAGACACATAACAGTGTCGTTGACTCTTAAATGTCCTCTGAAATGGCCTAGCAAGCCACTCAGTTCAAGGACAATTAGGGTTGCCTGCATCCCATGAAATAATTGAATTAAAAGTGATGTTCAGAGTTCCGATGAAAGGTCAACGACTTGAAACATTAACTATTTTTCTCTTCACTGATGCTGACTGACCTGCTGAGTACTTCCAGTATTTTCTGAAACAAAACTCTGCTGCCAGGACATTTGGAAAATAAAATTATTTCACAATACTCCATGTCAAAGTAGATTTTTTTTATATGTACAAGCATGATACATCATCTGCAAATTCATCAGCAATCTCTCTTAGGTTTTTCAGTCCACCTTTATGTTATTTAGCTGAAGGTTACATATTGAAACTCCACGCTCCTTGTACACGCAGAAAAACTGGTCTTCATACACCAAGCTATCTCCGGGAGACTGTCAGCAGATTTAAAAGTAAAAATGAAAGAACATCAAGAAATCAGTTTGACAATTCCCTCTAAGGATCAGACTCCACTAAGCATTGATATTAAAAAGCTCTTTAGATCATATACTATGCTCCTGGATCCCTGTTTTATTGACTCAGATTGCCAAAATAATGTTTGTGCATTATTCTCTTATCCATACATTGTCATCAGGCATCTAAAAACCGGTTGATAGCATATTTGGAGAAATAGAGATCCATTCAGGGCATAAGATATACCAGAGGATATCAGGTCATAATGCAATTGCATGTCATGCTGCATACAGCGGGTTTATTGACACTGAGCTGGTTCCATACAGCATGGGAGATACATCGATTACTTGGTTGAGTTGGTAGCACACTAATCTACACATCAAAAACTTGGAGGTTCAAACCCTGCATCAGAACTAAAGCGGATAATCTAGGCTGACATCCAGTGCAATACTGAGGAGCAGTCTATTCTTTGAAGGAGATATTAGATTGACATCTAATCTAACTGTTCAAGTATAAATGAAATGTTGCGGCCTTGAAGTTCAATGATGCTATTTATGCTTGGCTTGAACTGTTGAGCCAGGACATATGTGCCTGCTGGTTTTCTGCAGAGCTGACCCTGTGTGATTTGTGGAGTCTGCTCACTTAAATACCCCTTGGTGGTTCAGTAAAATGTTTAAAATGGGAGTAATGTTCTGGAGAGACTTGAAAGTTAGGTACAACTTTTAAAAAGCCAAGAGTGACTTAAGATTGCAGCACTCAACAGGGGAACAGCAAGTAAGCAGCAAATAAGTAGAAAAATGTTGGAGTGCTGGAGTGAGTTGACTGTTAGGTTCATGTATCATTCTTATGCATACACTCAAAGATGGTAGAGGTTGTAAGCAGGTAGAGCACATGGGTTTAACGAGGATGGTCTACAAACACTCGAGATAACACACAGGAAAGGAAATAAAGACTGATAAGTGACCATGGAGCTGATGTGGGGTGGGGTTTGGAGGGGGGAAGCCACAGAAACTGTATCACTGACCACGTGGAAAGAGGTGCCAGTGGCACCAAATGCCACATCTCTCACCCCTAGAATTGAAGACCATTTCTTCCTGAAAAAGTTCAATAACCTGACGACAGCAGGCTAAGGAATATACTTGAAACATAATGCCTGTTTTCTTCCTTGTGTACCAATGGATGGGTGAGGTAGAATGTGGTTATGTTACTGGACTAGTAATCCAGAGATCTGAACAAATGATCCAGGGACATGGGTTCAAATCCCATTACAGCAAAGGTCTGTATCAATTCCTCCTCATCTTAGTCCTAAATGACCTACCCCTTACTCTGAGACTATGGTTGTAGACGCCCCCAGCTAGGGGGAACATTCTTCCTGCATCCACCTTGTTGAGCCCTGTAAGAATTTTGTATGTTTCAATGAGATAGCCTTTCATTCGTCTAAACTCTAGGGAATACAGACCCAATTTTCTCAATTTCTCCTCACAGGAGAAGCTCCACCCCAGGAATCAGCCTGGTGAACTTCTGTTGCACTCCTTCTATGGCAAATATATCCTTCCTTAGGTGAGGAGACCAAACCTGTGTGCAATACCCAAGGTTCAGTCTCACCAAGGCTCTATACAGTTGCAGCAAGGCATTTTTACTCCTGTACTCAAATCCTCTTGTGATAAAGACCAACATACCATTTGCCTTTCTAATTGTTTGCTGCATTTGCATGCGAGCTTTCAGTGACTCAGAACAATGACACTCAGGTCCATTTAGACATCAACACTTCCCAATCTTTCACATTTAAAAAATATTCTGCATTTCTGATTTTTCTACCAAAGTGGATAACTTCACATTTTTTCAACTCATATTCCACCTGCCATGTTCTTGCCAACTCACTTAGCCTGTCTAAATCCCCTTAAAGCCTCTTTGCATCCTCTTCACAACTCACATTCCTACCTAGTTTTGTATTATCAGCAAACTTAGAAATATTACATTTGATCACCACATCCAAATCATGTACTTAGATAATGAATAGCTGGGGCTTATGCACTGTTCCTTGTTGTACCCCACTAGCCAAAGCCTGCCAACCTGGGAATGACCCATTTATCCTCCTCCTTGTTTTTTGCCCATTAACCAATTCTCAATACTTGCCAGTGTATTACTCCCAACTCACTAAGGCTCCTTCGACAGCACCTGCCAAGCCCATGACCTTTTTTACCAAGAAGGACAAGGACAGCAGATGTATGGGAATACCACCACCTGCAGATTCCCTCCAAGCCACACATCATCCTGACTTAGAACTATATTACTGTTCCTTCACTGTCGCTGGGTCAAAATTCTGGAACTCCCTTTCTAACAGCACCGTGGGTGTATCTACACCACATGAGCTGCAGTAGTTCAAGAAAGTGGTTCACCACCACATTCTCAAGGGCAGTTAGGGATGGGCAATAAAGCTGACCTAGCTAGCAATGCCTACATCCCATGAAGAAATAATTTGAAAAATCCCATGTTGTTTACTAACTTCTTGTGTGGGACCTTATTGAAAGCCTTCTGAAAATCCAAATACACCACATTCACTGGTTCCTCCTTATCTAATCTGCGAGTTACATCCTCAAAAAACTCTTACAGGTTTGTCAAACATGATTTCCCTTTTATAAATCCATGTTGACTCTGCCCAATCTTACCATTATTTTCTAAGTGTCCAACTATCACATTGTTTGTGATTCTAGCATTTTCCCTACTACTATGAACCCAGCCAGGTGGTTGAAGTTTCAGTAGGGGAGCATTTTGTGAAAAGTGACCATAATTCAGTAAGTTTCAAGGTACTGGTGGATAAGGATAACAGGAGTCCTTGGGTTAAGGTGCTTAATTGGGAGAAGGCTAATTATAACAATAATAGGAAGGAACTGAGGAATCTAGACTGGAGGTGGATGTTTGAGGGCAAATCAATAACTGACATGTGGGGGGCTTTCAAACGTCACTTGATAAGAATTCAGGACCAGCATGTTCCTGCTAGGATGAAGGATAAGTATGGCAAGTTTCAGGAACCTCGGATAATGAAGGATATTGTGAGATTAGTCAAAAAGAAAAGGGAAGCATTCATAAGGGCTAGAAGGCTGGGAACAGATGAAGCCCATGGAGAATATAAAGAAAGTAGGAAGAAACTTAAACAAGAAGTCAGGAGGGCTAAAAGAGGTCATGAAAAGTCATTGGCAACCAGGATTAAGGAAAATCCCAAGGCCTTTTATACATATGTAAAAAGCAAGAGGGTAGCCAGGGAAAGGGTAGGCTCAGGGACAGAGTTGGGAATCTGTGTGTGGAGCCAGAAGAAATGGGAGAGATACTAAATGAGTACTTCTCATCAGTGTTCACCAAAGAGAAGGACTTAGCGGTCGATTTGTCTAGGAAAGAGTGTGTAGATAGCCTGGATCATGTTGAGATCAAAAAAGAGGAGGTGATAGGCGTCTTGAAGAATATTAAGGTGGATAAGTCCCCAGGGCCAGATGGGATCTACCCCAGAGTACTAAGGCAGGCAAGGGAGGAGATTGCTGGGGTCTTGACAGAAATCATTGTATCCTCACTGGCTACGGGTGAGGTCCCAGAGGACTGGAGAATGGCCAATGTTGTTCCATTGTTTAAGAAGGGTAGCAGGGATAATCCAGGAAATTACAGGCCGGTGAACCTTATGTCAATGGTAGGGAAATTATTGGAGAAGATTCTTCGTGACAGGATTTACTACCATTTGGAAGCAAATGGGTGTATTAGTGAGAGGCAGCATGGTTTTGTGAAGGGGAGGTCATGTCTCACTGACTTGATCGAATTTTTCAAGGAAGTGACAAAGATGATTTATGATGGAAGGGCAGTGGATGTTATCTACATGGATTTCAGTAAGGCTTTTGACAAGGTCTCTCATGGCAGACTGGTACAGAAGGTAAAATTGCACGGGATCAGAGGTGAGCTGGCAAGATGGATACAGAATTGGCTTGGTCATAGAAGACAGAGGGTAGCAGTGGAAGGGTGCTTTTCTGAATGGAGAGCTGTGACTAGTGGTGTTCCGCAGGGATCAGTGCTGGGACCTTTGCTGTTTATAGTATACGTAAATGATTTGGAGGAAAATGTAACTGGGCTAATTAGTAAGTTTGCAGATGACACTAAGGTTGGAGGAGTTGCAGATAGTGAAGGGATTGTCAAAGGATACAACAGGATATAGATCGGTTGGAGACTTGGGCGGAGAAATGGCAGTTGGAGTTTAATCCGGACAAATGCGAGGTAATGCATTTTGGAAGGTCTAATAACAGGTAGGAATTATACAGTAAATGGCAGAACCCTTAAGTACATCGACGGGCAGAGGGATCTGGGTGTACAGGTTCACAGGTCACTGAAAGTGGCAATGCAGGTCGATAAGGTAGTCAGGAAGACATGTGGCATGCTTGTCTTCATCAGCAGGTGTATTGAGTATAAAAGCTGGGAAGTCATGCTGCAGCTGTATAGAACCTTGGTTAGGCCACACTTGGTATATTGCGTGCAATTCTGGTCGCCATATTACCAGAAGGATATGGAGGCATTGGAGAGGGTGCAGAGGAGGTTTACCAGGGTGCTGCCTGGTCTGGAGGTTATTAGCTATGAGGAGAAGTTGGAGAAATTCGGATTGTTCTCACTAGAGCGACGGAGATTGAGGGGCGACTTGATAGAAGTTTACAAAATTATGAGTGGCATGGACAGAGTAGATAGTCAGAAGCTTTTTCCCAGGGTGGAAGAGTCAATTACTAGGGGACATAGATTTAAGGTGAGAGGAGAAAACTTTAGAGGAGACGTGTGGGGCAAGTTTTTTACGCAGAGGGTATTGAGTGTCTGGAATTCGCTGTCAGAGGAGGTGGTGGAAGCAGGTATGATAGTCGTGTTTAAGAGGCAGCTTGACAAATACATGAATAGAATGGGAATAGAGGGATATGGACCCCGGAAGTGCAAAATGTTTTAGTTTGACAGGCAATATGATCGGCGCAGGCTTGGAGGGCCGAAGGGCCTGTTCCTGTGCTGTACTTTTCTTTGTTCTTTGTTTTTTGTACTGATGTCAGGCTAACAGGTCTGTAGTCACTCATTTTTTTCTTTCCCTCCTTTCTTAAATTGTGAGGTTAAATTTGCTACTTTCCAATCTGCAGGAACCATTCCAGGATCTATACAATTTTAGAAGATGACCACCAATGCAAATACTATCTCTACCACCACCTCTTTCAACAATCTGGAATGTAGATAATCAGTCCAGAGGATTTATCAGCTTTCAGTATCATTAATGTCTCTATTTTACCAACTTTTCTACCAATACTAATTTCTTTGAGTTCCTCATTCCCGCTAGTCTCTTGCGTCACTGGGAGTTTTTTTTGTATCTTCCTCAGTGAAGGCAGACACAATGGCTTGAATTTTCACTGAGTTGGTTTGACTCTGGAGCCCTTTAGAAATGGCAAGCAGGTCCGAATTCTGGGATTCTGTCTTTTGGGATTGCCTACAGGAAGTGGGCTGCTTCCTATCAGAAACCCGCATCTGCAGCTTGCGACCTGGCTGGCTCCATTGTGGAGATATGTATCTATTACTCTTCTGCAATTTTCATGGGGTCAGGCCAGGTTTTTAACAAGCTGTCGTTCATGGCCCCTTAGAGGAATAATGAGCCCTAGAGTGCACGAGGGGGCCTTTTTAAGTTAAAAAGTTCCTCTCATGCCCCCATGCCAAGCTACACCCACCCACCCACCCCCAAAAGCCCTCATGCATCCTATGCCACTCACTTCCTATGTCCTCTAATTCCCCATATGCCAAGCCCTGGCACTTCCATTCCCATTGACCTACTGTACCCTTTGTAGAACCAAAGAACACCATAATGTATAACTGGATCTGTTAAAAGAATAGCTTTAAACACAAAATAATCTATTGATAAATTTCTCCTATGAAGAAAATGTCTGAACAGCAAACTAATAAAAGTGTCAATCATCCAAGCCCATTGAAGATTCAAAAACCACAAACCACAAACACTTGAAACCACTAGACTTGTGTAAACAAACATTGTGAAATTTGACTGTGGAGATCAGAGAGCTGTCAGTCAAAAAATGTTTTCTCTGGCAAGCAGGTGTTCTCATAATTTTATAGCTGTCTGGACTATCAGCTACTTATAAGAACCTCTGCTCCCCAGTTGAAACATTGATTGACAGCTCAGGCTCTCTGATCTTCTTCGCTGAAGAGGGGTCATATTGGACTCAAAACATGAAGTCTTTTTCTCTCTTCATAGGTGCTGCCAGACCTGCTGAGCTTTTGCAGCACCTTCTGATTTTATTTCAGGCTTACTACTATTTTTGACAACTTCATAATCCTTTTCCTTCGATCTAAGAATGGGTATCATACAGGAGAGAAATCCAAACTCAGCAGGGTCATTTGAACTTATTGCTGAGTTGATACTGACCCTATTTTGGCTGTTGAAGGGCCTTAACCTGCAGTGTGGGAGACAAAATTTTATAGAGTATATGTGAAATTCTTGAAGGCTGAATAAGGTCTGATTAACTGTCATGATCTGAAGTTTTTTTTAAATTCCCCCTCTCTTCAAACCATAAAATATAAAAACTAGCTGCAGTTGTCAGTGATTGTTAGAAAAAGCTCTGCTAGACTACTTTGATTGACAAGCCAGCTGTTGTAGCATCTGTTCAAGCAGTTTTAATTGTTCTTTGTGCACATTTCCCTAGGGCTATTCATTCTGAATGCTTGGCTAAGTTTCAAAAACTATAATTATCTCAGCAGAGGTCTCTGAGTTCACAGTTCGATTGACAGCTTAAAGAGACTATTAAAGGATTGGGGGTATGAACATAAGTTTGTTTTTATCAGAGAGTAACCACTTGAGATTTAAAAGCTTTGATTCTTTCATGAATGGGAGTTTTATTTCCACTATCAAGTCTGCTTTGTGACAGCGGCATTGGATTTTTGGAAGTTTATTTTATTTCAATTCCACAGGGCATTAGGTGGCATACGGTGTATGAGGGGCCATGGGAGGTGGTAAGTGTATGGAGGTATGATGGGTGAGACCTAGAGGACCTAAAATCTTCTAAAACAACTGGGACAAGGTCCCAGAGAAACAAGGCGGGCCTTCTAACCAGCCGTCTTGGCACTCACTGTCCCTGTGGCCACAAACTCTCTGCTTCTGGGGCTAACGGGCTTGAACCCATCCCATACACAACCCCCACCACCTCCTCACCCTGACCCCAGAGTGAAAATCTCACGCGGTCATTACTGAGGCAGGTCTGGCGGGCCAAGAAATTTGCCAACTCAAGCCATCCACCTCAGTAGCCAAAATGCAGCCCTTAGACTTAATACCCATGGGAGGCAGGGGACGCTCCAGAAAAGCATATCAGTTATCTGATGATAATGGCAAAATGCCTTGACAGAAGCCATGGATAAATATATACCATCCGAGTTTTCATCCAACAGGAGAAACCTCCCATGGCTCTGTAGAGGATACCCGTATGTTATGCAGAAAGAAACAGTGTCTTTACAATAAGGCTAAGAACTCCGGGGATGAGGAGGACTGGAAAGAATTCAAAACCTACCAGAGGAAAGTAAAGAAAACTCTCAAAAAAGCAAGTAAAGATGTTTCTTAGTATCTTACAATCTCTATTGAGGAAAATCCGAAGAGTTTCTGGTCATTCATGGAGAAAATCAAAAAGGAAGAAGTGGGCTTTTCAGATATCAAGGGTAAAGCAGAAGCACAAATTTCCAGAGTTTTTAGCAGAGAAGATTTAACACATATATTCAGCTTAGACAGTGACCACTTATCAGACATACTAAACCTCATTATAATTAAAAGAGGGTGTTTTGAAATTATTGCAATAAATAAATCTAAATAATGCTCTGGGTCCAGATGAAATCTCTCCCTGTATTTTAAAGTTAACAGCTGGTGAACTGGCTCCAATTTTGACCAATTTCTTTCAAGAGTCAATCAACACTGGTTCCTTAGCGGAGCAGTGGAGACAAACTAACATCTGTGGCATATTCAAAAAAGGGGATAAAAAGTCAGCCAGAAAACTGCAGACTGATATTTCTCACCAGTGTCATTTGCAAATTGCTTGAACATATTGTTCATTCTCATGTCATGAAGCATTTTGGAGCTTAGAATATCCAGGTAGATAGTCAGCATAGTTTTCAGTTAAAAATATCTACAGAAACACAGCTTTTGCAGACTGTTGATAACTTAGCTTCAAGTTTTGAAAGAAATTATGTTACTCACATGGTAATACTAAATTTCTTAACAGCTTCGACAAAGTTCTTTATAAAAAGCTCTTGTTCAAACTTCATTACTAAGGAATCAGGGAGACATTGTTCAATTGGATCCAGCATTTTCTTACCAACAGACCAGAAAGAGTGGTGTGATGGGGAATCATCCTTTCGCAGAGATGTCTCTCCGATGTGCCCCAGGGAACAGTGTTGGGATCTTTACTGTTCTTGACATACATAAATGACCTTCCCAACAAGTCAGAAAACAGGGTGCAACTATTTGCAGATGGCTGCGTGGTTTACACATTAGGGAAACTCAAGAGCATATCAATTCACTGCAAGATGATCTTCTATGAATTGCAAAAATGGCAGGGCCAATGGAAGATGGCATTCAAAGCCAAAAAATGCTGTCATGTGCATTACTAACAAAAGGAATCCACTAAGAGATAGCTTTAAGTTCTGTAATCAAATTCCCAATAGGTGGTTACACAACCATACCTGAGGGTTCAAGCACAATTTTCAATGGGGATTCTACATTCAGCAGATAACATCCAAAGCATAAAGGTTTTTGGATTTCTGAGGAGAAATCTTTGGTATTGCAACAAAAATATCAGAGCTTACCAAACATTTGCTCATCCAATCCTGGAGTATGCAAGTTATGGCGAGAGATATAAATAAGATTGAAGCGATCCAAAGATGTGCTGCACTATTCTGCACAAACCAGTATGGGAAATGCACCAGTGTCACATCCTTGATCAAATATTTGAAATGAGAATCACTACAGCAAAGGGGGAAAAATAGGCTGTCAGTGTTCTATAAAATATAAAATGGACAGTTGGGAATTGACAGAAACAAGTGGATGGTGCCTTCCGGCAATGACAGAACGTGAGGCAGCCACCACACAAACTACAAAGAACATTTGTTTCAAAGACAGTGTATCAACAATCTTTCTTCCCAAGGACAATCCCACAGTGGAACAAGTTGCCAAAGGAAATAGTCACAGTCCTATCACTTGAAATTTTCAAGACCCATCTTTAGTTTATTTTCATTTTTAAGTTTCATTATCAGGGCTACCATTTCAGCTGTCATGCCTGATTTAGCTAGTGCTACCCATATAAATGCTGGTGGAATATAGATACTAGTCTGTGATGCCAACACAACTAACACAGATGCTAAAGCAGATAAGATTGAAAAGGATGGAATGCTTTACTCCAGAAAAGAGAAGATTGAGGAGTGGCCTAATAGAGGTATTTTAGACTATGAAGACCTAGTACTACAACTGTAATCATTCTTGGATATTAAAATGTTTGCACTCCAACTTCCAAGCCTCTACAGCACACTATTCCAGTTTTACACATTTCACTGAACCACTGTGATGTGTTTAAATGACCAGCAAATAGGGTAGACGTGAAGAAAATGGTTCCACTTTTGGGATAGACCAGAACTAAGGGCCATTGAGATAAGATAATGATTTGTAAATTTAATATGGATTTCAGGAGACACTTCTTTATTAGTGTGGCTAGAATGTGGAACTCACTACCAGAAGGAGTAGTTGAGGCAGATAGCATGGATGCATTTAAGGGGAAGCTAGATAAGCACATGAGAGAGAAAGGAATAGAGCGATATATTAAGGATAATGTGGGATTCAATGAAGGGGGTTTGGAGGAGGTGGGTATGGAGCATAGGAACACCAGCATAGACGTGTTGGGATGCATAGCCTATTTCTGTGTTGTAAATATTTGTATTACTTTTGAGTACATGCCTAGATAGCCTCACTGATGGATAATACTTAGATATCCCAGAGTGCCTGAAATCTTCTTATTGTGTCCATGGACAGTCTATACATGGCCCAGCCAGAACTGGACACATTTTTGTGCCTTGTTGTTGAATTCGGCAAGATCTGCAACAGTGCAGGGTTCCTCTAGCGATAGACATTGCAGGAGATGTTGCATAGTCTGTGGCTCAGTTCCACATTCACAAGTTGTCGGGCAGGTTGTATATCCCCATTTGCTTAGTGACACCTTTGAACGACCTACACCAATCCTAAGTCTGTTAAGGCACTTCCAGGTTGCCCAGTTGCAATTAGCTCCTGGGGGAAGGCTTTCATCTGGTAGAATTTCCATCGCTGGGGGTTGTTCGAGACTGGCGAGCCGGTCTTTCCACAAGGCGATGCGGGCTTCAGATGGGGTTGATTGTATTGGAACAACGCTGTTCATGAAGCACTTCCTTGACTTTAGGCGGCTGGGTATAGGTGTATAACCATGTAGAGAGTGCCTCTCATCTGATGTTTGACGGAGTCGCTCTTTCTTACTGGCTACCGTTCTTCTTATATTGGGGCCAAGGTAGAAGCGTTCACGTCGCGGCCCTGTTTCAACCAATTCTACCATCACCACACACAGCAAGTAGTGCCTGAAATGATCTGATGACATAAAATTTAAATGTGCTTGTGATCTTCACAGCTACTGTCATAGCTACCAGGGCCGATAACTTTGGCAATATAATTCTCCTACTGCCTCTTTAAGGAGACACAACTTCTAACATAGAACTTAACATTAACATTTTTTACAGACCTTTATAACCTGTAAATTCATAAAGATTGGGTAATATCTTGCAAAACAAAAAAATGAGATGCATCAATTCTGTGACAAAGAATACTGGAATTGGAAAGGAATTTTGGGACCCCCATGTCATTCTTCAAAGAATTGAAGAAAGTTTGTTTGCTTTTCCTGAGAAATGTGTCCCCTCAATTAATATCACACAGAAGGATTAACGTGTCATTCAAGCTATTGCTGTTTGTTGCCAGTACAGAATACCAGTTGCCTTTGCTGACATACTAACAGTCAATGTACTGAAAAATAATTAAAGTGCAGAGCATTTCAAGGTATTTCAAAAAAGCTCCTTATAAATAAAAGTTTCTTATTGTATTAGGACACCAATTACAATGACACACTGAACCAGCTCAGCAACTATGCCAGAAATTATGCATTTAATGTGGCAGCATTTCACAAGGCCTAGAAATATTTGGATGTGCCCTGCTGTAGGTTTTTTCACAGGCTAGGTCCCTTACGTTTAGGAATGCTGACTGTATATAACGACAGTCTGTCAAGGTAAAACTGCCTTTATATAGTGGTCTGACATGTAAAATAATGCACTGGCCTAAAGAAACTTCAATTCCTTCATGCAAATAAAAATAATTACTTGCTACATCAAACCCTATTTCTATTATTAAGCACATGGCAACATGGCACTTGGAAAGTCAACATGTGATAACGCAGAACCAACATGGTTTCATGAAAGGGAAATCATGTTTGACAAGGCTATTAGAGTTTCATAGTGTAACTAGTTAAGGGGCAGCCAGTTGATGTTGTATATTTAGATTTTCAGAAGGCATTTGAAAAAGCAACACAAATAATGAGGTTGTAACACACGCTTTGAGATTATGTGATTGGAGGGTAACATATTAGTGTGGATGGATGATAGGTTACTTTTTTTATTCTTTCACAGGATGTGGATGTTGCTGACTAGGCTAGAATTTGTTGCCCATTCTTAATTGCCCTTGAGAAGGATGTGGTGAGCTGCAGTCCACGTGGTGTAGGTACACCCGCAGTGCTGTTAAGTAGGGAGTTCCAGGATTTTTACCCAGCGACAGTGAAGGAATAACTATATAGTTCCAAGTCAGGATGGTATGTGGCTTGGAGGGTAAATTGCAGATGGTGGTGTTCCCATGTATCTGCTGTCCTCGTCCTTATAGTGAGAGAGAGTGTGCGTTTGGAAGGTGCTGTCAAAGGACCCTTGGTGAGTTGCTGCAGTGCATCTTGCAGATGATACACACTGCTGCCACTGTGTGTTGGTAGTGGAGATGGTCATTGCCTGTCTGACAGACAGGGTAGGAGAGATTTTGTGGATTTAAACAAAGAAGGTTATTTCTTCACACATTCAAGAACAGGATGTTTCCTCTTGTGGAAGAATCTAGAACTAGGGTTCACTATTTAAAAATAAGAGGCCTCCCATTTAAGACAAAGATGAAGAAAATTCTCAGAGGGCTGTGGGTCCTTGGAACCCTCTTCTTCAAAAGGCGGTGGAGGCAGAGTTTTTGAATATTTTTACGGCAGAGCTAGATTGATTCTTATTAATCAAAGGGGTGAAAGGTTATTGCGGGTAGGCAGGAATGTGGAGTTGAGATTAAAATCAGATCAGTCATGATCTTATTGAATGGTGGAGCAGACTTGAAGGGCCGAGTGGCCTACTCATGCTCCTAATTGTTCGCATGTACGCACCTCGAAAGCCTAAACGCTACATCAATCACTCCCACAAAAACAAGAAAGGTACAGCTAAAGAAAATGTTATTCTTACACAGGATTCTTTTACAAGTTGCAATTTGAAAGAATAGTTCATAGATCACATGTTGGGTTTGTGGTAGCAGAACAGTCATTGTAAGCCCATTAAAGAAAGGTGTCATTTTCCATTCCTGAATTGTAGCTCACATGGGTTCAAATAGCTGGAGTCAAATGTTAGGATTATTGCAAGACCTCCTCAAAGAGGTAGCTTCCCAAAAGATCATGGAGTTGCTTCTTTTTGACTGCTTTACCTGGATGTCGAGTTTTGTACTGGTGGACTTTTGAAAGAAAAGGAATCTAGCTGAGAGGCTTTTTAGGATTTTTACAGCTTACGGTTCTTAAAGGCAAAGATAAAACAACATTTTTCTATAGCTGCTGTCACTTTCAGTGCTTTCTGCAGACTGCCCAGGTTTTACAGGCTCTTTGGATAAAAACTAATTATTTTCAGCCAGTTTCAGTCACATGACCAATACTGAAAGACTTAGCTGAAAGTCATTGTCATACAATGGGATAATGGATGAGTTTTTCACACTTACTCAGGATGATGTGGTTTCTGCCCAGCTCTCATTGTTAGGGTTCTAACTCAGAGACATGGGACCTGGACTTGCGTTTTGGATAAATCTCTGAACAATAGCAAGTGTAAATTCCACAGATAATATGTGTCCTGGTATGGCCATTCCAGGTGGAGGGGCCCCTACACATAATTATTTAATCAGGAAATTTATGTAGATTTCAGGCAGAAATTGAAATGTCACCTGACCTTGGCAGCCATCTTAACCACCTTGTGCGTGTCCATTTTAAATAAAAAACAGTTCCTGAAGCTTCCATACAAACACAGTCCATATTTGAAGTTATGAACAGGTCACACCTTTACTATGCATGGCACCTGGCACTTGTGTGGCACAAATGTTACTTAGCACTTGTCAGCTCAAACCTGAATATTGTCCACGTCTTGCTGCATATGGACATGGACTGCTTCAATATCTAAGGAGTCAAAATGTTGCTGAACATTGTGCA
This sequence comes from Cetorhinus maximus, assembly GCF_964194155.1. Classification (NCBI taxonomy): domain Eukaryota; kingdom Metazoa; phylum Chordata; class Chondrichthyes; order Lamniformes; family Cetorhinidae; genus Cetorhinus; species Cetorhinus maximus. Next base: position 114,302,667 of record NC_135886.1, on the reverse strand, counting down.
ATCATCTGCGAACATCCCCACTTCTGACCTTATGATGGAGGGAAGGTCATTGATGAAGCAGCTGAAAATATTGGCCGAGGAGGCTACCCTGAGGAATTCCTGCAGTGATGTCCTGGGACTGAGACCAATGTCTTCCAACAACCATAACCACCTTCCTTTGTGCTAGGTATGACTCCAACCAATGGAGAGTTCTCCCCCGATTCCCATTGACTCCAGTTTTGCTAGGACTCCTTGATGCCACACTCTTACAAATACTGCCTTGATGTCAAGGATAGTCACTCTTACTTCACCCCTTGAGTTCAGCTCTTTGTTCAATGTTTGGACCAAGGCTGTAATGAGATCTGGAGCTGAGTGGCACTGGCAGAACCCAAATTGAGCATCAGTGAGCTGGATATTGCTGTGTAAGTGCTGCTTGTCAGCATTGTTGACGACTCCTTCCATCACTTTACTGATGATCGAGCGTAGGCTGATGGAGCAATAATTGGCTGGGTTGGATTTGCCCTGCTTTTAGTGGACAGGGCATACCTGGGCAATTTTCCATATTGATGGCTAGATGCTAGTGTTGTAGCTGTATTGGAACAGCTTGGCTAGGGCTGTGGCTAGTTCTAAAGCTCCAACCTTCATTGCTATTGCTGGAATCTTGTCAGGGCTCATAGCCCTTGCAGCATCCAGTGCCTTCAGCTGTTTCTTGCTATCACATGGAGTGAATCAAAATGGCTGAAGACTGGCATCTGTGATGCTGGGGACCTGATAAGGAGGCCGAGATGGATCATTCACTTGGCACTTCTGGCTGAAGATTGTTGCAAATGCTTCAGCCTTGCCTTTTGCACTGATGTCTTGGGCTCCCCCATCATTGAGGATGGTGATATTTGTGGAGCCTGCCCTTCCAGTAAGTTGTTTAATTGTCCACCACCATTCACGACTGGATGTGGCAGGATTGCAGAGCTTAGATCTGACTTGGTTGTGGGAACACTTAGCCCTGTCTAACCACTGCTGCTTATGCTTTTTGGCATGCAAGTAGTCCTATGTTGTGGCTTCAGCAGGTAGATGCCTCATTTTCAGGTATGCCTGGTGCTGTTCCTGGCATGGCCTCCTGTACTCTTCATTGAATCTGGGTTGATCCCCGGCTTGATGGTAATGGGTGAATGGAGGATATGCCGGGAATTAAGTTGCAGTGGCTCAATACAATTCTGCTGTTGTTGATGGTCCACAGAACCTCATGGATGCCCATTTTTGAGTTGCTAGATCTGTTCAAAATCTATCCCATTTAGCACAGTGCCACACAACAAAATGGAGAGAATCCTCAATGTGAAGACAAGCTGTGCGGTGGTCACTCCTACCAATACTGTCATAGACAGTTGCATCTGCGACAGATAGCTTGGTGAGGACAAGGTCATGTAGGAATTTTCTTCTTGTTAGTTCCCTCACCACATGCCGCAGACCCAATCTAGCAGCTATGTCTTTTAGGACTCAGCCAGCTCAGTTTGTAGTGTGCTACTGAGCCACTCTTGGAGATGGACATTGAATTTCACCACTCAAAGTACATTAAGTTCCCTTACCACCCTCAGTGCTATCTTCAGGTAGTGTTCAACATGGAGAAGTACTGATTCATCAGCTGAGGGGGCAGTACGTTTTAATCGGCGGAGGCCTCTTTGTCCGTAATTGACCTGATGTCATGGACTGCATGGGGTGCAGAGTCAATGTTGAGTGGTCCCAGGGCAACTGCCTCCTGATTGTATACCACTATGCCACCACCTTTGGTGGGTCCATCCTGCCAATGGGACAGAACATACCCAAGGATGGTGATAGTGGTTTCTGGGACATTGTCTGTAAGGTATGATTCCATGAGTATGACTATGTCAAGTTGTTGCTTAACCAGTCTGTGAGACAGCTCTCCCAATTTTGGCACAAGCCCCCGGATGTTAGTAAGGAGGACTTTGCAGAGTATTCAGGGTTGGGTGTGGCCAATGCCCTTGGTTGATGCTGAGTGATCCACCTGGTTTCATTCCTTTTTGGCTTCTGTAGTGGTTTGTTACAATTGAGTGGCTTGCTAGGCCATTTCAGAGGGCATTTAACATTCAACCACATTACTTTTGGTCTGGAGTCACATATATGCCAGACCAGGTAAGATTAGCAGATTTCCTTCCCTAAAGAGCATTAGTGAGCTAAATGTGTTTTTATGACAATCAATAATGGTTTCATGAGACCGTCACTGACGCTAGTTTTTAATTCCAGATTTATTAATTGAATTTAAATTCCACCAGCTGCCGTGTTGGGATTTGAAACCTTGTCCCCCAGAGCATTAACCTGGGCCTCTGGATTACAATGACATTATCACTACGCTACCACCTCTCCTAAATGGATACACAACAGAGTAGGAACAAAGGGAGCATTTTTGGGATGGTTGGGCCTAACTTCTGGAGTGCTGCAAGGATCAATGCTTGGGCCTCAGCTACACACAATCCACATCAATAAATCAGATGAGGGAGTTACAAGTAATATATCCGTATTTTCTGACGATACAAAGCTCGGTAGGAGGGTAAGCTGTGATATCGAAATAAAGAGGTTGCAAAGGGATATGGTTGGTTAAGTGATTGGACAATCAAGCGGGGGATGGGGTATGTTGTGCAAAAGTGTGAAATTATAAACTTTGATAGGAAGAATGGAACAGTGGATTATTTTTTGAATGGTGAGACACTAGTGAATATTGGTATTCAGCGGTATCTGTGGTTCCATGTACACAGATCACAGCAAGTTAATAAACAACAAGTAATTAGGAAGGCAAGTGGTATGTTAGCTTTTATTGCAAGGGGTAGGAGTATAAGAATAAGAAAGCCTTACTGAAATCCTATAGGGTTTTGGTGAGACCATATCTGGAGTACAATGTCCTGCTCTGGTTTCCTGATTTAAGGAAGGATATACTTGCCTTAGAGAGGGTGCAACATGGATTCACTAGTTTGATTGCTGGGCGAGAAAGTTGTCCTGTGAAGAAGGATTAAGTAGAGTCAGTTTATCTTCTCTGAAGCTGAGAAAAATGAGAGGTGATCTCATTGAAATGTATAAAATTCTTAAGCGGGCTTGACAGGGCAGATGCTGAGAAGCTGTTTCCTCTGGCTGGAGAGTCCAGAACCAAGGTCATAGCCTTTGGATGAGGGGTTGGTCATTTAGGACTGAGATAAGGAGAAATTCCTTCATTAAGGGATTGTGGATATTTGGAATTCTCTGTCCGAGTGTTGCGGATGTTCATTTGATGAGTTTATTCAAGTCTGAGATCAATGGATTTGTGGGCACTGAGGGAATTAGGGAATGTGGGGATCTGACTAGAAAGTGGAGTTGATGTAGGGGGAGCAGGCTGACTGAACCCACTCTTATTATTGTTCCATAGTTTTGATAGAACCAGCTTGCTGAATTTTTGATTTCTCTCCAGAACGAGACAGCACAACCAACTACAGGATAAAGCTTTCTACACTCTGTTCAAGCAACGTAGCTTAACTTCAGTTTCTCAAGAGCATCCACTCCACAATTGACCACTTCCGAGACCATCTGTCCCTCTGACCTCTTGAACAAGTGTCAATTTAATACTAATTATAGGCAGCTTTTTGTTGTGCTCCTGTACCCACAAGGACTGAATAAGATTACCCAGATGAGGAGCTTGATCTATGTAGGTGAAATGTCTGTGTTATTTTGCCATCAAGTACACTAATTGTGCTTGCAGTTTGTGAGTGGATTAAAGCAATAAAAATGTAAATATCTTTATCAGGAAAGGAATGGGAGTCAAACTGCAAAGAGACAAATGGTGGACAATCATTTTGTTACAGATTTTACCAAAGGTCTTTTAAAAGTCAAAAATAAGGATATTAAAAATAACTTAGTGGTTGAATCAGGGTAAATGGATAACTGGAATATGATTGCCCTTGGTTTCTATGTGACAGCAACACCATAAATATACAAATACTTCCTATGCTCACTGTTTGGAGAAAATCTATTAAAGTGTCCTAGAAGATTACAATGACAATTCACTACAAATAGAAATAAGAGGAAATATTCCTGTTATTTCAGCATTCTAGCAAAGCCAGTAAGAATGAATGCAAATAGTGTAATAGCATACTAGCAGGTGCCTGTGTACATGTGTACGTGTGTGTGTGTGTGTGTGTGTGTCAATGGGCAGGATGATCACAGATTTGCACTAAGGACGGTAACAGGTGGGAAAAACAACATTTTTCCCACTGGCTGCAATGGCGGCTTCTCACGCTGTATCATCCCAAATCCACCACATTAATTACGCATTCCCAGGAAACACGCCACTTCAGTGACTGGTGGGCTCTCATTTGCCTGCTGTGTCATCACCTCGTCGCTTCATCACGCCGGGTGCCATATTTAAATTGCAGCCATGTGCACAATTCTCAGTCTAGGGCTGCCACACGGAAGATAGGATGGCCCCGAAAGGCAAAAAGATGGCAGCCCTCTGGTTCAGTGATGCATTCCTCAAGCGCCATTTGCATGCTGTGGAGGCCCGTTGTGATGTCCTCTATCCCGTTCTGGCTGCAGGAAGTGCAGCCGCATCACCAATTGAGCATGGGAGGCAGTGGAAGCAGTGGTCAGCGCCAATGCCCTGCAAAAGAGGGCAGCCACCCAGTACCACTACAGGATGAATGGTCTTATCCATTCCGCCAGGGTAAGTCACTCTTCTCATCACTCTCAACTCACACACTCGGATACACCGCACACATCCACACGGATCTCAAGGGACAGCACCACTAACTCTCACACACACCCTCACATCTCCATCAGGCTCATACCCTCTCGAGCTCACATCCTCATCCTGTCCATGGCTCCACTCACCACACAAACATTCCATGCAGTGCCATGTGTCCTGCTCACACTCTCTCCATCTGTTTCCACGCAAGAGAAGCCTGCTCACATCAGCAGGGAGAGGTCCCAGACCCGGGGTGGAATGGCCCACATTAGACCACTCAATCACTTTGAGGAGTGTGCCATCATGCTGACCGGTGAGGACATGGACCTTGCCTGCAGTGACAGTGAGCACGGCGGCGAACACCCTTGTGAAGATGCTGCACCACATCATTCCTCTCTCAATGCCACTGTGAGTGCTCTCGCTCCTGCTTTTGACTCTGTTGCTATGCACTAATTATCTCTACTTTGGTTCACAGGGAGCTCTGCCAAGCCACTGACACCCTAAGCCAGCCAGTCCCTCAGCTCCATCCACGTCCTCACCTCCAGCCAAGAGGACACCTCCTCCATTGAAGAACTGGCAAGAAGCAGCCTGAAGACACGTCACAGCGCTTAACCGCACCCTCCACCAGCATAGAGACACACAACTCGGTGGGACCTAGATCAAGAGATGGCTCAGGTTCACAATCTGGTGGTCACCGCATGGACACATGTCCGCAGCAGAAGGAGGCAGGTTCAGCTTGGCTCTGGTGCACTCGGAGGACTGCTGGGGAAGATACATCTGTGAGGTCTGAGTCAGATGACGAGCCTCTGGATTTGGCCTTTCAGATCATCCTGGAGAGTCAGCAGAAGGCAGGGCAACATCACACAGAGCTGTTGGAAGCCCTCAACAGAGTGGCACGTAAGTCAGAGAAGTGCATCCGCTTGGTCTCTGATGAAGTGATGCCCACATGTGCACATATGAAAGTCCCCATGAGGAGGATGGTGGACACCATGGAGACCCTAGTCCAGCAGAATGCGGAGGTGTGTGCAAACCAGCACTCCATCATGGGAGCCATAGATGAGTTCCTGCAGTGGCAACACAAGAGAGAAACAGGTAACATCGAACCCTCCAGGCGCTCCTTACCCTAAAAGAGTCAGGCCAGAGCACCTGGGTATCCAAAGTGAGGAGGAGCAGCAGCCGGACACCCCTGGGTCATCCACTCAGTAATCTCAGAGGCTGTCCTCTTCTCCGAGGCCCCTTTGCCTGTGACCCCCTCAACCTCATCCTCTGTCACCGCAGTGGGAGATGTATGTGTGTGGCAGGGCCTTTCGGAGCCTCATGCAAGCACACTCCCATGCACGTGGATTCTTCCTGCATCACACTCATGTCAACTGTTCTGAGCATTTTCAATGCTGCCTGCTGGGGTTCATTTTCAGTTGTCCAGCTGAGCTGACCTGCATCTCCACCCACCCATTGATCGCACTCCCATGCAGCACCTGATCTCGCCCGTCACAACTCTTGTTTCACTTTCGATTTAGACACGCTGTCGTGATTCAGCTTTTTGTGCACTCGCCTGTCTTTTCTCACCCCCCAGTCACCCAGTTCCTTTCCCCCATCACTGTTGAACCCCCTTGCATCAGCTTTCACCTCCCCTCAGTGACCTACCAGTCACAACTCCTTTCCTTTGGGAATATCCAGGTGATCGTGCACGTTCCTTTCCTTCCCAAAAATCCCACTCCCATCCTCATTAACCTTCCCAACCTCTTCCTTCCCAACCTCAGGGCCTGGGCCTGTTTCCAAGTCCCCACCAAACACCGTCGCCGTGTCTTCTGCCGATACCGTCGAACCCTCACTCTCCTACTCCACCGCCTCACTCTGCTCTCGGTCATTCTCACCATTCAGTTGTTCCACACCCACCCTCAGTTTGCTCCCCAGGAGGCAGTCATGAACTTGTCAGTGCCCTCGCTTGCATGTTCACCTGGACGACCCCCCAACCGGAACTCTCCCCTGCTTGAAACCCCTTCCCCCTCCGGACCCCTCCCCCCTCCCCCCACCCAGGAACCCCTTACCCCTTTGGATCCCTCTCTCTCCTGGAACCCCCTCCTCCCTTGGAACCCCTTCTCCCTTTGGAACCCCTTGCCCCTTGGAATCCTTTTCCCCCTTGGAACTCCTTCACCTCTTGGAACTCCTCCCCCCTAATGTAGTCCTGCCCCTCCATCCTGGACACCCCCACCTTAGTCCTTTCCCCTTTACTGACTCCTTCAGACACCCTTAGTCCTCTCCCACTCCTGACTCTTTCCTCCAGTCTTACTTCGTCCTCCAGCCTTACTCCTTCCCCCTTTCCTGACTCCTTCCTCCACCCTTACTTCTCCCTCTAGCCTTTCTCCCTCCCCTCTTCATATCCTTCCTCCCCCCCAGACTCCCTCCCCTGTCCACACTCTTTCCTGCCGGGACTCCCTCCCTCTCCACACTCCTTCCTCCCCCGGACTCCCTCCCCTCTCTGTACTCCTTCCCCATTCTGAACTCCCTCCCTTACGCCTTACACCCCCCCTTTACACCTACCTCCCCATTTGCTGTCTTCTCCTGTTAACCCCTCCTCCCCCCATACTCCCTCTCCCCTCCCAACCTCACCCCCCCCAACACCTTCATTCCTCCCTCCCAACCTCACCCCATCCTGACACCTCTTCCTGTCCCAGTCAATCCTAGACCTTCCTCTCCCACTCCCTGGTACATCTCCCTCTCCCAAACACAGCTGGACCTTCCTATCCACCCCCTGAACCATCATCCACTGTGAGCAGACCCTCAACAGTGACTTTCCAACTTCCGAAGGTTGCATTGCAGCAGAGCCATGTTCATGGGGTTCCTCCAGTGGCCATTGGTGTCGGGCTCCAGCATCTTCGGCTTCCTGGATGTCCGCGATGTGAGCAAAGCCCTGGCAGTAAGTCCTGACTTCTGCACGTCACATTTGTCAAGACATGTTTAGTACCGCCGTGCAATCATGTTAACATGGGCGGATGAGCCCAATGGGCTGGCCTTATAATGATATACAGATGTATTACAATGAGGTTCCCGATCTTTGATGGCGGGAAACACGGCCCGCCATTGCCGGGCTGAGCGGATGATCGCAAATTGTTTCCACGACGTTGTGAAACCGATTCCTGGCCTTCTCGCCATAAAGTCTGCTCACGCCACTGAGCATGCCCAGTGCCAGTGGACACGGAAAATTCCGCCCAGTGTGTTTCAGCGCGTGCATGTTTTCTAAATCATCTCCTGTGTTGCTCACAATGAGCTGGAGGATACGCTTTCCTTTCCTCTTACTCGTATTCGTATTTAAGGGAGAAAAGTGCATCCATGTGTGTCCTTTTTTTCTGTCTTTTTCTCTTATATTTCTCACTCCTTTTTGAATTACCTGTTCACGTTTCAGAACCTTTCAAGTGGGGAAATGTGGTAAACAATTTGCACATAAGAACACAAGTGAGAAAAATGATCAGATAATGTGGTGTTGGTTGAGGGATCAATATCAGTCAGGACACTGGAAGAACTTTCCAGCTCTTCTTCAAAAAGTGCCATAGAATCATTTACATCCACCCAAAGGGCAGATTAGAGCCTCGTCTTAACATCTGATCCAAGAATATTCAGTTTCCCAAGCAACAGGAATGGAAACAATTGAGATACAATAAAGTGTAGATTTAACCCCCAGGTGGAAGCTGGAGGAAGCTAATTTCCTTCCTGTCTGGGAGTCTCTTGATGGTCTGAAGAAATGTTCTTATCCCGCTGGCCAGCTTCCTGTCTGAAATAGACAGAAGGAGACAGCTTTGGACATGTGAAAATCATAGATCTCGGAGTTCACCTGCTGGAACTCAGGTCATGCCACAAGTGAGACTGGATCAGAGTCTTTTGTGGGTGCAGCAGGGAGCCTAAAGCAGCAGAGATGTAGATTTTCCTTATGGAGCCTGAAGGAGCACACCTACACCTGTACACTTGGCTCCACTAGGGAAAATTTTTGACTTATAAGAGGACATCTTCTTCTACCCTATCAGGTTTTCTGAGTTGCGAACCCACTCGGTACACCATCAAAATGAGACCCAAATGACATCAAAAGACCCCAATTTGCATGAATTCATGAAGCACCCACCTGCTTTGGGTGCATGCCTTTGCCACCTAAAAAAACTGTGTAGTTCAAATGGTAGCTAGTAGAATCAAGCAGGAAGGGGGAGGCAAGTGCCCCATTCCCACCAGGCAGGGCTGGTTAAATTACTAGATCATGAGTATACACACAGTATTATGCCAGAGCCAGGAATATCACATAATGCACTGAATGTGAAAGATAGTACGGATTGGAAACCAATTCTTAGATCAGATATCAGATTCACAGCTTACCATTTCTATTATTTTTCACTCACAGCAAATTGCAATATAGGTTTGACCCAGATCACTTCATCCTTCCAGGGTATTACAGCGACTGTACTCGTTCTTTTTAAAGCTGTTTTGTAACGACGACCTATATGAACCCTGTTTAATGTCTCATCTGAGAGCATTGCATGTCCAGCAATGAAGTGCTTCCTAACTGCCACAGTGAATCAGTGAAGTTTACAACACAGTAGGAGGCTGCTCAGCTCACTGTGTCAGAGTCAGTTCTTTGTGAGAACAATCCAAAACTAATCCCACTTTGTTGTACTGGATTATATGTTCAAATTGTGATTTGGGCTCAAACCCATGACTTTCTAGCCTAGAAACAAAAGTGATATCAAGTGAGTAAAGTTGGCACAGCTGAGGAAATGCTGGCCTGGTTAATAATACATGTGTAAATAAATGCTAACATGCCAGTCGAATACTGCAGAGATTTAGGTGGGCAATCTATTCCTTCCTACATTAAAAATATAGCACTTTGTTCAGATAATTATCATTTCTTGGTCTGTTGTATGTCAAAATTACAAGTCCTTGAGACAATTATTTTAATTAGCACCAAAATTAGCTGACCTAAATTCACTTTTAGAATCTACCTCAATATGTTAGCTTATGCTCCAAAAAGCCTAGGCTCATGAAGATCTTAACATGCCAGCTCTATGGGAGACAGATTGGTATAAACCAGGAAAAACAATTCATCCTAGTTTGACCAAACAATAATAATTTCTACTTATATCTTTATTCATTGACCAACTACTGAGCTATGTCCTTTTGTGATGTTTCACATAATGATCAGAGTGTTTTAAGGACGCTTTGGGATTGTCACATGCTGTCTAGCTGCTAGTAATCTGCATGGTTTGCTTAGACAACTGCTGAGAATAGGTTAAAATCAGTTTGCACAGTGATTGCAATGAAGCAGAGAATAAAAAAATTCAACCTTCTGACAACCTTTATATAATTTCTCTACAATAACTCACAGACATTGCACCTACCTCATGTTGTGTCACAGTGATCACAAGCTTCATATACATATACAGCATGTTGCCCATTATTCCTCATCAGAATCAAGAACACACTGTCTTGTATGATTACCACACCATTAAGTAAAGTATGGTTCCCTCTATTTGTTTATTATCATGCAGATATAAATATGAAATTATAAATGTACCCATCTATAAATAAGGAGCTATAAGGTTAAAATAGTGATTCTCCTGTGAAGTAGGGATTAACAATTAAATGTAGAGTTCAAATTAAAAGTCGAGTTCAAATTCATCTGTTGGACAAAAGGGAAAGGTTTAAAAAGTTTATAAACATGCCTAGGCATAGTCTGTGCTCAAGGACAACAACATCCTGTAGCATAGAATAGGTATATCCTCTAACACAAGGCAGTTCTGAAAAAAGTATGAACTGGCCTTTACATCACCTCAGCAAGGCATTGGTAAATTGTAAGATACTACAACCTAACAATGGATAACCTTAAGGGTGAACCTAAACAGCTTGTTAACTGAATCCTAGAAACTGGGTATTGCAAGGAAATGACCACTAACTGCACATCTCAGTCTCCTGTTTGATGAGGGTGTTGACGAAAAACTCAATATGCTTCCTGCTGGTTTACTTCAATATTGGAACTACATAGTAGGATTTTTAGTTTCATTGGATTCACTCCAGTGTCTCTCAAGGCAAAGGTTTGCAGCTGTAGTGTAGTGATGATAGTTCTCCCAGTAATTGGGATATAGGTGTTTTGTTAGACTTGGTAGCTTTCTACTTGGGGATTTAAGATAAATACTACTTCAAATATTGATGGATCTCATAAATATCTCTCTGTAAAATTAATAAGACCTGGATTCTCTATTAGAAATAAGATTATACTTCTTTTTCCTATAACTGTCACTATTGTGATGGATTTATCATTAAACATGAATTGCATGTTTAGTTCTTTAATAAATGCTTATATAATTTAGAAAATATATTGTGTCATAGTGTCTTCTGTATCCAAACTCAAAAGCCCACCTCCATACACTGTTCAGTGGAGAGGTACGTTGTTGAGTAGAGATTCCCCGGACACTTATAATACGTGGGCTGTTATGATCTACCTGAAATTTGTTTTAAAGGCTATCTGGAGGATGGTAATATTCTCTAGTGGTTCCTTTCCTTTGGGGAGAATTAAATCAGTTCTTCAGACCTATTTAAGTGTCTGCTGTGCCAATCTTTCTCAACCTTAAGCGAGAGTGATCATCCGAGGAGTACACCTGATCTGGAATAGTCCAAAAAATGGCTAGGATTATAATTCACTTTATTATTTTCTTCTGTCATTTATGCCTTCCTCTTCTGATTTTACATTTATTTGCCGCTTTTAGTGAATTATCTAACATTACCCCCTCCCTGATTTCCTTCCTTCAAGACACGGTTTCTTGGAAGCTAGCAGCTTTTTACTACTTTGTCATGAAAACCTGGACAGTCAGACAGCAGAGTGTCAAAACCCAAGGGATCCTTTCCTCACCTGTGTCGAGATACAGACAAACCCATTTTCAGTAGAGGTTGCTGGATAGTCATTGGAACCTTGGCTGAGCTTCTGCACTCTCGATTACCCCACCCCACTCTGTCAACTTAAAGGCACCTAGATCAATTTAGTGCACAATTATAAGGTAAATACTGAAATATTGTTTTCATTAGTTCGCAAGAAGATGGCACTGACTCAGAACTATGACCTAAAAATGAAGGTGGAATGTAGAAGACTTTGTTTCCCATGCAGAGGTCATTACAATGTGAAATACTTTACCACAGGTAGCCACTGAGGCAGAAAGTGTATCATCTGCAACCAAATTGGATAAACTATTTAATAATGAAGAAATGACACAGGGAAAAGGTAAGGAAATGGGACTGAAATAGATAATCCAACTTGATCTAGCACAGAGATGAGCTGTATTGGCCTCCTTTCTACAGTAATTTCTAAAAAGGGTTGGCCTGGATGAGATCAACTATTTTAACACAAGCTAAAACAAACACTAAATATCGTAGGTGCAGGAAACCTGTAATAAAACTAGAAAATTCTGGAAATACTCAGCAGGTCAGGCAGCATGTGAGGAGAGAGGAACACAGTTCATGTTTCAGGTCATTCTGATTACATGTTAATTCTGTTTCTCCCTCTGACCTGTTGAGTATTTCCATAATTTTCTGGTTTTATTTCAGCACAAACTAAACATGAAACCTTTCTGTTCGTAATTTGTTTTCTGCGCCACTTTTATCTGCTATTTGGGGCTTATGTGATTCTGGTCACAATCTCCAGAAAGTGGAGCAACAGATCAAACTGATATCAATAAAGTCACAAATCATCAGCTATTTCAAAAGAGCAGCTGATAATGCATGACATATGTACACAAAATAATGAACCTGCATGACAGATTTACAGTCCTCAATCAATATTCTTCGCTAAGTCTTTGTCAGATATTTCAATGCTCCTGTCTCTGAACTCTAATCCAACATGCTCCATCTCACATGGAGATGCTATAAGTCGATTTCACTGTTAATATAATGAAAGCTGCTCAATTTTTCAACAGCAACAACAAATTTCACAGGTTCATTACAAAAAATTTCAACTCAAGACTGAAGCTTCTATTCTGCTCATAAAGATAAGGAGCCATAGCCAATAACTTCACTTTTATTTCTGTCTTTAGATTAACTTGTCATATTATCATTATTGTTATGTTTTAGGATTATCTCTCCCTCTCTCTCCTCAGGTACCATGCCCTAAGAGGACAATGGTGACAATGGATTTCCATGTTGATCTTTCTCTAGAGACATGGATCATCTTTGTTGTTGTACATTCACCCAATTTGAAAGGCTCTTTAAAAAGATCATTATTTGTACACTTCGATCTCTTTTACCATGGATCTTTACCATCAGCACCAGACTTTCTAAATTACAGGTTCTTATTACATATCCAAGAAATTCCAACTGCCTCTTCTTGACCTTGGTCAGCAGAGTTCTTTTGGTCTCAGACTTTGCTATCACCTCTTCATTGGTACTGTGATTTGTCCAAGGTATCTTCATCATTGATCTCTAAAACCACAACCCTGCAGCCTTGATTCTTTTCTTCATTGCTTCGCTGATAGTCCAAACACTCGCTGCTGTATGTCAAAATTAGTGTGATATAGCATTCTAGGATTCTCAGCTTTGCTTTCATGGCTAATTTTGTATTGATCATTTTTTTTTCACTTTTTGAAATGCATCTTTGGCCATTCCAATCTTTCATCTTATTTCTTGGTCACACTTTCCATTCGCTGTTAGCATACTTTGTAGGGAACAAAATGTGTCTATCTGTTGGATCTTTTGATTCTTCTCTTATGATCTTGTATTCTGATATGATATTCTTTGTGGACATTATGAGACATTTTGTTTTCTTACAATTTATGCTCAGCTGTTTCTCATCACTTTCACTCACTACTTTATTCAAAACCTTTTTGCAGTTTCTCTTCAGAGTCGGTAATAAGAATGGTGTCATCAGCCTATCTTACCTTATTCAGATAGTAACCTCCAACTAATAATCCAGAGTGGTCTTTAATCTCTCTAAGGATATTATTACTATATAAACTGAATAAATCTGGGGAGAAAACACACCCCTGACGGACATCTCTTTTAATCTTCACCAAATCACTTAGATCATCATCAACTTTTATGGCTGCAGTTTCTTCCCAATAAAGATTTCTTATCACTCTAAGATCTTTGCCATCAACATCAAGAGACTTTAACATGTTCATTAGTTCTTCATGTTTCACCTTATCAAATGCCTCACTATAATCAATAAACCACATGAATAGATCTTTTTTCATCTCAATGGCTCTTTCTGATAGCGTATGTATCATAAAGGTAGCTTTTCTTGTTCCTCCATTTTCTACAGAAACACAGTTTCTGACTTTATCTTGGTTCTACCCCATTCAACAGTACTTGAGGAAAGACCTTAATAATGTGACTCGTCGGACTGATGGTGCAATGGAGTTCACATTCAATTGCTCTTGGCCTTTAAGGGAGCACTATAAATATTGATTTACTGAAGTCTCCTGGGATTTCTCCCCTGTCATAAACTGCATTAAAGATGAGAGTCAGTTTGTCTATTCCAAAATCTATTAAACTTTTAATTTGTTTGGTGACTAAAATGTAAACGTAGGTTCTTAGGTTCTATCAGGAAAGGCAACATAGTTGGACTTCATGACCTGGGTGATCTCAATGAAAGAGAGGAAATGTGATTAGTGTGCAGAAAATTATCAAGCTATTCTAAATGCCTGGTTCACGGAACATCCAAGAAGGAAATACACTTGGAAAAGTCCAGATGACATGACCAGAAAGCAAATTGATTATGTGATAATAAACAGTAGATTCCAAAACACAGTTCAACAAGCAAAGACCTATCTGGGAGCTGACTGCAGAAGCTGTAGTTTGCACTGTCAAAATAAAGCTGAGGAAGTTGAAAAAAACGTGGACATTAAAGAGGCCAGATTATGAACTACTCAATACCGAGTGCTCAATTAAATACGTTCTTAAAGTGAAAGCTCAAAACTGTTTTGAACAGCTTTCAACATGGGTAATGTTCAAAGCATCATGATTAGAATCATCAAAAATCACCATTCCAATTAAAGAAAAGAGAAAGAAACAGAAATGGATGGTAGATGAAATATTGGACCTGTTGGGGGATAGAAGGAAGGTAAAGCAAATAGATCAATGTAAATAAAAACAAAATACTGTGGATGTTGGAAATCTGAAACAAAAACAGAAAATTAAAATGGGTAATTAATAATAGAAAGTAGGAGGTGAATTAAACATGTATTTTGCCATTGAGGACACAAATAGCATCCTGGAAATCACTGTAAACCAGGAAATGGAAGGGTGGGAGGAACTTGGGAAAATTACAATCACCAGGGATGTGGTATTGAACATATTGGGAAGAATCTTCTGCCTACCGGGCGGGCAGGCCCAACCCAATCTCCGGTGGGCAAGGAGCTGATACCCACCAGAGAAGTGGGCCCCGCCGCCATTTTAAGTGGGTGGGCCAATTAAGACCTGCCCAGTGTGATGCCCGACGGGAAGCACTATGCGCTTCCTGTGCTGGCGGGGGGGGAGGGATTGCCAAAATGCGAGAGTGCACTCTTTCGCGCATGCGCATGAAAGAGCGCACATCTCCCTGAGGCTAAGTGCTGCCTCAGGGAGATCGCTGACAGTTGTATAAACATTAAAGATAGAGGAAAAAAAAAATCCTTAATATGTCCCCCTCATGTGACAACGTCATATGAGATGTGACATGTTAATAAATTTCACTAAACCTTTATTACACTTTTTTAAACCCGCCGGTGGATGAGGTTTCATGTTTTTTCAGAAGCCCGCTGGGGCTCCTGGCCTGCCCGCCAGCCTTAAGGTTGGACGGGCAGGTCTTTTAGTTGTTTTAACGATCCTGTCAATGGCCTCAATTGGCCATTGACAGGTCGGTGGGTGCACAGCTGATTTCACTGTGCTCTGCCTTCCAGAAGATTTAAATGGGGCGGGATGATGTCGGGGGTTTCTGTGTCATTTTGTGCATCGGCTAGCGGGCCCCGCACCCTGCTCGCCGATGGCAAAATTCAGCCCATTGTTGGGGCTGCAGGCTGACAAATCCCCAGGTCCGGATGGACTTCACCATAAGGTCTTGAAAGAAGTGGCTAGTGAGATAGTCGATGCACTGGTTTTAAATTTCCAAAATTCTCTAGATTCGGGGAAGGTTTCATTAGATTGGAAAATAGAAAATATAACTCCTTTATTCAAAAAGAGAGGGAGACTGAAAGCAGGATACTATAAGCCAGTTAGCCAAAATCTGTCATAGGGAAAATGTTAGAAGCTATTATTAAAGATGTTATAGCAAGGCACTTAGAAAAATTCAATGCAGTTAGACAGAGTCAACATGGTTTTGTAAAAGGGAAATCATGTTGAACCAATTTATTGGAATTCTTTGAAGGAGTCACGTTTGCTGTAGGTAAAGAGGAACCAGTGGATGTACTGCGCTTAGAATTCCAGAAGGCATTTGATAAAGTATAATATCAAAGACTCTTGCAGAAAATAAAAGCTCATAATGTAGGGGGTAACATATAGGCATGGATAGAAGACTGGCTAGCTAACAGGGAGCAGAGAGCTAGCATAATTGAGTCTTTTTCTGGTTGGCAGGATGAGACGAGTGGTGTGCCACAAGGATCAATTCTGGGGACTCAACATTTTACAATTTATATAAATGAATTTGAAAGAAGGGACCGAAGGAATGGTGGCTAAATTTGCTGATGACACAAAGATAGGTAGGAAAGTAAATTGTGAATAAGGCATAAGGAAGCTATAAGATGATATAGATATGTTAAATGAGTGGGCAAAGATCTGGCAAATGGAGTATAATGTGGGGAAATGTGAAATCATTGATTTTGGCAGGAATAAAAATGAAGCTTATTATCTAAATGGTGAGAGATTGCAGAGCTCTAAGATTCAGAGGGATCTGGGTGTTCTAGTGCATGAATCACAAAAGGATAGGATGTAGGTACAGCAGGTGATTAGGAAAACTAATGGAATGCTATCATTTATTGTGAGGGGAATTGATTACAAAATTAGGGAGGTTATGCTTCAGTTGTACAGGGCATTGATAAGACCACATCTGGATTATTGTGTACAGTACTGGTCTCCTTATTTAAAGAAAGATGTAAATATGTTAGAAGCAATGCAGAGAAGGTTTACTAGACTAATACCAGGAATGGATAGGTTGTCCTACGAGGAAAGGCTGGACAGCTTGTATCCATTGGAATGTTGAAGAGTAAGAGGAAACTTAATTGAAATCTTTAAGCTCCTGAGGGGTCTTGACAGGGTGGATGTGGAGAGAATGTTCACTCTTGTGGGAGAATCTAGCTAGGGGTCACTGTTTAAAAATAAGGTGTCCCTTATTTAAGACAGAGATGAGGAGAATTTTTTTCTCTCAGAGGGTTGAGTGTCTTTGGAACTTTCTTCTTCAAAAGGTAGTGGAATCAGAGTCTTTGATTGTTTTTAAGGCAGAGCTAGATAGATTATTGATTAACACGATGGTGAAAGGCTATCGGGGGTAGGCAGAAATGTGGGGTTGAGGTTCCATTCAGATCAGCCATGATCTTATTGAATGGCAGAGCAGGCTCGAGGGGCCGAGTGGATTACTCCTGCTCCTAATTCGTAAGTTTGTATGTTCATATGTAAAATGCTGGGAAAACCTAGTAGGCCTGGCAGCATCTGTTGTAAGGAATATATCTTTTTATTTCTGTTGGACTATTGTAAGGAACAATATATTTTTTTATTTTCTGTTGGGCTGTGGATTAAAATTACAATGGCTGTAGTTTGAAGGACATGTATACTGGAACAGTGCATGGGATGTATACAATGTTGCAGTCTTGGAGTAGAGTGTGCCATGAAAAACAGGATGGTGCCAGAAAGGAGTCCTGGACCAAGGGCGTTATCTGGCAACAACGTTTTAATTGGCTCTTGATCAGGTGGCCAGGTTTTGTGTGAGAACAGTGCAGCAGAATAGCTCCTAGCCCAAAAGAAAAAGACCTAAATGCTCTCTCCCCTTGTGTGTAAGGTTCCAATAATTCCACAATAACAGCTAGCTGGCGTTTTCTTCTCATATCTCTATAACCTGCTCTCTCTCTCTCTCTCTGAAAATTACTGTGGAAAAGGCAAAGGGGAAAATCACTGTTAGAGACATTGAAAGGCAAGTGCTCAACCAGTGAACTAAATACTGAAAGTGCTAGAAGACCACCTTGTGTCATCACCAAGAACGGAAAGGAATTTGGAAGAAATCGATCAAAATCAACCCATTGAATCCTGTACTCTGGAGTTGGTGCTATTAAACTGTTTTATCCCACCCTTAAAATCTATGTTTCTGTGCATCTTATGTGTCTTTTATGTGTGTATAGGGATTTAAGAAAGGGTAGAGTTTAGGTTACAGAGTTAGTAATTTTTTTTTCTTTTGCTACTGATTAACGACAGTGTGTTCAATAAACAGTTATTTACTTAAAAAGTTTAAAAACGTGGTGCTTGTATTCTGTTAACCTAAATTAAACAGTTAGGTAGAATTGGGGCAATATGGTGGTTTGGTCAAACTTTTTACATTTGTCGTGGCTTGGGGAAACAGTGGGGCTTGGCACTATCCCCACTGAGTCATGACACTGTGGAGAGAGAAATAGAGTTAATCTTTAAAGTTCATATGACTCTTCTTCAGAGTTAAAGCGGTGGAGCAGGTGGAGCAAAACAGAAGGTCAGGGATAGGTGGGAGCTTAGAAGAAATTTGACAAAGGTGTCATGGACACAGGACGAAGGGAGTTTTAATGGTACTGTTAAAGACTAAAGAAGGTGCTCATGGTGGCAAAAAGGTAAGAACACAGAATGTGTTGATGCCAGAACAAGGGTCAGAACTCTACGAAAGCAAAACGTAAAAAACAAGTGTCAGATGGCCCTGTTTTGTGGTGGGGAGGGGGGGGGGGGTGCGGAAATATATATATATAAATAAATAAAATTGTATTAAAAAAATTCAAAAGGGTGTAAAGATGGAGGACAGAATTCATGATCTGGAGTTGTCCAACTCAAAGTTAAATCCAGAAGGCTGTAAAGTGTCCAGTCGGAAGACGAGGTGCTGTTCCTTCAGTTTGTGTTGGGATTCACTGGGTAATTGTAGCAGGCCAAGGACAAATATGTGGGCATGAGAGTGAGATGGTGAGTGTGAGTTGAAATGACAAGCGACAGGAAGCTCTGGGTCATGCTTGTGGCCTGAGCGAAGGTGTTCCACAAAGCTGTCACCCAGCCTGCATTTTGTCTCCCCAATGTAGAGGAGACTGTATTGGGAGCAGCGAATACAGTAAACCAAATTGAAGGAGATGCAAGTGAAGTGCTGCTTCACCTGAAGGGGGTGTTTGGGGCCTATGACAGTGAGGATGAAGGAGGTAAAGGGGCAGGTGTTGCATCTTCTGTGATTGCATGGAAAGGCATCGTGGGAAGGGGATGAGGAGTTGTTGGTGATGGAGGAGTCGACCGGGATGTCACGGAGGGAATAGTCCCTCTGGAATGCTGACAGGGGTGGGGGTTTGTGAGGGGAAGATGTATTTGGTGGTGGCATGATGCTGAAGTTAGCGGAAATGGCAGAGGATGATCCTTTGAATGCGGAGGCTGGTGGGGTGAAAAGTGAGGACATGGTGGACCCTAACATCATTCTGGGAGAGTGGGGAATGGGTGAGGGCAGAGGTGCTGGAGATGGGTCAGACATGGTTGAGGGCCCGGTCAATCACAGCGTGGGCGAATCCCTTGGTTAAGGAAAAAGGAAGACATGTCGAAAGTGCCATTTTGGAAGGTAGCATCATCAGAACAGATGCGATGGAAGTGGAGGACCCGGGATAATGGGATGGAGTCCTTACAGGAAGCAGAGTGTGAGGATCTGTAGTTGAGGTAGCTGTGGGAGTTGGCGGGCTTGTAATGAATATCACCAGAAATGGAGAGAGAGGTCAAGAAAGGGTCAAAGAAAGGAAGGGAAGTGTCGGAGATGGACCATGTGAAGGTTAGAAAGGGGTGGAACTTGGAAGCAAAATCGATAAATTTTTCCAGGTCCAGATGAGAGCATGAAGCGGCACCGATCCATTAACGTGCCGAAGAAAGAGTTGTGGTAGGGAGCCTGATTAGGACTGGAACAAGAAATGTTTCACATACTCCACAAAAAGACAGATATAACTGGGGCCCTTGCAGATACCCATAGCCACACCTTTTATTTGCAGGAAATGAGACAAGTTAAAGGAGAAATTGTTCAGTGAGAGAACAAGCTCCTCGGTGGAGGAGAGTGCTGGTGGATGGGGATTGCTCGGGCCGCTGTTCAAGGAAGCGTAAGGCCCTCAGACTGTCGTGGTGGGGAATAGGGGTGTAGAGGGACTGGATGCCCAAAGTGAAGAGGAAGTGGTTAGGACCAGGAAACTGGAAATTATTAATATAATGTAGGGCATCAGAGGAATCAGGAATGTAGGTGGGAAGAGACTGGACAAGGGGAGGGAAAATTGAGTTAATATAGGAAGAAATGAATTCCATGGGGCAGGAACAGGCTGACATAATTGGTCTACCAGGCCAGTCCTGTGTGTGGATCAGTGGAAATACCATGAACTGGATAACACGATCAAACAAAAATGTGTTGAAGAGAAGGAAAAGTGGTTGAACAAAAAATAGGTGGAAATGGAGAAAGGTAAAAACACATAAAGACATTCCGGAAATCACAAGAATTAATTCCCAGCTCACTGTCATCCTGCTATTTGGCATGATGAGCAAGCTGCTGATGGTGTCACTATGGACTTCTTGCTTTCTATCCCACTCCCAGCTTCCCTCTGATATTCTGCTTTCAGACACCCAAGTACTCCAATCTGCCCAGTGCTCAATGGGGAAGCACATGGAAGAATCCTGATGGACATGTACACCAAGGTGCTGTTTACATTGGCTGACCTGCCTGTTACTGATTGTCACTGTCACTGTCATGTCACTGTTAAGGAGCGTAGAGATCAGTTCCAATTTGGCAGAAAGTATTCTGCAGAACATGTCCACTCAACAGTCTCTGCTCCATTGGCCCCCATACCTGCTGCCCCCATACCTGTATTGGCAGGTCACCAATTATTTGCCTTCCCTGTGAGAATGTTCTGTCAAATCCAGGGACTCACCACAATACCTCCAAAAAACTCCAGAATAATCCCTGAGATTTCATAATAATAGAAGTTATTCAAAACTACCCTACCTACATGTTGGTTGACTTGAATTAAAACTGGTGTTGGACCACTCTTGCATACTGAACGCTTGACCCAAATTTGCTGAGTGTCAAACTAATTCATCCAATGGATCTACAAGGTCCAAATTTTGAAAATGGGTATTTTATCTGCTGGTAGGGTTGTGTGACACTATGATAGGATGAGTTCAGCTGCTTCTGGTGCATGCCAAGGATGCCTTGCACACTTATCAAGCTGGTGCACTGTGCAGGCCATATCAGAGGGAGCCCCAGGAGGGTGATTGGCTTCTATAGTGCCATCTGCAGTGGCACAACAGATATCAATTTTGGTTTGCGTTTGAGATTTGGTCATCTCTTTAATCATCCTCAAATCCAAATGTATTTGCGCCTTGTTGACTCTTTTACAAACATCACGCCATAAAACAGTCTTTTGTAGACTCTAAAAATCCCTTCCCTGTCTTATAAGTAGAGACATTATCATCTCAATCAAAGAGTGATATAAAGTTGAACCACTAATGGAGAACCAAGTCAAGGTTATAAATTTAACCAAAGTATTTAAAAGGATGAAGCTGATTCTTCCAGCATCTCAGTCGATAAAGACATTGGGCAGGATTTTCCCTTCATCAGGTGGGCGGGGCGGGCAGGCCCAGCAGCGGCCACGAAACTGACCGCTGCCCGCAATCAGACCCCGGTCGCGATTTCATGCTGGCAGGCCAATTAAGGCCCGCCCAGCGTGAAACGCGGCTCCACACTGACTGGGAAGGGTCAAGCGGGGAACGGGGGTTTATCGGCCGCTGGGTCCAATGGTGATTCAGCAGCCGGTTTAAAAGTGGCCTAGGCAGCCCCTGGAAGGCTGCCCCGGAGGACATTTCCTGAGCCGGCACTATGGACCCGAGTGCAGCTGGACATGGCAGGTGGGAGGGCAAGCCGGGTGGGCACTCAGCACCTCGCCTCTCTGATGAGTGCCTCGCCGTCCTGCTGGAGGAAGTGGCTGCCAGGAGGGACACCCTTGTCCCCAGGGATTAGAGGAGGAGGCCACCATGCCTCACCAAGAGGGCATTGGGGGAGGTGACAGCGCTGGTCGGCAGTCATGACGTGGTGTGTGTTCCTTGGTGCAATGCCGGAAACGCTTCAATAACTTGCTGCGCTCAGGAAGGCTGAGTACCATGTTGGCATGGGTCAGTGTGCAGATGTATTAAGGTCTGGTCGCGCCACCCCCACCTCCCCCCCAACTCCACCCCCTTCCCCTCTGTGGACTTCAGAGTTGCTAAAGTCTGACTGCCAACTGTCAATAATGCCAGAGCTGGCCAAAGGGGTGAGCCCTGGCTGCTTGGACTGAATACCTTGCAGCTTGAGGGCCACGACTCAGATGTGCCTTGTCAGGTGCTCCTCAGCTGGGGTTGACAAGGCTGCAATGGCGCTGCATGTACAGAGACTAATCACTCTAATCAATGCTCCTTTGTTGTTCCAGGAGAAGACGGCCCACAACAACATGGGAAGGTTGTGGACCGGCAGAGGCCCTGCAGCCTCCTAATCCTCTTGAGGTATGAGCAAGATGCCCTAGAGCTCTAGAGCCCACGTGGAACTGGGCGTGAAGAGGTGGGGGTGCCAGACAAAGGTAAGACTGCAGTGCACAGAGGTGATAATTTCGGTTTGTGCGACCATTCTAGTGCAGTCTCTTCACTGATGTGAGCCTCAAACCTGGAGTTCTCGTTGATCATTGGAAGATGAGGGCACCATGGTGCAGATCTCCGTTGTCTCACCAGGGTGTCTGGCATGACTTTAACTAATGACATGTCCTTCTTCTCCCTTTTGTATCCACCAGCAGGCATTCACTCTCTGGACCCCAAAGGGCCACCCCTGACACCAGAGGACCACTGGGCGTCATTTGCACCTGCATCATACTCGCTCTCTGAAGCAGGCACCAGCGCAGATACCAGCACGTCGGTGGGCATTAGAACCGCGGCTAGTATCTTGGTGCACATTGGTGAGGGAACTTCACAATCGTTTGAGGTGCAGGCGTTGGCAGGGAGTGCCCAGGGCGCCAGCAGTCGGAGGACTGCTGGGGACCAGGACGATGCTGAGTCGAAGGCTGCTGATGAGCCTTTGGAGTCGTCCTTTAGGCAGCAGATGCTGCATGTCCAGCGAGATGTGTGGGAGAATCTGGCGGAGATCCATGAGGGTGTGCATGCCATGGTCTCTGTGATGGAGGAGTCCATGCAAAGCGTGAGCATGCGATGACCATCATGCCAAGCGCACTGCTTCCTCCACTAAGGGAATGGTGACTCTCATGGAGAGGCAGTTCCAGGGGCAGAATGAGGGGTTCTGGGGTTGCACTCGGAACTGCAAGCCCTCACACAGGCACTGATATCAGGTGGTCTGTATCAGTGCGGGAGATGCATGAGGCACCTAGTATCCCAGCTAGGTGCCCATCTATCAATGATTGGCAGGGAGGTCCAGAGCAACCACACATTGGCGCACGAGCTGCACGTCATCTCTGTGGGCTTCTCTCAGGGTGCTCTGGAGGATGGCAGCAGCTCCTCTGTCCCTCTTTCAGTGACTGTAGCATCTGATGAGGCTGCGGCGACTGGGGAGATGCCAGCTGTAGCCCTAGCCGCTCCCTCCCAGGCGGGGCCAGCAGAGGCTCCACTGGCCAGAGGACGACCGCCAAGGTCATGAAGGCCAACAAGACAGCAGAGTCAGCAGGCTGTCTCCAGTGCCGGGGCCAGCGAGGGGGGAGCACCTAGACGTAGCACTTGCAAGTGTAAGTTAAAGGCACCATGAGCACAAGAGGGACAGGTCACAGGTGATTTTATGTTCATTTTTGTTTACTTTATGTATACTGGTCTGATGTTGAATACCAGAAATGTTTCTGTTAAGATTATTGAACTATCAGAATGACATAAATTGTATTTTTGTCATCATGCCCTGATTATGCTTCACCTTTTTATTTTTTTGGTGCCGGGAATGCCAGTATGTAATGCTGGACGTAGGTGGCTCTGAACTTTATTGCACAGGCACTGAGTGTTCTTTGTGTTCAAATGAAAGGGCCCTTTCAGATACCCGGGACAGAGGTGGCAGCCCTGGCATGTGTTTGAAGCTGATCTTTGGTAGCCTAGCTGAAGGAGCATTGGATTAAAGCGTCCCTGGTGTCCCTGCCTCCCTGGAGGTTACCGAGGTCTGGCTCCACACCCTCAGCATTCTCCTCACCGTGCTCACCTTTGGACTCACTACTGGACTCATTATCTATGGCTTGTGGAGCTGTGTCAAGATCCTCTTCCTCCAGTGCCAGATTGTGGAGAGCGCAGCATGCAACCACTATCAGTGACACCCACTCTGGGGGGTATTCTGGTGCTCCCACTGATCAGTCCAAGCATCAGAAGCGCATCTTGAGAAGACCTATGGTCCTCTCTGCCATCATCCTGGTGGAGGTATGACTCATATTGTAATGCTTCTCTGCCTCTGTTCTTGGGTGGCGGAGAGGTGTCATGAGTCACCACTTCAACGGATAGCGTTTGTCACCCAGCAGCCATCCATCCAGTCGGGCTGGAGCACTGAAGAGCCTCGGCACCTGGGAGTGTCTCAGGATGAACACGTCACGGGAGCTGCCTGGGTACCTTGCACAGGCTTGCAGAATCTGCATCCTGTGATCACACACTATCTGCACGTTCATGGAGTGGAATCCCTTCCTGTTGACGAATGCACCCGGCTGACCCGCTGGTACCTGGATAGCCAAATGTGTGCAGTCGATTGCACCCTGAACGTGAGTGAACCCAGCAATCGCTGCAAAGCCTCTGGCTCGTTCAGTCTGGCTGGCCTCCTCCATGCGGTAAAGAATAAAGGTCAGTACCAGCCTGAACAGAACTTCTGTCACCAGCTTGATGCAACTGTGGACAGCTGATTGGGATACTCCACACAGATCTCTCACTGACCCTGGAAAGAACCGGAGGTGTAGAAGTTGAGGGCCACTGTGACCTTCACAGCCACTGGCATGGGATGTCCACCTAGACAGTCGGAGCTGATCTCAGGCCCAATCATCTGACAAATGGAGGTTATGCTCTTCCTTAAGAGGTGGAGCCTCCTTTGGCATTGCACCTTGGACATATTGAGGTAACTGCATCATTGCCTATAAACCCTGGCAGCAGGATAGTGGTGTTTTCTGTGACCCCTTTCGCCTTGGACAACCTGCTGTCCCTGCACCCCTTACACCTGCGCCTCTCCTAGCACAGGTCCCTCCCCTAGAAGCTGCCTAGAGACACCTGGCCTCCTCTCCCTTCTGCCCCTCTCTTCCTCAGAGGAGGAGGTACCTCCAGCGGAGACCACAATCCCCGTTACCAGGATAAGGGAAGGCTGTCTGATACCTGGAAGGGTCCACATGGTCGGAATCCTCCGGGGGCCTTGCAGACAGCAATGGGTCCTGAAATGAAGCCTGGAAATGCTAAGAATGAAGCCCCAAACAGAGATGAAGCTGGCAAGTATCAATAAGCAACCAGCTGCAAATTATCTCCTAAACTCCTCGCTACTCACACTGGCAATGCTACTGACCCTTTTTATCCCGCCCTTGGATACGGTTTATGAAAATGCCAGTTTTTCCCATGTAGTGAGAATAAAATTGCACGGGCAAGGAAAAATCACAGTCGATTGGACTGTTAAGGGCCTTAAGTGGCCGCTTAATTAATGACGGGCGCCACTCTGGCACCTGCATCCGCCCGCCGAATGAAATATCGCGTGAGTGCGTGATGATGTTGGGATGCTCTGAGTTAGCTGGTCTTACCTGCAGTGTGGTTGTTATAATTCTCAGCACTAGTGAGCGTTCACATTGTTGCAATAGAATGGAAGAAGGGTTGAGACATAATGCTGAGGCACAGTAGAAATAGCTTTTCCTTGCACATAACTATAACATTGATACTGGGTACAGTGCTATCCCAAATATTTTTCTTTATAAGTATAATTGTAATTAAAAATGCAATATTTACAAATCATGTCTTTCTGCTTTCTTCCAACAACATAGCAATGTCCAGGCGTAGTTGGGGATCAAATGTCATAATTCCCAATGTTTGTCTTTCTGCTGGCTATAGTTAATAACATTTGACAATCTGTGTGGCATTCTGAATAAGCACACACAAAAGCAAACGGAATTTAATAAATATTTTAACAAAGTTCTTAATTTCCAATTTGTGGTGCAGCACCAGATGGTGTAGTAGTCAGTCAGGATGATTGCACTTCATATTGGTGACAGCTTCTCTTTCAGTTTTGTACTATATTTACGCACAAAGCTCGGTGAGCTGATGAACTGAAGTTTAACCTTATTGGCTTTTTAGACGTCCTGAAAAAATCTCATTAGCTGCTTTTCACAGGTTGCTGATACTTCTCTATAGTGTAAAATGAGTTAGAAGATAGCTTCAGCTTGCATCAAAAGTAATTTCTAATTAAAAAAAAATCCTTTCTGAGGCTACAATCACTGACAAGGCCATCTCTGATCACTCCCACATCTGCCTCTCCACCCATATTTCCTTCGACCTTCCACTCACTGCTGTTATCCTCAGCCTGTGTAGAGAAGTGTCTTCCTAGCTACCTCACCAGAATACGTTGAAACTCTCCATTTCCTCTTCTCTGGCCCTCCAAACATCGTCCTGAATTCCTCAGTCAGCAGCAATGCTGCATGCATTGCTGCTGCCTGCGAAGATTTTCCCAACCAGACGCTACTGCCCATTTCTTCCAAGATCTTCCCCTCCCGGCTGAAGAAGAAATGAGCAGTGCAGCACCTCTCATCTAACTCCTGCGAGCAGAGTCAGAGGAATGAGAGGACGTGTCCTCTTTTTATAGCACTAGCTGCCATATTGTGGTTAAGTATTTAAAGTATTTAAAGGCTTTTAATGAATGAGTGTGGGTTAGTGAATGAGTGAGTGAACGAGTGAGTGAAAGGCTGGGCGAATGCATGAGTGAAAGGGTGAGTGAATGGGTGATGATTGAGTAAGTGAACGAATGAATGGGTGAATGTATCAGTGAATGAATGGGAAGGTGGGTGAGTGGGTAAGTAGGTGAGTGGGTGAGTAGGTGAGGTGAGTAGGTGTGTGAGTGGGTGAGCTGGGTGGGAAATTGAGGTGGGTGAGGTGGATGAGATGAGTTGGATGGGTGGGTGAGGTGTGTGAGTAGGTGAGTTAGGTAGGCGGCTGTGGGTATTCGGGTAATTGGGGGATAGTTGTGACTGGTTGGGGGGATAGTCGGGTCATGGTTGGGGGTGAGTCAGGCAGTTGGGGGGGTAGTCATATCATGTGGGGAGTGTTGGGGGTTAGTATGGCCCAGTTGGGGTGTAGTCAGGTGCAGCTGCGTCAGTTCAGGGTTTAGTCAGGTTTGGTTGGTGGGCTGGTCATGTGGTTGGGGGTAGTCAGTTTAAGGGGGGGGTAGATGGGTCTGGTCAGATGGGTAGTTGGGTGGCCTTGGGCTTAGTCAGGCCATGTTGGGGGGATAGTTGGATGGTCATGGGGTAGCCGGGTCAGGTCGGGGGGTAGTTTAAATATTCAGTTTAATTCAATATTTAAAGAAACACATTTTAGCCTCTAACAAATGCTGGGTTTTATTTTCTCTGTGAATGTGCACTAATGGCATATTTGGATAAATCCCCATCTGCACTAGAATAATGCAGTTGTTATCTAATTTAAAATAAACTCATCAACTACTGCTTTAAAGTAGCACAGGCAGAATATTGCTAGATGATATAAAAAATGATCTCAGTGAGGCAATCAAATATCATTAAAGGACAAAAAAAAAGACAAATACAGTTAAAAAGAAGATGTATAGCCTAAGACTAAAAATTTCTCAAAGAAAATTAAACCCATTGATCATGTAAATGGAGCAAACCTTGGTTTAATGGTACCATTCTCGCCTCTGATCAGAAGATAAAGGATTTGAATTGTGTTCCAGGCAATTCCGTGAATGGGGAGTGGAGCACAGGCTATGAATTCTGGGTTGATGTTCAGCAGGATACTCTGGCCTACCAGGTGGTAGGGGGTTGTGAGAGTGGGTATTGGAACGAGAATGAGTACAACATATGGGTTGTGAAGCTGATAAACCCGTCCTCGTACAGACTAATCATCCCGTCAGCTAGTATTAAGATGATTACAGCCATGAAAGGTTAGTTTACATCATGGTCTGTCAGACTGTAGGTAGCTTGTGAGTTCTTTCACGGCTTGGTATTATTCTAGGCTGAAGAAGATTGATGAACACCATCAAGGCAGCTTCATCAATTGAAAAGTAAAAGTGTATAGATATTGACTAGCTGACTGTGCTGAAGACAATAATGTTTTTCTAAAAACATCGTCCAGAGACTTCCATGTGAGATGTCAATTTACATGTACCTCCTCCAATCCAGCTCATTGTAATCAATGCATACAGAATAGCTTTCCCCACACAGAGGGCCCAAACACAGGGCCCCTCAGTTCCACCTATAAGCATGATCTTAGCTTCCTAGTAGTTCATCACTTCAATTTCATCTCCCATTCCCATCTTTCTGATTTTGCCCTCCTACAGGGCCAGGCAAGGGAGAGGCAAGCTGCCATTTTTGATGCACATTTCTTGTCAGGACACAATATTGAAGTGTACCCTGGATGAGGCCTTGCTTTTCTATTTTGGGATCCTGTGTACTTTGAGGGTGTTTGGCTTTCATTTCACACTTCCTACATATGCAGTTTTTAAAAATTTAATTTCTTGTTGTGTGGGCTCCTCCTATGCCTTTTAATTCCTTTGCCATTTTCAAATGCCTTTGTTCTTTTTTCATTACCTCAGAGATCACCATTTATATCATTGACTGGTCTCTGGCATTTCAAATCATAAACATCCTTCTTGACTATTTAAAGGCTTTCATATCTTTCAGTTTTCAGTTCTGACAAAGGGGTATACACGAGACATTAGCCTAATCTCTTCATTTTACAGATGCTGACAGACTACTTAACATTTTGCTGTTTTTATATCATAATGAGGAAGGAAGCAGGCTCAAGGCCTCAGTGCTCTCTCACAAAAGGCAATTAAATTAATTGCATAATGGCAGTGAACTGAATGTAATTCCACAATTAACTTGGCACATTGAATGAACTTTACCAATCTAAAAAAAATCCTTTTGTTTAACATCTGTAAAAACAAATACCTGTGTTTTTTTTAAATACATTGACAAATAGTTAAATTAAGAAATGCAGAGATGAAAATTTTGGAAAGCACAATATGTCAGGCTGGTTTATATTAGACCACAGGAATTTCTATAGGATTGTACAATATCAGATGCACTTGACCCAAACTTCCAGAATTCTGATGAATAATGGACTCATTATAATTCTAATAATGGAAAGATTTAATATCACACTTATTACCAAATTCAAATACATCTATTGTTTGATGGATCAATTCATAACAATATTTCTTTCACTCTCTGTTTAACTCCAAATAGTGGTATTTGTATAATGGAGCAGTGTGACCCTTTGCCAAGCTGTGTATATGCGGCCCTGAATTTCACACTACCAGATCTGGAATATATCTATAGTCGTGGAAGAAACATACAACAGAAATTTCTTCAGTGCTTCTCTGACTTTGCCATAATTTCGGCATATAAATAAGATTTCTGCTGAATGTCTGCAAAATTTACAGCAATGGAGTGGGGGAAGAAGCCCCAAGAATAATTCTGGCCATAGATGGAATAAAAGGCCATTTAAGGAAGGGTTTAGTAAAAAACAACGAAGCTTGCAAGGTTGTCTTCTCCTGCAGTCATGCGAGTGGCTCTCAGTTACTTTATGGGATTGTAACTTCCAACAAAAAGTTACAGCGTTCCAATCTTAGAAACCTATTATCAGGAGCAGATGAGAACATCAGAATTTTGGCAATAAAGATTAAGGTTAGTACTTTAAGCTCTTTAGCAGTGCAGCATAATTAAGAAGCCATTAACTGTCAGAATTCAAATGTGAGCTGGTAAATCAGTACTTAAGTAATGTACAAGATCAGAAGAGTAAGCTGCTCAAAGTTAATTACTGATGTGTCAGGAACAGTTTTTCTGAAGGTTGCAGTTTAATGGCATACCAGTTTTCCAGATGTATGTACTTAATAAATGAAACTTAATTTTCATCTCTTTGCCATTCTTGCACCCAAAAATAAGGCAGTAGTGGGCAAGAAATGATAGCAGGAGGAGGGACCATGGAATGAGTGGGGGGTGGTCATGGGTTGGCATGGAGGCTATGGGGGGCCATGATGGTGGGTATAGGAGCTTGAGTTGGCAAGGAGGGTATGAGGCGCCATTGGTATTGGGTGGGAGCATGAGTTGACATTGATGGGGCATGGGGAATGAGTGAGGTGGTGGGTGGCGTGAGGGCTAGTGGGCCTAACTGCTTTTTTTTTACAAATGGGGCAAAGTCCCAGGGCACCGAGGTGGGCCTTTTAAACAGCCCACCCCGGCACTCAGCAGCCACTGTAACTGCCTTTGGACTGTTATTAGGAGCGGTGGACCCGACTCCAGCAAGCACCTGCCTCTCCTCTTCCCAAACAAAATTCTGGCCATTCGGGACTGTTTCTCCTGAGGCAGGTGCACTGAACCAGGAAACTTCCCAATTCTGCGCACCCAGCTCAGGGGTGAAAATCCGGGCCACAAGACTGTAATGAACTCCATGTTTGAAATCATGCTGGCAGATAGTCCAATGTCTCCAGTAATTACTAAAACACAGAAGTCATGTGGGTTTTTTTCTAAAACATTGGGTCCTTGAATTCTCTGTCCTCCTCAACAGCACTAGAATGCGGGCTACTAGTTACCTCTACTATAGTTTTTATTATTTCATGAGATCTGAGCATCACTGGCAAGGCTAACATTTGTTGCCTACCTTTGAACCAGAGAAGATTGCTGTGGGTCTGGAGTCACATGTAGGCCACATCAGGTGAGGACGATAGGTGTAAACAAGTCCACTATGGCAGGAAGAATAGAAAAGCAGTACACTACTTAAATGAGAGAGATTGCAGAACTCAGTGATATAGAAGGATCTGGGTGTCCTGGTACATGAATCACAAAAAAGTTAGTATGTAGGTATGGCAAGTGATTAGGATGGCAAATGGTATGTTCTAGTTTATTGCAAGGGGAATGGAATATATAAGTAAGGAAGTTTTACTACAGCTATAACAGGGCATTGGTGAGACCACGTCTGAAGCACTGTGTACAGTTTGGTGTCCTTGTTTGAAAAAAATACATAATTGTGTTGGAAGGTTCACTCAATTCATTTCTGGGCTGAACGGCTCAACTTATGAAGAAAGGTTGAACAGGCTGGGCCTATACCCATTGGAGTTTAGAAGAATGAGTGGTGATCTTATTGAAACATATAAGACCCTGAGGGGACTTGATAGATTCAATACCGGGAGGATGTTTTCACTTGTGGGGAGACTAGAACACAGTATAATAATGAGGTTTCCCTTTTGAGCTGAAGTTGAGGAGAATTTTTTTTTCTCTCTCAGAGAGTAGTTAGTATGTGGAATTCTCTTCCCCAGTGAAGGTTGGACATTGAATTTATTCAAAGCAGAGTTTGACAGGTTTTTTATAGGCAAGGGAACCAGGGTTATGGGGGAGGTTGGGGGTGCAGGAAAGTGGAATTAAGATCACAAACAGGTCAGCCATGGTCTTACTGAATGGCACAGCAGCCTCAAAGTGCCAAATGCCTACTCCTAAGTTCCTTCCTTAAAGATCATTGTTGAACAAGATGTTTTATTTCTATGACCATTGATGATAGCTTCATGGCGCCATTATTGAAACTAGCTTGCAATTGCATATTTTTATGAATTAATTGAATGTAAATCCCACCAGCTGCCATGGTGGGATTTAAACCTATGCCCCAAGTGCCTTTGGTTTACTAACCCAGTGACATTATCACTATGCCACTGTCTCCCCTTTGCTCTCAAGCTCATTATCACATGGGATGTCAATTTTTATGCTGGTGCTGAGCATTAATATTGCAGGTTTTCATCTTCACTATTTTTTTTATTTGTTCTTTCATGGGATGTGGGCATCATTGGTATTTATTGTCCATCCCTAATTGCCCTTGAACTACATATGACTCCAGACCCAGAGCAATTAAGAGTCATACACATTGCTCTGGGTCTGGAGTCATATGTAGGCCAGACTGGGTAAGGACGGCAGGCAGATTTCCTTCCCTAAAGCGCATTAGTAAACCAGATGGGTTTGTACGATAATTGGTGATAGTTTCATGGTCACCATTACTGAAGCTAGCTTTCAATTCCATATTTTATTAATTAATTGATTTTAAATTCCACTAGCTGACATGGTGGGATTTGAACTCATATCCACAGGGCATTAGCCTGGGTCTCTGGATTATTAACCAATTACATCACCACTACGCCACTAACTGCCCCAAAGATCCAGCATCCAAGACATTTGATACATTTAGGAAAAGGGGAAACCAACAAGGGTTAATGTGTAACGTTGATGCCAAGCACATGCCCAGATCACTAGCTGCATACAAGGTTGCCATGCTCAGGAGATAAGTGACAGCAGGAGTAAAATAGTAAGAAGGGAAGAGTTATGGATTGTACAGTCCTCAGAAACTCTACTGTAAGGCAATGCCTCCAGCTTCTCCAACATTAGCTGTCTTGCTGCAAGATGCCAAGTGTAGCCCCTTCCACAGAGTGGATGCCCATTTTCCTCTTCTGGTTGTCTCCTTTCTGTCATGGAAAGAGTGGAAATGGGTAAATATATGTCCTGGTCAATATTATTCACCATTTGTGCCACAATGACAGGAGGAAGTGACATGTTTGGCCAAAAACAGAAAGTGATTGTGACAGGAGCAACAGTTATTGATGGTGCGAGTGACAGCAGAAAGGAGTAAACTGTGAAATATTTTGTACTGATGTTTGGAATCCATGGGAGATAAAGCAACAAATAATGAATCGTATTTGGGCAAAAGTATGGACTTGCGAGGCTGTGTAAAAACAGTAATAGGTGTAACAGGGAGACTTAGCCTGGCATTCTGTGTAAGATGATTAAATTTCTTTCTGCATTGTGGCCAGGTCCTGGTGTAAATACTATTCAGAATCACATGCCATACCACCTTCACCATGCCCATTTACTGACTCACCACGAAACCTGCCAAACCTCCTCTCAAGAACTCACTCAATTAGAACTTGCATAGCTGAATCTAAGAGCTTAGAGACTGCTGGAGCTCACCTGCTTATTGAATGACATTCTATGTGCCTGCATGCCACTGTAATGTAAAGGTGTTTGGCAAAGCAAGAGTTAATGTGGGACTGGAGAGTAGCACCGCCCACAGTATGATGTATAGAGTCACATGGTGATAGAGTCAGCGAGAACAGTCTGGAGAGAACACTCTGGAACCAGTTTACATGGAGGTAACAGCACCATGCATGACAGTAACCTGGAATCTGTAAATAGTTAAAGGTTAACAATAAAGGGTTCATGTTTAAATATACAAGTCTCAAGATCTCATCATTGAGACATCTAAAGAACCCATATTACAAGATGTTGGTAGCTACAAAAAGATAACACATCAGTGGTGATCTGAGCAGCATTTTAAACGGTGAGCCCAGAACAGTGCCCCAAGGTATGAAATGCTAAAAGCAGCTAAAGCTGAACTAGAGAGATGTGCACCAAAGGCTAAAACTTGAAGAAACAATTGCAGAAGCTTCATTGCTGCCTTAGAAGTTGAGGAACCACTGCAAGACCACTGGGTGGTGCAGAGTGAAAAGGAAAATATTCCTGGTCAGATCACAGAGACAGGTGAACAAAAATACAAAAATTGCAAGACCCTGAGGAATACAGAGTCAAAAAACCTGAACAGTTTACAAGATCATGAGCAAAGTTACAAAACAGAAGCTGTACTTACATTATAGAATATGTGGCGGTCCCAGGTCTCAGCAGATTGCAGCAGTGGTGGCCATGCTGCACTTAAGTTAAGAACAAAGGAAGTTAGATAAAAATCAACTCGCAGAGTCAAAAGCTTAAGAAGAGAACCTGCAGAGTAAAGGAGAAGCTGCTGAGAAAAAAAAAAGAAAGTTACCTGAAAGAAAAGACAATGGACAGGCAATGAAAAAGAAAAAAAAATGCTGCTGCTTTAAGTTAAAAAAGGGCCCCGAATGGGCCATGTGCCTGCCAAAACTCTAAAGAAGAGGATCTGGAGGGAAAAAAAAGGGAAGAATTGCTGGAAAAAGCAATACTCCTATTTTTAAAATTTAGAATTTCATGAACAAAAGCAGCCATGATCGCCGGAGAGCCCACCAAAACCCGAAAAAGCATAGGAAACTCACAGCAAAGAAAGCCAATAGCTGAAGACAGCCCGAGTGAAAAAAAAAGTTACCTCACTGACAGCCTTAAAGGGGTAATGAAATTCAAAGCTGTAACTACAAGAAAAAACAAACAGCCATGGATGGAAAATTAGAAGAACCAGATGCATTTGTGCTATGGAAAGTGCTAGACGAGAACCAAGAGTGAGACCTTGTAGATGACAATTTTTCGTTTACAGAAGAACTACAAGATTAAATAAGGAATGAGAACACGTACAGGTTGATAAGTTTTTATGCATCTTCGGTTTATTTGCTGGTGAAGTACGCCACAGCCAATGTATAGATAAATACTCAACAACATGTGGTGAAATATTAAAAGGCTTTGACAGATATTTAAACACCAATTTGTGGAGAGTGCAGACGCTAGAAGAAGGTCTAGTACACCCCCAATAAAGCGCCAAGGGCAACAAGAGACACCAGGGAGAGGGCAACTCCCAATAAAGCACCAAGGGCAACAACAAGAGACCCCAGAGAGAGGGCAAAAAAAGACCCCAAAAAGCCACCAAAAGACCCCAGAGGGAGGGCAACAAGAGTCCCCAGAGAGAGGGCGACAGACAACCCCTGAGAGAGGAAACCAAAATACCCCAGAGTGAGGGAGACAGTTAACAGTGTGGAGTAAGCAGGTGGCTGTGAATGAAGGAAAGCTATCTGAGTTAAATCAAAAGAAGCAAAATGTGCAAAAAGTAAATGAAGCTGTTCTATATTCAAATGTTCGCATTAGAGCTGAACTGGAAGATTGAAGCACAAAATTCAAATATATACCTTTGAAAACACATGATAACCTGAAGTCTTCAATGAACCAAACTGTTTCAGATCTGAACAAACACATTTCAGAGATGACACAAAGCTATCAGGAGGAGATAATCACCCTCAATTCCATAGTTGGCAAATCAAAGCAGGAGTAGGGAAAACTTAATCAGATGTACAGCCAGGCAAAACAGCAGACAGAAAAGGCACAGAAAGAAATTGTAATCCTGAAAGACTCTGAAGAATTAATATGTAGCCATGGAAAAAGATGAGGAGCTAAAAAGGATGTTGAATATTACTTCAGAACAGGCTGTGTTGGAACTATTAGTAGCAACAAAATGATGCACTGAAGCCCAGAGTGAGTTGGCAAGAGGTCAACAAAAAAATAAGCAGTTGAAAGAACAGCTGATTGTCCTTCAAGATCAAATGCAAAGGAACATGTAATCATTCAGCAACATGAAGAAATGAAGACTGTCTTAAACAGCAGAATGGAAATACAGCAGAAGAAACTCGAGGAGACTATGCTGAATTACAGGAAGGCTCAAGATGAAGCAAGCAAACTTCACAAAGAAATGGAAAACCTGTGGACAGACCTTCACATGCTACAAAATTCCTTAGGACAAAGTTCATTCCTCTGAAAAATTATGAAGGGAGGGAAAGTGAATTTAACATCACTCTGAACAAACTGAAGAACCAGTTGGCAGAGAAGACTCAGCAATGTTTTATATTGCAGGAGGAAGCTGAAAGCTACAAGAAACAGGCTGAAGAGCTGCAGCAGCAGTTGAATGGAAAAGGGGAGGCATTGAAAGGAAAATCTGTTGAACTTTCCAAACTGCGTGTGGACAATGAAGACATGAATTGCACAATTACAGAATTGAAACAAGTTAAGATTTTGCTGGAGACAGACCTGGCCAACAGTTAATCCAAACTGAAGGACAACGGCAAGGCTCTGTTGCAGACAGATAAAGAAAAGACAGAAATGAAATCAGAAAATTTAAATCCGACACTATCAAATAAAACCCCTTCTGACTTCACCAGCAACTATTCCTTTCACCTTTCCCATCTCGATCCTACTCGTTTGACACCCAGGAGCCAAAAATGGTCCTATAGTCTTTTCAAACGCTGATGGATTTGGTATGTTTTTCTAGTCTTTCCTGTTTCTATTTCAGATTTCCAGCATCTGTACTTTTATCATGAACAGAGTTTGTTATGTGAATTTCTTAAATTTACTTTAGTTTTCAAATGCAATCAATTTGGTAAGTCACTTAATTGCTGCGGTGTTATTCTTTCCTTCACACTATGCATGCATTTGTATCGCCCTCTCTCACACACAAAGGTGTTGGGTTTTTTATGTCTTCTTTCCACAGTGCTCCGTACAAAGTCTGCATCAATTCCTGAATTTGTGCTCCTTTTCTCTGGAAGATCTAGTCAGTCTCAAACGGGAAAAAAAATCTAACATATGTTTCGTTTTGCAAGCTCCCTTCTTCCCTCTAGTTTTGTATCCAGTGTAACTCATGTAGCAAGAAGAATTAGCAGTTAAATGTTGATGTCAAGCAGTATATAATTTTCTGGAACTGTTTTTCATTTAAAAATGGACATTAACAGAATTGCTAATGTAGCTTCCAAAGGTCAGGTGACTTTTGCAACTTCTGCTTCAAGTCTCCAGAAAGTTCCGGATTGAATAGTCATGGGTGGGACCCTCCCCCTTGATTAGACATACCAAGACGAAATCCGTTTGTGGAATTTACACCTGCTATTGTTTGTGGAATCTTAGGCTCTGAGCTTGATTCTCAACACAAGAAAGCTGCAGAAGCCAGTTTATCATAAGTGGGTAAGAATAGACCACCCATCCATTCTCCATTGTATAGCAGTGACTTCTAGTTTTACAGCATTCTGGGTGAACAAAAGAAGTACAGTAAACTTTGTGTTATCCAGCACTCTACCAACCGGAATTCCCTACTAACCAGAATTTCTGTCAGGCCTGTTTTTTGACTGGAGATGTTTCTCATCCCTCAGAAGCTGGCGCTAACGCTTATTCCCCTTCAGTCCCACTTTCACACAACCACTAAAAATTATCAAACCCTCAGGCAGTTGTTATCTGTGCCTGTCCTTGCTCTGGTCTGAGCTGCCCACTGTTCTGCGACACCACGTTCCCTCGGCGCCACTTACTAAGTGCTCTTGAACTTCTCATGAGACCTCAACACTTACATCATCATGAGATCTCCTAGGAGCTTTCTGATTGGTTGAAAATGCAGAATTCTGAGGTGACTGGCATTTTTGATTAACCGGCACCACCCATTCCCTGCACATGCCGGATAATGGGAGTTTTACTGTGGTCACTTGATCAAAACTGTCTTCCCATAGCAGACCTATTATCCCAAGAACCAGGGAGAAACTGGTAAGTCTGCAGAGAACACAGCAAGAAACGGTAACTGAGGAATAAGGCAGTAACACCAATGCATTTTAAAACCTGGAAACGGCTATGTCTTACAGTCTCCTAGCTGTTCCTTTTTAAAGTCCACCAGTATAAAAACTTGACCTCCTTGTAACAAAACCACAAGTAAACAACTTTGTGATCTGTTGAAATAGCCATCTCTTCGAGGCAATCCTGCAACAACGCTCATATGCAACTGCAGCTATTCAAACCACCTAGACTAATCCTTCAGGAGTGAAAATGCCTTCTTCAATGGGCCTGCACAGTATGCCTCTTTCATAAAATGAGCCAAACACATGAACTACAAACTGTTTCTTTGTTAGTAATTGGTAAATGTGCACTATCTTCTGTAACCGTACTTTTTCTCAAGACTGTATGGGCAGAATTTTACATCCTGTGAGTGGGCACACACCCGACCCGATCGGGCGTAAAATTGTGCGAGATGATGTCGGGCGAGCATCCTGACGTCATTGTGCACTTGCGTGGTATTTTTCTTGGCATGCAAAAGTTGGAGATGCGCCCGTCGACAATTAAGTGGGCAATTAAGCCCATTAACGATGTAATTTTCTGCGAATTTCCGTGGCCCGTCCAACCTTACGGCTGGTGGATGGGTAAATCGGCCAGACGACCATTACATTTTTCATGAAGCATCATCCAAGGATGGGATGAAACCTCCTTTAGGAAATCAAAGAAAAGAAAACATCTGGGGAACAGCATTTTTATAAGGTATGCATTCAGGTGCTTTGTTGTGATGCATGGACATTTTTTGCAGCTTTTTAGAGCATTATTTTACTATTTGCAGGTCTGCAGCCCCCTGAGGCAGCTGTTTGTCTTCAGGGAGCTCTCTTGCCTGTTCACTTGTACCTGTGGTGACATCATCGCCCGCCTGCTTCCCGCCTCCACCCCAGCAATGCTGAGCTTTTCAGTGTGCGTTTCACACTGGCTGGCTGTTAATTGGCCAGCCAGCGTGAAATTGCGGTCGGGGGCCCATTTCCCTGCTGCTTCTGGGCCCGCTGATCATGCATGTCCGGTGAGGGAAAAAAATCAGGCCTATGTGTGTGTGGGTGCATATATGTGTATGTGTGTGTGTCTGTGTGTGTAAGTGACATTACGTTAACCTACAGGGTGAATGCTTGAATAAATAATCCTTCTTAAACCCACAAAAGTTTGCTGCTGATTATTTAAATTGACTACACACTGAGAGGTGCTGAGAAACACACAGGTCTTCCTTTTAAAAAAGACACAGGCTATGAGCAGTAAGCAAAGGGAATTGGGGGCTTAGTTCTCTCTCATCTCTACCTGTAACTGTGGAGGAAAGCAAGAAAACAACTCAGCAGCTCACAGGCTCACATAAATTCTTGTGGACTGACTATACTTCTCTCAATAACATTTAAAAAAACAGCCAAAACAG
This sequence comes from Cetorhinus maximus, assembly GCF_964194155.1. Classification (NCBI taxonomy): domain Eukaryota; kingdom Metazoa; phylum Chordata; class Chondrichthyes; order Lamniformes; family Cetorhinidae; genus Cetorhinus; species Cetorhinus maximus. The sequence goes on along the minus strand of NC_135886.1, from coordinate 114,263,894 downwards.
ATGCTTACAGGACTCCCATGATTTTTCATCATCTAAAGGGATGTAAATGGACAGAAAGAAAATGTCAAACTATCGATTTCATTTCCTTGAATCACACTAAATTATGACAAGAGTACAAATACACCAATCACTAAAATTTGTGCTGTAGGTTAGCAAGACTATAAAATAAGCAAACCAAGCCCTGGGCTATATTTGTAGAGGGATAGAATTTGAAAAGCAGGCACGTTGTACTAAGTGTGTATTAAACCTTGGTTAGACCGCACTGTGTGCAATTCTGATCATCATATTATAAAAAGGATCTAGAGGCAGTAAGAGGGGTACATAGAAGGTTCATAAGGATGATACTGGAAATGGCTGCATATGCTTATCAGGAAAGGATTGACAGGCCGAGTCTCTTTTCTCTTGAAAAAAGAAGACTGAACAGTGACCTAAGAGATGACTTAAATATTATGGAAGGTTTTGATAGAATGTATACAGAGAGAATGTTTCCTCTTGAAAGCACAACTATGGCAGGATGGGCAACGAACAGGAGGGGTAGCGAGGGGGAGGGTTGAGAAGCTGACAGATCTGGGAACTGGCAGGTTGGAGATGGGTGATTGGTGAGTGGAAGAGGTAGTGAGTGGAAGAGGTAGTGAGTGGGAGAGGTTGTGAGTGGGGGAGGTGGTGAGTGGGAGAAGTGGTGAGTGGGAGAGGTGGTGAGTGGGAGAAGTGGTGAGTGGGAGAAGTGGTGAGTGGGAGAAGTGGTGAGTGGGAGAGGTGGTGAGTGGGAGAGGTGGCAAGTGGGAGGCCAGGGAGCAGGTGAGGCTGCTCCAAAATGGCCCCGATTGGGTCACATGTTGCTATATCAGCCTGGTGCGAAACAACAGTTAAACAGAAATCTTGACTAAGTGTGCATACTGGCCCCATTATAAATGGGGCAACTTAAAAGAGGGACTTAATGCACACTATTCACTTCAATCACTCTCAATGGTAGCGAGTTCCACATTCTCAGCACTTCAGAATCAACTTATTTATCTTAAGAGTGGTGAGAAAGTGGAACTCGATTTCCGTTGTTTCGCACCAGGCCGACATAGCATCATGTGAACCAATCGGGGCCATTTTGGAGCAGCCTCTCCTGCTCCCTGACCTCCCACTTTCCTCCTCTTCCAATCCCCAACACACCCACTCACCGTCTCTCCCACTCAGTGATCACCCCTCTCCAACCTGCCAGCTCCCAGACCTGTCAGCTTCTCAACCCTCCCCCTTGCTACCTCTCCTGCTCGCTGCCCATCCTGCCCTCAAACCTCGCGTTTGCTGCCTTTCCCTCTCCCCAAACCTCCTGGCGGCTGCTTCTCCTTCTCCCCAACTACCTGATCACCCTCTCACCCTCTACCCAACCTTTGCACTTGCCGCCTCTCTCCCGCTCATCCCCTTCCTGCTCTCCGCTTCCCTCCCTGATCCTCCCACTTGCAGCTCTTGCTCCTCCCTCACTCACTTCCTCCTTCTCGCCACCGCTCTCCTAACCTCTCACCCACAGCAAGGGTTCAGGAGAGGAAAGCTGCAAGCATGAGGGAGGGGGAGAGGGAGGTGGCAAGTGGGAGAGGCAGGAAGTGGGAGGGTTCGGGAGCAGGGCCTCAGCGCATGGGAGATAAGTACAAAGAGTTAGCATGTTTCCTTTATATTTGTTAGTGTATTTTATTTTAAAAGTAATTTAATTTACAAATATAGGAATTTAGGAATTTACAGTATTTCGACTTGTAGGGCATAATGTTGTAATGTTTTTTTCTGTGGAGAAAGGTGCTACAGAACCTAACTACAGCTTTTACATTGATTGTAATGGGAAAATCGTTTAATGTTGTTTCATTTAAGTTAGCACTTTTCAGAAATGCAACTGCAACTTTAAGCAAAGAATTGCTGTAGATACATTTAAGGGGCAAGTGGACAAGCATATGAGGAAGAAGGGAATAAAGGGTTACAATGAAGATTTAAATGGGGAAAGGTAGGAGGAGACTCCAGTGGACTATAATGCTGGTATGGACTGTTTGGGCCAACTGGCCTGTTTATGAGCCATATATCCTATGTAATTCTATGTAAGAACATTGAGTATACCTGTAGCTAAACTGTATGTTTGCCTGATAATCGGGTTAACATAAATTTGTCATCCTAGCAATTTATGGGAACACATACATAAGATGTCTCAGCAGAGCATTGCTTCCATGCCCCACTCTTCTCTTTTTTTTATCTGCCGTTTATAAGACACACCTATTGGAAGCCAGAGACTTAGGATTTAATTGATAAGAGCAAGGAAATCTGGCAGTCAATTTTTCTTTTGATTGGAAATTTTCCACAGTTTGCGAAACCTAGAAACTATCCGCTCTCAGAATAATAAATATTAAAGGGCATGAATTCACAGGAACCAAAAAATAAGACATTTGCCATCAGCTGCTCTCCTCAAGGTTCCTTATTAAAACTCTGCTAAAGAAGTATAGTTATTATAATAACATTATTTTCAAATAGCCACATAAAATTGTTTTGTGTAGCAGAGCTTAATAGATAAAGTTATGAATTGCATAAGCCATAAATGCATTTAATTTAGGATGAAAATTGCCCCCATTAAAACTAATTGCTCTCAGATTACAGAGGTAGGGATGTGCTGCAATATTGGTAAGATTTAGTATCAGTATTCAATATTTAGTGGGACTAAATCAGTTGACAAAAATCTGTCGATTTTTTAAAAAGACATTGAAGTCACTAGTCACATGAATCCTACCTATATGGGGTTTTACTTTGATGACGTGGTACATTTTGCCCTCCTTCCACTCTTGGCACCCAACAAAATAAATCGCCTTAACATCAGGCCTTTAGCCCAAATTCTCATTGGTTTCAAGAGCTGCTTCAAAAGCATTTCAAAATTAAAGTTTTTTTTTTATTGTCTTCCACCTGACTCAACGAAACTTAGCAAAAAAGTGGAAGGAAATTTAGTGAGAATGGCAATCATAGGCCAAGGCACACAGGTCATGTATTGGTCCCTGTGTCTTAACCACCAACACAGGACATTTTTATGGTGGATTCAGAGCATATATTCATGAATTGCTCAATATCTTTGGGAAAAATATCCAATGAATACAGCACTAGTCATAAAAGGGCTGAAGTCTGGCGTGGGGTAAATCCTTCATTAACTTAACAGACAAGGATATTTTGTACAAAAATATTAACAGTATATTAGTCTACTAAACTTAACAATTTTGTAAGCCAGTAATAAAACAATATAAGGAGTTATTCTATTTCCCTTCTCCCTTTTAACTTCAGAGAATAAATGGAACACTATTACCTACAAGGAATGCCCAAATTCTGAACAAATTATAACTCATTACATTGAAAGTTAGTATTATCAAATCCCATCAAATGTTCATTGGAGTCTGAATTGCATTTCACACATGAACATAGTAAGTGCGGCACTTTGTTATCAGAGAAAGCTGACATATCATTCATAACGTTCACTAGGCTCATTACAGCAAAAAAAGTAATTAGTATAAATTTAGACCATGTACAGACAAGGCTTGCATTTGGCATTAATCATTCTGACAGTGAACTTTGCAAAACTTTAGCTTCCGATTGCAAAAAGTCTTTTGTGTAGTGATGAGTGATGAACATGTGTGTATTTTTGCGTGGTGGTGCTGGGGGGTGGGGGTAGTGGGGCGTACATACATACAAAGATGGGGATGAGTGAGATGGGGATTGACAAAGTGAGCAGGGGACCTGGTTTCCATCAATAAAATATTTATATTCTAGCCCCTGCTGGTTTATGAAATAAAATCCATCAAACAACTGAGGTGAACTCCATTTCCCTCCCTCTGAGAAGACATACCCTGGCCCTGCCTCTACTTATACTGTAGACTAGAGGGGGGGAAAAAACATAATTGATATTAAACCTAACATTGCAGCAACACACATGTGTAACATTTCTCATTTTATTTTAATTAGATATCAAAGTGAAAGATCAAGTCTCGGTGCAACACATTGAAAAGAGCAGAAGAGAAGACAAGCTAAACCAGGGAGGCATCATCCAGTGATATCCAAGTTTAGTTGGATGTAAAATTTTGGAAGCAGAGGAAGAATGAGGGGTTTGAACAGTACCACAGTTGTGGCTGCAAAAATAATGATTGATTTAGAAACATAGAACCATAAAAAATGGAAGCAGGAATAGGTCATTTGGTCCTTCGAGCCTGCTCCACCATTTAATATGATCATGGCTGCTCCTCTATCTTAATGCCATATTCCTGCTCTTTTCCCATATACCTTGATACCTTTAGAGGCTAGAAATTTCTCTACTTCCTTCTTAAATACATTCAGTAACTTAGCCTCCACAGCCTTCTGTAGTAGAGAATTCCAGAGGTTCACCACCCTCTGAGTGAAGAGGTTTCTCCTCATCTCAATCCTAAATGACCTACCCCCTATCCTGAGATTATGATCCCTTGTTCTAGACACCCCCAACCAGAGGAAGCATTATCCCTGCATCCAATCTGCCCAGCCCTGTCAGAACTTTATACGTTTCAATAAAATCCCCTCTCATTCTTCTGAACTGCAGTGAACACACAGGCCTAGTCAGCCCAACCTCTCCTCATACGACAATCCTGCCATCCAGGGAATCAGTCTGGTGAACCTTCGCTGCACTCCCTGTATGGTAAGTATATCCTTTCTTAGGTAAGGAGACCAAAACTGCACACAATACTCCAGGGGCAGAATTTTACGAGTCGGCGAGCGGGGGTGGGGCCCGCTCGTTGACGCATAAAATGACGTGTGGTGACATCGGGGGGGAACTCCCGACATCACCGCACCCGATTTAAATTTGCAGGAAGGTGGGACCGTAGCAAAATCAGCTACGCGCCCTCCGACCTGTCAATGGCCAATTGAGGCCATTGACAGAGCAATTAAGTAATTAAAGGACCTGCCCGTCCAACCTTAAGGTTGGCGGGCAGGCCAGGAGCCCCAATGGGAACTATAAAAAACATGAAGCCTCATCCATGGGCGGGATGAGGTTTCATGCAGGCTTTAAAAAATTTTAATTAAAATTTTGTAAAAATTATGGACATGTCCCAACTCATGTGACATTGCCACATGAGGGGACATGTAAGGGAAATTTTTTTTTTTTTTTTTGTCTTTGTTACATGTACAGCCGATCTCCCTGAGGCTGCACTTAGCCTCAGGGAGATGAGTGTGCTTTATCGTGCGCATGCGTGAAAGAGCACACTCTTGATTTTGGGATTCCCCCCTCGCCCGCACAGGGAGCGCATAGCACTTCCGTGCGGACGTCATGCTGGGTGGGCCTTAATTGGCCCGCCCATGTAAACTGGCGCCGCACCTCCGATCGGGGGCACCGATCGGAAGCGCGCCCATACGTGCCCGCCCATCAACATCCCCCCGACAGGGGGAAAATTCAGCCCCAGGTATGGTCACACCAAGGCCCTGTATAGCTGCAGTAAGACACCCTTGCTCCTGTATTCATGTCCTCTTGCAGCGAAGGCCAACATACCATCTGTCTTTGTAACTGCTTGCTGCACCAGCATGCTTGCTTTCAGTGATTGGTGTACAAGGACACCCAGGTCCCTTTGTACATCAAAATTTCCCAATCTATCACTATTTAAATAACACTCTGCCATTCTGTTTTTCCTACTGAAGTGGATAACTTCACACTTATCCACGTTATACTGCATCTGCCATGCATTTGTCCACTCACTCAACTTGTCCAAATCGTCTTGAAACCTCTTAACATCCTCCTCATCGCTCACATTCCTACCTAGTTTTGTGTCATCAGCAAACTTGGAAGTATTGCGTTTGGTTCCTTCATCCAAATCATTGATATATATTGTGAATAGCTGGGGCCCAAACACTGATCCCTACGGTACCCCATTAGTCACCGCCTGCCATTCTGAAAAAGACCCATTTATTCCTACCCTGTTTCTGGTCTGCTAACCAATTCTCAATCCATGCCAATATATTGCCTCCAATCCCATGTGCTTTAATTTTACACACAAACCTCTTAGGTGGGACTTTATCAAAAGCTTTCTGAAAATCCAAATACACCACATCCACTCGTTCTCCCTTACCAATTCTACTAGTTGCGTCCTCAAAAAACTCCAGTAGGTTTGTCAAGCATGATGTCCTTTTCATAAATCCATGTTAACTTTGTCTAATCCCATTGAAAACAAACCTGCAGCTTGAAGCTACACTAAGAAAGTTTATTTTGGTGACACTACACCAACAAGGTTTATTTTAAAAGATCTTGGACTGTAAATATATGGATCTGCTATGCACCACAAGTGCAGTCCCTCCCTACCTCTGTAATCTCCAGCCCCACAACCCTCCAAGTTATCTGTGTTCCTCCGATTGTGGCCTCTTGAGCATCGCTGATTTTAATCACTCCACCATTGGTGGCTGTGTCTTCATCTGTCTAGGCCTCAGGCTCTGGAATTCCCTCTCTATACCTCTCTATCCCACTGTCTTCCTTTAAGATACTCCTGCTACGACCCCCATAGAGACCGGTAACATTTTAAAAGGGATAAATTTCCCAAGTGACCAACAGAAATAAATGAATGGACAAAATTTCACATTTTAAGATTTTTACTGTAACAGACAAACTAAAATCTAAATAGATAAAACATTAATTAACCGGCAACTGATACATCAAACACAAGAAGAAGGCACGTTTCACATAGCTAACTAACGCAACTGAAATATGCCTTACCAAACGCTTTTACTTCATGCCACACTGCTGGCAGATCTGTAACATTAAAGGAACAGTTTCAAAATCACAACGAGCTCTCCAGCAGATGTTCATCTTTCCTCGCCATGCCAGGTCAAAGCTTTCAGGGTCCTTTGACAATTATTCCACTCCGCCTGAGTTTTCCAGAGCTGATTATCACTAGGAAGGCACACCTCAATGAATTCCTCTTTCCCTCAGGTCATGAAAATCCTGATGATCCAGAATTCCATAGATTCCTGTGCCATCTCCTTTAAGCTGTCTGGTAGGCTTTGGTGAAACTGTTTTCCCCATAGAAAGGACTAACCTCCACTTCTAATGCTCTGGGAGTACCTGAGTCATGGCTGCGTTATCCATTCTAATTATTTCCACAAAGCATCTGTACCAGTATGGAAGCAACTTGGGTATTGTGTTAATTTTTTGGCACTGCGGCACAGGAGATATATTGGCCTTGGTCGGATGCAGCACTGATTCACAAGAATGATACTGAGGCTAAAAATGTTAAAGCATGAGCCCAGGTGCATAGACTAGGCTTCTACTCACCTGAGTACAGAAGATTAGTTGGTGATTGAGTTGTTTAAAGGATTTGATAGGATAGATTGAAACTCTGGTAGGAGGATCCAGAAGAAAAGGGTGTAATCTTTAAAATAGAGCCAGACCAGTTTAGTTTAGTGGTGTTGTCAGGAAGCATTTTATCACACAAAAAGCAGTGGAAATCTCAGATACTCTCCTTCAAAAAATTGCTGAGGCTATGTCAATTGAAAATTTCAAAACTGAGATTGATAGATATTTGTTAGGCTAGGGTATTAAGGCATATGGAATAAAGGGGTAGAATCTTCGGCTCAGCGTGCATCCCAACGTCACCGCGCGTCATTTAGATTTTCAGTTCAGAAATGTCAAAGGCCAATTAAGGCCATTTAAAAAGCCAATAAAGCAATTAGCTGAGCTGCCTGTCCAATCTTAAGGTTGGCAGGCAGGAGAAGAGCCCAGGCGGCCTTCGCATTTTTATGGAACCTCATCCACAGGCGAGATGAGGTTTCATGAACGTTTTTAAAGTGTTTGAAAAAGTTTTAATAACATTAATGGACATGTCCCAGCTCATGTGACAGTTCCCTTTATTCAATGTTTTATAAGTGAAAGTAATCTCCCTGAGGCACCTCTGGGAGATTTCTGCGCTCTTTCACACGCATGCGTGAATGAGCACACTCCCCGACTCAGGCAACCACCTCCCAACACAGGGAGTGCTCAGTGCTTCCGGGTGCACGTCACGCTGGGCGGGCCTTAATTGGCCCGCCCACATAAAATGGTGGCACCCAGCCAATCGGGGGCGCCGATCAGCTGTGCACCCACTCGTGCTCACCCCCGCACAACCTCCCCCCACCCTCCCGACGGGGAGAAAATTCTCCCCAAGGCGTATAAATGGAATTGAGATATGTATTACTGTTATCTCGTTGAATGGTGGAACAGGCTCAAGGGGATGAATGGCCTATTCATGTTCCTAGATGACCACTACAGAGGAAACCAAATGGCCTCTAAAGATGGCATTAGCATGTTTCCACTAGAAATTCTTGCTCTTCAGTTAATTAGCTTTCTTTGCGAAAGTGCTGATAGCAAAAATACCCGAATGAATTCTGGAACCTTCCAGGCCTCGAACCAGCCTGGAAGCCCCCCTGTTGTTCAGTCTCGCTCCAACACCGCAAATAATGCTCCAAGAATATAGATGCGGCTTTCTTTCCAGTGCAAGGCACTGGGAGGAAAAGTGGTGGGAACCATTGGAAATCCTAAAGGAAAAGATGTTCTGCATTCCCTGCCTCCTTGTGCCATCACAGAATTTGCATGAAATGATGGGACTTTCGCCAGCCCCAGACCCAGTGAAAATCATTTCTGACAGCTCTGCTGGATAGTAGACCTGGCATGTCCCCGATCATTCTGGCCTTGTCCATTCATTAACATTTGTAAAACTAGTCATAAATCCTAGGTTCATTTTTTTCCATCATCCTCATTTATCTCTTTTCAAAAATAAATTAATCGCATTTTGCAAGTTTCTCGGGCAAATGAAAATGCTCAGATTAGATAGTCATATTTTGATGTGAGCAAGGAAAATGTATCATTAGAATTAGTGACATAAAACAGAGAAAAAGACTTAACGAGAGCCTGAACTAGAGAGGAAACAAACCGAACAGTTAAAGAGACTGAGGCAGAGGTAAAAAGGATGAGAAAAGGAGAAAAAGAGGGACACAGTGAGCTACAGAGATAGAGAGAGCTGTTGATGGATCAATACAGACAAGCATAGAGGCAAAAAACTAAACATTCAGGAAAACAATCCTGAACAGCAAATTCAATGTTTGCCATATTTTAGGATCTTACAATCTAGTTATGCCAAATTCAAATATACCCTATCCCAATAATTGCAGCAGCATTCCATTTCCAAATTCTGCCTAACTCCTAAGTGATGGAAAAGGACAGGAGCTACCTCAGGTTGCCAAATTCCATCCTTGTACTGGAAAACTCCAGGACCCCACTTGAGTAGTTTAAGCTTCAAGAAATTCCCCTTTACTACCAAAATGCAGGATCAATTACTCCCACCCCACCCTAATGTAAATAATATCCACACTCCTCGCTTTAAATATCTGCTAGTTTGAAGTACAATTTTAAGTATCTAGCAGATTTAAAGACAATGGGCAGAATCATCTCAGGTTTGCACTGTGTGTGGTAGCGGGTGGGAAAAAGGACGTTTTACCTACTGACTGCAATGGTGGCTTTTCATGCCTTATCGTCCCAATTCCACCTCATTAATCATGCATTCCCTGGAAGCACGCCGGGTCGCTGACGGGGCATCCTCTCGTTCGCCCACCCTGCCATCACATCAGGCCTTCAGTAAACTGGGTGGCATATCTAAAGGCCGCCCCTGCAAAGAGCTAGTTCTCTTCAAGGGACAGGTACCTGCTGCGAACTGATGGCTACCAAAGGGAGGAAACGTGCTTCCCCCAGATTTAGCGACAACTGCACGCAGTGAAGATTGCCGTAAAGTCCTCTACCCATGCTCTGGGTGAAGACCAGTAGGCAAGGTTACCAATCCAGCATGGGAGGCAGTGGCAGCAGTGGTCAGCGCCAACACCCTGCAAAAGAGGAGAGCCACCCAGTGCTGAAAGCGGATGAATGGTCTCATCCGTTCCACCAGGGCAAGTCACTCTTCTCATCACTCTCAATTCGCACACTCACAAACCCATCACACATCCACAGGGATCTCATATTTCAAGGGACAGCATCACTAACTTTCACACACACCCTCACATCTCCATCAGGTTCATATCCTCTGGAGCTCGCATTTTCATCTTGTCCATGGCTCCGCTCACCACACAAGCATTCACGCAGTGCCATGTGTCCTGCTCACACTCTCTCCATCTGTTTTTATGCAGGAGAAGCTGGCTCACAACAGCAGGGAGAGGTCCCAGACCAGGGGTGGAGTGGTCCATATTAGGCCCTTCACTCACTTTGAGGAGCCTGCCATCACGCTGAATATTGAGGATGTGGACCGTGCCTGCACCAACAGTGAGGCCGGCGGCGAACACCCACATGAGGGCCCTGCACCACATCATCCCTCTCTCAATGCAAATGTGAGTGCTCTCTCTCCTGCTTTTGACTCTGCTTCTGTGCACTAATTATCTCTACTTTGGTTCACAGGGAGCTCTACCAAGCGACCAACAACCTCAGCCAGCCAGTCCCTCAGCTCCATCCATGTCCTCACCTCCAGCCAAGAGAACACCTCCTCCGTTAAGAGCTGGAAATAAGCAGCCTGGAAGACCTGTCACAGCGTTTATCCACACCCTCCACCAGTGTAGAGATACACACCTCGATGGGGCCTAGATCTAGAGAAGGCTTGGATTCACAATCTGGTGGTCACTGCATGGACACATGTCTGCAGCAGGAGGAGGCCGTTTCACCCAAGCCCACCAGCACTTGGAGGACTGCTGGGGAAGAGACATCTGTGAGGTCAGATGACGAACCTCTGGGTTTGGCCTTCTAACTCATCGTGGAGAGTCAACAGAAGGTAGGGGAACATCATGCAGGGATGCTGGAAGCCCTCAACAAAATAGCACGCAAGTCGGAGGAGTGCGGCCGCCTGCGCTCTGAAGTGGTAGCCATATGTGTACATATGGAGGTTTCCATAGGAAGGATGGCGGGCGCCATGGAGACCTTGGTCCAGCAGAACGTGGAGATGTTTGCAGGCTTGTACTCCATCATGGGAACCATGAGTAAGTTCCTACAGTGGCAATGTGAGGGGGAAATAGGGTACCTCGATGTCCCTCCAGGTGCTCCTTCCCCTCAATGAATCAGGTTGGGGCCCTCTGGCATCCAAAGGGAGGAGGAGCGGTAGTTGGACACTCCTGGGTCATCCACTCAGGAATCTCAGATGCTGTCCTCTCCCTCCAAGTCCTTTTATCTGTGACTCCCTCAAGCTCATCCCATGTCACTGCAGAGGGAGCAGCTGGCCCACAGGAGACAGCATAAGCAAGCCGGGGCCCTCAAAGCCTCGGCTCTCAAGAGGATGCATGCCAAAGTCATAGGAAGCAATTGAGCCAACCATTTCACAGGCTGACTCCACCCCTGCTGCAGATGTCAGGGCAGCACCAAGGAGTGTTAGGCCTCAAAAAGTTAAGATTTTCTTTTCACAAGTGGTTGCACGGGTGAACACATTTGTCATTTTATAATCTGAAAATATATTCACTTTCACTGAATAACATGTAATGGCGTCTTTCAGCCTTATTTACAGGCTTCACGAGTCCTTCTCTTGCATTTCCCCACACTAGCAGTTCAGCTGCACGCAGCCGGCCCACGAGTGATTCTGGAGGGAGTGATGTGTCCGTGGCAGGGCCTTTCAGAGCCTCATGCAAACATTCTCCTACACACGCAGATCCTTCCTCCATCATACTCATTTCAATGTCTTGAACATTTTCAATGCTGTCAGCTGGGGTCCTAGTTCAGTTGTCCATCTGAGCTGACCTGCATCTCTGCCCAACCAATCGATCGCACTCCCGTACAGCACCTGTTCCCGTCCAACACAAGGCTCCTTTCACTTTCGATTTTGGAAACATGGTACTGGTGAAGTATGTCTTTAGCTCCCCCATCCTTTTCCCCCCCCAGTCACCCATGTCATTTCCCCCATCACTGTTGACTCTCCTGGCATCACCTTCCACCTCCCCAACATCAGCTACTAGCCAGAACCCTTTTCTTTAGAGGATGTCCAGGTGAATGTGCACATTCCCTACCTTCCCAAGAGTCCCATCACCATCCACATTGACCTCCCCAATCTCATCCTTCCTATCCCCAGGGTCCGTGTCTGCCTCCCAGTCACCACCAACCACTCTCACCATCCCTTCTACTGCTGCCGTTGCACCCTGACCCTCCCACTCTACGGCTCACTCTGCACTCTCTTATTTTCAACATTCCCTCCTACCATGGCCACCCTCATTTCGCTCCCCAGGAGGCAGTCATCAACTCCATAGACCCCTCCTTTGCATGTTCACCTGGACACCCCACCTTTACTCCTTCGTCCATCATTATTCCTTTCTCCCCCGGACTCTTTCCTCCCCCTGGACTCCTTCCTCACCCTGGACTCCTTCCTCACCCTGGACTCCTTCCCCCCATGAACTCCTTCCCCTCTGCGAACTCCTTCCCACCTCCGCACTCCTTCTCTTACACCTTCATCCTCCCTTACATCTACCTCCCCAGTTGCCGTATTCTCCCCTGTTACAGCCTCTTCCTGCCCCCCGATGTCCCTCCCCTCTCCCAACCTCATCCCCGACACCATTGCTCCGTCTCCAACCCTACCTCCCCCCACCGTCAACATCGTTCCCCCTCTCTCAACCTCAATAGCCCCCTGACACCATCCTTGCCCCTTGCAACCTCACCCCCCACCCCCGGTACACCTTCCTTTCCCAGTCAAACCTGCAACTTCCTCTCCACCCCCTGGAAGATCATCCAAAGCAGACCATGGCCAAGGCTCTGATGTCCTGAAGCAGACCCTCTACAGTGATCTTACATCTTCCGTGAGCTGTTTTGCGGCAGAGCCATGTTCATGAGAATCCACCCAGCATGCCATGGATGTTCCTTCAGGATTCGGTAGCTGTGGGGCTCCAGCCTTCTGCTGCTCGGATGTCCGCGATGTAAGCAAGGCATTGATGGTAAGTCCCGATTTCTGCACATCATACTTGTCAAGACCTGTTCTGTATCGGTGTGTTTTCCCGCCGATGTGGGCGGTGAATTTGACTTGGGTGGATGACTCTAGCGAGCTGGGCTTCTAATGATATGCAGATGTTGGAAAATGAAGTTCCTGACGTGTGACGGTGGGAAACGTGGCCCCCCCATTGACCGGCAGAGCGGACGATTGCAAACTGGCTTCACGACAGCGTGAAACCAATCGCTGGCCTTCCCGCCATATTGTCAGCTCATGCCCGCCATGATGTCCGACACCAACGGACATGGAAAATTCCGCCCAATGTTTGGAGGGAAAACATCATTTGAGTCCAAAATATTTCCTAAGAACCCTGCAGTGCATTCACATTTACCCTTTGGGTTCAGTTGTGGACAGGAAGAATTTCACCTTCTTATGGTGGGATTTTCTGGCCCCGCCCACTGCCAGGATCACCTGGTCCTGCCGAAAGTCAATGGGCATTTGGCTGGGCCGCTGCACCCTCCACAGTGGTCCCGCCACGGTGGGGGTGGGAAATCCTGGCCTTAGTGTCAAGGCCTAGATTTCTGCTGAGTCAGGCCGACTTGGAGCTCTTTAAAAATGGTGGCCAGGACCCAATTCTGGGATTCCTGCCCCCATTCATGTCTCTGGCAAAAGGGTATGGGTAGTCCATCCACACACAACATTCCCGGTCTTGCCGAGTCCATTGCAGGGCCGGGCAGTTAACTCCTACCTCCCCCCCCACCCTACCACCACCACCTCATCCCACCTACTCCCAGCAATTTTTGTGGAGACTAGCCTCTTCCATAAGAATACATGGTCCATGGCACCTCAAGGGAGTCATGAACCACAGGGGAAACCCCAGTCCCTAGTGGGGAATAAAAAAGAGTCACCTGCTCTTGGAATTCTTTCATTAAAAAGTTTGAAATACAAACATATCTATTTATGGGTTTCAATTGTTAGATGCTGCATTGTAAGTTAGATGTATATTTGTTGTAGTTATTGATTATTGAGCTGTGTTGTGCAAAAGTAAGTTGACCATTACATTGATCAAAATTGTGTAAGTTTTGAGATGCATTAGGGTACTTTTTCCACTGGGGAAAAATGCTATTATACAGTCAAAACTGGAGAAATATTGCTTTGGACTCTGCTGTCATGATCTGAGATCATTTAAATGTCCACAGCTCTTTAGATTTGAAAATAAAACTGCTCTGCAGCTTTCAAAGGAAAGAAAAGACACCTGCCAGGGGGATGAGAACCTGAGGGCAAATTCAGAGCAGGAAACAGGATATGGAGAATTAGTGAGTGACTCTGAAAGACAAAGCAGCACAGGTTAAAAGGCATACAGCACAGGGATTTAGCAGCATTAAAAGGTGTATATGTAAATGCATGGAGCATAGTAAATAAAGCGATGAGCTGAGGGCACAGACAGACACATGGCAGCATGATATTATCGCTATATTGGAAACTTGGCTTAAGGAGGGGCAGAAGTGGCAGTTCAACATCCCTGGATATAGAGTTTTCATTCAGGATAGGGAGGGGTATAAAAAAGGTGGGGTTGTCACATTATTGGTTAAAGAATCAGTTACAGCTGTGAGGAGGGTTGATAAACTAAATGAAGCATCAAATGAGGCCATACGGGTTGAACTCAGAAATAAAAAAGCGGCAGCCACACTACTAGGAGTGTACGTTAGACCCCCAAATAGTGGAAAGGAGTTCGAAGAGCAATTGTGCAGACAGATTTTGAGTGCAAAAACAATAAGGCAGTAATTGTTGGGGACTTCAACTACCCTAATATCGATTGGGATACGGACAGTGTGAAGGGCACAAAGGGCACAAGATTCTTGAACTGCATTCAAGAGAACTTTTTTAGCCAGCACACAACAAGTCCAATGAGACGGGGTGCAATTCTTGATTTAGTCTTAGCAAATAAAGCTGGGCAAGTGGATGAAGTAGCAGTGGGGGACCATTTTGAAGATAGTGACCATAATATAGATTTAGCATCATTATGGAAAGGAACAAAGATAGAACGGGAGTGTAAGTTCTAAACTGGGAGAAGACAAATTTTACAAAGCTGAGAGGTGAGCTGGCGAGAGTGGACTGGATACAGAAATTGAAGGAAAAACGGTGTCAAACCAAGATTTTATGAGCACAGTGTAGACATGTCTCCACAAAGAAAAAGGGTGGTACTGCCAAATCTAGAGCCCCCTGGTTATCCAGAAGCATACAGGCCAAGAAAAAGCAGAAAAAGAAAGCTTATGACAGTCATAAAATACTTAATACTGTAGAAAGCCTACAGGAGTATAGAAAGTACAAGGGTGAAGTAAAAATGGAAATTAGGAAAGCAAAGAGAGGATACGAAAAAATATTGGCAGGTAAAATCAAAGAAAATCCTAAGATGTTTTACCGGTACATTAAGAGCAAGAGAATAACTAAGGAAAAGGTAGGGCCTGTCAGGGATGTACATGGTAACTTGTGGATTAATACAGAAGATGTGGGCAGGGTTCTCAATGAGTACTTTGTCTCTGTCTTTACTAAGGAGAGGGATGATGCAGACATCCTAGTTAAAGAGGAGGAGTGTGAAATTTAGATACAATAAGCATAGTGCGAGAAGTAGTACTGGAGGAACTGGCGTCCTTGAAGGTGGATAAATCCCCAGGGCCAGATGGATTGTATACCAGGCTGTAGAAGGGAGCTAGGGAAGAAATGATGGATGCTCTGAGGCTCATTTTCCAATCCTCGCTAGATACAGGTGAGGTCCCAGAGGATTGGATGTCTGCGAACATTGTACCATTATTTAAAAAGGGTGCGAGGGATAGGCCAGAAAACTGTAGGCTGGTCAGTCTGACTTGGGTGGTGGGCAAATTATTGGAAACAATTCTGAGAGGCAGGATAAACTGTCATTTAGAAAGGCATGGATTGATCAGGGATAGTCAGCATGGTTTTGTTAGGAGAAAATCATGTCTTACTAACTTAATAGAATTTTTTGAGGAAGTAACAAGGAGGATTGATGAGGATTGTGCAGTGGATGTTGTCTACATGGATTTCAGTAAGGCATTTGACAAGGTCCCACTAGTCAAGAAAATGAGATCTCATGGGATACAGGAGAAGGCGGCAGGTTGGATCCAAAATTGGCTCAGTGACAGGAAACAAAGGGTAATGTTCGATGGATGTTTTTGCGAATGGAAAACGGTTTCCAGTGATGTTCCACAAGGCTCAGTGTTGGGGCCCTTGCTGATTGTTGTATATATTAATGATTTAGATTTAAATGTGGGAGGCATGTTTGGGAAATTTGCACAAAAATTGGCTGTGTACTTGACAGTGAAAAGGATAGCTGTTGACTCCAGAATGATATCAATGATTTGGTTGAGTTGGTGGAGATGTGGCAAATGGAATTCAATCTGGAAAAGTGCGAGGTAATGCATTTGGGGAGGGCAAATGAAGCAAGGGAATACTCAATAAATGGGAAGTTATGGAGAAGGGTTGAGGAAGTGAGAGACCTTGGAGTGTATGTCCACAAGTCCTCGAAGGTGGCAAGACAGGTGGACAATTTGGTCAAGAAAGCATATGGAATGCTTTTCATTATTAGGTGAGGTATAGAATACAAAAGCAGGAATGTAATAATGAAACTGTATAAAATGCTGGTTAGGCCACAGTTGAAATTTTGTGTACAGTTCTGGCCACCACATTACAGGAAGGACATAATTGCCCTGGAGAGAGTACAGAGGAGATTTATAGGAATGTTGCCAGGGTTTAAAAATTGCAGCTATGAGGAGAGATCGGATAGACTATGGTTGCTTTCCTTAGGCTAAGGGGTGACCTAATTAAGATGTACAAAATTATGAGGGGCCTAGATAGGGTAGACAGGAAAGGCTTGATTCACCTCGCTGAGGGGTCAACTACCAGGTGGCATAGATTTAAAGAGATTGGTAGAAGGATTAGAGGGGATATGAGGAAAAACGTTTGCACCCAGAGGGTGGTGGGTGTTTGGAATTCACTGCCTAAGCTGGTGATTGAGGCTGAAACACTCAACTCATTTAAAAGGTACCTGGATCCACATCTCAAGTGCTGCATCCTGCAAGGCTATGGGTCAGGTGCTGCAGAGCTGGGATTAAAGTGGGATTAAAATGAGTGGCTAGTTTTGTTTTGGGCTGGCACAGACATCATGGGCTTAATGACCTCTTTCTGCACCATAACTTTTCTATGGTTCTCTTCTCCTGGGCTATATTGATTGATAGGCCATCTGGTGTAACTCAGAAAGAAAACACATAGCCATCTATTTTTGCAGTTTCAATAGACCATTGTTTCCATTTGGAAAGGATTATTTTGACAGCTGTGTCCATTATAAATGCCTAATTAAGTTTCAAAAATTATAGAACCATTTGATTTACAGGGTGCTACGGTTCTCATCTTCTGCAGCTAAAATGTTGGGGAGCTCATGACCCCAATGGCTGCCCCCCCCATTCCCCCAGCAAAGTAGCACTGGGAGTAGCATTAATTGCTTTAAGGCAAGGCTTCTGATCCTATCTAGGGAGGAACTCCCCACTTCGAAAACTGTCGGCCAATCAGATGGCTGGCAGTTCTGTAGTCCCACTGCTGGCACCGCAGGCAGTCCCACCACACTGAGGAGCCCAGTCAAGTCCAGGTCGGGGTTCTCACCGAGGTGAGTGAGGTGGGTGGGGGGCTGAATTCAAGAGGCCAGAGGAAGGCAAAGCAGAGATGTAATTTCAGGGTAGGGGTGCCTCTGATGGGCTCAGGGAACCTGCAAAGGAGGATCCACCCCCACCTTGCCCGACACCAGCCCATGCAGCTAAATTTGCTGAGCATCCTACATGGTGGGGGTGGCTTGATGTACTTAAGTGGCCATTAATTGACCACTTAAGAGCCTCAATTGGCCACACCTACACCCCACCCCCCGCACCCTGGCTTCAAGCCTGCAAGCAGGGGAGCAGGGGGCTGCATTCACAGCTTTATTGACAGGGTTATTTGTCTTTGATGTGGTTACTGAATAGATATTTGTTTTTAACAACAGTTGACCTCTTGAGATGCTTTAACTTTTTTGAATGGCTGTTTTGAACTTTTTTTTCAGCTTGAAGTTTTTGACTAAGAGTTCTATTAGATTGTTAGAAGTTTATATTTTTCATGTTCATTTCAAAGACATGACTTCTGAGGTCTGCACATAGTGAATACTGGATGAGTGGCCATGGAGGATGTATGGAAGGCATGGAGGGGGCCAGGGGAGTATTATGGGGCATGTGGGTATGAGGGGGCATGAAGGGGGGCATGGAGAGGCTATAAGGGAACTAGGAGGTCATGTGGGGTGATTGGAATATGAAGGGGGCGTTGAGGGGTGAGGGCTTGAGGGCCTGACAGTCATCACTACAGCTGGGCCAATGCCCCAGTAAATGTAGGTAGGCTTTCTACCCTACTGGCCTTGCCATCCACCCTTCTCCATGGCCACCTCGTGTTTGCCTTTGGAGGCAATGGGCCCAACTCCATTCCATCCCCGCCTTTCCGAAGCAGAAATATGACAGATGAGGGGCTTCTTAAAGGAGATAGGTCTGTTTCCTGACTGAACCTTCTGGCCTCTTCCATGAAAATCCAGCCCCAAGTCTCCATTGACAATGAGAGGACTTCATTGCCACAGTTAACAATCATACCAAACCTCTGAATTAGCTTTGTAATCATTCCCACATGTTTATTATTCTATGCATTACTTGTCTGCACACCTCAATAAAATTGCACAAAATGTTGCTAAATGCACCAATGTTCAAAAGAAAGGGACAGATTAATATTTCATATAGGATCCTTCTTTGGAACAACCCCTCCCAAACTATTACCCTTTCTTTCTTTCAGCTGCTGTGCATTTTTAACAGTCTATTTTTATTTTTGCCTTTTCCAGATAATTTGTCACAATTTCCTCAAATATCTGCTATTTTTCATACATACTGTTTAATGACTGAACAATAATTAACAAACTAATAATTTCCTAGGCCATAGGAGGGTAAACAAGAAAATACTTTCAGCCTTAACAATCAATCCTTTCCCCCCCCCGAGAACCTTACCTATTCACATCCTTTACTTATACCTTAATTCTTTCACTTTCCAGAGATGCATGCCTGATTTCCTTGCTTAATCCTGATTTCTCATTTTTTAATTTGCACCCTCTGGCATTTGTACCTTTCACTATAGTGAGCAATTTGCTTGGATCATTAATGAATGACATGCATTTATCACAAGTTTAAATGTATCAGGGGAAATTTGACATTAGGCAAAGCTGAAGTCTCCTTAAACATACGCAATTCAAGTTCATGACTGCCATTAAATTTTCAATATGGAGCATTATAATTGATAGACCTTCAATTTCTCTTTGGCATTTTCTCGATTTTACTATAGCGGTCTTAATGGAGACAGTGTAAAGTACTGTGACTGAGTGAAACTGTGTTTATAAATCATGATGGCACTCCCAGGCAATCAAAATCATTTTACAAAGTTAGAAGACATTCTCAATTAGCTGAGAGATGTCTACAGTGTATGGTATTAACCATTTTCACAGCAACATAAAATCCTCCTCGGTAAAAGAAATCAAGCCCCGAAGAATATAGTAAGGAAGTATTCTTTAAGAATGATTTTAAAACTAAATTTGCATACTGCGTTTGTCCGTCCATCTGGCCTTTCTGTCTCCTTGAAATTATATTTTATTGCCAGGAGTCCTTATATCACTTCACACTCAATGTTTTGAGGATTTGTAAAAATGGCTCTTACTTCTCTGTGAAGAAGCTTCATTTCTTAACTTCTGCCTCCATGACATAACCATTCAAACAATTACTTTACAGTTCCAGAGAATTGCAAGATGTCTCAAGATAGTAATCTCCAGACAAAGATAAGTGCCTCCATTATCATCATTAAATTACAATATCAGTGCCTTTACAACGGTTCCAAGTCGATCAGAACTTTATCTTGTTAACAAATCTGATAATGCCTTCATACCATGTGCTTGCCTTTGACAAGTTGAAAGCATCTCATCTTTCATCTTCCTTTCTGATAACACCTGCAGCTTTTAATCACAATTTGAGGCTATAGATATTTCATGGAACCAAAGACAACCATCAGATTGGCATGTCTGGTGTGAAATGACCTGCCTTGGCTATATAGTCTAGATCATTATCTTCTCATTTTTATCCTTGACATTTTATGTTGCATGCTTTCCATAATGGGAGTGATATTTTCAATATAGAAAACATTAAAAGCCACACTAAGTTCTTCTGTGATATGCCATTGTATCAGTCACATAAAATCCTGTGACACATGACATTAAAAAAAGGTTATGCTTCTCATAACTGGTGACACCATTTGTTTAATAAATAATTTAATCTTGGAGTTCTGATTGGAGGCACAACTGACAGCAAGCCTTGTAACCACAACAAGGAGTAAAGAATAACAACAGCAGGAAATAAACTACAACTAGATACCTTCCTTTACTGCCCTTCCCACCCATACCTGCCCCATCCGTTCTTTGGACACTTCTTTCCCACAGTTGCACCGACAGCCCTCTGGTGTCTCTCCAAAGCAACCTTTTTCATTTCTGAGACAGTCAAGCCAGTACATTATTCAACTGTGCATGTCATCATAGTCAAGCCCACAGATTACCTAACATCCATAAAGTGCATTTTCCAGTTGAGATCTTGGGTGATCAGGAACCTTTGCCTCTATTCGCTCCATCCAGCCTAAAAGTGTGAGGCTATTTGTACCACCCAAGCTAACTAGTTTGGGAACTAAACCCAAGACCTTCTGGTGTGTTACTATGTGAGCAATGCCTTTATCCGCTGGACTGTAAGGGGTACTAACAAAAAATTAAGTGGGAATCTAACTTTAGAGACCCCTTTTAAAATGTCAATACAACAAAATAGATCCTGGTGGTGGGATAATATACTTATACCTGAATCAGTAACAACATTATAGGGGCTCCTACCCTGCAGAGTGCCAAGAATTCAAAGCGAGAGAAATAGGCCTAGATTTTCCAGTCTCTAGATGGTCGTACCCTGGGAGACGTGATATGGGACTGCTTGGAAGTCCCATGCAAGGACTCTGGAAATTTCCTGGGATGTTTCAATTTCTGATGGACAATTACCCTGCATCTGGAACCCTCTGAAAATGCTTGAGCTAGAATCGGAGACTTGGGTCGGTTCCGACTTACCTATCTGGGTATTTACCCAGGAAATGTTAGACAGGAAAACAAAAGTCTAACTCCTGGGTAACTAGACAACTAACCCCAATCCACCCCTCCCCTGTGACTCCCCTTTGACCTTCCGATTTCCCCCTGAATCTCTGATTCTTCTGATCCTCCAACTCCCCCAGTGAAAGTAAAAGTCACTGTAGTTCCAGAGGACCATAGGCTGCCCTCTTATCAGAGGTGAGTTTAAGATGAGGGTCACCACACCTCAGGCGAGGGGTTGAGAAGCCAGGGCCTTCATGGATGACATCAGTTGATACGGGAATTGAACCCATGCTGTTGACATCACTCTGCGTCACAAACCAGCCGTCCAGCCAACTAAGTTAAACAATCTCCTAACCCTTGACCCTCCAACCCCCCGTACCCTCCAACACCTCCCCAACCCAACCTGATGGAACTTCACTATCCTGCCACCCTACCCACCCTACCACCTTACCATGCTGCCACTCTACCCAGATGGCACCCTACACACCCTGCCACCTACCACCCTGGTGATATAGGTGTATAAATGGCCTCGGTGCCACTGGGTAAAAGAGAGGAGAAAAAATCAACCTGTTCCTGAATACAATTGTGCGATTTGTGCTATAAATTTGTATTCATGTGATGCAAACTGCCTGAAAACAGAACTATGGGCAACTTTGGTGCGCTTCATGGGAAAAACAACATACCAATACACAGGGCCGGATTTTTGTGTTTGTTGCATTCTTCTGTTTAGCGCAAACATACCAAACATACAGAAAAGACTGGTAGAAAAATAATATAGGTTCTTCATTTGAATATAATATTATGTAGAACAAGTCTGACCTGCAGGGCAGCCGCTCTGTTCTATCTACAGAGTACATGGGATTATACACCACGTTCTGCCTCATGGTGGTTAGTGATGGACAACAATTTAAGATACGTTTTTTAAAGGTATGTCACAAGAGTGTTTGGGAAATGCGAGTCAGGCCATTTTCCAATGTCGGCAACCTTAGGCCGTCACCTATGACCATACCTGCCATATTTTCATCTCCTGAAGACATGGGTGGGAAGGGTTTGGGTTTTGCCAAGGCAACATTGGAGGAGAGTGGGTGCTAATGTGGGCTAGTTTGAAGGACTGCCTTGGTTTGCTGGGACATCATTCTTATGCACCCTAAACCTCTGCCCTGAACCCATTCCACCCCCATGCCCCCTCATACCTCCCATGCCCCTCCATGCTCCCTCATCCTCCATGCCTCTCCATGCATCCTCATGCCCCCATATCCCTTCATATTCCGCCTGTCTCTCCATACTCCCATACCCCCTCCATGAACCCTCATACCCCGTATGTACATCCATGCCCCTTATGTCCTCATGCCCCCTCCACACACACTCAAACCCTTATGTCCTCATGCCCCCTCCATACCCAGCATGTTCCCTCCATAGCCACTAACCCAGTATCCACTGTGTGCAGTCCTCAGCAAACATGTAATAGCAATGGAAATGCTTTGAAATCCTATTGAAACTGAAGGAACAGATGGCTCAATTTTTTTCTAAGCCACACCAAATGGCCAGTCATTCAAAGAATTTCAGGAGCAGATAGCTGTTTATTTCTCTAAGTTAAAGCAGCAGACCTTTTTTTTTCAAGTTATAAGTACCTTGGACATTTGAATCACTTCAGATCAAAACAATAGAGTTCCCAAGCTCTGTTCTCCACAGCTTTGAAAACATAATAAAACTATTTCAAGTGGAAAAAATACTCCAATGCATCTCAAAACTTACACAATGCCAGTCAATGTAATAGTTAGCTTAACTTAGCAGGACAGAGCCCCATGATCAATCACTGAAGTCAAAACACATATACCTTATAATACAACATCTAATTTTGGCATTTGAAGTTCAAATTCAACACATACCTGTCAGAATGTTCACACATCATAAGCAGATGTCTCCCGAGGTTCCTGAACTCTCAAACAAGGCAGGTTTTTAGACCCCTTCCAAAAACTGCCTGACCCATGACAATAATAGGGATCAGGAAATACAAATCCCCCCTAGGGCTGTCAATGGTGACCGCAATGTCAGAGGACGAGCACACAGGGTTGTGATCAGACTCTCACCTGAACCTCTTCTGCTTATGGGAAGACTGTGTGGGCCCATTTTTATCTGGGAAATTTAAACTTGCTGTGAAAGAAACAAAGTTTTGGTGTTTCCCAACCCCACTCCCAACTCTAGGAGGACACAAAAATCCGACCCCTAATGTGAAGTTTCACAAATGATCAGGTAGTGCACACCCAGGGCTGGATTTTATTACCTCTCTGGGGATAGGCTGAGAGAAGGGGGGGCCCATAAAATGGTGAAGGAAGGCAGGGGGCGGAGTGCCCGCCACATTCCCACCACTTTAGCAATTTGCAAATGGCAGGCAGGTGGGTGGGGGGGGGGGGGGGGGGGGGGGGGTGGGGTGGGGGAAGGTGGAGGACAGACCTCCCATCCCGAGGGCTATTGTGACACTTAAGTGGCTAATTAAGGCTAATCAGTCATGGACAAAAAAAATATGGGCCCGAATCTTCTGAGGAATGGCAATCACTGTTGGATTGTCGCTCCACTCCTACTTTTCTGCATTATGGCTCTGCTCTGCATTTCTGGCCGGGGATCCCAACTTCTTCAAAAACATGGAGTGATCGTCCATCAAACTGCTTTCTTGCAGAGCTGGATAACTGGGAGAGGACAAGCCATGCCCCCTTTTTATGGCACTATCTGCCCTATTCTGGTAAGTGTTCAGTAACCCACTGAAAAGCTTTGGATCATTTAAACCGCTTTTCAGTGTTAGTGAACGAGTGTATGAGTGAATGGGTGGGTGAATGGGTGAATGTGTAGGTGCGTAAGTGGATAGCATGGATGAGATAAGTGGGTAAGTGGGTAGAGTGGAAGCTGGGTAGGGTAGCAGATGGGTAGGGGGCCATTGGGTAGGGTGGCAGCTGGGCATGCCAGGTGGCAGCCAGGTAGGGTGGTAGGTGGGTCGGGCAACAAGTGGTTAGGGTGGTAAGTGGGCAGGGTGGCAGGTGAGTTGGATGGCAGCTGCATAGGGTGGTAGATGGGTGAGGTGGGTCAGGCAGGTGAGTGAGTGGGCGGGTTGGGGAGCGGTCGAGTCAGGGGGAATCAGGTGGTCGGAGCTAATCAGGTTGGGTTGTGGTGGGGAGTCAGGGGTTTGGGGGGAGTTGGGTGGTGGGGTTAGTCAGGTCAGGTCGGGAGAGTCGGGGGATCATGGGCGTAGTTGGAGGGGTCAAGGGGGGATTTGGGGGGTATCAGCTGTATAGTTACACAAGAATTAAACTGGGATTTTTCTGTCTCACATTTCCTGGATTACTATTCAGGGAAGTAAGTTGAAACCGTCGGAAAGCTCTGACTCTAGCTAAGAGTCAGAGACTTTTTTGGAGGGTCCTGGGGAGCAGGGGACTTTCCCCTCTTGCCCATTGGAAGTTCATTGTGTCGGGACTTCCGAGGGGCCTCAACGTGTATCGTGGTAGTTGGAGGGGAGCTGCAGGGGTATGTCTCATCTCTGACAATCCAGAGACCAGAAGATCTGGGCAATTATCATAATATTATGAAGAAAACTCCATGGAACGCTTACAAGAATGTAAAGAAACATGTCCTGGAGCTCCTGCTGCTTCAATACTTCCATATTACCTTATCACTTTCAGATTCAGCCTTTCTTGATACAAAGCCACACTGAAAACACATTACGTTTGATTTTGTTGCTTTGGCAAATTCTTATAAATAATATTTCAGACCAACAAAATAATCAGCTGTGACAGGACACAAAATGTTACCACCTTACATTTCAAAGAAAGACTATCAATTGTGTAAATTCAGGATCAGATCCTTGCGAAGTGCAGAATATAGTCTAAAATATCAGCAATACACGTAACCTAACTCTTGATGGCCCATAGCTGACTTTCAGAAAAATATATTGGCACAAATTTCACAATTTTTGACAATTGGTCGGCTGCATTTATGAAATATCTTCTTACGGAACCTGATTATAGGAAAGTTACTGTTGTAGAACAAGAGAAACACGGCGCACTCATTTTAAAAGAGACCAGGGTAACTCATAGTTTTGATGTGAGTTTGAGTTGGAACTACCTTTTTATTCCATCTGATTGAAGGTGTAAAAAAAAATAAATTACGGAAGTCCAGATGAAGAGTCCTTTGAACTATACATCAGGAGAATACAAGGAGTTAACCTGCCTGACTGAGAAATGTGGAGAAAAACAAATTAAGCACATTCCAGGCTTGTCTTATTCAATGACCCCTTTTAAATTGAAGATTGCACTTGATTCTTTACAGACAAGAATTAAGAGATGTGCATTATATATTCAGATTTACATTTAAAATTTGCAAACATTATGCACACGAAAACACACACATACCTTGTCTGGATTCCTCCACCGTTTGCATGATATCCTTCTTATGACTGTTGTAATTCATCCTCAGCTCCTTATTGAATTCATGAAGTGTTTCTCTAGAATTGTAGGATTTGTGGGGGCTTCTGCCATCTTCACTTTCATCAGAAGAACTAGTGTATGCCAATTCCATTTCGCACCTAACTTTTGGCAGTGGTTGATAAGGTTTACAATCCATCTGATCCATTTCTTGTAAAGCCGGCACACAGACATTAAAACAGGGAGTCCAGAATGTTTAATCGAGAATGACCTACAAAGAGAGAGGAAAAGTGTGTAAGACCCAATGGAATTGAATTTCCTGTTTCTCAAATTTTCAAAAAGGCAGATGGGTGGAGGGGTGATGGACAGGAAAGAAACACATCTAAACACCCTCACATTATCTCAAGAATTTGAAAATCCATTTACATTACAGATATACCATTATCATTCTAAAGTATGACAGAACTATAGAATTCTGCAGGACAAGAGGAGGCCATTCAGTTCATAATGCCTGGACAGGTTGCTTGAAAGAGGTATCCACTTAGTTCCATTTTCCTCTTCTCTCTTTCCCTTTTAAAAGCTATTCCTGATCCTGATAGGCATTCACGTCCTAACAAAAGTTCCTGGGGAAGAAATTAATGATATTCTCCTAGCCTCTCCCTTTGCTCTTTTCTGTTGATCTTAAATTTATAGCTTCTAATTATAAACTCACTGGTCAGTGAAAATTATTTCCTTTTCCTATTTGGCCTGTCAAGCCCCTTTATCATGACACCCCTTCACCTTCAGTTGTAATGAAAACAGGCCCAGTTTCTGCAGTCTCTGCTTATAACTAAAGTCCTCATCCCTGGTACAACATTAATAAATCTCTTCTGCACTCTCTTTATGGCCTTGATGTCCTTACAAAAAATAGGGCAGCAAAACTGGATTCCATATTCTGAATATGCCTAACCAAAGATTTGTATAGGTTAAACCTAACTTTCTTTGGCTTTGTAGTTTTATTTAAATAAACTTTTATTTATACAATTTCAGAACCTATTTCCTTTTATTTATTGCTTTAGTGACTTGGTCTCCTTCTTTTACAGATTTGTGCATCTAAACTTCCAAGACTGTCTATTCTGCTCCTATTAAAATTTTACAATTAAGTGTGCTCTTTCTTCTTCATCCAAAATCATATCTGCTCACATTTCTCTGCATTAAGTTTCTTTCATTGTCTATCTGCTCAATCTAAAAACTTTGTATGTCACCCGAAGCTGCTTGCATTCCTCTTCACCATTCATCATGTTTTGGCAAACTCTGATAATGCATCCTCTATGCCCAAGTGTAGATCATTTTTATCTAGTGAGAAGTGCAATGGTTCCAGCGCTGGACTCCTGGGTTCACCATTGTAAACAGCGCTCCAGTTTGAAAGCATTTGTTAACCACTGTTCCTTTTTCTGCCCTTCACCCAAGCTCCCATTGACAATGACACATTCTCTTCAATGCTGGCCAGGATTTTGCCCTTGTCAGGCAGGCTCAGCGGGAAGCCAGCCGCCGCCTGCGATCGGGGCCAGACCGCGATTTCATGCTGGTGGGCCAATTAAGGCCTGCCCAGCGTGAAACACCGCTGCAGTGCTCAGCGCTGCCTGTCTTGGGGGGGGGGGGGAGAGGGGAGGAGGGTGAGCGGGGAACTTTGCGCATGCGTGCAGGTGCACGCAGGAAATGCTCCCCGAGTCACAGAGCTGCTTCAGGGCCAGAATTTTTAGCTTGTCGGGCGAGCGCACGCCAGACCCAAACGAGCGTAAAATGACGCGCGATATTTTGGTTGGCGGGCACACGTGGGTGTCAGCAGTGCGCCCGCTGACAACTAAAAGACCTATTAAGGCCATTAGAGTAATAACTGAATAACCTTACGGTTGGCGGGCAGGCGAAAAGGCCAAGCGGCCTTTAGATTTTTTAGGAAACCTCATCCACGGGCGGGATGAGGTTTCCAACAGCAATTAAAAATAAAATTTAACTTTAAACATTTCATTAAAAACATGTCCCTGCTCATGTGACAGTGTCACATGAGGGAACGTTTATTAACAATTTAAAATTGTCATTTTTTATTTCTTAAAATCTTCAGCTCCTTGAGGCAGCTCTGTGCCTCAGGGAGCTTTTCCTGTGCACACCTGCATGCACGCATGAACTTGTATGCTCGCCCTCCTCCCCTCCGCACAGGCAGGGCTGAGCTCTGCCACGTGCGCCTCACACAGTCACGCCCCGATTGTCGGCGGCAGTCGGCTTCCTGACCGCTCTCGCCCGCCTGTCTCTGCCGAGCCCTCCCGGTGAGGGCAAAATCCTGGCCAAAGACTTTAAGAAATAAAAATAAAGATTTTAAAAATGTAACAAAACATGTCCTCTCATGTGACTCTGTTACATGAGCAGGTTCATATTATTAATGAAAAGTTAACATTTTTATTTTATTTTCAATTGCTGTTGGAAACCTCATCCTGCCTGTGGGTGAGGTTTCCTAAAAAAATGCAAAGGCCGCTTGGCCTTGTCGCCTGCCCACCAACCGTAAGATTGGACGGACAGCGAAAAATTACATTTAATTGGGACTTTACAGACATCGCCTGGGAATCCCCAGGAAGCTTACCAGCAAACAGACTTGAAATAACAGGCTGCTGAGTCACCAGCAGCAGCCCTTAGGTGAGACTTTAAAGAGGAAGTGAATGTAATTAAGAGGGAGTGATCAGGAGTGGGCTGTAATCAAGATGAGGCTAATTGGGAAGAGGGATGATAATGGGAGGGGAAAGAGGGATAGAAACCAGGACATATTAATGCCATGAATGGTAAGTTGAAGTTGTAAACGAGGGCATGGATGCTCCGAGCAGAGTTGGGGGAGGTATCAGCTCTGAATTTTTTTATACATTCAGAGGACATGAACACCACTAGCAAGGCCAACATTTATAGTCCATCCCTAATTGCCTATAAGAAGGTGATAATGGGCCACCTTCTTCAACAGCTGCAGTCCAAGTGGTGTAGCTATACCCACAGGGCTGTTAGGAAGTGAGTCCCAGTACGGTGAAAGAATGGCGATATATTTCCAAGTCAGGATGGTGTCTGACTTGGAAGGGAACTTGCATCTGGTTACATTCCCATGCATCTGCTGCCCTGTCTCACTAGGTGTTAAAAATCGTAGGTGTGGAAGGTGCTCCAGAAGAATCCTTGGTAAATTCCTGCAGTGCATCATGCAGATGGTGCACACTGCTCCTATTGTGCATTGGTGTTGGAGGGAGTGAATGTTTAAGGTGGAGGATGGAGTGCGAATCAAGTGAGCTGCTTTGTCCTGGATGATGTTGAGTTTTTTGAGCATTGTTGGAGCTGCACTCATCCAGGCAAGTGAAGATTATTTCATCACACTCCTGCCTTGTGGATAGGTTTTGGGGAGTCAGGAGGTGAGTTACTCACTGCAGAATTCCCAGCCTCTGACCTGCTCTGATAGCCACAGTATTTATATCGCAGGCCCTGTTAAGTTTCTGGCCAGTGGTAACCCCCAGATTGTTGATGGTGCGGCATCCTGTGATGGTAATGTTGTTGAAAGTCAAGGGGAGATCATGAGATTTTCTCTTCTTGTGAATGGCTATTGTCTGATACTTGTGTGTCACAAATATTATTTGCCACTTATCAGCCCATGGCTAAATGTTGTCCAGGATTTGCTGCATGCAGGCATGGTAATTGGAGGGATTGAATTTGTCCTGCTTTTTGGACAGGATATATATGGGCAAGTATACGACACTAGTTGTATTGAAAAGGCTTGGCTAGGGGCTCGGCTAGTTCTGGACCACAACTCTTGATATCACATCGAGTGAATAGAATTGGCTGAAGACTGGAATTTGTGATGCTGCACACCACAGGAAGAGGTCGAGATGAATCATCCGTTCGACACTTCTAGCTGAAGATGGTTGCAAATGCTTGAACCTCATCTTTTGCACTGGTATAATAGGCTCCACCATCATTCAGGATGGGGGTATTTGTGCAACATCCTCCTCCAGTTAATCATTTAATTGTCCACCACCATTCATGACTGATATTTGATCTGATCCATTTGTTGTTGGCTTGCTTAGCTTTGTCTTTGTCATGCATTTGGCCCTGTTTCACCAGGCTGACATCTCATTTTTGAGCTGTGGCTGGCAATGTCCTCACTTTTTTTATTCATTCAGGGAAGTGGGCTTCTCTGGCTGGGCCAGCATTTATTGCCCATCCCTAGTTGCCCTTGAGAAGGTAGTGGTGAGCTGCCTTCTTGAACCGCTGTAGTCCATGTGGTGTAGATACAACCACAGTGCTGTTAGGGAGGTAGTCCCTGGATTTTGACCCAGTGACATTGAAGGAATGGTGATATATTTCCAATTCAGGATGATGAATGACTTGGAGTGGAACTTTCAGGTGGTCATGTTCCCATCTACCTGCTGCCCTGGCACTTCTAGATGGTAGTGGTCGTGGGTTTCGAAGGTGCTGTTGAAAGAACCTTGGTGAATTCCTGCAGTGCATTTTGTAGATGGTACACACTGCTGCTACTGTGCATCAGAAGTGGAGGCAGTGAATGTTTGTGGATGTGGTGCCAATCAAGTGGGTTGCTTTGTCTTGAACTGTGTCAAGCTTCTTGAGTGTTGTGGGAGCTGCACTCATCTGTTTACTTCCTGGCTCCACATTCAAGTAAGTATGTATTCAAACATACTTTGCAATGGCAGTCTGCAGCCCTTTAAGGGATAACATTTAGGCTCTATGTAGACCTTTTTTTTCCCCAAATGCATTGTGAACAGTGCTGTGTACATTCAGGGCAACCATTTACGTATAGTGTCCCTCAAACAGGCATCAGACTCCTTATTTGCATATGCAAAGGATCCTATGCCTGTTTCAGGAGTGGGCACTAGATGCCATGTGAGATCTTGAAGAGTGTACTGTAAAGTAGCAGCTTCTAGCCACACCAGAGAAGTGCTTGCTTGCTCCAGAAAGCAAGGGTTTGTTACAAGCCTTGGATTTACATTGTCGAGTGAGAGGGAAAGGGTAGCCCTGTGAAATACCACCCTTGTAGCAACAGTGGGTGCCTTGTGGTAATATTACTGGATGTTTTATAGATTAAGAATCTATTTGGACTGTTGCCTGGAGAAGGGTGTTTCTTTGGGAGCCTATCTAATTGGAAATCTTTTAGGAAATGTTGTCAGACTAAATTTAACAGTGTAATATAATCTTGTGTGTTTAAGTTTTCTTTCCTTGTGTTAATAAATGTTTTAATATAATATTTAAAATCTGTTAAAGTGGTAGTGGAATCTTTACTTCTGACATCAGTGCACATACCTTCGCGTAATAGAAATGCAAATTGAAAATTGTTTGGTCTGCCCAGAAATTACCATCTGTCATATCATAACAAAACTGGGAGCTCTTTGTGGAATTTAAAAAACAAATTCCTTTAGATTGGCTTGGAGTTGTTGAATCACAAGGCTACGAGTGTGAGAAGAACATTATACTCAGGAGCTGATGTTGAGGGATTTTAATGTGGTTAGACTGTGAACATGGCTTTAGCAATTACTAAAGACTTTTCTGTAAATAGAAGATGTAACCTTGATTGGTTTACAGAAAGTAACCAAGGCTCAGTTAACAGAATTGGTGGATAAGTTGCAGTTAGGATTAACCACAGGGGCGAAGAAAGCAGACATAATTGAAGTAATAGCGCAGCATTTGAAATTGGAAGGGATACCTGAAACTAGTGAGTCACCTCTGGAGGTAGTGAGACTTCAGTTGCAAATGAAGAAGCTTGAACTTGAACAAGCAATGGAAATGAAAAAAAAAATATTAGAGGCAAAAGAAAAAGGATGGAGAACGAGCATTTCAACAGGAGCAAGCAGAAAGGGAGCAGGCAGAAAAGAGAGAAAGAAGACAGGAAAGGGAATTGGAAATTGAGAAGTTAGCAAAGGAGGGAGGAGAAAAGGAGAGAGAAAGAGAACACCAGCTTCAAAGGCTGGCAGTTAAAATAGAGGTGCCAGAAGCGGAGGAAGGGCTCATTTCTAGACCAGAACCTAGTGGGGAGATGTTCAAATTTGTACTGGCTCTTCCAAAATTTGAGGAAAGGGATGTAGAGGCATTCTTTATTTTGTTTGTGAAGATAGCTAAGCAAATGAAATGGCTACAAGAAATCTGGACATTGCTTTTACAGTCTAGGTTGGTAGGCTGAGCTCATGAAACACATGCATCGCTGACAGAAGAAGAATCTGTGCAATATGATAAAGTGAAAAAAAGCTATTTTAAGTGCATATGAGTTGGTTTCTGAGGTGTACAGGCAGAAATTTAGGAATGAAAGGAAATAGCCTAGACAGACTTATATTGAGTTTGCGAGAGTAAAACAAAGTAATGTTGACTGTTGGATATGGGCATTAAAGGTACTGTTATATTTTAACTACGGGTCGCTTTGCTCACAAACCAGTTGCACGCTTATCTGTTGGCTGATGAGTCAATTACAATATACGGCAGACACAGAGACCCTAATGAAATGAAGCACATACTATTTATTTACACGAACAACAGAGCATTAACATGATGTGTGCTTCTCCAGACAGACCCTACTCTAGACTAACATTAACCTAGTAGCCCGCGCTACACAGTTATTGGGTCTTACAGTCACGTGGTCAATCTGATCACAATCTCCTAAAGGTGTATTACACCTCAGATTACCACAGGTAGAGACAACATTTGCAGCGGTGACAGGCGGTTCTGGTGACATGTGGAAGTCCCACCTTATGCCAATCAATGCGCATTAGAGCTTAAAATGGCAATGGGCCTGTTGGAGTTGGTGGAGGTGTGTTCCCCATCATGGCCTCCTCCATTCAGATAGTTAAATGTGTATTCTCCTATGACTGTCGTGGATGCCTCTTCGGAGAGCCCCCGCCATCCTGTAAACTCAGGCCATTAACTCTGCTTCTGTCTTCATGGATGCTGGCTGACCTGTTGAATATTTTCAGTATTTTCTCCCTTTATTTCAGATCTCCAGCATCCATGGTACATTGCTAATGAATTTTATTCTGTATTGTGACCTCTAGAAGCTGAATGAATTTAACCCTCTCTTCTTTCTTGAACAGTAGTACATTGGTGGTTCCCTAATCTTCTGACTTAACTTGCTACATCCAAGGCTGTTTGAAAGATTTTGGTCACAGATTGTGATCTTCTTCATGACTTCTCTCAGATGCTGTCAGGACCTTGTGCCTTTTCCACTTTCAGTTCTACCAACATTCTTACTACCACTCTTTCTTTAAACACTCTTGATCTTTTTCTTTATTTTTGCTTGCCCTGTCCATTTTCTGTATTCTTGTTTAATTTTCTTTTGATTTTTTTGGCCTGAGCCTCTTCTTTAAGTTCCATACTGAATTTTATAGTTTGCATTCATTGCCTGTGGGAAACGGCAGCTGCAATGGAACACTAAAAGGATTCTACTTTCAGTCAGTCAATATAATAATGTAATTGAATTGGCCATGAAAGAACAAAAAATCTGACCTGATACTTATAGTACATTCAACACAGATCAATCTGTGCTCTGATTTCATAGGCACCTCTATTTTCTTCATTGAACAGAACCAGTCGGCGTCAGTGCTGAGAGATTGATTCTTTAGGAAGACAATTGGATGGGAATGACAAGAGACCTCAATGACTGGCTTTCTATCAGGAAAAGACGACTTATCACTATTTTAATCTTTTAGCTTTGGTGCTTTCACATTCTACCAGCTTATTTTTCTTTAAGAGGCACTATTTCCTGCTATACAGTCAAGAACAGTGTTTGAATATACAATAGAGCGAGGATCTTTATTTGATACAAAGTGCCACTGGATAGTATTTTTATTTTCTTCAGCACTATTCAAGAAATGGGTGCCTATTACTGTAAAGGAGCTGTATCATCGTGTCAGCAAACTCTGTCTGTTCAATGGTACAGAAAGTAGAATAATGGCATAATTATGACTATGAGAACTCCCTGGGGATATACAAATATATTGCTATTTTGTTTCAATATAAAATGCTTTAAAATTGTGAAAGTGTTACCATAAATCTAGAATGCACTGAAGTTGTTATATGAAGGCCCTTTCAGATATTTCTTTTGCACTATTTGGGCAATGGAATCTAACTTAGGGCAGTATGAGCTTAGGTTTTAAAAATATTGGAATTTTTCTTTGGACCTCCTGAGCAATTCACAATTGTATTACATTTTTATGTGTTATGAGAAAGTGGAAGCTCCTTCCTATCATTGAAAATAGCTTTCTGTGTGCTAGTCACACCCCTAGATGCACACCTCACTCCTAGCTGTGTGCAATTTTCACCAGGGACAGTTCTTGTCATAACTCGGTTGCTCCCAGCTCTTCCTCAAATTCTACATTTCCAGTCTCAGGTGAATAGCGCAGAATCTGTGCAATCAACGTATAGGCTTACTATTTCAAAGCAGTAAAACCCAGACTCTGTTTCACAGTATCCTTGGAACATTAATGTTTACATTTTCCCTGTTTAGCGCAAGATACTTATTTACAAATGCACTTCCTCAAAGGACTGGCAATGCATGGACACCAAAGATGGCGGTCATGTCCACCTTAACTAATTTGAACTTCATTTCACATTTGGCAACGGAAAGATATGCAAGTATGTAAAGGGAAAAAAATTCTCAATATTATTTAGAGTCACTGGATCAGCTCAGTCAAATTATTATAGTGATCTTTACTGTAAAACGCAGACAACAATGTATGAAGGGATAACACATAGGGTCATTGATAAAATATTTTAATATACCGCACAGCACTTATGCTTAAATAATTTGCGGCTATGATGTTACATATGGATTATATTGCATTGTCCAGCAAGCTTCCACTTGCTTCCTCCCTCCTAATATCTCAGCTGTAACCAGGAACTGTCACGTTGGGACTGTGCACCTGCATCCTACTAAACCTCCACATAGTACACCCGCCTTCATCAGGAAAGCCACTGACATTCAGAACTAAATTTTGAAATAGCTCTATTAAAACATGGTTTGAATATTCTAAAACAACCCATTTCCAGAAATCTATATAGGCCCACAGTTCTGCAAAATATCTTTCTTTGTCTAAAGGTTTATGCAAGAAGCTTTACTGATCAATATCAGGGTGCTAGTGTCAGCACGATGAATAAGGTTCTTCAGACACAGAATTCAGTGACCTTTGAATGAGCTACTTAATGCTTCTTGTTCAAAAAGGAATTTTTTTGTGACCTTTCCATCATATCACTGACAAGAACTATACCTCCGCTCAGAATTCTGCATATTATTGTAAAGATTAAGTGTCCAAACTGTTGTTTGCAGTGTACCATGCACCTCAGTAATTCCGCAAAGTTTGTCATCACAGCTATAACAGTCTGTGTTTTTTTATTCATTCATGGGATGTGGGTGTCGCTGGCTAGGCTAGCATTTATTGCCTATCCCTAATTGCCCTTGAGAAGGTGTCGGTGAGCTGTTTTCTTCAACTGCTGCAGTCCATGTGGTGTGGGTACCCCGACAGTGCTGTTAGGGAGGGAGTTCCAGGATTTTGACATAGTGACAGTGAAGGAATGGTGATAGATTTCCAAGTCAGGATGATGGTTGGCTTGAGGAAAACTTGCAGGTGGTAGTGTTCCCACGTGTCTTCTATCCTTGCCCTTCTACATGGTAGCGGTCGTGGGTTTGGAAGGTTCTGTCTAAGGGGCCTTGGTGAGTTCCTGCAGTGCATCTTGTAGATGGTACACACAGCTGCCACTGTGCGTCGGTGGTGGAGCGGGAAAGTTTGTGGATGGGGTACCAATCAAGTGAGCTGCTTTGTCCTGGATGGTGTCAAGCTTCTTGAATGTTGTCAGAGCTGTACTCATCCAGGCAAGTGGAGAGTATTCCATCACATTCCTGACCTGTGCCTTGTAGATGGTGGACAGGCTTTGGGGAGTCAGGAGGTGAGTTACTCATTGCACGATTCCAAGCCTCTGACCTTCTCTTGTAGCCACAGTATTTATATGATTAGTCCAGTTCAGTTCCTGGTCAATGGTAACCCCCTGGATATTGATGCTGTTTAATACTCTCTGCGTAATACTACTTGCCTGAATTATTTTCCCCAAAGTGTTGTCAGTTGCCTTGTAACATTTTATCAAAGCATCAGTGTTAAGGATAGTGCTCAAAGGAGACAGAGGACTGAAATCATGCCCTCCTAGCTGAGGAGTCAAACCTATTCCCAGGACAATTCTACAAGTAAAATGTCTCTCTATATTTTCTCTATTTAAAGGTAAGTGTCCAGCTTGCAGTTATATCCAGTTAGAATGACAAAATAATTTGTGAGTTATTACTTTCCCACTTCCATCTTTCACAATTAAAGTGAACATTGCCAAGTAGTTCTACATTTGAACAGAAAACCCACCCCTGAATGTGACTCTATCCCGAAATGCAACCTACTAATGGAAAGTGCCTGACAGAGATAGATGATTTCAAGTGATAATCATCTCTAGGGTTCAAACCCTGAAAGTAATAATGGTTTGCAAAGTAGCCATTAAATCACCCACTGGCTTCATCCCATTTGGATTTACTTACTAAATTGAATAATTTCATTACTCAACATTTCTCATTTGCAGAATTTATTCAGGTATGGGAACTGGGACTAATTTGCTCCTCATTCAGGCTTCAGAAATGCTGCATTTACTGCTTTCAAAATTTCACATATTAATAATGATTTCCTGTATGGCTCCTACCATATTGTGAGTATCAATATATTTTAAAATCAATTTCAGAGGATTCTGAATTACAGAATGCCTTCCTGACACTAATAGTAGCAAGGCTGCTCACTAATAAGCTTAACGTCTTGAGAGATTTAGATTGCTCCAGAAATCAGAGTAAATGGACCTTTAAAAATAAAGACCAAGAAATTCCATTGGGCATTTCTGACCTCCGATCATAATTTCTGTGGGAAAGTGATGAAACCCTCACAAGAATGACAAAAATGCTCAATTTCAGCCACTTATGACATTTCTCTGGAGGCTCTCCTGATCTCCTGTCAACAGTAGGTCAGGAGAACCCATGTGGCATTTCAGGGCAATTACTTTTTGCTTCTTATAATCTGCGCTTCCAACAATTTCCTTACCTTATCTTGTTCTTTAAAAAAAAGCACTTATTTAATAAGGGCTGACAAGATCTTCTTGAAACATTTGTAACTTCTATCATGCTTTCAAATCAATTTTTCTGAACAGGGATTCTCAAAGCCATCTGAGTGACAAGGAAGAAGATGCACCCCTCACTGTGGTGAAACTCAACAAGCTGAATTTTCTGGGGACATAGACTATTTTTGGCCATTGGGACCATGTACAGGTCTGTAACTTGGCCATATTGGAGCTGGATGTTTTCTGGGTCAATTTTCTGGAAGGCAACCAATTAGAAGGCTGCCTCCGGGATTGCCATCCAGTTAGGGACTATGGCAGGTCGAGGAGGAGGGAGGGCTAATTGGCGCACCAGGAGCCTTCACAGAGTGCTGCTGAGGTGAAAGCCTCAAAGGAGGAAGGAGTGGAATGGTTGCGAGAAGAGCCAGTAGTCATCGCTGCACCCCAAGCATTGTCTGTGACAGCAGTCTCCAGGAACTGCTCTTGCAGTGACAAGCCTCTGCCTGCAGGTGCCCTCAAGGCTTGCTGTTTCCACCATCAAATGGTCAGATTGCATCTTATTTTCATACCACTACAAGCTCTCGCTGTGCAGCCACCTCCTCTGTGTAGCTGAGTTTCTGACACAGCGTCTACGCTATCCTAATTGCATTGGCCTTGGAAAGTTTCTGCTAATTGCCCATTTAACAAACTTAATTGACTTCCCACCACTATCGGGTGGATTGCTATCACCGCATAGAAGCTGACTCTGGAAAAAGCGGGAGGAGGCTAGAATACGCTGGGGAACCTGCACAGCACATTTTTCTCTGATTTTTCTCACTGCCCCACCTCCAAATCAGTCTCTCAGGGCCTGGTAAAATTGCCCCCTCCGTCTCTCCAAACAAGTAAATAGACAAAGCAATTGCGCAACATTTTGCTAGTTTGAACCTGTGGCATGAAATATGCTATGCTTGGGGTTGGGCAAGTGTGGGCTATCTTGAACCAGATACAGCCAACTCAATCCCCGACCCTACAAAACATCCGTGACCCCTCCCCCTACCTCGCACAAGGCCACAACTCATCCCCTCCTAACCAATTTTCATAATAAAGGAATGACCTCAGCCCTGTTGGCGAGTAAAACCATCCAAAAATACAAAGTTGTGCAAGAACCTCAGGGGTGAAATTTCACTTTGTACACAGATAAATATGAGTTAAGGATTTCTCCTTTTTTAAACAAAATACTTACAATACACAACATTTTGTGTTTTGTGCACTTTCAGATGCTTTAGGGTGAATCTAAGTTGTTTACGTAACTGAGTGTAGAATTGTAATGTGCAATCAGTGAATTTGCAGAATTAGTTATACAGCTGCCTAATGGGTATAAATAGCATTTCAGCGCACCAATGCAACTATGGAGTAAAATATGAAGAAGAATGCAAATGTAAGCAATGAGAATGACCATGAATAAACATAAGTAGAAATACATGGAAGCTGCCAGATACATTATGTCAACATAAGTTACAGGTGTCGCATGTAATTTTTGAGGTATCTTACTGTATTTCACCCAAATTGATCCCGTAAGCTGGTAGAAATACAATGCAAATGATGTCATGACACCAGCCAAAAAAATGAAAACATGGAGAGATTCATGAAGGAAAGATTGAAGATTGACTATAATTATTCACACAGCCGCTGAAACTTCCAATGTACTTAGTCAGCTCTCACAAGAATCTGGACACAAGGTACTTCATATTCAGGTAATCTACACATAACATCTTAATTTTGTGCTACTGCCAAAAAAGGTCACACAATTCATTCCTTCAAGCCTTTATTCTCCTTGCGGAAAAAGTAAAAATGAGTGAGCAGCAGGACACAAGGAATGTGGGGACAATATATGTATCATGTTAGAAACATGCGTGAAATGACTCTGCCATGCCTGTAACGCTTGCCTGAAAACGTTCGCCCAAGGCTCACTGTAAATTGCACCTTGAGCCTCATCTCTATGAAGCTGGCAAGCTGGCCCCACCAATGGGACATCGCACTACCGTTCACCAATCAGAGATCAAAGCACCAATGGAGAGTTGAAACAAAAACAAAAATTGCTGGAAAAACTCAGCAGGTCTGACGGCATCTGCGGAGAGGAAGGCAGAGTTAACATTTCGAGTCCGCATGACTCTTCATCAGAACTAAAGAGGAATAGAAACGTGGTGAAATATAAGCTGTTTAAGGGGGGTGGGGCAGGTGAAGCTGGATAGAGGGCCAGTGATAGGTGGAGGCAAAGGAGAGATTGCCAAAGATGTCATAAGCAAAAGGACAAAGGGATGTTGACGGTGGTGATATTAGCTAAAGGATGTGCTAATGGTGACATTAAGGGTGCAAAGCAGGATGAGCAAATGATGGCCCGAGTGGGGGTGGGGTCGGGGGAAGGGATTGAAATAGGCCAAAAGGTGGAGATAAAACAATGGATGGAAATACATTTTTAAAATAATAATAGAAATAGGTGGGAAAAGAAAAATATATATATAAAAAATATATAATAATTATTAGAAAAAGGGGATCAAAAAGGGGGTGAGGATGGAGGAGAGAGTTTATGATCTGAAGTTGTTGAACTCAATGTTGAGTTCGGAAGGCTGTAAAGTGCCTAGTCGGAAGATGAGGTGCTGTTCCTCCAGTTTGCGTTGAGCTTCACTGGAACATTGCAGCAGGCCAAGGACGGACATGTGGGCATGAGAGCAGGGTGGTGTGTTGAAATGGCAAGCGACAGGGAGGTCTGGGTCATGCTTGCGGACAGACCAAAGGTGTTCCGCAAAGCGGTCACCCAGTCTGCGTTTGGTCTCTCCAATGTAGAGGAGACCGCATTGGGAGCAGCGAATGCAGTAGACTAAATTGAGGGAAGTGCAAGTGAAGCGCTGCTTCACTTGAAAGGAGTGTTTGGGCCCTTGGACAGTGAGGAGGAGGGAAGTAAAGGGGCAGGTGTTGCACCTTCTGTCCCCTTTGATCTGCTTTTTCTAATAATTATTATATATATTTTTATAAATATTTTTTCTTTTCCCACCTATTTCTATTATTATTTTTGAAATTTATTTCCATCCATTGCTTTATCTCCACCTTTTAGCCTATTTCAATCCCTTCCCTCCCACCCCACCCCCACTAGGGCCATCTGTCACTGGTTCATCTTGCTTTTTACCCTTAATGTCACCATTAGCACATCCTTTAGCTAATATCACCACCGTCAACACCCCTTTGTCCTTTTGTTTATGACATCTTTGGCAATCTCTCCTTTGCCTCCACATATCACTGGCCCTCTATCCAGCTTCACCTGTCCCACCCCCCTTAAACAGCTTATATTTCACCACATTTCTATTCCTCTTTAGTTCTGATGAAGAGTCATACAGACTTGAAATGTTAACTTTGTGTTCCTCTCCACAGATGCTGTCAGACCTGCTGAGTTTTTCCAGCAATTTTTGTTTTTGTTTCAGATTTCCAGCCTCCGCAGCATTTTGCTTTTACCAATATAGAGTTGGCCTGGAGAAGAAGGAGGCGGAGGCAAACTGGAGGGTTGTGATCACTCCGTACAAAGCATTACATAGTATTTACAAGACAAAAACAGACCCATGCCAGCATTTATACTCAACCCGAGCCTTCTCCCACCTTTCTTTATCTAACCCCATTGATGTATCCTTTCTCACTTGTGTGGTTATCCAGCTTTTCCTTAATTGCCTCTATGATATTCACCTCAACAACTCCTATGGTGGCATGCTCCACATTCTAGCCTTTCTCTTGTTGAAGAAGTTTCTCCTGAATTTCCTATTCAATTTATTAGCACCTAGCTCGTATTTATGGTTCCTAGTTCTGACCTCACCCATAAGTGGAAACATCTCTTCTACATTTACCCTATCAACTTTTTTATAATCTTAAAGCCCTCTAATAGGTCACTCCTCAGTCTTCTCTTTCCTGGGGAAAAATGCCCCAACCTGTTCAGTCTTTTCTGATATATATAACTTCTCAGCTCTGGTACCATTCTAATAAATCTCTTTTGCACCTTCTCCAATCCAATGTTTTTTTTATATAATATGGTGAGCAGAACTGTTGACAGTATTCCAAGTGTGGTCTAGCCAAGGTTCTATACAAGTTGAACATAATCTCCCTACAGCCAATTCTATATCGAAATGAACTGCAGAGCTTTGTTTGTTTTTTCTACAGCATTATTAACCTACATCATTACCTTTAGTGATTTATGTACCTGTATTCCCCAAATCCCTCTGTTCCTCTACCATTTAGAGTTATTTTTCAAGGAGTATGTGGCTTCCTTATCCTTAGTAGCAAAATTTTCTACCTTGCACTAATCTATATTGAAGTTCATTTGCCAATTAAATGCACATTCTGTAGATTTATTAACATATCAATGTATTTCATTGCAGTCCTCCACTGTATTTACTACACCCACTAATTTGGCATAGTCCGTAAATTTTGAAATGGCAATTCCAAGTCTTGAGTATAATTTTTTTCTGTAAAAGTTGAACAACAGAAATCCTAGCACCAATCCTTTCACAACACCACTGTCCACAATTTGTCAATCTGAGTAATTACATTTAACCCCTACTTCTCTGTTTAACATTTCATAGTCAGCTTGTCAGCTTTGTCCCTTGACTCCACATATTCTAACTCTAGTCACGAGTGTACTGGGCAGCACCTTATTGGAGGCTTTTTGGAAATTAAAATATTCCATATCTACTGCATTACCCTTATCTACCTTTAGACCATAAGACATAGGAGTAGAAGTAGGCCATTCGGCCCATCGAGTCTGTTCTGCCATTCAATGAGATCATGGCTGATCTAATAATCCTTAACTCCATTTTCCTGCCTTTCCACATAACCCTTGATTCCCTTATTGATTAAAAATCTGTCTACCTCAGCCTTGAATATACTTAACAACCCAGCCCTCTGTGGTAAAGAATTCCACAGATTGACTACCCTCTGAGAGAATAAATTCCTCCTCATCTCTGTTTTAAGTGGGCACCTCCTTACTCTGAGATTATGCCCCCTGGTCCTAGACTCTCCCACAAGGGGTAACAACCTCTCAGCATCTACCCTGTCAGGTCCCCCAAGAATCAAATGGCAAGAATCTTCTGTTCGGCTGGGGCGGGCTTCGCACACCGAGGCGTAAAATGACAGGTGGTTACGTCGAGCGTGCGCCCTGACGTCACCACACGTCATTCTGATCTTCTGTTCGGCAGTCACGC
This sequence comes from Cetorhinus maximus, assembly GCF_964194155.1. Classification (NCBI taxonomy): domain Eukaryota; kingdom Metazoa; phylum Chordata; class Chondrichthyes; order Lamniformes; family Cetorhinidae; genus Cetorhinus; species Cetorhinus maximus. The sequence goes on along the minus strand of NC_135886.1, from coordinate 114,221,986 downwards.
ACTGGAGTCGGCTGCACACCCGCCAAACTGTCAAAGGCCGTTAATAAAACAACGAACCCAACTAAGAAAGCTGCCCGTCCAACCTTAAAGTTGGTGGGCAGGCAAAGAGCCCAAACGGCCTTGGCATTTTTCATGAAACTTCATCCACGGGCAGGATAAGGTTTCATGAAGGTTTCATTAATTAAATAAAAACTTTTATGAAAATTCATAAACATGTCCCAGCTCATGTGACAGTGTCACATGAGGGGACATGTCTGCATAATTTTATTGTTTTATTTTTTCCAAGTTTTAAACTGAAGTTAATCTCCCTAAGGCAGCTCTGTGCCTCAGGGATATTTCTGTGCTCTTTCATGCACACACACGCGAAACAGCGCAGGCCCCAACTCTCCCTCCTCCCCTTGCCCGCACAGGTAGCGCTGAGCGCTTCTGGGGGCGCGTCACACTGGGCGGGCCTTAATTAGCCCACCCACATAAAATGGCGGTGCACAGCTGATCATGGGCGGCCACCGGCCCGCACCCGCTCCCGCCCTGCCCGCCCAACAGGGAGAAAATTCTCCCATGTATGTTTCAATAAGGTCGCCTCTCATTCTTCTAAACACCAATGAGTACAGGCCCAACCTATTCAACCTCTCCTCATGAGAAAATCCCTCCATACCCGGCATCAAGCTAGTGAACATTCTCTGGACTGCCTCCAATGCTAGTATATCTTTCCTTAGATAAGGGGACCAAAACTGTTCACAGTATTCTGGGTGTGGTCTAACTAGTGCCTTGTATAGTTTTAGCAAGACTTCCTTATTTTTATACACCCTTTGAAATTCCCATTCCCTTTGAAATAAAGGCCAACATTACATTTACCTTCCCTATTACCTGTTGAACTTGTATGCTAGCTTTTTGGGATTCATGCACAAAGACCCCCAAATCCCTCTGTGCTGCAGCTTTCTTCAGTGTTTCTCCATTTAAATAATATTCAGTTCCTCTATTCTTCCTGCCAAAGTGCATAACTTCACACTTTCCCACATTATATTCCATCTGCCATGTTTTTTCCCACTCACTTAACCTGTTTATATCCCTCTGTAGACTATTTGTGTCACCCTCCTCACTTGTCTTCCCATCCATTTTTGTGTCATCCGCAAACTTGGCGATAGTACATTGATTTCGCTCATCCAAGTCAATAAAATATATTGTGAATAATTGTGGCTCCAGCACTGATCCCTGTGGCACTCCACTAGTTACAGGTTGCCATCCTGAAAATGCCTGCTGTAACCCAACTCTCTGTCTCCTATTAGTTAGCCAGTCCTCTATCCAAGCTAATATACTACCCCCAACACCATGGGCTCTTCTCTTATTAAGTAGCCTTATGTGTGGTGCCTTATCGAAAGCCTTTTGGAAAGCCAAATATATTACATCTACTGATTCCCCTTTATCTATCCTGCTTGTTACCTCCTCAAAGAATTCTAATAAATTTGTCAGGCATGATTTCCCCTTCATGAAGCCATGTTGACTCTGCTTGATTAGATTATGCATTTCTAAATGCTCTATTACATCTTTTATAATAGACTCCGGAATTTTCCCAATGACAGATGTTAAGCTAACTGGCCTTTGGTTACATGGTTTTTGTCTCCTTCCCTTTTTGAATAAGGGGGCCACATTGGCAGTTTTCCAATCTTCTGGGACTTTTCCAGAATCTGAAGACTTTTGAAAGATTATTACCAATGCGTCAACTATCCCTGCAGCTATTTCCTTTAATATCCTAGCATGCAACTCATCAAGTCCTGGTGACTTATCAGCCTTTGGCCCCATTAGTTTCCTTAGTACTTTTCTCTAGTGATAGTTATTGTATTTAATTCCTCCCCTCCTTTTGCCCCATGATAATTTAGTATTTTTGGTATGCTATTAGTGGCTTCTACTGTGAAGACTGATGCTAAGTATTTATTCAACTCCTCTGCCTTTTCTTGGTTCCCCATTATTATTTCCCCAACCTCATTCTCTAAGGGGTATATATTGGGCTGAATTTTGCGCTTGACGGGCGGGCGGGCCAGACCGACTCAGCGGCGGGTGGGCAGCCTATCGCCGCCGCTGAAATGGGCCTCTCCTTTTTGCGGTCAATTAAGGCCCGCCCAGCGGGGTTGCAACTCCCGTTTACATCGGGAAAATCAAATCGGCAGCGGGCGTGTTCAGACCGTCGGTTCCAATGGGGAACAGGCAGTCTGTATAAAGAGCAGCCAGGCAACCTCCTTTAGGCTGTTCTCTATGGCCAATCATAGGGCAGGACATGATTTGAGGGAAGAGGAGGAGGATGGGGACAGGCTGCAAGGTAAGCCAGCGGGGGGGCCACTGTGCCCCTCGGTTCTCAGATGCCTGCCTTGCTCTCCTCCTCCAAGAGGTGTCCAACCATCGGGATGTCTTGTTTCCAGAGGATGGGAGGAGGAGGGCCCCCCACGTCACCAGGCAGGCATGGCAGGGGGTGGCGGAGGCTGTAAGCTCCCATGATGCTGTGTGGCGTGCCAGAACACAGTGCCACAAGCGCTTCAATGACTTGTTGCGCTCTGGAAGGGTGAGTAACATGTCAGCCTTGGCCATTTGACCCAGCAACCCCCCCACCCCACGTCTTAGTGTCATTCCTGCATTGGGCAATTGGCACACGCTGGGTGGGCAAACAGATAGTGACCATGCTTACATCAGCCTTAGTGGTTGAAGAGAAGATGGGTTCTCCCCGCAGCATATGTTGGTGTTTGTCACATTTGAGTAGTCTGGGGGCAACCTGCAGGGTAGGCAGTTAGACACATACTCAGAACTACAACACATGTCTTATTGATGGTGATGAGATGGTGGAAGGGGAGCCTCAAGGTGTCGTGGCCAAGAGCCATCTGCTGGCTCGGTGCCGCACCTAGTTACGCCTCCTTGCCATGGACGCTATGACCCGTGTGTTATTCAAAGTGATGGATGCCAAATGTGTCCAAGGTGGCCGTTGGGGAAGGGGGTTGGGACCAGCTGTACTATCTTCTGGGGAATGATCACCAGTAGTGTGGACTGAGCCACTGGAGGCCTCAGATGGGCCACTGTGGTTGGGGTGTGGCGTGCGCGTGCAGAGTACATGAGCGATCAGCCCCAATAAATCCTCTTCTCTGTATTGCAGGCAAATACTGAGAGCAATATGAGGTAGCGGCAGCGGACTGGTGGTGGGCACGCCCTGCTGCAGCACCTCACCACCTATGAGGAGCAGGCCATGGAGCTGGGGAGGAGGCAGGTGGCCAGGGTGGCAGGTATCGGCGAGGCTGGGGTACAGCGGCCAGGCATTTGAGGTCCACAGTCCCATCCACTCTGTCTGCCCACCATCCAAACCGCTGCAATCGTTAATGCAGCAACACTGCTCATTCACAGACTGATACACTCAGACGTGTGGGTCATACACAAAGGCCCCTCAGCCTCTTGAGGATGCGCGTCTCTGGCACCTTCCAAAGTCGCCTTATCCCATTTGTGACCACTATCCCCATGGCCTAACATGCCATGGCATCGCTGCTGCACAGCCAAAGACTTATCGCATCTTAGGAGGGTTTGTACCTCCACCACCCTTTCAGCCAGTGCGTCCCACATTACTCTGTCCAAAAGGTCCTCAGCACCTCACCTGTTAACCTCATGGCACTCAACTTAAATAAATGCCAGCACGTTAGTCATCCCTGCGCCAAGGGGAAATGTTGCCTTCTGACCACCCATTCTATGCCCCTCATAACGGTATGAAGGTCAATCATGTGACCTGTCAATCTCCTGTGCTCCACGGCAAATGTCGCATGTGTTTGCAATGTTTCCTCATCACAGCAACTCTCCAGGCCAGCATGCATCCAGGTCAGGAACCTCTGCACTCTCCCCACTCCAATGCCATCCCTCCCATGAAGCGCAGGTCACAACTGAACACAGAAGTGTAGATGTGGCCTCGACAGTGTTTTCTGCACTTGCAACATGACCTCCCTTTTCCTACATTCTATTCCTTGTCTAATGAAGGCAAGTCTGGCTTTGACTTTGTTAAACGCCTTATGTACCTGTTCTGCAACTTAACAGGTCTGCCCAGCAAGGTCCCTGTAATCGTCGTGACTTCCCACAGTCCTACCATTACTCATGTATTCCTGTACCTTGCTTGTCTTGCCCAAGTGCTTAACCGAACATTTATCCACATAACATTCCATGTGGCGGTCCTTAGGCCACCTGACCAGCCTGTCTGTATGCGTGTGTAATGTTTGGGCCTCCTCTTGACTATTTACCACCCCGCCAATGTTCGTCTCCTTAGGTTCTTGAAGGGTGAGTGACTTATGAGGCTTGGGGGGAAAGGGATGAAAGGTGTTATTGACTGAACACTAACTGATGCACTGTCCTTGTTAATTTCAGCATCACCACCGCATAGCCACCCCCAACACGTCCAGAGCCCCCAATCACACCTGAGGGCCAAGACTTGCAACTCGCAGCACATCATTTCAGCCAGCCAGGCACCAGCACAACGACAAACACTTTGGTGGGGAATATAACGTCGGCTAGTGTCCCGGGTCACAGTGGAGAGGGCACTTCACAATCGCTGGAGGAGATGGCAGAGACAGAGAGTGCTGATGGCGCCAGCAGCCGGAGGGCTGCAGGGGACCAGGCACATGCTGAGTCGGGTAGTGATGATGTGCCTCTGGAGATGTCACCAATGCAGCAGCTGCAGGTCAAGCGACAGGATTTGCGGGAGCATCTGACAGGATTGCATGAGGGTGTGATACGGTTGGTCTCTTTGGTGGAGGAGTCCAGGAAGAGTGTAAATGAAGGCATGAACCTCAGGACAGAGCTTCAGGCTTCCTCCACTGAGAGATTGGCGACTCTCATGGAGAGGGGCTTCGATCGGATTGAGACTCTTCTGATGGGGTTACGCTCTGGCCTGCAAGCCCTCACAGCAGTAATGGCCACGGGTGGTCATTTGCAATGTGGGAGATGTTCTGGGCACCAAGTGTCGGTGCTCGGTGCCCATGCATCTGCGGTGAGCAGGGAGATCCAATGTGACCTCATGTCAGCGAAGCAGCTGCCTGTCATCGCTGTGAGCTCCTCTCAGGGCGCTCCGGATGAGGGCAGTAGCTTCTCCGCCCCTCTACCGGTCAACGTTGCATCCGATGAGGCTGCGACAACTGGGGAGGTGCCAGTTCAGGAACTGGCCACTCCCTCCCAGGCGGGGCCATCACAGGCTCCACGGGCCAGAGGACGCCCGCCAAGGTCATCGAGGCCAACAGGACAGCAGAGTCAGCAGGCTGGCTCACAAGCCACTCCGAGCGATGGGGCGGCACCTAGACATAACAGCCGCAAACGTAAGCATAAGGCACGTTAGGCACTCCACGGGTTTGTCACTGGTGATTTTGTGTTGGCCCTAGATTAGGGAAAATATACTTATGTACATCTGAGCGATGTTTGTGTTTTATTTTGGACGGAATAAAGTCCACTTTTCTGACCATGGCTGAGGATGTTTCCTTTATGCTGCATTTGTATGTTTCACAGACATCTCATGAGTGTTTGAGTGGACGTTGTTGTTTCTGTACTAAGCCCTTAGTTGCAGTTGATGAGGTGGAAGATGTTGCACCTAATGCCACGTGTGGAAGCGCCAGGCAATGCTCGCCCTGCTAATCCATGTGTGTGGAGCTAGCTGAAGGTTCGTTGGATTAAAGTGTCTCGGGTATCCCTGCCTCCTTGGCCTCCATTTAGCCTGGATATGGGTTCTGACATCTCCACTGGAGGCAGCTTCTCTGAGGAGGAAGGGAAAGATAGAATAAGGAGGAGGCCAGGAGTAGACAATCAGCCTCCAGGGAAGCCACCTTTGGGAGGCCAGGCGCAGGCACAAGGGAAGCAGGGCCAAGAGGTTGTCCAAGGTGGAAGGGGCCACAGAAAATGCCACTATCCTACTGCCAGGGTATACAGGCGGCAAAGCAGCTACCTCAATATGACTCAGGTGCAGTGCCGAAGGAGGCTCCGTCTCTCAAGGGAGACAGTCAACTATATCTGTCAGATGATTGGCCCTGAGATCTCCCCTAACTGTGTGGGTGGACACCCCATGCCAGTGGCTCTGAAGGTAACAGCTGCCCTCAACTTCTATGCCTCTGGCTCCTTCCAGGGCTCCGTGGGTGATCTTTGCAGTGTCTCCCAATCAGCTGTCCACACTTGTGTCAAGCAGGTTACAGACGCGCTGTTCAGGCATGCATTGACCTTCATCCACTTCCGCTGCAACCAGGCAAGTCAGGCACAGCGAGCCAGAGGCTTCGCGGCCATTGCTGGCTTCCCCCGTGTCCAGGGTGCAATAGACTGAACACATTTGGCCATCAAGGCACCAGCAGGTGAGACCAGTACCTTCGTCAACAGGAAGGGCTTCCACTCATTATCTAAGTAGCTGCCCTGCAATGCCGCCATATCCTTTTATTTTGTAAGCCTACTTACCCCTATCCAGAACCCTCCCCCCCCACCCCCACCCTCCCATTTAGTTTAAAGCCCTCTCTGCAGCCCTAGTTATTCGATTCGCCAGGACACTGGTCCCAGCACGGTTCAAGTGAAGCCCATCCCACCGGAACAGCTCCCTTCTATCACAGTACTGATGCCAGTGCCCCATGAACTGAAACCCATTCCTCCCACACCGATCTTTGAGCCACGCATTTAACCCCTTGACTTTATTTACCCTATGCCAGTTTGCCCATGGTTGAGGTAGTAATCACGAGATTATTACCTTGGCAGTTCTGCTTTTAAATTTAGTTCCTAACTGTTCAAATTCTTTCAGCAGAACCTCCTTTCTAGTCCTATCAACGTAGTGGGTACCAACGTGGGCGACGACAACTGGATCCCTCCCCTCTCACTCCAAGTTCCTTGCCAGCCCTGAGGAGATGTCCTCAGCCCTGGCACTGGGCAGGCAACACAGCCTTCGGGACTCACATTCATGGCTGCAAAGAACAGTATCTATCCCCCTAATTATACTGTCCCCTGCCACTACCACATTCCTATTTCCTCCTCCCACTTGAATGGCTCCCTGCACCACAGTGTCGCGGTCAGTTCACTCATCCCCCCTGCAGTCCCTGCTCTCGCCCACACAGCTTGCAAGAACTTCATAACTGTTGGACAATTTCAGGGGCTGAGGCTCCTTGAACGCTACTCTGTGAGTCCCCATACCTGCCTCACCTGGTCACACCCTCCTGTCCCTGATCACAGACCAAATTCGAATGATCTAACCTGTGGGGTGTGACTGCATCCTGGAGCAAAGTGTCTAGATAACTTTCCCTCTCCCTGATGTGGCGCAATGTCTGCAGCTCCTTAACTTGGATCCAAAGTTCCTCGAGCTGCAAACACTTGCTACAGATGTGTTTGCTCCAGAACACCTTGGTGTCCAGCAGCTCCCACATGCTGCAGCATCAACACATTACCTGTCCTGCCATCTTATTCTATTTAATGTATTAATTAATTACTCTAGTGTCCCTGCTCTTTACTCTTTATTAAAATTAATTATTTACACCAGTATCAATCTTATACTTAACAAGCTATTTTTAAGAAAGAGAAAATAAAGACTAGAGATCTAAACATTAACTATAGCCCTTAATTTTAACCTAAAGGCTAGACATACTCACCAATCCAACTCACCAATCAGCTGCTCTCCGCACTCTTTTTAAATGACGTCTCCCCACTCCGTTTTAAATAAAGTCTACACGCTCACCCACTCTTTGTTTTAAATAAAGTCCACAGCTCACCCACTCTCTGCTTTTAATAAAGTCCACAGCTCACCCACTCTCTGTTCTGCTTTACATCTTTACATAATTCAATGAGGTTGGTCAAGGATGGGCCTTCCCTTTTGAAATCCATTTTAGCTAGTTTATTATACTTTCACTTTCTAGGTGTTTTTATATTGCACCTTTGATTAAGGATTCCATTATCTTTCCCATCTCCTCCTCCTCCAGTTTTCACAGGAACTAAAGTACTAAATAAAAAAGTTAGCTTACCTGTGGGTGGCCTCCAGTGGCACATTTAAGGATTACTGATTAGCCACTGTAAGCCCTGAAAAACTGCACAAAACATGTCCAGTGCATGCTCTGCTCTGATAAACTAATTTCAACTGAGCTCCTAAAACAGGCATTAGGATCCCGACTTGAAATAAGTCCTTTCTAGCAGCAAGCCTTAGTAAATAGCCTCATTGTTGCTACTAGAAAGAGACTCAAGCCCCAAAGAATACGCTCAAAGTTTAGTGACTTACAAGAAGAAGCACAAGAGCAGTCACTTCCCTTGAGAGTAGAGAGGTGGAGAGGGGAAGAAAGTGGCTGAAAAGAGACTTGTTACTCAGAAGAGGCACAGAATCACCACAAATTATGTCGAGTCACTCTCGTTTTGACCTCAGCCAGCTATGAAATAAAGCATGCTTCATCAGCAGGAACTATTTCATTAGTTATTTGCCTCCTGACACTCCGAGCTGCAGCCTAAGTTTGCTGTAGCTGCAGAATCTACTCCTTCATTAAAATCTGTTCTGCAGACTGCAGTCGAAGAGAATGCAACATTATTTACCAAATTAGTTGCGTCAATATGGAGACCTTAGCTACTCAGGCTGTGCACGCAGTTGGACGATCCCTAATCCATGCTCCCAGGAATGATGCCAAGATCCACAATCCTTGGCATATTGGCCTAGGTTTTAAAGTGGAAATGGTCATCATTTGCTGTATCCCTCAGAAACTGACAGCAATGTTGGAGTCTGCAGATGCATAGTTAAATACAGAAACCAGAAGTTGTTGTCTGTGATTCTATCCTTTGCCAAAGGGTGCATGATTGAGGTTCCCCTCAGCTCAACTGCAAACAATTAGAAATGTACAAACTGATAACTTTTAATCTTATGCTCGTTAGTATGTAAAAATCCTTGAAAAAGCTACACCTTGTTGAATGAGGTGTGACTGTGGCCAGGATTTTCTGGCCCCACCTGTGGTGGGAATCGTTGTGGATGGGACAGAAAATTTGATGGACCAACCAATGGTCCATTGACTTTGGACGGGAATTTTGCGGTGCGACCGGAAAATCCTGGCCAGTGTTTTTAATGTTGTACTAAGTTCATAATTACTGGTAAAAAAAAATGCACCGGCCCTGAAAGAATAATTTTATATTTGTTAAATATCAACTTTTTCAATCATGATAATAACAATGATTTTTAAAGTGTTTTTTAATGTTTGTTTATGACATTTTTTTCTTCTTCCTTAATCTCATGTGTATGTCCTAATCATTTATTTTGCTAACTATATAAAAAAAAATGATACAGTGGTTTTTAACTTCCTGATTTGCTGTCAATGAGAATACCTCAATGTTATTGGCTGCAGACCCTGTTTGATGCATCACTGCTGTTGGACACATATCCTCTTGACTTGGCACTAGAAACTGACTGCTGTTAGGAAAGGGAAGTCTGCACCACAAAGATCGCTGGACCTTTATGGGCAGCCTTCTTCGAGGTCAGCGGTAGGCATGTTGCTTCGCTGTTGCCTTCAAAATACAACCATTACTGCCTGATTTGATTAATTTGGAGATGGTTGCAGAGAACCTCAAGAAACGGATTCAAAGACTTTATTGCCAAACAACCATCTGTGCTCAAACAAAATGGTGGCTTATGGGAGGACTGGACTTCCAAGGAAGAACATGTGGAATGAGACACAGAAATACACAAATGGGTCTCCAAGCCCCAATTAGAACTTTCCTCTGAATAGGTGACAAGAGCAATACCCAAAGCAAGCAGGCCTTTGCAAATGGAACAGAACCTGCTATTTATGGCACACTAGCAGAGTCTACGATGGATTAGCCAATGGAATCACAAGAATGTCTCTTTTGAAAGAAAGCTTTGACATTGACTCATTCCAGTAATACATCAGTAGATTGGTACAAAGGAACTACCCACAGCACACAAGGACAAGGGGGAACATGGTACACATACATTGAATACACGACATCTTCACTAAGGGTATCATTGTTTTTAATGTCAACTTCAGTAATAAATCAATGAATTAAAAGAACAGTGAGAACACACAGTTAAACATGAATATAGTGAGCCAGAATTTACTGCACAAATAATGCGGCTAACAGTGCTCATTGACCGGGATTCTGTTGGACCAATGATGGTCTTACCCACCCGTTAGAGAACTGGTGGGGAACCCCTGTCAGTTCCATGGGAGAAGCCAACATAATCTAGCATCCTTCAGGCACTTAAATGGCCATCATTGGGCCTTCCAGGTGTTTGAGGTCCTTGGTGGCATTAGTTCTGCCTGCCGACAGCTGCCAGCCAGTCAGAGGTTGGCAGCCACTCATGCTGCCAGAGGGATCAGTGGCTGCTGGCAGCAATGCAACCACCAGTGGTCCATCATCGGACTCCAAACCAAAGGTGAGTGAAGGCGGGATGGGGATCGTGGGGTAGGGGTTTCAGGAGAAAATGGGGCAGCAGGCTCAATGGCAATGACTGTGGGTTGCTTTCAATGGCCATCCCTTTCCCAATGCTGGGTCTGTCGATTGGGAACCAAGTGCCTGGCTACAAGGGACACCCTCCACAAGAAACCACTGGCAAACCAGACAAAGAGTCACATGTGCTGTGGATAAAAGGGAACTGGACTTCCAAGGGCATGGGAAGTCATGCAGCCCTCAATTAATCCCTAAGCCATCAATAAATTGCAGGGAGCACAGGGATAATGGGTGTTAATTGGCTCAGTAATGAGTCTAATGACATTCCGCCACCAGAGGCCAGGAATCCCGTGTCAGTCCCTTCTGCCCTTTGATTTAATCGGGGGAGACTTTGTCACTGCCGGGCAACTGACGCAAGGGCACCCCCATGATTAAATAGGCCTTGATGCCATGGTTCCCACTGTGATGTGCTACATTAAATCCAGCCCATTATTATTCATGTGAAAATCAGACAGCAACTGAAAATGTGGTAAACCAAAGAGTAGAAACAAGGCAAAAGAGACAGGTATTAACATGGGAAATGATAGACTGTGACAGGAAGGGACAGAGGTACGAATCTAAGAATAAATCAGCAGATAAGGCTAGATATTACAAAAATAATAAAAGGACAAAAGTAAAGGCGCTGTATCTAAATGCATATAGCATTCGAAACAAAACAGATGAACTGATAGCGCAAATAGAAATAAATAAGTATGATCTGTGAGCCATTAGAGACATAGATACAGGATGGCATAGATTCGGGCCTAAATATTGAAGGGTATGTGACATTTAGAAAGGACGGGAAGTTAGGAAACGGTGGAGGGGTGGCTCTGTTAATTAATGATGGTATTAGCACATTCAGGATGTAGAAATGGTTTGGGTTGAGATGAGGAATGATAAAGGCAAAAAGTCACTTGTGGGATTAGTGTACATACCCCCTATTTGTAACTACACAGTAGGATACTGTATAAAAGTAGAGATAATGGGAGCTTGCCAGGAAGGTACAGCAATAATCATGGGGGATTTTAATCTACATATAGACTGGAAAAAATCAGATGGGCAAAGGTGGTGTAGATGAGGAGTTCATAGGATGTTCCTGGGGTAGTTTCTTAGAACAGCACATTCTGGAACCAACCAGAGAGCAGGCTGCACCAGACCTGGTATTGAGCAAAGAAATAGGATTGATTGATGACCTCCTAGTGAAGACACCCATAGGTAGCAGCGATCAAAATATGATTGTATTTTACATTCATTTTGAGGGAGAAATGAATGCGTCCAAGACTAGTGTTTTAAACTTAAATAAAGGCAACTATGAGGTCATGAAAGAAGAGCTAGCTAAAGTGAACTGGAAAATGGGGTTAAGGGATATGTCAATAGAAGTTCAGTGGCAGACATTTAAATGTGATACTTCAGAATACACAGAATACATTCATTCCAATGAAAAAGAAAAATCCCAAGGGGCGGGTCCACCATCTGTGGTTAACTAAAAAAGTTAAAGACAGTAACAAACTTAAGGAAAAGGCATATAATTATGCAAAGACAGGTGGCAGGTCAGAAGATTGGAAAGAATATAAAGAACAGCAAAGAATGACAAAAAGATTAACAAGGAGGGAAGTGGAATATGAGAGAAAGCTAGCTAGTAATATAAAGACAGGTAATAAGAGATTTGATAGATATTTAAATAAGAAAAAAAGTTAACAAAATGAGCATTGGTCCTATACAGAGTGCGTCTGGGGAATCGATAATGGAAAGTAGGGAGATGGCGGATGAATTAAAGATATTTTGCTTTAGTCTTCACTATTGATGACACAAGTAACATACTGGAAATAGCTGTAAATTAGGAAATGGAAGGGAGGGAGAAACTGGGGAAAATTACAAACACCAGGGAAGTGGTATTGAGCAAATTGTTGAGGCTGCAGGCTGACAAATCCCCAGGTTCAGATGGACTTCACCCTAAGGTCTTGAAAGAAGTGGCTAGTGAGATAGTTGATGCACTGGTTTTAATTTTCCAAAATTCCCTAGATTTGGGGAAGGTTTCAATAGATTGGAAAATAGCAAATATAACTCCTTTATTCAAAAAGGGAGGGAGACAGAAAGCAGGAAAGTATAGGCCAGTTAGCTTAACATCTGTCATAGGGAAAATGTTAGAAGCTATTATTAAAGATGTTATAGCAGGGCACTTGGAAAAACTGAAGGCAATTAGACAGAGTCAAAATGATTTTGTAAAAGGGAAATCATGTTTAACTGATTTATTGAAGTTCTTTGATGGAGCCACATGTGCTGTGGATAAAGGCGCACTGTACTTAGATTTCCAGAAGGTATTTGGTAAAGTGCCACATCAAAGATTATTGCGGAAAATAAAAGCTAATAGTATGGGGGGTAACAGATTGGGATGGATAGAAGATTGGCTAGCTAACAGGAAGTGGAGAGTTGGCATAAATGGGTCTTTTCCTGGTTGGCAGGATGTGATGACTGGTGTGCCACTGGGATCAGTGCTGGAGCCTCAACTTAATACAATTTATATAAATGACTTTGATGAATGGACCGAAAGAAAGGTTGCTAAATTTGCTGATGATGCAAAGATTGGTGAAAAAGTCAATTGTGAAGAGGACATAAGAAGGCTACAAAGTGACATAGATAGGTTAGGTGAGTGTCAAAGATCTGGCAAATGGAGTATAGTGTGGGCAAATGTGAAATTGTTCATTTTGTCAGGAAGACTAAAAAAGAAGCTTATTATCTAACTGGTGAGAAATTGAGGGGCTCTGAGATTCAAGGGATCTGGGTGTCCTACTGTATGAATCGCAAGAGGCTAGTATGCAGGTACAGTAGGTAATTAGGAAAGCTAATAGAATGTTATCATTAATTGTGAGGGGAATTAATTACAAAAGTAGGGAGGTTATGCTTCAGTTGCACAGGGCATTGATGAGACCACATCTGGAGTGTTGTGTACAGTACTGATCTCGTTATTTAAAGAAAGATGTAACTGCATTAGAAGCAGTTCTGAGAAGTGCTAGACAAATACCAGGAATGGGTGGGTTGTCTTATGAGTAAAGGCTGGACAGGTTAGGCTAATCCACTAGAATTTAGAAGAGTAAGAGGTGACTTAATCGAAACCTTTCAGATCACAGGTATCTTGACAGGGTGGATGTGGAGAGGATGTTTCTTCCTTTGGAAGAATCTAGAACTAGGGGTCACTGTTTAAAAATAAGGGGTCACCCTTTTTTAAAAATTCATTTACAGGATATGGGTTTCGCTGGCTGGGCCAGCATTTATTGCCCATCCCTGGCTGCCCTTGAGAAGGTGATGGTGAGCTGCCTTCTTCAACTGCTGCAGTCCATGTGGTGTAGGTGATGGCGTAGTGGTATTATCACTGGACTAGTAATCCAGAGGCTCAGGATAACGCTCTGGGGACCCGGGTTCGAATTTGAATTCAATAAATATCTGGAATTAAAAGTCTAATGACGATCATGAAACCATTGTCGATTGTTGTAAAAACTGATCTGGTTCACTAATGTCCTTTAGGGAAGGAAATCTGCTGTCCTTACCTGGACTGGCCTACATGTGACTCCAGACCCACAGCAATGTGGTTGACCCTTAAAAATGCCATCTGAACAAGGGCAATTAGGGATGGGCAATAATGCTGGCCTAGCCAGTGATGCCCACATCTCATGAATGAATACAAAAAACACCACAGTACTGTTAGGAAGGGAGTTCCAGGATTTTGAACCAGCGACAGTGAAGGAACACCAATATATTTCCAAGCCATGATGGTGAGTAACTTGGAGAGGAACTTCCAGGTGGTGGTGTTCCCGTCTATCTGCTGCCTTTGTCCTTCTAGATGGTAGAGGTTGTGGGTTTGGAAAGTGTTGTCTAAGGAGCCTTGGTGAATTCCTATAGTACATCATGTAGATGGTTCACACTTTTGCTACTGTGCGTCGGTGGTGGGGGAAGTGGATGTTTGTGGATGTGGTGCTAATCAAGCAGGCTGCATTGCCCTGGGCGGTGACAAGCTTCTTGAGCATTGTGGGAGCTTCATTCATCCAGGCAAGCGGGGGGGTAATCCATCACACAGCTGATTTGTGCCTTATAGATGGTGGACAGGCTTTGGGGGGTCAGGAGGTGAGCCAGTCATTGCAAGATTCCTAGCCCCTGACCTGCTTTTGTAGCCATGGTATTTATATGGCTAGTCCAGTTCAATTTCTGGTCAATGGTAACCCCCAGGATGTTGATATTGGGGGATTCAGTGATGGTAATGCCATTGAACATCAAGGGATGATGGTTAGATTCTCTCTTGTTGGCGATGGTCATTGTCTGGCAATTGTGTGGTGCGAATGTTACTTGCCATTTGTCATCCCAAGCCTGGATATTGTCCAAGTCTTGCTGCATTTGGACATAGACTGCTTCAGTATCTGAGGAGTCGCAAATGGTGCTGAACTTTGTGCAATCATCAGCAAATATCCCCACTTCTGACCACACGATGGAAGGAAGGTCATTGATGAAGCAGCTGAAGGTTGTTGGGCTGAGGACACTACCTTGATGAACTCCTGCAATGTTGTCCGGAGCTGAGATGACTGACCAATAACCACAACCATCTTCCTTTGTGCTTGGTATGACTCCAACCAGTGGAGAGTTTTCCCCCTGATTTCCATTGATTCTAGTTTTTCTAGGGCTCTTTGATGCCACACTCAGTCAAATGCGGCCTTGACATCAAAGGCAGTCACTCTCACCTCACCTTGGGAGTTCAGCTCTTTTGTCCATGTTTGAACCAAGGCTGTAATGAGGTCAGGAGCTAGTGGCCCTGGCGGAACCCAAACTGGGTGTCAGTGAACAGGCTATTGCTAAGCAAGTGCCGCTTGATAGAACTGTTGATGACCCCTTCCATTACTTTACTGATGATCAAGAGAAGACTAAGGGAGCAGTAATTGGCCGGGTTGGATTTGTCCTGCTTTTTGTGCATTGGACGTATGTGGCAATTTTCCACATAATCGGGTAGGTGCCAGTGTTATAGCTGTACTGGAACAGCTTAGCTAGGGGTGCGGCAAGTTCTGGAGCACAAATCTTCAGTACTATTGCTGGAATATTGTCAGGGCCCGTAACCTTTGCACTATTCAATGCCTTCAGCCGTTTCTTGATACCACGTGGAGTGAATCGAATTGGCTGAAGACTGGCATCTGTGATGCTGGGGACCTCTGGAGGAGGCTGAGATGGATCATCCACTCGGCACTTCTGGTTGTAAATTGTAGCAAATACATCAGCCTTATCTTTTGCACTGATGTGCTGGGCTCCCCCATCATTCAGGATGGAGATATTTGTGGAGCCTCCTCCTCCAGTGAGTTGTTTAATTGTCCACCACCATTCACGACTGGATGTGGCAGGACTGCAGAGCTTAGATCTGATCTGCTGGTTGTGGGATAACTTAGCTCTGTCCATCACTTGCTGCTTGTGCTGTTTGGCATGCAAGTAGTCCTGTGTTATAGCTTCACCAAGTTGACATCTCATTTTTACGTATGCCTGGTGCTGCTCCTGGCATGCCCTCCTGAACTTTTCATTGAACTAGAGCTGATCCTCTGGCTTGATGGTAATGGTAGAGTGGGGGATATGCCAGGCCATGAGGTTACAGATTGTGTTTGGGTACAGTTCTGCTGCTGCTGATGGCCCACAGCACCTCATGGATGCCCAGTCTTGAGTTGCTAGTTGAGTTTGAAATCTATCCCATTTACCATGGTGGTAGTGCCACACAACGCGATGGAGGGTAACCTCAGTGTGAAGGCCGGACTTCTTCTTCGCAATGACTGTGTGGTAGTCACTCCTACTGATACGGTCATGGACAGATGCATCTGCGTCAGGCAGGTTGGTGAGAATGAGGTTAAGTATGTTTTTCCCTCTTGTTGGTTCCCTCACCGCCTGCTGCAGACTCAATCTAGCAGCTATGTCCTTTAGGACTTGGCCAGTTCGGTCAGTAGTGGTGCTACTGAGCCACTCTTGGGCCTGAACTTTTAGCTCTGCAGGTGGGCCCGATCGGCGGGCCCGTGATCACCCGGGAAATGGACCGCCGACCACAATCGGCCCCCCACCGTGATTTCATGCTGGCTGGCCAATTCATGGCCATCCAGTGTGAAGCGTGTGCTGAAATCCTCAGCGCTGCCGGGGTGGGGGGCGGGTGGAGCGTTGGCAATGACGTCAACATGGGCACGGGCGAGCTCTGATAAAAATATCCCTGAAGATAGAGATCTGCCTCAGGGAGCTGCAGGCCCGAAAATGTTCCAATGGATTTTTTAAAAGCAGGAAAAAACTGTCTGAGTATCACAATCAGGTATCCAAAAAAGCAGATGATAAAAATGCTGCCCACATATTTTCAATTTTATTTTATTTAACAACGGAATCCTCTTCCCACCCTTGGATGAGGTTTCATGAAAAATGTAAAGACTGCCTGGCCGATTCGCCCGTCCGACAACCATAAGGTTGGATGGGCGATGAGAAATAGAAGATAGTTGCGCCATTCATGTGCTTAATTGCCTTCTTAATTGTCGTCGGATGCGCACAAAAGTTGGAAGTGCGCCCGCTGACAATATTGTGAAATATCGCGCAAGTGCGCAATGGTATCAGGACGCTTGCCCACCGTCATCTCATGTGATTTCATGACTGATCAGGTAACTCTTTCGAGTTATCAACAGTCACAGATTGTAACTCTTTCGAGTACATTCACAGTTCTTGGTTTCCGGGAGTGGGACATGAACCCACAACCTTCTGATTCAAAGGCGAGGGTGCTATGAACTGAGCCACAGCTGACACCTCGACTGATCAGGTAAGGTGCGTGCCCGCCCAACCAATGTAAATTCAGCCATTGGTGATGGACATTAAAGTCCCCCATCCAGAGTACATTCTGTGCCCCTACCACCCTCAGTACTCCCTCCAAGTGATGTTCAACATGGAGGAGCACTGATTCATTAGCTGAGAGAGGGTGGTATGTCGTAATCAGCAGGAGGTTTCCTTGCCCATGTTTGAGCTGGTGCCATGAGACTTCACGGGGTCCAGAGTTGATGTTGAGGACTCCCAGGGCAATTCCCTCCCTACTGTATACCACTGTGCCGCTACCTCTGCTGGGTCTGTCCTGCCGTTGGGACAGGACCTACCCAGGGATAATAATGGTGGTGTCTGGAACAATATCTGTAAGGAGGATGAAGATAATAGTCATCCATGAGGGTGACTATGTCAGGCTGTTGCTGGACTAGTCTACGAGACAGCTCTCCCGATTTTGGCACTATCCCCCAGGCAATCGTGTGGTTGACTTTGCAGGGTCAACAGGGCTGAGATTGCCGTTGTTGTTTCCAGTGCCTAGGTCTATGTCGAGTGATCCATCCGGTTTCATTCCTTTTTTGTGACTGTAGCGGTTTGTTACAACTGAGCGGCTTGCTAGGCCATTTCAGGGGCATTTAAGAGTCAACCAAATTGCTGTGGGCCTGGAGTCATATGTAGGCCAAACCAGGTAAGGACGACAGATTTCCTTCCCTAAAGAACATTAGTGAACCAGTTGGGCTTTTACAACAATCGACAATGTTTTCATGGTCATCATTAGACTTTTAATTCCAGATTTTAAAAAAATTATTGAATTCAAATTCCACCATCAGCCATGGTGGTATCATCCAGGGCATTAACCTGGGTCTCTGGATTACTAGTCCAGTGACAATTCCACTATGCCATCGCCTCTCCAAGACAGAGATGAGAATTTTTTTCTTTCGTAAGTTGTGAGTCTTTGGAACTCTCTTTTTCAAAAGGCAGTGGAAACAGAGTCTTTGAATATTTTTGAGGCAGAGGTCGATAGATTCTTGATTAACGACGGGGTGAAAGGTTAGAGGGGGAAGGTAGGAATGTGGGGTTGAGGTTACATTCAGACCAGCCATGATCTTATTGAATGGCGGAGCAGGCTCGAGGGGCTGAGTGGCCTACTCCTGCTCCTAATTCATATTTTTATATGTGTAAGTAAATGCAGATGCGCAGTTAAATGTGAACATCCAGAAGTTGCTGATTGTGATACACCGCTCCCCCGTAAACTTTGTGAAAGCAGCATTTTGCCATCTCGCTCTTCATTGAATTCTATTGAACAGCATGATGTTCCTGTATCAGCAAGCTAGATATAGACTAAACCTGGCACTGAACAAAATAATGTGTCCAACTTAGTCTAAGTACACATTTAAATGCCGTTACAGGTCTTAATTATTGCCAAACAACCACACTGACACTGAAAATTAACTTAACAAGTCTGGAGGATCATTCCTTTATACTATAATTCTTGTTGGATATTTTTCTCATACCATTCCCAGATGCCCTCTAGCGGGTGCCATATTATTTGGATCCCTAACTTACAACAACTTCCAGTGCAAAAAACTCGGAGAAATTAAATTGGCAAAGGCAAGTTCATTCCTTCACCACTTAAGAGTAAATTCGGAATCATTGTATTCCTGAATTGGGACGGGAGATCTCTGTAAAACTAAAGCAAATAAGCAATTACATTTTATGTGAAATGGTTGGAACAGGGATTTAATGTCAATCGTGAAGGATAATGCATGGGCTAGATTTACGCACCCTGCCAGTGTTTTTGAAGGTGGGTGGGCATGTTAAATTCAGTGGACACCATGCCTGCCATCTACCTGGCTAAACCGACCCACTACAAATTTATCTGTGGCAATGGAGTTGTCTGTGATCCATCTACCCTTAGGCCACATGAGGTCCTTAAGTGAGCACTTAATGCCCACTTAAGGGCCTCATCAGCCACAGCCGGGATTTAAACAGTGGGAGTAGAGGCTCACACCAATCGTCCAGCCCGACAGATTTCCTTGCGTGGGCTGGTGGCAGGCAGGGGAGGGATCCCTCCTTAATGGGCACCATAAACCCCTGCCAGTTTGGCCCCAACGAGACCCCAGACTCACTTGCAATGGTCCCGTGCAGCACACCATCCTGCAGGCATTACTGCAGTACTGGCAGAGGCCACTGCTTCTGGCGGCACTGCCAGTACAAGAGAGCTGCTGGCTCTGATTGGCTGCTGGCTCTCTGAAGGGGACTTCCTGTTCCTGAAGGGCAGAAGTCCCGCCTCAACCCGATTAATGGCCACCATTCAGCTGTTAAGTAGCTGTGGATGAACCAGGAGAATCATTGGTGGGTTCCCTCCCAAACCCCAGCTAGGGGTTTTTTCAGTTAGGGGAGCGTGGAATGCAGCACCTTGTTAAATCCAGTCTCATGTATATGTCAAGGTTTGTAACTACCAGCGATGTAAATCATCTTATCCTTGCTTCAGTTGTGCTCCTGTTCTCTCCTGAAGATACTGAATCATTCTGAAAACTGGTTTAATCAGTGGTTAACCCTTGGTACCTTATCCATGTACTCTGAGAGCCTAAATAGTCTATGTCAGCTCATTATGATTTAAAAGGGCATATTGTAGCTGAACCAGTTTCAGCCTGTATGAATCTAAGTGCACACAGTGGCACATACGTCCACCTTCAGCCTTTATGTTTGAATCCAACCTAATTATTGTTGTGGACTCACTTTCACACTCACAACTCTGAAGTCCCATAAATTAGAAGTGTCAGCCTGAGCTTATTTTATTCTTATTAATTATCAGGATCTGGGTGTCACTGGCAATTTATTGTCCATTTCTAAAAGCATAATGCCGCAGATGCTGAAAATCTGAATTAAAAACAGAAAATTGTGGAAATACTCAGCAGGTTTGGTGGCGCATGTGGAGAGAGAAATCGAGTTAATGTTTCAGGTCATGACCTTTGATCTGATGAAAGGTTTGGTTTTATAATACCCACAGCACAAGGGTGGCTAATATAGAAAATAGAAATGGCATTGCCAGAATACTGAGGAATTCTTTCTGATCTTACAATTAAAGATTGCTGTTGAAGGTAACTATAGAGGGAGCTTTATTCAGAACTCGACATTGATTATACCTAACGTGGGAGTATTGATACAGACACTATGATCTTAATTTTCGTGGGGATGGATAGGAGGTCTCTGGTTTAGCCAAAATGGTGCCACAACCCTGATTCCAGAAGGCCCACCGCTGAATCCGGCAACTCCCATGGAGAGCAGGGGAATGGGGACGGGTTATAATTTTCACAAACATGGTTCCTGGAGATGGCTGCACATGTAAAAGTGCAGCTGCCTTCAAACAGATCCTCCTTTCTGTCCCAAACACGGCTTTACTTGTGTGACTGGTGACAAAAATTAGAACATCTGGCGCACCTTCTCCTGAGTCTGGCTTCCCGACTCTGTGGTCCTGACCCGGGAGCAAATATCCAAGCCTGATCTCCAAATCTGATAGTCCTCACCATGATGTCACAAAAAATTAACAGAAAATAAACCTGAAAAATTGGAAAATATCTTGATGATTCCATAGGATTCCCTTTGTTTGATCGTGTACAGTTACACAGATACTAGTTTGCAACCTTCAGCAAAAATATTAATTCAATTCACACAAACCATTTGATGCTTCTTTAACTTGGGGAGTCAAGTTTATATTTCAAGTGGTCCTACATTTAAAGATAATCTCTGCAATTCCTGACTCCATGAAACAACTAACCATTTCTACCATCAAAATAAATGGCTTAACTTTTCCTGCTGGAGTGTTTTTGGTTCGATGCAATTAAGAATCCGAGTATTGATCACAAAATGGAACCAGATAAAAGAAAGATATGAGTCTGAAGGTTGAAAGCAAAAAATAACAACCTTAAGTGTTTACTCATCTTTTTACCACATCCTTGGGGGAAATTTTTACCTTGTCGGGCGGGAGGGCCCAGGAGTGACTGTGCAATGGTCCTCCATCCACAATCGGGCACCGACCGCAATTTCAAACCGGCTGGCCAATTAACGACCAGCCAGCATGAAACGCAAATTGATAATATCAGCGCTGCCTGGGTGGGGTCAGAAGGAGCATGAGCGCTGAAGTATGCGCATGCGCGTGGGTGCGCTCAGTGAAAGCTCCCTGAAGGCACAGAGCTACCTCGGGGAACCTAAGATTTTTAACATTGAAAATAAAGGTGTCAAAAATAAGGAAAACATGGCTGGTTAAGGCGATACAGAGTTGCTTGCGCTATTCACAAAGATCCCAGATCCTCCTGAGAGGATGCTAAACCAACAGGGAGTTTGCAAGTTACAGTGAAAAATCCCACAGGAAGTCTGTGGGCAAACGTCAGTATAATCGGCGGGATTTTCTGCACCCTCCCGCTGCCGCGATCTTCCGGTCCCGCTGAAAGTCACTGGACTTCTGGCTGGGGCGCTGCCTCACCCACGGTGTGTCCCACCCGCAACAGGGCCGGAAAATCCCGCTGAGGACTGTTGGCCAGTTTACTAGGAGAATTCTTCCGTCATCTTGTATAGGGCCATAACAGGAGGCTCAGCTTCACATCTCATCCAAAGAACAGCACCTCCAGCAATGCAGCACTTGTTAATACTTAAAAGCTATTACACTTAAACTTTTCCCAGTTCTGATGAAAGGTCACAAAATGTTAACTCTGTTTCTCTATCCACAGATGTTGCAAGGCCTGCTGAGTGTTACCACAATCTTCTGTTTTTATTTCAGATTTCCAGCAACCGCAGTTTTTTTTTTATTCATTGGATGTGGGCATCGCTGGCTAGGCCAGCGTTTATTGCCCATCCCTAATTGCCTTGAGAAGGCGGTGGTGAGCTGCCTTTCTGATCTGCTGCAGTCAATGTGGTGTTGGGAAGGTAGTTCATTCCTTTTCAGACTTTGTAGCAGATTGATACACCTGAGTGGCTTGCTAAGCCATTTCAGAAGGCAGTTAAAAGTCATTGCTGTGGGTCTGGAGTTACATCTCGACCAGATCAGGTAAGGACAGCAGATTTCCTTCCCTAAGGGACATCGGTGAACCTGATTGGGCTTGTTAGTACAGTTCTGATAAGCCAGTCTAATAATATTTGTTATGGTGTGCAGTTATGTTATGGCACAGGTGATGGTAAATGCTTAGCTGCTCAAATCCCAAAGAGAAACTTGAAACAACTGCCACAACTGTTTTTCAATTTGTATAAGTTTCGAGATGCGTGCCTTGAATTCAATAGTAATAAGACCACCGAGTCTTACAGGTTTCTTACAAAACTAAATTAAACCTTTATTAATAGAAGAAATAATTTTAAGCACACATTAATTCTACAAATTACTACCATGATAGCTTATAAATACCCTAGTTAATCTAACTTCCAGTTACACTTTCGTTAAGGCAACAATAAGACACATAGATTTTAAAAGACCCAGGCAAAGAAACACGATACACTGAACAATCCAGTTCAAAGTGTGTTTTCTTAATTTCAGTCCTTTGTAGACAGCAGCTTGAGGATTAGATGCTGGAGGCTTAGTCACATTGGTTTTAGATCTTAGAATGCTTTCTCTTAAACACAGCCTTCTCTCCTTTATACATATTTTCCCCCTTGAATGCAAATTCCTATTGTTTCATTATGTCTTTGGACCTTACCTCTCTAATAATAAAAAAATCTATCATAGTACCAATTTCACCAGTAATCTTTGGGAAAAAATAAGCACTGGGCAGAATTTTGCCCATGGCATGCGGGCTTGGCAGGGATGGGCGGGGGTGGTCGGGAAGCGACCGCCGCCTGCGATTGGGCCTGGAAGGCAATTTCACACTGGCAGGCCAATTAAGGCCCGCCCAGTGTGAAGTGCAAGCAGCAGTGCTCAGCGCTGCCTGTGCGGATGGAGGGAGGAGTGTGAGCCAGGCGAACGCAACCTTCGTGCATGCGGGTGAGTATGTGCTACATAATCTCCCTGAGGCAGAGAGTTGTCTCGGGGAGATGAACTGATTTTGGATAAAACAATCAAAGATCTTAGAAATTTCATGAAACATGTCCCCTCATGTGACTCTGTCACATGAGCAGGGACATGTTTTTAATTCAATTTTTAAATTTTACGTGATTTTTATTTTGCTTTAGGAAACCTCATCCCACCCATGGATGAGGCTTCCTAAAAATTGTAAAGGCCACTTGGCCTTTTCGCCTGCTCACCAACCGTTAGGTTGGATGGGCAACGTAAATTTCAATTTAATTATGTCACACACACACAGAGACATAGACACAGACCCCAACATTACTTAACAATAAATTCCAATAACATTATGAAAATTATGATACCTTCCTGGCAAGTTATGATATTACAATTTTATAGGAGAACTGTTTTGAAGGTAAGCCTTGGACTGAGTTTAAAGACTGTTTCAAAATGTCCAAGCTACCAGACAGAATTGTGAATTTCAGACCGGGTCTCCTCTTCCAAGAGGACAAAAGACAATCCTTAATTATAATAAAAGCAAAATACTGTGGACGCTGGAAATCCGAAGCAAAAACAAAAATAGCTGGAAAAACTCAGCAGGTCTGACAGCATCTGCGGAGAGGAATACAGTTAACGTTTCGAATCCGAATGACTCTTCATCAGAACTAAGGAAATAGAGAAATGAGGTGAAATATAAGCTGGTTGAGGGGGGTGGGACAGGTAGAGCTGGATAAAGGGCCAGTGATAGTTAGAGGCAAACAAGAGATTGCCAAAGATGTCATAGACAAAAGGACAAAGGGGTATTGACGGTGGTGATATTATCTAAGGAATGTGCTAATGGTGACATTAAGGGTAGAAAGCAGGACAAGCAAGTGGTAGATGGCCCTAGTGGGGGTGGGGGGAAGGGATCGAAATAGACTAAAAAGTGAAGATAGAATGATAGATCGAAATAAATTTAAAAATAGGTGGGAAAAGAAAAATATTTTAAAAAATATATAAAATGATTGGAAAAAGGGGAATCGGAAAGGGGGTGGGGATGGAGGAGAGAGTTCAGGATCTGAAGTTGTTGAACTCAATGTTAAGTCCAGAAGTCTGTAAAGTGCCTATAATCCTTAATTATAGTTCACTGTGGTCACGTCGAGGAGATAATGAAGTTTTTGTTGACACCTAATTGTAAGAATATAAATGTTGCCCTGATCATAACAAAAGATGAGAACCACGGGTGGGAGAAAGGCTGAAGCGTGGATGCCTTATATGGAAAGTGACTTGGCATTCTTGTACAGGTCTCATGATAACAGTGGCTGTCTTTGCTTAACAGAAGGAAGCATTGAAAAGGGCAGGAAGCTGCCTACAATATAGAGACCCATCTTGAAGAAACTTCAACCCATGGAGAGACAGAGAAAGGTATCTAGAAGCAGCCCTGGCTACTGCTGTAAATAACTGGGCAATTTGAAAATGTCATGCCTGCAGAACCAGTAGAAAGGAACCTTCACACCTTCCTGTAAACCTGATTTCACACGTTGAGCTCATTGTTAAAGCAACCTCCAGCAATTCGACAGTCCAAGATATCGCAGCTGCAGAGACAACTCTACAATCTCAAGAACTTCACTTCAGACACACATCTCGACTTCAAAACATCAGGCGCTGCACCAAACATGAACTTAGCTTGACTCGTGTTTATAAGTAATGTTTTAACTTCATTTGTAACTATTCTTCGGGTGTGTACATGTTTGAACCTTTATCTTTTCTTAAGTCACTTTCAGAGTAATAGTGAAATTTGGAGTGAAATAAAGTAACCTGTTCCTTTGTAAGTAAAATGGCTTTGTTGCTGGGTTACTTTTAAATTGAATTACTTACTCCAAGTGTAAAACATACACATTCACAAACAAAAACATTGTTCTTTTTCTTGACCCGCTGCAGTCTGTGTGGCGTAGGTACACCCACAGTGCTGTTAGGAAGGGAGTTCCAGGATTTTGACCAGGCAACAGTGAAGTAACGGCAATATATTTCCAAGTCAGGATGATGTGTGACTTGGAACGGAACTTGCAGATGGTGGTGTTCCCATGTGTCTGCCGTCCTTGTTTATCTAGGTGGTAGAGGTCACAGGTTTAGAAGGTGCTGTCTAAGGAGCCTTGGTGAGGTGCTGCAGTTCATCTTGCAGATGGTACACACTGCTGCCACTGTTTATCGGTGGTGGAGGGAGTGAATGTTTAAGATGGTTGATGGGATGCCAATCAAGAGGGCTGCTTTATCCTGGACGGTGTTGAGCTTCTTGAGTGTTGTTGGAGCAGAATTCATCCAGGCAAGTGGATAGCATTCCATCACACTCCTGACTTGTGCCTTGTAAATTATGGACAAGATTTGGGGAATCAAGAGATGAGCTACTCACCACAGAATTCCCAACCTCTGACCTGCTTTTGTAGCCACAGTATTTATATGGCCGGTCCAGTTCAGTTTCCAGTCAATAGTAACCTCCAGGATAGTGGCAAATTCAGTGATGGTGATGGCATTGAATGTCAAGGAGAGATGGTTGGATTCTGTCTTGGTGGAGATGGTCATGGTCTGGCACTTGTATGGCATGATGTTACTTGCCAGTTATCAGCCCAAGTCTAAATGTTGCCCAGGTCATGCTGCACATGGGAATGGACTGCTTCAGTGTCTGAGTCATCGCTAATGGTGCTGAACATTCAGCACTTCTGACCTTATGATAGAGGTCATAATAGAGCAATGGAGTAGCTAAAAATGGATGGACCTAGGACAACGTCTACAGTGATGTCCTAGGATTGAGATGATTGACCTCTAACAACCACAACCATCTTCCTTAGTGCTAGGAATGACCCCAACCAGTGGAACTGAGTTTCCCCCCTTATTCCCATTGACTCCAATTTTGCTTGGGCTCCTTAATGCCATACTTAGTCAAATGCAGCCTTGATGTCAAGAGAAATCACTCTCACCTTACCTCCTGAGTTCAGCTGTTTGATCACCCCTTGAGTTCAGCTGTTTATTTGGACCAAGGCTGTAATGAGGTCAGGAGTTGAGTGGCCTTGGTGGAACCCAAACTGAGCATCAGTGAGCAGGTTATTGCTGAGTAAGTGCTGTTTGATGGCAGTCTGCTGATGTTCAAGAGTAGACTAACATGGCGATAATTGGCCAGGTTGGATTTATCCTGCTTTTTGTGGATAGGACATACCTGGGCAATTTTCCATATTGCCGGGTAGATGCCAATGTTGCAGCTGTACTGGAACAGCTTGGCTAGGGGCCCGGCCATTTCTAGAGCACAAATCTTCGGTAATATTGCTGGGAATAGTTCACGGGCGACTTTGGGGCAGCATCTTTTCAAGTGTCCGTGGCAATATGCTCAAATCCTGTATTGGGACTTATGCCCATATATTAGAAACTCAAGTATGTGCTACCTGTGATTTTCAGTCAACCAAAATTAATGGGCCAAAAATTCCTGTTGTGCGCCTCTGGCAGACAAACCTCTGAGCTTGTAGGCAAATTCATAAAATAACTCTTACTGTCTAAAGTTAAGATAAATTGACCACTTTGAGAAGGCCAATTAAAAAAGGCTGTTGATGCTATGAAATTGTTGCCCAGTGCTGCATTCAGGAGAGGAGGGAAGAAAAGGAGCATGGGGAGGGAGACAATGTAAGAATTTCCAATAATATCTGACAATAATGTCTGTTCTACACATACACAAAGTTGTAATGCAAATAGTGAGATATAATGCAAGTAGTTTAAATTTTAATATCAATTGATATGTTGATTCCTTTAATTATATGCTAACACGTTGTTTGATAAGATATATTTTAAAATTATGGGGAATGATGCTGACAAACCCCTATGAGAAGCAAAACATTTTATGAACTTCAATGTAAAGTAATACCACCTTAAACATTCACTCCCTCCACCACCGATGCACAGTGGTAGCAATGTGTACCTCTACAAGTCTCACCAAGGCACCTTAGACAGCCCCTTCCAAAGCCACAACCTCTACCACCTCAAAAGACAAGAGCAGCAGATGCATGGGAACACCACCACCTGTAAGTTCCCCACCAAGCCACACACCATCCTGACTTAGAACTATATCACCGTTCCCTCACTGCCATTGGGTCAAAATCCTGGAACTCCCTTCCTAATAGCACTGTGGATGTACCTATACCACATGGACTGCAGAGGTTCAAGAAGGCCACTCACCACCACCTTCTCAAGGGCAACTAGGGATGGGGAAAAAATGCTGGCTTTGTCAGTGATACATCTCGTGAACGAATAAATGCAGAAAAATGAATCTATAACAGAAAACCTGTACTTTTAACATATTAATGATTAAAAGACTTACAAGGTGGACTATTCACAGAAAACCAATGGGATAAAACAGTCAAAAATCACTGCTGGTTGTACAACAAACTGGGCTTTTAGCATTTAGTCCTAGCAAGACACCAAGCAGATATTGCCATTGCACAACCACCTTTCATTATGTTGCCCTGCCTATTTTAATCTCACCCACATTGACTATCACAAAATTAATTGCAGTAACATTGCCAGGCTCCCTTAATGGCTTTGGAACATAAAGATACTGCACAGTGAAGTAACACACTAAATTAAACTGAAGATCCCAAGTCTGTACCCTCAGTGGGCTTTCACCCCAGGCAGCAAAACAAACAACAGCTTAATTTTTTATAGCACCTTTAACGTAATAAATTGTCCCAAGCTGTTTCACAGGCATGTTAGAAAAACAAAATGAGCCAAGTTAAGGAGACATTGGGTGGAATTTTCTGTGGCTGTTGACATTGGGCGTCATGGCGGGCATGAGCGGACAACATGGCGGGAAGGCCAAAAATCAGTTTCATGACATCGCAAAACCAGTTTGCAACCTGTCATTGGCGGGCCTTTCCTGCTGCCGGACGTCGGGAACTTCATTTAAATACATCTGTATATCAGCATAGGTTCTGCTCACTGGAATCATCCCCCTACACTGGATCATGTGGGCACCAGCACGCCGACATGTTTCGCAACTGATCATAAGTAACATGCATCTGGCGAGCTGCAATTCACTCGGAACTTTGATGCTTGTCTACCTACCTTGCTACGGGCAGCACTCACGGTCATCAGCGCCAGGCTTCGCAGGCAGCACCACACCACTTTTAGGGGGGCTCACGGGCAGGTCTCTACTTATGAGGCCAGATGTAAGGAAGGGGTGGCTTTTCATGGCTGCAGGACTAGGGCTTGCTTGAGGAAGGGGGAGAACTGGCCTCAGACAAGGGAAGAGGCTGCAGGGATAGGGCATTACTGGGGAAGGGAGGTATCCCAGAGTGTGTGTGGGGGCACATGTTGATCTGCGCAAGTGGCTTCAGGCGGCTGAGGGCTGAGGAAGCAGTCTCCAGAGGAGATTAGACCAGATGGAGATGTGAGGGTGTGTGTGAGAGAGTGAGTGGTGATGACCCTTGAGCTGGCAGTGAGTGAGATGCCAGTGAATGTCTGATGGGCTTGTGAGTGTGTGAGTTTAGAGTGACAAGATGGTAGCCTTACCCTGGCGGTACGGATGAGATAATTCATCCTCTTTCTGCACTGTATGGCGAACTTCTTCTGTGCACCGTTGGCACTGACCTCCACTGCCATCGCCTCCCAAGCTGGAGTGGTGACGCAGATAGGTCTCCTGCGACCAGAGTGGGGGTAGAGGATATTGTGGCAGGCTCCAACAGTGTCCAGAAGGCGTCCCAGGGATGCATCACTGAATCAGGGGGCTGCAGTCTTCTTCCCTTTCAGGGCCATGTCTTCTGTGCAGCGTTCCTGGCCTGGAAGCGCTGAGAGGTGTGCACGCAGCTGCACTTTAAATATGCCGAGGTGTTGGTGTGGCAGGCGAAACAGAGGTCGCCCGCCAGTGAAATGGCATGTTTTCCGGGAGTGCATGATTACTGATGGGGAATTGGAATGATACGGTATGAAAACCCGCCATTGCCACCTGCGGGTAAAATGTCCTTTATTCCGCCTGCTGCCGCACTTAGTGCAAATCTAGGCCGATTCCACCCATTAGGTCAGATGACCAAAAGCTTTGTCCTAAAGGCACATTTTAAGGAATTTCTTTTCCTGAGACAGCAGAAGTCTCATCGCTGGGATTGGAAATGAGAGGCAACTCGTTTGTCCAGCGGTGGGACCCAAGCACATTTTTGCTGGCGGTGGTCAATTTAAGTGGCCACTTCTCAGGCCACCATCCATTTAAAAATGGCAGCTCACCCAAAGAGCTGCCAGGCCAATCGAAGGGCCAGGCAAGGGGGCTGCGGTGATGAACCAGGATGGCGTTGCCCTGTGCTAGCAGTGGAGAGTTAGTCATGAGAGCTCATTTGGGTTTCCGGCGGCCATCTGAAGTGCCAACTTTGCCAGCCCTGGCAAAATGGCATGGCCCAGGAAGATGTTGAGAAATCTCCAATGCCTTTTCAGGCCTCTTTAGCAGTCTTCCTGCCTCCCAACCTGTCACCAACAGACCTGGAAAATTCTGGGCCAAGTGTTAACTGAGTAAAGCTGGAAGAATTACAGACATTCTTAAAAGAATCAACCTAGTTTAAATGAAGTGGAAATTTGTCAATTGTACTACACAGTATTTTTCCCCAATTTTACTTCTGTGCAAAATCTTATTTGTAAATAAATTCAAAACAGCACTTTAGTCCATATAAGAAGAGTTCAGAATCCACAGTTGCGTAGCATTCATGGGCTCGGGTGCTAATAAAAATAACTAGGTTCCTGTTCCTGATTATTATCACGTGTCGTGCTGGAAAGTGCGTTTGTGGACGTCTGTTGAGGACAGGGTCAGCTTCAGCTGTAATATTCACTGCAGTCAAAAGCCTCAGGGTGGAATCGTCCCAGATTTGCACATAGTGAGGTAGCCGTGAAAAAGGATGTTTTACCTGCCAGCTGCAACGATGGGTTTTTGTGCCTTATCGTCCCATTCCCGGCACGTCCCGCCTCAATAATAATGCATTCCTGGGAAACACGTCAGATCGCTGGTGGAGCAGACTCTGATTTGCTCGCCTCACTGTTACCTCAGGCCGTAGGTAATCCGGGCACCATATTTAAAGGGCGCCCCAGCACAGAGCTAGCTCTCTCAAAGGGATTGGAAACTGCTGAAAAGTCATGGCTACCGAAGGGGAGAACATACTGCCCCCAAATTTAGCGGTGCCTCCCTCTGGTGCCTACTGGATGCAGTGAAGGCCTGCCTTGAAGTCCTCTACTCCCACTCTGGGCAATGACCAGCAAGAAAGGTCACCAATCCAGCATGGGAGGCAGTGGCAGCGGTGATCAGCGCCAACACCTTGCAATAGAGGGCAGCCACCTAGTGCTGAAAGAGGATGAATGATCTCCTCCATTCCCTCAGGCTAAGTCACTCTTCTCATTACTTTCAACTCGTACACTCACAAACCCATCACACATATCCACAGGGATCTCACTCACTGCCAGTTCAAGGGACATCATCATTCACTCTCTCACACACACCTTCATCTGCCCTGAGGATCGTGTCCTCATCCCATCCATGGCACCAATCATCAACCACACATACCAAGCATCCTTCTCATCTGGCCTCCTGCTTACACTTTCTCTACCTGTATTCATGCAGGACAACCTGGCACACAACAAAAAGGAGAGGCCGCAGACTGGTGGAGGAATGCCTGACATCAAGGTCCTCACAGACTTTGAAAATAGAGTCACCCAGCTGGGCCGTTCCTGTGTTGACAGTGAGGTCGGCGGTGCTCAACCAAATGAGGATCCAGCAGTGCAACATTTATCGGACAACCATGCTGTGAGTGGGTTCTCCTGCTCCGCAGTGCCCTGCCATGCACTAATTAGCTCTCCTTGCTTTTGCAGGCACATCTGGGAAGCAGCCGAGGGGGTCCACGACCCAGGTCCTTGACTCAAGTCCCGAAGACACCTTGGAAGAAGAATCTGATGACATGCTAATTGAAGACCTATCACAGCGCTCACCTACACCCTCCACCAATGCAGAGGCACACACCTCTGTGGGACTTAGTCCTAGGCTAGCCTTGGGGTCACAGTCTGGTGAGAACATTGCACTCTGTGACCCACAGCAGGCGGTGGCAGGGACTTCCCAGGTGTCTGGTATTCGGAGGACTGCTGGAGACCAGAAATCTGCTGAGTCAAGTCAGATGAGGAGCCTCTGGATTTGGCCATACCTCAGTTCCTGGAGCTGCAAAGGCAAGCTCGGGAACACCAAGGAAGGATGTCCGCTGCACTTCTCAGGTTGCAAGGCATGATGGAGGAGTCGTCCGCCTTCAGTCTGAGGTGGTAGCAGTGGCATGTCAATGCACCGAACTCAACACTGGCAGGATGGTGGCCGCCATGGAGGCCTTGCTCCAGGATATCACTCCTGCACTGCTGCGCGGGCTGAACTTCATCACTGACACCATAGTTGTCCTCCAACAGTGTCAACGTGAGAGGGGTAAGGGGCAGCTCGATCTCACTCCAGCTTCCCCTTCTCCTCAAGGAGTCAGACAGGGGCCCTTGGCACCCATAGGGATGAGGATCAGCAGGTGCACACCCTAGGGCCATTCACCCAGGTGACTCCGGGAGTGTCTGGCACATTCGAATCCCCTCTTCCTGTGACCCCAGCAGCTCCAGCTCCACAGGCCGAAGAGGGTGCCACTGCCACACAGCAGGACACTGAAAGCAGGCCAGGACCCTTCAGGTCTCAGCCCTCTGGAGGACACCTGCCCAGGTCATCACAGACAGGACGTAGCAATCAGCAGGCTGCCTCCACCTATGCTACAGACGTCCGGGAGCACCAAGACACAGCGGCAGGTGAAGAAGATGTAGTTGTGCAGCCTGGGCACAGGTGTTAATCACTTGTACTTAATGTTCACTATTGTAAATAAACTTCCAAGAATGTCTTCTTTCCTATGGCTCCTTGTTATGATGAGCAGTGTTCATGTCACTCCGGTGTCTCAGTCCAGAGCCTCTTTAATGTGTAACCTTCAGACCAAAGTGATGATCCAGCTTCACACTCACTGGAAGATGTCAGGGATCTGAGACTGACAGAGAATGTAGGAGTCATGAACACTCCCTGGGAACCATGTGCAGACCTGCAGGATGTGTTTGTGGCGGTCACACACCAGCTGAACATTCAGCGAGAGGAAGCCCTTGTGGTTGACGTAGCTGACTGCTTGTTTCCATGGAGATGTAAGTGCCACGCAAGTGCAGTCGATGGCAACCTGAGATATGCACAATTCCCAGCTTCCTGGCTTTCCTGATCTCAGGCAAAATGTACAAAGTTCTGTGCCTTCGTGAAGATGACGTCCGTGACCTTCTGGATATACTTGTGCCTGGAGGCTTGCAAGATCCCACACGGGTCACCTGTGGAGCCCTGGGAGGATCCACTGGTGGAAAAATTGAGCACCATGGTCACTTTCACAACTACTGGCAGTAGATGCCCTCTATGTCCCCGTGGCACCAAATTTTGCAGCAGGTGGCATATGTGACCGACCATTTCCCTAGACAGGGGCAGTCTTTGGCGACACTCATTCTCAGTCGTCTACAGGAATGGCAGGCGCTGTCTATAGACCCTGGGTCTAGCGAGGTGCCTACAAATGATGGCTCTCTGTGGATCTTCAGCTGCATGCGCAGCAGGCACTGCCACCCCTTCATCTTGAGGGAGGTGCTCTTCTCTTTGCCAATCCAGGTGCCTCCACTGCTCACTTCTTCTTCTTCTCTGGTCTCTGTAAGCCATGAGGTTTGCTGCTAAATCACCAGGTTCCATCATCCTGATGTTCTCCTCCTGCAGGATCAAAGAAACATGCGGGTTAGCAAAGGTGCACTAAGAACCTCGCTTGATTAAGTCTGAAGGCCCCTCCACACATGCAGGAGAGTGTTGGCCACCACTTGGTTGGCTAGTGTGTAGTGTGCTGATTGGCTATCCGAAACCCCACTCCACTTGGCTGATTGGCAGCAGCTTCGGCCATTGGACTGCATGCTGTGCTCTCAGCTCAGGCGCAGGTATTCTCCTAACCCGCACTGCAAGGCTGCACTGTTAGCTTGAACTATAAAGGGTACTGGTCCAAACCTTAATCAAGACATTGCATAGAGCTCTGAGCATCTCCACCCTTGACTGCGCCATGTCCACATTTCGCAAGGGGATTCTACAGCTTGCCCAGTCCGCCAGTTGCCCTGCTGCCCCCTAAAACACACATTAATTTGCGCTCTGCACCCCAGGGGTGGAAAGTTCTGGAGCATTTAATGGCGCTTGCATGCTTTTGAGTTGCTTGAGTGGGCAGAAAAGCTTCAGAGGCCTGACTCTAAGCATGTCAATGGAGCTGCAGCTGAACGGCCTCAGCTGTGGAAGAATGCTCACTTTTGACAAGCTTTTCCAAGTGTGTGGCCGCTTCCCTCACCCCGCGGCACGTCCTTGAGTACTTCCTTCAATCTGTGTTGCCTTGCCCCCCACCCCACAGCATGTGTTTGCATATCTCCTGCAGTCTGTGCTGCTTTGCCTCCCACCCAGCCTGACCTGCAATGGAGCCTTTGCCCCAAAACTGCACTGAAAGTTAGCTGGGAAAAAGTGACTTGCCTGTTCCCCCCGCGAATGTGCGGCGCTTCTTCCTTGATGTGGTATGGGCGTTACTCGTTAATGCTGTGCAAGTTTGTGTGCACTCACCTTCGAGTTCCCCTCATAGTGCTGGTCGCCAGGTGCGTGCATTTTAAAGGCAATCGTGAAGCACGCCATTCTGAAGAAACACCGAGGTGGGTGGTAAATTTGACGCGGGGGGATGATTCTAGCGAGCAGGGCTTATAATTAGATGCAAATATATTAAAATAATGTCCTGATGTGTGACGGTGGGAAATGCAACCCTCCATTGATGGGTGGAGCAGACGATCGCAAACACGTTTCATGATGGCGTAAAACCGATTTTTGGTCTTTTTGCCACATTGCTCCTCTCAAACCCCTGCTGCCCGCCTGAACACCTGATGCCAACGGGGTCAGAAAATTCTGCCCTCAGACATTGGCTGTATAGCCTTAAATATGAAGGATAGATATTTGGGCAGCGGACTGTAGGTTACCCTGTGCCCTTGGAGCTTGTTATGTTTTTTTTTTCATTTATGCCAACAATATCAGGATGGGGTGGTGCACGGGTAAAAGAAAAATTAAACGACAATTATTTCCCTTGTGATACCACGTTTCTCACTTTCAGAAACTCTCACACGTATTGCAGGGGTCAAATGAGTATTATAAAATTGATTTAGCACTCATTTTAATGCCACAGCTATCAGTGATCATAACTAAGCAACTGTGTTAATTCATTTTATAACTCTAATCTGCTCCATTTGATGGTAATCATTAAAAATAGCCATATTAGCTTGAAAATTGAAAAGTGTGTTTTCACACTTCTTATATTGAATCCTTATTATATTGACATCAACAATATATAACTCAACTGCAGCTTTGGGCTGGATTTTCCCCTTGTCGGGTGGGCGTGGCGGGCGGGCCAAAACCGACCGCTGCCCGTGATTGGGCCCCGATTGCAATTTCATCCTGGCGGGCCAATGACGGCCTTGAAATGCTAGAATGAAGCTGCCAAATACCAATAAACAACCAGCTTCAAACTATCACCAAAACTACTCACTACTCACACTGGCAATGCTGCCTACCCTTTTCATCCCGCCCTTGGATGATGTTTGTGAAAATGTCAGCTGGCTGCCTGCCTGTTTTGCCCGTGCGACGAGCAGAAAATTGCACGAGCAAGAAAAAAATATCACAGTTAATTGGACTGTTAAGGGCCTTAAGTGGCCTGTTTATTAATGGCGGACGCCGCTCCAGCACCCGCGTGCACCTGCCGAGCGAAATATTGTGCCAGTGCACGATGACATCAGGACGCTCGCCTGGCGTCATCGCGCCCTATTTTATTCCCGTTCGGGTCGGGCGTGCTCCTGCCCCCAGGACTAAAAATTCTGCCCAAATTTGAATATAGTACAGATGCACGAAACTAATGCAATTAATGAATCTTCCAAGCACCTGAAGATGCTTTGTGAGCAGACCTTGCAGCGATTTTAAGAAAAACTTCTGCCTGCTGTACAAGCCGGCATACTGACACCTAAAAATCTACTTACAAAACAACGTTTGAGCTGTTAGAACAATATGACATCTAATTAGATGGAGGCATAATCAACTACTTCTGACCGGTAATGATTCCTGTGACCCCACTGAAGACAGGTTCAGGAAAGTCTGCCTTCATATCCACACTGCAAAATCTTGCCATCTGGGCTGAAACTCAAGTACACAGAGAGAGCTAGAAATTTCATTTAAAAGGTCATGGCAAGGAGGATTACTATGATAAAGAAGCCTTCAATCCCAAATCCAGAAGGGATGCATCTCAGGTCATTAGTTGCAGAGTAAATATAATACCCCAATTAAATGAACCCTGCAGGATGCATGTGAAAGGTGCAATAACATTCAGTGAGTTGTAACTGGAAAATTGGTCTTTTGTAAATGAATGTCCAGAGCTGGACCTCAAAATTGCTATCCATAACAGTAGAACATTTGCTACAGTCCCACCATTCAGAAAAACTGTCAGAAAATAGAGATGGAGAAAGTTCTTCAGATTCAGATAGCTAAATTTTAGTTAGCCAATCACGATCAGATAGCTAAATTTTAGTTAGCCAATCACGATCAAAAAAGTCAGCAAAAAAGGCTTACAGAAATACAAAGAACAATGTAAATCCTGTAGCCCTGGAGAGCTATTTGAAGCAATAAAGGGATACAAAGAAAGCGTTAAGTACCAGAAGAAAGGAAGATCAGTCATGGGTAAGTTATTCAGAATCGAGGGAATGAGCACCTGGGCAAAAATGAAACGATCATAAAGAGTCAGCATGGCTATGTCATAGCTGACTAGCTTAGTTGAATTTTTTGAGGACTTCACTAACATGGTGGATAAGAATGTTGATGGATATTACCTATATGGACTTCCAGAAGGCATTTGATAAGGTTCTGCACAAGCGATTATTAGCAAAAATAATAACACACAGAATTGAACACAATCTTGGGTTGGAAATTGCTCAGCTAGTAGCAGAGAGAGAGTAAGGATAAATAGTCTACTCTGGTGCTTTGTCATAATTGGGCCTGGATTTTCACACAGCGAAAATGCCAGCAAAGGCCCTTGTCTAGAAGTCTTGCCCTCGAACCGGGCCTCTGACATTTTCACAAGGTGTGGGAGAATGGCGGTGGGTTATAAATTGCACGTCCATGGTTTCCAGAGGCAGTTGCACATATAAGTCAGCAGCTGCCTTCACTCATGATTTTGGTGAGATAGGTGTCTGAAATCCAAAGTGTGCAGATTAGACCTGGGAAGAGCACGTCTGAACCTTGTGTGTTCATTTGGGTTGCCAGGGCACCTTTTTGGAGAGGTAAGCTACCCCTTTGGATATAGTCCTAGGACACCTTTGGGAGCAGTAAGGATCCTTTGGGGTAGGTCAAGTGCCCTTTGGGATTGTTAAAAGTTGACATTATTGTATGTAAAAAGTGCATAAACTCATTGGAACTGTCAATGCTGTCAAAGGCCCGTGAAGCTGTCAAAGAACTTTTAAACTGTCAAAGAACTGTAAAAGCTGTCAAAGAACTGTAAAAGCTGTAAAAGAACTGTTAAAATGCACTGCAACTGTCAAAGCTCATCAGAACTGTTAAAGCTGTTAAGGATTTAACTCTGCTGGGCTTTAATTTTTAAAAATAGTGGAATTTTATAGAGGTCAGTGCCTGCTATTTCACTATGCCTGCTGACTTAAACCTAAGGTTATCATTATAGGACTCCTGCTACATGTCTGAATTTACACCTAGCATTATCACAGTGAGGTGCCTGTTAAGTGAATTTGATTGACAGCTCCAAGTGGTCATAGAATAGAAATGCTTGTTTTAATAACAGATTAAGTATTTAAATGAAATGCTTGTTTGCAAAAGAAACAAGCTGAAGGAATTTCGATGTATTGATTTTTTTTAGTCAATGAGAGTATTTTTTTTTACAAATTGACGACATCAATAGACACATGCCTTTATTTTCATCATGAAGTGTGTCCATGCTGAATATTAGGTCAGGTGGCATAGATTTGTAATGGCAAAGGATGGTGACTGGGGGGTGTGGGTTGGCATGTGTTGGCACTAATATCATAGGGGCTATAAAGGGCCTTGGGAATGACTGGGGCATGGATTGTCATAGGGGGTATGAGGGGCCATGGGGATGGGTAGAGGGGAATAGGGTGGGATTGGGGCATGAGGAGCCATGGGGGTGAGTAGAGCAGCATAGGGTGGCAGGGAGGGTATGGGGCCACATTAGGGGGTGGGTGGGAGCATGATGTGGCATAGCTTGGCATGGATGAGAGTCTGGGGGGGCGGTGATGAAGGGTGAGGGCTGATGAGCAGTTTTTTTGTTTTAATCATTGTAAAAATAATTTCAACAAAGTGGCAGAGCACAGAAGCAGGCCTTCAGACCAGCCCGCCTCTGCGCCTGGCAGCCTCAGCACTCGCTCCTGGGGAAGGGGGCCTGTCTTCTTATCCAGGCCACACCCTACCTGAAGCCACCCCCCCCTCCCCCTTCCCTGCCCAGAGAATGAAAATTTGACCTTCTGAGCCCCCTTTTCCCAGGTCATTTTGGCAGCACTGGGAAACGTTCCATCTCTGTGCTCCCAACCTGGAAGCGAAAATCTGAGCTTGGTGCCTCCAGTAATCTGTACCTGGTCCTCAACATTTCACCATATGTATCAATAACTTGGATATAGGAATAAAGAATGACCAAATCCAAGCTTGCAGATGTCACCAAAATGGGAGGCACAGTTAAGTAGTGCAAGTAAATGAAGGAAGAGGTAAATGAATTGAGTGGACAAAAGAGTGGCAAATCAACTTCAATGTGCAGAAGTGTGAACCAGTCCGCTTAAATTTCAAGAAAGACAAACCAGTGCGTTCTTTAAATAGTGGGAAATAAGGGATAGTGGAGGAGCAAAGAGATTTGGGTGACCATGTACACAAATCATTAAAAACTAGTGGAAATGTACTAAAAGCAATTAAAAGGGCTAATGGAATGAAGTCTTTTATCTCAGGGGGATGGGAAAACAAACATACACTTCAACTGAATCGAGCCTTGGTCAGACCCCATCTAGCATATTGCATTCAGTTGTGGATACCAGACCTCAGGAAGGATATATTGGCCTTGTCATAGGTTACACCATAGATTCACCAGAATGATATCAGGCCTTAACTATGAGGATAGGTTGCATTAATTTGGCTTGTATTCCATTGATTTAATTAAGTTATTTCAAATGACAAAAGGGTTATATCAATAGATAAAGATAATCTATTTCCTCTGGTGGGGGAGTCCAGAGTAAGATGGCACAACCTTATAATTAGATGCAGGCCATTGAGGAATGAAGTCAGGAAGCATTTCATCACATAAAAGGGCAGTAAAAATCTAGAACTCATCCCCCTCATTGCTCATGCAAAAGTACCATTTACATGAATGCATTGAATACACTGTACAGGGTGATTGCACAATCCCAATATTTCTCCCCGCCCCCACGCTTATTGGATAACTAGGATCACAAAATCACCCCTTTAATGTAAACAAAACATAAATTGTGTAACTAAATCGTGATATATCATCTACAGATGTGCACACCTTTGACAATATGAAGATTATAAAGGTGCAATTCAATAATTTTGGAGTTTATGCTGCATAATTGCAATTCTAATAGGAAAATGAATAGTTCTTATCTTAATGTTTATTCTTTTCACATTCACTTCCTTGAATCCTGCACCCACAGTCAAAGTTATTACCTGTATGCATCTACATTGTCCATTCATCTCTGAACTATAAAATTGTGGATCTAATTTTCTCTCAAACCTCATTTCTCCATTGAAACAACATTTAGTTCGAAGTCTCTTTTCATAATTCTGAGCCTCAAGCACTGAAAACAGCTTGTTCTCTCCTCTAAGAATCCACTGCAATGCATCAATATAATTTTGAAGGTAGCATATCCCAAATTTCTCACAATTGTGGCCTAGCCAATGCTTTACAGAAGGTTCTGATAATTTGTTCTGACTTACAGTCAAATGCTGTTGAAATCCGTCCTTCAATTTGGTTTGCTTTCTGGACAACAGTTTCATATCAAAATCAAATCCTCTTCCTTTTCAATCTGTGT
This sequence comes from Cetorhinus maximus, assembly GCF_964194155.1. Taxonomy (NCBI): domain Eukaryota; kingdom Metazoa; phylum Chordata; class Chondrichthyes; order Lamniformes; family Cetorhinidae; genus Cetorhinus; species Cetorhinus maximus. The sequence continues at coordinate 114,182,580 of NC_135886.1, read as the reverse complement.
CAATATACACCTCTCTGTCACGTGAACATTTCATGTCTCCTGTTCCAATATACATTACGGTGCATTTAAAAATCTATCTGGGATTGTTTTGGCCATTCACACAACTGGCTCAGGTTCCTTTAAATTCTATTAAACTCTTACACTGATTATCATTAATAAATGTTATATTTTATGATACCCTGCTCCACATCAGCTATAAATAGTATGTAGAGAAATTAGTGCAGAACAGACCCTGTGGAACTCCACTTGTTACTTTCCTCAGTCAGAGCTTTTTCCATTTATCATGACCATCTGTTTCCTATTGCCATGTCAGTTTTCAGTCCAGTTAGCTAATTCTTTAATCTTCTCTATAAGCCCAATGGCGGAACCTTATCAATACCTTCTGAAAACTCAAGTGCTTTATACCCAGAGTATTTACCGTCCACCAATTTAGTTACCTCTCTCTACTGAGGATGCCAGCAGATTTGAGAGTCATGAGGAGCTGTTCCCAAATCCATGCTGACTGTCTCTTCAGGTACACAATGATAGCAATCCATAAAAATAGTCTCGAATATTTTCCCAATTACTGATGTTAGGCTCACTGAATTGTAATCTGACCATATAGTTTCTGCTTCAGCTGTTTTGGAATTCAGAATTTTCAAAGTCAAACTAGCTCTATTGATGAAGCAATGCTTCCACTGGAATGTGTTTGCATGGCTCAAAACACTCAAGAATTTGCAGCACCCTTTAAATGCAGTTTTGTAAACTGCATACTCCAGCAACCCTGGATGTCCAATTTATAAAGACAGATTGATGACTGAGTACTTACTATACTAGGATAAACTTTGGGGAAGTGAGTGTACATCTAAGTGGTTTTATTGGCATTTTATGTGTAAAGTGAACAACAAACTGTCAGACACTGCTGGTGCAGAATAAAGCTTGACCAAAACATTGGACGGGGGCACTAAACAGGTGTAAATCTCACAAGATAGGATGGAAATTCATGTCAAGTTTAATTTCAGTAGGTACCATGAGCTGCCAGAATCTATCACCTCTAGAGGCAGCTTCCCCATTTCAATTGTTTGAATTTCAGCCCCACTTGCCTTGATGTCAGAAGCCCCAAGATAAGTCCAAGGGGAGGGAAATGGGGTTGACCTGAGCAACGTTTAATTGGATTGGCAAGAGGGGTGGGGGTGGGGGGTGGGGGGGGCGTGGTTTGCCTTTTTTTGGTGTCATGAGGGCTGCTGAAGAATCCTGAATGGGGAAGATATCACTTGGGTAAATTTATTTTTGGGTGTAGTCCTTCAAGTTTCATTAGGTCTCTAATGCATATAATTAAGTGTCCTTGTGCGAGGCTAGGATGCCTGAAAAAAATCCCAGGAGTTTAGCTGTGGGACCAATTGGCGCAGATTGGATGCATGACTATTCAGTTTGCATTGCACCCTTCTATACCTGAAAAATTTCTACCCCAATGTAGCAATCAAACCTTTAAAGGCACGCTGCCTTCATAAAAATGTATCAAATTTTGTTAAAGTTTGCCCATAAATATATTTGAGATGCATCATTGTGTCAATGTTTGTCATTATAGCGAAAATAATGCAGGATTCCTTAATACAGAGAAAACAAATCTTATCGTGCTTCACTTAAAAGAAAACTGGTGCACAGCCAAATGAGGAGATGTGCAGATAGTGCCCAAAATATTCCTCAAAGCACTGTTTTTAAGGTGGATCTTAAAAGGAGAGTGGGTTGCAAAGATTTAGGAAGGGGAATTCTAGAGAGTGGGATCTAGGGGGAGGTGGTGACATAGTGGTATTGTTGCTGAACTGGTATTCCAGAAGACCCAGGGTAATGCCCTGGGGGCCTGGGTTTGAATCCCGCCACGGCAGATAGTGGAATTTGAATTCAATAAAAATCTGGAATTAAAAGTCTAATGATGACCATGAAAACTATTGTTGTAAAAACCCATCTGGTTCACTAATGCCCTTTAGGGAAGGAAATCTGCCAGCCTTACCTGGTCTGGCCTACATGTGACTCCAGACCCACAGCAATGTGGTTGACTTTTAAATGCCCTCTGGGCAAAGGCAATTAGGGATGGGCAATAAACGCTGGCCTAACCAGCGACACCCACATCCCATGAATGAATTTTAAAAAAAGATGAGTGAAGGCATTGCCACCAATGGTGGATAAAAGGAGGGGGGGAATGCATAAGAGGTACGACTCAGAGAAATGGAGGATTTAGTAGTGGGGTGGGTCAGTTGCAGAGTCTGACTGGGAACAGTGGGATTGTAAAGGGACTTAATCATGCGAATGAGAATTTTAAATTTGAGGCATTGGGACAAGAAACAAATGTATGTCAGCAAAAATAGGAAGAATGGGTGAGTGAAAATTGATGTGGAATAGGGTATGGACAACAGAGCTTTGGAGGAGCTGATGTGAGTAGATGGTGAAGGAAGACAGACCTGCTGGGGAACATTAGAACAGTTGGGTCTTGAGGTGAGAAAAGCACATACGAGGATTTCAGGGGTAGCTAGCTAGAGGCAGGGAGGAGGGCAATGTTACAGAGGTGAGAGTAGTTAGCATTTGTGATGGAGAGGCTAAGAGGTGTAAATTCAGCTTGGGATCAAATAGCACACAGGAGGTTCTGAGCAGTATGGTTCAGCTAGAATCCGTGGCTGGGAGAGCCGTGGACTGTTAGCAAGAGTATGGGATTTATGGTAGGGGATGAAGTTTATTTTCAGGATCTTACAACAATCTTTGTTAATACAGCATCATTAATATATTTTAAAAATTCCAAGGCACTTCACAGATGTGATGCATTCTGTTCTCAGTAATATTTCAGTGATACTTAGGAGTGGAGAAGAGAAAGGCCACTGGCCTTTGCTTAATAGCTAGTCTTGCTGTCAACCACAATATTTTTTGTTAACTGTAGAGATAGATGCATGATGGTAATTGTGGCTTGCTGCTTTATTGAGTCTCTTCAGCTGACAGTGTTAGTTCTTGGAAGCTCTATTAACTTAAGCCACAAGCCTCTCAGAGAGGTCCAAACCTTTGATGAATAATGTTGTTAAATGTAGCTTAGATATACAGAATGCTAATGTATAGGTGGCTTTGATGTTCATATTAGTGAAAGTTTATATTATAGCTGCAAATAATACCCATGTGCCATGTTTCACTTTTGGCCCTGCAGTTCTTTAAATATAAAATCATGTCCGCGTTAATCTATTTACTTACTGGAAATGAGTTTTCCTTTATTCCATCAGTGATAAACAATGAGAAATGGTAGCTAGGTTCCTGAAATAGTTCAATGAGTTTATCCAGTCAGTGGCTGAGCCAAACAGACCGGGAAGATTCCTGGTTTGATTCTTTGGTATGTACAGAATTATCTGATCTCAGCCAAGGATGCAATGGGTCACTTGAGCAAAAGTCCTTAGATTGGATTTTCACTCCAGGTTGCTGACCCTGATGCCAGGAGGAATTCTGAATTGGGAACCAGGGAATAGTGGCAGTGGGACCCACGAAGCAATTCTGGGGAAAGTGGCCAATTAAATGGTCTCCTGTGGGAACCCTGTCCAATGAAGGACAGCGGGCAGGCTCCTGAGGCTGGAGGGCCAATAGGAGCCCCTACACCACTGAAGGATCAGCAGCAATTGGGAACTGACAATAGAAGTAGGAGAAAGAGAGCGGGCCTCAAGATGGAGGTGCCATTTGAGAAGCATTTACGAATTTATAAATATAAAAAGACCACAGCTGTCAGGCCATCACCATGGAGGGGAAACCCCTCCATTGGACTACCAGTGGATGCAGTTATGGTCCTATGGCTATGTTGGGTTCAGGGGTGGGATGGTTTCCTTGCAGGATGGACCACTGCCACCACACTGCACACCCACCTCAAAAACTCACGCCAGTCTGCCACTGGGAAGCTGCCTCCACCCCTCCTGTTTTTTGGTATATAGGCCCTTTAGGTAGCCTAATTGGTTATCTATTGCTTCTGGGCAGGTAGCTGTCTCCTTATTACCCACCTCCCTGATCTGGCCCGTTCCAAAATGGCTCGAAGGCAAGAACATACTGGCAAATTGGCATGCTGCCAGTTGCAGGAAATTGCTGGCCTGCCCACTTCCGGTGCCACATCCAATGTAAAATGAAAATTCAACTGCCCTGAGTCAGACACCCAGGTTGGCATTTCCTCAATTATTCAGGACCTCTGTTGAAAGTTTACATATGTGGACATCAGGTGAGGCAGGATCAGGCTTGCTGTGAAAATCTTGTTAATGCTCTTCATCCAGAAATATGGGTTAGATACTGGAGACAACAAATACCTATAGAACCATATCACAACATGAAGCTAATCTCTTCAAAAGAGACATTAGGAACTAAAAGCTGGTAAAGAAACTTAAAAAGGAAACAACATTTCAAACTATATCTGATTGTTCTGTTGGTCAATAAGATGGCTTAAAATGGCTTAAAGCCAAAAACAAATCTACAAACCCAATAAAAATGCAGATGCCAGTGTAAAAATTGCTGAAATGGTGAATAGTGATTCTAAAGTCAAAACAGAATGGCGGTGACAACAGAAAACAAAATCTAAATTATATCAAAAACGTCTGCTAAAGAAAATGTCAGCTTCAACTGTCTGTTTGACAGCATAATTAGAAAACATGCCGCCAAACCATAGATTGCATCTAAGGTAATGATATCATATTTCAGACTAAAAACCATAAAGAGATAGAAGGGAAGAGATTGGAATGAAAAAGTAACATTTTGTAGTTTTGATTGTGTTAAGAATGAAATCCACAACCTTGGGAATGCAGACAGAATGGCGTGTCCCATTCTCAATTTAGCAATGCTTGAACAGCAACATGTTGAAATATTGCAAGTAACTGATGAGCCTGAAAGAGCAAATGGCCGACCAGAGGAACAAACAGCCCTAGGGAGTTCCTCAAGATTTGGGGAAGGGCTTTTCGCTTGGTGTGCGGGTGTGCACCCGACACGCCCGAGCATGAAATAGTACGTGATGTCGTTGGGCAAGCTCCCAACATCATCGTGCACTCCTGCGATATTTCGAACGGTGGGCGCGCACAAGAGTCAGCAACGCGCCTGCCGACAATTAAGAGGCATATTAATGCCATTAATGTGTTAAGTGCGATTTTATGCTGCCCGTCTAACGTTACGGTTGGCAGGTGAGCAAATCAGCTAAACGGCCTTTGGATTTTTGAGGAAACCTCATCCACAGGTGGGATGAGGTTTCTGATCTTAAAAAACATAAAAGTGTTTTGACAGAATTTTTAGAATCTATACGTTCATGTGAGGGAGTCTGACATGTGAACATTTCTTTCCTGCATTTCCAAATCTTTATTTCATGGTTTAAAATTCTTCAGCTCCCAGAGGCAGCTCTCTGCCTTTAGGGAGATTTCATTGCGCGCTCCCCACGCCCATGCAGACTTCAGCGCTTGCCCTCCTCCCGTCTCTACCCCGGCAGCGCTGAGCCTTTCAGCGCGCGTTTCATGATGGCTGGCCATTAATTGGCCAGGTGGTGGCCTACACGGGTGGCAAGCCGTTTCCTGGCCACTCCTGGGCCCACCCACCGTGCCTGCTCAACGACTTCAAAGTCCTGCCCCTGATGTTGGTGTTGTACCATAGACTAATGCAATGGTAATAAAGTAGCACCACTTTTCTAATTCACTTAGTATCTTCAGATTGCCTGAGGTGGCAGGAAATAAGCAACACTGAATGAAAAGTTGCTGTTGAAGGTTTATAAGTTGTTGCCAGAATGGCTTTACCCTTCACACTCTGCAAGGCCTGCATACAACTATACAAACAGGGAGAAGTGGAAGACCAGGTTGGCTCATTTACCAGCTTATTAGGTTCAATATTCTGCCCACTCCAAGCAGACAACTACTCCATCCAGCTAAGGTTAATAGCAGCTAGATAATTCAAAGAGCCATAAAGTTCAGCTGATGCAGTCTTTCAGAACTTCACATTTCTGCAGCTGGAGTGCCTCACAGTTAAGAAAGTTTCTAAACTGATCTTCCTCTTTACCAATACACAGTAAGCCATACTAAGCTAATGTCTTCACTATCACAAAGGAGAGAAGTTTGTCAGGCTCCATTTTCAAGTGGTCTTTCCTTTATAATATTAAGATTTGTCATCATGAATATGTGCTTTATGCCAAATAATGATTTTTAATCCACCGGCGGGAAACATGGGGCGGGATTTTCCGGCCCTGCCCATGGCGGGAATCGATGCGGGTGGTTTGGAAGATTTGATGGACCAAATAATATCCATTGACTTCGGGTGGGACTGGAAAATCCTGGCCCTGAATTGAGTTTTTAAAAGACAGAGGGCTGAATTTTACATGCTCCGGCGGGCATGGCGGGGGGACACGTAAAATGGGGGCAGGAGGGAGGTGGCACCAGCTGTGCGAGACAAAGTTGGCGCACATTCTATTATTTTACTTAGATCAGTTTACATATAATAAATTTTGTTTTTATTCATTCATGGGATGTGGGCATCATTGCCCTTCAGAGGGTATTTAAGTGTCAACCACATTGCTGTGGGTCTGGAGTCACATGTAGGCCAGACCAGGTAAGGACAGCAGGTTTCCTTCCCTTTAGTAAACCAGATGGGTTTTACAACAATTATTTCATTGTCGTTATCAGACTTAAAATTCAAGATATTTATTGAATTCAAATTTCACCATCCGCCATGGTGGGATTCAAACTCGGGTCTCCGGAATATTACCCTGGGTCGATGAAATACTAGCCAGTGACAATACCACTATACCACCGCCACCCTATTTAACCTCATTCTTTGTTACACTCAAGAAAACCTATCCTATTGGCTCTTTTCTGATCACAGTGCATAGATGGTTGAAACTCACAAAACTGGCAAGCATATCCTTTTCAAACAAAAAAAAACCCATTGTGGTCAAACAAGGAGGGCAAAGAGGGGAGCCACTCAAACCCTCCTCACCTAGTTGTAACACTGGGCAGAATTCTCTGCTTGGCATGCAGGCGAGCGCCCGACATGCTCGAGCATGAAATAGCGCACGATGACGTTGGGCAAATGTCCTGATGTCATCACGCACTCACACGATATTTCAGTCGGCGGGTGCGCGTGATAGTCGGCAGTGTGCCAGCTGACAATTAAGAGGCCTATTAAGGCCATCAAAGTAACTATTAATAGGGATTTTTTGTTGCTCGTCCAACCTGATGGTTGGCGGCTGGGCAAATTGGCCAGGCGGCCTTTGCATTTTTCAGGAAACCACAGCCAAGCGTGGGATGAGGTTTCCGTAATTAAATTTTAAAAATCTACGCGCAAAATTTTTATAGCGTCCAGGCTTAGGTGACTCGTTCTGATGTGTGGACATTTTTTTCGGATTTTAAATTCCGTCTTTATTGATTTTAAATTCGTCAGCTACCTGAGGCAGCCCTCTGCCTTCAATGAGCTTTCCTTCCACGCTCCCCCACACCTGCGCTGACTTCAGCCCTCGCCCTTCTCCTGCCTCCACCCAGGCAGTGCTGAGCCTTTCAGCGCATTTTTCATGCTGGCTGGCTGTTAATTGGCCAGCCATCGTGAAATCATAGTCGTGGGCTGATCGCAGGTGGCGGCCTGTACGCCAGCTCCTCCCGGACCCGCCGATTGCGGCCGCCCGCCAACCCGAACATTCTACCCACTGTCTATTTATACACAAAGCCATGTCAGGATTCCTGATGGTCTAGTGGCAAATGCATTACAACCGAGCTATACCAAGAATAGCTCTAGGTTTGATTGCTTGATATCTGTTGGTTTATGAGATCATAATACATGAAAAAAGCCATTCAGTCTATTTATCTATCCAACCACTCTAGTATTCAACTGTTCCTGAAATAATTCCAGGTTTTTGTCTCACAGTAGCTGGAAGTTTATTCCACATGTTAATTACTCTGTGTGCAGAAGAATTCACTGATATCAGTCCTAACACCTCTTACTATTATCAAGCTGTGTACCTGATCGCCATTTTGATAATTTAACTTAAAAATAATTAGCTAAACTTTTGTGTTGAGTGATAGTCAACCTTAATGCCCCATGGGGTTAAATAACACCAGCCAGGGTTTTCATTTCTGATCAGTATTTAACTCTTCGAAGCCTACTTTGGTCAAATTCTCTGCTGATCTTCACCACTTAGGCCTTCCAATAAAGCATGACCATTTGGATATGTGAAATTAATGCTATGTATTCCAGTATGACTGATAGTCTTCAGGAGAGGTGTCAGGAGGTCGAGGTGAATTTGTTAATTCTAATGACTGACCTTCTGTGCTTTTTTTGCAGCATTTTCTGTTCTACTAAAGTATCAGTCTATGTGGTGCTTTATTGGGATGAGCAGTACTTTCACTTTCAGTTCATGGTTCTGTCAAAGATGATGAGCCTTTTTATTGGAGTTAAGGCTCCTCTGCTGTGTTATTTACTGGACACAATGGACTGATTGATGGCTGATTTATACAGTATAGGGTGTTTGGAAGGAGAAAATATCATTTTTGCTGCCATGTTAAGGGCAACACCGTGTAAATGTTAATATTTTTATTATTTTTGAAAATCCTAATGAAAGTCTTTCAGGCGTTGTCAAATGACTGTAAATAGCCTTAGACATTTCTTTCATTTACTACCAGGAAATTAATGCAGATCTATTAAAAATGCACTCACACTGCACTTTAATACCACGGCCTGGACTGATCATCATGTTTGAGCTGTTGTGCAACTGAGTGATTTCAGTGGAATCTGCTTCTCTGAGCACTTTTCCAGTCATCTAATGTTATTAAGACCAACCTTTACTTGGTCCAAATGCTGACAGTCATTAATGCTGCAATTTGTCATTGAAAATTAGATATGTGTTTATTTTTTGCTGTTACGCCCCCCAATTATAAGTTGAAGTGGCCCTTAATCACTCTGGTGTTAAGCATCATCACTGGTACATTCCACTATGCAAACTTCAAGATGGCATTAATGCATCACATGCACATTTATCATTGAAATAAACTATTACCAGAAAAATTAAATCCTCCCAAAACCTAACACCAATTTTAAAATCTAGGCCTTAATTAACAACTGTCCAAAGCTGAGTAATTGCATCCAGTAAAATCTCAAATGTTGTTTACATCCAAGTACAATATGTGTGACGGTATAGGTGAAACTCTTTCGAGTTATCAACAGTCACAGATTGCAACTCTTTTCGAGTACAATCACAGTTCTTGGTTTTCCAGGAGTGGGACATGAACCCACAACCCTCTGATTCAAAGGCGAGGGTGCTATGAACTGAGCCACAGCTGACACCTCTACGGTATAGGTGAAGAAGCATTACTCATGCTCTATGGATAACCAGCCAATCAGTTCTCAAGGGCATTGTAACATTGAAAAGCTCATTGCTAAATAGATGCAAATGAATTTTGTAATCATCCACAGGAAAGACCACAGTGGTTGCACAGAATGACCATAAAAGGAGTGCATCATCAATAGAGTTCAAAAGTTGGGAATTTAATGAGACTCAGGATTTTGTGCAGAGGAGAAAGGAGGTGCTGCCTATTGCACTTAAAACTTGTAGTGGTACATGTAAGCTTAAGGCAATGAGTATTTAAAATTGTTTTTAATGGTTATTGCAAGTTGGTGTGGAGTAAACAAAACTTAAAAAGTAAAAGTAGATATAGATCATCTAGAATAAGGTACGATAGATTAGATTCTTTGTCTGGACTGCAGTATGGGGGAGTTTGTGAACAGTGTGTCTGCCCCTCATGAACACACCTGCTGTAGATCTCTCTGTCTCAAATCGCTCCATCTCAGAGCCATTGGGCTGAAGTGCAATTTGGAGACATTCAGACACAAAAGGTAGGTGGAAAAGTCTCTGGACAGTTGGCACACGACTTTGGTCACACCCCATAGAGAGATGCAGGATCAGAAAATGGTTGAAGGAATGATAGTGTAAAAAGAACTTAGGTGAGATGGGGAGTAAGGATCAGCAAAAACTGATCCTATCAACAGTTACAAAGTGTTTATTACCTGTGAGGATAAGTATAAAGACTAGAAGGGCAGCTATGGCACCTTCAGGTAGAAAGCTGTCCAAAGGGGCAAGGAGGAGGATGAGATGTGTAATGTGACAGTTGTAGGGGATTCAATCTTAGGGGGACAAATAACATGCTTTATAAGCAAAATCCTGGAACTTCCTTCCTAACAGCACTGTGGGTGTACCTACACCACATGGACTGCAGCAGTTCAAGAAGGCAGCTCACCACCTTCTCAAGGGCAACTAGGGATGGGAAATGTTTGCCCAGCCTGCGAAGCCCACATCTCGTGAATGAATAAAAAAAAAGATTGAGAGTCCTAAATGATACTTTGTCCATCTGGTACCAGGATGAGAGTCATCTTGAACCAGCTTAAAAGGATTTTGGATGAGGATGAGGAGGATCCAGTCATTGCAATCCATTTTGGAACCAACAACATGGGGAAGACTGGGCAAGAGATTTGGAGATTGTCAGAAACTAGGAGCTAAATTGAAGAGCAGGTCCCCAAGGGTTATAATCTCTGGATTATTGCCCTGGTGTAAGGAACCTATTTTTATTTTTCTTGGACTGTGGCTTTAAAATTGGACTGTGGCTTTAAAATTGGACTGTGGCTTTAAAAACTACAATGGCTGCAGTTGAAAGACATTTTCACTAGATAGGATAAGGAATATCTACAATGTTGGTATCTGGGCACAGAGAGTGCCATAAAAGAACAGGATGGTGCCAGAAAGGAGCCCTGGACTAAGGGGAACTGCCCGAGGACTGCATTTTAATTGGCTCCTGACCGGGTGACTAGGTGACTTCCGCAAAGAGGAAAGACCTAAAACCTCTCTCTCTCCTGTGTTTGTAAGATTCCAGTAATTCTGCCATTGTAGCTAGCTGGCTTTTCCTCACACCTCTGTAACCTGCATTCTCCGAAAGACCCTTTCAAGAGGAAAAGGCAAAAAAAAACACAAGTAGAGACATTGAAAAGCAAATTTTCAACCCGTGAACCACAGACTGAGAATGCTGGGAGACCACCTTGTATCATCAACAACAAACTACAAGGAATTTGGAAGACATTAATCAAAATCAACCCATCTAATCCTGTACTCAAGATTGGTGCTCCTGAATTGTTTTATCCCGCCCTTAAAATCCATGTTCTGTGTGTCTTACGTTTGTGTGTGTTTGTGTACAGGGGTTTAAGAAGGGGTAGAGTTTAAGTTATAGAGTTAAAAGTTAACAGTTCACATTTCTTTCCTTTGCCACTAGTTAAAGGCAATTTGTTCAATAAACAGTTATTTATTTATTAAGTTTACAAACCTGGTGCTTGTATTCTGTTAACCTAAATTAAACAGTTAGGTAGAATTGGGGCAATCAGGTGGTTTGGTCAAACTTTTCACACTTGTCATGGCTCGGGGAAACAGTGGGGCTTGATATTACAGCGCACTATCCCCAGTGAGTCATACACAAGCCACAGGCATATTGGTGTAAAGATAAGATTAGGGAGATAATGCATTGTTGAAGGAGTGGGGAGAAAAAAGGGATTCCATTAATGGGGCACTATCACCAGTCCTAGAGCAGAAAGGAACTGGACCATTGAGATAGATTACACCTGGGCCATGTTTGGAAAAGAGTCCTAGCAGAAAGGATAAATAGGGCAGTCACATAAATTTTAAACTAGTAAATCGGGGGAGATGATGGCATTGTGTTACTGTCACTGGACTAGAAATCCAGAGGCCCAGGTTAATGCTCTGGGGACATGGGTTCAAGCCCCACCATGGCAGCTGGTGGAATTCAAATTCAATTAATAAATCCGGAATGTAAAGCTAATCTCAGTAGTGGTCACCATCACAACTATCATTGATTGTTGTAAAAACCCAACTGATTCACAGATGTCCTTTAGGGAAGGAAATCTGCTATGTTTACCTGGCCTGGCCTTGATGTGACTTCAGATCCACAGCAATGTGGTTGATTCTTAACTGCCCTCTGAAAAGGGCTAACAAGCCACTCAGTTCAAGAGTAATTAGGGATGGGAAACAATTGCTGGCCTTGCCAGTGATGCCCACATCCATGAAAGAATAAATTTTAAAAAATATTTGGGGAGGGCTCAGGTGCAAAAGATAACATAATAACAATTCCAAAATAATCAAAAGTGAAGACAGTAGAGCAACTATCAACATCCTGGGAGTTACCATTGACCAGAAACCGAACTAGGCCAGCCATATAAATGCTGTGGCTACAAGAGCAGAGGCTGGGAATTGTGCAGTGAGTAGTTCAGCTCCTGACTCCCCAAAGCCTATCCACCATCTACAAGGCACAAGTCAGGAGTGTGATGGGATACTCTCCACTTGCCTGGATGAGTGCAGCTCCCACAACACTCAAGAAGCTTGACACTATTCAGGACAAAGCTTTATTGGTGCCCCTTCCACGACCTTAGAGCTGTCAGCTGTGGCTCAGTTCATAGCACCCTCGCCTTTGAATCAGAGGGTTGTGGGTTCATGTCCCACTCCCGGAAACCAAGAACTGTGATTGGACTCGAAAGAGTTGCAATCTGTGACTGTTGATAACTCGAAAGAGTTTCCACGACCTTAAACTTTCACTCCTTCCAGCATCACTGCATACCTGCAGCAGTGTGTACCAATTACAATATGCACTGCAGCAACTCACCAAGGCTCCTTTGACAGCACATTCCAAACCCACGGCCCCTACCACCTAGAAGGACAAGGGCAGCAGATGCATGGGAACCGTTACCTGCAAATTTCCCTCCAAGCCATACACCATCTTGACCTGGAACTATATTGCCATTCTTTCACTGTTGCGGGGTCAAAATCCTGGGACCCCTTCCCTAACAGCACTATGGGTGTACCAACACCACATGCAGCAGTTCAAGAAGGTGGCTCACCACCACCTTCTCTAGGGTATTTAGGAATGGGCAACACATTCTGTCCTAGCCAATGACACAAGCATTTTGTAAAAGAATAAAAAAAGGCAAAAATATGCCTTAGACACTGCAAGTAACAAAAAAACTAAAAGATGTAAAGCAATTTTTAAAAATTTGTGCATGGGATGTGGGCGTCACTGGCCAGGCCAGCATTTCTTACCCATCCCTAGTTACCCTAATTCAGAGGGCATTTCAGAGTCAACCACATTGCTGTGGGTCTGGAGTCATATGTGGCCAGGCCAGGTAAGGACAGCAGATTTCCTTCCCTAAAGGGCATTAGTGAATCATGTGGGTTTTTATAACAATCAACAATGGTTTCATGGTCATCATTTGACTATTAATTCCAGATTTTTATTGAATTCAAATTACACCATCTGCAGTGGTGGGATTCAAACCCGGGTCCCCAGAACATTACCCTGGGTCTGTTGGATTACTAGCCAGCAACTATGCCATCGCCTCCCCAACAAGGGAGAAATTAAACACATGTGAATGAACCAATACAACAGAAGGACAAGTTAGGATGTGGGGGTGAAATAAGCATTCTTTATATAAACACAGGAGTAAATGGAACAAACTGAATGAATTTCAGGTGCAAATTCAACTAGGAGGGTATTCATGGTAGCTATTACTGAGACTTGGCCGCAAGACAACCAGGACTAGGAACTAAATATACCAAGTTATAAGGTCTACAGGAAAGATAGGAAAATAGTAGATTGGGAGGAGTAACCTTAATGATTAAGAATGCAATCACTTCAATGCTAAGAGAAGATGTTATGAGTGATAAGCAGACAGTGGAGAATTAGGACACAGAAAAATAATTCAGACCATATTGGGAGTTGTGAATACGACCCTTGGTAGCAGCTGTGAAGTAGTGGATTGTATAAATACAGAGATTACACAAACATGCAACAAAGGCAGTGTGATTTTAATGGGGGATCTTAACTTTCATACAGTTTGGGATAAGCAGACAAGCACATCTCAGAAAGGTAATTAATTTCTTAAATATGTCCAGGATAGTTTCCAAGATGTAAAAGGGGTCATGCCATATTAGACTTAGAGTCAACTTAACACTAACTTCAATACAATGGAACTATCTACAGTCAGCTGGTCAAATCTGTCAATGGGCAAAATGACAGAAGGTCAGTGGGAGGCATTTAAACAAAAATGATCCAATTTTTGCCCTAAAGGGCAAGAGCTCAATTTATCAAAGAAAATAGGCATGGATGATTAATGTCATGCCCAGTAAAGACCTGTCATATTATGAACTTGCAGTAAATACTTTTAAAAATTGGACACAAACAAACTGTTAAGATGGCTGGTGCAAATCATGTGACTTTTTGGCACTTGAACTACAGACAGTATCAAATCTCTGACAAATGCTTAATAAATATGGACATAGGTGAGGGAACAGGCATTCACACATCTCATTGTTTAAGGATGGGCCAATAGCTAAAGACTGCCTGTCTCCACATTTCATACTGGACAAAAGGGAAGAGCAAAACTATCAGCTTCCCATCATGATGGCCTCCCCCATTCAAACAACACTGGATGGTGGGGGTGGGAGGAGGGTGATGGTTTGGGGGTGGTGGAGGGGAGTGGGCGGTGGTGTGCTCAGAAGTGTTAACCCAGCAGTTATGTCATCAAAACTGGGTTCAGGGACTGTATCCCTATTACTCCAGGACCCTGCAGATCCATCAGAACCATCAATCGTCAGCCAGTCTGTGAACCAAGTATTCACGCATTCAAAGTACTTAATCTGTTCCCATTTCAAAGTTTACTTGGGAATGAAATTCCTGGACAAGAAACCTCAAAACCTGCCATGAACCCTTCACTTTTCAGGACTCTCGCTTCAAGTTTGTATCATCAGATCCATTCAAGAAATCATGGGCCTGCCATGTGGGGGACCAGAAATTGTATATCAGGGACTGAATTAATTGTAATTTGTAAAAGTACACTATAATTATCTGCATCCAATATTTGTATGCATGTGTGTGCATGTGTGAGACCGTGTTTGTGATGTTATGTTCATTTGAGGTAAGCGTGTGAGAATAAATAATCCTCTTCATTTTTAAACCCACAAAAGCTTGCTGCTGAATTATTTAATTGGCATATACGCTCCAAAGGTGAGAAAAACCCAAATAAAACATACTGATTATGGGAAGCAAGAGGGCACATACATTCTGTCTGTGACACTAAATGGATTAAGAGACAACATAAAACTAAAAGAAAACTAAAAGACAAAAATAGAAATAATAGCAAAGATCCCGGAAAATGGAAAAGATACAAAGAATTGTAAAAGGTGATAAAACAGACAGTTGCTAAAACTGAAGCTGCATGAATCATAGAAAGTTGGCACACAATGAGGAAGGTAAATGGTATGTTTGCTATTGTTACAAAGGAAGTGGAGTTTATTTTTACTTTTTCATGTGATGTGGACATTGTAGGCAAAACCAGCATTTGTTGTCCATCCCTAATTTCCCTTGAAGACAGGAACATAGGAAATAGGAGAAGGAGTAGGCCATTCGGCCTGTTGAGCCTGCTCCGCCACGCAAACTGATCATGGCTGATCATCTACCTTTTACGCCATTTTTCCACTATCCCCATATCCCTGGGGGCAGAATTTGGATGGGACCCACACGCCGACGCGTAAAATGATGCTGGGTGTCGTCAGATGGAGCTCCCGGTGTCACCCCGCGTCATTTACATTTTCAGGTCGGCTGGTCTGTCAACGGCCTATTAAGGCCGTTAAGAAACCAATTCAGCTTATTAATGGACCTGCCCGTCCAACCTTAAGGTTGGCGGGCAGGCTGGGAGCCCAGGCGGGCTTGTGAAAAAACATGAAACCTCATCCACTGGCGGGATGAGGCTTCATGAGGGTTTTTAAATTTTAATGAAAAGTTGCAATAAAAGTTATGGACTTGTCCCAACTCATGTGACACTGTCACATGAGGGGACTTGGCAAGGAAAATTTTTAAACTCCTTTATTAAAAGTTTCAAAACGGAGCCAATCTCCCTGAGGCAGCACTTAGACTCAGGGGGATCTGTGTGCTCTTTTGCACTCCTGGCTGAGGGAAACCATCCCCCCCCCAACCCGCACAGGGAGCGCATAGCACATAGTGACGCACTCCTGGCCCGGGCCGCTGATCTGGAGCCCGCCCACTCGCGCCCGCTCCCACTCTTTCCCCCAACGGGGGGAAAATTTTTCCCTTGGTGTCATTAGTATCCAGAAATCTATTGATTTCTATCTTAAACATACTCAATGACTGAGCTTCCACAGCCCTCTGTGGTAGACAATTCCAAAGATTCGCCACCCCCTGAGTAAAGAAATTCCCCATCTCAGTCTTAAATGGTCTTCCCCTTATTTTGAGACTGTTTCCCCTGGTTCTAGACCCACCAGCCAAGGAAAACATCCGACCTACATATACCCTGTTATGCCCTGTAAGAATTTTGTAAGTCAGTAAGGTCACCTCTCATTCTTCGAAACTCTAGAGAATACAGGCCCAGTTTCCTCAATCCTCAATCTCTTCTCATAAGGCAATCCCGCCATCCCATGGATTAGTCAGGTGAACCTCCATTGCACTCCCTCTATGGCAAATACATCTTTTGTTAGATAAGGAAACCAAAACTATACAAAATACTCTGATGTGGTCTCACCAAGACTCTATACAATTGCAGCAAGACATCTTTACTCCTGTATTCAAATCCACTTGTGATGAAGGCTAACATACCATCTGCCTTCCTAATTGCTTGCTGCACCTGCATGCTAGCTTTAAGTGATTCATGAATAAGGGCACCCAGGTTCCTTTGGACATCAACACTTAAGATGTTCTATTTTTTCTACCAAAATGGAGAACTCCACACTTATTCACATCATATTCCTTCTGCCATGTTTTTGCACATTCACTTGGCCTGTCCAAACCTCCTTGAAACCTCCTTGCATCCTCCTCACAACTCACATTCTCATCTAGATTTGTATCATCAGCAAATTTGAAAATATTACATTTGGTTCCCACATCCAAATCGTTTATATAGATTGTGAATAGCTGCACCCAAGCACTGATCCTTGCAGTACCCCACTAGTAACAGCCTGCCATCCTGAGAATTACCCGTTTATTCCTACTCTCTGCTTCCTGTCTGTTAACCAATTTTCAATCCATAGCAGTATATTCTCTCAGTCCCATGTGCTTTAATTTTGTTTACTAACTCCCTGTGTGGGACCTTATTGAAAGCCTTCTGAAAATCCAAATACACCACAACTACTGGTTCTCCTTCATCTATGTGACAAATACCATACTCAAAAAACTCCAACAGGTTTGTTAAACATGATTTTATTTTCATAAATCCATGTTGACTCTGCCCAATCATTTCATTATTTTCCAAGTGTCCAGTTATCACATCCTTCATAACAGATTCTAACATTTTCCCTACTACTGTCGTCAAACTAATAGGTCTGTAGTTTTCTCTCTCCCTCCTTTCTTAAATAGTGGGGTTACATTTGCTACTTTCCAGTCTGCAGGAACCTTTCCAGAATCTGTAAAATTTTGAAAGATAACCACCAATGCATCCATTATCTCTATAGCCACCTCCCCCAACACTCTGGAATGCAGCTCAGCTGGTCCAGGGGATTTGTTGATCTTTAATCCAATTAATTTTTTGAGTACTACCTCTTTATTAATACCAATTTCTTTAAGGTCTATAGTTTCACTAGTCCTTTGGTTCCCTAGTATTTCTGGGAGATTTTCTATATCTTCCTCCATGAAGAGACAAAGTAATTGTTTAGTTTCTCTGCCATTTCCCTATTCTCCATTATAAATTCTGCTTTAACCGCCTGTAATGGATGCACATTTGTCCTTACTAATCTTTTTCTTTTCACATTCCTAAAAAACGCTTTTATGTTACTTGCTAGTTTGCATTCATATCCTCTTTCCCCTTTTTTAACATCAGTTTCATTGTCATCCTTTGCTGGATTCCGAATTGCTCCCAATCCTCAGGCTTACCACTTTTTCTGGCAACTTTATAGCCCACTTCCTTTGATCTAATGCAATCTTTAACTTCTTCAGTTAGCCAAGGCGAGAAGATGACAATGAGCTAGCTCCTTGAAATGCTGCAGCACACTCACAGTGTTGTTAAGAAGGGAGTTCCAGGATTTTGACCCATGTAAGTATAAGAGTAAACAAATCTTACTGTATTTATGCAGGACACTAATGAGGCCACACCTGGAGTAGTTTGTGCAGTTTTGGTTTCCTTACCTAAGGAAGAACATATTTGCTCAAGTGAGAATGCAATGCAGTTTCTCTGGACTTGTTTTTGGGATGAGAGGATTTTCCAAGAGCAAAGATTGAGTAGAATAGGTCAATATTCTCTGGAGTTTAGGAGAATGGTAGGTGATTGAAATGAATGATAGATGATTGAAACACATTAAATTCTTAAGGGGCTTGACAGGGTAGATGCTAAGAATGTGTTTTCCCTAGCTGGGGAATCTAGAACATAGGTGACTGGATTTAATGCAGTCCATCGTGTTGGGAACCATGGTAGCCAGGCCCACTTAATCATGGTAAAGGTGCCGGCATCCATCTATCAGGTAGTGGCAAAACCTCCCCTGATTGAGGAGGGCAGAAGGGGCTTACGTGGGATTCCCAGCTGGCACTAGTGGGATATCAATTAGACTCATTAATGGGCCAATTGACACTCATTATCCCTGAGTCCACCACAATTTAGTGGTCACTCAGGGATTAAATGGGGGCCACACAGCTTTCCCAAGCCCTTGGTAGGCTGTCCTACAAACCCTGTTGGGTTTGCCAGTGGCCTTCTGGGGGGGAAGGTGGGTGTTCCTCACATTCAGGCACACTGTGCCTAATTGAGGGACCCAGCATTTGGCAAGGGGCTGGCTGCTGAAAGCAAAACCCTTGCTCTTGCCTCTGACCCATCCTCCCCCCTCTCCTGTGACCCCACCTCACGATCAACATCCTATCTTCACTCACCTCTGATTGGCCACAGCTTTTGGCAGGTGGGGCATCTGACACCTGGGACCCCAATCGCGGGGAAGTATTGACGGTGGCCATTTAAGTGAAGGGCACTTGATTCTGTCAGGACAACCCAACAGAATTGATCGAGGTTTCCCAGCCAGCCCTTCGACTGAGAACCCCTTCAGCCTGACAAAATCCCGGCTGTGGTCACAATTTCAGAATAAGGGGTCAGCTATTTAGAATTGAGGAGAGGAGTAATTTCTTCACTCGAAGAATTCTGAATCTTTGGAATTCACTACACTAAATGGCTGTGGATGCTCAGTTGATGAGTATATTCAAGACTAAGATCAATTGATTTGCGGACACTAAGGGAATCAGGGATATGGGGATAGGTTTAGGGAAGCATATTCCCTGGAATTTAGAACGTAAGGGGTGATTTCCTCTAAGTTTTCAAGGTATTAAGGGCACTTGACTTATATAGCATTGACAGACAGAAACTATTTCTGCTGGTTGGGGAATCTACAAATGCAAAATCCAAGACTTTCAAGAATGAAATTAGGAAAAGGTTCTCCACACAAAGGGCGGTAGAAGTTTGGAACTCTTTTGCAAATGGCAATTGATGCTAGATCAATAGTTCATTTTAAATCTTGAGATTGATAGGTTTTTATTAACCATAGATGTTAATGGTTATGGGGCAAGGTGTTAGCTGGGATATGAGCCATGATCCCACTGAATGGCAGAACAAGCTCGAGGTGCTAAAGGGAGTACTCATGTTCCTAAGTTCTGAAAGAACCACACACAGATTGCACTAGGCTATACAAGTTAGAGTGAAGTGCCCAGGCATTGTGAAGTGCAGCTGCACCTGAAAAGAGCAAAAACTTATCATGCACTTCTTAAAATGTGATGGATAATTTGCATTTTTGTCAAGATTATTTACTGTTCAAGTACTATGTGAGTATACATTATGCCAATCCTGCTTAGAAATTGATAATACAGTCTTAGAAATGCATTTATCTAATAGAAACCTGTTTGCTTTGTTTAATTGCCTGATTTAGTGCTTTTGATGCCAAAGATGAGGATTAGGAAAGGAGATATGCAGTCTGTCGAGATAATAGGATTGACTTTAAGGCTAAGATCAGTGGCAACCACCTCAAGATGGGGTCAATAGACTGATCCCATCCTTAATGTTGACACTCTGCCCACTACACATAAACAGGGGCCTAGCAGTGGGCAGCTGATCTGCCTGTCTTTTCCAGGCAGCAGACCCTTTTTAATATGCAAATCAGGGCCTAATTAAAACTAACTGTTATTTTAGGATGGAACCCATGTTTTGAATTGGTCAAAGATTGCACTGTGCACTTGTCAAATAGTTTCACTGCGAATGCTGTTGCTCCTCTAGATCCCACATAAATAATCTGGGCTGCTGTCGCCCTGGGCTACCTCCCTTCCTGACCTTGACACCGAGCCTGTACTTAGTTTGCTGCCAGTTCAGAGACCCCCTGGCCACATGATATTGAGTCTGTCTGAATTTGGTGAGCTGCATCAGGACAACCATTTGATAGTGTTTGATTAAGACCCAGGCCTTAAACAACTTTGTTTTCCTCACTGTCAGAATGGGGAGGTTTGCCAGCATACTCTGCCAGTCAGTTGTCCAAAAAGGTAAAATTAAACCCAATGGGTGGCACTTTCAACTTTGTCAGGGGCAAATAATAGGCAAAATCAGACCAGAGCGGATCGGCCTCCCATTATACATCCTGCCTAACTTTCCCTGAAAGCTTTGAGTTTTTCGTTTTGTTAACAATTACTTTCAGCTTGAGCACCAATAAAAGTTATTTGTCTGATGTATGATGATATCCACACCAAAGGGTTGATGACTACGATGTAATGGCTTTAGATGTACAAGAATAATTTCCAGCAGTGAGCATGAGAATAAATAATATGCAGTAGGGATTACAAGGCAGTCGCATCATTGAAGAGTTTCCATGATATCATAAGCTCTGTGCAACTGTTAGGCTTATAACTGTCATATTTAAGATGAGATTGTTGTTTTGAAATCATTTCCAGAAATCCAAGTATTTCTTCTATATATATACTGAAAATTTAGTGCAAAATTTATTCACTTTTTCCTTAATTTATTTTGCTATCAGAAGGTGCCCTGCAGTTAGTGAATGATATTCTCCACACTGGAGGATTAATGATTGTGATATAATCACTGAAAGTGATAACTACAGTTAATTACAGGAAAGTAACTATCAGTTAACATTAGATAAGAATCTTCAGAACAACAGAAGATTGTAAAAACAAACATGCGCAGTTGAAGATCAACCTGGCTCCTGCCTTCTTAAATCCCCCTTCCTTCTAATTATATCTACATGCAACTGTCTCTTCAGCTAATTCAAATTGCTTGCTTTATTGGCCTTTCTGGTAATGTATCATTCAATTACCCTTTGGGTTCAGAAGTTCTGCCCAGCTTCTGCTCCTTCTCCCACTTCCTAATTACTAAAACTTCTGACCCTTGATATTTGAACTGTTTATGATTGATGATCAGCTTTCTCAATTCCATTCATTATTTTGAAAAATTAGCTCAAAGTATCTTTTCCATTGAAAAAATTTTTAGCTCGGCAGGCGGGTCCGTGCCTGATCCGCTCGAGCGTACAATGACGTGCGTTGACGTTGGGCGAGCGTCCCAACGTCAACGTACGGTCGCACGATCTTTCGTTCGGAAGGTGCGTGCCGGAGTCGGCAGCTTGCCCGCCGACAATTAAAGGGCTTGTTAAGGCCATTAAATTATCAATTAAGTTGAATTTTTTGCTGCCCTTCCAACCTTACAGTTGGCGGGCAGACAAAAAGGCCAAGCGGCCTTTGCACTTTTTAGCAAACCTCATCCGCAGGAGGGATGAGGTTTCCTGAAGCAAATAAAAATAAAAAAAACATTTTAAAACTTAATTAATAACACGTCCCTGCTCATGTGACAGTCACATGAGAGGGCATGTTTCATTACGTTTTTATTTTCTTTATTTTTTTTATATAACTCTTCATCCCCCTGAGGTAGCTCTGTGCCTCAGGGAGATTATGAAGTGCGCACTCATACATATGTGCAAAGTTTGTGCTCAGCCCTCACGCACTCCACCCCCCCCCCCCGCCCCCACTCCCCGCAAGCAGCGCTGAGTGCTGCTGCTCGTGTTTCATGCTGGGAGGGCCTTAATTGGCCCACCAGTGCGAAATCCCCTTTCCGGCCACGTTTGCAGGCTCCCGACCACCCCCGCCAAGCCTGCCCGACATGGGTGAAATTCTGCCCCATAACGTAATGAACCCAACTTCCTTTCCTCCGAACTTAAATTTCCCAGTCACAGGCATATAATAAAGTATTATTTACAATTCTGTCAGAATTGCTGTCAAAATCAATCATGACAAGTGTAAAACTCGAGCAGACAGTCAATGCAAATGACGACACCAGCTAACCTGTGGCCAGGTGTTTGCCACCACTATGACATGTGGTTTCAGGAACCCTAAATCAGGTGCCATCCCTGCAAACAAGGTGTCAACAGAAATCATCCTGCACCAAGGGCAAGGGACAACTTTATGTGTGGCACTTGTGGCAGACATCACGGGAAGAATTTTCGGGTCCGCGAGCGGGGACGGGGCCCACTCGTTAATGTGTAAAATTACACGCGGTGACATTGGGCGTGGGTCCCGACATCACCGCACATCATTTAGATTTTCAGTTTGGCGGGTGTGCAGCCGACTCGGCTGTGCGCCCACCGAACTGTCAAAGGCCTATTAAGGCCATTTAAATATCAATTAAAACAATAACCTGAGCTGCCCTTCCAATTTTAAGGTTGGCGGGCAGGCGAAGAGCCCAGACGGCCTTCACATTTTTCATGAAACCTCATCCACGGGCGGGATGAGGTTTCATGAAGTGTTTATTAAGTAAATGAAGAATTTTCAAACATTTGATAAACATGCTCTAGCTCATGTGATGCTGTCACATGAGGGTCTTGTCTAAATAATTATTTTCTGACTTTAATAAAATCTTACATTCGGAACTTAATCTCCCTGAGGCAATTCCGTGCCGCAGGGAGGTTTCTGCGCTCTTTCGCGCACATGCGTGAAAGAGCGCAGGCCCCGATTCAGAGAATCCCCCTCCGCCCGCACAATGAGCACTCAGTGCTTCTGGGTGCGTATCACGCTGGGCGGGCCTTAATTGGCCTGCCCGCATAAAATGACGGTGCAGCCCCGATCGGGGCGCCAATTGGGTTTGCGGCCGCCCCCACACGACTCCCCGGACAGCAGGAAATTTCCGCCCCACCTTTCCAGAACCGGCTGGTTCAGCCATCAAAAGAAGCGCAGCAGAGACCTGAGGCTGTATTCCCACCATCTCTTGCAGTTGGAAGGGGGCAAACCAACCAACCTGTTTACAATTCTAAATAGAAATTGGTGTTCTGTAAGTAATCCAGAAATCAAATGACTGGTTGTGTGCAGTTCAGAAATTATGAATTTTCATGGTCTGCAGCCCATACTTTTGCGTTTTTTTTATTCTGGAGGTAATCGCCTACTAGGAATATGAACTTGGTTTTCTTAAAACACATATATGCTCAGCTGCCAGGCAAATCCATGCTTAAATTTCAGAAACCAATTAGAGCTTTTCACACTGATTGTCGTTTGTTAATATTTATTTGGAAAACACAAATAGACTTAGATAAAAATATCTGGAAAATCTCAGCAGGTCTGGCAGCATCTGCGGAGAGGAAGACAGTTAACGTTTCGAGTCTGTATGACCCTCCAACAGAACTAAGTAAAAATAGAAAAGAGGTGAAATATAAGCTGGTTTAAGGGGGTGGGGTGGGACAGGTAGAGTTGGATAGAGGGCCAGTGATAGGTGGAGATAGCCAAAAGATGTCATAGACAAAAGGTCAACGAGGTGTTGACGGTGGTGATATTATCTAAGGAATGTGCTAATTAAGGGTAGAAAGTAGGACAAGCAAGGTACAGATAGCTCTTATCTCAGTCATGTTGCAGCCAGTGACACCTCAAGTGGATGAAGCAGGCAATACCTATAGCTATTGTCACAGACACTTTAGAACTGTCATCGGTAACAAGCTAAGGACACCTTGAGCGTGTGATGTTTATACACTAACTAAGCCCCATTATTTAGAAAAGCTGGAGAGAATTGATTTCACTTTGAACCTCAAGTTCATAAAGTTCAGATTTGAAGTTCAGTGGTAAGATCCTGTAAGCGCTTGTAATTGTTGGTCGGGTGTAACCTGGGACAAATTATGTTATAACCTCATTCCAAACTCAGGTTTTTAAATTTTATGATTCCTAATGTGACTATTTTTTCCACTAGTTAGGGAGCTGGTGGTAGGCAATGAGTGAACAGACGCTCCCAAACATGCCTTCCTGATTAAAATATTCCTCAGGTTTTAAAAAAGTGCAAAATATAAAAATATCATTCAATTATAATAGCCTATTTTAAAAATAGCTATAAGTGTCCTGATTAAACACCCTTCACGGTGAAATGTTATGTGTGCATCTTCCTGTTTACGTCTTGTTATTTGTCCCTTAAGGTTTCAGCATCCTTTCAGCAACAAACTGTAGAATAAAATAAAGTTTTCTCAATGCCCTACAGGTTATTGAAAAGGTATTGAGCTGGATTTTCATCCTGGAGATTGGTAGCGGAAGTTGGAAAAATTCCTGCTTGGCCCCCACGTCTCAGGAGGAAGCGCCAGCAAAGACGGGATTTACATTTTTGGGGGGTGGGTGCTACCTGGAATCAGGCCCACCGCCCTGGAAACAGTTCAAAGGCAGCCATGGGGGCTGCTGAAAGCCAAGGCGGGCTGTTTAATGAAGAACAGTCCCCTAACCCTCACCCCTCACATTCCCTTACCCCCACACACTCCCCATGCTCCATCATGTCAACTCATGCTACCTCATGCCCCCACCTACTCCCCATAGCACTTTGTTGCCCTCCAAGCCAAGCTATGTCCCTCCACCCACCCCCTGGCCCTCATACCCTCCATGCTAAGCTGTGACACTTGCATGTCTATTCACCCACTATACACTCTGTGCAGAACCAATGGACCCTATAGTAACAATAGGATATATGAAAAGCTTCGAAAAAAAATCATTCATTCATAACTTTCTATTTTCTTAAAAAAACCTCTTCAAACTGGAGCCCTATAAAAGTGTCGATCATCCAGGCCCTTTAAATTATCAATAGCTGAAACTGTAAGCAGTTGACCCCTCTATCTTGTCTAAATAAACATTGTGCAATTGACAATAGATCAGAAAACAAAAGCTGTCAATCAAACGATATTTTCCCCTGGGCACAGCTGTTTCAAAAGTCTAATGGATGTCTAGGCTCTCGGCTAAGAATGTATAAGGAGGCTTATAAGGAGGCTAAATTCAGCAGGGGTCATTGTCAAATTAGGCTAGCACATTCCACTCTTTAGATATGTGAAGGGTAGTTACTTTTGACTGGAGTATAAAACTGCAGTTAGGCTTTTAAAAAAAGAGACAGAGGACTGGATTTTGCCTTAAAGGACAAGGCCAGTTAGAAGGCTTGTAAGCTGGCAAATTCGCAGTGCCAGTTGCCCACCTTCTAACCCGCCTTCCTGCGATTTTTCTAGAGGTGGCTTCTTGGAGAGGACAGCCAGTTGCCTGGCAGCGGCAGACAGGCAGTTAGCCTAATTAATGACCCACTTGGGGCAGGCTGAGGATTCCAGGGGAATTTTCCCAGTGTCAGACCAGCACCCTGTCAAACTCGGATGCAGGTTGCAGCTCAGAGGCAGCTTCCCAGTGAAAAGCTATAATGCCTTCGTGGTGTTATCTCACTGCCCCTTGAGGGTGCCACAAAAGTGAGAAGGCCACATCCTTCCCGTGGGACCTCCACATTCTATCCTATACTGCCTTCTATGGGCCCCCATTTTGAGGTGCCTTCACGCTCTCCCACCTGCTTCAGCATTGCACACCTCTGTCAATGGGGCTGCTGTCATCCAGTGCTGTGGACCCCCACTATTTTGCCTACTGCCTTTGGAACCAGACTGCCATCATTAATTGGAGGGTGAACGCTTCGGTGGTCTCGTAATTGGCCGCTTCCTGGAAGATTCCAACTGTCAGCGCGCCTCTGACCTATGCGTTGTCACGACCCAAAAATACTTTGGGGTCCCTAAAATGTTGGGAAAATTCAGCCCACAAACACTAGAGTCATTCTGGCTTTTAGAAGCAGGATATCACAGGTAATTATGTTGTGAGGTACTGTGGGAATATTGAAAAAGAGAGTAAATTGAAGGAAAAGAGATTCATGGGCTATAAATCAAAATGCAGAGGGATTATTTTGCTTGAGTAAAATGACCAACTGAAGTGAGGGTGTTGTATGCCCTTTACCTTGTATCAATACACATATGTATGTTGTACATATTTAACTTCAAGACTCTGATCATAACAATTACACTGTACTTGTCACCTTACTGTGCAATAAAGCACCCTTCGATGTTAACCAAATTTTACTTCACCTAGGTTTGATTGACCCCACAATTTCCTCCTCCTCTGACAGTATTAGTGCCATGCTGCAGTCCTGTTTCATTTGTAATGGACGGACGCACCATGGCACCTTATTTGTGTTACCATATTCCATTTGTAAGCCTAGACACTAAATATTAGTGGGCTGTTTGCATTACAAAGGATCACAATCAAATTGAAAACAAAAACAGAATTACCTGGAAAAACTCAGCAGGTCTGGCAGCATCGGCGGAGAAGAAACCAGTTGACGTTTCGAGCCTTCATGGCCCTTCGGCAGAACTGAAGCATAGTTAGAAGAAGGGAGAAATATAAATTGGTTTAAGGTGGGTGGGGTGGGGGGGGGGGGCGGGGGGGAGAGAGAGAGACATTGAGGGTGTGGTGATTGTGGAGATGAGCAGCTAATCAAAAGATGTCACAGACAAAAGGGTCAAAGAGGTGTTGAAGGTGGTGGTATTTGTCTGAGAAAAGTGCTAATTAAGAATGGAAGACAGGATATTCAAAGTACAGCTCTAGTGGGGGTGGGGTGGAAAGACTAAAGGTTTTAGATTTAAAAATAATGGAAATAGGTGGGGAAAGAAGAATCTATATAAATTATTGAAAAAAAAAAGCGGGGGTGGGGTGGGGGAAAGAAACGGGGTGGGGATGGGGGGAGGGGGAGTTTAAGATCTAAAGTTGTTGAATTCAATATTCAGCCCGGAGGGCTGTAAAGTGCCTAGTCGGAAGATGAGGTGCTGTTCCTCCAGTTTGCGTTGGGCTTCACTGGAACAATGCAGCAAGCCAAGGACAGACATGTGGGCAAGAGAACAGGGTGGAGTGTTAAAATGGCAAGCGACAGGGAGGTTTGGGTCGTTCTTGCGGACAGACCGCAGGTGTTCCGCAAAATGGTCGCCCAGTTTGCGTTTGGTCTCTCCAATGTAGAGGAGACCGCATTGGGAGCAACGAATGCAGTAGGCTAAGTTAGGGGAAATGCAAGTGAAATGCTGCTTCACTTGAAAGGAGTGTTTGGGCCCTTGGACGGTGAGGAGAGAGGAAGTGAAGGGGCAGGTGTTGCATCTTCTGCGTGGGCATGGGGAGGTGCCATAAGTGGGGGTTGAGGAGTTAAAGGAGAAATTGTTCAGTGTGAGAACAAGTTCAGCCAGACGGCGGAGAGTAGTGGTGGATGGGGATTGTTGGGGCCTCTGTTCAGGGAAGAAGCTAAGGGCCCTCAGACCATCCTGGTGGGGGATGGAGGTGTAGAGGGATTGGACATCCATGGTGAAGAGGAAGCGGTTGGGGCCAGGGAACTGGAAATTGTTGATGTGACGTAAGGTGTCAGAGGAATCACGGATGTAGGTGGGAAGGGACTGGACAAGGGGAGAGAGAAGGGAGTCAAGATAACGAGAAATGAGTTCCGTGGGGCAGGAACAGGCTGACACGATCGGTCTGTCAGGACAGTTCTGTTTGTGGATTTTGGGTAGGAGGTAGAAGCGGGCCGTCCGAGGTTGGGCGTACCCGCATGGGCCCCAGCTATGCCTGTCTCTTTATGGGGTATGTGGAACATTCCTTGTTCCAGTCCTACTCCGGCCCCCTCCCACAACTCTTTCTCCGGTACATCGATGATTACTTCGGTGCTGCTTCATGCTCTCGTCGGGACCTGGAAAAATTTATTAATTTTGCTTCCAATCTCCACCCCTCCATCATCTTCACATGGTCCATCTCTGACACTTCTCTTCCCTTCCTTGACCTCTCTGTCTCAATTTCTGATGATAGACTGTCCACCAATATCCATTACAAGCCTACCGACTCCCACAGCTACCTCGACTACAGCTCCTCACACCCCGCTTCCTGTAAAGACTCCATCCCATTCTCTCAGTTCCTTCGCCTCCGTCGCATCTGTTCTGATGACGCTACCTTCAAAAACAGCTCCTCTGACATGTCCTCCTTCTTCCTTAACCGAGGTTTTCCATCCACGGTCGTTGACAGGGCCCTCAACCGTGTCCGGCCCATATCCCGCGCATCCTCCCTCACGCCTTCTCCTCCTTCCCAGAAACATGATAGGGTCCCCCTTGTCCTCACTTATCACCCCACCAGGCTCCGCATTCAAAGGATCATCCTCCGCCATTTCCGCCAACTCCAGCATGATGCCACCACCAAACACATCTTCCCTTCACCCCCACTGACGGCATTCCGTAGGGATCGTTCCCTCCGGGACACCCTGGTCCACTCCTCCATCACCCCCTACTCCTCAACCTCCACTTATGGCACCTCCCCATGCCCACGCAGAAGATGCAACACCTGCCCCTTCACTTCCTCTCTCCTCACCGTCCAAGGGCCCAAACACTCCTTTCAAGTGAAGCAGCATTTCACTTGCATTTCCCCTAACTTAGTCTACTGCATTCATTGCTCCCAATGCGGTCTCCTCTACATTGGAGAGACCAAACGCAAACTGGGCGACCGTTTTGCGGAACACCTGCAGTCTGTCCGCAAGAAAGACCCAAACCTCCCTGTCGCTTGCCATTTTAACACTCCACCCTGTTCTCTTGCCCACATGTCTGTCCTTGGCTTGCTGCATTGTTCCAGTGAAGCCCAACGCAAACTGGAGGAACAGCACCTCATCTTCCGACTAGGCACTTTACAGCCCTCCGGGCTGAATATTGAATTCAACAACTTTAGATCTTAAACTCCCCCTCCCCCCATCCCCACCCCGTTTCTTTCCCCCCCACCCCCGCTTTTTTTTTTCAATAATTTATATAGATTCTTCTTTCCCCACCTATTTCCATTATTTTTAAATCTAAAACCTTTAGTCTTTCCACCCCACCCCCACTAGAGCTGTACTTTGAATATCCTGTCTTCCATTCTTAATTAGCACTTTTCTCAGACAAATATCACCACCTTCAACACCTCTTTGACCCTTTTGTCTGTGACATCTTTTGATTATCTGCTCATCTCCACAATAACCACACCCTCAATGTCTCTCTCTCCCCCCACCCCCCCCACCCCCCCCTCAACCCCCCCACCCACCTTAAACCAATTTATATTTCTCCCTTCTTCTAACTATGCTTCAGTTCTGCCGAAGGGCCATGAAGGCTCGAAACGTCAACTGGTTTCTTCTCCGCCGATGCTGCCAGACCTGCTGAGTTTTTCCAGGTAATTCTGTTTTTGTTTTGGATTTCCAGCATCCGCAGTAGCTTTTAGCTTTTTGTTTTTACAATCAAATTGAATCCTAGCCACAAGTGTCCATGCACTTACAAACACAGTCTTCAGAGCAGGGATGTTGAGCCTAATTGTATCGTCCTCATTGTTATATCTCATCTAGCATTCTTCAAGGGCTTAAAAGCAATTCATTATCCAAATTATTAAACTTCAGGAGACCTTATCTCTCTGTAAAATAACTCTGCAGATGCATTAGATGACTGCAACCAACTTCAATCTTGTTGATGATAGCAGAGCCTAATTTTGCCTCCAGTTCTTTTCTCTTTCACCTATTCTCTACTCGTGTCTTTTTTTCCTAAATATTTATTGGCTAACCCATTCCTCATCTTCAGATGATGCTCAGCAGCACCATAATCATTGATTCCTCTAATCCAGCTCAAACGTGTGGTTCTCCTCACAATGGCAGATGTTTTACCATCCATGCAAACTCTCTTGCCTTGCATTAAAACAATTCTGCTCCTCCCTTAGGTCCTTTTGCCAGTTATCTTAAATCTGTGCGCTTTCACTATAGATGCATCCATCAGATTCTCCTTATTTAGCCTATCAAAATCCCTTCGAATTTTGAACACACTTCACACTGAATTACATTTGAAAAGTGCTGATAGTTGATATTTAGACACAAATGCCAGTAATTCTACACCAGCATTAGTAGTGGGAGAAAGAATGTTGGCTAGGGTACAGACAGTATATTTCCATCCTTAGTGTTGCAGGTATTCAGAACTCTGTACTAGGAATATTGAAGATAAAAATATATCTGAAGGAGAACTTCCTAATCTTCTCTGAGTAGTGGCAAATGATCTCTAGAGTACCTCTGAATGGGCAGATGTAGCCTTAGGTTAACATCATACCTCCAACTATGTAGTACTCCCTGCAGCGAAATGTCAGCCTAATTTATGCATCCAAGTGCTTGTCTTGGATTTGAAGGCACTGTATCATGCCACACCTATTAGCATGCTCTGAATCAATTCAGGTTTAATATCATTCGAGCAGAATGGGCCTGTTGTGTACAGTTCAAAACGCTACTTTGGCAAAGCAGATATGTAACATCATTAAACTGTCGACAAATCATTTTCAAGTACAATTTATGCTGATTATGAGTGACTGGAAAACGATATATTATAATCATGTAATCTCCATGGAAATAAAAATAAAAAATGCAATAAATAAACAACAAAGAAAATCTATGCATGTTAGTTAAAAAGTAATGAATGAAAATGCAATACAAGGATAATTAGATTGAAGGTAAACTGATCAATAAATCATTTTTGGATTTTGGATTCCTCTATAATGCAAAACAACTTTGAAAAGAAATGCTGAATGCATCAACTTGGGGAAGTAGCTGTAACTAGCACAGAAAAGCTAAACGAGTCCTATTTCACACTCATCTCCATCACTGTGAGATCTGGATAAGATACAAGGCTTGTCATCTAAAAGATAATCCTTTTTTTTATTCAATCATGGGATGTGGGCTTTGATGGCTGGGCCAGCATTTATTGCCCATGGGAAGGTGGTGGTGAGCTGCCTTCTTGAACTGCTGCAGTCCCTGTGGTGTAGATACACACACTGTGCTGTTAGGAAGGGAATTCCAGGATTTTGACCCAACGACAGTGAAGGAATGGTGATATATTTCCAAGTCAGGATGGTGAGTGACTTGGAGGGGAACTTTCAGGTGGTGGTGTTCCCATCTATCTGCTGCCCTTGTCCTTCTGGATGGTAGTGGCCGTGGGTTTGGGAGGTGCTGTCTAAGGAGCTTTGGTGAGTTCTTGCAGTGCATCTTGTAGATGATACACACTGCTGCTACTGAGCTGTTGGAGGGAGTGAATGTTTGTGGATTTGGTGCCAATCAAGTGGGCTGCTTTTTCCTGGACGGTGTCAAGCTTTTTGACTGTTGTGAGAGCTGCACTCATCCAGGCAATTGGGCAGTATTCCATCACACTCCTGACTTGTGCCTTGTGGACAGGTTTTGGGGAGTCAGGAGGTGAGTTACTCGTCAAACGATTCCTAGCTTTTGACCTGCTCTTATAGCCACAGTATTTATATGGCTAGTCCAGTTCAGTTTCTGGTCAATGGTAAACCCGAGGATGTTGATAGTGTGTTATTTAGTGATGGTAATTCCATTGAACATCAGGGGCAATGGTTGGATTTTCTCTTGTTGGAGATGGTTATTTCCTGGCACTTGTGTGGTGCGAATGTTACTTGCCACTTTTCAGCCCAAGCCTGGATATTGTCCAGGCCTTGTTGCATTTGGATATGCACTACTTCATTATCTGAGGAGTCACAAATGATGCTGATCATTGTGCAATCATCAGTGAACATCCCCAATTTTGACCTTGTGATGGAAGGAAGGTCATTGATGAAGCAGCTGAAGATGGTTGGGCCGAGGACACTACACTGAGGAACTCCTGCAGTGATGTCCTGGAGCTGAGATGGTTGACCTCCAACAACCACAACCATTTTCCTTTCTGCTAGGTATTACTCTAACCAGCGGAGAGTTTTCCCCTGATTCCCATTGACTCCAGTTTTTCCAGGGCTCCTTGATGCCACACTTGGTCAAATGTAGCCTTGATGTCAAGGACAGTCACTCTCACCTAACCTTTGGAGTTCAGCTGTTTTGTCCATGTTTGAACCAAGGCTGTAATGAGGGCAGGAGCTGAGTGGCCGTGGCGGAACACCAAGTGGGCATCAGTGAGCAGGTTACTGCTAAGCAAGTGCCACTTGATAGCACTGTTGATGACCCCTTCCGTTACTTTACTAATGATGGAGAGTAGACTGATGGGGTGGCAACTGGCGGAGTTGGATTTGCCCTGCTTTTTGTGTACAGGACATACCTGGGCAATTTTCCACATAGCCAGGTCAATGCCAGTGTTGTAGCAGTACTGGAACAGCTTGGCTAGGGGCACGGCATGTTCTGGAGCATATGCCTTCAGTGCTATTGCCAATATGTCCAGGCCTGGCTGCATTTAGATATGCACTGCTTCATTATCTGAGTAGTCGCGAATGGTGCTGATTATTGTGCAATCATCAGTGAACGTCCCCACTTCCGACCTTGTGATGGAAGGAAGGTCATTGATGAAGCAGCTGAAGGTGGTTGGGCCGAGGACACTCCCCTGAGGAACTCCTGCAGTGATGTCCTGGAGCTGAGATGGTTGACCTCCAATGAACATTGTCAGGGCCCATAGCCTTTGCAGTATCCAGTGCCTTCAGCTGTTTCTTGATATCACATGGAGTGAATCGAATTGGCTGAAGACTGGCATCTGTGATGCTGGGGACCTCCAGAGGAGGCCAAGATGGATCATCCACTTGGCACTTCTGGCTGAAGATTGTAGCAAATGCTTCAGCCTTCTGTTATTTCCAGCTTCCCTTTCCCCATCACTTTCTTCTTTTTATTCTATTGACACTAATATGATCATTGTAACTTCAAAATTTCCCATCTTCATAGGAACGTAAGAACAAGAGCAGGCCATTCAGCCCATTAAGCTTATTGAGCCGTTCATAACAATCATAATCACAATCGCAGTTGTTTGGTATCTTAGCTTCATTTAACCATCTTGGTTCTATAACCCTTAATACGCTCGCCTAACAAAAAAATCATGTTTGAGATTTTTTTTGTTGCTTTATTCTCAACAGTTTTTTTGGGGATAAGTTTCTAGGTTTCCATGTGAAGACATTCTTCCTAATATTCCCGCTCAATGACCTAACTCTAATTTTATGTTAGTGTTGCTTGTTCTGGTTGCCCCCGCCAAATAGTTTACTTCTATCTACCCTATTTCATTTTTAAAAAATAACAAACATCTCAATTAGATCATCCTTTAATGTTCTACACTTGAGGAAATGTAAACATGGTCTATTCAATCTGTCCTTTTAATCCTTAACCTTTTTAGCCCCTGTCTCATTCTGCGCTGTCCTCCTTCCAGGGTCAATATATCTTTCCTGAGGTACAGTGCCAAGAATTGAACACTGCAATCTAGATGAGGTCCAACAAGAGCTTTACATAAAAGTAATAGGATTTGTACCAATTTTGTATTCCAGCCCCTGTGAGATAAAGGCCAACATTCTTTTTTGCCTTTTAAATTATTTTTTGTGCGACATAATATGGATATATGGCTCTCTAAATTCCTTTATTCAGGCCATTTATAAATATGGTGAAAATATGAAGCTTTAATATAGATAGCGAGGGACACCACTCCATCACATCCTGCAAATTTGAGACTATACATACATACCACTCTCTGGGCGGAATCATCCCAGATTTGCAGTGTGTGTGGTAGTGGTTGGGTAAAACAACAAAGCAATGGCAGCTTCTTACGCTGTATCATCCCAAACCTGCTGTATTAATTCCGGGGAAACACACCGTTTTCATGACAGGCAGGCACCGATTCGCCCACAAAGCCTTCACCTGGCTGCTTCATCATGCCAGGCACCACGTTTAAAGCACAGCCACACGCGTACCCTCTCAGTGCTTCCAACCCAGGACTGCTGCAAATAAGGCATGGCCCCGAAAAGCAAGAAGTCTGCAACCCCAGGTTTAGTTACATGCCCCTTCAGTGCCTTTTGGACGCTGTGGAGGCCTGCCATGAAGTCCTCTACCTTCGCTCTCGCTGCAGGAGAGCAGCGATATTACCTCTCTGCCTTGGGAGGCAATGGCGGTGGTGGTCAGTGCCAATGCTGCACAGAAAAGGTTGGTCATCCAATGCAGATAAAGGATGAATGATCTCATCCATGCTGCCAGGGTAAGGTAACTGTCTCATAATTCTATACTCACACACACTCAAGCCCATCACACATTCAATGACATCTCATTCACTGCCAGCTCAAGGGATATTGCCACTCACTCTTTCACACACACCCTCACATCTCTATCTGACCTTTGGAGGAACAGCACCTCATCTTCCGACTAGGCACTTTACAGCCTTCCGGACTGAATATTGAGTTCAACAATTTTAGACCATGAACTCTCTCCTATATCCCCACCCCCTTTCTGATTCCCCCCCTTTTTTTTCCAATTATTTATATAGATTTTTCTTTTCCCACCTACTTCCATTATTTTTAAATGTATTTCCATCCATTGTTTTATCTCTACCTTTTAGCCTTTTTTGATTCCTTCACCCCACCCCACCCCCACTAGGGCTATCTGTACCTTGCTTGTCCTGCTTTCTACCCTTAATTAGCACATTCCTCAGATAATATCACCACCTCTTTGTCCTTTTGTCTGTGACATCTTTTGGTTATCTCCACCTATCACTGGCCCTCTATCCAGCTCTACTTGTCCCACCCCCCCTTAAACCAGCTTATATTTCACCTCTCTTCTATTTTTACTTAGTTCTGTTGAAGGGTCATTCGGACTCGAAACGTTAACTGTGCTCCTCTCCGCAGATGCTGCTGAGTTTTTCCAGGTATTTTTGTTTTTGTTTCTATCTGACCTTATCTGCTCTGGAGGCTGCCTCCTCAGCCCTCACCATCTTGAGGCACCCTGTACAGATCAACTTGTGCCCCCACACAAACCCTGGGATATCCTCTTCCTCAGTACAGTCCTCACTCTGCAGCCTCTTCCCTTGCCTGAGGCCACTTCTCCCCCTTCCTCAAGCAAGCCCTAGCTCTGCAGCCGTACAAAACCACCCCCGCTTTATGGCTGGCCTGGTAGATAGAGACCTGCCCGTGAGCTCCCCTAAAAGTGATGTGGTGCTGAATGCGAAGACTGGTGCTGATGATTGCGAGTGCTGTCCGAATAAGATAGGCAAACAAACCTCAAAGTCCCGAGCCAGGTATACGTCACCTATGTGCAGTTGTGAAACACATTAGCGTGCAATAATGCCGATGTGGTTGGACAACCCAGCGTGGAGGGATGAGTCCAGTGGGCTAGCCTTAAAATGATATGCATATGTATTACAATGAGGTTCCTGAGGTCCGATGTCAGGTTATATGGCCTGCCATTGACGGGCTAAGCAGATGCTCGCAAACTGATTTTACGATGTCGTGAAAACAATTTTTGGCCTTCTCGCTATATTGTCCACTTACACTGCCGAGCATGGCCAACGCCTGCAGGCATGGAAAATTCCGCCCTTCATCTCCTACCTGCTAACCAATTTCCTACCCTAAATGATACCTAAATTTCACTGTGCCAATTCAAGGCACCATTTCCTACTTTAATCCATTCTTTTCCAGGAGCTGAAAATTTCAGAACTCCAAACCCCCTCCACTCCCTCCTTCTCCAAAAATCTTGATGCTTTTAGAACTCAAGCTAATCCTTGAACTGCCTGTCTCCTACACTTTTCAGCCTTGCCAGTGCACTGATCTTGGCCTTGCACTTCATACACAGATTTCTAAATTTAAAGCAGTGGAGAAGCCAACATGCCTCATATGTGGTAATACCATGACTGAGATATAAAGTCCTTCTCATGAGTGGGATAAAATGCTTGCTTTGTTGTAAACATTTTACTTCCATTACAGGTAAAATATACATCTACGAATACAATAAAACTTCAAAACTCTCAAATAATTGCAGGACTGCTTAGTGCCATTGCAAATTATTATGCCCTACCTTAGATTTGCCATTGAGAATAATGTTACATCTCCTGCTTTCCAGTGGGAAAATAACAATTCTGCACTGGCAAAGGCATCTTTTCCCCTTAGGAAAGAGTAAGAGTCTGGAGGCTCGGTGACTGCAATGCTCTGGAATTACTCAACAGGCTAAACCACTGTTATTTTCTGAAGTTGACCCAATGAATTATTTATGAGAAGCTCAAATCTCATGGAATCTGCAAAAGGACAGGCAGGAAACAACACTTAAAAGGTTGCTGCTATTACTTTAAAGGAATGCAACCACTTAAAGATAAGTAGCCGCAAATTAAGTAAAAATTGTCATAGCCTATAAATAGTCTGCAAATGTTTGACAAGTATATTTCAACGTTTGTAATGGCTGGTAAAGGGACAGATACAAAATGCAATTGATGGGTACATTTTGGCTCAAAACTTAAATTCCCATGTTTTGTAAAGTGGAAATGCCACTGCATGAAGTGGTGCAAGGACAGTTTGTCCCTGGTGAGATCCCAAATTTACCTTAAAATCCGGGCCTCATCGCAACATGCCTTCATGTAGATGCAGCAGTGGTGCTGCTAGGACCTGGGAGCTGCGAACTATTTGATTGACCAGCAGTTATTGGAGGCGGGGTTGGCCTCTCAGAAGGTGACCCAATGGCCCTTAAATGGCTGCAGGGCGAGCCGGCCAAGCAAGAGCCCTTGTGTAAAATTCATCCCATATTCATTGTTTCTACACACTCAAACACATTCCGGGAACCTAAATGACACTTTCAAGACATCCTGCCCAGTGCATTGCAGTTCAGCATCCTTGAGTGTGAATAGCTAGGGTTAGAACTACGTACAACATCCAGAGGACCTGGGATTATATGTCAAAGTAAATAAAACATCTTAAGAAAGCTAAAACAGAATTACCTGGAAAAACTCAGCAGGTCTGGCAGCATCTTCTCCGCCGATGCTGCCAGACCTGCTGAGTTTTTCCAGGTAATTCTGTTTTTGTTTTGGATTTCCAGCATCCGCAGTAGTTTTTTGTTTTTATCTTAAGAAAGCTGCCCAGTTGGTAGATGTCTAAAGTATGGATTGCAGTTGTTATGTTTCTTAGCTTCATTTACCCACCTTGGTGCTATAACCCTTAATATTCTTGCCTAACAAAAAAAAACATTTTTGAGATGTTTTTGTTGCTTTAATTTCAACAGCTTTTTAAGGGATAGGTTTCCAGATTTCCACTAATCTTTGTGTGAAAATCTCAAAAATTATCTTTTGTTTTTGTTTGGTGAGGGTATGAAGGGTTATAGAACCAAGGTGGGTATATGAAGCTAAGATACATAGGAAATGCAAATGTTTGACATTTGAAACAGCTTGTAAAGGTCCATACTTTGGACATCTACCGAATGGGCAGTTTTCTTAAGAAGTTCTATTTACTTTGACTTATGGTCCCAGGTAATGTCTGTCAGACTGTTCTGCATTCCCTACCGGGTCACCCCAAAATTTCAAACAACTCTGCAGCTCTTTTGCTGTTTATTATGCATGCACCAACTGGAGAAGGCACATACAGTATTGACCTTCCCACTTAAGATGAACATCCCTGGGACATATACACACATCTTCCAAAAATCAGATTTTGGCAATACAAGCTAGCAGTGCAGCAACAATATAATGCTGCTGTTGTTAATTTATGGGAAAGGAGGTGTAAAGTACATGACAATCCTGATCAATACAGTTGTGTGTCGGCTGGTAAGAGACAGAGACAAAAATTGTTTACAATGTGGCCACTGGAAAAAGTAAGAAAAGACAAAAAATGATTTAAAAAAATGCCAACGAATGAAGAAAAAGCCAGTATTACAAATGCGCTGAAAAAAATACCAAAGATTATGCGCCTTCAATTATTTGTGCCCATTCCTTCACCTCTAAGAGGCCCATTACCTACCATATTTAAAAATTGTTAAACTAGCTTTTGGGTGAGTTATGCATGCAAAGTTGCATTTCGTCAAACTGCATGTGTTAGCCACAAAATCAAAATAACAGGTAACATAACCTAGTTTGTTAATCCCATCCCTTACTGTTTAGAATTGGCAATCTCCTGTTACACATTTTTAATGGGATTTGGACTATAGTTGGGGAATGAACAGTGACATAATCCACCAGTAACAAGGGCCACAAGTGAATTATATAAAGCATTGTCTTCCATAATTCATTCAGAAAACAAAGCTCTCTTATATTCAACAGCTCTGAGATTCAGTCTATCTGGCTCTTTGTAATTTTGTTCACTCTTTTTTGTCTCTGAAAATGTATCTAATTTGCTTGTGAACCCATTCATACTATCTGCTTCAGTACATTTCCCTGATAAATTATTCCATCACTCCATTACCTTTTGGAGAAAATAAAGTTCTTCTGTTCCTTTTTTTAGTAGTTTCGATAGTATTAAAACTTTTTGCCAAAGTGATACATTTGCCTGTATCAGTTCCGTCAATTCCCTTCAGGGGCTTCATTCTCAAGAAATGAGAAGACTGAGGGTTGACCGACTGGAGGTATTTTAAATGATGATTGGAATTGATAGTGTAGAAACAAAGAATATGGGCTGAATTTTTACACAAGGACGCTGCTTGGCCATCTCACCCTGCAGCCATTTAAGGGTCATTGGGTCCCCTTTTGGGAGGACACCCCGCCTCCAAGATCTGCTGGCCAATCAAATAACTGGCAGCCCTCTGGTCCCAGCAACACCACTGGAAGCAGTGGCCATTGCTGCAACTGAAGGAGTCCCAAAGAAGACACGTTGGAATGGAGCCCTGACTTAAGGTAAATTTGGGATCTCCCCTGGGTACAGTCTGGTAGGCCCCAGTGTGGAGAGTGATGGGGGTGGGGGACTGGGGTGGACAGGACACAAGGGGAATCCCAGGGTGGAAAGACCTTGGGAGAGGCCTTTGATGGGTACAGGGGCCCATAAAAAAGAGGTACACCTCACCCTGACCCCCCCACCAGTGAAAGTTGCCACACTCCACATTTGGCATGGGCCTCGGCCTCGCAGGTAAAATCCCAGTGGCGGCAAGAGGAGGCTAATTAATGGCCACTTAAGGACCTCAATTGGCTGACAGAATTGCAGGCCTCCTGATGCCTCCACACCACCAGTAAAATTGTGGCAGGGCAGGTGTGCAGGTGCCAGGAACAGTATACATGGCATAGTGTCAAATTTTACAGCCCCCCCACCACCTGCCAACCTGCCCCCAGCAGGCTGTAAAATTCAGTCCCATGTTTCCACTTGTGGAAAGTCCAAACCTAAGGGTCATAAATATAAGACAATTACTAATAAATCCGTAAAGATGTCCGGAAAAACGTATTTACGCAGAGATTGGTTTGAATAT
Organism: Cetorhinus maximus; assembly: GCF_964194155.1. Taxonomy (NCBI): domain Eukaryota; kingdom Metazoa; phylum Chordata; class Chondrichthyes; order Lamniformes; family Cetorhinidae; genus Cetorhinus; species Cetorhinus maximus. The sequence continues at coordinate 114,143,079 of NC_135886.1, read as the reverse complement.
GAAACTGCTTAAACACAAGGAGCAGTTAGGCCAAATAGCATAGATACTTTTAAGGGCAAGGTAGATAGGTACATGAGGGAGAGTGGAATAGAAGGATATGTAAAAAGGGTAGAAGGATATGAAAATAGGATTAGATGAAGAAGGGTTGGAGGAGAATCGTGTGGAGCATAAACACCACCATAGGCCAATTGGCCCAAATGGTGATAATGGTGGAAATATATCGCAACTCCTTCACTTTCGCTGGGTCAAAATCCTGGAACTCCCTTCTTAACAGCATTGAGGGTGTACCTACACCACATGGACTGCAGCGTTTCAAGAAGTCAGCTCACCACCACCTTCTCAAGGGCAACTAGGGATGGGCAATAAATACTGGCCCAGCCAGCGAAGCCCACATCCCGTGAATGAATTAAAAAGTAAATGGTCAATTTCTGTGCAGTAAATTCTATGTACTTCTCTATGATTTTGAACAATTCAACTGGATCATCCCCCCAAAAAGCCAAGTTTCCTAACTCATCCTCAAAAGTTAAAAGCTTCATTCACAAAGTCATCTTTGCTGTTCTCCTGTGTAACTTTACAAGAGGGACAATGTCCTTTCTTTGATTATAGGTAGACAAAACTGAACTGTTGAGAGAGGGGGCAGGCAAATACCTTATCTAAATAAGGATGCAATGACTTTTGGTTTTTGTACTCTTGGTGAAAATTTGCTGAGACCCTGCCTCACCAGCAAGGCCTGTTTTCAGCAAGCAGTTTACAGAAAAATCGCCTTTTCTCGGCCTGCAATACTCCATGTCTCAGAACAATTTTCTAATAAAACATCCGCTGTTTGTGAGGATTTACTGGTGCCATGATGTCTTGTACCATTTTTCTCTCTTCGCTTTGCTAATGTGACACGGTTGCTTTGCGACTGCATTGAAGTGTTAGAACTTACTGATTTTGCCTGTGGGTTCATTACAATATTTATTTATTTTTTAATTAATATATCAAAGTAGAAAATGAATATCTGGCTCTTGTGGAGGTGAATTAGGGCTTCTTTTTGATTCTGTGCTGTGTGATCAGATTCCAGATTTCAGCAGCTCTTAGAGGATCCATGAAAATCGAACCAAAACTTAAAAAATCTCAGTCAACACTGAATATTTGCCAAACTCATTTGGATTTCAACTTCATTCCCTTCAAAAGGCACATGCATATACATATCATCATTGAGAAAGTGTGAACCTGAGAAAAGGAGCTTAAAGCTTGATTTCACTCTTTTGCCCCATCATTTTCTCCCTTATGTTCTGAACATCAGAAGATAAGAAATAGAAGCGGAAGCAGACCCTAAGGCCTCATGATCTTGTCTTGCCATTTAATAAGATTAAAGTTGATCTTTGCCCTCAATTCCAATTTCCCAATCCCTATATTCCTTGATTCCCCAGGAGTCCAAAAATCTATCAATCTCAGCCTTGAATTTACATAATAACTGAACATCCACAGCTCTCTTAGGTACAGAATTTCAAAAATTCACAACCCTTTGAATGAATAAATTTCTCCTTATCTCAGTCTTAAATGAGTAACCTCTTACCCTGAGATTATGGCCTGGATTTTCATCTTTGAGGTGGGTAGCGGGAGTTGAGAAACTTCCCGGCTTCACGCACTCACCTAGGGAGAACATGCCCACAAAGATGTGATCTTCATTGCTGGGAAGCAGGTACAGGCTGCAGTCAGGCCAGCCCAACTAGGAAAGAAGTTGAAGGCAGCCACAGGGGCTGCTGGGTGCCGAGGAGACTGTTTAAAAAGGCCTGCCTCAGTGCTGTGGGACTTTGTCCCAGTTGTAATGCAAAAAGTAAGGCCATCCAGCCTCACCCCTCATCCTGCCACACACACATTCCCCATGCCCCATCAATGCCACCTCATGCCCCTCTATGCATGCCTAATAGCCCATCATGTATTCTTTGCCAAGTTATACCCCTCTATCCTCTAATGGTCCTTCATGCCCATTATGCCAATCTGTGGCACTTCCATGCCCATTGACACAACACAAACTGTTTAGAATTAATGAACCCTATTAAGACATTAGTATAAAAGTGCTTTTAAAAAAGCCATTCATTCATAACTTTCCACAATATTAAACAAGTCATTTTATTACAGTGCCATAAAAGTGTCAATCACCCAGACCCTTTAAAATATTAATAGCAGAACCTGCAAGCATTTGAAACTTCTTAATCATGTGTAAATAAATACTGTGCAATTGACAGCAGAGATCAGAGAGCCAGAGCTGTCACTCAAGCAATGTTTTCCATGGGGCTCAGGTGTTTCAACAGACTAATGGATTTCTGGGCTCTTAGCCACGAATGCATTACAATTTTTGGCTGAGAGCCAGAAATCTACTAGTCTTGTTATGATCTTGTTAGGGACCCGTAACCTTTTGTTTAAAGTAGATAAAGTTTGAAGAGCTAGATACCCACTAGGAGAAAAAAGCCACAAAATTTCATAGATTTAAACAAACAAAATAAACTTTTCTGTACAAAATCAGAAGAGTCAAACAATCTATGATATCTGTCTTATAATCTTACATTCAGATTTAACATGAGGTAAATATGAATTAAAAGGCAAACTGTTGTTGAACATATCACACTGCACATTAAATGGCAGATGCTACTATACAGATCTCATGGATTTCTCAGCAACCCACCCAGATGTCAGTGGCCACTATGAGCCACAACATCTCGTTAAAACTCTGTAATCCTCACAAGGGATTCCAACTCTTCATTTTTGAAGATGTATCCTCTAAATTCCTTCAAAAGCCACTCCAGATTGGAATGCCTCAATGCCTGCTCACCTCCTAATGGTTCAATTTCTTCTCCCAAGACTTGCCTTGTAGTAAAATTATCTTTTTTTAACATAGTGGAAAGTTATGAATGAATGACTTTTTTTTAAGCTTTTGTTACACACCCTATTTTCACTATGGGTCCCATTGGTTCTATACAGTGTGTAATGGGTCAATGGGCATGGAAGTGCCACATCTTGGCATAGAGGGCATCAGGGTCCATGCAGGTGGGTGGAGGGGCATAACTTGGTATAGGGGTATGAGGGGCCACAGGGGGTGTGTAGAGAGGTATGGGGCATAGGGAACACAAAGAGGACCTTTTGAACTTAACTTTCAAAAGTTTCTATCGTGCAGACTATTGTTCCTGTTACCCCTGAGGTGCTGTAAACCACGATTCTTTAAAAAGCTGGTCCAGCTCCATAAAAATTGCAGAGGACTAGGACATGCTTATCTCCATGCTGGGAGGGGAGCTTCAAGGTGGCGATCTGCTGTCCTCGGCAGTCCATGTGCTTGCGCCTCCTTGCTATGGAAGGTTAGACCGCGTGGTGCCTAATGTGATGTAGGCAGCATTTGGCCAAGAGGGTGGCGGGGGGTAACAGGTCTAGCATCTTTGTGCGAGTGTTCGGCAGCAGTGCGGTGAGGAGACACTGGAGCCCTGCAATGTCCCACCCTGTTTGGGGTGGGCCGTCCGTGAAGAGAGCCCAGGTACAATTAGCATTAATCAATGCTCTTCTCTCCTTTTCAGGAGAAGAATGCACATAATGCAGCCGAGCGGGTGAGGACTGGCGGTGGGCCAGTTAGTGATTCTCAGCCGCTTCGAGCAGGCGACCGTAGATTTAGAGAGGCGCCATGCGCCCAGGTCCACCGGTGTCGGTGAGGCTGGGGTGCCACGGGCAGGTATGTTTGCCCAGCAGTGAGTTCACCATTGTTCTCCCAACAGCCATGCAGTGCTGAATGTTCAGTGATTGAAGTTTGCAACATGGCTTGACCATTGCTTATGGAAGGATTAGCGCATAATGATCCAGGGGACAGGGATGCACATTGACTCAGTTGTCCATGTTAACTGATCCAATGTCCTTGTTCTTCCTTTCAGCATCAGCGGAGCAGGGCCCGGAGGAGGAGCAGCAGGGCTCCCCTCTCCCACCTGAGGGCCCTGAAGTCTCACCAGCATCGCACCATCACTGTGAGGCAGGCACCAGCGCAGATACTGATGCCACCACCAAACACATCTTCCCTTCACCCCCCTTGGCGGCATTCCATAGGGATCGTTCCCTCCGTGACACCCTGGTCCACTCCTCCATCACCCCCTACTCCTCAACCCCCACCTACGGCACCTCCCCATGCAAACGCAAAATATGTAACACCTGCCCCTTCACTTCCTCTCTCCTCACCGTCCAAGGGCCCAAACACTCCTTTCAAGTGAAGCAGCATTTCACTTGCATTTCCCCCAATTTAGTCTACTGCATTCGTTGCTCCCAATGCAGTTTCCTCTACATTGGAGAGACCAAATGCAGACTGGGTGACCGCTTTGCAGAACACCTTCGGTCTGTCCGCAAGAATGACCCAGACCTCCCTGTCGCTTACCATTTTAACACTCCACCCTGCTCTCTTGCCCACATATCTGTCCTTGGCTTGCTGCATTGTTCCAGTGAAGCTCAATGCAGACTGGAGGAACAGCACCTCATCTTCCGACTAGGCACTTTACAGCCTTCCGGACTGAATATTGAGTTCAACAACTTTAGATCTTGAACTCCCTCCTCCATCCCCACCCCCTTTCCGTTTCTTCCCCCTCCCTTTTGTTTTTTCCAATAATTTATATAGATTTTTCTTTTCCCACCTATTTCCATTATTTTTAAATGTATTCTACCCATGGTTTATTTCACCCCACCCACTAGAGCTACCTTGCTTGTCCTGCCATCCAATCTTGCTTGTCCTGCCATCCACCCCTCTGCCAGTGACCGTTGCATCAGGTGAGGCTGCAACGACTGGGGAGATGCCATCTGTGGAAGAGGCAGCTCTCTCCCAGGCAGGGCCATCACAGGCTCCATGGGCCAGAGGACGGCCACCAAGGTCAGCAATCCAGCAGGACAGCAGAGTCAGCAGGCTGGCTCAGATGCCACTCCTAGCGAGGGAGCAGCACCAAGACATAGCTCCTGAAAACGTAAACATAAGGCACCTTAGGCACACCACGGATTTATCACTGGTGCTTTTGTGGCCCGCAATGAGGTCTTTATGAGTTGGTGTGATTTTGAACACCTTTGTCATTTTGTTTTATTAAGTTTCTTTGGTTGCAATATTAAACTCAGAGGCCACCATGGCTGAGGGTGCCTCTTTTCTTCTGCAGGTGGATGCTTTCCAATAATGTAATGAGTGTTTTTGGGACATTCAGCTTTATTAACAAGGCCCTTAGTTAATGATCCTATGCAGGCAGATTTTGCACTTAGGTATCGAGTATGGAGCCTGCTGCCCAGGCTTGTCCTGGAGGTCCATATGTGGTGTGCTAACTGAAGGTTTGTTGGGTTAAAGCCTCCCGGGTGTCCCTGCCTCCCTGGAGTATGCCCGGGTCAGCGTCTACCCTCCTCAGCATTTCCCTGTGCATGCTCATCCTCGGACTCACTGCTTGACTCATCGTGTGCAGCTGCAGCCACTGCATCTACATCTTCATCATCCACTGCGTCCCCCCTTTTCCAGCGTAAGATTGTGGAGAGTGCAGAATGCAACCATTATCAGCGACACACGATCTGGGGGGTACTGGACACTCCCTGAGCGGTCCAGGCATTGGAAGCGCATCTTGAGAAGACCAATGGCTCTCTCCACCACAGCCCTTGTGAAGGCATGGCTCCTATTGTAGTGCTGCTCAGCTTCTGTTCTTGGATGATGGAGAGGCGTCATGAGCCACGTTCTGAGGGGATAGCCCTTGTCACCCAGCAGCCATCCATCCAGCCGGGCTGGAGCACTGAAGAGCCCCGGCACCTGGGAGTGTCTGAGGATATAGGCGTCGTGGGAGATGCCTGGGTACCTTGCACAGACTTGTAAAATCAGCATCCTGTGATCACACACTATCTGCACGTTCATGGAGTGGAGGCCCTTCTTGTTGACGAAGGCATTGGGCTTACCTGCTGGCACCTTGTTGGCCACATGTGTGCAGTCTATTGCACCTTGGATGCGGGGGAAGCCTGCAATGGCTGTGAAGCCTCTGGCTCGCTGTGCCTGACTTGCCTGGTCCCAACGGTAGTAGATGAAGGTCAATGCACGCCTGAACAGAGCGTCTGTAACTTGCTTGACACAAGTGTGGACAGCTGATTGGGAGACACCGCTAAGATCACCCACCGAGCCCTGGAAGGAACCAGAAGCATAGAAGTTGAGTGCAGCTGTGACCTTTAGAGCCACTGGCATGGGGTATCCACTCACACAGTTCACGGAGATCTCAGGCCCAATCATCTGACAGATATAGTTGACTATCTCCCTTGAGAAACAGAGCTTCCTTTGGCACTACACCTCAGATATATTGAGGTAGCTGCTTCACCGCCTGTAAACCCTGGCAGCCGGATAGTGGCGTCTTCTGTGGCCCCTTCCGCCTTGGACTACTTCTTGGCCCTGCACCCCTCCTCCCAAAGGTGGCTCCCCTGGAGGCTGAATGTGCACTCCTGGCCTCCTCCCCCTTCTAGCCCTCCCTTCCTCCTCAGAGGAGGTGCCTTCAGTGGAGAGTTCAGCTCCCATTCCCAGGCTAAGGGAAGGCTTCCTGAAACATGCAGGCCCAAAAAAAGATTTCTCACTGCAGAGTGCTGACCTGAAGGTTGTGAGTCCAGACCAAGCAGCTGGTATGCATTTTTAAGTATTGCAGATCACACAGGCAAGAATCAGTAACTTTGAAACATCAATATTTGACAGAGCACACTCGCGACCCCACTGAGCCCTCTTATCCTACCCGTGGATGAGGTTTATACAAATGTGTCCTACCTGCCTGCCCGTTGCGCCGACCCGAAGATTGCACGGGCACCAGAAAACTGTTGTCAATTGGAGCCTCAAGGGCCTTAAGTGGTCCGCTAATTAATGGTGGGTGTGAATTGGAGATCAATGCGCGTCCGCCCACTGAAATATCATGATGGCTCGCGGTGACGTCGGGACACTCGCCCGACATCATCGCGTGTCATTTTATGTGTGTGCGGGGCCCGCCCCCGCATGCCAATGGGAAAATTCTGCCCAAGGTGTCTACTGTCACTGATATTCAGTTCAGTGCTGTCAGCACCTTTCCATTATCATGCACACTTATCATTCTCAAGCGGGAGACGAGACTGTTGAGTGCCAGTAGATTTTAACCATAAAATGCATCATGGCTAAGCTTGATCCCACTCCCATTGAGATTCTCAAAAGAGCACTTTCCAATAGGGACCATTTAATAACTGAAAAAAAATCACCCCTTGTGCAGCTCCTTGTGGAAGAGGTCGCTGTATAAAATCTTAAGAAATTTTTTGCATGTATTGAATTAGCTCTCTCTCTCTCTCTTATGAAGAAAGTTTCCTGGGTTGTCAAACAAAAAACAGCATAGGCATTTTATATTTGCCAAGGACATGTCTCTAGCACAGGGTCTGAAACAAGACAATCCTAAATCTGATAAAGGGTGAATCTCATGACCCATATGCAAACCAACTGCCTGGGCAAAAGTTAACCAGGAGGTCCTCGCAAGTGATAAGCCGCGAGATGACTGCACGGACTTCTGACAGAATATTTGGCCCCTATTAACGGACAATTGAAAAAGTGATTGACATCAGACTGCCAGAAATAAAATATATCAATAGAGAAAAAAACACTTTAGACAGGAAAGAGCTTCCCAAGGCAAACCTTGGTTAGCTCAAGAAGACTTCGGTCAGAGGAGTGCTTTCCAAAATGATCCATGCTGACTTCAGCCAAACACTTTGGCTAGCTCAAAAAGACTGAGAACAGAAGAGACTGCTATCTCCAGCTACAGAGATCAGCTTCATCTGCCTGTTTTCCAAGCTGGGACAAGTAAACCGTTCTGAGGAGATTGACATCACTAGTCACGGAGATCAACATCCCCCTGCTTCCCCCATCCATTCAACCCATCTGGGACTAGTAAACCATTCTCACCTGTTATGGATTGTATATCTTTTCTGCCTATTTAGCTCAGGCATCATATCTAAGCTGATGCTTTTTAATAAATTGCTTTAAAACCATCTATGATTTGGACCCCTTTTTGGGTAACCTGTGATTCCTGTATCAACTATTTACCACCATTGTTTAATAGTGGCTCAACATGTATCCCATTATGGTATTTCTGCTTGTGGCTGTTTATCTACCCTGGCAATCTACATCACAAAGGACATCCTTCCCTTCAGTTATCACTGGATTCGTAATAAATCTGTGTTGTAAACGCATGAAATTAATCTTTGAAAATTACTTCAACCAGCCTACCAGCACTTGCTCATTCTGACTTGGATTCACTCGTATTGGTTTTAAAAAAACCCCACCTATTTTGAAATAGGTTACTCTTAATAAAAAACACAGTTCTATGCATTTAATATGGGTTTAGAATCAATCTAATTTTTTCACCATGTATAAATCTTTTTATAGACATTTACTCAATATTGACATCTAACTTTAAATAATCCTATAAAGTTTGATACAATGTAGGCTGGTTAGTTTGTTGAATAATTATGCCAACTCGAGCCAACAGGGAGTATGTTGCATATTTCTGCCTCTCATTAATTCTTCAAATATACTGCAATGCTTGGTTTCAATTAGTTGGTTAGATGAAAAGGGACTAGCTTGTGTTGTCAAAAAAGAACAGAGTTACCAACAACCGACGATACGACTGACCAAAAAAAAACTGTCAAAGCTATGATCTAGCTAGAGGCAGATTCTAAAAGTACACAAATACAAAAGGCAAAACACTGTGTATTCTGGAAATGTGAAATGAAAACCAGAAAATGCTGGTAAAACTCAGCAGGTTAGGCAGAAAGTGTGGAAAGTGAATCGGAGTTACCATTTCAGGTCAATGGTCTTATGTCAAATGCTGCCTGACCTGCTGAGTATTTCCAGCATTTCCCGTTTATTAATTATGCAAAACTACACTGTTTAGGATTCATTTACTTCTTTGGTTTTGAATCTGAAGAGCAATAGATGGTTTCACTCTGCAGTAATACAGCGACTGCATTATAAAAGATGGATCTTGGTGCAAGGGGGGAATCCAACTTTTGTTTTCATTTTTGCTGCAAAGGCAACATGATGTTATAACTTTGGCAGAGATAGTCTGAAGTGGACGTGGATATTATTTTGTTTCTGAATTCAAACTTGTAAATGAATCTTTTTGATAAAAAAACAAATCACATATATTATGAGGCATTTAAAGAGGCACATACTGTCGTCCAGATTTTTATGGAGTCGGGAAGGCTCTGTGGACCTTCAAAAATGGCAGGCAAAACCTGGATGCGGAGGTCCAACCCCATTTACACCAGATCCATTTTTTTCTGGTAGGGGAAAAGGGCAGGGCGTGACTAACACAGGAGGGAAACCCAAACCCAGCAGGTTCGTTTGAACTCAGTGCTGAGTTCAAACAAGACCACATTTTGGCTGTTGCAAGGGCCTTAACCTGTAGCATAGAGTCATGAATTAATGGAGTTGAAGTAAACACTCTTGAAGGGGTGGTAAGGTATATTTGATTGTCATGATCTGAAGTTATTTAAATCCCCAGCATAAAATAAAAATAAAATAAACAGGCTGCACATGTCAGTGAGAGTTAAAAGAAACTCTGCTGTATTGCTTTCATTCACAGGTCAGGTGGTGCAGCATCTATTCTAGCAATTTCAATAGTCATTTGTTGACATTTGCACCTTGACAGTGGAAATTCGGTCCTATGGCCATGAAATTCTATAGGATTCTCCAAATATTCTGCTGTATCTCTAATAGGAGATCAGTGGAGCTGACAAAAGGACAATGCAAATGATGGGAAATTGGGAAAACTGCCACAGATATCTAGGTCAAGCATTTAGACATTATGATTTGTCTTTAAAGATTAGCAAAATAATCTGTTTTCCATGATTGTTTCGACTGAAAGGTGTTTGAAAGGACATACTATAGTGGAGACTTTGCATTGGTGGGGTTTCCCAACACTAAATAGAAGAAGCTTATATAGAATTAATACAGATCTCACAGAGAGCATGACATCTGATAGATGGAAACAGAAATCTGACAAATAGCAACCCCACATCTTTTCCAATAACAACATATTGTGAGCAGCACAGATCAATGTCAGAAAAGGTCTTAAAGTACTAGCCTCAAGGCTATTATTAAAAAATTGCTGGCAGTACTACACTAGATTCTTGCCAAATCCAACTGGAGCCCCCAACTGCTGCCCCAGTGGAAATCAACTCAGTCAGTGCATTCTGGAAATTAAGGTTTGGATTTTCTGGTCTGTGTGGATTAGTGTTCTATTTCGTTGGTAATGCTATAAGTAGAACCATAGCTCTCACAATCCAATATCTTAAGCATGGAGTGAATAGGATAATCCGCTTTTGGATTAAAAATTACCTCCTTTATTGAGTTATTTTGCATTAAAGTTCACAAGGGTTCACCACATATCTTCCTGCCCTCTCGATGGGTGGGGAAATTCTATGCTGTCAGGCTTTTGAAAGATTATGAACTTTTTAATACCAGTTTTAAGGAAAGTAAAAATGAACTCTGGCGTGCTCTAAAAGCGAAACTTGGTTAGAATTATTAACAACAGAGAACATAACACAGAATTCAGAACCTAACTGAATATTGAGGCTAAATGAGATGGATGTTGAATCAGTGACAAAGTGATGGTCCTTGCTGCTGAGCTTGAATTATATAATCTCTATGGCATGAATTTCCCCTTTATAACATTAGTTTGAACCTGAAGCCAAGTCAAGGCAACTCCAGAGGCCTGATTTTTGCAGTGGAGGCAGGAATTGGGAGGTAGGGTGGTTTCCAGGTTGGGAACCCGCCCCTAATAGGAAGCAAATTTTTTCCTGTTTTTAAGTGAAGATTAGTTGTCAATTAGGTTGGGGATGAATCTTCTGGCCAATTAGTGGTCAGTGGGGTGGAAAGGGAGGCAGGTTAGGGAAATGCAGGCCATGTTCTGACTCACATCAACAGCCATTGTTGTGGCTGCAGTTTGGCAGTAACTTTTAAAATAGGAAAAATGGAACATGCAGACTTTCCACATTTCATAGGGCAGATGGAGACATAATACTTGGAATAGAGTAGCACTGTCAAAATTTGTAAAACATAATTAAACTTATCCTGTCATGGGTACAGGCCCCCTCTGCTCCACTCAGCCTCTTCAGTGCAACTTATAAGTTGATCTCCTTTCAAAATGCAGATGACTCTGTTCTCACCACTTTTGACCTGGTCTACATTAGACTGCTCCCAAAGGTCAACCCCCCCCCCCCCCCACCCCGCCCCCATGAGAATTTGTAAAGAATCAAAGGCAAACTCCTAGTCAGCTTCTTAGGTGTCTTAATTGGCCTAATCAGTGACGTTCAAGAAATATCTTTGGTTAAAAAAAAAATGTCTTTTAGGACCATGCCATTAAAGCCAAGTTGTATCTCATTCAGCAAAGTGTGACTTTTTGAAGGGTTTGTACAGTAAGACCAATAATATAAAAAGGCAAGTTATCATCAGTTCAGCAATTTTTACTTGATTGCAGTCAGGAGGCCTTCAACAGTGCACCTGATGGTGAAGCATAGGATCCATGACAGGAACTTCTGGAGTTCTGTATTTAGTTACCTATGTGCATACCCCAGAAGTTGCTGCCAGTTTCAGAGGAGTAATTATTGGTAATGCTGATTATTTTACTGTCAAGGTTTTGTTATGGTATAGCAGGTGGTAATTAACGGGCTGACCAAATCCCAAAGGGAAACTTGGCCAAGCCATCACAACAATTTGCAATTTGTATTTTTATTATGAGAACGTATGAGTACTGAGGTCAGAAGTAAAGATTCCACTACCACCTTTGATGATTTTAAAGATTAAATTAAAGCATTTATTAACAAAAGAAAAGAAAACTTAAACACACAAGATTACAGTTATACAGTTAAATTTAGTCTTATAACATTTCCTAAAAGATTTCTACCTAGCTAGACTCTCAAATAAACACCCTTTTCTAGGCAACAGTCCAAATAGATTCTTAATCTATAAAACATCCAGTAATATTACACAAGGTACCCACTGTTGCTATTAGGGATGTATTTCTCAGCTTCTCTCTCCCTCTCACTCATCAATGGAATTCCAAGGCTTTTGATAAAACCTTGCTTTCTGCAACGAACAAGAACTTGTCTGGGGGTAGCTAGAGATAGTTTTTTCACAAGTCTGTCTTCACATAACCCACCTTTCAAGATCTCACATGACCATTCACCATACAGCTTTCAATCTTTCCTTAAAAATATTTTTCTTTTTTCTTCTTTCATCTTTGAATCCATCGTTTTAAACTTTCTTTGGAAGTTACCTTTTCCAGAATATAAACATCTTTTGTGTTGTCATTATGGCCAACACTTTCAGGAAAAATAATAATAATTTTGCCTTATTTGTTTATGATTTTGCCGGTTGTAAAACTTCCGGTCATGCCTCTTTGAAGTTCAAACTTCTCAACTTATCTGCAAATGCAAATGTTAGCTTGCCCATTTCCATTTAAAAATGCATGCTTTTACACCCATTCCCTTTGATAATGCAAACCTTGCAGTCTGACTGTCTTCAGTTTAATTGAAGTAGTCACACACACATAACACGCCACCACAAGCCTGTTTCAGTATCCCACAGTAATATTATGGAAAGAATTACATTTCCTTTACAGTTTTCTCAAAATCTTGGCCAATGTACTTTCGCAAGATAATGACAATATCGAGGAAGCAAACTGATTGGGAATTTCAGAAAACAGAGAGAGAGAGAGAGAGAGGGGGGAAGGGTGGAATTTACTGAGATGTTTTGTCTGCAAACAACCAGGATCTACAAAAGAAAGAGAAAGGGCTGCAGTCAGCATGAAAGGATTGCGCTGTCCATGAGGAAAGAAGATGCCAACAGTGTACCCTCAGACAAGGATGTGATAAAACTGTGGGCATTATACAGGCTCTCCTTTAGTGTTGTATTATTGTTAACTATTTATTGAATAATTGGTAGAAGTGATAAAGCATTTTCATTTTACCAGTATGTTGACTTATCCAGTGACTGATCTTCTCTCTCAGTTTAAATCTAGATGCTATAGAGTGAAATTCTACAAAATGGGTAAAACCTATGTATACAGTTCAGGCTAAACAGCAAAATTTAATTATAGAAATAAGTTTGCACAAAAACAAAAATAAATTAGGGCCAGAAACTTACCTATGTCAGGCCGGCTGGTTGGGAGCGGGTGGGGGTGGGTGCGGAGCCAATTGCCGCCCACGATCGGTTGTGCGCCGCCATTTTACCCCAATTAAGGCCTGACCAACATGACACAAGGCTGGTAGCGCTTACCTGTGCGGGCGGGGGGAGGAGGGAGAGCCGGGGCCTGTGCTCTTTCACGCATGTACACGAAAGAGCGCAGCAAACTCCCTGAGGCACAGAGCGGCCTCAGGGAGATTAAATTGATAAGGATATTTTGTTATAAGTAAAGTACAAAATATTTAAACTTGTCCCCTCATGTGACAGTATCACATCAGCTGGGACATGTTTTTATATTTAGGAAAATGTTTTCATTTAATTAATGAAAGATTTAGAAAACCTCAGCCCGCTTGTGGATGAGGCTTCCTAAAAAAAGCGAAGGCCACTTGGGCTCTTCACCTCCCCGCCAAACTTAAGGTTGGAAGGACAGAGTTGCAAACAACTTTAATTGGTTTTTTAACGGCCTGAATAGGCCATTGATAGTTCGGCGGGCACGCAGCCGCCTCCGGCGCACGCCCGCCGAATGAAATATCTAAATGATGCGCGATGATGTCGGGATGCACGTCCGACGTCTTCGTGTGTCATTTTGCAAGTCAGTGTTCTGGTCTAGGAGTTTAATAGCAAAACCATGCTTAGTATACACCAACTCTTTCAATTTGTTTACTATAGCTAATGTTTTTGTTTTATTTAGGCATTTAAAAATTCTTATGTGGGGTATATCTCAGTGTCTATAGAGGCTGGTCTCATAATATTGACATGGAAATTTGGCTGAAATAAGTGAATCAACAATATGACAAAAGGCTACACGGATAGACTGGGCAATGTGGTTTCTAATACACCTCAGAACGAAACAGGTAAGTGTCTTAAAGTTATTCCAAATTGGTTTTTAATAGCCAAATAATATTAATTATGTAACTTGGGTAGGTGGAAAGTACAATCAGTCTGAGTTACAATCCAGACTTAGAATAAAACCATTTGGAATACTTCTTGAGCCTGATGCTCCCTTTTATGTCTATAGCAACCACAAACAGCTAATTCACATCTGCCCTTATCTATTATTGTATGCTACAGACATGAGGGTGAGGTGAAGTGAATTATTATTATTGTTCCCTTCTTCTGCCCGTGACAGTGGTGGTTTTAATTTCTAATTTAATTTATTTCCCTTAGTATTCTTTACCTTGTTGAAATGGGCGCTGGTGTGTTTTCCAAACCCCCAGTTTATGAGGTCCAATGCTAAAAATAACCCCACAGCAAATTCTTTAAGGTGAAAACAAAATCAGGACTAATTAACACATTCAAAACCCGAAGAATGGATCGTGACACACATTCACACTCACGAGCATACAAGATAGAAAGGCAGGGAAAGAAATGTAAAGAAATTACAAATTGCTAAAAACAAAAATCAAAAGGTATTGGCATTATTTAACTTGAGTAGAGCCCAGTAAGTCAATGTCCAATGAAAATTGTTCCAGGTGGCTTTGTCTGGCAGAATTTCTTGCCTTTGCCCTAGGAGCTCCGTTGCAGGTTGAGGCAATTGAAAATGCAACAAACTATTCTTGTATTCTGGGAATTAGCCCACTTTGTAGGCCAAATATAGTGCTGCTGCTGGAGATCAGCTTTGAGAGGGATGGAAGGCAGAGGCAGGCTGCTAGCCTGCAGTCCTGTTTTTCTTTTCTGAAGTTGAACAGCAACTGAAGACAGAATCCAAAAGCTGTATAATTAAAGCAATTCAAACAGCTCAAGTCTCAGTCATACGACAGGGTAGTTTCAGGTTGAGCCATTCAGCTAACCCTCATTAAAACCCAATATATTTTGCAAATAACTGTGGAACTATTAGCACAATGTTGGAGATGAGGAGTCACAATAGCTCTGCCTTTGTCCGGAGCTGCCTGGTGCAGACATTTCGTCCACTAGTCCTTTGTGTTGGCTTGGCTAGAATGTTCATACAATGTAAGGAGTGTTACATTCCAGGAGGCTGATGATATCCATTTTTTTAAAAACAGAATTTAAACAAGAGAATATGGAAGAGAAACAATTTTTTAACGATTTTTTTTTTCTTCATGCCTTCTCGGCATGGTATATATGTTTGCTCTACCCACATGCTGTCAAATAAACAAAGGAAACACCCACAGCCCTGGATCTAAATTATAATACCAGAGCAATGCCCTGGCTAGAATTGATAAGAGATGTAAAATAGAAATATTTCACAATATGATGTAGAACAGGGCCCACATATATCATTGGCTCCTTCAGCTGTCATCCTCAATTTAGGGGAAATCAAGAGAAAGGTGAAGACTTTCTTTGTCTCCATGGAGATATGTAAATAATATGAGATCTGATCAATGACAATAAAGAACTAAAGATATCATAGACTGTTTCTGATGGTTAACAATTTCTCAGCTCAGATTGTCTACCATTGTATCCTTAAAGAAAGATAAAATACATTCTGTGGCTGAGGGATCCTGAGCAAATATCCCACCTTAATTAACTAAGGGAATTCATGTCCCTTTCGTACTTCTATATTAAAATGCCATCATTTGTTGCGAGGACAAATTGAACTGAACCAAGTTTGTGGAAGCAAAATTATTAAATAAAACTGTTAAATTATTTGGTATAGATGCTATTATCTAGGATAATTAAATATGAAAAGGGATGTCAACTGGATGGATGTTTTGTTCACAAATAGCAATGGAGATGACTAACTAGGTTTACTTATCAATTAATCATTATTCTCTGTGTGATGATCTACATTTTTATTATTAAGTTCTTTATGCTACCTAATAGCAAAGCTGCTGTGCATCATATAATGCTTTGCACTTGATAATTGAGAGCCTGATACTGCTTTTAACCAAGGCCGTGTAAGATGTGAGTGATTCGAGGTACATAAATCTGAGTTCATGATCAGAGTTGAAAATCCTCTGCGGTATTACTGGAGTGCTTCATTGCTGGAGCTCCAACAGTGACATCAAAAGTCAAGAGGCACAACTCAAAAAAGTGGACAGAATTCTTCTAGGTACTAACCAACATCTCTTTATAATCAATATTACCAGAAAGAATTACCTGGTCAGTCATCTAATCACTGCTCATGGAATCTTGTTGCGTACAATACAGTTGACACATTCGCCGACATAAAATCACTTCCTTTCAAAATAATCACTGAAAATGAGTGTTTTAAAACTTTCAAAAGGAGGTACTAAGAAGCTGCATAAATACAACAATATGAAATTTTTTTTTTTTTTACTCACTCACAGGATGTGGGCATCACTGGCAAGGCCAGCATTTATTGCTCATCCCTAATTGCCTTTTAGGAGGTTGATGGGGAACCATCTGCTTAAACCACTGCAGTCAATTAAGTGAAGATATTGTAATGGTGCTGTTAGGTCGTGAGTTTCAGGAATTTCACCCAGCAATATTTCTGAGCCAGGATGGTGTGTAATATGGAAGGACCTTTGAAGTGGTGGTGTTCCCAGGAGCCTATGCTCTTGTTCTTTTAGTATGGTAGAGGTCACAGGTTTGGAAGATACTGCTGAAGAGGCCTTAACAAGTTGCGCAGTGCCTCTTGTAAGTGTTATACAGTGCAGCCATGTACATCAATGATGGAAGGAATAAATGTTTAAGAGGGGAAAATGGGCTAGAAATCAAGTGAGTTAATTTGTCCTGGATGGTGTTGAGCCTCTTAAGTGCTGTTGAAGCTGCAATCATCCAGGCAAGTGGAAAGTTTTCCGGTACATGGCTGGCTTTCAGATGGTAGAAAAACATTGGTGTGCAGGATGTGAGTTGCTCACTACAGAATTCTCAGCCTCTGACCTGCTCTTGTAGCTACAGTATTTATGTGGATGGTCCAATTAAATTTCCGATCAATGATGGACCCTTGGTCGGTGATTCAGCACTAATGTTGCCATTGACTGTTGAGAGGAGATGGTTGGGCTTTCTCTTGTTGGAGATGGTCATTTCCAATTTGCATGGTGCAATTGTTGCTTGTTGCTTATCATATTGCATACAGGAGCAGACTGTTTTCATTATATGACAAATTGCAATGGAACTGAACACCATGCAATCATCAAAAAACATCCCACTTCTGATCATATAATGGAGGGGGGATCACAAATGAAGCAGCTGCAGATGGTTGAACCTAAGACATTCTCCTGAGGAACTCCTGCAACAATGTCCTGGGGCTGAGATGATTGGACTTTAACAAACCGCAACCATCTTCCTTAGTGCTAGGTATGGCTCCAGCCTGTAGAGATGTTCCCCAGTACCCATTGACTTCAATTTTACTAGGGCTCCTTGATGCCACATGGTAAAATACTATTTTGATGTTAAGGATAGTCACTCTAACTTCACCCCTGGAATTCAGTTCTTGTATCCATGTTTGGGCCAAAGTTATAATGAGGTCTGGAGCCAAGTGGTCCTGAAAGAACCCAGACTGAGCATTGGTGAGTAGGTTATTGATGAGCTTGATAGCATTGTCAATGGCACCTTCCATTACTTTGCTGACAATTGAAAGTAGACTGATGGAGTGGCAACTGGCTGGATTGGATTTTCGCTGTTTTTTGTGGACAAGGCAATTTTTCACTTTGGATAGATGCCAGATGCCAAACTGGAACAGCTTGGCTAGAGGAGCAGCTTGTTCTGGAGCACAAGTTTTCAGTAATACAGTTGGGATTTTGTTGGGGCCCATAGCCTTTGCTGTGTTCAATGTCTTCAGCTGTTTCTTGATATCTCAAAGTGAAATGAATTGGCTAAAGCCTAATTTCTGTGATGGTTGGTATAAAGGAAGAGGCTAAGATGTATCATCCACTCTGCACATCTGGCTGAAGAAGGCTGAAAATGCTTCAGCTTTTTCTTTTCCAGTTATTAAGCTAAAGTTGAATTTTACTAGAGTAGTATATAAACAATATTACACCAGCATCCAACGTGTTCTCTCTATTTCTAAATGGTAAAATCTATTTTCCCCATTTTAACCTATTTCTCAGTAAAATTTAGAATACTATCACTCAATAAACCTGGTAAAGTGAAGGGCATGTGGGTTGGTCCATTGGGTTAAGCAATGGAATTGCATTGAGAACTGCAATCAAATGTAACCCAGAACAACTCAGAAAAATACATAAAGAAACAATACAGAAACAAACTATTCAAACAGCCTATGTTGCCATTTATCCAATGTGAGCAGGTAGTCTTGCTTTATGGGTCTCATGGGAAAATAATCTGGGCATTCTCACTCCGGGTTGCAATAAGCAAGGTCCCACAAAACTGCCTCTCAACCACTCAAAGGCACACAAAATTTAAAACTGTTCTTCTATCAAAATTGACACACAAATCTGAAAGGCTTTTTGAATGTTGAAGCATTGGATATTTTTCTGTACAGCTGGTGTAATAGTTTTGTTCAATAAACTGTAGTTTCTAGGTTATTGGCAAGACCTTTGACTGACGTAACCCTATTTAGATGCACCTCCTTGGTTGAATGGTAATAATATTGATGCCGTCATGTCCAACTAGAATATTCTTCATTCACCAATTCAAATAGCCATGGACAGTTTGTCCCAGCAATCTTGCAATTTATCCACCTTCAAACCTGCAAATGTTCTGAAATTGAAACTGGGGCACATTGTTGCAGCAGAGATAAGGGAGCTTAACTCTGCATCTAAGTGCTGTACCTGGTCCAAGAGTGCTTGATGATAAATTGGCTGCTGATTCTCCATCATTAGCATTTCTTTGCCTCGGTAATTAATTGGACAAAATTAGTAATGCTTTAATGAGAATGATGTCATAAATTGCTAAAATGGAGAATCATCCTCTTTAGCATCCATCCATATAACCTAAACCAATTAATAATAAGACACAAATAAACTTGCTGGAATAAAATTGCTCTACCAACTCAACAGGATAAATGATAAAAAATATACATAGGAAAGGAATCATTTCTCAGCAGAAATCTCATCAAAAGATTCACATAATAATAGTAGCTTGCATATTGTTTTCATGATTTATGATTCCATATGAACTGTTCAATGGGATTAATGCCTGGAAATCCATCAGATATCTATTATTCTGAATTTATTTTTGGCTTAACTATTTTTATCTCAAAAAGTATGAACAGCAGTGTCTAGCATTAATACTTGCAATTATATTGCATGTCAAAATGCCTCAAAATGTGCCACACTATTGATTGCATTGACTGTCATTATGTAAGCAGGGTCCCACAGAGTTGCCTGTAAATTGGCAAATGACCATCCTGTTCTACTATCGCTTTATCCCCTTTTCCTTTGTTCATCTATTCAGCCTAATAGATATTTTTTTCACAAATAGTCATGAAGTAACGAACCCCCAGTTAACCTTTTTTTAAAAGTATCAGTTTCAGAAAGAATGTTGGGCAAAAGATCAGATTAGAATTTTATGGTCTCCCACTGGCGAGATTGCAGATGGGGGGTCCCTAAAATTCCTCGAGTGGCTTTCTTGACACCTTTCTGCCCATCCCTGACCTGTCCACAATTTTACTTGGGGCGGGCGAGGCCCAGAGCAGCCCACCCATCCTTGCCCCCCTTTAAGCCCGTACATAACCAATTATTGGCCACTTAAGGGCTGCTTCCCACCAGGGGGAAGCCTGACAGGTCACTTTGCTGGAGCCTCAGGTGGGAAGGGGTGGGGCATCTCTCTCGAGGGCCCCCTTTTCACATCAGGCCCAATGATTGCCACCCACCCCCCACCATGGGTGCTTTCTTCCCCCTGGCCTTTCCATCAAGACCCAAACCCCAAACTTCCCACCTCCCCAGGCCTCACCTCCCCTCCCTGCCATGAGACCCCTAGCAATTACCCAGTTCCAGGCCCACGGGCTGTGAATCTGGGCCTACTTGTAGTCCTAGTCCTAGCCACTGCTGCCGCTGGCGCTGCTGGGACTACAGAGCTGCTGGCCAATCATATTGGCTGGCAGTTTTCTGAGGCAGAACTTCCATTGAAGTGAGGGGCGGAAATCCCTTCTCCAGCCAATTAATGTTCTCAGTGTGTCAAATGGCTACAGGGCTGCTGCGATCAGCGGGGGTGCGTTCCCTGCCGACTCTTCAGGTGGCGGGGCAGGAAACTCTGCCGTCTGAAAAATCCTGCCTTGGCAGGTGATCAAAACCATGGAATTTTAACTTTGAATAGTGCTACCCAAAACACTGGATGAGCAAATGGGGAGTGAACTTAAAATTTCATTTCAATAACAGAAATTCCACAATGCAATACTGCCTGAGCAGTGCGATGGAGTGTCGCCCTAAATTATGACCTGATGCCGGAGGTGGGACGGCAAACAAAATGGCCTCGGAGAGGCATAGCCAGATATCCTGCCTCCATTATTTTTCTGAGGATGGGAGAAGGAGTGGGTTCTGAACATTCCCGCTCCTATTAACAAGTTAATTTACATTGTGCTTGGGATGGGTGGAGGATTGGGTGTGTGTGGGGGGGGGGGGAGGGGAGGGAATGGGTCAGGGAGGAGGATGGGTGTAAGAGAAAAACATTTAAATAATAACATATTTTTTAAATACCTCTGAAATTATTTTAAATTCACTTAAATACATTTTGAAGACTTCCCGATACAGCTCAACATTCGCCGCACATCAATCCAAATTTCCAGGTGAATGGAGACAGGCCTTTAAACCTGCCTATTTTGGTGTCGGCCCACCTCTGCTCCCTCCTCAGCTCTGTTAATGCCCATCTCTAGACCGATTAATGCCCTGGAGACCACAAAATCGTGCTCCCAGGCAGCCTGGGAATGGAGGTGGTGACATGGCTCAGGTTCAGTCTTGAATCCTGATTCCTGCCTCCCATGTGATAATTGCGTCCCTAGTGTGGAATTCAAACCCACAACCTTTTAACACAGAGGCATGGGCTTTGTCAACTCATGAAAGTTGATACAGAAGCCTATCCCTCTGAAAGATTTTTTGAATGTTGAAACATTAGATATTTTTCTGCATAGCTGGTGTAACATTTGTTATTCAATAATAGTTTCTGGGTGAGTGACAAGACTTATTTAACACTAATTAGCAGCGAGTTATAGCTTCCTCCCTGGTTGAATGGTAATCATATCAATGTCACCATGCCCAACTAGAATATCCCTCATTCACCAATTCAAATAACTATGGACAGTTTGTCCAGCAATATTGCAAGTCATCTATCATTAAAATCTGCAAAGAGTTATCTCAATTAAACAATTATAATTGGTAATTAGAATTAGCTAATTGAAGTTGAAACCAAAAGGTAAATCATTGATGCCAAGCTGAGCATGGATATAGAGCTTAATACATAATATACAAATATTTAGATCTTATTCCACAAATTAATCATATATATCTTAAAAAGTCACTAAAATGTGTTTTTAGTCTGTGAAATTTCAAAAACTGTTAAGTTATTTGGCTGCATGAGTAGGATTACTTTGCAACTTGTTAAACAACAAATAGATCAGCCTCTTCGACAACTTGCAGTTCATTTTCCTTGCTTGCAAGGTATATTTTTTTTTAATTCTGAAAATTTCTGTGAGAAAGGAAGCCATGATGGCAATTGGCAGTTCAGTTTTAATTATGCAGTAAAGTCTTACCTTTAAAGTAGTCTTATGGGCTGAGTTTGTTCATGTTTTACAAATATATGAGGGTAAATTCAGCAATCCCTTAAACCTAGCAGGGAGTCTAGTTCATGGTAGCAGTGAAACACAGCCTATTCAGCACAGACACAATGGGTTGTATGATTCTATTCTCACTCTCACTCCCTTCAAGCACATAAGCAATGAATTTATCTTATGATTTCCTAATAAAGGTTGACATCTGAATCATTAGTTTGTTAGCATTAATATTACATGCCACCTTATATATCCTCCAGAATACTCGCTCTGCTCAACAGTGTGCTTCTGACATCAATTGGAGAGCCTCACAGCCCAACTCTGGAATTCACTTTCTAAACCCACCCATCTTCCACCTTTCCCCAACCTCAAAACTTGCTTATTGACACTTTCACTTCACTCTTTCCTCCAGTTGCTGGGAACCAACATTCTCCTGCCTACCTCCCCCATATCACTTTACTGAAGACATTTGTCATGTTGGAGTCACTGTTTAAGTTTTTTACATAATCACAATGAATGAGTTAGTCTTGAAGTCAGGGGATATTTAACATTGTAAAGTGCCTGACTGAGGTGATGGGGTGATAGTGCTGGTGCAAAACTCTGTGTTGCTGGTGCAAAACTCAATGAGTTCTCTATTCAAATATGCAATCAATCAGTTAATTAATTGACAACATGATCCAAATTCAAATAATCTACTAGCGCACTGAGCTGGAAATCCTGAAGAATTCTCTCCCAGAGTAGCAAAATACCCCTCAAAGAAGCCTGTTGACTTCATTAGGTGATGTAGGAATATTTTAGATCCACAAAACGTGTTGTAGGAATTCCTCTATAATATTTTTATTCATCATTCGTATGCTCCCTGATCTGGAGATCAGGTTTCCAATGTCATTGCATACTGGATTTCTTTCATTTTATTTCTGAGATACCTCGTTATTTGATTGCCTTGTGCACAAAATCTAGTCCCTGTGAGAATTGAATCCTGAATGGGGGTTAAGCTGGATTTAGAATGATTGACTCTCTACCTCTAGGCTTCAGTACAGCAATATAGTGATTTTTTTCACTGCGACTAATTGAGCCTATTTCTCAGGTACTGATGGCCAGTAACTGATCAGGCCAGGGTATGTGTATGAAAGCAATTTGCCACTTCATCCATATTTGACAATCGTTCCATTTTAATATAGAATGTGCCAAAAAGAACCTTAAATTTTGAAAAATTGAGGGATCAGTTAGAAATCAGCAAATCAGCTTGACTTTGCTTTTTTCATTCAATCACATGAGCTTGAAATTGAACTCAACTAAACCAAAGCAGCTGAGTTGGTTCAGACAGTAAAAGGAGGCCAGAATTTGTAGCACTAATACCAGGTTATGCTGAAAGTGTTTGCTGCCTGAGTATTGGCCATGGCTCAGTTAATATCTCGCCTTTGAGTCAGAAGGTTTTGGATTCCAGTTCCATGCCAGTGCTTGAGTGCAAAATATCTAGACTGGTAGTCCAATTCAGTACTGAGGGAATGCTGCACTGTTGGAGGTGCCATCTTTTGATGAGATGTTACTTTCTAGATAGACTGAAAAGATCCTAAGGTACTATTTCAAAGAAGAGGAAGGAGCTATCCCCGGTCCCCTGGCCGATATTATCCCTCAATCAGTGTCGCAAAATAAGTTTATTTGGGACAGAATTTTTCTCATTGGGCAGGCATGCACCCGACCCAAACAGAGAAAAATAGCACGTGATGATGTCGGGCAAGCTCCGACATCATCGCGCCCTCGCGATATTTCGGTCAGCGGGCGCGCGCAGGAGTCAGCAGTGTGCTTGCCAACAATTAAGAGGGCTGTTAAGCCCATTAATTAATGAATTAAATGAAATTTAATTAAATCCAAAGTGGCCTTTGGATTTTTGAGGAAACCTCATGGGCGGGATGACGTTTCCGATGTTAATTAAAAATAAAATAAAAATGTTTAAATCTCATTTCTAGCATGTCCCTGCTCATGTGACAGAGTCACATGAGGGGACATGTTTACCTTAATAATTAAATCTTTATTTTTAATGTTATAAATCTTCAACTCCCTGAGGCAGCTCTGTGCCTTCAGGGGGCTTTCTGTGAGTGCACCTGTGCGCATGTGCTGACTTCCATGCTCACCCTCCTCCCCCCTCCCCCCACCTCCCTCTCTCACCACCCCACCCCAACTCAGGCAACGCTGAGCATTTCAGTACGCGATTCACACTGGCTGGCCGTTAATTGGCCAGCCAGCATGAAATCACGGTCAGGGCCCAATCGCGGGTGGCGGACCATCGCCCAGCCACTCCCAGGCCCGCCCGACAAGGGGAAAATCCTCCCCCTCATCATTATCATTGTGGGAGTTTGCTGTGTGCAAATTGGCTGCTGCATTTCCTACATTACAACAGTGACTACATTTCTAAAGTGCTTCACTGGCTATAAACACTTTGGGACGTCCTATGGTCAAGAAGGCACAAGGTAAACGCAAGTCTTTCAGTTCTTTTTCAGAAACATTGCAAATAAGTTAGCCCCAATTCCCATTGTTTGCAGCAGAGTCTACTATCAGATACTCCAGATACATGTTTATCCAGGGTACTTGGCAATCACAACAAATAATTTTGTTTGGTATCAGAACAAGAACATGAAGTGTCCAAGAACAAGAAGTGTCCAAGAACAACAAGCTGCAGTTATATTACACCTTTAACATAGTAGGTGTCCCAAGGCATTTCGCAGATGGATTACCAACCATAATTTGACACTGAGCAATGTAAGAGTTTATTAGGGAAGACAAACAAAAACTTAGCCAAAGAGGTAGGCTTTATGGAGTGTCTTAAAGAGAGGTAGAAAGAGAGGTAAAGAGAGGGAAAGGAGTTAAGGGAGAAAATTTCAGAGCTAAGGGCCTCAGCAGCTGAATGGTGGAATGAAAACAAAAACAAAAAATGCTGGAAAAACTCAGCAGGTCTGACAGCATCTGTGGAGAGAAAGACAGAGTTAACGTTTCGAGCCCGTATGACTCTTCTTCAGATCTTATGGTGGAATGATTTAACGTGGGAATATCAATGGTCAAGCCACTGATGCCCGCATCCCATGAACACTAAATACATATTTTATTAAATTTTCAACTTTCTACATGGGCATAATCCTGGCATTTCAGGTCAGCCAGAACAATTGACATCAGCGGAAATGATAATCAGGCAATTGTCATCATGAGCAAGCGACCCACAACACCAGGGTTATGCCTGGGCAGCAAGCTGGAAATTTACCCCCCGATAAGTTGCTGAATGCTACTCAATAAAATAATTCTCAATCTTATTTTTTTTTTATTATTGAATCTTGGAACCTTATTACCTACACATCAAGTACAACATAGGATAATATAGACTTTGAAAGGTTTACATAATTAAACTTGGGCTGACCCATGGTAAATCTAATCTGTTTTATTGTTTTACCTGGAGCTAATGGCTAGTGGGTGGTATGGGAGAGGGTGCTTCTTACATTACTTTTGTTGGCTTTTAAACAGTAAACGGAACTGACAGTATACACATAAAAGCTGATAATTCACATCTGGGACTGTATCTACCATGCAGAACTCCAGTACATGCATGCTGTAAAACAGGCACCTTTGATGTTGATGAAAGTAGAGCAACTGATCTGTGAAAAGTGAAGGAAAAGTCAATATTGTTTCAGAAAGCGCAGCAATCCACAGCTATTGTACAGAATTTCTGTGGACCCCATATGTGTAATAGTGTCATCTGCTGCTAGCCTGTAGGTATCAATGAATTGATATTCAGAGATACCAATCAGGTCTTCTCAACCTCGCCTCTCACCTGAGGTGTGATGACCCTCAAGTTAAACTCACCACCAGTCATTTCTGTCTAATGAGAGAGCAGCCTATGGTCCTCCGGGACTACGGCAACTTTAAAAATTTCTTTCACCAATCACTAGAGGCGTTCAAGAGGACATTCGATTAAATAGAAACAAAGTGCAGGGTTACGGGGAAAAGGCAGGAGATTGGCACTAAGTTAAAATGCTCAGAGAGCCAGTGCAGACACAATGGGCTGAATGGCCTTCTTCTACACCGTAACAATTCTGTGATTCTGTAACTTCAAATTTCTGTACTCACCCCTTTGACCAAACCAATCAGACAGTTAGTATATTAATGCAATTGCATACTTTAAAAATTATTTCCCAAAGATGCATTGTCATTATTTTGTGTTTTCTTTTGATATGTTATGCTATCTGCTGTATTGTTTTGCCGTTTTCCTAAATGGCTTTGGAACATTTCATATATGTGCTGTAAAAATGTAACTTGTATTTCTGTAGGGAGGGACAAATTATTGCCTAACCATTTTATCCTGAGTTTTGCAAGGTAAAATTTGTTTGCTTCCCAAGGAACATTACTAGAGTAGTTCTTGAGGGGGTAGGATGGAAGAGCCTGATCATTTTTCCTCATTCTTCCTTTTGCATGTTTTTAAGGATAAGGCTAAGGGATGGGAGAATGAAACATTTTACCATTTCCAATCAACATCACTGCAGTTAGTGTAAAGTAAAGCTCCTCCTTAGTCTGCCTCAAAAATGTACCATGGCCCCAACCTCAAGGTTCATTGCTATTTATTCATACATGACACCAGGAATACTCTGGCTTCTCTGATTGAAACTGCAAATTGTGAAGTTCATTGAGCTTTACCCTCCGTCTATAGCTCTACTTGATTATTACTTTCCCTGCTTTTAAAAGTTTCCTTAAAAATGTATCTTCCTGGCCATGTCTTCTTATACCTTTCTCAACTCTTTTACCACTGCATTGTATGTGAAAAAACTTGAAATGTTTTATTCCATTAGACGCACTATAAGAATACAAATTGCTGTTTGGGTAGGGCCAATTCTGTGTTGTTACACAATTATTACACAATGGGACCTGGTCTGACTTTGAACCAACACCACCGGATGTGGGAGCTTTACAGCTGTCAGTTGAGCTTTCCTTCCTTCAGCCCAGGTAGGTTTGTTGCCCTATTTTTTTTTTACTTGCCATTTTTAATCATAACTTCTTTAAACTCCCTTAAAGAGACAATGAATTGATTAAAACAATCTAAGACAACTTTTTTCTGGGGTTTATGAAGTAAGAGATATCATGAGAATCAGTTGCCACTGTTGTTACTGTGGTCAGCATTTCCACAAAATCAATTAGTTGACCAGTGTGTTGAAGGACTTATACCCCTGGTTTAGAAAGAAAAAGATATCCAAAAGAGAATTTGCATGCACAGGAGCCTCAAAAACCATCAGCAACTCCACAGATGTTTCATTCTTTATATTCAAAAGGAAAATGGTTTCCCTTCAATTTTCTCTGTGTACAAGGAAGGCACTGATTTGTGCTGAGGTATGGTTCTTAAGGTCATGATCACCTGCAATTCTTCTTTCTTCAGAACATTCCTTATATGTTAGTCTAGACAGTGAGTATTGAGAGGTTGTTTAATCGTGGAGAACCAACGACCAACCTGCCCCGCAACCCTCCCGTCCCCCAACATCTGTGTATATTTACTTTCTGACATTGTTACTGGATAGTGATCAAGAATGGGAAAATGGTGTGATTTCCTCTCCCACCCACAGCACAGGGGGCTCACTGTTGCTCCCATTAACATCAGCTAGCCAAACACAAATCAATTATAAAATCTTCACGGGTGTTCAGCTTTGTTCTGCGATTTCAGGGATAAGTTGCACTGAGTAAGTGATAGAGATGAAGCAGCCTTTGGCAATGCAGTAGAATCAGGGTTAAAGATCTAGGTATGAGGAACTCCTTTGGAATATACTATCACCTTGTTGAATTAGGATTTGTTCTGTGCTTTAAAATAAACATGTAATTTCCACTGCTAAGGATGGTCACTCGAAACCCTTATCTATTGGTATCTAAATGGCTGCCCTTAATCTTTACATTGCAACACAACACTCTAGGCGACAGCTGAAGATTTATCGATATCAATGCAGAACTGATAGCAGAAAGCTAGCCTACAGACAGAAGTTCAAATGAGAGCATCTAGAATTCACACAAGATTAAAGTTAAGTCCAAATTTAACATGCATCAATGCTCTGCCAGCACAGATCCAATCATTCTAGTCTGAGGTGCAGTCACTTCAGGGCTATAGAGGGTTACTCTCACAGTTTCTGGAGTGCAAATTGAAATACAGGCTCATAAATCATTGAGTAAAAAGACAAAATAGTGAATGAATCGTATATGTCAATCAACATTAATCATTAAAGCTCTGTGCAAAATATTCACAAAATGGGAGGAGTAGTACCCCATGAGCTAAGTGGTATAAAAGTCAATTAATAATACAAAAGCAACAGATATGATAAACTGGGAGGATTAAAATAAACTATTTATAACTCCTCCAAAAGCTGACCAGTGCAGCATTAAGAAACCAAACCCGTTCACACTCATGCTGAGTTTGTTGATCTTCGCCAGATGGCATTACCACTGGCCTATTTGTATATAAAAATAAACCTTTTTGAACAGTGCCAAGTTTGTCTCTGAATCAAAAGCTTTTAGATCTGAAGCACACAACAGGATTCCAATGAATAATCTAAGCAGCCACTTTAGTACTGAGGGGATGGTGCTGCATTGACAGAGGTGGCATTCTTTAGATGAGACATTATAAATAAGGCCTGTCTACTCCTGCGCTGATTAAAAAAAAACTGTATTAATTTTGCATACAATGCATATATCCGACGGGTGGGCTTTTTTTTCCATTGAATATCAACGAATTTGAATGTAGGCCTAAACGGAGTGGTGTCAAAATGTATAGGTGGTACCAAAATATGAGATACAATTAATGCATTTTTTAACAGATGAAAGGATGTTGCCAAAGGATAATGATACAATGGATAAATTAGCTAAAAAGTGGCAGATTGAATTCAATAGCAGTTAACTATGATGTGCTGTTTTGCAAAATAAGGTGGCAACGTAGTGATACAAAAATTGGGGAAATGAGAGTGTGTACACTCCGTCCTGATCCTCATACTGTGAGGAGAAAAATTGAAAGAGGAGTAGAAAACATCAGAAGTATGTTATTTGTGAGCAACTGTCATGAACGCTCTGCAGATGGTTTAGGTTGCTGGGGTCTGTCTGACAGCCTACTTTGCTACTGACAGTCCATGAAAGGGATAGATGAGCACAAAAGTAACAAGAAATTGAGGAATGCCTGGACAAAAATATTATAGGACTATCAGATTATATTTACTTTGATTTGCAAAAGTTAATGAAAAAAATCTTATTGAGCTCAAAGTGAGTTATCCTCTCAATACTCACAACAATGTTCATGCCAGTGCTAGCAAACAATGGAAAATATGCTAATATTCTTTAACTTTATCTTAGGACAGTTCCGAGACTGGAAAAATGTTGTTTCTCTGATCTTTGGCTTGGTCCATGTGGTCGAAGTTTCACCTCGCTGTCAGAAAAGTGATAGACACAAACCCCATTACAGACATGAGCATGTAATCCAGGCTGAGGCACTTAACTGAAGCTCCATTTATCTTCCTGTTTAGGTGATGTAAATGAACCCACATTCTCTCCTTATTCTTGGATAATATTCTTTCCAAAACCATCACTGTTAAAATATATTATCTGGTCATTTATTTATTTAATGTTCATCGGAATTAGATGTGGACAATTTGGTTGCCACATTTATCTATGTATTAACAGTGACTACACTTCAAAAGTGATGCATTGATTGTAAAGTATTTTAGAATAAAGGAAAGCATCTCACCCATGTTACTATTTGTTAGTAGGAACTTGGATAGTGAGTGTTTGCAGGCTATTTAGAGGTAATCTTGGAGTACCCAAACTCTGTCCTCACTAATACACTTTCAAATTCTGGTTCATACATGAAAACTTAATTAATATAAGCTTTTATTTAAATATTATTTTTTTCTAAAAAGGTCAATAAACATGCATAAAAGACTCATTGCATAGCTTAATAAGATGCACCTCCAAAGCAAAGTTATTTCCAACAAATATGAGTGATGGTGTTCCCATTCATCTGTTGCCCCTGTCCTTCCAAGTATTGGAGGCCATGAGTTTGGAAGGTACTGTGGAAGAAGTCTTGACAAATTGCTGCATTGCATCACATACATAGTACACACCACTGTCAACAATACACCAGTGGGGGTGGAAGTGTGTATTTAAATGCATGGATTAGGTGCCGGTCAAGTGATCTGCTTTTTCCTGCATGATGTTGAGTTTCTTTAATGTTCCTGGAACTCTACCCATCTAGGCAAGTGGAGAGTCTCCGGTCACCCACAATGCATTCAAAAATATAATTTACGAAGGAGTTCATGGCACTCCTAGCCTTGGAGCGATGCTGGTGTTGCAGGCAGACCTGCTTCATCAAGGAACTCTTCTTCCTCAACTTTGTCAACCTTTACCTTGCCTTTAGACACTACTTTCTTGCCACTTTCCTTTGGCACATCTGTGCCACTCTTTTGCATTGTCACTTTGACTAGCTAGTGCCAAGACAAATGAAGTAAAAGCTTCCTCTACTGACTTGCTTCAAAGGCCCTTTGGGAAATAGGACTCAGCTTAAATCTGTCCCTTAATTTGGCAGAAACTTACGGCCTTACTAAAATGGGTAAGGCTGTTATGGAAAATGTAAAAGTATAAAGAGTAATAATAGAACATGCTAGCATAAAATGGGAAATGGTTTGTATTAGGGAGGATAGGCTTTGGATATTCATTTCAAATCTTTGCATGACTTGTTGACCTTGTCCAAGTTCACAAATAAGGAATGGTCACATGGTAACTTGCTGTCCTTGTCTATGGGTATGGAGACCATTTATAGCACCTGAAATGCTGATCAGATTGAAATTAGCTAATTTAGCACAAACCAGAATGTACAAATGTATAAATAATTATTATAGATTTTTTCCCAACAGCTTTATAGTTATAGATAGCCTAGATACATTTTTGGGCAGGTGGTAGCATAGTGGTATTGTCACTGGACTGGTATTCCAGAGATCCAGAGTAATGCTCTAGGGACTTGGGTTCAAATCCCACCAGGGGCAGATGGTGGAATTTGAATTCAATTAAAAAAATCTGGAATTAAAAAGAGTCTGATGATGACCATGAAATCATTGCTGATTGTTGTAAAAACTCATCTGGTTCACTAATGCCCTTTATGGAAGGAAATCTGCTGGACTACATGTGACTCCAGACCCACAGCAATGTGGTTGTTCTCAATTAGGGATAGGCAATACATGCTGGCCTAACCAGTGATGCCCACATCCCATGAATGAAAAAAGATAAACATTAGTACTATTTCAGTTTTTGATGAGCTTATACGTACAATATATATGCAAAGGTATTTATTTTTGTAATTAAAACAAATCACATGAGTTTATTTTCTCTTCATTATTCCTTGTACATGTTTTAGCATTTGGAATTTAATAAAAACTAATGATAATAACCTTATTGTGATTCACTGATGGATAACTGTAGCGATATTTGCAAAAGTACATGAAGACACAGAATAATGAGGCAGTTCCTAATACACAGGGTAGTTGTTAGGAGTTTAAATTGTAACATTCAGGCACATTTGAAAGAAGCTTTTTCTAGTTATTTTGATTGCTTGTGGCTAATGCTTTTCTGGTAAAATTGACATTGATTTTCTCATATGATAGTTTGCTGATGTCCCTGCATGGGCAGTTTCTAAACAAAACTTGAAAAGGGATTGTCACTGCATTGTGGAGACACCATAGAATTCCCACTGAATCTGAAATGGTTAAAGCAGATTCTAAATCTGCTATAATGTGGCCATTTGTAATTTCCTTCCTTGCTCTTTGCCATTTTTTCCTATCTTCGTCACTATAAAATCTAGCATGACTGATGATTTATTATTGTTCCCTCTTCCAAAAATGATGAGGTTATTCATTGCTGTGTCTAGGGGGTTATAGGCTTTGCCGTATTTATTGGATTTATTGGTCTATTCTCTCCATGACAATAGGCAACAATGCTGATCTATTTAACCCTTTGGCGTAATTGTCATCCTAATGATGGCTGAAAGCTATTCGATAGGACTAAAGGTCATCATAGTTAAGTTTAATACTGTACCTCATTTTTTTCCCGTAATTTTCTCCCCTACTCCTAGTGACATTGATGTCCTCCTGCACTCCTGGTGGCATTGATTTTCTAAGCTGGGTTCCATTTGTAGGAGTGGACAGTACAGCAGAATTGATTCTGTTCTAATCCATCATCTCCAAACACGTATTTTCACCATGCACCAATGGATAGCAACTCTTTTGAGTACAATCACAGTTCTTGGTTTCCGGGAGTGGGACATGAACCCACAACCCTCTGATTCAAAGGCGAGGGTGCTATGAACTGAGCCACAGCTGACACCAATCAGGAGCTTACCCACTCTCTAGTCAATGGATACAAAGGCCAATTATAAAAATCTCAAGTGCCAACTCTATTGAGAGTAATTGACTAACCGCAGATTGGAAGTTGAACCTTGGCTCAGCTGCATGTTGCTTCATCAGATCCAACAAGGATGATTCCATTTGTCTTGATGCATTACTTATAGCTAACCAACAGAACAAGTAATGAGTAAATGCTATTGTTCTATCCAGACTCAAATTCAATTAGCTCAATGTCTTCTTCCTGATATCCATAGAACTTGACATCCCCACAACATGTGGGTATTGATTGTTTGTTATCCCACATCCTCAGCATGTGATGTAAAATTTTCAAGTGAGACCTTGCTGTGCACAAATTGGCTGCTGTGTTTTTCTACATTATTAAAGTGACTATACTTCTATAGTATATAATTGGCTGTAAAGAGTCTTGGAATGTCTAATGCTTGTAAAATCACTATATAAATGTAAGTTATTTCTTTCTTTATTTAATTGTTCTTAAGTTTAAGAAAACCATTAACTTCTTTCTGCAGCATACCCATATTCCAATCTCACAAATGTTGCATAATTACCCTGCTGTCCTTTTGGAAAAGAGAATAAGACTGTTTTATTTATATCACAACTCCTGTGGGTGGCTACACTTCACGCATATCGGTGAAGTCCTGTGACATCAGATCAAGTGCAGTCGACGAGGTCTAAATGTAAGGGGAGCAGACTAATTTGTAACATTTACCAAATAAAAGAACTGACAAACTGAACAAACTAGGTCAGTGAACACTTCTTTGAAACATGTAGGCATGTTTAACAAAAGAAGCTGGATGAAAAGAGGGAATGCCAGCTTGAATTGATGCAAAGAAACCTCTCTGCATAGATGCTGCTGACTAATATAAATACCCATTGAAACTCATAACTTATGTCAAGATGTATGAGTTTTTCCACTTTGACACCTCTAATTCATATTAGGAAATTCAGCACATGCACCACCCGCAAGGGATTTACAGCACTGATATTCCTTTGAGAAAGTTCCTGGTAGTTTATAGACATACTAATGCACTTTACATTGATTATCTTCTCTGACTGATGAGATTTCAGTGTCACTTATGCCATGCTGGAACAACATTTTATCAGGAAATCCTTGCAGAGGTACTTACCTTTTGTTGGACACAGGCATTAATGTATGAAAGGGAAGAGTCAGTAAAAACTTGCTGTAGGCCAAAATATTAGCGCATTTTTAAAGTTCCTATCTATTGGGTAATTAACCTGTGAAGTTTTAAAAGCCAGTTACGTGGCTTGGAGGAAATATCCCTTTTAAATTATCCACAATAACCAGACAACAATAGACTGACTTTGAGTCAATTTACCAAATTGCATCATAATTAAAAAGCAGATTTTCTATAGAGTTCAAATTAAAATAATAGATCAGAAATTAATATTTGTTATGCTATGGACAAAAATATTGTTTGAATAGTATTCTGTTTTAAGTAAACTTGTTAATGGCCTGAATTTTGAGGTCATCAGGCAGGTGGGCCCGGGAGTGGCTGGGAAAAGGTCTGCTGACTGCGATTGGCCCCCGGCCGTGAATTCATGCTGGCTGGCCAATTAACAGCCAGACAGCATGAAAGGCACGCTGAAACGTTCAGTGCTGCTGGGGTGGGCGCGGGAGAAGGGCGAAGGCGGAAGTCTGTGCGTGCGCAGGGGAGCGTGTACTGAAAGCTCCCTGAGGGCACAGAGCTGCCTCAGAGAGCTGAAGAAGTGGCGAAACGAAAATAAAGATTTTGAAGATGATATAAACATGTCCCCACTTGTGACTCAGTCACATGAAGAGGAACATGTTTAAAGTGATGCTGAAAAATATTTAATAGATTTTTTATTTGCAGTTGGAAACCTCACCCCGCCCATGGTTTCGTTAAAAATGCAAAGGCCGCCTGGCCTATTCACCCACCCGCCAACCGAACGGTTGAACAGGCAGTGAAAAATACAAATTAATTAATTGTTTAAGGGCCCTAATAGGTCTCTTAATAGTCAATGGGCGCGCTGCCGACGCTCACACAATATTTTATGCCCGATCGGGTTGGACGCTCGCCCGCCTGACAAATGTAAAATTCAACCCAATGTCTCTATTAAAAATGGCAGAGAAATATCATTTTAAGATGTCAGATATTTGTATGCCAATATTTGCAAATATTTGAAAATATAATCTGGATATTAAACTGCGAGCAGTGACTGAGCACATTATTGTGAGGGGATATCAATATCAACAGAGAGAGTCAAAAATCCTGAATAACTATTCCTCAGCACTTCATCCAAAGATGTCATTAGTTATAATTTTAAGATACTTCTAAGCTGCGAGATTGTTTTGTGGGTGAAGGCACTATCCAATGTGGTACTAAGCCAGAAGTTCGCAATCTGATTCTGCTGGTGTTGGGTTTGCTGATCTCAGCAGAGGCAGCAATTGGGATGCTACAGTTAGCCTCAGTGCCCCACAGTGAAGGAAGGTGGAAAAAATATCAGACCATGTCTCTGATACTGATTGCTTTCTCCTGACCCTTGCTGCCAAGTGCATGTGGGAATATCAGAGGAGAACCAGACTGAGCTTGTTAGCTTCCAGGATTTAACTGTTAACACTGAAACATGAATTTTTGACTCCTGGCAGAACGTCAGAGGGAGCTGCTGAACCTCCCTCCTGGGAGTCTCTGTGGGAGGCCTATGCCCCCCTAGCATATTGCTGGCCAGCTGCCTGCCACAGTGGGTAGTGAATAGGCAGCTGGTTAACTGCTGGTACAAATTGTGGGGTGATGGTTTGACAGGGTTCTGCAGGTGGCCATGCTGGTGAGCCTTGGGCAGCAGAGGCTCCCAGATTCTGTTGTGTACTTAAGGAGCTTCTCCTGTCCCTCCACAAAGAAAAGCATTTTTTTAACCTTATGATCTTTCCACTGGGTGTTTGCTAGTTTCACTGGTTCAGGCCATGACAGCCACTAAAACTGACCACTAGGAGCCTTATTAGTAAATATTAATGAAGTGTTTGCTGGACTCAGGTGGCAGCTGCAATGGCCAGATGTTAAAACCAAGGCAGAGCAATATCAAGGTGGGAAAAAGAGATTCTATTAATAACTTCTACTGCTGCCAGTTTATTGTTGAGTTAAAGTCTCCCATTGACTGTCTAGACTCATACTTGAACAATAGCCTCTGCCATGAAGTACTGCTGTGTGCCCCAGAATCATAATCCACAAAAAGAGAGAAAGGAAAGAGTATTTTGAAAAGAAAAATCAAAAGCATTCAAAAATCCACAAAAAGGTAAAATGAAACAAGATGTTGTCAATGTTAGTAATTTTTCACTCAACTATTTAGCTTTTAAAAGAGATACTGATGGGTGATGGTAAAATCTAATGATCTGGATTTTGCAATCAGTGACAAAGCAAAGGCACTCAAGGCTGACTTTGAAGAAAGCTGCCCACAAGTATCTAGCAATCTCTGTGGTGCGGTTTTCCCCTATCTCAGCAGCACTTTAAATCAAGGGAGTGTATTGTGTGCTGCAACAGTGATTTTGACGAGCAGGTAAGGAGCCAAATAACATTGAGGTGTTCACATTCAGCAAACCAGGATGCTAAAAGAACTTAATATCCTTCCCTTTAAATTTTCAGACAGCAAAATAAATTATTCTAATTGTATTAAGACAGAAGCTAAAATAAAGGTAAAGGGCAAAACTAAATGAGACCGACAGGGGCCCGATGTTCACCATCAAATGAGGCGTCACCCCTCCCGATCTCCAGGAGCCCCAAGGGAATTAAGTTGCTAATTGGCAGCAGGAACCGTACTGCTGAGCTCCCAGCTCCACAGGAGATGTTTAATTCCAGGATTTTCTACAATGGGGTGGAAATCCCGCCCAAGAGCTACTGGCCAATCAGACGCTGGCAGCTCTCCATTACAAGCAGCGCCACTGGGAGCGAAGGCTGTTTCCGGTAATTCACTTGGGCCTTCGCCAGGGTTCATTGTTGGATAAGTGATATCGGATGGGGATCGCAGGCAATCGATGGCACAGGGCAGCAATGATGGACAGAGGGGTGGCTCTCAGCAGCACCTCCCCCCCCACCTTCCCAATGCCAGGTACCCGATGAGGCTGAGTGCCTTTGAGCCAGGGTCCCCCCATCCCTTTCTGATGCTGGGTCCTCCTATCAGACACTGAGTGCTTTTGAATGAGGGACCTTCCCGCGTCCCCTCAAGGCAGTCTCCCTGAATGGCAAGTCTCCTGCCTACTGCTGATTGAATACTATAAATGGCGGGATAAGGCCTTTGAGTGGGCATTCATTGCGCACTGGGCACAAATGGCATCCTGGTGGAAGGCTGCCCGCAAGCCTTCATAGCCCTGAACTTAATTGAACGGAAACAGGAAATGGGATCTCCAACCTGAACCTCCCTGCCTCCAAACTCGCCGTGGATGTTGGGGGAGGGGGGTGAGGCATTAAATTCCACTCAAACAATTTATTATGGAAAAATTTGACATTCCAAAATATAAAATTAACTTTTCAGCCAGTAAAGCTGTTTAGGGGTAATTATGAAGTCAGTACATTAATAAAAACACTCAGTTACACCTCATTATAACTTTTTCCAGGGTTTTTACAGTGTAAGCAGGAAAGTTTTCATCAATGTATGTTTGCAATGGAAATGGCATTGAGCATCGACTCACTGACATCAACTTCCGGATTTCTACATTATTCTGCACACGTGTGGACTCAAGAAATTGCTGGAGCAATGACAACGAATGCCAACAGTTTTGCCACCATTACCACAACCAAGTCCCAGCCATTATCCCATACACAGAATTGCACAGACACTAGGAATGAGTTAGGTTTTTTGAGTTTTCATGTAACTGTAAAAAAAAAGAATCACATATATTCATTTAAATTACAGAAAAAGAGAGTCCACCACACTTGAGCCTGTTCCAGCTCCTCAGAGGGACTAGCCTGCGGTAATGCTATTTGGTGCCCTTTCCTTAAATCTATTTATATTCTTTCTTTACAATTAATTCCTTACTTTGCTATTCAATTCCCTATGTATAAAATCCTTATCCAATTCCATTTTGAAGAAGGTTCTGCTTCAGTAACCACTTGTGATAAAATATTTCATGTTCCGGTAAAATATTTCTTCCAAGTCCTACCTTTGTTCTAGTGATAACACTCAGCCTAT
This sequence comes from Cetorhinus maximus, assembly GCF_964194155.1. Taxonomy (NCBI): domain Eukaryota; kingdom Metazoa; phylum Chordata; class Chondrichthyes; order Lamniformes; family Cetorhinidae; genus Cetorhinus; species Cetorhinus maximus. The sequence continues at coordinate 114,105,713 of NC_135886.1, read as the reverse complement.
TTCCTTGTTACTGATTCATCAACCAATTTAAGAATTTTTTTTTAACCACATAACCTCTCAAAGCCTTACATAATGTGTAACTTCTATCAGACCTTTCTTGTCCCTGGGATATAAGTCCCAAACTGTGAGCTGCTTCATAAAGCTATAACATTTTCTAAGTGTTATCATTTTCTGCCCTCCTTCCATTACTCAAATATTGTTCCCATAATGCAGTGCCCAAAATTGCATACAATGTTCCAACTATGGCCTAATCAATGTTTTCAACAAATTGATAATCACATTTTTGCTTTTACATTCAATGCCCTATGCACGAGACCCAGAAATCCCATTTGTCTCTTCAAGACTTTTTCTTTCAGACCTCCTACATTTAAAGATCAATGCATCTGTGCCCTTTGATCTCCCTGTTCCTCCACTCTATTACAAGTCTTCCCACTTGGAGTATGCTTCCTTTCACTGTTCTTTTGTTTTGAAACAAAGTACCTTTTGAAATTTCTCTGCATCATAGTGCAACTGCCACTTACTTTCACACTCAACAAATCATGCCTATGCTCTCTTACAATTTCCTGCGTTCTACCTCACAGCATGCCTCACCTCCTAATTTAGTGTCATTAAAAAAAAAGGTATTATTTCTGTTATGCCCAGTTACAAATTACTACATTTGCTGTCCATGCAAATGCAATTTCCACTGAGGGGTTCAGAACAGTAACAGAGGTAGAAACCCTTGCTGTGTTCATTCTGCAAGCCCAGGGATTCTGTTAGTACGGCCTATGGCAAACCAGACAGCTTCTCATTTCAATGCATTCATAGCTTCCTTATCATCCTTTTGGTGTAACGGGCATGGAACGTCAAAATATAACCCGGCACAAATTGCACCAAACTCAGTTATTCACAAATACACTTAAATTGTTCCACGGGTAACATTTAGTTTGCTGCTGTTACTTCAAAAGGAAAGAGATCTCTTTCTTCGAATTTTTCTGGATTTCCAGATGTGTTAGGAGCAGGCAGGAAATCTCCGTGAGAGATCCTCTAGTGAGAGGCCCTGGGCAATTCTAACTCTCCAGCTTCATTTCTCCTGACTTCTCCTGCCCAAATTTGGCACGAATGATAGCTATTTTGAACGCTAGTCTTTAAAAGACAGTTATGTTTTAATATGTATCCTTTATCTTAAGGTGGGACAGGCTGTTCTGGAAAGGAGGGTGATGGTCATGCTAAGCACCTCCGCTTGGAGGTGTGATCTGGTGGCCATGGGAGAGAGACTCAAATGGACATTTATTGAGATATCAAGTAACAGTTTCCACACCTTTCTAGAGTAACTCATAGTAAAGGGACAGCTGCTCTGTGAAACACAGGAAGAGCAAGAGAGGGAGGGAGAGAAGGCAGATACTGCTGTGTGGAGAAGTAATAAAGCTGTTGCTGTGAGAGCAGGGTGAACTGTCTTGATGTTAACATCCAGTCAGGATGCTTGTAAGAATTGGTTTATTGATTGAAAGGAAAGGGACAGAAACAAGAGGATGTCTGAAGATCTAAGGAATGAGGTGGAGTGGGGTAATTGGAATAATTCAGTATTAAAACTGATATTACAATATTCATTAACAGCTTTAAAAGTAGACAAATGATCATGAGCATTAATAGCTTTAAGTGTAGATGTGAGAGCTCTTTCTAAACATGATGGAAAATATAACCAACTCATAGGCATGATGAGTATGGTACTGTGGGAACCCAACTAACAATCACAAGTCATAAAACCTAATGACCTTCACAGCATGGGTAAGCAAATGTTAGAGTGATAAGAGCACAGACTGAGGGGCGTTAGGACTGAGGCATTTCCCAGCCTCCCAGTGAATTAACAAGGACATCTGCAGCCTGAACAATTCTGCTCATTAGATATGTAACTGGAGATTGTACTAGGCAGTATAATGAAACGTGATAACTAAAAGATATAAATATGCTATGCAGCCTTTGTATCAGGGAGACACACTGTAGAATCAGGCTGTGTCCTCCCAGCACATGCTTGAATGAAGCCTTTGCTTACTGTAAACTCTTAGACTTGAGTGGTCTCATCCTTATACCACAACAGAGGAGTTGCCAAAGTGGGTTTTACTGATGAAAGCAAAATACTGCGGATGCTGGAAATCTGAACCAAAACTAGAAAATGCTGGAAAAACTCAGCAGGCCTAGCAGCATCTGTGGGAAGAGAAACAGGGTTAATGTTTTGAGTTTCAGAGCTTACTGAACTTTCATCTTACTGATGAAAGTTAGATCTAGAAGGCTCAGGTTGAAGGGAATGGCTTTTGAAAGAAGCTGGAAGTTTTGACTTGGTATGGCAGGGAGAAATGAGCCTGCTGGTGATCTAGGAGTAACTTGTGACTTGTTCTTGTAATACTACATATCTGCCAGAAGTGCAGTGCACAGCGAAAGGAGTTGTAAGACGTATCTCAGTTGTATTTGTTGATCAATGAACAAGTACCTTTTTTTTAGTTTGGTGCATTGGTTGCCTGTTAAGTAATGTTTGATTTATGTTGATTTTAGTTTGTTCGCTACAGTAAAAGTCTTAAAACATGAAACCTTGTCCTTCGGTTCTTTCTGTTGGGCACTGGGAAATTCATCCCTTTAAAAGTTGTTGGTCTCCACGGGGATCATAACACAGCTAGCGGCCAGGAGTGGAAAATCAAGCAGTGGACCGATGCCATGGTGGACTCAAGGGAATACTATATAGCAAGGTAAGTGAAGAGGAGGTCTGGGCCCATCACAACCTGTAGAAGTGAAATTGACACAAATAAGTTCTCTTTTATCCAGATGTCAATTGTGGATATACATGGGAGTACATGTGCAGGTATGTGTGGGTGCATGTGCAGGAGCAAGTGTGGGCACACATGCAGACATAGGTATGGGCACAAGCGTGGATGCAAGTGCAGGTGTGTGTCCGGTCCATGTATAGTTATACATGCAGGTACATGTGGGTGCATATGTAGGGACACATGGATGATGCAGCGCTCTTTCACCAGTTGACTTAGCAGGCAGTTTCAAATCTTGTCTTGTAAAATCAAGACTGGATATGTGTCTGTTTGCAAATGCATTGCTTTTATGGATTTCGAAACAAAAACAATGAACAAAACTTTCGAAAATACTAACCCCTAATACATCTTTTACCAAATAGCACAACAAGAACAGCATTTGTCATTTTCAACCTATTCCAAACAATGACAGAACCATGTTCCTGCATTCTAATATCACTGCAATGGTTCAAGAAAACATTCATAAATATTTATCTTTCTATGTTAAAAGGCTAATGCAGTATTTTATTGACATGCTTTATTGCATGATTTATGATACCTATCTCTGTCAGGTGCTGATGTTTCTTTGTTAGATAATAGTGTTGAATGGCATACGGTTAGAAGGAGCAGAACTGTTCAGCTGTCAATTTCATATTCTACACACAAATGAGTGCCTGAAGCAATATTTCCTTATTGTACCCAACAAATGAAGTCTAACGGACATACGGATACCAGTAACCAGTTACGCTAAAAACATGGTAACCAATATTCATTTTCTGCTATCATTCTGATTGACTTTAGATCTTTTTAGCAGCAGTAGGCCAAGAAATAAAGTTAAAGAGAGAGAAACATAATAAATGGATTCTTTATTGGTCAACGTGCTGATGAACAGAAAGCATGAGCAAGTGTGACTAGGAAATGTTCAGGTTAAATGTGCTGATCTCGGCCACGGTAGCAACATTATTGCTAAACCTGGCTGCTGCACCACATAGCTAAGCAGAAAGTAAGCTAACTTCTGCTCATGATCCAGTCATTCCTGATAACAGGCGGGCATTGTGGATATGAAGTGGGATGGGAACAGGATAAAACTGAACAGTACTCATAGTTGAGAATGGTAGCATAGTGATCATGGTATTAACCTGGCGACTTTGGGGATGTGTGTTCATAGTTTACCAGGAAACTGAATTGCAGGCTGGTGTCAGAAAACCAATCACTGAAAACAAAACTGGTGCATTTGAGAAAGGGAACATTGTCACCCCTCCACATGTCTAGCCCCAAACTGCACAATTGACTCTTAATACCCTCCAAAGTGGCTAGGTAAATGACTCAGTTGCAAGAATTTCTAGCGACACCCACATTCCAAGTAGATAGTGAAACAAAAGTGTTGAATGCCCTGACTACTCTCTGCCTCAACTTACATATAAATAATGATTAAATGGGCAAAGTTTTAGAGTGCATCCCACTATTGTCCAATCAAGCATCTACAATTTTTAATTGTGTTCACCTCCAGTCAGACAGGTGTCTGTGGAACCATAATTCAGAAAAGGTCAACAGCTCCTGAAGAAGCCAGATGCAAGTTGTAAAGTGAATAAATAATAACACGAAAGAGGGAAAACTGAAAAAGAAGTTGTATGTTTAATGAACAGTGTTATGACACAACCGATGGTAAATGCTAAGTTGTTCAAATCCCAGAGGGAAACTTGAAACAACTGCCACAACTTGTTTTACAATTTGTATATATTTCAAAATGCGTGAATTTAGTAGTAATAAGATTTAAAGGTTTTTTACAAAACTAGATTAAATATTTATTAATAAGAGAAATGATTTTAAGCACATACATATGTCTACAAATTACTACTATAATAACTTCTAAATCCCCTACTTAATCTGACTCCCAGTTACACTTTCATTAAGGCAACAGTAAGACACATTGATTCTAAAAGACCCGGGCAAGGTGACACATAATATTCTGGACCAGTCAAATTCAAAGTGAGTTTTCTTAACTTCAGTTCTTTGAAAACAGCAGCTTGAGGCATAGATGCTGAAGTCTTTTCACACATGTTAGATTTTAAAAATGCCTACCCTTACACACAACCTTCGCTCCTTTTTACATATTTTACTCTTTGAATGCAAATTCCCATTGTTTCACTATGTCTTTGGACTTAATCTTTCTGATTATTAAAAATTTATCATGGTGTTAATTTTACCAGTAATCTTTGGGAAAAATAAACACACTGTTTCTAAACTTCACCTGGCTAGGTGACACATTTCCTCCTTTGAAAACAATCTGGTCTGGCTTATTTAAAAATGCTAATGTCCTTTTACACCTTGCATTCTAAACTTCTCCCATGTTTACCACGTTTTCATCAAAGCCTTCAGATCAGCTGCCTTTAATCTAATTAAGTCACACACACACACACACACACAAACACACACACCACTATTTTACAATTAATTCCAATAACATTATGAGAATTATTATATCTTCCTGACAACGTCATTTGATGCACCTGCCTGATCTATACAATACTTACAGTGCTGTGATTTAAAAAAAAATAATTTAATGGATTTAATGACCAAAACAGCGCACAGTCCACATAGCTTCTAACCTGTAGCGCTATAACAATGAGCTGCTCTGTGCCAAAGGGGATCAAATCATAATATATTTGCTATGTATGTGCCAGTGCCCAAGGGACTGAATGTCTTGACAAGCTAGGCATCATGCATAATGAATCAGATATACTGTGTCTGATCTTTTTAAGATGCAGAGTGTACCTGCAAAACTATGAGTGACTATGTAGCCTTATCTTGCAGGAAACTTCTAAAGGTTAATGGATTCTGGCAAGAAAATCTTTTGGTACCATGCACACATTCATTTTAAGTCACGCACACGTACAAAAACAAAGATACTGTAGATAGTAGGTATCAGCAAACAAGGAGAGATTGAATACAGCCTCAAGCATCTTCTCAGTGAAAGGAGAAAGATTTGTGGCAGTAGTTACTGCTGTTTGTTAGAAACTGTCTTTATTAACCGTTAGTTGAGAACACTCACTTCTACGATCTATCATTGTTTTATTGAAAGCAGGTTTCATACAGAACAGCCGTTTTCCCGGGGAATAGTTGATTAATGGTATTTGCAATAGATTGTCCAAGCCAGTCCATCAACAAGCACCCTCATTCAGCATAATAAACTGCAGAGAGTAAACAGGTATGCGGAGGTATTGCTCTGCACTGTGCAGCTTTTAACTGGCTAAATTCACCAGAATCCCAATGCAGAGAGGCTGCAGAAAGCTGTGGCACAGAGGGATCTGGATGTCCTTGTACATGAATCACAGAAAGTTAGCATGTAGTTACAGTAAGACAAATGGAATGCTGGTCTTTATTGCAAGGAAGATGGAATATAAAAGTAGATAGGGATGTCTTGCTACAGCTATATAGGGCTTTGCTGAGACCACACCTAGAGTACTGTGTACAGTTTTGGTCACCTTATTTAAGGAGGGATATACTCGCATTCAAATGAGTCCTCAGATGGTTTTCCAAAAGAGTTTGTCTTATGAGAAAAGGTTGAGCAGGTTGGGCCTATACTCACTGGAGTTTAGAAGAGTGAAAGGTGATCTTATTGAAACACAAAATTCTGAGGGGCTTGACAGCATGGATGATGAGAGGATGTTTCCCCTCCTTGCAGGAATCTAGAATGAGGGAACACAGTTTCAAAATAAGATGGAGTTGAGGAGGAATATTCTATCTCAAAGGGTTGTTCATCTTTGGAATTCTCTATCACAGAAAGCAAATTGGAGGCTGGGACATTAAACGTATTCAAGAGTGATTTAAACAGATTCTTGATCTACAAGGGAGTCAAGGGTTATGGGGGGTAGTCAGGAAAGTGGAATCAAAGTCACATTCAGATCAGCCATGATCCTTTTGAATGGCAGAGAAGGCTCGATAGGTCAAATGGCCTGCTCCTGTTCCTATTTCGTATGTTCTTCTACACAATGTCAAACATTTAAGGCTGTTGTGAATATCACTCTGTGAAGCTTATATACAAACATCTGGACTAGGAGCAGGAATAGGCCACTCAGCCCTTTAAGCCTGCTCTGCCATTCAATAAGATCATGGCTGATCTGACTGTAACCTCCTGCCTACCCCCGATAACCTTTCGCCCCCTTATTAATTAAGAATCTATCTGGCTCTGACTTAAAAACATTCAAAGACTCTGTTTCCACTGCTTTTTGTGGAAGAGAGTTCCAAAGATCCATGACCCTCTGAGAAAAAAAAAAACTCCTCATCTTTATCTTAAATGAGTAACCCCTTATTTTTAAACCATGCCCTCTATCTCTAGATTCCCCCAAAAGAGGAAACATCCTCTCCACATCCATTTGGTCACGACCCCTCAGGATCTTAAAGGTTTCGACCAAGTCACCTCTTACTCTTCTAAACTCCTGGGTCCAGGTGCCTTTCCATTTCATTTGCACAGCCGAGGGCTTGTTTAATGTGAATTTTTAACAGTGTCCCGCTCACATTTCAAAAGGTAGGCATTCACTATAGGATTTAGCTAGGCTGACAGCCCAGTGCACTGAGCTCCTCGTCTCAGAAACTTATGGGTTTCAATGATTGGTGCTTTAAACGTTAAAATGGCTTAACGCTGGATGGTTAAGTGCGTAAGTTGCAGTGAAAAAAATAGTCATTCTCGGTGAAAAAGTGCAAACTTCACAGAAAAACAAACCAGTTGATGTTTTTGAGCCGTACCACATTTGACAGAGTGTTACTTCCATCTGTCTTGTGTGGCAGTCCTAATCCATTTCGGGAACTGTTATAAGGAATAACTGCTCTCTGTTCATACCGTTGGGTAATTAATTGGATGTTGGCCTGGGAAAGATGCACACTGGAGAACGTAAGTCTGCGAATGGACTGGCTGCCCAGTGATGATGAACCCAGGAAAATAGCTAGTACAAAATGCTAGAAAATTGTGACTGATGCATAGGGGCCTATTGATTCAGTTACACTGCAGGCAGATGCACCTGGCATGCAGTAAAACTGCCACATTGTGGGTTCTTCTGCCATGTAGTCTGACGTTAGACTTCATGTTTTGTCTTGAATTTGGTCTAAAATCAGAGCTAGTCAGTAACCAAAGGTGTAACTGGCACCAAGTTGGAGATGCAGTGATTTACAAGGCCTCTTATGGTAGGATTGCGTTTTCGGATGAGAAATGTCCGTCGCCACTGCATCCCTGAAATGATTTATTGAGTTTAGTAAATAGCATGATCTGTCTCATTTCTGGCTTGAGTGAGTAACTTGAGTGCTCCACAATGAAAAAAAGTAACCACCGACACAAAATAAAGTATACTTTGCTTCTCTGGGCATTATTGCTTTTAAATAATCAGTCAAATCAGCATGAAATTCAGCAGCAATGCAGTAATTATCAACCACCATATTTATTTGCCAGTGTTCAGATTGTAAATATTAATCCTTGATTTGTGGAGCACTATCATTGTACAGTGAACTGCAGAAGAAAATTGATTTTACAAATGGAACTAAGAATAGTACTCTCATCTCTGAAATTGCAACCGTTTTATTTATTTTAGTGATACCATTACGGTCAGTTCCTTTCTGAACTTGTCTCCCTCATTTACCCAAAGCTACTGATACACATTTGTTCTCCTTCCTATATCCTTAGTATTGAATTCACAGGTCATTGTGGAAGTCTAAACTTACTGCAGTGCCAATGATCCTCATTCATACTTGTGCAAATCCTGAAAAATTTTGGAGCTCTATAACTCTCTTATTGTGGGTTTGTCTCAGGATTCCTTGGTTTCTTACTCTAGATGAGATCTTACTGGAGGCAATGATTTTTTGTTCAAAATATCTACATTTGTATCACTATTTACAAGGTTATAGAACTTCAGGATATGGCCAAGGTCATCTCTAAGGTGCTTCTCACTCATTTTTTCTCAGTGAGTGACATCACTATGACATAGCTTCTTATGCACATGCTCAGTAGCTATTATTGGAGTTAATACTTTACTCTACATCTCTCCCCTAAGTCTTTATCCCATAGTATTATATAGACATGCTCCTACACCTGCCCCCAAAGTCACTGCTTTTAAAGGGATAGTCTCCTTGGTGGTTTCACCAGCCTTTCTGAATGGTTGCAGAGTTCATTCTGAGGAGGTTGAGAGTCCATTTACTCTGAAGTCAGTTCCAGGCGGTTGTCACACCTGGGCCAGGATTTTGCATTCGTCGGGCAGGCTCAGCGGGAGCGGGAGCGGGCAGGGGCAGTTGCAGAGCCTGTGCAGGCAGGGGGAGGAGGGAGAGCCGGGCATAGCGCGGGTTTGTGCATGCGCGTGAAAGAGCGCCTCAATCTCCCTGAGGCACGGAGCTGCCTCAGGGAGATTGAAGGGCTTTTTGAAAAATTTAATGAAGCATGTCCCCTCATGTGACTACGTCACGTGAGATAGGACATGTTTTAAAGTTCATATGAAACTTTTTATTTAATTTGTAATAGCTTCAGGAAATCTCATCCCACTCACGGCTGAAGTTTCCTGAAAAACGTAAAGGCCACATGGCCTTTTCGCCTGCCCGCCAACTGTAAGATTGGAAGGGCAGCATAAAATTCAGGTTAATTACCGGGTTAATGGCCTTAAAAGGCCTTTCAATTATCAGCGGGTGCACAGCCGACTTCGGCATGCACCTGCTGAATGAAATATCGCGCATCATTTTATGCCCTGGTGTGTCAGGCGCGCGCCCGCACACTGATTGTATCATTCTTTCCCCTGGTTTCCCTCATTTGTGGTTCTGTAGGTGTGGCATTCTCCTGAGGATCAGGATGTGCAGCCCATCCTGCTAATGGTTTTCTGTGCATCAAAATGAGGGCATTCCTGTTCCTTCGAATATTGCCAGACTCTGTCTGGACCAGACATGATCTTGGTTGCTGTAGCTTCTCTAATACAGTACTTTCTTGCTGCTGGTCTCTAATCCATACCATCCCTCCCCTTTTGAGAGGTGGGGGAAGGTCATGATCCATGTGTCTTTGGTGAAAAGTTTGGGCTTGACTGGCTCTGTAAGTTTCTTCCTTTTTCTAGTCTGACCATGGTCTTCTACCATTACACTTGGTATCAACATGTGGGGAAGGAAAGGAAGTTGGGTTCTTAGCCTGCGGCCTATCAGTAGTTCACATGGGGTGAAACCATTCTGCAACAGTGTAGATAGATAATTGAGCAGAGTGAGCTCAAAGTTGTCATTCTTCTTTAGTAGTTCTTTTATCGCACATACTCCTCTCTCAGCCTCTCTGTTAGACTGAGGGTACTTTGGAAAACATGTGATATAGACAAACCCATATGATGCTGCGAAGGATTTGGTGTATTGTGGCCCATTGTCAGAGATGACAATGTCTAGAAAGCCATGTGTGGAGAACATTCTCTTCACAGAGGTTATAATAGCTTCAGAGGTGAGGCCATGTAGTTTTTGCACCTCTATCCAGCAGGAATTATACTGTACTACTATGAGAAACATTTTCCCTTTGAATTCAAATAGGTCAATACCAAGGCATTCCCATGGCCTGGATGGGAAAGAGGAGGGCAGAAGTGATTCTTTCTGTTCCTGTCTGTGACTGGCACAGGTGATTCAGTTGGAGACCATCTCTTCAATAGAACATGAAATACCTGGCCACTATACAGGCTGTTGTGCCCTGGCTTGACACTTGGTAATACCAAAATGCCCTTGATGAATCCTCTAGAGGACTTCCAGGCAGAGAGCTCATAGTGCTATCAACTTACAACATATACCAAGAGGTCATCTATGATGCTAATATGGTGATGTTGTTCAAAGTACTGCCTTCCCGTTAACCCCTGTTACCCCTGTATTCCATCACCCCTCCAAACATCTCCCCGACACCTTCATTTCCCCCCTTCCCAACCTCAAACCCCACAGTATGTGTGAACCTGGATGCACTCTTCATCCTGCTTTTGTGCCTTGCAACGTTTCATCTGCTGCTGGCAAGTATTGAGTAGTTAAAGTGGCGAAAGCTCCAACTTCCTCAGTGAAGGTTTTATTTCCTGTACTGGTAATTGGCAGGTATCCAAAACAGACTGTTGGCCGTAGTCTTGTATTTGTACATACTCCTTTAGTAGCATCATAACGCGAGTCTCAGTCAGAATCTTTGGGTCCTGGGTGACATCTTTGCGATTCCTTTTGTGTTCAATGAGGTAACTAATGGCTTATGGTCAGTTTCCATCTTAAACTGTAGGTTCACGATGTAATCAGGAATATTTCACATGCCCAGGTCGCTGTGAGGGCTTATTTTTCTATGACAGCATAGCGCTGTTCAGTCTCAATTAAGGGCCTGGATGCATAGTGGACAGATCTTCTTGTCCTATCATTTTGGACCTGGAATAGCACTGCTCCCAGTCCTGCTGCAGGTGCATCCACTGCTACAATTGTTGGAAGTTCAGGACCATAGTGGGCCAGGACCTCGGAGGATGTTAACATCGTTTTGCATTGTTGAAATGATTGCTGCTGATGCTCAGTCCAGCACAACACCTGGTCTTGTCACAAGAGTTGTCTGAGGGGTTCATTTATCTGGGCTAAGCGAGGTAGGAATTTATCTAGTTGGCTGACCATACCCATAAACCTTTGTAGTTCGGTGATATTCTTGAGTAGAGGGAATTCTCATCCTCCATTGGTCTGCAGTGATTCGAGTTACCTGTATAATATAACCCAGGAACTTTATCCTGGGCCTAGAAAACTCACATTTGTCAATAACTGTCAAGGCAGCATCTTGCAGCATTAGTAAGACTTCTCTGACCCATTTATCATGTTCTTCCTTCATTGAGTCATGGATCAAAATGTTGTCAATGTGGCATATGACACCATCCATGCCCTCTGGTATGTTGGACGTCGTCCTTTGCTTGGGTGAATGACTGGAGAAATAACCGCTTGTTGAAGCATTGCCTCTGTCTCACTCCTGACCCAATTCAGAAGTGGATATGGAACCTTCCTGGGTGTAAATGGACAACTGGGTTTCAAATCTCAATTGAGTGTGATGTGGTACACAGTCTTCAATTTACCCAAGCCTTTGAAGAGTGAGGGGAATCTTCTAAAGTCATCGTGTTTGTTTGTTGACTTTACCAACTTTAATGAGCAGGTTCAGGGTTATGCAGGCTATTTTGCTTAACAAAGAGCATTCTTGATTCTGAATAACGTACAGGCCTGAATTTTTAGGATGGCGGGGGCTTGGCCCCTGCTGTCCAGAGAGTCAGTGGGGGACCCATCGCTGCTTACTCCGGCTGTCCCGCAGCCTTTTTACGCTCAACTGACCATTGATTGGCACTAGGTGCGACTTCTGCTCCTCACTCAGCAGGAAATCCTGCCTTGGAGAGCTGCTCGTCAATCTGATTGGCCGGCAGCTCTCTGGTCCCTGCTTTTCACTAGCTCCCCCATCTTTTCCCCTCCCCGAGTAACCCATTTGCTTTTTCCCATTACTGTTGACCCCTCGGCATCAACTTCCACCTCCCTTCCGTGACCTACCAGCCACAACCCTTTTCCTTCGGGGATGTCCAGGTGAACCTGCACGTTCCTTCTTTCCCAAAAGTTCCAACCCCATCCACATTAACCTACCGGACGTTCTCTTTCCCAAGCCCAGTGTCCGTGTCTACCTCTGAGTCCCGACCAACCACCCTCACTGTCCCGTCTACCGCTACAGTCCAACCCTCACCCTCCCACCCTACCCCTTCACTCTGCTCTCGGTCATTCTCACCATTTCCTTGTGCCAAGCCCACCCTCTGTTCGCTCCCCAGTAGGCAGTGATGGACTCATCAGGGCCCTCTTTGCATGCTCACCTGGACATCACCCCATCCGGAACCCTTCCCCCACTGGGAACCCCTTCCCCCTTGGAACGCCTTCCACCCGGGCCCTCCCACAGTTAGTCCACCCTCCCTCCCACTTAGTCCTCCCCTTTTCCTGACTCCTTTCTCCACCCTTACTTCTTCTTCCACTCTTAATCCCTTCCCTTTCCACACTCCTTCCTCCACCTGGATTCCCTCCCCTCTCCGCAGTGCTTCCCCCTTCCGAACCCCTTCCCTTACACCTTCCACCCCCTTACACCTACCTCCCCTAGTTGCTGTCTTCACCCCCATTACCCCCTCCTCTCCCCGTACTCCAACCCCCTTCCCAACCTCCCCCCGACATCTTCAATCCCCCCGCCATCTCATCCCCCGACACCTTTGTTCCCCTCCTCCCAACCTCACCTTCCCCGACACCTCTGCCTGTCCCAGTCGATCCTAGACTTTCCTCTTTCACCTCCCCCAGTACATCTTCCTCTCCCAAGCACAGCTGGACCTTCCTCTCCACCCCCTTGACCATCATCTGTTGTGAGCAGACCCTCAATGGTGACTTTCCACCTTCCATGGGCTGGTTTGCAGCAGAGCCACGTCCATGAGAATCCACACGGCGTGCCATAGACGTTTCTCCAGTGTGCCGTTACTGTCAGGCTCCAGCATCCCCTGCTTCTTGGGTGTCTGTGATATAAGAAAGGCCCTGGAAGTAAGTTCCCACCTCTGCATGCCACACTTATCAAAACGTGTTCTGCACCAGCATACAATCGCGCTGACGTGGGTGGATGAGCCAGCAGGGTGTGGGGGTGTGGGGGGGGATGATTCCAGCGGGCTGGCCTTATAATGATATGCAGGTATATTACAATGAGGTTCCCGACGTCCGGCAGTGGGTAACGCGGCCTGCCATCGACGGGCTGAGTGGATGATTGCAAGCTGGCTTCACAACGTCGTGAAACCAATTTCTGGTGTTCTCGCCATATTGGCTGCTCACGCCACCAACAATGCCCGATGCCAGCTGGCACGGAAAATTCTGCCCGACATCCCAGAAACCGGAGACCCGGGTACATGTCAGGGGTCCCAGGGCGGGGAGGGTAGGGATTGCCTTGGGGCTCGCAAGGTGGGCAATCAAGGTCTCGGGGTACAGGCCAGGGTGGGCGGGGGGGGGGGGGGGGGGGGGGATGTCTGGAGGTCACCAGGCCTTAAGGGGAGGGTGCCCCCAGTCAGAAGGGGGCTTCTGATGGAGGTGCCCCCTCCGCCCTTCCTGCCTGAGATCTAACTTTCCAGGTTTCCCCAGGAAGCTTCAATCAGCCCGTTAGCCACTTAACGGCTTCAACTGGGACAAGGGCGGGCTTCCTGCCTGAGGCCTTGCTCACCCCAGCGTAAAACAGCTGTGAGGTGGGGCGGGAAGGAACCTAGAGGGAATCCTGTCCATGCAATTTCATGCTCCCCCCGCCTAAAAACCAGCATGGGGGGGTGGTGGGGGGGGGGGGGGGGTGTGTAAAATTCTGGCCATAATGGTTCAGAAATTTCCCTACCTCTGTACTTTATTGTTGCATCAATATGACCTTTAACATTTAGCTTGATTTCTCCTGGGCCTAGGAGTTGGATGGAGGAAGATTGCAGAGTTATTTTGTTCAGCCATGAAATGCTGTCAGTTAAAACTGAGACTCCACCTCCTGTATTCAGTTTGAATTCAGTTGGATGTCCATTGACTTCAATGTTAGTATGCTTGTATTGGGTTTTATTTCCCTTTATTTCTCCCAGGAAGGTGATTTCCTGGTTTTCAGCGTCTTGAATTTCTTGATTGGTGGTTCCTTTAACAGATTTCTCCTTCTGTCTTGTAAACTCAGATTCCCTGGAATGGTAGACAGCTTTAAAATGGCCTATCTTGTCGCATCCATGGTCCTGCACAATCCGGGTGGGACACTATTCGCGCTTGTGGACATTCTTCCTGCCACACCGGGGACATTGGAAAATGATGGTTGGCAACTTTTCAGGGTGCTTCCCTGGTCGCTGATTTGCTATATTTTTGGTTTTACAACCCAAAAACTGAACAACTTCATCGGATTGTTCCTGTGGAAATTCCCTCACTACCACCACATCCCTCCGCCCCCCACCCCGATTCCCCCACCCCCATACAAATACTCTGTTCTGCCTCTACTGTTCCACCTGCCTGGCCAGTTGTACAGTTTTACTGAAAGTTAAATCTTCCTGAGATTGTAAAATGTCAGAGACCCTTTCATCTAAAACACCAACGATTCTATCACTGATCAAGTCGTCTTTTACTGTTCCATACTTAAAATTGTCAGCTATACAGTACAATTCATTGATGACTGAATTGATCACTTCAAAATAGATCAATTTTTGACCTTGTCGATTAAATTTTGCCCTCTCAATCACAATATTTCTACAGGGACTATGATATCCTCATAGGAGGTTGTCCCTTTCTTCACTCCCTATCTGGCCAGCACGTCATCTGCAATGCTCCCTATAGTCTATAATGAAGTGCTAACGTGATCTTTGTTATTTCTACTCGCAAAACCTGAAATATTATGTTACCAGGTGAGATGCCTTTGCCAATTTTGCCATTGTCCAGCCTGTCTTAAGCCCTCTATGCTTTGGAACGATTCTGGCAGAGGCAAGGTATTAGCCACTTCTCATCCAGGGTCGAGGTTCCCTTTGCCTGCACTGCTTATCTTGCTAGTTGCTGGGCTGTTGCCGTGTTTTTCCTCTGTGGTGTGGTTACTGGGTTGGCCTTGAAGTTCTTCACCCACTGGTTGGTGCTACTGGGTTTATCTTCAGTGTTCTCCCGCCTTTTTCTACTGTTTCTCTGTGGGTGGAGTCACTGCTGCCAACATCTGTTATTTTGGGTTTGTCTTGGGATTCCTTGGTTTCTCACTCTGGAAAGGTAAATTTTCTTTCATTCAAAATGCCTTTATTTACATCACTAACTATTTACCAAGTTTGTAGAACATCAGGACATAGATACAGCTCCTCTCTGATGTGCTCCTCGCTCATCTTTTCTCAGTGAGTGATACCACTATGACATAGCTCCTTACACACATGCTCAGTAGCAATTATTAGAGTTATTCCTTTATTCTACAGTAACTTTCTCAATGATTCCTTTCTCATCTGATGTGCAGGCTTTTAAAACCGATGTTTGGTGTTACCTAATCATTGCTGCCTAATTTACCTCATTCTCTTACTGAACTTGGGGATTTCCAGAATGATGAGTTTTCTCCCTTGCAACTTGAAGTTGACCAATCTATCTAATGATTTATCTTGTGTCTGTCTGATTTAGCCTCATATTCAAGGTTTCTTAATAGTTTTGTGTGGGCCCATGTCTGAACTTTCTGACTGGATCAGTGTGTCTGCTATTAAAAACCAATAGGTAGCAAGGAAAAAAGAAATCCAGCTCCTAAAAGAGTTCGTCAATCCAGCGAAACATCTCGCCTAGCAAGCATACGGGAAAGAATTAAGTGATGCTTTACCCCCATGACGACTGCCAGCAGCTTCCCGGCATAATTGCACATTATTCCAGTCTTAAGCTGATCTTTTCTCCAGACATCTTCCACATAATGGATTCTATCCATCTCCCTGACAAATGGCGGAGGCTGAACCGGGCCATTTGCAACCTTAGTGTTGCATTTGAGATGAGTTCCAACCACATAATTCGCTCCATCCCTAAGCCTGGCTACTTTCACGTCGGAAACATCACTTGACTCCACCCCGCCTCAGCTCACCTGATCCTCATCCATACCTTTGTTTCCTCTAGAATTTATTATACTTTCCTAACTGGCCTCCCATCTTCCACTCTCCAATCAACTTGAGCTTATTCAAAACTCTGCTGTTTGTATCAAGTCCCGATCATCCGCCACCCCTACACCTGCTGTTGCATTGGTTCCTGATTCAGCAATGCCTCAATTTTAAATCTCTTCCTTGTTTTTAAAATCCTTCATGACTTAACTCCTGCCTCTGTATTTTCCTCCAGTGCTGTGGTCTTTTAAGATCTCTGTGCTCCTTCAGTTCTAGGCTCTTGCACATCTCCAATTTTAATAGCTCAACCATTGGAGGCTATTCCTTCAAATATATAGGTCCTAAACTCTGGAATTCCAGTCCTAAAGCCCTGTGCCTCTTTATCTCTCTCTCTCCTTGTTTAAGATGCTTATGAAAACCTACCTCTTTGAGAAAGATTTTGATCATCTATCCTAATATCTCCTATGTGGCTTAGTGTCATTTTTTTGATACTGCTCCTATGAAACACCATGATACATTTCACTATGTTAAAGGTGCAATATAAATGCAAGTTGTTCTGATGTCGAGAGATAATCAGTTAAACTAAATTTTATTGATATCAGAAATTTCAAAATAAAAAATTACAATATTTATTTTCACTTAACTACTGGATAGCGAACAAAAAGAGCTTTGTCCTGTTGACATCTTCACAAATTACCTTAACAGATATACTTTTGAGTCACATTATCATTGCCTCTTTTTGCTTTCATTCAAAAGTCACAGTACGCAATCTTCCCATTATCTGCATGTTTATGGGTGCATAACATGACACAGTGTTTCACAGCAATTTTGTCATGTGAAAGAGGTCAAATGGATCACTTTTGAATCTGCAGCATTTATATGACAATAGGAATGGAGGCTAACAGATTCATTTTTATGTTGTATTACTGTTCGGTCATATGTATTCATATTGCAATGCATAGCTTTTACTAAACATTAAAGACAAGAGTCTTAAATACATCAAGTAATATAAAGCTTAGATCAGAAATTTTAAGGTATAAGTATAGGAACCCCAAGTCTTGCATTACTTTTTTGATGAATGTTTACACTCATTAAGATGACGAATGTTACTCAAATACTTCCAGGTTAGTTGCATCTCAGACAAATGCACAGTACAGTTCCTCCTTGTCTATCCCAACAGTACGCTTCAGCCCCAACTACTCAGGAAAACTTTAACTGGACTGGTGTAAATTCTTCCATCTCCAGATGACTTTTTGGGAAATGACTTTGGGGATGCCATAACTCATAGTCAATTTCAAACTTAGGTAGCATGAACCATTGTTTCATCCCAGGCCCATGAACCAGGATGACCATAATCTTTAAACAATGCATTATAACCTTGCAAGAGATAACAGACTACTCTCCCATTATGATGAGGATGATCCCATTCATGTGGGCATATTCATTAAGTCACCTATTCTTAAAGATTGATATGGTCTCCATGTTTCTCATGAAAGTTGATTAGAGAGAAGGGCTTGCCAAAAAAAAAACTAATAATCAACCCACAGAGGGGACAGGAGTGTGGTTTATTACTTTTCACATATTTCTCAAGGAGCGAAGTGAGATTGAAAAAAGTAAATTGAATTTTCTTTGTGAAATAAAGCAACCAATGATATATGTCTGACCTTTTCACCGTGTTTCTCAGTGCCCCTTTGAAAAGATTAGAGAAGTGTGCATAAGGACATTGGCGAGAAACCCAATATCTAGTTTCAATCACAAAGGGATTTGTTATCACACTTCTTGGTTATATTATTGCATAATTAGATATTGGGCACTATGGGCCATCAGATTACTGATGCAGGTGACCCACATAGTTGTACCCGAGAGAAAACCTAAGGCAGACTCTGAACTTATAGCTGCAATACAGCTGACTTGTTGACTGCTTCTTTTTGTTATCTATTTTACACTGATCTCATTCGGGAAGTGCCTAATTTATTCTTTGTGATCATGCAGACAGAGAGCAGGAATTCGTTTTCTGTGAAATCACAGCTACTCCTGGTTCCTATCTGATGCTGCTCCGTGGGACACAGCTCTTCTGTGGCTGGGAATTTCTGATCTCACAAAACTGTCATAGTTCCCAGTCTATTGAATTATGCTTTGTGATTTGCTTCTTGCGAAGTCCTCTTAATTTGTCAGTACAAATTTAGAGCAGAAACTCAAGAAGACTCTTTATTCAAAAGGCATATGTATGTTATGCATGTACAATCATGAAAGACATCCAATTTTCCCTTTATTCTTTACATTCCATAGCATAAATGGCCTGACATTTGGGGAATTGAACACTGTGTAAGTCTACAAGCATGTGGGTTACTTTGCTTTCTATGGCACATCACTGACAGGTCTTCATCAGCTATATATAAAG
Source organism: Cetorhinus maximus (assembly GCF_964194155.1). NCBI lineage: Eukaryota > Metazoa > Chordata > Chondrichthyes > Lamniformes > Cetorhinidae > Cetorhinus > Cetorhinus maximus. The sequence goes on along the minus strand of NC_135886.1, from coordinate 114,086,955 downwards.
GACTTCTGTAGCTGACAGTGCCAGTACCAACAGACCCATCTTGCTTTCACTTGCAGGTGCTGATTGACCTACTGTCCACTTCCAACAATTTGCATTTGTTTATTGTTCTGAATTTAAACAAAACTTTCATCCTGTTATAAGAACTAGTCAGAGACAGGCAACGCAGCAGACACAGACCTTTATTCACCTTTTCCGATTAGGGAGAATATTCGACTTTGTTGATAACATTGTTTAAAACGTTTTTTTTAGAGAAGAACAGGAAGATTTACCAACATGTGCTGCAGTCAATATAGTTGCTGCATTTAGACTAGATAAAGGAATGATCCCCATGTTATCTTTCTATTACACATTTATGTTACTGTATAATAAAACTCAGTAGCATCTTAGCCTGTTTAGTGTTAGATGCCATCATGTACAACAGGGTTTCATTTTGCAGGGGTAAAATTATTCAGAAAATAAATTCCTATTAACCCTTTGCACTCACTGGAAAACATTTCCTTTTATAGAATATTTTTAAAATAATACTTTTATTGTAATTTTTCCTGAAACTAGTAAGACACAATGTAAGAGACCTAAAGCACTGTGTGTAGATAAACATGCAAAACAACAAGCTTATTATTATTGCTTTAATTATTACCATTATTACATATAGAAAGAGAGAGGTAGGTGTATGGGAATGATAAACATATTGGAATAGAGGGGACTTGGAGTGAGCAGGTGAATTATGATGTACAATGTCTATTTTTTAATCCAATCAGCGATTTACACACCTGTATACATCATATTGCTCATAATTGAGCTTTTGCTCTTCCAGTTTAAAAGAATTATTTTATCATCTCAGATTTAAACAGATGCCTTTTACTGAAGAAATCATGCATTTAATTTAACAGTTTATCAGATATTCTGCAAGAACCTAACTTTCTATCAGATCAGGGTGTCAGAGCCCCTACTGATCCTGAAGGCTTCATGTGAAAGGAATAAGGTAAAATTAAAGATAAACACAGTAATTGGAAACATTTAAGTGTACCCTTCCTTCCTCTCAATATTCCACCTACTCTAGCCCTGATTGCCGAGCACCCTGAAGTTTCTCTCCAGTCTCTATGCTCTCCCCTCATTCATTTCCTCTATGATCCTCAACTCTTGGCTCTTTAATCTCCTCTTCTACTCAACAGCCCTTCTGCTCCCATGCTAATTGACAAGATATGTAGTTCCCCTTCCTTATACTTCATGCCTCTCCTTTTAAAACTGCAATTATCACTCCTTCTTAAAAAAACAACTCAATTCATTTGTTCTCTTCAATGACCATTGCAACACTAACTCTCTTTCCTTTCTAAGGTTCTTGAACATGCCATTGCCTCCCAGCTCCATGCTTTCTAAAATCCCGAAGTTTGAATCCTTTCAGTCTGATTGATATTCTGGTCAGAGCACTGAGCTAGTCCTGGCAGTCACAGACAATATCCCCGATGCTTTATTTCCTTTTGTCTTCTACGGTCTCTCCAGAGCTTCTGAAATGACACACAGCATCTTCCTCCTCCAAGGTCCAGAAACAACATATTTAGAGGTACGAATGATAAACTCATGTTTTGCTACATTGTTTTGTACTGGAAAACTTTTAATTAATGATGATGAAGTTCATTATTGCAGGAATGGAAATATAAATTGCGTAAAATACCTTATTTACTTTTAAATGTTGGTAAATGCATAGGACAGGCCCTCCATTCCACACTTTGTCCAATAATACATATTTGGAAGAATAAAACAAGTGCACCCTGTAACCCAACTGATTGTGTCTCGTTCCGGACCTGCTGAGTCAGGATGTTTTTCATGCGTCTGTACAATCTGAACCTCAATCCGTTTGCAAATAAGCAGCTGTTGGCATCTGCTATCTACTCTGCACTCTCTTTTATTGAGAAATCAAAGCAAAAGATCAACATCATGGGCAGAACACAACTAAGGATGAAAAGAGTAAAAAAAAAATGACTAAGTTCAAAATTCTGATCAAGTGGGGAAACATTAGTGCTATACTGCTTGGAATGCTGAGTTAAATGGTAAACAAGAATTATTCTATTAGCCATTGGAAGCAGAATCAAAATATGCAATTCCCAATTAAAGCATAACATAACATTCCAGTAAGAGAGAGTAGCATCAACTTTTGATGATCAATCAGTGCCAGATTTGTAGCTTGAAGCTGCAATACTTCAATTCTGCTGATGCATTTCATTTTTCCTCAATTTTATTTGCTAAGGTGGCCAGGGTTAATTAAAAGAACTAAAATACAAATTTTATTCCACAGCAGTAGGCACTCAACATTTTTTAAAAAAATTATTCTTTAACATTCATGGGATGTGAATGTTGCTGGCTAGCCAACATTTGTTGCTCACCCCAAATTGTCCTTGAGAAGGTGGTGACTACCAAACCACTTTTGGTGATTGACATGGAAGTAACCCAACCAAAGCATATTCTATGCGCTTGGGCTGCATTTTACACGCCCCCATCAGGTGTGTTTTTAGCAGAGGGTTCAAACATGGACAAAAGAGCTGAGCTCCCAAGATGAGGTGAGAGTGACTGCCCTTGACATCAAGGCAGCATTTGACTGAGTGTGGCATCAAGGAGCCCCAGCAAAACTGGAGTCAATGGGAATCAGGGGGAAAACTCTCCGCTGGTTGGAGTCATACCTAGCAAAAAGGAAGATGGTTGTGGTTGTTGGAGGTCAGTCATCTCAGCTCCAGGACATCACTGCAGGCGTTCCTCAGGGTAGTGTCCTCGGCCCAACCATCTTCAGCTGCTTCATCAGTGACCTTCCTTCTATCATAAGGTCAGAAGTGGGGATGTTCGCTGATGATTGCACAATGTTCAGCACCATTTGTGACTCCTCAGATATCGAAGCAGTCCATGTCTAAGTGCAGCAAGACATGAACAATATCAAGGCTTGGGCTGACAAGTGGCAAGTAACATTTGCAACCATCTCCAACAAGAGAGAATCTAACCATCGCCCCTTGACATTCAATGGCATTTCCATCACTGAATTCCTCACTATCAACTTCCTGGGGGTTACCATTGACCAGAAACTCAACTGGACTAGCCATATAAATACTGTGGCTACAAGAGCAGGTCAGAGGCTAGGAATCCTGTGACGAGTAACTCACCTCCTGACTCCCCAAAGCCTGTCCACCATCTAAAAGGCACAAGCCAGGGGTGTGATTGAATACTCCCCAATTGCCTGGGTGAATGCAGTTCCCACAACACTCAAGGAGCTTGACACCAGGACAAAGCAGCCTGCTTGATTGACACCACCTCCACAAACATTCACTCCCTCCACCACCGACACACAGTAGCAGCAGTGTATACCATCTACAAGATGTACTGCAGGAATTGCCAAGGCTCCTTCGACAGCACCTTCCAAACCTACGACCACTACCACCTGGAAGGACAAGGGCAGCAGATAGATGGGAACACCAGCACCTGGAAGCTCCCCTCCAAGACACTCACCATCCTGACTTCGAAATATATCACCGTTCCTTCATTGTCGATGGTCAAAATCCTGGAACTCCCTTCCTAGCAACACTGTGGTGTGCCTACACAACAGGGACTGCAGAGGTTCAAGAAGGCAGCTCAGCACCATCTTCTCAAGGGCAACTAGGAATGGGCAATAAATATTGGCCCAGCCAGCGAAACCCACATCCCGTGAATGAATATAAAAAAAAGGGCACATAAAATAGGGTGGTTGTCCCCCATCACCTACCCATCCACCCCCATAATACGGGGGCGTTTGGGCGGGTGCTGAAATCAGCAACCTGCTCGCTATATTTAAATAAATAATCAAGGGTCAATTAGGCTTGTTAACAAGCCAGTTGACCCTGATAATACACTGCCCATGCCATAAAATGGTTGCTGTGGGCAGATGGGTAGGAGTGGCAGGTCGCTTTAAAAAAAACAATTCAAAGGGCAGGAAGGGTGGGGTGGGGAGTAATATATTTGTGTGCTGTCCTTTTTGGTTCAGGGGATGGATGCCCTAAGATATAAACCCCCCTTTCTTCCTACCCACCTTCTCCATTAAACACAGCACCCCCAGCCCCCTCCTTAACCTACCCAACCCTTCCCTGCCCATGACCCCGGACTTACCTAGCTCCGGGATCCATTATGCCTTCTTCTTTGCAGTCCTGGCAGCACCCACTAATGCGCCCTTGGTGGGTTGGATTGCCTGGCAACTTCCATGGGCAGAACTTCCTCCCCAGTGAGGGGTAGAAGTCCCAGACCACCTCTGTTTAGCCTTCCCACAGCATATTCTGGCTGCAGGGTGGGCTGGCATGGAATGGGTTGGCTCCATGCCGACTCGTGCACTCCCCATAACATTCTGCCCCTTGTCACGAACAGTGCTTCTTCCAACTTGTGTACCACATGGAGGACATGATTCATCAGCTGAGGGAGGGTTAAAGGTGGTAATAAGCAGGAGCTTTTCTTGCCCCTATTTAGCCTGATGCCATGAGACTTCACGGGGTCGGAAGTCAATATTGAAGACTGCCAGGGCAGCTCCCTATTTACTATATACCACTACCTCTGGTGGGTCTGTCCTGCTGGTGGGTTGGGTAGTGGCTGGCACATTTGAGCGGCTTGCCAGGCAATTTCAGAGGGCAGTTAAGAGTTAACCACACTGCTGTGGGTCTGGAGTTGCATGTAGGCCAGACCAGGTAAGGATGCCAGATTTCATTCCCTAAAATCAGATGGGTTTTCTACAACAAATGACAATTGTTTTAATTCCAGATTTGTCAATTGAATTAAATTTCCACCAGCGGCCATGGTGGGATTTGAACATGTGTCCCCACAGTCTTAACCTGGGTCTGTGGATTACTAGCCCAGTGACCTAACCACTACATCACCCTCTCCCCAATAAAATTCTAAACTATTTCTGTGAATAATTTTGATGCATTTTCATGTTAAATTAAACCTTTTCAATATGGATTGCACACCCTAACAGCTTTATAGGTCATATTGCTCAGGTGAATCCGAACATCAAACTTAGGAATTCACAAGCAAATTTATCTACTGAGCTATGATGTAGCAGAGATCTATCCTGAGAAGCCACTTTACTCCCTCTCTTAAATGCAATAGTATAGCCTGCAATAAATTCCAAAATTCGATGGAGCTTTGCTCAGATTTGTACAGAATTTTATGACATATCTTTTTATTTCCTCCTCTCCTGAAGATGTTGGCTCCTGTTAGGGAATGATTTCAGAGATGCTAGGCTACGTCTGCTCTCTTGGCTAAGTGACCATTCTTAGTTACAGAGGTCTTGAAGGGGCTGTATGAAGATTAGCATGTAAACGTGTAATGCTTTGTGTTCATTTCCTTTGGCAACAATTTAATAGAGATGTTAAATCATAAGATAAGGGGCTGGAAATTGAACTGCCTCTGGAACTGGGAATGGAGGTGGGTGGGCGCTAAAAATAGCGCCACTGGCCAGCATGTCAACTCTCTGGCACCAAACTGGACGGGTGTCAGCACGCCCGACATCACCACACGTCATTTTACGCGTCAGCGAGCGAGTCCCGCCCCAGCTCGTCGACCGGAAAATTCTTCCCCTTGTGTTTTTGATATTTACCGTGACAAAAAACTACCAATCTCAGTGCTGAAAATTTCACTTGGCCCAGCATCCACAGCCTTGTGAGGAAGCACGTTTTATATTTCTATTAATTCCTTGTGTGGCAAAATTTCTTCTGATTTCACTCCTAAATGGCATAACTTTAATTTTAAGTTCATGTACTCTTAGTCTGGATTCCTTTATCTACCCTACCAAATTCCTTCATCGTTTTCAACACCCCAGTTGGATCATCCTTTAACCTCTAAACTCAAATGTATACAAGCCTGCAACCTGCCCTCATAATTTAACTCTTTAAGATTGTGGTGATTATGTGTTGTACGCCTTCCAAGGACAATATATCTTTCCTGAGGATTGATATCTAAAACTGTGCACAAAACTCTGGTTGGGGCCTGACTAAAGCTCTGTGCAACGGAAATGTCACTTTCTCACTTATGAATTTCAAACCCCTTGAGCTAAAGGCCAACATTCCATTAGCTTTTTGATTTTTTGTGTACCAATGTACTATCATTTAGTGATTTTGTACACGGACGCACAAATTCTTTGTTATTTTAATATGTTGCAACTTTAAGTCAAGTACAGCAGTTATTCATATTTATTTTTGTCACCTTTAAATTAATTTAACAACCAATATTAAATTATTTGCATTGATGTAGTGTTTAGTTACATTTCTCAGATTTGTCACAAAGCACCATACATGCAATGACTAACTTTAAAGGCCAGGAATTGTTGTTATGTAAATTAACACATAGCCAACTTGAACAAAGCAATGCTCCAAAATTGCAGTCAAATGAATGACCAATTGATCTCTTGCTAATTATTTTAGCTGCAGAAGAATTATTAGCCTAGGCAACAAGAAAACTTCTGCTCTTCTTCAAAAAGGAGCCATGGGATCTTTAATGTGCCTTGAGTCAAAGTCAAAGTTTATTATCTTATGTGAACTTTAGCATCTCTGACAATGCAGTGCTGTCTCAGTATTCACTTGCTCAAATCATTTTACATTTCTATCATTCCTCAGTTCTAGTGAAGAGTCATCACCTTAAATGTTAACTCTGTTCCTCTCCACAAATGCTGCTTGACCTGCTGAATATTTCCAGCATTTTCTGTTTTCTTTTCATATTTCCATCTGCAGCATTTTGCTTTTGTACACTGTAATGTGTTCCTTTTGGAATTGAGCCCAGAATCTGACTCAGGTGAGAGTGCTACATCCTGACCTAAGTTGACAAGTACTAAGTAATACTAAGTTAGTTACAATAAAGTTGCAAAAACTTATTTGTGCCATTATTATGACAAAGTGTTTAAACATAAAGCCCTAGAGATAGATTTAAACCTTAATCAAATTCTGCACCTAATAAACTAATTCTCAGTGTGATTTGCCAGTTGGTGAAATAGAAGGGGTTGGATTTTCATCTCCCAAAGGAGGTGTTAATCAAGTTACAAAATTCGGAGCTTAGTTTTTTTGCTGGAGAAACAATCTTCCTCTCTCTTCCCGATCCCCACCATTTTTGTGTGTTCTTTAAACGGGTCAGGAAGGCCTTGAGTGCAAAACTCACATGCACATATTCTGAGGTTGGGGTCTCCATTGTGAGGATCATAGGAAAATTGCATTTCTTCCTGCACAGAATTTTCATGTGCTGGTGTGGGTTTTGATTACTGGTGGAAAACTGCTGAGGAGGCCAGAACATTCTGAAAGGTCAGTGTAAAATGTTTTGGCTATTAGAAACTGTATTGTAATGTAGGTGTTTTTCAATGCAGTGATTCATCATAAAGATCTGTCTTGCAAAGGTAAGTAGACCCTTACACTGACCACCATTGTATAAATGTTGTAATGCATTACAGTACTTTTTCCATTGGATAAAGCACCATAATACATTAAAATATAAACAAAAAATGTCCTCTCAGCCTCTTCTGTCATATTTTGCACTGTGATTTAAATCATCTGACAGCTCTGGCTGTTTAAAAAAAAAACTATTTTGAAAATACATGCTCCTCTCCATTGATTGGCAGACACTCTGCTTTGAAATGGTAATGGGATACCATTCTGCTCTGTCAGTTTCAGGCAATATTATTAAAAGCTTTTATTACAACAGCTGTAGCCATTATGGATGATTGGCTGGGTTTCAAAAGCTAAAGTGGCTTCAACTCAGCAAGGGTCTATTGATCCAAGAAACATTTTAGAGGCTGCAATAAAGAATATGCCTTTGATGTGTTTCTTGTTTCTTTACAAACCTAATAGGCACTCAAAAGATTATAAATTTTTTTCACCAGAGTAGCTTTTTGTTTTCTTTCCAGCATCAGTGATAGAACACCTGAATTCAGGGTTTTATTAGAGATTGTTAGGGGAGACTCTTTCCTATGGTGGGTGGGCTGGGTGGTGGCGGGTGCAGAGCCAATTGCCACCTGTGATTGGCTGCGTGCAGTCATTTTACGTAGGCGGGTGACATGGGTGATCTGAGGGGTCATGAGGTGGCATGGGGGTTGAGGTTTAAGGAGCCTTTAAATGATGTTGGGAGCTGGGCTGCTCTGCTGGAGACTGAGGCTGCTGTGCTGAAGTCTACAAAATTATGAGTGGCATGGACAGAGTAGATAGTCAAAAGCTTTTTCCCAGGGTGGAAGAGTCAATTACTAGGGGACATAGATTTAAGGTGAGAGGAGAAAACTTTAGAGGAGATGTGCAGGGCAAGTTTTTTACACAGACAGTAGTGAGTGTCTGGAATTCGCTGCCAGCGGAGGTGGTGGAAGCAGGTACGATAGTGATGTTTAAGAGGCAGCTTGACAAATACATGAATAGGATGGGAATAGAGGGATACAGAACCCGGAAGTGCAAAATGTTTTAGTTTGACACGCAATATGATCGGCGCAGGCTTGGAGGGCCGAAGGGCCTGTTCCTGTGCTGTACTTTTCTTTGTTCTTGTTGTTCTAACCAGGCCACATCCACACCCACACTCCTCACGAATTACATCGCAGCTCACAAAATGCACTGTGAACCCAATCCCTCTGTGAAAAGACAAAAACTCTGGGCAAAGTCACACATGGGTTGAGTGTGCATTTTGGAAATCACAAAAGCACAAAGGTCAGGATTTCCTAAGCCCACAGGAAAATACAGCCCACAGGGTAAAAATAAATAGCTTATCAAGTCCATTGCTTTCACAGACCAGGCCCTACCACCCCTATCATAATCTTTATCTAACTCAGTACTCCCTGAGGAAAGGTCCTATAAATTTTCCCCCTTCACTCTCACACCCTAGTACCACTCAAGTCAAAATGCAGAATATTCATCCAATATTAAATGACCTATTATTCATTCTTGATCAGTCACTATCTTAGCATGGCATTTTCATGATGCCAGCAGTTTATATTCCGCACAGGATTCAATTATCTCTATTCAATTTATCATTATGACCTTCAATCTTCTTCCCAGATAATCAAACAGCTGATTTTTAAAGGCATGAATTATTGCTCCAACTGTCAGCTCCAAATATGAACTACTCTACAGATGGATGAATGGGAGGGAGTTAATTTCAAATCTTGCTTCAGCATTTTTAATAGCCTTATGCTTATGCCAGCTAATTCTGCACACACAGTTGAGTACTGTCTCTACACTTGGTGACAGGTATGTCTGCTGAAATCAATGGATCCTGAAATAATCTAGTCTATGGTTAATTGATGCTGCTGCCAACAAAATGGTGCTGGAGGTATCAGTCATCATCTTTTTGAGTCACGATTTAAAAATTAATTTACATGGCCAGCGATGTATCATAAGAACTTCTCAGTCATGGGACATTATCTATTTGGGCAAGTACAAGGTCAGCATTTATTGTCCATCCCTAGCTCATTAAGGTCGTGGTGGTGATGGTGGTGGTGATAAGCCTTCTTCTTCAATGGCAGCAGTCCTTGCAGTAAAGGTCCTATTGTTTGGTTTGGACTTCTTGGGTTTTGCTGCAACCACGATGAAGCACCTGCCATGATATGTGTCACAGTCAAGATAGTGTGTGACTTGGAGATCATCTCCAGAAATTATGAGGGACCTGGACAGAGGAGATAGTGAGAAAGCATTTCCATTGACAGAAGGACTGAAAACCAGAGTACATCAATTTAATGTGACTGGGAAAAGAGCCAAAGGTGACATAAGGAAAAACCTTTTTACATGGCGAGTGGTTAGGATCTGGAATGCCCCACCTGAGAGCGTGGTGGTGGCAGATTCAATCATGAAAATAAATTGAATAAGCACCTGAAGAGAAAAAGGAAATACAGGGCTACAGGAACATAGCAAGGGAGTGGGACTAATTGAATTGCTCTTACAGAGAACTGGCATGGACATAATGGGCTGAATGGTCTCCTTCTGTGCTGTAACTTTTCTATGATTCTCATCATGTTGCTGTGGGCCTGTCAATTTTTTCCAAAGAAACTTTAGACATTTTGTATGTAGCAAAGTGTGTTTACTAATAAAGAGTTTCCGAGGGCTGAATTTTGCAGCTGGGCTACAAGTCCTGATGTCAGGACCAGAATTGGATTCTACTTTGGTTAGGGTGGGGATCAGCCACTGGCAAGCAATCCTCCAGTGGTCAGCCAATAAATAGTGGGGAGCTGCGGGAACAGGTCACTGAAAGGACAGAGGTGGGATGAAGAAAGCAGAGGCAGCATCAGGTGATGCTGTGTTAGGTACTGCCGCCATGTCTAGAGAGCTGCTAGCACTGAATGTCCTGAGGCTTGGCTGGAAAGCTGAGGAGTTTAAGGAAACCTGCAGCCAGAATGGCAGAAGGAAGGCCCATGTGGCTCCATGGTTTAGCGATGCCTCCCTCCGCGCTTTCCACCAGGCTGCAATGGCAAGGCGAGAAATCCTCTTCCTCAGGGATGAGAGGAGAACACCAGCCTGACTGACCAACCAAGTCCAGAAGGAGATTGCAGAAGTCAGCAGTCATGAGATCATCTCCAGGACCTGGATCCAATGCTGCAAGCACATCAATTACTTCCTTCAGCCTGTGAGTACTCCGCACCCTTTTTCCTTTTGGGGCTTGCTTGTGTCAATGACAGGAGGTGCATTTGGAGAGGAGTGACCACCCAGTTGGTGGCAAAGGGATCAGGAAGCAGCATATCCTGTCGGAGGCATAGCTGTATTGCAGTGAGATGCCCAGTCGGTCATTATTGATTCCTGCCATGTTCCTCAAGGTTGACCGCATGCAGGAGGCATTGGTGGCCCCCGTCAAGAACTGGACATCCACCAACATTGGCATTGTGCTTGTCTCTGTAGGGATCTAACAATCTTCTTTCTTGTTCCTGGAGCAGGAGACAGCACACAACAGTAAGCAAGGGGCCAAGAGAAGCAGTGGGGTGCTGGAGCTGCACATCCTAACAGCCATGAAGTTTCATGTAGCAGCGGCAAGGTGAAAGGTGGACAAAGAGCATGGAGCTACCATCAGGTTCTCATGCTCCTCAGGTCAGCAGGGAGAAAGCCAGTATTGAGGATGAAAAGACAAGTAAAAGCTGCAAGCGAGGCAAAGTAGGAGAGTTAGGAGAGGTCACTGAAAGATTAGTGGATGAAGATGCCTTTTAAAATTGTAGTGAAGTGGAAACTTTAGGAAGAGCAGAGCAGAAAATAGGGCTGAAGCAATTAAAGGCTCTGTCAGATTTGAGGGATGAAAAGAGAGGAGAGGCACATACATAGCAGGCTAAGGTTAAACAACACAAGAATGTGGGAAAGGATGCGAGGTTGCATACTGTTAAGACGATTTGATACAAAAACATTAAATGCCTGCATGCTGGCATTGCAAAACATAACTTTATCCTAGAAGAGGCAGAGCAAATTTAAACTGCGCTGATCGTGTTTTACTGGGAATCTGTGGAGCCACTTTCTTTCCCCAGCCACTTTTACAAGGATGAAAGAATTAACTCTGTATTCCAATTTTTTGTTATTCCACCGGGAACACACTAAAGAATGAGCTGCCATAATCAACCATGTATTTTACTTAGAAAAATTAACTTGCTTTAATATAACAACTTATCATGCTCTTAGACTATCTGAAAACAATTTTGTAGTGACGATATTGTTGTTATGAGGATGGGAAACATGGTGGCCAATTTTCATGCATTAAGATCTCACCAACATAAAATCAGTTGAATGTACAATTAATCTGTTGTTGGAGGTGTGGGAGCGTTAATGGTCAGAAGCCTGAGGATCTTTTAGATCCACTTGAACAGACAAAGTCTGGTCTTAGTTTAACACTGCGTCTGAAAAGCAGCAACTTCAACATGAGATACAGCCTCATTATTGCACTGAAATGTCAGGTGGGATTATATGCACAAGCCCTGCAGTGCGACTTGATCCCATAACTTCATCCTTTTAATATACAGAAAGAATCAAAATAATTGCAAATAGATTCACAAACTTTTGGCTGTTAAAATTCCCACCATTGTGTCTGGAGGTAACAACGGTGTACACGTGTATAAGATTTAGCATGATTGACTAGATTACCTGCATTTACTGTCAAAGCTCTTATATGAATAATGGTAACTTTGCTGAGGCACTGGATGCTGCAAGCACCTGCAGGACTGTATCCTAGCAAGGAGCCAAAGCCTTTAATCAGTGGAGAAGGGTGGGGGGTGGGAATTGAAATAAACAAAAATGAATAGCACTGTGAATAAATATCTAATGTGAATTCTTAGGAGTTAGTCATCCTAATCCACTTCAACAAATCATTTTATGCAGGTTTAAACCCCTGGCTGTGATTGAATGGCTAAGTACTTTCTATCCATAATCACTTTGTCTTCAGCAGACTTATATGATTCCCAGCTCTTCACAAATCAATTATAGCTGTGGAACTATGATCCAAACAGTCCAGGTAGAAGCTCTACTTAAAACACCAGAATCTGTGTTTATCCATCTTAAACTTACTATCCATTTATAAACTGCTTTGTAAGCATGTGACATGATTCATAAATTGCAAACTGAATGGTGGCTCTTAACAAAAAGAACACACAGCTTCCATGCTAATCTACTGATGTCATGGACTCAAACACAAAGATCTTCTATTTATTATTTCTCGGGATGTGAGCTTATGTCATCAGGACATAATACCTGCAGAAGGCAGCCACCTGAATGTTTGACAAGTGTCCCAGGCACGTAAGCATCAGACATATTTCAGTTGTCCTTCAGGCGCAGGACATGATCCTGAAATACTAGACCTTTTATTTTCATTTTTTTGCCTGGAAAACAGGCATAACAAGGACCAATTTCCACCCATCAGAAGGAGAGAAGTCAGGAATTAACCTCAGGCCAATTTCATGCAGCATCATTTATGTCAAATGTCAGATACAGGGCAGAATTTTACCGTCGGCAAGCAGGGGCTGGGGCCCGCTTGCCGACGAGTAAAATGATGCGGGATGATGTCATTCCAGCCCATTTAAATCTTCAGGAAGGCGGGGGCGCAGCAAAATCAGCTGTGCGCCCGCCAACCTGCCAACGGCCAATTGAGGCCATTGACAGGATCAAGTATACAATTAATGGGCCTGCCTGTCCAACCTTAAGGTTGGCGGGCAGGCCAGGAGCCCCGGTGGGCAATAGAAAAAACATGAAACCTCATCCACTGGCAGGATTAAGTTTCATGTAGGGATTTAAAAAGTTTAATAAACTCTTAGGGCTGAATTTTTCAGTCGGCGAGAAGGGGGCGGGGCCTGCTCACCGACACAAAAATGACGGGGGATGATGTCGGGGGGGAACCCCTGACATCATCCCACCCCATTTAAATCTTCAGGAAGGCGGGCGGACAGCGTGATCAGCTGTCTGCCCGCCGACCTGTCAAGGCCAATTGAGGCCATTGACAGGATAATTAAAACAATTAAAGGACCTGCCTGTCCAACCTTAAGGCTGGCGGGCAGGCCAGGAGCCCCAGCGGGCTTCTGGAAAAACATGAAACCTCATCCACTTGCGGGATGAGGTTTCATGTCGGTTTTAAAAAAGTTTATTAAAGTTTTTGTGCACTTTATTAACATGTCCCATCCCATGTGACATTGTCACATGAGGGGGACATGTTAATGATTTTTTTATTTTTCTATTTTTAAACTTTGAAAACCTTTCAGCGATCTCCCTGAGGCAGCACTTAGCCTCAGGGAGATGTGCGCTCTTTCGTGCACATGCATGAAAGTGCGCACTCTCACATTTGGAGAATCCCCCCCACCCCGGCCCGGCCGCACAGGAAGCAGCGCTTCCCGGCGGAGGTCACACTGGACGGGCCTTAATTGGCCCGCCCACTTAAAATGGTGGCGGGGATCGGCTCCCCACCCACTGGAGATTGGGTCGGGCCCACCCGCCCGACAGGCAAAAATTCAGCCCATAATGTAAATTATGAACATGTCCCATCTCATGTGACATTGTCACATCAGGGGGCATGTTAGGGAATTTTTTTTTTCTAATTTTCATATTTTTAGAAGTGTGAGCGATCTCTCTGAGGCAGCACTTTGCCCCAAGGAGATATGCGCTCTTTGATGCGCATGCGCGGAAGAGCAGAGTCTTGCTTTTGGGGAATCCGCCCGCCCAGGAAGCGCATAGCGCTTCCCGGCGGACATCACGCTGGGTGAGCCTTAATTGGCCCGCCCACGTAAAATGGCGGCGGGGCCCGCTTCTCTGGCAGGGATCGGCTCCCCGCCTGCCGGAGATTGGGTCAGGCCCGCCCGCCCGACAGGCAGAAAATTCTGCCCACAGAGTACAATCAAAAAAACAGGCAGAAAATAAAGAGTGCAGGGAAAAAGATCTAAGAAGGGTAAAGAGAAAGCATGATAAAATTTTAACAGGTAACATATAAGGGAACCCAAAAATCTTTCATAAACACATAAAAAGGAAAAGGATAGATAAAGAAATTGTGGCACCAATTAGGGCCAAAATGGGTAATCTTAAGGCGGAGTGAATGACTAAATTACTAAATGACTGCTTTGCAGTTGTCCTCGCAAAAGAAGAGGATGAAGTTGGTGTCAGGGTAAAGGAGAGAGAAGTAGGCTTATTGCAAAGGATAATACTGGCGATAGAAAGGAGGTACTAAATACATTTGCATCCCTTAAAGTCAATAAGTCATGTGGCCTGGATGGGATGCATCCTAAGTTTCTGAAGGAAGGAGATAGGAGGAGACAGGGTCAAGCTAGCAGAAGCTCTGACCAGAATCTTTCAATCCTCCTTGGATATTGGAGTGGGACCAGAGGGTTGGTGGATTGCAAATGTTACACCTTGTACAAAAAAAAGGGATAAACCTGGTGCCTACAGGCCAATTAGGCTAAAGTTAGTGGTAGGAAAGCCATGAGAAATAATTGTCAAGGACCAAATTAACTCTCATTTGGAGAAACAAGTGAAGAGGGCATCATCTCGATCAGTAGAGTGCATATCTCCACAATGCTATGTTCACTTAATATTATTACAATTACACAGCTCTTCTTTGATGCTCTTCCCCATCTGGTTGACGATCTGTAACTAAAATGCTGAAAAAAATAAATATTTTTATTAAGAGCCTCCAGTTCACTGAGGAGAAATTCAGGCCAATCCACATTCAAAAACTTGCTCTGAAAACTCTGCTCACATTTTGACAGCTGTGACTAATTGCAACACAGCAGCTGTGACAATCCTCAACATTCTAAAGCAATCAGCAACATTCTATATAAAAGAGCCTACAACATTTTAGAAAAATAGTTAATGTGCCCTATCTCCCAATGTTACTGGATCATTAAAAAAATTCTAAGACTGGATCTGGATCAGCATCTTCACCAAAAACTAATCAGCTCTCCATTGTGCCAAACCCTATATGTGTACCAAGTTTTGTTGAAATCCGCCCATTAGTTTTTGAGATATGGGGCTGAATTTCAGACTGGGCCTAGGAAAAGCTGACTTGTGCACTTATACAGCTCGTAAACCCAACCTAAGTGTGACTTTAGGAGGCATTTTAGTCTTTTCACACAGGAGTCGGGTTTGAATGCATTTTGTGAGCCATTATGGAGTGTACGAGGAGTGCAGGTGCATAGGCAGGCCAGTTAGAAAGTCCACCTTGTCTCTCCAACACAGCAGCCCAGCTCCCAACATCATTTAAAGGCCACCTAAACCTTATCCCTCAACCCCCGCCACCCCATGCTCCCTCACATTTTCACCCCCCGTTTGAAATGGGGAACCTGACCTCAGTGGGGGACGGATATGCGTTTTGTATACAAGGCATTCCCGACCCACAAAAAAGGCAGGGAAAATGGCGCAGGATTGACAATGCAGAAGAAAATTGTATTGCCTCCAAACAAAAAACCAAAGTGTGGCCACACCTAGAGAAAAATTTGTTCCATTTTCTTAGAGACAAACAGACTAACAAACAGGAGTGAAAGCAATACCTCTGCCCACCCTCAGTGGTGGAAGTAATAAGAGGCAACCAGCATTGATTTGTTAAAACCAATGTTTGACTAACCTGATTGAAGTTTTTGAGAAGATTGCTGAAGATAGTGGAATAGATGTTGGAGATATGGATTTTAAAAGGCATTTGATTAATTTTCTTATGACAGACATTTTTGGAAACTAGAAGTATTAAAGAGTGTCTGGTAGCTTGGATAGAAGTTTGGCTAAGTGATAAGAGGCAGAGGAAAGTGCTGAATGGATATATTTTCTAACCTTTTAGCGAAGTATAGAATAGGGTCCCCAGGGTTGGAATTAAGACCACTGATGTTATTTTATTATATATAGCGACACAGAATTAGATACAGGGAGCACAATTTTGAGGCTTGCAGACGATGCAAACCTTGAGAACGTAGTAAAAAGTGAACATGTTATAGTAGACTTCATGAGGACATAGCTAGACAATCAAAATGGACGAACAGGGCAGTTGCAATTTAACGCAGACTAGTGTGCCGGAATGCACTTTGAGAGAAACAAGGTGCAGAGGCAGTATAATCTATACTGCGGTATTTTGAGGCAGCTGCAAGAACATGGGGCCATGGGGGTGCATATTCACAAATCTTTGAAGGTGACAGAGCAAGTTGAGAACGTGTTTAAGAAAGCATAAGTGAAATTTGGCTTTGTAACTAGGAGCATTGTAAACAAAAAAAATCCTACACTTTTAAAAATCTCTGTTTAGGCCTCAGCTGGAGTATTGTGTACAATCTGACATTGCACTTTAGGGGAATTGCTAAGGCCTTGGAGAGGGTACAGAGAAGTTTTATCAGGATGAAACCAGGGATGAGGGAGTTTAGTTTGTGGAGTGATTGGAGGATCTGTGACTGTTCTCCTCAGAGTGGAGTAGTTTAAGGGGAGACCTAATAGAAGGATTCAAAATTATGAGGGGTTTTGATAGAGCAAATGGGGAATAACTATTCACCCTGACAACTGGGTCAGGATCTGAAAGTTATAGATTTGAAATATTTGGCAAAGAATAAGAGGGAAAATGAAAAGAAATTGTTGTAATATGCCTTTAAGGGATAGGAGCATGATAGCACCAGAAAGGAAGTGTGTCATGTAATCCAGTTTTCATTTCACTTTTGCTTTTCAACAGAGCTGTGTGTATGCTCAGTTGAAAAGCAAAAAAGTGAAACTAAACTGGATCGCTGTTCACATGTGCCTAACCTTAATAAATGAATCCGCAATGTGTTTATCCAATCCATTATGCATGATTGGTGACTTTATTTCATTATAAAAACTCAACAGAAATTACTTCACATAGAGGGTTGTTAAGGTCTGGAAAGCACTTCCTGAAAGGACAGTGGAATCGAATTCCACAGGAACTTTTAAAAGACAATTGTACGTGTACTTGAAGTGGATTCAATTATAATGTTATGGTGAAAAAGCTGAGTGTGGGAATAAATTGGACAGCTCTTTCAAATGGGCCAGCTCAAGCATGGTGGGCCAACTGATCTTTTGCGCTATATGATTCTTTGATTGAGTTTCCGGTAGCATTAATTAATGCCAGTCCGTCTCTTGAGCATGGATGATACAGGCTTTTAGGGGCTGAAATCCAAAACTGAGGTCCCAATTCAAATCCAGGGTGACAGCTGGACTATTAAGAGAACTTCAAGAAGTTGTAATTCACATATATAACACAAATTCATTCTGATGTCAGTGGTGCCACTGGTCAGAAAGGAGCCAGATTAACCCCGTCCAAGATGACTATCAGCAGAAATGACCAATCAAACAATTCTTCCAATTATAACTTTTATACCAAATTTTAAATATTGCCATCTTCACTGAAATTCCTTTGCAAAACAAAAAAAGATGCCATTAAGCAATAGTTAAAAATTGTCTTTAAGTGAATTTTGGAATTCCTTTCCCCCTGCTGCACCCCCCCCGCCTCCCCCCATCCCCCATCAATCTAAGTTACATACGAACATACAAATTAGGAGCAGGAATAGGCTATTCAGCCCCTTGTGCCAGCTCCGCCATTCAATAAGGTCATGGCTGATGTAATTGTGGCCTCAGCTCCGCATTCCGCCTTTGGCTTTCGTGTTAGTCCAGAATCTATCAGCCGCTGCCTTAAAAATATTCATTGACCCTGCCTCCACCATTTTCTGGAGAAGAAAGTTCCAAAGATTCACAACCCTCAGAGAAAAAAAAAACTCTTCCCATCCCCTCCTTAAATGGGAGACCCTTATTTTAAAAACTGTGTCTCCTAGTTCTAGTCTCTCCCACAAAGGGAAGCATCCTTTCAATGCCACCTTGTCAAGTCCCTTCAGGATATTTTACATTTCAATAAGGTTACCTCTCAATCTTCTAAATGCCTAGCCTGTCTAATGCTTCCTCATAAGATAACCGTCCTCCATCCCTGGCATCAGCCGAGTGAACCTACTCTGAACTGCTTCTAATGTATTTATATCCTTTTTTAAGTAAGGAGACCAAAACTGTACACACTACTCTGGATGTGGTCTCACCAACGCCCTGTACAACTGTAGCCAAACGTCCCTATTTTTATATTCCATTCCCCTTGCAATATAAGGCAACACACGAACATACATACAAACATATGAATTAGGAGAAGGAATAGGCCACTCGGCCCTTCGAGTCTGCTCCGCCATTCAATAAGATCATGGCTGATCTGATTTTCACCTCAACTACACATTCCTGCCTACCCCCAGTAACCCATTAGTCTAGCAAAACTCCTCTAAACTGCTTCTGATGCATTTACATTCTTCCTTAATTAAGGAGACCAAGACTATACACAATACTCTAGATGTGGTCTCACCGCTGCTCTGTATAATTGAAGCACAATCTCCCTACTCTTGTATTCAATTCCCCCACAATAAATTATAACATTCTATTAGCTTTTCTAATTACTTGCTGTACCTGCATACTAACCTTTTGCGATTCATGCACTAGGACACCCAGATCCCTCGGCATCTCAGAGCTCTGCAATCTCTCACCATTTAGATAATATGCTCTTTTTTATTCTTCCTACCAAAATGGACAATTTAACAGTTTCCCGCATTATAATCCATTTGCTAGATCATTGCCCACTCCCCTAGCCTATCTATATCCCATTGTAGCCTCCTTATGTCCTCTTCACAATTTACTTTCCTACCTATCTTTTTGTATCATCAACAAATTTAGCAACCATAACTTTGGTTCCTTCATCCAAAATCATTTGTATAAATCGTAAAGGGTTGAGGCTCCAGCACTGATCCCTGAGGCACACTACTTGTTATATCTTGCCAGCCAGAAAATTACCCATTTATGCTTACTCTCTGTTTCCTGTTAGCTAGCCAATCTTCTATCCATACCAATATGTTACCCCTTTCACCATGAGCTTTTATTTTCTGCAATAGCTTTTGATGTGGTACCTTATCAAATGCTTTCTGAAAATCTAGGTACAGTACATCCACCGGTTCCCCTTTATCCATAGCATGTGTTACTTCTTCAAATAACTCCAATAAATTATTTAAACCTGACTTCTATTTGCCTTCCTAATCACTTGCTGTACTTGCATACTAACTTTTTCTGATTCATGTACCAGGACATCCCGATCCCTCTATACCTCAGATTTCTGCAATCTCTCCATTTAAATAATATGCTGCATTTTTATTCTTCTTGTCAAAGTGAACACGTTCACATTTCCCCACATTATTCTCCATCTGCCAAATTTTTGCCCACTCACTTAACTTATCTGTGCCCCTTTGCATACTTCCTATGTCCTCTTCACAACTTACTTTTCTACCTATCTTTGTGTCAACAGTAAATTTAGCAACCATACATTCGGTCCCTTCATCGAAGTAATTGATATAAATTGTGAATAACTGATGTCCCAGCACTGATCCCTGTGGCACTCCACCCATCATATCTTGTCAACCTGAAAACGACCCATTTACCCTTACTCTCTGCTTCCTGCTAGTTAACTAATCCTCTATCCATGCTAATATGTTATCCCTACACCATGAGCTCTTATTTTGTGTAGTAACCGTTGATGTGGCACCTTGTCAAATGCCCCCTGGAAATCTAAGTATTGAACACTCACAGTTTCTCCTTTATTCATGCTGCTTGTCACTTTTTAAAAGAACTCCAATAAATTAATCAAACATGATTTCCCTTTCGCAAAACTATGTTGACTCTGCTTGATTGCACTGAGATTTTCTATGTGCTCCGCTATAACCTCTTTAATAATAGAATTCAGCAATTTCCCTACAACAGATGTTACACTAGCTGGCCTGTAGTTTCCTGCTTTCTGTTTCTTTGCTGTCTTGAATAGAGGAGTCAGATTTACTATTTTTTAATCTGATGGGAACTTTCCAGAATCTAGGGAATTTTGAAAAATTAAAACCAATGCATCCACTATTTCAGCAGCCACTTCTTTTAAGATCCAAGGATAAAGTCCATCAGGACCTGGGGACTTGTCAGCTTTTAGTTCTAACAATTTTAGACCAAAAACAAAATATTTTTTTTTCCATTTGTTGTTTGTGAGACCTAATTTGATTAAATTGGATGCTGTGTTTGCCTTCACAGTAACAGGTTTGCACTTTAAAAGTAATCCATTGGCTGTAACGTACTTTGGGGCTCACGGATGTGAAAGTCACTGTATAAACTTTCCCTTCATTTAAAAATTAAAATCAATCATATCAAAATCTGTAAAGTGCTTGGGAGAAACAACACAGATTCACATTTTCCCATAGCTATGTTGATTATAACTGAGGCCCAATTTTCAATAATGCCTATGATGTCATATAGTCTGACATTGCTATCATAACAGTTATCTGCACCTAGTACTCCATTCCAAAGAAGACTGGTTCAGCAGTTAGAGAATGCATCTTCATAGCATAATACAATGACCTTTGAATCATAAGAGGCTGATCTGTGAGCAGTAATAGGCTGGAAACATAGCAAAGTAATTAGCTTAAGGGCAAACTGCAAATGCATTATTTAAAGACTTCAATTAGCCAATATTTAGTTGCTCGCTTAAAACAAGCAGCATCGGCATCATAACAGCTTTCTACTGCTCAAAGAGAAAGAATTTTTAAAAATACAGATTAAATAGAATTGGCACAGTGCTGTTATATTATTTAAATGTGATAGCCCTTTTTTCGACCTGTCTAATTAGACCCACTTAATTACTTAGATTTTACTTAAATTACATTCCATTCAACATTGTGAAAAATTACATTATAATGTTTCTGAGAGAACTCTTTGACAACTGCTCGATCTGTAATAATTTGGTTTTGGTATGCTGAAATTGTGCAGTCATCTTCATTAATGAGGATAGGTTACAATTTTATCCCTACACATTTAAAAGAAAGAGTTTTTTTTTATTTTAAAGGTTGCTCATTCCTTGCTCATTGCAGCTCCAAAGCTTCTACAGGGTTTTAATTGCAGCCCCAATTAAATTGGTTACAACATTCTGTATAAGTAACTTTTCATGTTATGTATATACACTGTTTTTCATAGTGCATGGTAAAAACAGGGATTGTTGATCATGGTAAATCTGTTTAAGATAGACCAAATAGCAACAATATGAAATGCTATGAGTTGTGCTGGGTGAATTGAAAGGATCTATATCGATTGCAGAACTGACTCTGGCAGCCTTGTCCATCAATCAACCTTCCTATCCTCCAGTGCCTATAGTTCTCTACATGTGGGTGGAAGAAGCTACTTCAGTATGGACTGTCATTTCTAACAATGCTATTCACGTGTTAATGCTTCAAAAGCTGTAGAAGCAGCTTTACGGAAACATTTTTGCTTGTTCTCGAAAACAAGGCTTTCATTTTACTGAATGGGTATTCCACTTGGGGCAGGATTTTCAGCTCAGCGTATGGGCGCATGCTGGACATACACGGGCATGAAATAGTGCACAATGACATTGGGCGAGCGTCCTGGCATCAACACGCACTCGCACGATATTTTGATCAACAGGCATGCGCGAGAGTCAGCAGCATGCCCGCTGACAATTAAAAGGGCTGGTAAGCCCATTAATCAATTAATTGAAGTGAATTTTTCCCTGCCTGTCCAACCTTACAGTTGGCGGGTGGGCGAATAGGGCAAGAGGCCTTTGGATTTTTGAGGAAATCTCATCCATGGGCAGGATGAGGTTTCCGATGTTAATTAAAAATAAAATAAAAACGTCTGTGCAGCATTTTTGTTATCCACATGATAGGGTGATTGAGTCCACTGCGTGGACATATTTTCAGGATTTTAAAAAACTTTATTAATTGATTTAAATACTTCAGCTCCCTGAGACAGCTCTCTGCCTTCAGGAAGCTTTCACAGCACGCTCCCCCATGCCTGTGCTGACTTCTGCGCTCGCCCTCCCCATCCCCCCAGACAGTGCTGAGCTTTTCAGCGCATGTTTCTCACTGGCTGGTCATTAATTGGCCAGCCAGAGTGAAATCGCGGTTGAGGTCTGATCTCGGGCAGAATCCTGGGCCCTCCCACTGCGCCCGCCCAATGAGGGGAAAATCCTGCCCTTGAAGAAATGTGCTTTGGTTCCAAATTAAAAGAGTGTCACTTATATAGTGTTGCTGCCCTGCCCAGTGAATTAAAATAACTATACAATGTCAAGGTGGTCCACATGCAATAAATCACTTTGACATACTCTCACTGTTGTTACACACAGGCAGATGTGACAGCCATTTTGCACACAGGATCCCTTAAATAGCAATGGAATTAATTCCCAGTTAGTCCAGTTTTGGTGGCGTTGGTTGAAGGAAGAACATCAACCACACCAGCTGATCTTTCTGCTCTTTTCTGAATCTTTAACATTGACCTGAACCTCTAAAACAGGCAGATAAGAGCTTGATTTAAGAGCTTATCAAGGATTACACTACAACACTTCCTCAGAACTGCATTGGATTTTCAGCCTGGAATATGTGCTCAAGCCATAGGGTTGGAATTGAATACTTAGTCTTATGTACACTCCAATATTTAAAACAGTCTTTTGTCATTCGCCATGCTTCAGTCAAGAAGCAGGAACTTCTGTCCACCCTACTGTTCAATCATCCACATGGAATTGCACGAGGCCATTTGACCTTCCCTCTGCTTTCCAATTTTCCCACTTTCTTGACTTCTGATTGATGCCTTCCCACAATAGTATAACTGTAAAACTCACCATAAGGGAAATAATTGTAAGTTTTCCTGATTCTTGTTAAGAGTTGAACATTGGCCTAATGTTCAAGGCCCCCTATCTGGTGCAGGGCACAAAATTGAAATTGTAATTTTCTGTCTGTGTTGATTTATCTGATTTTAGCAGGGGCAGCAGTCAGCCATTATAATTGGCCTCAGGCAACCTAGGTACAGGGAATAAAATCAGGTATGGTTCCGAATGCTGATCACCACCCAGCAACAATTATTAGAAAATGCATGCTGCAAAACAGTAATAGCTTTACTTACAGTTAACTTCATTCCAAAGCTTTACCAAACCACAATCCTGCCTTAAGAGCTGAGGACAGTTTGCTTTCTGTTAAAACTTGCTGAACTATAATATTCTGTGGTAATCATGTTTTCTCAGACAGCGCGATCAAATTGAACAAAGCCATAGTGCTCAGAAATAAAACATCTGTGTTTGAAATGTATTAACAGATCTTAAGAATTAATGAGTTTTGACCACTTGAGATAAGACATATGATCGTTTGGAACAATGCTTCAATAGCACCTTCCAAACTTGTACCCTCTCCCACCTAGAAGAACAAAGGCAGCAGATATATGGAAACACTACCATCGGCAAGCTTCCCACCAAATCACACACCATCCTTACTTGGAACAATAACACCGTTCCTTCACTGTTGCTGGGTCAAAATCCTGGGACTTCCTTCCTAACAGCAATGTGGGTGTATCTGCACCAGATGGACTGCAGCAGCTCAAGAATGTGGCTCACCACCACCTTCTCAAGGGCAACTAGGGATGGACAACAAATGCTGGCTTTGCCAGTGACACCCACATCCCATGAAAGAATAAAAAAGATGCCAATGCAGCCAAATCCAGCTGAACATTGAGGGTAAGAACCCACCACTAAGCACTCCCAAATAATGGAAACTGACTGAAGGAAGTTTAAAGAAAATTGACAGTGCCAAGGTAGGCTTTTTCAGGCAAAGGGTTCAACATGTGATAAGAGTATTTTGGCCTAAAACAAATACTAATTGGACTAAAAGCCACTGTCCATATACTATCTCTTTTGAATTGAAGCATAAAATAAACTGTTAAAGAAACTTCGTTGTTGCAACTGCAGAGAAAGAGTGACTTAGCCTGCCAACTAGAGAACTACAATCAAAGTGAAGTTGGCTGCTCATATGTGATTACATTTTGCTTGCTTCGTATTTTGAACAATTCATTGTTAGTGCCAAATAGCCATGCATTATCACATATAGATCTGTATTGTACGCTTTGATATGCTTTCTGATAATCTCTAAAGCCCAGGGTTTTAGTTACCTTGCCTTTTCACACAAAAAAAAACTCTTCTCAGAACTAAACATTACCTCTAAAATATTAACATGAACCATGAACTGGATATTCATTACACTGATTATGTTCATCCTTGAAAAACTGCAACTTAAGTGAGGTACAATATGGCAATGACCATGGCTCCATACCCCAATAACAATCAACATTTTCACGAGACGAAAGAAAAAAAGTAAAAAAAAAATTGATTGCCACTTTGACAACTATTATGTTACAATGTGTGCATTTTGGAAGCTCCAATATAAATTCTGTACCCAAAAGACTCCAGTGACATCTAATCACTTCAACGTGACAAGGATTTCGTGTTGAAATGTTTGCTTGTCTGGTTTCCAGCAAACTAAACAGGACAGATGTAGCGAGAATGTCAGTATGTAATCCTGAAAAAAATAGAAGAAAACAGCTGCTCACAGTTGAACCAGACTGCATTATCATCAGTGAGGCTGTTTGTTGACCACTAGTTCATGCTCCAGCCTGTGCTATAAACTCTTAACTGGCAGCTCATTTCCCATCTGGTGCTCTGCAGTGCCTTTTTTATGATGGCATTATGTGTAAGTAAACTAGAGATTAAGGGACGATTTGAGCTCCCTCCACTCAATGGGAACTGAACAGTAGCAGAGTTAAAATGAAGCTCCTGAACTTAACATTCCTGTTCCAAAGCTATTTTTCTTGGGGGCTTCCATGAGGTTAAGATGCCCACCCAAATCAGGCAGGAGCCTCATATATTCATACAAATTCATACAATGCGCACAGCACCACACTGACATTTAACCAGCTTATTGAAAGGACTATGCACTTGGAAGGAGAACAGAAGAGGCCTTTCAAGGCAAGTACTAAAATTATTTTTGTAAGCAGGAGGCTTCCTCTAGGCTTCACTGGGCTCTTCCTTGTCCCTATGATCACAACCCTCCACCATTGCTCCCTCCACAACACGCCGAGACCTGAAATGTTCACAACTTTTTATTCTTTCTCCACGGATGCTTCACTTATTTTGAGCATTTTCAGAAACTGTAAATTATATTTAGTGCTTGAATATTGCTACAACAATGCATGGACTGCTAAAGGCTTCATGCCTACACAGGTTGTTGTCTGTTTTATAGGATGTCTGGTTATTTTTCTTATGTTCATTTGTAGGGGCATCTAAACTCTATGCTATTGCAATATCTTTAGCTGAAACAGATTATAAGAAATTAACTCAGTTAGGACAGGATTACAATGCACCATTATGTCACCGTTTTGCGATCACTAACTGAAACGTAAGAAAAACACTAGAAGCAAAATTAATATCTGAAATTGGGCTCGGGTTTTTTTTCCCTTCTGAGGATATAACAATACCTATGGACCTGTTGGCTGTTTCCTTTTTGATACATTAGTTAGTAACAACCACTATGATTTCCATTTATATTCTACATTTAGCAAAGAAATATATTCCAAAATGTATTCCAGTCCCTGACTAGGTTCAACTTAGAAAAAGACAAGAACCCTAAGTGCACAGTAGTGGTAACACTTTAAATTACCAGGTTGATTTTATGGGAATGATGTGTATAAAATATAAGAACAAGTGGCATTGTTAGTAGGCATTATATTATCAGTGATTCTGTCATTCAGTTACAAATTGACTTAGTACTTTTGTGAGAATTTTCATTTCCTGCCATTCTTTTGAATCTTTAGTTGTCCTGTGTAGCTGTTTTCCCACATGCCCTGCTTGTAAGGGGTAATTTTGTGAATTCATGCTGATGGTTGGGAACCTAGTCAGCTGGGATTGAAAATCGAAAATTTAGGTACAATTTTCTGATCATTATTAAATAGTTGGAAAATTCTAATCAATGGGGCACAAATGTTTGAAAAGCATGTCAGAAAATAACTTCTCTATTGTACAATGATGATATTACATTTTCAGTCCAAAAGGACTCAGTAAAAAATTCCCATCTGATCGTGTAACACTGTAGTTGTATGGTTAAATAACTTACAGAAAAAAGACACAGAGTTGGAGGGAAAAATAAGGAAAAAGCATGACATTGGCTAGAGACCCTTGGCAGGAGTTGGGGATAATATTTAGAAAAGGTTGTGAAGAGACTGTTAAAAAGTTAAGCTTTCTATAAACTTTAGCAGAGAAATATTGCAGACAGAAGTGTTGGAAAATGAATTAAATATGTTAGGCTTATGATGGCTGAAGGATTTATCACCTAAGAGAGAAAGAAGGGAAGGGAGGATCACTATATAAAAACCTACATAAAGAGAAAATTAGCCAGACATCCTCTGCTCCATTGTTACTCAGTGACACTTTCCAGTGGTGTGCATATATAGTTGGCTGTTGAGGACAGGATCAGGATTGTTTTCGAGGCACCTTGTGAAAATGAACTAGACTGCTGCTGGAGTAATGTAAAAGCAGATGGTATAGGTGGAACCATTCCTCAGTCAGGAGGTAACTTGCCCTTGACCGGTATGCTGTATTACATAAAACAAATCTCACTTGTTAATCTTGCCTAAAACTGTTTGCAATACATTGAAAAGAAGAAATTAGACTGAAAGCTGCAATGTCGCTTTGTGATTGTTTGGCCAGTGAGTTACGCACCAACTTGGAAGAGTGGAGAATTTAAATTATTCATTCAAGGGGCGTGAGTGTCACTGGCAAGGCCACAATTTGTTGTCCGTCCTTAATTGCCCTTGAGAAGGTGTGGTGAGCCACCTTCTTGAACCATTGCAGTCCATCTTATTGAAACATAAGATTCCGAGGGGGCTTGAGAGGCTAAATGCTGGGAGGATGTTTCCTCTCATGGGGTAATCTAGACTAGGTGGTACAGTTTAAAAATAAGGGTCTCCCACTTAACATAGAAATGAGAAGGAATTTCTTCTCTCAGGCAGAGGATTGTTAGTCTTTGGAATTCTCTTCCACAGAGAGCAGTGGAGGCTGGGTCATTGATCATAATCAAGGCTGAGCTAGACAGATTTTTGAATGACAAGGAGTTAAGGATTGTGGGGGAGAGGTTGGAAAGTGGAGTTAAGGTCATAATCAGATCAGCCATGATCCTATTGAATGGCGGAGAAGGCTTGATGTGTCGAAATAGACTACTCCTGCTCTTATTTCTTATAACCTGGTGTAGGTACATTCACAGTACTGTCAGGAAGGGAGTTCCAAGATTTCAACACAGTGAAGGAATGCTGATGTCAAAGGAGGCATGGTGACCTTCTGACTGCTCCCTGACCACCACCTGGCCACCTGACTCGCCCTTGACCACCCCCCGGACTTCCGCCCTCAACCCCCAACCCAGCCCATCAACCTCCATGACCCCATCCATGACTCCTGACCTGACCGGACTACCCTCCCAACCATGCTACCACCCCGCCCCCAACCACCTGGCTAACCCCCCCGACCAGACCTGTCTACGCCTCACCACCTGAAGACCTCACATGACCCGACCAAACTACCTCCTGACCCACCTACCCACTCACCCACCTACCACCTCACACACCCTACCCACCTATTCACTTACCCACTTACCTACCCTACCACCCTACTCATTCATCTATTCACTCACTCATTCACTAATATTCATCCATTCTCCCATTCACAAACATTCAAACTGGACTTTTAAACTTACCATATGGCAACTAGTGCCATTAAAAAGCACTTTGTGAAAATGAACTGGACTGCTGCTGGAGTAATGTAAAGGAGGTCTCCTGTCTTCCCCCGACTTTAAAGCGATCTGATGGAGTTCTTCGAGGGACGCTGTACTCCGCAGTTCTGGGAAAGCCGGGCTCGGAAGACCCAGCAAGAAATGTGGAGCAACATCATGGCAGGGGTAAGTTTGAGCGGAGCAGCAATCCGACAATAATTGCCGCTCCTGGGAAGCTCCGGGCTATGTGAATCCAATCATTTTAGTTATTACAAGCCCGTCTGTGCACACTCCTTGTAATAGTTTCTGTGTCAGCTTTGGAATGATTAATTCCTATTTATGATAGAAAATACATAAACTTGTCATGCTATAAGTACATCCTCCTGCCAGTAGTGCTGCTATAGTTTTGCAACTTTCAGCTCCGCACCTTTTACGACAGAGAAACTCCCTGGCTCCAATCAACTCTACTTTCCTGCTTTCCAAACTGTCCCAAGTTTTGCTATCTAACTATCACTATCAAGTGACCCTGATTTTGCAGCCAGCAGGTGACTCCAAAAGAAGCTCCCCTCAAAGATCTGGCAATCTATACGGTGTGGACTTCCACTTTCCCGATGGCGGTTTTAATGTAACACCAAGATAAGAGCAAGTACAGCAGCAATGATGTCAGCAAGCAGGCAAGTCGCCAATCATATTGGAGTATTCACACAGCAAACCAGGAAGCTAATACTACTTAATATCCTTCATTTCTAATTTAAAGTTATAGACAGTGGAATAGATGATTATGATTGGATTATCATAGAAGCTAAAGATAAACAAACATTTTATAAAATATATTTTTAAAATGATGGATATTTTTTACCATTACAAAGACATTTAACATTCCATGATTTATAAAATTAAATTATTAGCACAGTGAGGATATTTAACAGTAATTATGAAGTTAGTATGCCATTAAGACCTTAGTTACACCGAATTTAACAATATTTAACTGTTTCAAGTATTTTTTTTTTCCCAATGAGACTAATGGTGTAACAGTACAAACCCTCATCAGTTCAATTGATTTCGCATTGATTGCAGTTTGGGGGTGCCACAAAAGCACACCCTCTGGAGAAGCATAGAATCACTGAAAGCAACTTCTAGGTTTCCATGTTATTCTGTGCATGTGCGGACTCCCAGGGCAGAATTTTCAGGTTGGCGGCGGCTGCAATTGGCGGGCCCAGGAGCAGCCGGGGAACAGACTGCCGACCGCGATCAGCCCCTGACTGCGATTTCATGCTGGCTGGCAGCCAGTGTGAAAGGCGCGCTGAAAGGCTCAACCCTGCCGGGATGGGGCAGGAAGAGGTCAAGCGCTGAAGTCAGTGCGGGCGCAGGGGAGCACAGTGGGAAAGCACCCTGAAGGCAGAGAGCTGCCTCAGGGAGCTGACAAATTTAAAATCAATAAAGGCAGAATTTAGAATCTGGGGCTGAAACTTCGGCTTGGCGATCGGGGGCGTGGCCCGCTCGTCGAGGCGTAAAATGACGCATGGTGACATCAGGCGTGCATCCTGACGTCACGGTGCACCATTCAGACTTTCAGTTTGGTGGGCGCGCACCCGAGTTGGCTGCGCGCCCGCCGAACTGTCAAAGGCCTATTAAGACCATTTAACTCCCTATTAAAATAATTAACGGAGCTGCACGTCCAACCTTAAGGCAGGCGAGGAGCCCAGGCGGCCTTCGCATTTTTCATGGAACCTCATCCGCGGGATGAGTTTTCATGAATGATTTTAAATTTCGACAAACATTTCTATTGAAATTAATGCACATGTCCCAGCTCATGTGACAGTTTCACATGAGGAGACATGTCATAAAAATTTTCTCACCACTTTATTAAACTTTTTGGGCTTAAAACTAATCTCCTTGAGGCATGCGCGTGAAAAAGTGCACACCCGACTTAGGCAACCCCCACCCTGCCCGCACAGGGAGCGCACAGCAATTGTGCCATCATTATCATTACAAAAACAAGTCCAATGTGAAAGCATAAAAAATAGCTACAGAATTTACAACATTTAAATGGGAACTGACTTACATTGTGCTGCCATGTCCAATTATTTGAAACCCTCTACTTCAACTTTGCTTGAAGACCACCCTTGGTCTTGAGTCCTCATTCATAAGCTCAGAAGAGATTGAGCGACATAATTAACATATTTTCAAAAAAGGTATATTTGGGAGATACAATTTGAGTTAGCATCTTGCTTCACAGAAATTCATAGTATTTCAATTACCACAATCTAAAATAAAAGTATCTAATCTGCATATTTTAACAATATCCCTTCAGTGTTTTGCAAAGATAAGGTAATTGCAGAGCAGTGCAAGAATAGTTTAAAAGGTAATTAGCAGAATTTGCATAAGATATTATATACACTTTGTACATCTAATTTGATAAGTTGAGATAAAAAAGGAAAAAAAACTATATATGCTGAAAAAGTGGAACAAGTGCAGAAAATGCCAAAAATACATAACAGATCCATTAGGATCAAAAAGAGAAAAACCTATTAGTGTTTCAGTTGGAAACTCATTATATCCATTCCGATGAACAATCTGTCTTTTTTCAAATACCAGTGAACTTACTTTGTACCTCCAGCATTTTCTGATTTCAGAGGGAATCAAATTATAGTATTAGTTAAAACCAAGCCGAATCTAAAATGATCCAATGTTTCCAATGTGAACCACTTTAACTTCCAACCCCTTTCTTCTTTATGAAAAAAGATCATCTACTGTTACCCATGCAACATCACACACTTCCACCCCACCACAGCCCAAATGTTATTCAAATGTTCATTAATGCCCTTAAGCCACCTCCACACTTGATTTTTTAAATGCTGTCCTGACCAGCCTCTATTCTCCATCCTTCATAAGCTTCAGAAATGCAATTTTTAAAAATTCATCCATAGAATATGGGCATTGCTGACTAGGCCAGCATTTATTGCCCATCCCTAATTGCCCTTGAGAAGGTGGTGGTGAGCTGCCTTCTTGAACCGCTGCAGTCCATGTGGTGTAGGTACACCCACAGTGCTTGTTAGGGAGGGAGTTCCCCAGGGTTTTGACCCAGTGACAGTGCAGGAACGGCGATATATTTCCAAGTCAGGTTTGTGTGTGGCTTGGAGAGGAACTTCCAGGTGGTTGTGTTCCCATGCATCTGCTGCCCTTGTCCTTCTAGGTGGTAGCGGTCATGGGTTTAGAAGTTGCTGTCTAAGGAGCCTTGATGGCTTCAGGGCAATTTAGACAAGTTGTGTGTGTGGGCAAACACATGGCAGATGCAGTATAATATGGATAAATGTGAAGTTATATGCTTCGATGTGAAAAACTGAAAGGCAGGGTATTATTTAAATGGTGATATATTGGGAAATGTGGATGTACAAAGGGATCTGCGTGTCCTTATAGACCAGTCAATGAAAGTAAATAGGCAGGTGCAGCAAGCATTTAGGAAGGCAAATGGTATGTTGGCCTTCATTGCAAGAGGATTTGAGTTCAGAAGTAGGGATGCCTCACAGCAGTTATACAGGGCCTTAGTGAGACCATAGATGGAGTATTGCATGCAGTTTTGATCTCCCTACCTAAGAAAGGAGATACTTGCCATAGAGGGAGTGCAACAAAGGTTCACTAGGCTGATACCGGGGATAGCAGGACTGTCGTATGAGGAGAGATTGGTTCAACTGGGCCTGTATTCACTAGAGTTTAGAAGAATGAGGGGGGATCTGATTGAAACGTATAAAATTCTAACAGGTCTAGGCAGGCTAGATACAGGGGGATGTTTCCCCTGGGTGGGGAGCCTAGAACCAGGGGCCACAGTCTCAGGATACAGGGCAGGCCATTTGGGACTGAGATGAGGAAAAATAGTAGGTATTTAGTAGGTATCTATAGTATAGATATAATAGATATCAACCAGATGCTGAACTGGGTTAGCCACTCAGAGAGTGGTCAATCTGTGGAATTCTCTACCACAGAGGGCCATGGAGGCCAAGTCACTGAATATATTCAAGAAATAAATTTATAAATTTTTGGGTATGAGGGGCATCAAGGGTTTTGGAGAGAAAGCGGGAATATGGCATTGAGATAGAGGATCAGCCATAATCATATTGAATGGCAGAGCAGGCTCGAAGGGCTGAATGCTCCTAGTTTTTATGTGTCCATGTGGTGAGTTGCTGCAGTGCACCTTGTAGATGGTACACACTGCTGCTCGGTGGTAGAGGGAGTGAACGTTTGTGGATGGAGTGCCAATCAAGCAGGCTGCTTTGTCCTGCATCGTGTCGAGCTTCTTGAGTGTTGTTGGAGCTGCACTCATCCAGGCAAGTGCAGAGTATTCCATCACACTTCTGACTTGTGTGTTGCAGATGATGGACAGATTTTGAGGAGTCAGGAGGTAAACTAATTGCTACAGGATTCCTAACCTCTGACCTGTTCTTGAGGCCACAGCATTTTTTGGCTAACCCAGTTCAGTATCTGGTTGATATCTATTATATCTGCACTATAGATACCTACTAAATATCTACTATATCTTTTCCTGCACAAAGTCACACTCAGCTGTTAACTGTATTTTCACTGACCTACAATGCCCCTCTGGACTCCCACACCTCCAATTTAAAAATTTCACCCTTGTGTTTAAAGTGACATCTCTGTAAATTGTGATCTCACCCCTCCTTATCTCTGTAACCTCCTCTAGCCCTACAAGCCTTTGCATACCTTCTAACCTCTCCATTTCTCCGAACCTGTCTACTTACATTTCTCTCTCCCTTTGCTCCATTGTTGACACCATAATGTGAGCCACGTAATCCCCACACTATGGGAAGAAATTAATGGTCATGGAGGTGGGCCCGTCTACTGGCTGGAGAACCAGTGGCAACCTCACCATGGCCGTTTCTGAAACCCCAACCGGATTAAACCCTAATCAGGCAGTCTGCTGGCTGTCATCGGGGTTCCTGGGTATTGCAGGAATTTCCTACCTCCAAGAACTGCCAGCCAGTCAGGCCAGCAGCTCTCCAGTATCTGCAGCACCATTCGGAGTGATGGCCACTGATCCCCCTTGGAAGGAAAAAACAGTTTGGACCAGAACTCTTATTTCCCAGTTTATACTGGCATTCCATTTTAAGGTATACAAAGCCATTTCAGATCAGTATTCTTATTTCCCAGTTTTCACTGGTGTTCCATTTTAAGGTATACAAGGCCAATTCGGATCAGCATTCTTATTTCCCGGTTTTTACTGTTTTTTTCCTTCTGGGCCAGAACAAGGATGTAATGTAATTGGGCCAGCCAAGGATGCCCTGGTAAGTGGGTAGATTGGGGATGGTGCGAAGGGCAGGGGATGTTTTCTCACAGGCCATATCCTTGCTGTCAGAGGGTCCCTCCTTTGAGCACACAGTGCCCGAGAAGGAGGGACATCCCCATAAGACAGCAGGCAGATCTGCCAGGGTATACCTGGTGGGATGTCCACATGACATGGTCCCCATCTGCCACTGGTTGAATATCAACAGCGTTGGGCTGAGGCCCTTAAGTTATTCTTCAGTGGCCAATTACGTGCCTCATTTGGCCTCTGGGTGGAACATGGTTCTCAACCCTTCCCACGAGGACTTAATTGGAGGGAGTCAGGAAGGCGACAGGCTCTCTACCCCGAGCCTTCCCTCTCCAAATACTAAACACCCTGCTTTCCAGACTGCTCCCACGAGGGGTGAGGGGCATTAAATTCTATCCTCTGTTTCTCCTCCAAGTTAAAAAAAAACTGGGGAAAATGACCAAAAGGTCAAGGAGGTGAGTTTTAAGGAGGGTTTCAAAGGGTGGTGTGCAATGTGAGGTCTTATGCCAATTTTTAGGATACTTCTGCTCCTTTATATTTCTCATTGGATTATGTCGCAATGCCAATGTTTCCTGATTGGAACTGGTGGGTACTTAACTGTCAACAGGAATCCCTCTGGGAGTCTGCCAATACAGCTCTGGAAAAGGGATCAGAGTGAAGAAGACATGAAGGCCGGTATTTTCACACCCGCCGGTGTCAGGCATGTTTGGTGGTGTGAGCAGACAATATGGCAAGAAGGCCAAAAATCGGTTTCACGACATCATGAAACCAGTTTGCGATTGTCCGCTCCACCCACCGATGGTGGGCCAAATTTCCCGCCATTGGACGTCGGCAACCCCATTGTAATACATCAGCATATCATTATAAGGCCAGCCCGCTGGACTCATCCCACCGCTGGATCGTCCACCCATGTCAGCGGGAAAACACGCGTGTTTCACAACAGCGCACGAGTGATGTGCACCTGGCAGGCGGGCTGCACTTTGCTCGGGACTTCAAGGTTTGTTTGCCTACCTTGCTGCGGTCAACACTCGCAGCTATCAGCACCAGGCTTCACAGACAGCACCACATCACTTTTAGGAGGGTTCACGGGCAGGCCTCTACCTACCAGACCAGCCATATGTGGGTGGCTTTTCAATGGCTGCAGGGCAAGATTTTGCTTGGGGAAAAGGGGGAAGTGGCCTCAGGCAAGGGAAGAAGCTGCAGGATGAGAGCTGTACTGGGGAAGGAGGGTATCCCAGGGTGTGTGTGGGCAACACATTTTGATCTGTGCAAGTGGCCTCAAGATGGGGAGGGCTGAGGAGGCAGTTTCCAGAGGAGATGAGGCTAGATGGACATGTGAGGGTGTGTATGTGAGCATGGGTGGTGATGTCCCTTGAGCTAGCAGTGACTGAGATGCCAGTGAGTGTGTGATGGCTTAAGTGTGTGAGTTTAGAGTGATGAGATGGTTGCCATACCCTGGCTGCATGGATGAGATCATTCATCCTCTATCTACATTGGATGGCCAACCTCTTCTGTGCAGCATTGGCACTGATCACCACTGCCATGGCCTACCATATTGGATTGGTAATGCTGCTGCCCATTCTGCAGCCAGAGCGGGGCATAGAGGACATCACGACGGGCCTCCACGACATCCAAATAGCGCTCCTGTGATGCGTCATTAAACCTGGGGGCTGCAGTCTTTTTGGCTTTCATGGACATCTTCCCTGCAGTAGTTGTGAGCTGGAAGCACTGAGATATGGGCACACCCGACTGCACTTTAAATATGGCGCCCGGCGTGATGAAGTGGTGAGGTGATGATGGGCAGGCAAATGAGAGCCCGCCCACCATGTAAACGCTGTGTTTCCTGGGAATGTATAAATAATGTGGCAGATTAGGATAATATGGTGTGAAAACCCGCCATTGCGACCAGCAGGTAAAACGTCGTTTTATCTGCCCTCCACCGCACTTAGTTGAAATCTGGGATGATTCCACCTGAAGAGTTGGGTAAAAGTACAATCCTACCAAAACTCTGCCTGGAAGACCAAAACCCAGCCCCAAGACCAGTCCCATTTTGGTTACAGGAATGGAAGACATCTTTTCAAGGCTAGTAAAACATATAACAATCCAAATTATTTTGTTCTAGCGCATGTGACAGCTAGTTTTCCAGTCTGAAATCATTGTTTCTTCACTCTTTTTCCCGTGGTCTCTGCCTCCGCCTCTATGTAGATCAGTTGTGTCTTTATGCTCTCTGAAAGAACATCTGACCTTTCACTGAATGCATTAGGGCCAAAACTGAGATTCCTTCTTTCACCTCTAGACTGTGCTATCACATGAAGTGTTGTGTAGCTATAACATAACGGGTAGCATGCCTGCAGAATAAAGAATTTTGTAAGGAAAACAATAGCTCATTGACCTAACTGGGAATGTCTACATTAACCAATTGCTTTTGGTTCGAACAAAAGCTCTGCATTGTGGTTGATCCTGCAGTGGACATTGAAACAAGGGGCACCAGCCCTGCTTGTGAAAAACTTCTCATTAAGTTTGCAATATGGTACCATAGTTCCAGGGTAATTACTACTACACATACAAAAATAGAGATTGGTGAATGTTTTCAATTTGACAGCTACATCTGGATACTTAACAGTGAAACCTGAATGGTTAATGTCAAGATCTTGCAAGAATTGCACTGCTCCCATTCTGAAACTGATACTAACTCAATCTGAATGTTATAGATCTTTTCCCAAGTGATACATTTAGCTACTTTAGTCATTTTGAATGCTTTCAGGTGCTGGGAATGATAAATATAATTATCACAGATTCACTAAATGCTGGAGCTCAGTTAAATGCCTTCACAATTTCAGATCCTCCAAGTCCACTGCTAGGGAATATTATATATCTCACACAATGAAATGGGAGCTTCTTGTTATAGCAAGCACTCAATATCACTTGTGGCTTAAGTGCTTATTTCTTTGTATTACTTTGCTCCTAGCACCTTTCTACATGCCCTAGTTGACATTCAAAAGTGACGGAGCCAACCATAAGCTAATTTAACAATGAGGTGGCTCATCTCTTGGTAGTGGTGCATCAAAAGCACATAAAAAAGCCTTCAGCTGAGCATGGAAGCAAAATTCAATACAATGTGCAATGTGGATTGCTCATACTTATAGCCTAGATTGATTGCACCCATTTATGCACAAAATGGTAACAAACATATTTTGATCTAACTTGAGTAATTACAAATGATTTTGCATCAATAAAACAGAAATTAGTGACTTTCAGGCAAAACCTTTTTAAAGTTAATAAAGCAAGATAAAGGGCGAAGGCCCATAGTGCATGCAGGTCATCATCAATGAAAAAAATAAAACATTTTAGCATTTTCCTTTAGACCTCAGGCACTTTCTCATCCTTCATCCTTTTCATTTCTTCCCTTTCACTTAAAATTCTCAACATTCGCCCTACACCAACCAAGCTTCTGTTCTGAGCAGCACCTCATTCTTAATGACTTTGTTTTACACATAAATTCCTCAAATTCCTCCTTCTTTTCCAACCTCTCTGTTTCACCATCACTAACTTCTCTGACCCACATACAGCCACCTCTCAGCTTCACAATTTCACATTGCACCTCCAAGAGCTCAATCACTGCTGAGATTTTCTCTGAGTACTTCCTTGTCTCCCTTATGATCCACTTTCCTTGTCCTCCTCAAGCCTTCTCTTCCCCACCTGTGCAATGCCTCCTGCTCAGCAACCATATAAATTAAGAACAAAAGAAATGGGACCAGGAGTAGGTTATTCAGCCCGTCGAGCCCACTCTGCCATTCAATGAGGTCATGACTGATATTCTACATCGACGCCATTTTCCTGCAATATCCCCGTACCGCTTGATGTTTTCAATATGTAGAAATCCATTGATTCCAGTCTTGAACATACTCAATGACTGAGCCTCCACAGGCCTTGGAGGCAGAGAATTCCAAAGGTTCACCACCCTCTGAGTGAAGAAATTCCTCCTCATTCTGTCCTAAAAGGCCCACCCCTTAATCTGAGACTGTGTCCCCTGGTTCCAGAACCCCCTAGCCAGGGGAAACATCCTTCCTGCATCTACCCTGTTGAGCCCTGTAAGAATTTTGTATATTTGAATAAGGAATTAATTCTCTCAAACTGCCTGTGCCTTTTTTCTTTAGCTCTCCAAGTGTCATTGCACCCTTGCTGCTCTTGATTTCCCTGATTGCTCCCTCACATTTGCTCGTCATGCCCTGTGCCCAACCAAATTGTTCACTGTCTTCCAGTCACACAGGTATTTTACAGATGTTGTCCCCACCTTTCTTCCTTAAGTCTGAGGTCCAAAGATCCAAGTGCATCATGTGTACAATTGGTCTAGCCATTCATTTGTTGGAATAGTGCCAGAGGTCTGAATGATCGTTAATGTTACACCATTATTCAAGAAAGGGGAGAGGAATAAACTAAAAACTACAAGTCAGCCAGGCTAATATCGATGGTGGAGAATTACAGTGTTGGAAACTACCATCAGGGATAAAATAACTTTCATTTGGAAAGGCATAGGTGAATCAAGGAGAGTCAACATGGATTTGTTAAAAGTAAATTGCATCTCACTAACTTGATTGAATTATTTGATGAGGTAAAAGAGAGAGCTGTTCAGGGTTGTGTACTAGATATACTTTTGGAAGGTATTTGATAAAGTTCCACATAACAGACATATTAAAACGATGGATACTATTGGAATTAAGAGGAAAAGTTAGACCTATTCTCCTTGGAACAGAGAAGGTGTAGAAGTGACCAAATAGAGGTTTTCGAGATACTGAGAGATTTTGATAGAGTACATAGAGAGAAATTTATCCCCTCTGACATGTGGGTTAATAATTAATGGCATAGGTTTAACATTATTGGCAAAATATTTAGGGGAGCTGGGATGATTTTTTTTCACTTGTAAATTTCTTGAAATCTGGATTTCTTTACCTGAAAAGGCGGTGGAAGCTGATTCCATAACTAGTTTTACAAGGTAGTTAATTGGTATAGTCATTGAGGATGAGGAACTTAAAGGGTCGCAGGCAGTAAGTAGGGAAATGGGGGACTAAGCACAACTACTCTTTCAAAGAATCATCACAGACATGATGGGCCTCCTTCTGTGCTATAAGATTCTATGATTCTATGAAAGAGGTATTGGAATTCTTCATCTTTAAGATTGAGATTGTTCATGTTGCTGACTCTGCCATTCCTCAGTGTCCCCCCTATCCCCGACTATATCCCAGTCACCCTTACATTCTACCTAAGCCTATCTCATTCTGCAGTTTTATTCCCATCTCTTCCCATCCTTTTCAAGCTCAACTCTTCCATGAGATCCACTTTTTACCCACTTGATTGTCTTCC
Source organism: Cetorhinus maximus (assembly GCF_964194155.1). Lineage (NCBI taxonomy): Eukaryota > Metazoa > Chordata > Chondrichthyes > Lamniformes > Cetorhinidae > Cetorhinus > Cetorhinus maximus. The sequence continues at coordinate 114,048,187 of NC_135886.1, read as the reverse complement.
CATCTAATAATTTGATTACCTTTCTGATCATTATGCTTTCTGATATTATTGGTGCTCCTACTGCAAGGACAGTATTATCACCCTTTCAAAACCAAGGTCATTACCCATTTCTTCATAAAAACCCAACAGCAGCTATGTGTAAGCAGTTCCTAAAATGCAAATTTCAGAACAACATAAAGATATCTGCCTGATGCTACATCTTAAAGCATTCTTCCATTTTGCAATGTTGTTCCAGCAGACCCTCACTGGAGTTAGGGTGAGATCCTGCTGGAATAGCCAAGGAACTTCAGCCCTATTATCTTTAAACTGTTATTGATAATTTATGTTATATCTATAATTTGAACTTGGAAGAAAGGGGATAATTTTAATCTAACCCACTTCCCAAGGAACTGACAAGATTGGGTGTAACGCTGGTTTTACACTCTACCTGATTTTACTTTTCACTGAAGTAAAAGATAAGCATTGATTACCGGTAATTATGAGCACCAGCTGAGCTTTCAACCATTGAGAGCTATCATCCATATGTTTTTTTTCTGTTGCTGGCCCGTGTAAATATAAAATGCCCCCAGAAAAGTTTGCTGCCAGAAAATTAAAAGCTGTGGTCTGCAAACATGCAATTGTTTCAGTATTCCTGCCAGTGTTGTAAAATCTGTCCTACAATGTAAATTAGGTGGATCTCTGAATATTTAGAGCAGATGCACACTGCATGAACTATTGAGTAGAAGTGCTACCAATATAAACACACTGGAGAATGTCACGAATTAAGGCCTGTATCGATTGATTCAACTATTTTGTGTCCTGGGGCTGAAATGCAAATTGGATTGAAGTTCAGTCCAATTACTGTCTCAATGCTTCTAAAGTGCTTGAAACCAGAGATTGTCAAATTCACTCCATCACGTTTGTCAGTAACAACTTCCACTGTTATTGAACTCTACATATATACAATGATGTGGAGATCACCAAATTTCAGTGCACATAACAGTGGCAGGGGCAGTCAAAGGCACGTTAAATAATATTACCAAGATCTTGCTATGCTATCACCTGGTTCAGAACTGATGAAAGGTATAAATTCTCCAGCAATTCAGTATGCGCCATAATAATGATTTGAGAACCAGCCAAAGGGGGCATAAAGATTCACGGTCAAGTCTGGAATTAGTTCCTATTACCTCAGTACAGTTCCCACTGATATAAAGCCGACTACAATAAATACTTTAAAATGAGCACAATCACCTTAATCACGATTGGAGGCATGCACCATTCAACTTTGCCCCCGACGGGTGGAAAATCCTGTCCGGCATGTTTGCAATCTCGGGGCAATTTCAGCAACATACCTAATGGGGAAGCATCGAATCACTGGCAGCAACATCTGGATTTTAGTGTTTGACTGCTCATGTGCAAACTCCAGGGGCAGGATCTTCCCCCCATCGGGGGGGGCGGGGGGAGATAAAAGGCGGGTGCGCACAGGTGCACTTCCAATCGGCACCCCTGATCGGGGGCGCGGTGCCATTTTACGTGGGCGCGGCGCCATTTTACGTGGGTGGGCCAATTAAAGCCCGCCCAGCGCGACGTCCTCACAGAAGCGCTAAGCGCTCCCTGTGCAGGCGGTGGGGGGGGTGGAATCCCAAAATCGAGAGTGTGCTCTTTCGCGTATGCACACGAAAGAGCACACTCATCTCCCTGAGGCCAAGTGCTGCCTCAGGGAGATCAGCTGTCTGAGACAAATATTAAAAATAGAGAGAAAAAAAAATCCTGACATGTCCCCTCATGTGAAACTGTCACATGAGTTGGGACATGTCCATAATTTTTACAAAAACTTTATTAAAATTTTTAAAAACCTACATGAAACCTCACCCCACCCGTGGATGAGGTTTCATGCTTTTTATAATTCCCGCCGGGTCTCCTGGCCTGCCCGCCAACCTTAAGGTTGGACGGGCAGGCCCATTAATTAGCTAAATGACTCTGTCAATGGCCTCAATTGGCCATTGACAGGTCAGCGGGTGCGCAGCTGATTTTGCTGCGCTGCCGCCTACCGGAAAATTTAAATGGGGCGCGGTGACTTCGGGGGTTCCGCCCAACGTCACCACGCGTCATTTTACGTGTCGGCGAGCGGGCCCCGCCCCCCGCTCGCCAACGGGAAAATCTTGCCCCAGGTGTGGCTCTCACTTTCGGAGGAGTAATGAAAACAAATGTTGTCATCACTAGTGTGAAACTCAAGCCGTTATTTTCAGCATTTTCTATTTTTTTTCTAGAATTTCTGTTTTTGTTTTCTCTTTACTGTTGTCAAGGGGGAAAATGTACATAATGGGAATTTTTATGCTGTCTTCAGAGATAGAAATTAAAGGCTAATTGTTGTAAAATTTTGGTAGATCCAGATGCTGATTCCAACCTCTGCCAGGACTGCTTTGGGATCTCTTAATGCAAGCTGATATGATAAATCACTGCTAGTATTGTCATTCCTCTTTCACTTGTATGATGGAGATAATGCAATTCAATATTTGTCAAGAATTGGTCTTTAGATTTTCAAAGGTTTGGCCGAGATCTCTCAGTATTAAAGTGGTATTACCAAGATACTTTTGCTGCACTATCTCAGCATATTAAAGACATTATTATGTCCAGTATTATAGGGGTTCTTCAGCCTTGAAAGGAAATTACTGAGTGGGGCTGTTATAATAGCATACAATGCTATGGCATAGATATAGTTAGTCTTAAGCATGAATTCAAAGCATATACTGGAACAATGGTGAGAAGTTAAGACAGGTGAAAGAAAGCTTAGGACAGATCTGAGGAGGTACTTCTTCATGCAACAAATAATCTTGGGATAGGATAGAAGAGGCAAAAAAAAACTTGTTGAGGTTTAGTTAAGTGCCATGATAAGAGAGTATTTTTTAAAAATCCTGGATTGCTGAGCTAAAACGGGGCAAATGATCTCCTTAATTTCTATCTGTTGTGATCAGAACTTCTGTGCAGATTACAGATTTATTCTTGTCAAAACAGACTTTTTAAGAACAGCAAAATATTTGACTTTTCATTTTTTCCTTTTTCATACATCTACCTCAACTGTCTACCTTCTATTGCTTTTCTGCTGCATCGGGACTAGGGGTGACTATTCAAATACCATAAATTTGAGTCCATGGTTTCCAACATGAACCTCTCCCACTAAGAAAACCAAATAAAGATGATAAGCTCCAATTATCATATTGTGGTAGAAGTTTTGTAAATGGAAAGTATCAATACTTCAATTAAACGATAATCATAATGAATTCAGGTTGGATAACCCAGATATCTGCAACATAGGGCAGGATTTTCCCCTCGGCGATTTGGGGGTGGGGCCCGCTCGCTGAGGAGAAAACGACGCGGGATGATGTTGGGAGGAATTCCCGACGTCATCCCGGGCCATTTAAATTTTTAGGAAGGCGGGTGGACAGCGAAATCAGCTGTCCGCCCGCTGACATGTCAATGGCCAATTGAGGCCATTGACAGGCTAATTAAGATAATTGAAGACCTGCCCATCCAAGCTTAAGGCTGGCGGGCAGGCCAGGAGCCCCAGCGGGCTTCTGATTATTCATGAAACTTCATCCACTGGCGGGATGAAGTTTCATGTCCGTTTTTTAAACATTTAATAAATTTTGTGTGTTTATTATTAACATGTCCCACCTCATGTGACATTGTCACATGATGGGGACATGTTAATAATTTCAATATTTATCTATTTTTAAACTTTACTTTCCTGTCACGAATCTCCCTGAGACAGGACTTTGCCTCAGGGAGCAGTGCGCTCTTTCGCACACATGCACGAAAGAGCGCGCTTTGACAGATGGGGAATCTCTCCCCCCCACACAGGAAGTGCATAGCGCTTCCTGTCAGGCAGGTCGCTGGGTGGGCCTTAATTGGCCCGCCCACTCAAAATGGCAGTGGGCCCCGTTTCAGTGGTGGGGATTGGCTGTCTGTCCGCTGCCGAGCTGGTGGGGCCCACACGCCATTGGAGGGCAAAATTCTGCCCATAGAGATTGTAATTTAATTGAAATTCTGTTAATATGTCATATGCACATAACGCAGTGTGTTAATATACTTCAGTTTGTAGATGGTAGATTGAGAGAGTTGGGGAGAAGGAACTCAAAAGTCATCTCATATTTTCAAGTTTTGGTTTATGCTTCTGGCTTTAAAAGAGTTTGTTTGATCTTAAACTGGAATGTGCCTTGTACATTACTGATTTTTTGGATTTGACATAATTTGACCCATTAAGGACGGATGCAAAGTGAATGTATTCATTTAATTACAAGCATTGTAGCATGGGTAAAAAGACCATTAGACAAGATAATGATAGAGTGAAAATTCATTTGAGCCTCGGATTGATGCTGCTTAGAATTGGAAGTCTGAGCCTGGTCTGAAGTTGTACATGATTAAAAAACTTTGAGTGAGTTGCCAACACCACTTGTGCCTAATCATTATTGGCTGTGGAGATAATGGAGGCATTGTTAATAATCTTCCAAAATTCTTTATATTCTGGAAGGGTCCAGTGGATTGGAAAATAGCAATTGTAACACCTTTACTCAAGAAGGAAAGAGGCAGAAAGCAGGAAACTATAGGCTAGTTAGCCTAGCATCTGTTATAAGGAAACTGCTAGAATCCATTATTAAGGAGATTATAGCAGAATATTTAGAAAATCATAATGGGATCAGGCAGAGTCAACATAGTTTTGTGAAAGGGAAATCGTGTTTAACTAAGTTATTAGAGATCTTTGAGGAAGTAATACGCAACACTGATAAAGGGAAGCCTGTAGATGTAGTGTACTTGATTTCAAAAAGGTATTTCATAAGGTGGCACAATAAAGGTTGCTACTCAAAACAAGAGCTCATGGTATAGGGAGTAATGTTTTGGCATGGATAAATGATTGGTTAGGTAACAGGAAGCAGAGAGTAGCAATAAATTGGTCCTTTTTGGGTTGACAAGCTGTGAATAGTAGAGTGCCATGGGATTAGTGCTGTGGCCTCAACTATTTACAATCTATATCACTGACTTGGATGAAAGAACCGAATGTATAGCAGCTAAATTTACTAATGACATTAAGATAGATGGGAAAGTAAGTTGTGAAAAGAACATGAGCAGCGGGATTTTCCGCACCCTCCCGCCGCCACGATCTTCTGGTCCCACCGCAAGTCAATGGACTTCTGGCTGGGGTGCCGCCTCGCCCTTGATGGGTCCCACCCGCAACGGGGCCGGAAAATCCTGGCCAGGGGATATGCAAAGGGACATACACATGTAAAGTGAATAGGCAAAAAATTTGGCTGATGGAGTATGATGTGGGAAAGCGTGAACTTGTCCACTTTGGCAGGAAGAATAGAAAAGCAGTATACTATTCAAATGGAGAGAGATTGCAGAACTCGGTGGTACAGAGGGATCTGGGTGTCCTGGTATATGACTCACAAAAAGTTAATACAGCAAGCGATTAGGAAGTTAAATGGAATGTAGGTGTTTATTGCAAAGGAAATGGAATATAAAAGTAGGGAAATTTTACTGCAGCTATTCAGGGCCTTAAAGAGACCGTGTCTGGACACCTGTGGACAGTTTTGATCTCCCTATTTGAAAAATGATGTAATTGTATTAGAAGCAGTTCAGAGAAAGTTCACTCGGCTCATTCCTGGGATGAAGGGTTTATCTTATGGAGAAAGGTTGAACAGGTTGGGCCTATACCCATTAGAGTTTAGAAGAATGAGAGGTGATCTTATTGAAACATATAAAATCCTGAGGGGACTTGACAGGCTGGATCCCAGGAGCTTGTTTCCCCTTATGGCGGAGACTAGAACTAGAGTACACAGTTTAAAAATGAGGTCTCCTTTTAAAAATGGAGATAAGGAGAATATTTTTCTCTCAGATGCTCGTCTGTAATTCTCTTCCCCAGAAAACAATGGAGGCTGAGTTGGATAGATTTTTGATAGGCAAGCGGGTCAATTGTTATGGGGACGCAGACAGGAACGTGGAGTTGAGACCACAATCAGATCAACCTTAATCTTATTGAATGGCTCGAAGGCCTGAATGACCTACCCCTGCTCCTAAATCCCATTTTCCTATGTACCCAAAAAGGGATTGAAGCAAGAGATGGCAGAAAACACAAAATTGACAAGAATTTGTGAGAGCAGAACAACCAGGCAAAACAAAACAGAGAGATAAACATAGAAATAGACAGATCAACATAGAGAAAATGAAACAGAAGTGAAGGTTGACAGACAAAAAAAAGCCTGGCAGAAATTGTGGTACAGTAAGTTGTGGAAATGAGGGAAGAAGTTACAATGGGATGTAGAGAGATTAAGTGAATGGGCAAAACAATGGTCGATGGAGTTTAGTGTGGGGAAGGTGAGGGCATACACTTTGGATATAGGAAGAACAAATCAGAATACTTTCTTAATGGAGCAGTTTAGGAATTACAAAGGAGCAAAGGGTTTCAGGGGTCCATGTACACAAAAACTAAAAGTTAATGCATGGGTATAAAAAGTAAATAAAAAGACTAATGAAATGTTGGCCTGCATTACCAGAAGGTTGTTCTACGTAAGTGATGAAATGTGTTTCAGTTGTACAGAGCCTTGGCCAGACCGCATCTGGAGTACGATGCTTGGTTAGGGACACAAAACCTCAGGAAAAATATGTCTTGGAAGGGGTACAGAGCAGATTCAACAGAGTGACACCAGGTCTTAGAGGGCTAAATTATGAGAATAGTAATATGAAGTTGGATTGTATTACCTTGGATTTAGAGGATTGAGGGGTTATCCAATGAGGTGTTGAAAATGGTAAAGAGATTCAATAGGTTACTATTTCCACTGGTAGGATAACCTAGTAGAAAATGGCGTTATTTCAAAATCAGTGCTACATCCATTCAGGGGTAAAAGCAGGTAATATGGAGAGAAATTTCTCCCCGTTGGGGGAGGGGGTGTTGGGGGGAGCGGGCGCGGAGCCGATCGCCGCCTGCGATCGGCTGGGTGCCGCCATTTTATGTGGGCGGGCCAATTAAGGCCCACCCAGCATGACGCGCACCCGGAAGTGCTGAATTCTCCCTGTGCAGACGGGTGGGGGGAGGGGGGGGTGGTGAATTGCCTGAGTCGGGGCCTGCGCATGTGCGCAAAAGAGCGCAGAAATCTCTCTGAGGCACAGAGCTGCCTCAGGGAGATTAGTTTAAGTTCTGAAAATTTTAATAAAAAAAAAATTAAGACATGTCCCCTCATGTGAAAGTGTCACATGAGCTGAGACATGTCGATGAATATTATTAGAAATTTTTATGAAACTTTAAATACCTTCATGAAACCTCATCCCGCCCATGGATGAGGTGCCATGATAAACACAAAGGCCGCCTGGGCTCTTTGCCTGCCCGCCAATCTTAAGGTTAGACAGGCAGCTCTGCTAATTATATTAATTGATATATAAATGGTCTTAATAGGCCTTTGACAGTTCGGCCAGTGCACAGCCGACTCGGATACATGCCCGCCAAACTGAAAATCTGAATGGTGCGCGATGACGTCGGGACGCACGACGTCACCATGCGTCGTTTTACGCGTCGGTGATTTGGGCCCTGTCCCCGTTCACTGACCCAAAAATTCTGACCTATATTTCCATACCAAGGGTGAGTGAAATCTTGAACTCGATTCCCTGAAATGCGGGAATTCTGGATCAACTGAAATTTTCGAGAACTGAAGTGGATAGATTTGCTAGGTATTAAGGAATATATCACAAAGACTGGATCACGATTGCTTTTCCTGGCGCCACAAGGTAAGGAAAATAAAACACATCTGCGTGGGCCCGGACGCCTCTTCACACCAAAGTGGCTTCTTTGCTGAGCCAACCAATCAAAATTGCAATCATTGTCATCATCAGGACAGGGTTGCGATTGCCATTTAGGGAAGGAAATCTGTCATCCTTACCTGGTCTGACCTACCTGTGACTCCAGACCCACAGCAATGTGGTTGACTCTCAAATCCCCTCTGAAGTGACCTAGAAAGCCAGTCAGTTGTAAAAAACTACTGCAAAGACACAAAAAAGGAATGAAACCAGATGGATCACCCGGCATCGACCTAGGCACTGGAAACAACAATGGCAATCGCAGCCCTGTCGACCCTGCAAAGTCCTCCTTACTAACATCTGGGGACTAGTGCCAAAATTGGGAGAGATGTCTCACAGACTAGTCAAGCAAGAGCCTGACATAGTCATCTCCATGGAATCGTACCTTACGGATAATGTCCCAGACTCCACCTTACGGATAATGTCCCAGACTCCACCAGGACAGACCAAGCAGAGGTGGCAGCACAGTGGTATACAGTCGGGAGGGAGTTGGTCTGGGAGTCCTCAATATCAACTCCGGACCCCATGAAGTCTCATGGCATCAGGTCAAACATGGGAAAGGAAACCTCCTGCTGATTACCACATACCGCCCTCCCTCAGCTGATGAATCAGTACTCCTCCATGTTGAACATCACTTGGAGCAAGCACTGAGTGTGACAAGGGCACAGAATGTACTATGGGTGGGGGACTTCAATGTCTATGACCAAGACTGGCTCGGTAGCATCACTACTGACCGAGCTGGCTGAGTCCTAAAGGACATAGCTGCTAGACTGGGTCTGCGGCAGGTGGTGAGGGAACCAACAAAAGGAAAAAAAATACATGACTTCATCCTCACCAGCCTGCCTGCCGTGGATGCATCTGTCCATGACAGCATCGGTAGGAGTGACCACCACACAATCATTGTGGAGATGAAGTCCCGCCTTCACATTGAAGATACCCTCCATCGTGTTGTGTGGCACTACCACCGTGCTAAATGAGGTAGATTTCGAACAGATCTAGCAACTTAAGGCTGGGCATCCATGAGGGGCTCTGGGCCATCAGCAGCAGAATTGCACTCAAACACAATCTGTAACCTCATGGCCCAGCATATCCCCCACTCTACCATTACCACCAAGCCAGGGGATCAACCCCGGTTCAATGAGGGGTGCAGGAGGGCATGCCAGGAGCAGCACCGGGCATACCTAAAAATGAGGTATCAACCTGCTGAATCTATAATACAGGACTGCTTGTGTGCCAAGCAGCATAAGCATCAAGTGATAGAGCTAAGCGATCCCACAACCAATGGATCAGATCTAAGCTCTGCAGTCCTGCCACATCCAGTTGTGAATGGCAGTGAACAATTAAACAGTTCACTGGAGGCGGAGACTCCACAAATATCCCCATCCTCAATAATGGGGGAGCCCAGCACATCAGTGCAAAAGATGAGGCTGAAGCATTTGCAACAATCTTCAGCCAGAAGTGCCGAGTGGATGATCCAGCTCAGCCTCCTCTGGAGGTCCCCGGCATCACAGGTGCCAGTTTTCAGCCAATTTGATTCACTCCACGTGATATCAAGAAACGGCTGAAGGCACTGGATACTGCAAAAGCTATGGGACCTGACAACATTCCGGCAATAGTACTGAAGACTTGTGCTCCAGACCTTGCCACGTCCCTAGCCAAGCTGTTCCAGTACAGTTACAACATTGGCATTTACCCGGCTATGTGGAAAATTGTCCAGGTATGTCCTGTGCACAAAAAGCAGGACAAATCCAACCAGGCCAATTACCGCCCCATCAATCTACTCTCGATCATCAGTAAGGTAATGGAGAGGGTCATCAACAGTGCTATCAAGCAGTACTTGCTTAGCAATAACCTGCTCACTGATGTCCAGTTTGGGTTCTGCCAGGGCCACTTAGCTCCTGACCTCATTACAGCCTTGGTTCAAACGTGGACAAAAGAGCTGAGCTCCCGAGGTGAGATGAGAATGACTACCCTTGACATCAAGGCTGCATTTGCCGAGTGTGGCATCAAGGAGCCCCAGCAAAATTGGAGTCAATAGGAATCAGGGGGAAAACCCTCCATTGGTTGGATTCATACCTAGCACAAAGGAAGATGGTTGTGGTTGTTGGAGCTCAGTCATCTCAGCTCCAGGGTATCACTGCAGGAGTTCCTCAGGGTAGTGTCCTCGGCCCAACCATCTTCAGCTGCTTCATCAATGACCTTCTTTCCATCATAAAGTTAAAAGTGAGGATGTTTGCTGATGATCGCACAATGTTCAGCATCATTCCCGATTCTTCAAATACTGAAGCAGTCCATGTCCAAATGCCGCAAGACCTGGACAATATCCAGACTTGGGCTGATAAGTGGCAAGTAACATTTGCATCAGACAAGTGTCAGGCAATGACCATCTCCAACAAGAGAGAATCCAACCATCGCCCCTTAATGTTCAATGGCATTACCATCATTGAATCCCCCTATTAACATCCTGGGGGGTTACCATTGACCAGAAACTGAGCTGGACTAGCCGTTTAAATACAGTGGCTACAAGAGCAGGTCAGAGGCTAGGAATCCTGCGACAAGTAACTCACCTCCTGATTCCCCAAATCCTGTCCATCATCTACAAGGCACAAGTCAGGAGTGTGATGGAATACTCCCCACTTGCCTGGATGAGTGCAGCTCCTACAACACCGAAGAAGCTGGACACCACCCAGGACAAAGCAGTCCGCTTGATTGGCACCACATCCACAAGCATTCACTCCCTCCACCACCGATGCACAGTAGCAGCAGCGTGTACCATCTACAAGATGCAATGCAGGAATTCACCAAGGCCCCTTAGACAGCACCTTCCAAGCCCACGACCACTACCAGCTAGAAGGACAAGGGCAGCAGATAGATGGAAACATCACCACCTGGAAGTTCCCTTCCAAGTCACTCACCATCCCGACTTGGAAATAAATCACCGTTCTTTTACAGTCGCTGGGTCAAAACCCTGGAACACCCTTTCTAACTGCACTGTGGGTGTACCTACACCACATGGACTGCAGTGGTTCAAGAAGGCAGCTCATCACCACCTTCTCAAGGGCAACTAGGGATGGGCAATAAATGCTGGCCCAGCCAGGGAAGCCCACATCCCGTGAATGAATTAAAAAAAACATGCTTATATAAAGAAGGACCATGTATCATCAGCCCCCAAAATTAAATTTTAATTTAAGTTTTTACATTTCCTTTAAAGTTTTTCTTTTTTGTTATAGTGCCCCTCTAAGGGGCTATCAATTGGCTTAATTCATTACTTAGCTTATTTTGGGTTTAAGAGAGTATAAAGTAGGACCGTTCTGGTTTGGACAGGTATCCTTGCCACCTGCTGAGTAGAGAAAGTTAAAATCCAGTCACTAAGCTCCTGGCAGCTTTCTGAGCGGTAAATAAGCTGGACAATTTTAACTGGCCACCTGCCAGGCTTCCATCAGACAAATAGGTTAATATTCGTTGCCATATTTTTTTCCATTGCTGGTGTTAACTATGGCCTGGATTTCCACAGAATTGGGATAACTCAAGAGTCCTTTAAAAATGGCGAGCGGGTTCCCATTCTGTGATGCCCAACCCCCTTCCTGGCCTGTCTAATTTGCGGGAGGGCTATTAAAGGGTGTGGGCTGGTTCCTGTCAAAAGCCCACATCCGACCCTCCCCTCCCAAGCCAGCTCCATTGCAGACATAGGCATGTCCTACACATCTGCAATTTTCATGGAGTCAGGCTGGGTTTTTAAAGAGTTGTGGTTCCCCTCAAAGGAGTCGTGAACCCTAGTCTGCATGAGGGGATCTTTTAAAAGTTAAGTTGAAATGGTCCTCTACAAGCTCTGCCCTTCCACCCAATCCTAAGGCCCCTCATGCCCCCTATGCCAAACTCTGTCCTTCCACCTACCTCTTATAGCCCTATTACCCCCTATGCCAAGCTATGGCACTTCAATGCAAATTGACTCTAGACAGTGTATGGTGGGTTAATGAACCCTGTTGCGGCAGCAAGATGTGTGGAATTGAAGCTTTGAAAAAAAGTAATTCAGAGACACCAGACATCCATAACGCCTGTTGAAACACTTGCGCCCCAGAGAAACCATTGTTTGATAGACAGCTTAGGCTCTATGATCTCTGCTGTCAATTTCACAATGTTTGTTTACACAAAGTTAAGTAGATTCAAGAGTTTGAGGTTTTTGCTATTGATGCTTTAAAGGGTCTGGGTGATTGACACTTTTATTAGGTTGTAGTGAAATTACATTTTTTTCAACATAGGAAAAAATTATGAATTAATTACTTTTTCAAAGCTGTTCTATACACATTCTACTGTCACTATAGGGTTCATTGGTTCTAGATAGTATAGAGTATATGATTATATGGGTGTGCAAGTGCTATAGCTTGGCATGGGGTGCATGAGGAGCCAAGAGAGTGGGTGGAAGGGAAGTGCTTGACATAGAGGCCATAAGGGTGGGTGAAGGGCAGAGCTTGGCATGGAGGCAGGAGGGACCATGCGGGGTGGGTGGGAGGCATAAGGTGCCATGGATGGGGCACGGGGAGTGTTTGGAGGATGAGGGGGTGTGAGGGGTGAGGGTTGGGGGGCCTTTGTGTTTTTATTTTAATTGGGATGAAGCTCCACAGCACTGAGATGGGCCTTTTAAACAGTCAACCTCTGCACCCAGCAGTCCCTGTAGCTGCCTCCAAACTTCTTGCCAGGTCAGCTGGCCTGACTACAGCCCACGCTTGTCCCCCGGCAATGAAGATCCCACCTTTGTGGGCAGCGCCTGAGGTGGACGCGCTGAGCCAGGAATTTTCCCGACTTCAGCTACCCGTCTCAAGGATAAAAATCCAGGTCATTATGTTCTGTAGAAATGTTTGAAATTTCATCTCCTGACTTGTGGTCAACTTCAGCTTTTTGATGTTTTAAAATACTAGAATCAGAAGTACAAATTTGAATAATAAATACGTTTTAAAATTATTCATATGAACTCAGTTTTGTTCCAATTTCTTTGATTCTGTGTGTGTATCCAAACCAATGACACTGGCATTCATTTATAAAGATATTTGAATTGTTTGCAATATTTGAAGACATGTAAATATATGTCAAATAGTTTCCCACATATGCCATTCAAGTTCAGTGTGGCTCACATTTGTGCTATCTTTTATCAACAGAGTTTTTCCTGGTTTGTGCCCAATGATGAAGTGACAGTCCTTTCTGCTGACCTTGTAAAAGCTGTCCACATAGGTCTAGTGGCCTCTGTGGCATGAATTTCACCTTTCCCAGGGTAAATTTGATTCTATTGCCAAATATAGGCATCAACAGCGTCCAGCAATAGTCATGTCCTCATGAATTCTAAATAGCCAATCACTATTCTCAAAGTCAGCAAAGCAAGGAGTAAAATGCACTTGATATGCTTCAATTTTTATAAATTTTATAGAGAGTGAAACAAATCATTGGAAAATATACATGGGATTAAGATAGACACTGAAATCGCATAAATACAATTGTTTTAACTTTATTATATAAATGGAATTAATGGATTTTTCAGCATGATGCTAAAATGTAACATTCCACAAATATAAAATTAGTTTTCTAAGACCAGAGAGGCTTCACCAATTAATATGATTTAGTATTCCATTAAAAACCCAGTTATATCTCATTCAGCAAGTTGCAACTTTTTCAGGGGCTTTTACTGTGAGATCAGAGGATAAAAGTGAAAGTTCAATTCAATTCAAATGATTTCTAAAGATTTCCGTCTATGGAGACTTCAACAGCACTAACTGTGAAGATAAAGAAATCACTGACAGCAACTTCTGGATTTCTGCATTTCATTATGCATGTGCAGATGCCAGAAGTAGCCATCAGTTTTAATGACAGCAAACATTGTCTCACTGTTATTATGACTGCAAAAAGAATGAGTTACACCCTCATAGGCAGAAAGCTGTTATTGATGGATGCTTGGGGGCCTTGATGTCCCACAAGGATTATTGGTATTAGGGCTACTGCTTTTCATAAATGAGCTTAATATATTTGTTTGGGAATTGTGCCTCAGATCGAGAGTAATATTAAATTTTGTGCAGTGTTCGAACTATGGAGAACATATCTCTGCAAACGGATTGAGGTAGGTTGGAGAAATGAATCGAACTGTGGCAAATAGTAACTACCCTAGATAAGTATTCTGTTATGTAATTGAGCAGGAACAATAAAGTATGCAGTGGCTACATGAGCAGTATTTTCCACTAACAGGATGCTGCAGTCAGCCCAAAAAGACTTCCTGCCTACCACACAATTGAACAATCTCATGTCTGAATCTCAGTCTCAGTGTGACGTCAGCTATGTAGGCCACACGTCCAAGTGATTGGTTGATCAAATCAAATGCGTGTTCCTTCAGTTGTTCGAAGTAGAGTACAGACTGTACTCAACCAGCCCACACTTGCAAAACCCAAAACAAAACATCTACTGTTAGATGTGATTCCGCAAGTGGGCTGCACTTGCTGAACAACCCTGAGTACGCTAATAGCTACACTAACAACAATTTAAGATAACATGTTGAGCTCATGGGTGGAATGGTCCCAGATTTGCACAAAGTGCAGTAAAGGGCATGAAGAGGGACGTTTTACCCGCTGACCGCTATAGCGGCTTTTCACACCGTATTGTCTGCTTCTAGCCTCATTAATTATGCAGCACAGGAAACATGCCATCTCACTGGCAGGCGGCCTCTGAATCACCTGCCATGCTGTTACCACACTGTTCCCTCACTCTGGGTGCTATATCTAAACTGCAGATGTACACGCAGTTCTCAATGCTTGTAGCCCAGGAATGCTCCAGTGAAGACATGGCCCTGAAAGCCTGGAAGTGTTCAGTGACCTGTCACTGGAATGCGTTATGGAGGCCCGCTGTGATGCCTTCCAAGTTCTGGGTGCAGGAGGTCCAATGCTGCAGAGAAAAGGTTGGCCATCCAGTACAGAAAAAGGATGAATGATCTCATCCGTGCTACCAGGGTAAGGCAACCATCTCATCACTCTACACTCACACACTCACAAGGCCATTACACATTCACTGGAATCTCACTCACTGCCAGTTCAATGGACATCACCACTCACTCTCCCACACACACACTTTCATATCTCCATCTGGCCTCATCTCCTCTGCAGACTGTCTCCTCTGCCCACACCATCTTAAGGTCACTTGCACAGATCAACATGTGCCCCCACTCACACCCTGGGATATTCCCCATCCCCAGTACTGCTCTCACTATGCACCTTCCTCCCTTGCCTGAGGCCACTTCTCCCCCTTCTCCAAACTAGCCCTGCAGCCGTTGAAAAGCCACCCCTACCTCATGGCTGATCTGGTAGGTAGAGACCTGCTGGTGAGCCACCCTAAAGTGATGTGGTGCTGCCTGCAATGCCTGTCACTGATGACTGTGAGTGCTGCCCGAAGCAAGTAGGCAAATAAACCTTAAAGTCCCGAGTGAAGTGCACTTTGCTAGGTGCATGTCACTTACGTACAGTTGTTGAAACACGTTGGTGTGATTGTGCCCGGATGATCCAGTGTCTAGAGGATGATTCGGTGAGGAGGGCTTATACTTATATGCAGATGTATTAAAATGATGTTCTCAATGTGCGGCGGCGGGAAACGCAGTCCGCCATTGCCGGGTGGATCGGACAATTGCAAACTGCTTTCATGGCAGCATAAAACCAATTTTTGGCCTTCCTGCTAGAACTCGGGGTCACTGTTTAAAAATAAGGGGCCGCCCATTTATAACGGAGATGATAAGAAATTTCTTCTCTCAGAGGGTCATGTGTCTTTGGAACTTGCTTCCTGAAAAGGCAGTGGAAGCAGAATCTTTGAACATTTTTAAGGCAGAGCTGGATAGATTCTTGGTAAGCAAGAGGGTGATAGGTTTTCGGGGGTAGGTGGGATGCAGATTTGAGGATACTATCAGATCAGCCATGATCTTATTAAATGGTGGAGCAGGCTCAACGAGCCAAATAGCCTACTCCTGCTCCTTGTTTGAATGAAAAATTATTGCCCGTTGCTAATGGACTTGAAAAATTCTGCCTCATAACATGGCTCATTTATGGTTGCTAAAAGTGACATGCATTTGTGCACAGGGACCTGTCCTCTACAAATAAAAGGAATATGTTTAGGCCTTGTACATTTTTTGATTTGCCTGGAAGCTTGGGGAGTCTATAGTTCCCCATTGCTTTCTTCATGGCAATGCCTCGGCCAGAGTCAACCTGCCAACCAATCAGCACCCCTTGCTCCTGCAGTATAAATTGTTGGTGAACATTTGAAATTTGGCATTCTTGCATTTGTCCTATTGCATGCAGGATGAAAAGCTTCGGCAGCATGTCTCTCCATTCAGCAATCTCAAATACAGTTAAACTTTGCATGAAACAGAACTGAAATTGATTAAGCGAGAAAAGGATCATGGTATTATAGCTCATAATTCTCTAAAGCTTCATGACCAATGCCAAGAAGCTATATCTAAAGCAAATAGGATATTAAATGTTATTAATAGGAGTATTCAGTTATTCAGTATAAATCAAAACACATCATTACATTGAACAGGATTTGTTTAGATCCTATTTAGAGTGTTTTTTATTCTTTCATGGGACTTGAGCCTTCCTGACTAGGCTAGCATTTTTAATGCCCGACCCTAATTGCTCTTGAGAAAGTGGTGAGGTGTCTTTTTGAACCGCTGCAGTCTCTGTGGTGTGGGTACATCCACAGTGCTGTTAGGGAGGAAGTTCCAGGATTTTGACTGAGCGACAGTGAAGGAATGACAATATATTTCCAAGTCATGATGGTGAGTGACTTGGAGGGGAAATTCCAGGTGGTGGTGTTCCCATGCGTCTGCTGTCCTTGTCCTTTGGTTCCTGCAATGCATCTTGTAGATGGTACACACTGTGGCCACTGTATGTTGACGGAGGTAGTGAATGTTTGCGGATGTGGTGCCAGTCAAGCGGGTTGCTTTGTCCTGGATGGTGTAAAGCTTCTTGAATGTTGTGGAAGCTGTACTCATCCAGGCAACTGGAGAGTATTCTATCACATTCCTGACTTGTGCCTTGTAGATGGTGGACAGACTTTGGTGAGTCAGGAGGCAAGTTACAAGCTGCAAAATTCCTAGCCTCTGACCTGCTCTTGTAGCCACAGTATTTATATGGCTAGTCCAGTTCAGTTTCTGGTCAATGATAACCCCCAGGATGTTGATAGTGGGGGATTCAGTGATGGTAATGCCATTGAACATCAAGAAGCAATGGTTAGATTTTCTCTTGCACGAGATGGTCATTGATTGACACTTATGTGGTGTGAATGTTGATTGCTACTTACCAGTCCAAGCTTAGATATTGTCCAGGTCTTGCTTCATTTGGACATGGACTACTTCAGTATCTGAGGATTCATGAATGGTGTTGAAGATTGAGCAAACATCAGTGAACATCCCCAATCCTGACGTTATGATGAAAGGAAGGTCATTGATGAAGTAGCTGAAGATGGTTGGGCCGAGGACACTACCCTGAGGTATTCCCGCAGTGTTGTCCTGGGACTGAGATGATTGACCTCCAACAACCACAACCACCTTCCTTTGTGCCATTGACTCCAGTTTTGCTAGGGCTCCTTGATGCCACATTTGGTCAAATTATGTCATGGGCAGTCACTCTCACCTCATCTTTTTTCCATGTTTGGACTAAGGCTGTAATGAGGTCAGGCACTGAGTGGCACTGGCAAAACCCAAACTGAGTGTCAGTGAGCAGGTTATTGCTGAGTAAGTGCCACTTGATAGCACTGTCGACAACCCCTTCCATCACTTTGCTGATGATTGAGAGTAGGTTGATGGGGCGGTAGTTAGCCGGATTGGATTTGTCCTAATTTTTGTGGACAAGATGCACCTGGGCAGATCTCCACCTTGCAGGGTAGATGCCTGTGTTTTATCTGTACTGGAACAGCTTGGCTAAGGGTACAGCTAGTTCTGGAGCACAAGTCTTCAGTATTATTGTCGAAATGTTGTTAGGGCCATAGCCTTTGCAGTATGCAGTGCACTTAGCCATTTCTTGATATTGTTATAACCGGTTGAGGAGGAATGAACTGGCACCCTTTCATTTCAGCCCTTCGGTTTGTCGCAATAAAGGTTTTTAAAATTTATTTTCCCTTCAAATGCCTTTTCCAATCCAGATGTATTTATTTGTTAATAAGGAACCAATCAAACCAGGTTTTTTGATCAAAGAAAGAGTGAGTTTATTAGTTACTAAACCTGAGAAAAAATAATAAAGATGTGATAACGCACACACACAAACGCATTTCAGAAGTATGCAAGTTAAAGTGCAAATAAAAGTTAAAAGAATATATGAATAAGCCCTTTTGCTTGTTCATGACGTGTAACATGTTGAACGTTGCAGCTGTTTGAGGTGAGGTGGTTTCCTTTACAATCCTGGAGTTGAATTGAAGTTCAGGTATTGCATTTTGCTGGAGGCACTCTTAGCTTCAAAGGAAGAGAGAGATTCCTTAATGCTTTTTTCAGCAGTTCCTTTCTAGATGACTTTGATGATTTCTCTCTGTTTATGGCTTAGCAAAACCAGTTCTTAAACCTCCTGTTTGTATATTCCTAGGGAGGTATTCAGTTAACCTATCTCACAGTCATTGTTGTAGACCAGGTAATCACAGTTTTGTTGAAATTACATCTCAGAAACGATTTGACACATTTTGAGATAGAAATCAACAGTTGCTATGATGAGATATTAATTTATGTAATGTTATTGGAAATTATTTTTTTAAAATAGAGATTTAGCCTGTGTTTGTGTTTGTGAGTGTGTGTGTGCTAATTGGATTAAAGTCAGCTAGTCTTGGTGCTTTGATGTATAGTAGTTTTGAGATGTAAACAGTAAGGTAAAGGGTGCATTTGCATTTTGTTGAATTAACTATTCAAAGACTGGAGGTGAAATCTTGCACCTAGCGAGGAGACACCAAGCAATCTTTATATTACGAATAAAATTGGTACTATGAAAGGGGTCCAAAGGGCCTGGTGATTCAATGAAAATTTACATTCAAAGGGAAAGGCTGGGTATAACAGAAAGGAGTTTGTGTGTGCAAGTCAGAGGCATATAAGATCTAAGCTTGTAGGCCTACCACTGTGTCTGTGAAGGAACAAATTGAAAGGAACCTCATTTTGAATTTGCATGACAAAAAATGCTTTGCCTGGTGTCTGTTTAAGTCTATTGGTTAGTGTTGCCTTAATGGAAATTAATTTGGGAATCTGTTAAAAAGTTATGATAGTAGTAATTTGCAGCCATGTGTATGTGTTTAATTTGTTGTAAATTCATAAATGTTTCATGTAGTTTGAATCCAGTTTAGGTTCATTCATGTAGTAGATGATTTAGATGCTTTGGAAATGTTTCAGAGGAGAGCCCTCAAGAATCATTTCCAGCTTTGGAAAAAACCTTGGAGAACTGAAAAAGCTGGGCCAATTTACTTTAAAGATACTTTATCTTTAAACTTAGGGCAGATTTGATATAGGTATAGTTGAAGGGCCAGATTGTGTTCCTATGGACTATTCCAACTTAATAGACTGGGGCCAACAAGGGGTCATGTGTAAAAGTTATGCAAGAGTCGGGCTAGGTTAGGCATTAGACAATTTTTCTTTTTTCCAGAGGATAGCAGATCTTAGAAACAAGTTACCAGCTCATGCTGACTCTCTGTAAAATTTCAAAACAGAGCTGTACCACTCCCTGACTGAAGTGTCTAAGCCCTGATATTATGTTTGGACAATGTTGGTGCGGGGTTGGTTGGATGAGAGTGGGCAGTGAAGTTAGGAACAGGAAAACTGGAATTATAGGTTTCCCCTTTTAACTTCCCTCCCAAATCAAACCCACCTGATTTGGAGGTTAAAATCCCACGTTTTATAAAAGGTAGGCGAATACATATTCAATTAATACATATTCAATGTGCGCTCCTGGATTTGCTTTTGATGTGCTAATAGAGTCAAGAGGAAAGCTCCAGTTTTTTCTCTAATTAGCCTTGAGTTTTTCACTCTCTTCATGCATCACAACGGTATGGAGAAAACTTGAAGAACAAATGGTTTTTTCCCACACATTATTTTTGTATGTCTATATACTTTTGCAACATAAACATCATACTAACTGTATAGTTTGTTTGTTATACTCTGAGAAGCTGCCTGAACAAGATGGTTGAGCTGTCTTCAAGTAACCATTAGGGGATTCAATTTAACATATTTTTGTTGCCATATATTCAGTTACATCCCTGTGTGACAAAAGTACATAGCATAAGATTCATACACACATATTATGGATACATATGTATATGTATAATTTGGTTTAATCTCAGTGATGAAGATGTTTGCTTTCTTTTCACTTGTAAATAGCTTGTCGACTTCTAGAAGTAATAAAATAGTCAAAGGTTCTCATTTGCAGCCTGCTTTAGGGTATGGATGACTTGTAGGAAGAAAAAGTTTAGTTACCAAAAATAAGTTGTTTGTTAGTAAAGATTGATGAATAGGGTGACAATGGTCGACCAGATAAAGAGTGGCTTATATCATAAGCAAAACAACGATCAACAGGTCAATTAGGAAAATGAAAGACCACTCCTTTTAAGGGCTAGCTGTGAGTGATGCGAAGCCTAGAAAGATCATTCTTTTTCCTTCGCTATTTGTAGAAAGAGATATAGCAACATAGAAAATTGGAGCAGGAGTAGGTTATTTAGCCCTTTGAACCTGCCCCACCATTTAATATGACCATGGCTGTTCCTCTATCTCAATGCTGTGCACCCGCACTCTCCTCATCCCCCTTGATGCCTTTAGAGTCCAGAAATCCATCTATTTCTTTCTTAAATATATTCAGTGGCTTGGCCTCCCAGTCTTCTGTGGTAGAGAATTCCAGAGGTTCACCGCCCTCTGAGCGAAGAGGTTTCTCCTAATCTCAGTCTTAAATGGTCTACTCCATATCCTGAGACTGTGACCCCTTGTTCTAGACCCCCACAGTCAGAGGAAATATCAGGCCTGCATCCAGTCTGTCCATCCCTGTCAGAATTTTATGTTTCAATGAGATCCCCTCTCATTCTTCTAAATTTCAGTGAATATAAATAGGTCTAGTCGGCCCAATCTCTCCTCATATGTCAACCCTGCCATCAGTGTGGTGAACCTCCACTGCGCTCCCTCTATGGAAAGTACATCCTTTCTTAGGTAAGGAGACCAAAACTGCACACAATACTCCAGGTGTGGTCTCATCAAGGCCCTGTACAGCTCTAGTAAGACATCCTTGCTCCTGTACTCAAGTCCTCATGCAATAAAGGCCAGCATACCATTTGGCTTCTTAACTGCTTGCTGCACCTGCATGCTTGCTCTCAGTGATTGGTGTACAAGGACACCCAGCATTTCCCAATCAGCCACCAAACTGCATCTGCCATGTATTTGCCCACTCACTCAACCTGAATCACCTTGAAGCCTCTTAGCACCCTCCCCACCACTCACATTCCCACCAAGTTTCGTGTCGTCAGCAAACTTGGAAATATTACATTTGATTCCCTCATCCAAATCATTGATATATATTGTGAATAGCTGGGGCCCAAGCACTGATCCCTGCGGTAGCCCACTAGCCACCGCCTGCCACTCCAAAAAAGACCCGTTTATTTCTATTCTCTGTTTCCTGAATGGTAACCAATTCTCAATCCATGCCAATAGATTACCCCGAATCCCATGTGCTTTAATTTTATACACTAAAATGACGGAAAATGATGCTTTACCCGCCAGAGGCAATGACGGCTTCTCATGCCATATCCTCCCAAACCCACAGCGTTAATTATGCATTCCCGGGAAACACGTCGTTTCAGTGGTGGGCAGCTCTCATTCGCCCGCCACGCCATCACTTCGCCGCTTCATCTCGCCGGGCACCATATTTAAAGTGCAGCTGCACGCACACATTTCAGTGCTCCAACCCAGTACTGCTGCACAGAAAACAGGATGGCCCCGAAAGGCAAAAAGACTGCAGCCCCCCCGGTTTAGTGACATGTCCCTCGAGGCCGTGGAGGCCCGGCGTGATGTCCTCTACCCCCACTCTGGCCACAGGAGGAGCAGTGGCATCACCAAGATGGCTTGGGAGGTGATGGCAGTGGTGGTCAGTGCCAATGCCCTGCAAAAGAGGACAGCTACCCAGTGCAGAAAGAGGGTGAATGATCTCCTCTGTTCCGCCAGGGTAAGTCACACTTCTCATCACTCTCAACTCACACACTCTCAAACCGATCACACATCCACAGGGACTTCACTCATTGCCAGTTCAGGGGATATCACCATTCACTTTCTTCATTGCCCTCATCCCAACCATGGGACCACTCACCACCCACCCATGCCAGGCATATTATCATCTGGCCTGACAAGCATCCTGCTTATACTCTCTCCATCTCTATTTGGGCAGGACAAGCTGGCACACAAAAAGAGGGAGAGGTCACAGACTGGTGGAGGAATGCCTGAAATCAAGATCCTCACAGACTTTGAAAACTGAGTCATCCAGCTGGCCAATGAGGATCTGCACCGTTCCTGTGCTGACGGTGAGGTCGGCGGTGCCCTACCGAGTGAGGATCCAGTAGTGCAACATCCATCAGACAGCCATGCTGTGAATGATGTGTCCTGTTTCACAGGCCACTGCCATGAACTAATTATCTCCCCTTGCTTTCGTAGGTACATCTGGGAAACAGCCGACGAAGTCTACGATCCAGGTCCTCTACTCAAGCACCGAAGAAACCTATGAAGAGAAATTTGAAGGCATCTTCATTAAAGACCTGTTACAGCACTCACCCACACCCTCCACCAGCACAGAGACACATACCTAACTTTAGAGTAGCCTTGGGATCACAATCTGATGAGCACTTTCTGATCCACAGCAGGCGGCGGCAGGGACTTCCCAGGTCCCCGGCATCCAGAGGACTGTTGGAGGCCAGAAATGTGCTGAGTCCGAGTCAGATGACGAACCTCTAAACTCGGTCATGTCTCAGTTGCTGGAGCTACAAAGGCAAGCTCAGGAACATCAGGAAGGGATGTCCACTGAACTCCTCAGATTGCAAGGCACAATGGAGGAGTCCGTCTGCCTTCAGGCTGAGGTGATAGTGCCGGCATGCCAATGCACCGAGGTCAACACTGGTAGGAAGGCGGCAACCATGGAGACCTTGGTCCAGGACATTGCTCCTACTCTGCTGCATGGGTTGAACACCATTGCTAACGCCATAGTTGGCCTCCAACAGTGTGTATGTGTACAGGTGTCAGGCAGCTCAATCTCACTCAAGCTTCCCGTTCTCCTCAAGGAGTCAGCCAGGGGCCCATGGGCACACAAAGGGAGGAGGATCAGCAGGTGCACACCCCGGGGCCATCTACCCAGGTGACTCCAGGAGTGTCCAGCCCATCCGAATCCCCTCTTCCTGTGACCCCAGCAGCTCCAGCTCCACAGCTCAAGGAGAGTGTCACTGCCCCACAGCAGGTCCTCGAAAGCAGGCTGGGGCCTTCCAGCTCTCAGCCCTCCTGAGGATGCCTGTCAGGTTGATGACAGTCAGGGTGTAGCAGTCAGCAAGCTGCCTCCACCTCCACTGTGGATGTCTGGGGAGCACCAACATGTAGTGGCAGGGTTAGGAAGGTGAGGAAGATGTAGTTGTATGGCCTGGGCATGGGTGTTAACCACTTGTACATACTGTTCACTATTGTAAGTAAACTCTCAACAATGTCTCCCTGCCTATGGCTCCTCGTTTTGATGAGCAGTGTTTGTGTCACTCAGATGTGAAACCTTTCTGCACAAGATAAAGGCAGGTTCTCAGTCCAGGGCCTCTTCCCTGTGTTTTGTGCAACCTTCAGACCAAAGTGATGTCAGGCCTCACACTCCCTGGGCACATTACTGACATCTGCACCTCGATGGTGCTTGTCATTGCTGCTGGAATGTCGTGGGCAAGCGTTACAGAGTTCCATCATTCTCTCTATGTGCTCTCAGCATCTTTGAGGTGGGGCTGGCCCCCATCTCTTCAGCATCTCTGACCAGTGAAGCTGTGCTCCTGAAGGGGTCAGGTGCTGAAGGCAGAAAAAGGATCAGGGGCTTTCAAAGTTTCATGGCTGCTTCTCCATGATATGACCCTGATCACAAAGCACAAGCTGGCTGTCCTTGGCCAGACAGAGTCAGACATTCTCAGAGGCTTTTTGATGATCTATGGAGTGTCCTCACTCTATGTCATCATCATCCTCCTGCAATTGAGTGACTATTAGGACCTCCACTGCGTCTCTATGACAGGAGCATTATCACAGAGTATATATCCATTTTGGCCTCTTCTGGACATCCCCAGCATCACAGAAGTCAATCTTCAGCTAATTCGATTCACTCTATGTGATATTCAAGAAACGGCTGAAGGCACTGGATAGTGCAAAGGCAATGGGTCCTGACAATATTCCAGCAATAGTACTGAAAACTTGTGTTCCAGAACATGCCTCACCCCTAACCAAGCTGTTCTAATACAACTACAACACTGGCATCTACCCAGCTATGTGGAAAATTGCCCAGGTATGCCCTGTACACAAAAAGCAGGACAAACCCAACCCAGCCAATTACCCATCAGTCTACTCTGGATCATCAGGAAAGTAATGGAAGGGGTCATCAACAGTGCTATCAAGCAGCTCTTGTTTTGCAATAACCTGCTCACTGACGCTCAGTTTGTGTTCCACCAGGGCCCCTCAGCTCCTGACCTCATCACAGCCTTGGTTCAAACGTGGACAAAAGAGCTGAACTCCTGAGGTGAGGTGAGAGTGACTGCCCTTGACACCAAGGCCGCATTTGTCAGAGTGTGGCATCAAGGAGCCCTAGCAAAACTGGAGTCAATGGGAATCAGGGGGAAAACTCTCCGTTGGTAGGAGTCACAACTAGCACAAAGGAAGATGGTTATGGTTCTTGGATGTCAGTCATCCCAGCTCCAGGACATCACTGCAGGAGTTCCTCAGGCTGGTGTTCTCAGCCCAACCATCTTCAGCTGCTTCATCAATGACCTTCTTCCATCATAAGGTCAGAAGTGGGGATGTTCGTTGATGATTGCACAATGTTCAGCACCATTTGCAACTCCTCAGATACTGAAGCAGTCCATGTCCAAATGCAGCAAAACCTGGATATTATCCAGGCTTGGGCTGACAAATGGCAAGTAACATTCACGCCACACAAGTGCCAGGCAATGACCACCTCCAACAAGATAGAATTTAACCATCACCCCTTGACACTCAATGGCATTACCATCACTGAATCCCCCACTATCAACACCCTGAGGGTTACCATTGACCAGAAACTGAACTGGACTAGCCATATAAATACTGTGGCTACAAGAGCAGATCAGAGGCCAGGAATCCTGTGACGAGTAACTCACCTCCTGACTCCCCAAAGCTTGTCCACCATCTACAAGGCAGAAGTCAGGAGTGTGATTGAAAAACTCCCCACTTGCCTGGATGAGTGCAGCTCCCACAACACTGAAGAAGCTTTACACCATCCAGGACAAAGCAGCCCACTTGATTGGCACCACATCAACAAACATTCACTCTCTCCACCACCGACGCACAGTAGCGGCAGTGTGTACCATCTACAAGATGCAATGCTGGAATTCACCAAGGCCCCTTAGACAGCACCTCCCAAACCCACGACCACTACCACCTAGAAGGACAAGGACAGCAGATAGATGGGAACATCACCACCTGCAAATTCCCCTCCAAGTCACTCACCATCATGACTTGGAAATATATCACCGTTCCTTCACAGTCGCTGGGTCAAAATCCTGGAACTCCCTTCCTAACAGTGCTATGGGTGTACCTACACCACATGGACTGCAGTGGTTCAAGAAGACAGTTCACCACCACCTTCTCAAGGGCAGTTAGGGATGGGCAATAAATGCCGGCCCAGCCAGTGAAGCCCACATCCTGTGAATGAATTTTTTAAAATATGCGCTGCCATGAGCCAGACTGGATTCAAATGTTCAGAGATGCAATATGTGAATCTATAGTGTCTCCTCACTGCATGTCATCATCATCCTCCACAAATCTAGCAGCTATGAGGGCCTCCCGATGCCTGCCTCATCTGGTCAATGTGAGAGCCACATTGCCATCATTCTTGCCTTGGAGGACCCCTCACCCTCATCACCATCGATGTTCTCCTCATAGGAGGAGACCTCCAGCTCCTCCAGCTCCTCCTCAGCCAGCTCCTCTCCATGTTGCAGCACCAGGTTGGAAAGGGTGCAGCAGATGATGAAGATGCATGACACTCTCTGTGGTCTATATTGCAGGGCTCCGGAACCTCATTTTCAGCATCCCGATGGTTTGCTCCACCAAGTTGTGAGCTGCAGTATGAGCCTTGTTATATCTTCATTCTGCTGCAGTCTGAGGCCACCGCATTGGTATCATCAGACACACCCTTGTCACTGAGGAGCCACCCCTGCAGCCTCTGTGGATGTAGGAGTCATGCACACTCCCTGGAAACTGTGGATACACCAGCTGGATGCGTTTGTGGTAGTCACGTACCAACTGCACGTTCAGCAAATTGAAGCCTCTGCAGTTGATATAGTTGACCGTGTGTTGTGATGGAGATCTGAGCGCCACGTGGGTGCAGTTGATGGCACCCTGCACCTGTGGGAAACCTGAGATCTGGGCAAATCCAATCGCTCTTGCATCCTGCCTCTCCTAGTTCCAGGTGAAATGCACAAAGATTTGTGCCCTCGCAAAGATGGCATCCATGACTTCTTGGATGCATTTGTGGAAGGAGGCTTGTGGTATCCCACAGAGATCAGCTTTAGAGCCCTGAAAGGAGCCACTAGCGTAGAAATTGAGCACCGTGGTCACTTTCACAGCCACTGGCCATGGCCACGTGGCGCCAAATTGTGCAGTAGCTGGCAGATGTGACCAAACAGTTCCTTAGGCATGCACAGACTTCAGCGACACTCGTTCTCGGTCATCTGCAGGAATGAAAAGTGGCGTCAATAGACCCTGGGTCTAGCTAGGCGCCAAATAGCAGCGGCTCTCTGTGGCTCTTCGGTGGTGTGTGCAGGAGCCCCAACCGCCCCTTCTTCCAGATTGTGCTGTTCCTCCCTCTGCACAGCCAGGTGCCACAGTCGCTCTCTTTTCCATTGTCTTCATTCTCTGTACGCCACGAGGCTTGCAGCTAGTTCACTAGGCTCCGTGATCCTAATGTACTCCTCCTGCAGGATGAAAGAGTGGGTTAGCTAGGTTGTACTAACAACCTGTCTTGGTTAAGGCTGAAGGCCCCTTAACGCATCCAAGAGAGTGCTGGCCACCACTTGGATGGCCAGAGGAAGTGCGTTGCATGGCTGCCCGAAACCCCACTCACTTCCGCCCCACTCCAGCTGATCGATTGGCAGTAGCTTTCCCCATTGGACTTCATTGTGCTCTCAACTCAGGCGCAGGCATACTCCTAACCTGTGCTGCAAGGCTGCACTGTTAGCTTGAACCATGGGGGAGACTGTCCCAAAGCAACATAATGACATTGCAAGGGGCTGAGTGCATCCATCAGTAACTGCTCCACTGCCAGCTTTAGCACAGAGATTGTACAATGTGCCCAGTCATCCAACTGTTCTGCAGTCCACTAAAATGTTGATTAGTTTGAAGTCTGTGCCCGAGGGGTGGAAAGCTCTGGAGCACTTGGTGGCACTTTGATGCCTCTGTATTGCTTGAGTGGGCAGATAAGCTAGAGGCCCGACTCTATGCATTTCAATGTGTTTGTGTCTGAACTATCTCAGCTGCAGAGGGATGGTCACTTTGTACAAGGTTTCCCTAATGTGTGGCTGCTCCCCTCAACCCACCCCACATGTGCTTGTGCACTACCTTCAACCACAGGGCAGCCCTTGCCATGCCTCCTCCAATGCGCCTCAACTGCAGGGCAGCCCTTGTACCCTCCATCAACGTGCCTCAACCTTGAAGTCCAACAAGCGACCCTCGTGAGCTCTGCGCAATGTTATTGTGCACTCACTTCCGAGTTTTCCTCAAAGTGCAGCCTGCCAAATGCACGCCTTATAAATGCTGTTGTGAAACATATCGGCATGCAATCACGCCAACATGGGCGGACGATCCAGCAGAGGGGATGATTCCGGTGGGCTGGCCTTATAATGATATGCAGATGTATTACAATAAGGTTCCCAATGTCCGATGGTGGGAAACTCGGCCCACCATCGACAGGCTGAGCGGATGATCGCAAACTGATTTCACAGCATTGTGAAACTGATTTCTGGCCTTCTCACCATATTATCCACTCACACTACCAAGCATGCCCAACGCCAAGAGGCACAGAAAATTCCACCCATTTTCTTTGGTCACCATTACAAACTTCATCCCACTCCCTGGCAACTATCTTAGGTTGAATCAGACTGTGTCATATTTGACCCCCAGTTGGAGTTTCCTACCACAGATTTGTGCCAACACCAGGACCGGCTATTTTTACTTACATAACTTTGGCCTACTCTTCCAACCCTGCCACCCACCCTGCCGCCTGCCGCTCCCCCCCCCCCACCGCCCCAGTTCATCTAGTGTAACATTTGGGTAATATAGCTTATTACCCAGATGTGGCTAATGTAGCTTATTACCCAGATGTGGGTAATATAGTTTAGTTCTCTGTATGAATACTGCTTAGGACACTAACTGTGTCAAGACAAAAGAGACAATGGAGACAGCCAGGTCAACAATGCAGGGTGTGGGCTCACTGTCCATACCCATATCCCCTGCCAGCAAAAATTGGGGGTACCAGGAATAGAGGCGGGAATCCCAGAATTGGTCCTGCCCACCATCTCTAAATGATTCTGGAGTTGTAATGACTCCACAAATATCGGGGTCCTAATGTCAATTTTAGGCAGTCACCATGCTTCCCTGAGTAATTGCCAATTTTGTGTAAGACCTTTCAGGTGTCCTTGGACAGTGGGACATCTGTACCCAAAATTGAACCTATTTATCTTATACACCTGAAAACTATACAATGCTTATTTTGTTTGTTGTACATAAGATTGCTCAAAAGAAAGATCTTGTCTGAACATTTTCTCACAACCCATTTTTCAGGATAATGTAAGTGATTTATTTTGTGACTGTTTAAAATCTCATAACTTAAAAGATGAGTGGAGCTGTAGGATTATTCAGTTAATATAGCACAGCTCAATTTATGGTGGTGCACAGCACAGGAATAGCAAGAGATGGAAAATACTATGCCTACAAGCCATTATCCAGCAATAATCTTACTGCATTAAATTATCTGTCATCTGAAATTCAAGGAGAGGGAAAACCCTTGCCGTGCTTATTCCAACTTCAGTGAGGTTGGACATAGTTTTTAATGACTCCTTTCTTCTCAGTATGGCTGTTAGGGCCACATTGTAGCAGCCTGTATCTATCTTATCTTTATGCTGTGTTTATCTTCTGATTTTTATGACCTATTTTAATTTATAGCATTGTAAAATATGGCTTTTCTACTGAATTAAAAGGAGACCTTTTAAAAATTTTTTTACAGAGTTGCTGTTGGCAGCAAAGTCAGGGTGCAATGAGTGCATTGTAAGCTGTAGCAAGCATATTGGAAAACTGATGACAGCAGTTGATAAAAAGAATGTCAAGGCCCTTTTATCTTATGGAATTGGAACTGATGCTATTACTCCCACCATTGACTGCTTTCTTTGGTATAAACAACCTCACCCATCTGGACCTAGTAGTGCCATAGACCTTATTGTGTGTTCAGAATCCAACTTTTGTTCCTTTTCTTCCATTCACTCTTGAAGCTGGTGACTTAGCAGCCCCAAATATCTGAAAGTGGTTGTGCCTGACTCCCATGGTCGGGAATCTGGGTAAGTCGCCTAGACTGCTGAGGGATGTATATTAAAGGTCCCCTTACACAGGGCTCCAAGGGAACATGGATAAGTTCCAGGCAGTTCCCTTCCAGCAGAGGGTAAGCACCACATTTTTTGACAGATTGAAGTAGACTGGTGCAAGAGATGTGCACCACAGTGGTGTTTGCCCCATCCCTTGCAATTCAGTGTTTTTTGCACTGACACTGCAAATTCCAGTGGGCTTAGCACTGAAGGGCACCAATGACCAATGTGTCGGATACTAATATGACTGTCCAGAACACATCTCATGAATTTTCAGAGTCACTGTGTCCACATACACTTTTAACAGAGATCACTGGATAATTATCATATTATAAACACAATAAAACAGTCACTTAGGTCATCTAATGTAGTAATTGTAGGTTAAACCTTTCATGCTGTTAAGGGGATCATTCATACTATTATGGGAATCATTTGACTGTATAGGCAAATCAGCCCTAAGCGCGGGTAATCTTAGGCGTGGAGTTTTCTAGCCTTGATCTTGGAACAAGCATGTAGCCTCATCAAGAGCTCTGTAAATAAAGTTTACTGTTTCTTACAAGAAATCTGTCCTGCACTCCAAGTTTACTACAATTGGTGATGAGGATAAATAGCTCCAACGCTGCACCTTGCCTCTTGACTGTGAGTATATCGATTTACAAGGGAAGAAAAGAAAAAAATATACTCACCAGCAATGCCTCTCTTCAGTAGAATTGACCAGTGCGACTCATCCATCGAGGACTGGAGTCAATACATAGAGTGCCTAGGTTTCTACATTGTGGCAAACAAAATAACAGCGAAGGAGAAACAGAAAGCAATTCTCCTAAGTGTTTGCGGGAACAAAACGTATAACCTAATCCATGGCCTGAAAGCTCAGAACGTGCAAAATTCCAGATCCTTCACCGAGCTAGTAGAGCTCGTGAAGGGACATTTTCAGTCTAAACCATCAGTGATCATGCAAAGGTTCAAGTTTAACTCTAGTGTAGGGGCCCCAGTGAGTCGATTGTATTGTACATCGCAAAGTTAAAATGATTAACAGTGTTATGGCGTGACAGATGATATGTGCCAGGTGGATCAAATCCATGCGGGAAAGTTGATCACATGGTCACAACTGTTTTGCAATTTGTATTTTATTTCGAGATGCGTCCTGAATTCAGTAGTAATAAGTCCAGCAAGACCCTAGAGATTTTTTACAAAACTAAATTAAACATTTATTAACAAAAGAAAAGATTTCAAACACATACATAGGCCTACAAATTACCACTATAGTAACTCCTAAAACCCCTAATTAATCTGGCTCCCAGTTACACCTCCATTAAGGCAACAGCAAAAAACAAAATGGATTTAAACATACTCAGGCAAAGCACCACGATATCCTGGACAGTGGAATTCAAAGTGAATTTTCTCAGCTTAGGTTCCTGTAGACAACAATTTGATGCCCAGAGGCTGGAGGCTTTTCACACTTGTTAGATCTTAGAGTGTCTTCTCCTCTGACACATAGCCTCATCTCCTTTGTACATGTTTCTCCTTTTTTAATGCAAATTCCATTGTTCCAATACGTCTTTGGAACTTTACCTTTCTCATAATATAAATCTTTCATAGTGCTCATATTATCAGTAACCTTTGGGAAAAATAAAGACACTGTTTGGCTTAGCTTCTCTTGGCTAAGTGTAACCTCTTACCATCTCTTTGAAATTCAAACTACTCTGCTTTATCTAAAAATGCAAATTTTCCTTACACCTCACATTCTAAAACTTCAGCCATTTTTACAAAACTTCCAGACCAGCTGTCTCCAATTCAATTAAATCCATCCCCCCACCGCACACACGTACACACAGATAAACTATCCAAAACCCACTTGTAATCTACATTACAATAAATTACAATAATATTATGAAAATTATTATATTTTCATCACAACAGAGCACTGTGACTTCAGTGACGCTCTAAACAACATGTTGCGAGATCATTTGGTCTGCAGCGTACATGACGACACCATTGATATAGACCTGAAGCACACCATGGAGATAGCGCTCAATGGAAAATGCTGCGAGGGACTTGCAGGCTTTGCAGAGTATAACAGGAGAAGGTCCTAGCCTTCTGGGCCGTGATTGGTTGAAAGAAATTAAACTTAACTGGTCAGGAGATTTTCAAGTCAGAACAGGAGGAGTTCCTGAGTTGTTAAGAAAGTATGATAGAGTATTCTGAGATGAGTTAGGGAAATTAAAAAATCTACTAGCTAAAATATAAGTGGACTCTGAAGCAACACCCTGGTTTTTTAAGGTAAGACTTGTGCCTTATGCCCTAAAGGAGAAGGCGGATAATAATCCAGCTAGCCCAATTTTCAGAATGGGCAGCACCCATTGTCCCTGTGATGAAACTAGATCAAACCATTCGCATCTGCAGAGGTTATTAATTAACTGCAAACAAGGCTGCAAAATTAGACAAATACCCAGTCCCAAGGATTGAAGATATGTACGCTAAACTTGGAGGAGGAAGATCCTACACCAAACTGGACAGGAGCCATGCATACCAACAGCTAGAGCTGGACAACACATCAAGAAGGTATGTCACCATAAACATGCACAAGGGCCTACCCTTTGGTGTGTCCTCTGTGCAATTTTCCAAACAACCATGGAAAGCCTACTACAAGGACTTCCCCAAGTTATAGCGTACCTGGATGACATCCTAATCACAGGATCAATGGAAGCAGAACACTTGGCCAACCTAGAAGAGGTTGTAAAGAGATTTTTAGAGTTTTTTCATTTGAAAAGAGAAAAGTGCATTTTTCAAGCAACTGGGTCATTGAGTGGATGCCCAAGGGTTGCATCCATTAGAGAAGAAAGTCAGAGCAAGCAAGGAAGCGCCCTCTCCTACTAACGTCACTGAGCTCAAGTCTTTTTTGGGCATGGTAAATTATTAAGGTCAATTCTTGCCTAATCTATCTACAGTGTTATCTTCTTTACAATTAATATTGAAGAAGAACCACAGATGTTCCTCAAAGGCACAGCAAGAGGAAGCCTTCATAAAAGTCAAGAAGCTTTTACACTCATCATGTCTGCTAGTGCACTATGACCCATCTAAGGAATTGATACTCGCTTGTGGGAGCAGTATTGTTACACAACATGGAGGATGGATCTGAAAGACCAATAGGATATGAATCCAGAACCTTCTCTGCTGCTGAGAAGGGTTATTCATAAATTGAAAAAGAATGCTTATCTGTCATATTTGGAGTAAAGAAGCTCTATCAATATTTGCATGGTCAACACTTCACCATAGTGACAGATTGCAAGCCACTGTTAGAGTTGTTTAGTGAAGATAAGGCAATCCCACCGATTGCCTCTACTAGAATTCAAAGATGGGCTTTAATTTTGTCAGCATATGAAGACACTATTATGCACCATACGGGTGAGCCAATAGCAAATACAGATACCCTCAGTCGTCTTCCTTTGCCAGATAGCAATAGACATGACAAGAGGCAATACTTAAGTTGAATTTCCTGGACTCCTCGCCAGCCTGCGCAAAACAGATAAAGAATTGGACAAATCAGGATCCAATTTTATCAAGAGACCATGAACAGGTATTGCAAGGATGGTCAAATGCACAAGTCTCTGAGGGATCAAAACCATCCTATGCCCGTGAACCCAAACTGAGTTGTCAGGATGGTATCTTGTTGTGAGGAGCAAGAGTCATCATCCCTTTGCAAGGAAGAGAACCACTATTGACAGAGCTTCATAATGCGCATCCTGATATTTTGAAAATGAAGATGCTCACACAAAGTTATATCTGGAGGACAGGTATAGACAGTGACGTAGAAAAAATGCTTAAACATTGTCTCCAACAGCAACAGCAGAAATTGCCTGTTTCAGTTCCACTGCATCCATGGGAGTAGTCTGGTCCACCCTGGGTTAGACTACATATAGACTACATAGGTCAATTTCTAGATACCATGTTTCTTGTGATTATTGACACACATTCAAAGTGGATGGATGTGTATAAAGTGAGATCACCTACATCGTGTGCAACTATTGAAAAGCTGCGCTAAGGTTTTAGTGTACATGGTATACCAGAAGTTATTGTGTCAGATAATGATACTGCTTTCACTGCTACTGCATTCCAAAGATTTTTGAACCTAAATGGGATTAAAGACGCCAGAACAGCACCGTATCATTCCTCATCCAATGGGTTACCAGAAAGCACAGTACAAACCTTTAAAACAGGCATGAAGAAAGTATCCAAGAGAACGTTAGCACGAATTTCAAGATTTCTGTTCAACAATCGCACAGCTCCTCATGCAACCATAGGTTCAATACCTTCTGAATTGCTAATTAAGTGTCAGCTTCATACAAGATTGAGTCTAGTGTTCCCTAATTTAGAGGGGAAGGTGGAGAAAAACCAGAGTAGTCAGAAAATGAATCATGATGTTCACAGTAAAGGTTGAGAATTTACTTTGGGAGAGACAGTTTTTGTACGAAAGTTTGCAACTGGACCGAGATGAGTTCCTGGTACAATCATCTCTGAAACAGGGCTGTTATCATATCAAGTGGAAGTGGAAAACAGGGGTGTTAGGAAACATGTGGATCATCTCAGAAGTCGAGATACATTCCAACAACCAGTTAATCCACCTGAAATTGAAGTTAAACCTTTGATCGACAAAGAATAGACCTCATGGCCAGAATTTTCCAGTCGGCGAGTTGGGGGAGGGGCCCGCTCGCCGACGCAAAAATGACATGGGATGACGTCAGGGGTAACCCCCTATGTCATCCCGGTCCATTTAAATCTTTAGGAAGGCAGGCAGACAGCGAAATCAGCTGTCTGCCCGCCAACCTGTCAATGGCCAATTGAGGCCATTGACAGGGTCATTAAGATAATTAAAGTCCTGCCCGTCCAACCTTAAGGCTGGCGGGCAGGCCAGGAGCCCCAGCGGGAAGGAGAAAAAAACATGAAACCTCATCCACTGGCGTATGCGCGAAAGAGCACACTTTGACAGTTGGGGAATCCCTCCCCCCTGCACAGGAAGCGCATGGCGCTTCCCATCGGGCAGCCCGCTGGGCGAGCCTTAATTGGCCCGCCCACTCAAAATGGAGGCAGGCCCCATTTCGGCGGCAGGTGTTGGCTGCCCACCCGCCGCCGAGCCGGTGGGGCCCGCCTGCCCACCAAGGGCAAAATTCTGCTCCATGTTTCTGTTGAGGTAAATCATTCTGAACTGCCATTGTCTAAAGATGTCACAGATGCAGCAGTTCCTGGTCAAGTCAATCCAATGGAAGAATCTCAAGTCTTAGAGTTGCATCGCTCTACCCAAATCAAAAAAACCACTAAATCTATAATTGCATGAACTGTATATATTTGCATATGACTTGGGTTAAGATATTTTTGTAAATAAGAGTGGAAAAACAAAATTAAAGGGGGAGGAATGTAGTAATTGTAAGTTAAACCTTTCAAACTGTTAAGGGGATCGTTCATACTGTTATGGGGATCATGTGACAGTATAGACAAATCAGCCCTCAGCGCTGGTAATCTTAGGGGCAGAGCTTTCTAGCCTTGGCCTTGGAACAAGCATGTAGCTTCATCAGGAGCTCTGTGAATAAAATTTACTGTTCTTACAAAAAAACAGTCCTGCATTCCAAGTTTATTACGTTTTTAAAACATTCTGTTTGGATCAGCTAACATCAACTCCACATGAACAATTCCACTCTTAACTTTCACATCTCTAATTGGGAGATCGCTTCTTCTGTCCACTATGAATGAAGAAGTTCTTCCTGAGATCTGTCCTCAATTGTTTTTTTTCAATGTTAGTGTAAAGCCCCTTGTTAGAACTACAAAAATGTATATCAGTCTATATGTTCTTTTATAGCAACTTGAAAGTGCGAGACCACCCCACTCTCACACATTCACCTCCCCCCCGTCACCACATCAAATACTTTGTTCTACTTAAAGAACTTATACACTTTTCCCTTAAAAAATGCAATGGTGTCTGTCTCAAAATATTTCAAACTCTAACTCTCAGCATGAGGAAATTTCTCCTAACTTTTTTCAAGCTCTTAGCAACAATTTTAAATTGATGCCCTCTCACCAGATTTCGCAAACTGCCTTTCTCTCAACATATCCTTCTTTAAATCTCGTCTTATTCTTTGCTCCAAAGGAAATATCACCTGTATCTCAAATCTTCCCTCATAACAACATTCTTTGAATCGTGAGTGCATCTATGCTGTATGCTCACTATTACGTAAAGACCTTCTTTATAATGGGGTGTGCAGACCTGCACATGGTACATTGGCCTACTCACTGGCCAGTACAATTTCCTTATTCACATCTTTGCTTTGATTCTATGCTGCTATTAATGAAACCACAAATTCTGTTGGCCTTGTTACAGCTTTATCTATCTTCATTTGCATTGTCATGGAATTATGCATCTGGGCCCATTTGTCTCTTTGTTTAGAAACACCAATAATCATCATTTAATTGCGTATACTCCCTTTTCTTGGTTCTGTTCCAAAATGTATTCCCTCACTTTAACTTATTGCCCATTCCACTAAGCTCTCTCCTTCTGATGTTTTGTACAGAAAACAGACCAAATCCCCAAGTCACAAGCGTCATAACTTAGTTTGAAGTATTTCTCAGGATTTACCTGATCAATACCATTTAATATCTTATTGTCTAAGGTACCCTTTCAATGTTAAAGAGCACCTGCATCCTCAGTATTTCCTGGTAACTTAATCCTTTGACATTAGAGATCACCTTGTGGCCATTCTCTGACTAGCCTCAATAGCTTGAATGTTTCCTTTATATCTTGATGACTAATATTGGTCTTTGCACTCAAACACAGACCGACCCACGTCACTGTATGTTTTACCACAACATTTTCTGACTTATACACACCTGATCTATATGGTTTATTGTTATTATAAGTGTGATTTAACAAGTTAAGTGTTAAACTAACTAATGACCCTTTCCATTTCACCCTGGTTTATTTATGCACGGTCCAAGATTTGACTCAGAATTTTTGATATTGTCGTTTTTTACATTTCTCTGTAGCTTTGAATATAAATGTTTGCAGCCATCAAACCCTCAATTATGCACATGAGACACAACATGTTCAAGAAAAATCAATCTTGGAAGGTTTTCAGTTTGTGAGTGCAACAGTTTCTGATACCAAAATACCATTCAGAGCTATTAAAAAATAATGTTCATGTCTAAATCAATAAAAATTGCTATTAAATTCCATATGTACTGACTTTTGTCCCTGTTGGGTCTAAAGTTTAAATTCATAGCCCCTGGAATCTAGCACAAGGGCATGAAATTTGTATAAACTGTTCATGGAGTGGGATTATATTAATAAGCAAACAGCTGTTTTGGAAAAGGTTTTTCAGAATTGGCATAAAAGGATAAATAAACTTGGTCATGGTGTAAATACTAGTGTAAGTTCCTTATGTCCAAAGTTCCTTGAATATTTGTGCTGAAAATCAGTATGACATAATGATTACTCTGTTGTTTTGGTGCATAGCTGCAGGAAATTCTGGATCATTAGCAACTTAAATTTAGAAACCCAATATAATTTAGCCAAATTCACAGAAGAGGGGTGCTAAATCAAAGAAAGCAGTCAAACAATTAATGAAAAGGTCCAGATTTTTGTGGAGTGGGCTTTTAAAAGTAGTGGATGGAACCCTAATTTGGAAGTATGCCCCATTTCTGACAGGTTCAATTTTTTCTGGTATGGAAAAGGAGGAGGAACGTGAATAACACAGGAGGGAAACCTAAACTCAGCAAGACCATTTGAACTTAATTTTGATTTCAAATAGACCACATTTTGCTGCTGAAAGGGACTTAAACTGCAGTGTGAAAGTCATAAATTTATGGAGTAGATATAAATGCTCTTGAAAGGTAGATAAGGTATGTTTAACCATCATGAAAGGAAGCCTTTTATAAATACCCCACTCTTTAAACTGTGTAAAAAATATGGGCTGCAGCTGTCAGTGAGAGTTAAAGACAAATGTCTGCTAGTCTGCTTTGATTGACAGGCCATGTGGTGTAGCATGTGTTTAAGAAGTTTCAATAGTTATTTGTAGGCATCCTAAGAACTCTTTATGAATGCTTGGCTGACTTTCAAAAGCTACAATTATCTCAGGGCTTCTGAGTTCACATCTTGATTGACAGGTTTAATGGCATATTAAAGGATTAGCTGTCTTTGATGTGGGGCATGAACAGAAGTATGTTTGCTTTTATAAGATATTAAATATTGAGATTTTTTTAAAAAATGCTTCGAATGGCTTACATGATTTAAAAAAATATCAAGCCTTTATAGTGAAATCTGTATTAGAATTTTAGAAGTTTCTTTTATTTCATCTCCACATGGCTCCCTATGTCTGCCCATGGTGGATACTCGGTGTGTTGGCAAGAGGTGGCAAAGAGGATATAAGGGGCCATGGGATGGGTGGGGGTAAGGGGGTGTGAGCGGTGAGGGCAAGAGGACCTAAAAGCTTGTGACATAACTGGAACAAACCCCCAGATAACCAAGGCAGGCCTTATAAACAACTTGCCTTGAAACTCACCCACTCCCGTTGCTGCCTATATTTCTGCTTCCAGGGCTGGAAGCCCTGACTCCACCCAGCATGCTGCAGCAAAGATCTGAACATTCTGGGGCTTCTTTCCCAAGACGGTTCCAATGAGTCAGGAAAATCCCTGACTCAAGCTACCCGCTTCCGTAGCAAAAATCTGACTCTGAGTTAGAATCGAAGACTTGGGACAGTTGCACATACTTACCTGGATAGCTACCCAGGGATGTTAGACACATTAGGACCTAGTTTAACACCTTGTTAACTCCACACTGACACCCCAATCACCCACCCTGACCCCCCCGACCACACCCCTCTCTAATCGACTAACCCTGAACCGATTCAACTGCCCCCCACCCAACAACCTGACCTAACTACCCAACCCAACTATCGCTCTGCTCACCTGACCCAACTATGCCTGACCATCTGACAACCCCCTGACCGTCTGACTAACTCCTGACTACACCTCAACCACCCAGCTAACCCTCGACCCAACCCGACTACCCAGTGACTATCCAAACCAACTCAATTCCCCTATTACCCTCGCAAGCCCATGATTAACCCCGGACCGGACTATCCACCCACCCCCCACACCCCCTACTCACATCCACCTGATGCACTTACCCACCTCATCCACATCACCCACTTACCCACCTACTCCTCTACCCACTTATCCACCCTACCCACTTCCACACCTCACCCCAACCCACTTACCCACCTACCCACTTATCCACCCTACCCACTTACACACCTCACCCCAACCCACTTACCCACCTACCCACTTATCCACCCTACCCACTTACACACCTCACCCCAAACCACTTACCCACCTACCCACCGCATCCTCTTACCTATGTCAGCCACTTACCAACTTCACTCAACCACCCATTCACTAATATTCAGACTGGACATTTAAACTTACCATACAGCAACTAGTGGCCTAAAAAGGGGGTGTGTCTTCTGTATTGATCCTCTTTAGAGGTCTCTGTGTGGATTCCTGTGCTGAGGGAGTTCTTCAGGATACTGCATCAGAAGTTGGATGCCTTTAAAAATAACCAGGTAAGTGTGCAATTTTCTGACTAATCAGCGTTGGATGCAATGGTTCCAATACTGTTCAGAAGATTTGGGTCTGTGCTTTCCTCAGGTCTTAATTCCTTGCACTGATCTTTGTTTGCTTCATACTGGTTTTAAGCTAAGACATATGCTGATCAGGTTAGCAGGAAATCTTGGCATAAATATCAGGTGGCAAATTAGCATAGCAACAAACATGAATTTTGGCACATCTTTCAATTATGCCATTTGAAGGAGTTCACAACGAAATGACTTTCCCTACATTACTTCACTGATGTCAATCTTGGCTCATGTATAGCACCCTTACCTCAGAGTTACGATGTTTTAAGGTTAGCAGGTTAAATTTCAACAATGTTTGGCAGTTAACTGTCAGTCACCATCAACTAGTGCATTCTCCAGGCAACGCCTCTACCAATAACTTGCCAGCCAATTAGCACTCTCTTCTCATGCAGTATAAACATGTTGTTTCTCCTGACATTGGTATTTTTTGCAAATTATCCTGATGAGTGCAAGGCAAAAAGCTTAAACAAGAAATCTCTTTTTTTCAGCAATACTCAAGTTACAAGGTTCTGAGCTCAGCCCCACTACAAAATCTTGAGCACGTACACTAGGCTGATATTTTGTGGAGTACCGGGGGAGTTCTGACCTGTTGAAGGTGCAGTTTTTAAGATAAAACATAAAGGCAAGGCCCCATCTGCTGTCTCAATAGATCAACAAGAATAACAACTTATACTTACATAGCACCTTTACATAATGAAACATCCTAAGGCGCTTCACAGGATCGTTATAAATCAAAGTATGGCACCAATCCACATAAAGAAATATTAGGTCAAAGAGGTGCCCAAAAGCTTGGCCAAAGAGGTAGGTTTCAAGGAGTGTCTTAAAGGAGGAAAGTGAGGTAGCGAGGTGAAGAGGTGTAGGGCCAGAGCTTCAAGCCAAGGCAACTGAAGGTACGGACACAATGGTGGAGCAATTAAAATTGGGGATGCACAACAGGCCAGAATTAGGGAGATTAGATCTTGATGCACTATTTGTATAAGAGCAGAATGTTCACCTATGTGCTAACCAGCACTTATAGTGAAGATGAAGATTACCTTTGCTGTTTATTGGACCTTGCTGTGCATAAATTAGCTGCTGCATTTTCCAACATTACAACAGTGACTATGCTTCAAAAATACTTTAATGGATATGAGCTAAGGCTGTGAAAAGTGCTAAAGAAATGTTATTTTTTTAATGGAACAATAGGAGTCCTAGCATAAATTTCTGAGACACACAATTCAGGTGTCCTTCCCCTCATCTTGCCCCTCACCTTGACATCATTTCCTTAGCTCCCCTTTCTTCCTCTAATTCCTTATCTATGTCCAGGTTTCATCTTAAATTCCATAAGGCTTTAGGAGCAATCTATCATGATAAAACAGGATCCTTCTACCGATTTTCCAGGGGCACAGGGTCCAATTAAACTGCTACTATGATCAACTTATCAGCTGGTAGATTGGTAGTTAAACTGGGGCATTATTGGTCTGTATGCCAAAGTTCCACACAAAGAAACATTAGTGGAAGCAGCTTTTGCTGGGTTCATGTTTCCTCAGGGAAAATGGTTCTCTTTTAATAAACTGATTTTTTTTTAAGGAAGTAATGCAATTTATGACATAGGTCTGTTCCTGTCTATTCCTGAAGAGTCAGTTCTATTAATAACGATGAAAAAAATTGAATCATCTTTCAGTATATGATGTGCTCATATGTCTTTCAATGTGCTGACACATAGTCAAAGGCAACAATGCCTCCAGGTTTATTTAGCATATTGGTACTAAGAAGGACCCTATGCTTTTGATGGAACAGTTGTTAGAAAATAATTCTGATTAATACAGAACACAAAAAATCCTAGCAAGAGAGGGTTTCATTTATTTTGGACTATTCCAGATCTTGCCATCAGATCCCCCAGATACAATGCAACTCATCCTAACACATTTCATGCCATTAACTCTGTACAGGAAGTTACCATATTAGTACACTATAGCAAAAACCACTGTTAAACCAATATGCCAATAAACCAATCAGTGTTGTACCAATGTGCTTCTTCTGTCATTATTTGTAATTGATCAACACTATTTGCTTCCACGATTACCTCAGCTTGGAAGGTCAAAATTATAGTTGTATTGTTAGGTGCTTTTTATATTTAAAGTAGACATCATAAGAAATGCAGTGAGAGCACAGCAGGTAGTGCAGCAGTTGCCAATCTCATCAGCACAAATGACATAGATGAAACAAAAGATCCTGGAAGTTACATTTGTGATATCAGCATTCAAAGACTTGATCAATACTCATGAGAATCTTTTGGCTGTGGTTGTTTATATGCTAATATTGCAATAGTAATCTCTAGGCTAATGTGTTTCTCTTTTGCTTTCAAACAGATACCATTGCAAAATATTGCCTTGGATTCTGCAGAAGCGAATCACGCAGGGAGCTGCTTTTAATCAGGATTCCGAGGTTAATGGAAATCACCACTTTTTGTAATAATTATACCACTTTTGCATGAATGCAGTTTGAATATAAGCAACTGAGCCACACATTTATTCAGTTTAAAATGTGCTCTCCAATACCACGTACCTGCAGTTCATTGCTTCAACATTTCAAATATTTCCTATGTTGGGTTAACTTTTTAAGAATGGAATTTTTTCATTAAAATGAATTTCAAAACTGTCTGGCATGATCTGATAGATTGTACAGCCTACACTTAGTTATATTTACCAAAAATATGTTTTTGTATTCTGTTATTCCACAAGAATCAAAACATTCAAATTCACATCATATTTTGGATTTGTCTATCCACTGAAGAAGAATTGATACTCTCTGGTCTATTAATCCAGATGAGCACCAGCCAAACCTTTGGAAGGTACAAGAGTGGCAAAGCAACTTGTGTCATCAATATTGATGGTGCTTATAACTAAAAGGAAATTCTTCATTTAAAAAGCTGCTTTGCCTATTCTGAACTGGTGGCAGCCTAAATAATGTGTCGGCTGCCTAAATTCATTTGAACATATATAAAAAACGCTAACGTTATATAATGTGCTTTCGGTTTGTGCTTGACCAAACGTTCGACCACCCACCATTCAGATACGATTATAAACTGAAATAAAATATGTCAATAAATAGCTATACAAATGATAATTTTCTATAATAAATAATTGATAATTTTCAATATTCTGTACAGCTACTGTTTAAGCCATTTCACATTTAGCGCATTAAACACATTTCACCATTTTACTTTGATATGGAAATTGATGAACTTTTACAACATATGGATTAAAATGCGACTTTTCCATTATATGCATCAATATATTAAGTCAAATTAAGTTATCGTGAATTAAGTTTATTAAAGCTGAACTGCAACTACTCCATTCTTACCACTTTGTTTACATACTGAACACTTGCAATCTTTAATCTCAGCATAGCTTCTCCAGACTCATGCCCCGTTCTAGCTATGTAGGTCAACAGTGTTTTTCTTTTCTAAACTCATTCCAATAAGATTATTTCTGATTTCTTGGTGCAAAATTGTGTTTGCAAGCAGAGATCAATGCATTTCTAGCACCTGCAGTAATGTGTCCTTGTGTCAATGCCATGTGATTGGTTCAACCATACAATCTTTAAACAGATACTCTTGGAATAGGACCTCTTTCTCCAACTTCCATCCTATTCCCCCAATTATGTCCTCTCGTATTCTGAAAATAGCAACCCTGACTGGGGTACAGCTCTATGAATACAGGCAGTCCTCTTGTGCCTCACGTGAATATCCCATTTTCATATTGAGGCTAGATGATGGGGGCAGGGCTTTCAGGCCCCAGCAGAGCAGGGAATTAAGGCAAATGCGGCCAAAAATACCGGCAGAGGCTGATGCACCAGTTTCCCTCTACCATTCCCGCTGCAAGCCATTATGGTGGAGTCAGGTTTGGCAGGCCCACCTGGTGGGTAGAAGATCAGGCTGGTTAAGAGCCTTGTTACGTTCCACTGAAGAAGGATGGCTGGAATTTTCCAGTTTCCCCAAATTTCCAGCAATGGAGGGGACCGGTTTAGGTGCCTGGAGGTGAGAACCTGGCTTCAGGCAGGTGGGGATGGGGGAAGATGGGGGTGGGGGGGGCGGGTGACAGCACTTAGAACCATAGAAAAGTTACAGCACAGAAGGAGGCCATTCAGCCCATCTTGTCCATGCCAGCCCGAGGACACCCAGGTCCCCTTTCTAATCCCACCTTCCTGCACCCGGCCCATAGCCCTGCAGTTTACAGCACTTAAGGTGCAGATCCAGGTACGTTTTAAAAGAGTTTAGAGTTTCTGCCCCTACCACCAACTTGGGCAGCGAATTCCAGACACCCACTACCCTCTGCGTAAAAAAGTTCTTCCTCATGTCCCCCCTACACCTTCTGCCACTTATCTTGAATCTATGTCCCCTGGTTCTAGAATTCTCCACCAAGGGAAACAATTTTATCCTGTCCACTCTATCTATTCCCCTCATAATTTTGTACACCTCAATCAAGTCACCTCTCAGCCTTCTTTGTTCTAAGGAAAATAACCCCAACCTATCCAATCTCTCCTCATAGCTACACTTTTCTAACCCTGGCACATTCTTGTAAACCTCCTCTGCACTCTCTCCAGAGCTATTACGTCCTTCCTGTAATGTGGTGGCCAGAACCGCACACAATACTCCAGTTGTGGCCTCACCAGTGTTTTATACAATTCCAACATTATATCCTTACTTTTATATTCTACACCTCTGCCAATGAAGGAGAGCATTCCATATGCCTTCTTTACAACCTTGTCTACTTGAACTGCTGCCTTCAGAGACCTGTGTACTTGTACACCAAGATCTCTCACTTCATCTATCCCTCTTTGTATATTCCCACTTATTGTGTAATCCCTGTAACTGTTTGACCTCCTTAAATGTATGACCTCACACTTCTCTGTGTTAAAATCCATCTGCCACTTTACCACCCACTCCACCAACTCCACCAACACATCTATATTGTTTTGGAGATTATGGCTATACTCTACACTATCTACTACTCGGCCAATCTTTGTGTCATCCACAAATTTCCCAATTGTGCCCCCCACGTTCACGTTCAAATCGTTAATATAAAACACAAACAGCAAGGCTCCCAACACTGTGCCCTGTAGAACACCACTTGAGACAACTTTCCATTCACAAGGGCATCCATTGACCATTACCCCTTGTTTCCTGTTACAAAGCCAACCTTTTATCCAGTTTGCCACATTACCCTGAATCCCATGGGCTTTTACTTTCCTGACCAATCTGCCATGTGGGACCTTGTCAAATGCCTTGCTAAAATCCATGTACACAACATCCACTGCACTACCTTCATCAACCCTTCTTGTCACTTCCTCAAAGAATTCAATTAAATTTGTGAGGCAAGACCTTCCTTTAACAAATCCATGCTGACCATCCCTGACTAGTCCATGCCTTTCCACATGACAGTTAATCCTATCTCTCAGGATTGATTCTACTAATTTGCTCACCACCGATGTAAGACTAACTGGCCTATAATTGTTTGGCATTTCCTTTGATCCCTTTTAAAGGCATGCTTCATACTTCAGGCGTGCATAGAGGCCCTCCCTGCTGCATGGCTGGTTTGTGACACAGAGTGACGTCAAAAGAATGGGTTCAATTCCCA
This sequence comes from Cetorhinus maximus, assembly GCF_964194155.1. Taxonomy (NCBI): domain Eukaryota; kingdom Metazoa; phylum Chordata; class Chondrichthyes; order Lamniformes; family Cetorhinidae; genus Cetorhinus; species Cetorhinus maximus. Next base: position 114,003,219 of record NC_135886.1, on the reverse strand, counting down.
TACCGGCTGAGGTCATGTATGAAGGCCCTGCCTTCTCAACCTCGCTCCTCGCCTGACCCTCAGGTTAAACTCACCAAGAGTCATCTCTCTCTCTAATGAGAGAGCAGCCTCTGGTCCTCAGGGACTATAGCAACTTTCACTTTCATGTTGCCCTGGAGTAGAGCTCCCACCACGATGGTGGCCTGGCTGCAAGAACTATTGAAGTTTACCCAATAAGTTTTAAAAGAAGCTGTTGTGGTGGGGGGGAGGGGGGGATGCTCCTCTATGTTGAAGCGCCCTCTGTTACTTACCTGCCATAACAGCTTACTGTTCCTCTCAGGCTGCAAGGCCTCAGTTGGTCTTCCAGTTTCAAGAGTCTGCCTGCTGCTCTTAATTGGACAAAGAATCTGCCTCCATGCCGATCATGCAGGCACCTCCATGAAAATCCCAATGAGTGACAGCCCGACTCCTGTTTTCTACCCCCTCTAGGGAAAATCCAGCCCTCCATTTCAGCAGGTTGCTTGAACACAAGGTTGTCACAGCCAGGGAAACCTGCATGCTCACAGCTAGCAGGAAATCAATTAGAATCAACAGTAGCATCTCAGACAAATTGTTTTCCCTCCTTGTCATACAGATGCTGTAGCCGTCGGTACTGCCCTAATGCTGACTTGGTCAAGATAAGTTAATTTGGCACAAAATAGTAAGCAAACCTGGGACACCTCTGGATTGTATGGCTCAACACAATACCAAGTAATGCAAGAGCCAGGATCTGATAGCTGATCTTAAAGGCCCAGCACTATTCAAAGTAAGAGCAGCATGTGTTTAAAGTGCTTTGATGAGCTTCTTCATTTCCTGATTTGTCATACCTAATTGCCTTTGAAAATAGTACCATGACTTCCTGTCTTTTAACACATATATTTCCTCATTTTTTATTTGCCTTGTTACATCAATCATATTCTACTCTTCTAGATGTTTCCTGGGCTGTGAAGTGGTCATTCGTTCCACTAATATTAATGAGGTATTCGACAGTCCAGAGGGAGATGTAAACCTATTTCGCTCCCTCTCTCTTTCTCTCTCCCCCTCTCTCTCGACGGTTGGTTTTCGATTAAAAAAAACGACTGTCACCAGAGGCTCACAGCAGTGCCACTCAAACAAACAGCAGGCGGTGAATTTCGTTGAATAACAGAATACTCGCGTATTAATTAATGGTATGATAACATTCAGCACAGCCTCACATTAAATGATTGAAGATCAGAGCTTGAAAGGAGTGTTCACAGTGACAATATCATGAATTCTAATCTTTTCAGTGAAAGTGAAACATTTGAAAGGAAAATAATTACTTGAAACTATAATTCAGGTGTAAAATCCCAGTCCAGTTGGGGTGTCTTTCAGGCAAGGTGAACCATCTCTGTAGCTCTTCAGTACTGAGCAAACTGGCTACTTCATAAATTGATTTATGATGTGATTGGACTCTTTGTCAGACATGGTGATACATCCCAAAAGGATACAATTAGAATATCCTTTACAACAAAGAGCAATTTTTCTCTATATCTAAAATTATATTTAAGGATTTCAACTCAATACAAGATTACTTCTGCATAAATAGTGAGGACTTTCTGAAATCCTAATCAGCACAGCCTTGGAAGGCAAGGTTTTGCATTAACCCCATTGAACAAAATAAACAAGATTTGGTAGACTTCCCTATAATTGATAATGCAAATCGAAAATAGAATGGGATGATGTTATACAAAATTAATTGGAGCAGGTTCAAGAGATACCTATCTTACCTACTTATAGGATTGATTAGGTTTTCTTTTTGCTGCATTAATGACAGTGAAACTGTCAGCAGTCACCATCATTATTACTCTTTTGAAACTGGACGATCTTCATTAATTGAGGCCCTTAAGTGGGACAGGATTTAATGTTAGCAATGGGGGGGGTCTCATCCACCAGCTGAGGACTGGTCGGAGCCCCACATCAACCCTGCTGGGGAAGGCCTGCTGGAATTAAATGTCCAACAGGCACTTAACTGGCCACCGTCAGGCCATCCCTGGGATTGGTCACCTTGGGGGCAGAAATCCCACCCATCCATAGCTGCCAACCTAAGATCGATGAGGGATCCAGGCTATATATGAGTGAGGGCAGGATAGGGGTTGAGGGGAGGGGTTTGCTGGCTGGGGCTGGGAAGAAAGAACAGAGTGGTGGCTATTAGCTGCACCCCTTGCCCCCTACCTTCCCAATGCTGGATCCCTTGTTTGGTCACTGAGTGCCCGACAATGAAAAAAGCCCACTGGAAGCCCGCAAGCAACCACAACAGGGTTTGCTTTTCAGGCTCCCTACTTGGTGACTCCCCCGCTAGCCACTGATTGCATTCATTTCCCACTTAAGGGCCTCAATTAATGAAGATCATCCAGGAGCCTTCACACCCAGACTTAAGCAGGCAGAGGCAGGAAGGTGGCAGTGATCCTTACCCCGTGCCCTTCTACTCGATTAAATGTCTCCAGCCTTGCTGCCGGGAGGAGGAGGGGTGCATTAAATTCTGTCCCTGTAGTCTGCACATGTGAAGTTAAACACGAAAATCCAGTGTCAGTAATTTTATGCTTCTCCATAGGGTGTGCTGTTGAAAACCACCCCAGACTATAATCAAGCCGAAATCACTGAGTTGTCAAAAACCTGCCCCTTTACACTATTGGTCTTGCCGCAAAAAATCTTTGCAAATGTTGCACCTTGTTAAACGAGGTGTAACTAGGTTTCTAATGGCATTCTAAGTTTATAATTACTTCTGACTAGCCTCACTGGCCATGAAAACCTAATTTTATATTTGTGGAATGTCAAATGTCTGCACGATGAGAACATTTAAATTTCTAATTCTTTAAAAGTTTGTTCACGATAATTCATCCTCTTAATTCCTTGTGTATGTACAAATCATCTATTTTACTCTCCGTAAAAACAATTAAAAATGAAAACTTCAATGCATTTCATGTCCTGGTTTGCCGTCTATGAATGTATTTCAATGTGATTGGCTGCTTATCAACCTTGATGCCATCAGTGTTGCTGGATTTCTGGTGATCCCCTTTGCTTGGCATCAGATTCAAATTAACAACAAGAAAGAAGAGGTACATGCCACAGAAATCATCAGATCTTTGTCTAAGAAAGGCCACCTTTCTTAGAGGTCAACAACAAGCATCATCATTTTGTGCTTACTGTCAATCTAGGCCGTTATGCTTACCTGTCTGCACTGGTGTGTGTGATTTTATGCAGCCTATAGCAGCTTGAATGAGCTATAATGTTTGATAGAGTTTATGGTAGTGACTGACTTGGAGATTTAGGGAAGGAATGCTTTGAGGTGAGGAAAATTAGACTAGGGTTTCTGCAGTGGTAAAGAAATAAGTAGTGGCAGAGGTGAGCATTCTGCAGAGTTGAATACCGGAGCTCTTAATAGCAAAATGATATGGAGGAACTGTAACTTAGTTCAAGCTCAAGGGATTGAAAGTAGGCCACTCAGCTCCTCGAGCCCATTCTGCCATTTGACTAGATCTGTACCATAACCCCATTTACCTGTCTTTGTACCATATCCTTCAGTTCTCTGTGACTTTGACCCAGTTGTATAAAAGGTGTTAGCACCTTGGAGTGCTTACCTCACAACACTCACCCACCCCTCATGGCTCTTCATAATCCCATGCCACCTCCATTTCCCCTCACACCCCATGCTACCTTTATTCTCCCTTAAACCCCTATGTCACTTCTATGCCCCCTCACCCAGTATCCACTATGGGCAGTCCTCAGGAGCCATGTAAAGATTTTTAAAAATGCCTTAAGCAATCTAAGAGGGCTCGCACTCATACATACTTGATACTGAAAAAAAATGCTCATTCATGGAACACATTCAAAAATTTTTAATCCCCTCAAGTGGTGAATCTGTTGTAAAAACAAGCTTCTATTCACAAATCACGCCAAAGACAGTTAATCCTTTTGTGTCCTCTTAAAATGATCAAAATGTGAACTCAGCACCCCATATTGAGATAAGCGGTTTTTGAGCTTTTGAAACTCAGCCAAGCATTTATATTGGGCTCAACTTAATAAAATAACTTGGGAAATATCAATGAAAGTCCATTGGAACTGCAGGAAGAGATGGCTAATGGTTTTTTCTAAGCTATGCCTGGTGACCTGTCAATCAATGCACTCCAGCAGCAGGTCTCTGCTTTCTTACTCCAACTGAAGACTGCGGTCTGTTTTTCTTCTTCATTTTAAAGGGCTGGGAATTGAAAAACCTTCAGATCATAATACTTAATGAGACCTTATCTGCCTTTCAAGTGTGGTTATATCTGCTCCATCCATTTGTGACTCCCACACAGTGGGTTAAGGCCCTTTGAAAAGTAAAAGTGTTTGAACTCAGCACGAACTTCAAATGACCCTGCTGTGTTCGGGTTTCCCACTTGTGTGATTCAAATCCTGACCTCTTCCCCCTTTCAACAAAAATGGGATCTGCTGGAAATGGGTACCTGAGCTTCGCATATGGGCTCACCGTTTTTAGTGACCTCCGGAGTCAGGCCAGCTCCATGAAAATAAGGCCCTATGGCTCCTTGTTCTGGATTCCCCCACCTGAGGAAATAGTATAGATGCAAAGGAACCAGCAAATCTCTTTACCAATATAAAAACACCAATTATATTATTGTTCAACTTTCTAAGCTCGAGTATGTACAGAGCAAGGGTACACAAACTACCCTCACAATTTAACTGTTTAAGTGTTGGTATAATTCTGGCAAATCTCCATTGTACCCCTCCAACACCAATGTATCAATTTTAATGTTTAGCGCTCAAAACTATGTAAAGTACTCTAGCTGGAATCTGACCAAGGCTTACTTTCCTTATTCTCCTTTCACTCAAATTCCAAATCTCTTGAGATAAAGATGAACATTCCATTAGCATTTTTGATTGCCTTTTGTACCTGTGCTCTAGTTTTTAGTGAACTGTGAACTTCGGGCCTGAACTTCCTCGGAGTGGCAATCAGCGTTGGATTGCTACTCCAATTCCAGTTACTTCCCCAAAATTCTTGTGGGGGGGTTGGGCCTCTGGGATTTGGGGGGGAGGGTGGTTGGGGCTCGGGGGTTGGGGGGGTCAGGGCTCGGGCCTCGATGGGATTGGGGTATCGGACCTTGGGGGTGTGGGGGAGTCAAGCACCAGAGGGAGGGGTGGGGGTGCATGTCAGGTCGGGCCTGGGGGGGGGTCAGGTCCGGTTGGGCCTTGGAGGAGTGGTCAGGTCATGCTCAAGAGGGGGGCGGTGGGTCGGGTTGGGCCTCGGAGTGAAGTGGGGGAGTCTGGCCTGGCCGGGGTTGCGGGTTTGGGGGGAGCGGAAGAGTATCGATAAGTGTGGGGAGGAGAAACATGGGTGGGGGGGGGTAGTTGGGTGGGGTGGAGGGAGACCCCTGGGGTATTGGGGGGTGGAGGTGTCCAATGGAGGGTTGGCATTGCCCCCTGGGGAGTCAGGGGGTGGGGTGAGTCATGTGGAGGATTGGTGTGGGTCTTTATAATGGTTACCCAGAAGTTAGAAATGGATTAAATTCTTTAAATGTTTTCTTGGTAACTATTGGTATTGCATAGTCGGAACCATCCGCAGTTTGTGATTTAAATTGCATTTTTGGATGGTTCGCAGTGCAGGTCATTTGCCCAGGGGAAATTTGCACTTCTGGGCACTTGCCATGCAAATCTTACCTGGGAACTTCCGAAGGGGATTCCCCAGCACATCTTTTGGGTACTCACCCAACACGATGCTGGGGAATTCGGAATTTACAGCCTATGGATACCTAAGTCTTTGTTGCTGCGGAGCTCCTAGACTCTCCTGATTAAAACATTTATAGTTTGTCTTCCTTAGATAGAAAACTCCACGTTGAATTTCATCAACCAGTTTTGGCCACTAGTTTACCCTCTGTTTCTTTCTAACTTCATTGACTGAACTCTCTGTGCCACCTAGCTTCATTCCATATGCAAAGATGAATGCACAACTCTTTGGGCAGAATTTTTCCAGCCCTGGGCTGGTGGGCTTGGAGGTGGGGTGGGGGGCCCGGGTTTGCGGGTTGGTGGCAGGTCAGGACAGTTGCGTAATGCATTCCCGCCACTGGGGAAGTTTCCTACCGTTGGGCAGGGTGACGGAATGGTTGTCTACTGAACAGAGGCAGGCAGCCAATTAGCATGTTTAAGGCCCCATTTATGGATGAGTCAGAGGGCCCTCTGGAGCGACTCCTCCGCTGCATGTGAAGGTCGCCAAATCATTGGGGCGGCCTTCCTACAGCAGTCGGGGCTGGGGAGGGGGTATTAGAGCTGGCCCAAAGTGGGGTTTATAGGCAAGAAAGGCAGCCTCCACAGCCTTAACTGGAGACAATTGGAGAAGGTTTGTCTCTGGTCTGAGGGGCCTGACTACTTGTCCCTTCTGAATTTTTATTTTTAACTTTACTCCAACAAGAATGTGGGCTCAAGGCCCCATTTGGTGCTAATGTTAGGTCTCTAAAGCCCATGGTAACATTTAGCCTTTTATTTGAGCACTACAGCTTCCTGTGTCAGCTTCAAGTGACAGCTGAGAAGTCTGGTGAGTGAGCCAGTTCCAACGGCACAATGATGTTTGCGGCAAACAAAAGAGAATGGCTTTGATCCGGATTTGGAAACAAATGTATATTATCAGGAACATGTCAGTGATCTATTTTGAACAGATCTGAGTGCCGATGGGCGTAAATTTCGGTTCCCGTTTGGTGGTGGGCGAGTTTGGCGATATGAGCGGACAATATGGCGATAAGTCCAAAAATCAGCTTTACACCACCATGAAATCAGTTTGCGATGTCTGCTTCACCTGTAAATGGCAGGCCATGTTTCCGGCTGCCACATGTCAGGAACCTAATTTCAGCACTTTAGCATCTCATTATAAGCCCTGCTCGCCGGAATCATCCCCCCACACTGGATCATCTGGGCCGATGTGTTTCACAACTGTACATAAGCGACATGCACCTGCTCAGCTGCACTTCTGTCGGGACTTCAAGGTTTACTTGCCTACCTTGCTTAGAGCAGCACTCACAGTCATCAATGCCAGGGTTTGCAGGCAGCACCACATCACTTTTAGGGGGGCTCACGGGCAGTTCTCTACCTACCAGACCAACCATAAGGCAGGTGTGGCTTTGCAATGGCTGCAGGGCTAGGGCTTGCTTAGGGAAGGGGAGAAGTGGCCTCAGGCAAGGGAAGAGGCTGCAGGACGGAGGCTGTAGTGGGCAAGGGAGGAATTCCAGGGTGCATATGCGGGCACATGTTGATCTGTGCAAATGGTAACAAGATGGTGAGGGCTGAGGAGGCAGAGTCTCCAGAGGAGATGAGGCCAGATGTAGATGTGAGGGTGTGTGTGTGTGAGAGAGTGATTGATGATGTCCCTTGAGCTGGCAGTGAGTGAGATGCCAGTGAATATGTGATGGTCTTGTTAGTGTGTGAGTTTAGAGTGATGAGATGGTAGCGTTACCCTGGCGGCATGGATGAGATCATTCATCCTCTTTCTGCACTAGATGGCCAACCTCTTCTGTGCAGCATTTGCACTGACCACCATTGTCACCACCTCCCAAGCCAGCGTGGTGAGATTGCTGGGCCTCCAGCGGCCAGAGCAAGGGTGGAGGACATCACGACGGCCTCCAAAAAGCATTCCAGTGATGAATCACTGAACTGTCCTCGGCTTTCAGGGCCATGTCTTCACTGGAGCAGTCCTGGGCTGCAAGCATTGAGAACTGTGTGCATGGCTGCATTTTAGATATGGTACCCGGAGTGTGGAAACGGTTTGGTGGGTGATTCAGAGGCCACCCGCCAACAAGACAGCGTGTTTCCCCTGGCTACATAATTAGTGAGGCGGGAAGCGAATGATACAGCATGAAAACCATTGCAGCCGGCGGGTAAAACATCATTTTAGTGCAAATCTGGGATGATTCCGCCCCATGAGTTCAACCAACACAAGTGAATTATAGAAATCCTCACAGCTATTCATTAGTATTAGCCCAGGGCATGGGTGAAAACATTTACATGACAGCAAAAGGAAGGCAATAAAGGCATTGGAAAGATACTGAAGATTTAGCTGAAATTTTCAACATGATTTATAAATAAACCCTGTCCAAAAAATGCTGGCGTCAAGGCATTTTGCTGACTTTTCAAATCTGCTCAATACATCTGTGCCACAAAACAGCCAATATCATCGGAATACCTTTTGTAAGAGCTTTCCCCTGTGTTACAGCTTTTGTTCAGCTGCTTCATTCTGAGTTTGAAAGGAAGATTGGCAAGGGAGCGCTTAAGAGTTTGACATATATGATCATCACATTAGGATGAGTGCTGTTTTTTTATGTGTAGGTCAGATAGATTAAGCAGTTTGTGTGCTGCACTCAGTGACATTAGATCGAGGCTTTGAATCCCAGGGTGGTTCATTTAGCCTTTTGTCCTTCTGAGGTGGATAAAATGAGTCTCATGTCTTGGGATGCAAATAGAAAGCACAAGACAGCAGGGGCTTGCTGCACTGTTTCAGTATCCCCTGGGTATTTGGTGGGTGAAAGTGGAGATCAATACCCATGACATGTTGGTAATCCTTCTCACTCACTCTTTCTTGTGTAGATGAGAATAATTAACTGCAGGGGTTCAATGAAAGAACCATTGATTGAAACTTTGGAGAATAGGCAAAAATATTGTACCCCTCCAAAAAGAGCAGCAATATTTTTTATTACTGAATTAAGGTTGAGCTTATGTAAGGAGTATTTTTCATTTTTATATAATATTGAAATGTAATTAAATCATTTGTTAATTAAGTATGCCCTGACTTCAGTGTGGTAAATATTACAACATGTCATTTAGTTGTCCAGATCAGGAAGATCCCAAATTCAATTTATAGAGTTAACAGATCTAAATCTCAGCCATGGTAAAAAAAATTGGCTCTGAATGAGAATAAACACTTGCTCTGAAACATGATCCAGTAGCCTTTCTGGTCAGTTTGCATGCACAGATGTCCATTCCATTACCTGAGCACTTTTTAAACTATGCTTTCCCGTTAGTCTGGAATTATACTACATTCATTATGAAATCCAAATTGTTTGAGATTATCTACAAAGATGGGCACCTCTTAGTTTCAGTGGGACACACATTTTACCTTTTGCTTCCCAAAATATATGGCTGTGCTTTGCTTTGCTGGGATAGGAATTGAATTTATAAAACAGTGGGCAATAATAATCCTAAAAGAAAGTCATTTACAATTAAAAGTCACTTATAGTTTCATGGAAGTGAAGAAAGAATGAGCATGGGCAGAATATTGCCATCGCCATGCAGGGGTGGGCCCCACACACCGACGCGCGATGATATTGGACATGCATCCCGACATCATTGCGCGTCATCTCGATATTTCATTCGGCGGGTGCGCAGCCATCGGCCTATTAAGGCCATTAAAAAAGTAATTAAGCTTGTTAACACCGCTGCCCGTCCAACCTTAAAGTTGGCGGGCAGGCGAAGAGCCCAAGCGGTCTTTGCATTTTTCATGAAACCTCATCCATGGGCAGGATGAGATTTCCTGAAGGTTTTATAAAATAATTAAATACATTTTCAAAACTTCGCAAGCATGTCCCAGCTCATGTGACATTGTCATATGAGGGGACATGTTTCAATTAATTTTTACTTTATTTATTAAAAACTTTTATAATCCATTTAATCTCCCTAAGGCAGCTCCATGCCTTAGGGAGATTGCTGCACTGTTTTGCACACATGTGCGAAAGAGTGCAGGCCCCGACTCTCCCTTCTCCCCACGCCCAGACAGGTAGGGCTGAGTGCTACTGGCCGCACATTATGCTGGGTGGGCCTTAATTGGCCCACCCACATAAAATGGTGGCACGCAGCCGATTGCGGGTGGCGATCGGCTCCGCACCTGCCCCCACCCTGCCTGCCCACCATAGGAAAAATTCTCCTCCACGTAATACTAATACTTTCATCTATGCCTCAAAGTGCTCCACACAGTGAATTACTTTTTGAAATGCAGTGACTGTTGTCATCTACACAATCTGATAACAGTGACTAGGATCTACTTCAATTATCTCAGGTGCACAATTAAATATCCAAATGACTTTGACTGTAAGAGAAGTGCAATGGACGGAAGACTCCCAATGGCTTTACACTTCCCTCAAACCGGAAGCCTGTATATAATTCTGTTTTTTTTTATTCATTCATGGGATGTGGGTGTTGCTGGCTGGGCCAGCATTTATTGCCCATCCCTAATTGCCTTTGAGAAGTTGGTGGTGAGCTGCCTTTTTGAACTGCTGCAGTCCATGAGGTGTAGGTACATCCACAGTGCTGTTAGGGAGGGAGTTCCAGGATTTAGACTCTGTGCAGCAATGGTAATATATTTCAAGTCAAGATGGTGAGTGGTTGACAGGGGAACTTCCAGGTGGTGGCGTCTGCTGCCCTTGTCCTTCTAGATGGTAGTAGTTGTGGGTTTGGAAGGTGCTGTCTAAGGAGACTTGGTGAGTTCTTACAGTGCATCTTGTAGATGGTATACGCTGCTGCCACTGTGCATTGGTGGTGGAGGGAGTGCATGTTTGTAGATAGGGTGCCAATCAAGCAGGCTGCTTTGTCCTGGATGGTGTCAAGTTTCTTGAGTATTGTTGGAGCTGCACTCATCCAGGCAAGTGGAGAGTATTCCATCACACTCCTTACTTGTGCCTTGTAGAAAGTGGACAGGCTTTGGAGAGTCAGGAGGTGAGTTACTCATTGCAGGATTCCTAGCCTTTGACCTGCTCTTGCAGCCACAGTATTTATATGGCGAGTCTAGTTAAATTTCTGGTCAATGGTAATCCCCAGGATGTTGATAGTGGGGGATTCAGTGATGGTAGTGCCATTGAATGTCAAAAGGCAATAGTTAGATTCTCTCTTGTTGGAGATGGTCATTGCCTGACACTTGTGTGGCACAAATGTTACCTGCCACTTGTCAGCCCAAGCCTGGATATTGTCCAGATCTTGCTGCATTTGGACTTGGACTGTTATAGTACCTGAGGAGTCACGAATGGTGCTGAACATTGTCTAATCATCAGCAAACTGTTATGTTAAAAGTATTATTCTGTACTGCTTTGTTCGTTGGTTTTTGATTTTTATAATGGGTTTATATTTCGTATTTTAATATTCCACTCACCCTATGGTGATCTGTGATGGATGCATTGAAACTCTCTGGGAATTAGGCAGGAAGAAGAGTGGTTGTGTTAAAGTTCACTATCAGTCTATTAAGTAAGTGCAGTCAATTTCCCTGACATTGTCAACGCTTTATTGAAGGGTATTAATCTGAAGTCTCTGACAAGAATAACGAACTCTCACTCAGTCATTGCAATGGAGTTTCAGGTTTCCAATTTGGAGGGTTACAAATCCAGAGTGCAATTTAATTTGCAAATTTTTCAAATATTAAGTGAGCGTTTGTTTTTGTGCCATTTAGGACCTCATGGTATAACAAAGCACTTTATAGTTAATGAAGTACATTTTGAAGTGTAGTCACTGTTTCCAATTGACATGGACTGCTGTGTTTCAAGAAAATAGCTCATCACCACTTTCTCAATGGGCAGTTAGGGTTGGGCAATAAATGTTGACCTTGCCAGCAACTCTTACATCCTGTGAATAAATAGACAAAAAAATATGCAATAATTCCTTATAGATTCCTGGTAGAGCATGCAAAATCACTGATAGACTGCAGAAGACACGTGCTTATATTTGAAAGCAGGCCTACCAAACACAAGAAAATAAAATAGTTATTTCTCTTACTTATGAGGGTGACAAGATGGAAGAGAGATTTTGTGGTTGGTGAGTGATATAATGTTTTTGATGGAGGTTAATAGATGACATCGTGTCTCTCTGTTTCAATAGGTAATCAAATGGAAGTTAAGCTATTTTTCAAACACACATTTTACTTACTTCATCACAACTTGCTGACTTTTTTCACTGCTCCTAATTACCATAGTAGTTGGTGCGATTTATATACATAAATACAGATAATTGCTCAGCCAGAGCTCTAAATGGCTCTGTCCTATCAGCCAATTTCAAGCTAGATTTAGCACAGCAGTTTACTTTCCCACAATAGCAATATCAACAGTCGGTCAGATGTTATACCCCAGAGATTTGATGCTATGCAGAATTTCCACTAAAATGACCAAAAATATACTTTAAATTGCAACTCAAAAGAACGCTCTGCGCTGCTGCTTCAATACATTTCCATCTTCTACACCTGATTTGAGTGAGGCCAACCAATTAATAATGAATTATCAGCAGCTCAGTGTACACTTGCTTTGCTGGAATGGAATGAAATTGCCCAAATTGATTCCACCTTGGATCTACGCCATCCATCAGCGATTGGAGACTGTCATCCCATAGTCTATTCTGTATTCAAACTCAAGTCTCAGAAATGAAAGAAAAATATTCCAATGCACTGATCTGAATCTAGCCAATTACATGGGGTTACTTTTATATGTCCTTTGGCTTAATTATTTCAAGAAAAATAAATTCTGATATGAACTCAGAACCAAAAGTTCATTCTACCATTTACAATGCAGCAATAAAGCAAGCAGTACCTCTTTCACCATTCCCAGAGTTGCTGATTGTGCAGTTGTACTATAGGGTGCATATGTGTGCATTAAGTTGAACTGAGTTTGTTTATTCTTTTCCATTCAGTGTTTACTCCTTTGTCTCCTGAAAGGTGCAACCATTCTGCTGCAACATTTAATTATGATTGATCTTGTCAGTCAGCGTCAGTGTCTATTCAACGATGAGGACTTGGGTACCCAGAGGAGCTTGATCCTATTTTCACTTAACATGCACACATAAACAGTTTCTATGTAGGGATCATTGGGTAGTGATCAGGAACAGGACCCCTGGTTCATTTCAGCTCCTCACAGACACACTGGATAAAGTAGCTTAACCTTCAGGGAACAATGAAGTCCTTTTAAAAATATTTCCCGCAAGGCCTAATGGAATAGTGCCGCCAAGATTATCCTTTTACAATTTACAAAAGCAAAATACCACTGACCCTGGAAATTTGAAATAAAACCAGAAAATACTGGAACTATTCAGCAGGACTGGCAGGATCTATGGGGAGAGCAACAGAGTTAATGCTTCAGGTCTGGGACCTTTCCTTCTAACAATTTTTAGCAATGACATAATAACAGAAAATGGAAATACTCAGTAGGTTAGGCAGCATCTGTGGAGAGAAGCATCTGTTTCTCAGATTTGCGTGGAATCGGTAAGACTTCCTTGACTTTTACAAATGAAAAGCGGGTCCCGGATGTGGAAGTCCCAGCCCCATTTCCAACAGATCCAATTTTTGCTGTGGCTCAGGGAGATTATTCAGCGCTCTCTTGTGCGCGTGCGCGAAGTTCACACGAGGCCTGCTCACCCTCTTCCCCCATGCCTGCACACCCAGTGCTCAGCACTGCCACTCACGTATCACAGTGAGCGGGCCTTAATTGGCCAGCCAGCGTGAAATCATGGCTTCGCTGTTGATCACAGGTGGTAGTCGGCTTCCGCACATCCCACATGCCAAGGGCAAAATTCCGCCCATTATATCATTATGACTGTTTAGCTGAGATGCAAAAGCTACAATTATCCCACGGGAGGATTCTGAGTTCACAATTTGATTGACAGTCTGAAAAGGCTGTTACAGGATCAGCTGTCTTGATATGGGGTCTGAATAGATGTTTGTTTTTAAGAGATTAACCACCAAAGTAGATTTAAAAACTCTGAACGGGTTCTATGAATGGGAGTTTTTTCACTATCAAGTGTGTTTGAGTGAGAGCTCTGTTCAATTGTTAAAAACTTTCTTCATCTCCAATCAAGCCTGCTCTACCATTTCATAAGATCATAGTTGACCTACTTCAATGCCATCTTCCTGCATTATCCCAATATCCTTTGATTATGCGAGTATCCAAAATCTATTGTTCTCTGTCTTGAATATACTCAATGATTAAGCATTCACAGCCCTCTTAGGCAGAGAATTTCAAAGATTCATGAGCTTTGAGTGAATAAGCTTCTCTTTATCACAGTTCTTAATTATTCACCCTTTATTCTGAGACTTCTATACTCCCCAATGAAGGAACACACCCTCCCAACATCTATCTATTCAAGCCCCTTAAGAATTTCATGTGTTTCACCTCTCATTCTTCTCAACTCCAGAGAATATAAACTTAGTTTACTTAGTCTCTCCTCATGGGACAAATCTCTCATTCCAGGAATCAGTGAGTCAACCTTCTCTGCACTCCCCCTAAGACAAATGTAACTTTTCTTAAGTAAAAAAAACTAAATTGTATGCAGTACTCCAGGGATGAGCTCACCAAGATCTAATATAATTGCAGTAAGGCTTCTTTATTCTTAGACGCCAATCCCTTTGTAATAAAGGCTACCATATCATTTATTTTCCTAATTAATTGCTGTACCCTCCACGCTAAATTTCTGTGATTCTTGTGCAAGGGCGTCCACTGCCTTTGAATACCAACATTCCCCAGTCGCTCACCTTTTAAAAATGTTCTGTTTCTTTATTTTTCCTACCAAAGTGGATAACTTCACATTTCTCCATATTATATATTACAATTCCCCTCGAGACTGATAACTTTAAAAAGATATTTGAATTTCCAGTAACTGACTGGAAAGATCACACAACAGGATTTCAAGTTTTAAGGCTTTAGCCATAGCAAATAAACACAAACAACATTGAGTAAATACTATTTTTGGAGACAACTCAAACTCTAGACTACAGAAAATATTCTTCCAGTTAACTTTTGAAATGACTGAAAATTCCCCGTCAAGGTTATACTTTATTCTGTTTCTTAAGTGTACACTCAATTTTCTAGGACCTAGTCCAAAACTATTCTCAGCTTGCTTCCTTTTCCTTTTTTCCAGCCAGAAAACTTCTAATTCTCGAACTGACTTTCATGGCGAGGGTTAGCATGGAGATGCCTCCCTCTTGCCAAAGCTAGGTGAATCATCTAGCCTTGCTTAAATCCTCATGAACTTGATCTCTTCAATCTGAGATTAACTCCTACCTGCATTCTGCATGGTGAAAAATAGAGACTGGCTGCCTCTATCTCTCTGCTTTCTCCCTCTCTCTTTCTTTCTTTCTCTCTCAGGTTCATGCAGATTGACCTGTCCATGAAGTTCAGGGATATCTTAGGAAAAACCCTGTAACCCAATACTAAAATGGTTTGCTATTGACTCTTCTCCTCTCAAAGCCCATCTCCATGGCACTTGAATCACACGGGCCTTGTATCCAGGTAAAAATGTTAATTAGCTATCATTTAAACCCCCCAAGTCCATTCTATTTTGAAATTAAATAGACAGTTTAAAGTATAACTATTTATAAAATCTGATAGTCCTAACAACCCCCTGTGATTTTGAGCCAGAGTCATCAAAGATGCCTTTGCCATTGTCCATGGGTATGAACATCTTGCACCTTCCTCCCAGTAAATCAATATGCCTCCTTTAATCTTTAACAACCAAGCCACCCAAGCTTGTTGTTGGGTAGAATGCAGAACAGGTCACATGACTACTTCATTCCTCAATTTTACCCTAGATTAAAGAGACAGTCCCAAAACATAACAATCTTAGAAAACTTCATATTCATAACATATATTTAATGTGCCACTTTCTTGCCACCACTGAGTCTGCCTACAACCTTTTGCAGCCTCTTTGCCTATTCCTTATGCTTAATTTTTACCACCAAGCTTTGTATCATCAGTAAACTTGGATATATTGTATGCCATCCCTCATCTAAGTCATTGACATAGATTGTAAGTAGTTGAGGGCGAAAGCACTGATTCTTGTGGTAGCCCAATAATCACAGCCTGTCAACTTGAAAATGACCTGTCTTCTCTGTTTTCTGTCTGTTAATCGATACTTAATCCATACTGATAAATTATACCCAATCCCATGAGCCCTAACTTTGTTTATTAAACTCTCGTTTTGCACAATATAAAGTGCTTTTGAAAATCCAGATACCCTACATCCACTGGTTCTCCCTTTTTTAATTTGTTAGTTACAAGCCCATGTTTTACTGACACTCCTGGACAGGATTCAGTGAAACATTCATCTCTTCCTTCTGATTTCAAAAACCTTCATCTATCATCATAATCTTTCTGTCTCTCTGTTTTGTCAAGACCACTAATCTTCCTTTGTTTTCATTTGTCCATGGGATATGAGCCTTGCTGATAAGGCCAGAAATTATTGCCCATCCCTAGTTGTTCTTGTGAGAGTTATGGTGAGCCATCTATTTGAAACCTTCCAACACTATGTTGAAGTCAAAGCTCACCACAGTCTTTGACTCTTTTACTAACCAAGGGCCCTTTATCTCAACCAGACCCTTTCTCAAGCTTTCAAAACTCAATCACAACTCCCTGATTTTCCTCATCTTCAGTTTCTTTTTTCAATATGGTGCCGTGCAAAATGGGTTTGAATCCTGAAGAATAGAAAAACCTTGTAGAGGTGAGTTCCATGTCCACCACTTTCAGCAGGCTCATATTGCCATACTCACGCCAGACACATTACTCTAGTTACTGTGGTAAAAGGAAATAAGGAATGCGGTGTAATTATTTGGCATTTCTTGTCTAATAGTGTATCTATTGTGAACCATTCAGTATGTTTATGATGTAGCACAGACAGCAAACTTGTAACCACATTGCAATGAATATTTATTGGTTACATGCTGTAGTTGTTGCAAATATTATAACTGCAGCATGAAGCTGTCAATATAAAATTGAAAGATTACACAAGGCCGGCTGTAACCTATTTAAACGATTGTTTCAAGATGATGCTATTGCCTTGCTTGTGACAAACACTCTAGATGCTGAAATACCCAGCACCCTTGTTAAGGCACAGGCTGTATGAGATTTGTAAAGCTTCCTTTAAAGTTCACTGTATCAAACGGCATTTGACAGTTAGACAGTTACGGCTCTGAGGAGAACTATCCCCAGAGCAACCGTAGTAAAATTATATTAGGGTATGATCTTCGTGCCAGCGTTTTCACCTCAAGTGTGCCTACTGCATCAGACTGACCTTTGAAAATGAGAAGCAGTAAACTATGTTTTTAAGGTCATCAAAAAAAAAATGCTCTAAAATGGCTCCAAAGCTAGTGAAGCAATTCCCTTGTGAGAAACTTGGCATCAGAGTGCTCATTATTTTATAGAATTCCCCCTATCCCAGTCCTGGCCCTCTCTTACTTCTTCCCACATGTAAATTACAGCTAGATCATCTGCCTTGGCACTGCTTCCAGATTTAAACATAATAGAGGTTTATTGCCTGCTTGCACTAAAGACATTTATATGCTGTTCCATTGCTCATCTGTCAATTTATACTCAATTTACGAGCCTGATAGGATATTGTTGTTCTGTGTCATTGCATTGTGATGATGTCTGGCTATGATCATATGGTCATTAAGGACAATGTGTTTACCATAGGCCAATAACATGAGACTTTTCTGACACTTGGCCACTTCCATCTATACCCACCCCAACCCCAACCACCCCATCAACAGAACAATGAAAACACTCCGAATCAATGACTAGTGATTTTAACAGAAATTCTTTAGTTATCAGGAATCTTTGAGTGCTGGTTACAATAGCTCAAAGATGAGTGAGTATTTCCTTATTCCCACCTGGCCTCTCCTCACTAGCACTATTCTGGAGTCCAGTCAAATATAGGTCATGTGATTATCAGTCCTCAAAAAAACTGCTACTAAGCTAAGATAAAAGCAAAATGCAGCAGATGCTGGAAGTCTGAAACAAAAGCAGAAAATGCTGGAAAAACTCAGCAGGTCTAACAGCATCTGTGAAGAGAGAAACAGAATTAACATTTCAAGTCCGTATGACCTTTCTTCAAAGCTAAAGAGAAACGCTGGAAAATGGGATTAGTGTTGTCAGGTCTTTGTTGACCGTTTAGCTCTGAAGAAGGGTCATATGGACTTGAAACGTGAACTCTGTTTCTCTCTCCACAGATGCTCTTAGACCTGCTGAGTTTTTCCAGCATTTTCTGTTTTTGTTTCTGCCACAAAGCTACTTTTGCAGAACAGTCCTGCAATTGCTATTCTCAGGTGAGATTACTTAACTTCCATTAATATTTGAAAGGTTACACGGTTAATTCTGGCTCCAACAGCAATACAACTGTTCATGCACAATGCCCATCATTTTACTGTTGCTATTGAAACTTTGTAACTGGTAATACAACATTTCTCCAAGCTACGGTTGAGTTATATATAAATTGTTTCCCATGTGCTCAGCACCCTTTACTTTCCATGAGTTGCAGAGTAACTTTACACACAAAATGGGTGGAATTTTCTGTGCCCGCTGGTAGCGGGCGTGATTGGTGGCATGAGCGGACAATATAGACTCATAGGGCAGGATTTCCCCGTCGGCAAAAATTACACGCGGTGACGTCAGGCGGAACTCCCGACGTCATCCCGCCCCATTTAAATTTTCAGGTAGGCGGGGACGCAGCAAAATCAGCTGAGTGCCCGTCCACCTGTCGATAGCCAATTGAGGCCATTGACAGAGTCATTGAAGTAATTAATGGACCTGCCCGTCCAACCTTAAGGTTGGCGGGCAGGCCAGGAGCCCTGGCGGGCTTCAGAAAAAGCATAAAACCTCATCCACGGGCAGGATGAGGTTTCATGTAGCTTTTAAAAAATGTAATTAAATTTTTTTTTAAAGTTATGGGCATGTCCCAACTCATGTGACAGTGTCACATGAGGGGACATGTCAGGGATTTTTTTTTTCTATTTTTAATATTTTTTACTCTAGAGCCGACCTTGCTGAGGCAGTACTTAGCCTCAGGGAGATGAGTGCACTCTTTTATGCGTTTGCGCGAAAAAGCACACTCTCAGGTTTAGGGAATCTGCCCCCCCCCAGCCCACACAGGGAGCGCATAGCGCTTCTGTGCGGACGTCACACTGGGCGGGCCTTAGTTGGCCCACCCACGTAAAATGGTGGAATGTCCCCAATTGGGGGCGCCGTTCGGAGGTGCACCTCATGCACACCCGCACTTCAACTTCCCCCCACTGATGGGGGGAGAATCCTGCCCATAGACGTTTACAGCACAGAAGGAGGCCATTTGGCCCATCGTGTCCGCGCTGGTCAACAAAGATCTGACAACACTAATCCCATTTTCAAGCACTTGGCCCATAGCCCAGGAGGCCCTGACTCTTAAAAATGCCCTCTATACAAGGGCAATTAAGGGATGGGCAATAAATACTGGCCAAGCCAGCGATGCCCACGTCCATGAAAGAATAAAAAGTAAAAAAGTTGAGCTTTTAGCTTATGTGCCCAGTCAAGCAATGCAGAGGCACTAAAGTGCCATGAAATGCTGCAAAGCTTTCCACCCCACCACCAACTCCCCCCATCTCCCCTGGCACAGACTGCAAAGTAATGAGCATTTTAGTGGACTGCAGAACAGTTGGATCACTGCACACATTGTACAATCTCCTTGCTAAAGCCATGGAGCAGTCACTGGTGGAGGTGCTCACGGCCCCATGCAATGTCATCATCCCAGTTTGGACCAGTCTCTCCCATGGTTCAAGCTAACAGTGCAGACTTGCAGTGTGGGTTAGGAGAACGCCTGGGCCTGAGCTGAGAGCACAGCATGCTGTCCAATGGGCAAAACTGTCACCAATCGGTTGGGTGGACTGGGGCAGAGATGGTGGGGTTTTGGGCAGCCATGCAGCGCACTAATCCCTGGCCATCCAAGTGGTGGCCAGCACTCTCCAGGAATCGTTAAGAGGCCTTCACACTTAATCAGGGCAGGTTCTCAGTACACCCATGCTAACCAGATTTCTCTCTTTCATCCTGCAGGAGGATTACATCAGGATCATGGAGCCTGTTGAACTAACTCTATGGCTGATAGCCTACAGAGCACGAAGACGACAGAGGAGAGAGCGACTGAGGCTCCTGGCTGTGCAGAGGCAGGAGAAGCAACCACAGGAAAAAGGGGCAGCTGGGGCACCCACACACACCGCCCAAGAGCCACAGCGAGCCGTCGCAGGCCAGTGCCTAGCAACACCCAGGGTCTATAGGCACCGGCTTTCATTCCTGCAGATGACCGAGAACCAGTGTCGCTGGAGATAACACATGTCTAGGGAACTGGTCAGTCACATCTGCCACCTACTGCAGGATTGCTGCCATGGGGACATGAAGGGCATCCACTGCCAGTGGACGTGAAAATGACTGCGGCCCTCAATTTTTAAACCAGTGGTTCCTTTCAGGGCTCCACATGTGACCTCTGTGGGATTTCACAAGCTTCCACTCACAAATGCATCCATGAGGTCATGGATACCATCTTTGCTAGGGCACACACTTTTGTGCATTTCGCCCGGGACCAGGATAGCCAGGATGCAAGAGCGATTGGATTCACCCAGATCTTGGGTTTCCCACAGTTTCAGGGTGTGATTGACTGCACTCATGTGGAGCTCAGATCCCCGTCACAACACACGGCCAATCGCAAGGGGTTCCACTTGCTGAACGTGCAGCTGATGTGCGACCACCAGAACCGCATCCTGCAGGTATGCGCACAGTTTCCAGGGAGTGTGCACAACGTCTCCATCCCCAGTCAGTCACAGATACATGGAGTCTTCCAGGATCCACAGAAACTGCAGGGATGGTTCCTCAGGGACAGGGGCTGCCCGTAAAGTCCGTGGCTGATGACACCCGTGCGGAGGCCTCAGACTGCAGCACAGTGAAGTTATAACGAGGCTCATGCTGCAACTTGCAACTTGGTGGAGCAGATCATAGGGATGCTGAAGATGAGGTTCTGGTGCCTGGATTGGTCTGGTTGTCTCTGCAATACGGTCCACAGAGGATGTCACTCATCATCGTCATCTGCTGCGCTCTTCACAACCTGGAGCTGCAACAGGGAGAGGAGCTGCCTGAGGCAGAGATGGATTTGCTGGAGATCTCCTCTGATGAGGAGGACGACGATGGGGATGAGAGTAAGGAAGTCCTCAGAGGTGATAATGATGGGGATGAGGCCCTTGCACTGGCTAGATGAGACAGGTGGGCTCGGGGGGCCCTCATAGCTGCTAGATTTGTGGAGGATGCTGATGACATGCAGTGAGGTGACCCCATATATCCTCACATTGCATCTGTGAATATTTGACTCCAGTCTGGCTAATGGCTGAGACACCTGCCTTTATCTTGTGCAGAAAGGTTTCACATCAGAGTGACAAGAACACTGCTCATCAGATTAAGGAGCCATAGAGAGGGAAACATTCTTGGGAGTTTATTGACAATAGTGAACAGTATGCACAAGTGATTAACATCCATGCCCAGGCTGTGCATCTACACCTTCGTAACTTTCCTAACCCTGCTGCTATGTCTTGGTGCTCCCCAGACATCCACAGCAGAGGTGGAGGCAGCCTGCTCACCAGTGATGAACTGAGCGGGCGTCCTCTGGAGGGCCGAGACTTGGAGGGCCCCGACCTGCTTTCAGGGTCCTGCTGTGTGGCAGTGGCACCCTCCTCGGCCTGTAGAGCTGGAGCTGCTTAGGTCACAGGAAGAGGGGATTCGGATGGGCCAGACTCTCTCTGAGTCAACTGGGTGGATAGCCCTGGAGTGTACACCTGCTGATCCTCCTCCTTATGGGTGCCCGAGGGCCCCAGGCTAACTCCTTGAGGAGAAGGGGTAACTGGAGTGAGATCGAGCTGCCTGGCACCCCTTTTGCCTACACACTGTTGGAGGCCAATTATGGTATCAGCAATGGAGTTGTGCCCAACCCTAAAAGCTGCTGGCAATCGGAGCGCTGGCAGCTCAATAGTCTCAGCAGTGCCACCAGAAGCCATGGCCACTGCTGGGTCTGTGCCAGTAAGAGTGGATGACAAGAGAGCAAGCCTTCCTCTCAGCCAGGTAAGTAGGGCCTGGGGGCACTGGCAAGGGGGGGAGGGGTTGGGATTAGTGAGGGCAGCAGGGGGTTTCCACCACAGGACCTCTCTGTGGGCCACAGAGTTTTGAAAAAGGAGGGTCTACCCACCAAGCCCACACAGAGGTTGCATTCTCTATGGCAATGCCTTAACCACGCAGACTCAGCTTGTCAACCAATCAGCACCTTTTTCTCATGCTGTATAAATTGCTGCTCCCTTTGAAATTTGACATTCCCGTGTCTGTCCTCACGAGTGCAAGATAAAAAGTTTGATGGTGGGTCTCTTTTTTTCAGCAATACTCAAGTTCTGTACTGCCAAGTGACATTTTTTTCAGATTATTGATCTCTACCGGGATTGTGACACACTCTCGCTCTAAGCAAATTCTTGCTAGCAACCAACCTTTGGTCCTGAAGCCTAGGGGAAAATTCAGTCTTTTGTTTTTGGGAGCACCAGCAGAAACTACACCTTCAGATGTTGCATAGGTTGCAGGGGAGCTTCAATATTGTTTAATTTAGCATAGTAGTGGATCAATTGACAGTAAATCAGTAACATAAATACAACATTTGTCCCTCTTTCAACTGAAATTGCAACTTTATGAAACTGAACTGGACTAGCCATGTAAATACTGTGGCTGCCAGAGCAGGTCAGAGGCTAGGAGTCCTGCAGCGAGCAACTCACCTCCTGAAACCTGTCCACCATCTACAAGGTATAAGTCCAGAATGTGATGGAATACTCTCCACTTGCCTGGATGAGTGCAGCTCCCACAACACTCAAAAAGCTTGACACCATCCAGGACAAAGCAGCTCGCTTGATCGGCACCCCTTTCACAAACATTTACTCCCACCATCACCAACGAACAGTGGCAGCAGTAGGGAAATGGTACTAAGCAAACTGATGGAGCTGCAGGCTGATAAGTCTCCAGGTCCTGATGGACGTCATCCTATGGTCTTAAAAGAGGTGGCTAATGTGGTAGTAGATGCATTGGTGTTAATTTTCCAAAATTCGCTTGATTTTGGAAAGGTTCCATCAGACTGGAATGTAGCAAATATAACCCTTCTATTCAAGAAAGGGGGGAGGCAGTTAACAGGAAACTATAGGCCAATTAGCTAGCCCTCTGTCGTGGGGAAGGTGTTAGAATTGGCCATTAAGTACGTTATAGCTGAGCGCTTAGAGGAATTCAAGGTAATCGGGAAGGCCAGCATAGTGTTGTGACAGGGAAATCATGTTAAACCAATTTACTGGAGTTCTTTGAAGGAATAACATGCGCCATGGATAAAGGAGCCTGCAGACGTACTGTACTTGGATCTCCAGAAGGCATTTGATAAGGTGCCACATCAAAGGTCATTGCAGAAAATAAAAGTTCATGGTGTAGGTGGTAACATATTAGCATGTAAAGAAGATTGGCTGGCTGGCAGATAACAGAGAGTATGCATAAAAGGGTCTTTTGCTGATTGACAGGATGTGACAAGTGGAGTCCCGCAGGGGTCTGTGCTGGGGTCTCAACTTTTTACAATTTATATCAATGACTTCGATGAGGGGAGTGAAGGCATAGTAGCTAAATTTGCAGATGACACAAAGATAGGTAGGAAAGTATGTTCTGAAGAGGACATAAGGAGGTTGCAGACGGATATAGATAGTTTGAGTGAGTGGGCAAATATCTGGCAGATGGAGTTTAATGTCGGAAAATGTAAAGTTGTTCACTTTGGCAGGAAGAATAAAAAAGCAGAGTATTACATATTTGGAGAAGGGCTGCAGAATTCCAAGATGCAGAGAGATCTAGGTGTTCTAGCGCATGAGCCACCAAAAGTTAGTATGCAGGTACAGCAAGTAATTAAGAAGGTTAATGGAATGCTATCCATTATTACGAGAGGAATTGAACGTAAAAGTAAGGATCTTATGCTTCGGCTACATTGGGTATTGGTGAGACCAGATCTTGAATATTGTGTGCAGTTTTGGTCTCCTTATTTAAGGAAAGATGTAAATGTGTTGGACACGGTTCAGAGGAGGTTTACTAGATTGATACCTGGAATGAGTGGATTGCCGTATGACAAAAGACTAGTCAGGCAGGCATGCTGGATCCATCAGGTAGGTATGAAGGCCTCACTTTCTGGATCTGGCAGCCTTCATCTGGATATAGTTATCACGTTTCACAAGGCTTGAGAAACCTAGTTGTGCTTAACTCTATAAATTGAAAAATAACATGGCTCACAGTCTCATTTTTTATGATATAAGTGACAACTTGCTTCCTTGGAGCAAGTTGGTTGCCCACTCAACTACCTATCTCCATTAGCGCTGGCAGTGAGCAGCTTGGGACAGGTTTAGACTGCACCCCACCCATTATTAGGGGTTAGAACTCCCTCACCTCTTCCACCCCACCCCACTCCACAGCCTCGCCACCCCAACAAAACACCAGAGTTAAAGCATTTATTTACTTTTTAAATAATTGTGAGAGCTTTATCACCATTCCAAAACAACAGTTCAGAACCTATTGCTACTTTTCAACAACTTGCCATATCCACTATATTGGCAACTAATCATCTGCTTGCCAGTATGAGTAATGAAAACTATTGGATAATCAAGTGCCCCTTTAGCTTGCCCCAACACAAGTGGTACAACAATCTCTTCAGAATGGAAATGAATGTAAAAAGCATAAAATGAATGTGGAGCTTTTTCTGGACCAAAGGTTGACTCATATTAGACAGAGGGGATTGGCACTGACAGCTCACATGTGTAATCACAAAAGAAAGCATAAATGGATTATGAATAATAAAGGTCTGCTATAATTAAAATCAGATAAATTAGTTTAACTTGTTTTCATGAGCCTAACGTTTTGAAAAAATGCTTTATTAACACTGAATTTATTGGTAAATTTTGGAATACTAATACATGTTAAACGTGAGCCTTTCAGTCATTTTACTAATTAGCTTCTAGGATCTGTTGACATTGTATAATAATAGCAACCATTTATGTTTTGTTGATTATTTAATGGCATGTTTTAAAATATACTTATAGCATGGAATCTGTTCCCTTTTTCCACCATCTTCATTGCTCAGTAGCAATCAAATCACCTTCTGACATCTTGACCTTCAAATTAATAGTTTAGTGATTGCAGTACTGAGCCTTATGCAAAGAACAAGATCCCAAGTTTGCACCACCCCCTGTGCTAAGGTTACTGATCTCAGTGGATTGGCTATAAGTTTGTTACAATTGACCACATTGTTGCTGGGCTTGGGAGGAGCAAAATTAGTTGGTGTTTCCACTTCTTGGTACCCAGTGCCCCTTTCTTGGGAAAGCATGCAGTGTGGAAACTGAGTGAGGCTATGAACAGGCTTTGCATGGTCAAATCATCCTCTGTTATGACCGATGCAGTTGGTAAAGTGGAGTTATTTAAAAATCCCATTAAACAACTGTCATAACCAATAATTTTAAGTGTTATGTTTGAAATGCGACTCTAAACTCAGGAATCAGACCGTTATTTTTCAAGGTTTTACATTAAACCAAATGAGACATTTTATTAATTACACAGGTTAAAATATATACACATGGCTACAAATTACTACTATCATAACTTCTAACAACTTCTAAATTAATCTCCATTAAGGCAACAGCAACCCATAGACTTAATCATACACCAGGCAAAGTATTTTCACCTTACGAATTCAAAATGAAGTTATATTCACTGTGGAGTCAGTTGGACCAGTTAGAGGCTTATAGCTGCCTTTTGATCTTACATTGTCTTACATTACCAAGCACACTGGATTGCCTGGTGCAGAGGATATCATAAAAATGTGTGTGCCTGCTCCCATGTTTCTACTTGAGCTATCCTAGTTTCTGATCTTTGCTGTTCCCAGAAGATCCACTATTCCTAAGAGCCAGGAAAATCTCCACCATAGTGTTGTCATTAAGCATAGCATGGTCCACATATATGGTAGTCTTAAGTGTGAATACTCAATTCTCAAACAACCAATGTTTAGGAGCGCACAATCTACTAACTGGGCAACACATTTGTTACAGTTTCAATTAATACAGTACTAAAAGTTTACATACACCCATTGCATTTACTGAAACCCTAAAGACAACAATGGACATCTGCACATATTACTTATGATGTATACTTGCTGGCCCTCTTCTTTAACCAATGCTGCCAAAATCTCCAGTCAAGAAAAATCCAGAACCATCATTAATATATGTACTTCTGTAAAATCTAGCTATTGCAAATCGCTAAATAAATGATTAAGAGAAAATTTGATTTTAGGAAGTACTATTATGCTTTCAAAAAGTCATATTTAAAATTACATGACCCTTTCACACATTGCTTTACGCACCTACTGTTATTACTGTATTGTAAAATGAAACTTCATTAAAAGATCTGCTATCACTGCTACATGCCTTATCTAACACCATAATAATTTTTGCCCAACTGACAGCCTGGAATAAAACACAGCTATGATTTTCTTTCATCACAAAACATTATTGAGGTAATAAGAATCACTGCGGGGTGAACTGTATGAGACAATAGGTTCTGTGTGGAGTTAAAGACTGAAGTGTAGTTCCTGTGTTTTTCAGTCAGTGCACGGATACTATTCTGGAAACTGCTGAACCATGGGAACTGTTACTGCTGTTTTGCTACAATATCTACAAGGCAGAACTGCGAATTGCCCAGACTCTGAGCACAAAGAACACACTCAAAGCAGCCCCTCTGGCTTTCATGTGATTGACGTCACACATTCATTTCAACCACAAAAGCTTCCAGTATACACTCACTGATGTCATTTTATGACATTCTGAGGTAGCTATAACTCGCTGAGAATTTACAATTTATACAAATATAGGAAAAACATTTCTTTTGGGAGTGTTTAGTGGTGGCAGTCAGTTATGACAGTCTTTCCTGTGAGTGAAACAATGCCTTGATGTTCCAGTCACTGGAGAGACATTATGTTTGTGCAGCATGTGTGGCCAATAATGGCGTGAAATAATATTAACACATTGCTCATATTATTTCACTCATGTGAAATTAACTCCAAAATGCTTCTCTGTATTATACTGAAGTGGTGCACCCCGTGTTTCTGCGACGTGGGAAGGATACTCAAAATGTAGCTTGTTTACATTCCAAGGTTGTGACAATGCTCCAGACCTTTCTCAATGTCAACAGAAGATCTGTACATCTCAGCAATAGGGAAACAACATAACTGGTACTGGTAGCAATTCTTAAGCTGTTCCGTGCCCACGACTTGATGCAGCATTCAATTTCCGTGCTCTACATTCGATCTCTGTACCACTCTCCTACCCCACTCACTATAGCAGGAGAAAAAGCATTGTTTCTACACCATGCCAGCACAAACATTTGTTCTGACAAATATCAATATATAAATGGATATAATTGCAACGTAAATGCAATCTTTTATATAAAACAGTGCAATATTGGAGGTTTTTAAAGAGAGGTACTCCAGTCATAATGTGTTGTGCAGAACTGCAGCCTTTCAAGTGGCTTTAGCAGCATAAAAATAATCTAAAAATATATTTATATTGTTTTTGCTTGTATCAAAATCCTAAACTGAAATTTTCACCGCTTGCATTGTAAGGTGAGAGGCAGATTACATGATGTAAAAGGGAATATGGTCATTTCGGGATTGTGGCATTCACATTCCGGCTGATTAAAAAAAATAAAGCAGGTTGTTGACCTGTGCAGGAAGGCTTTGGTGCTCAGATCATCACCAGCCACAGAAGAATGGCAGCTGGCAACGCCTCTTGGCACTGATAACAGCTGTTTATATTGTTGCATTGATTCTGCTGCCAAATGGAAGCTTAGAGTTGATGCACTGCTTCAGACTGTGTTCCAGAATGCCAGCAGCAGTCAAGCCATGAAATTTAGCTACAGCATCACCAATGGGCTGCCACCAGCAGCAATGTAATTTAAAGCTGCTGAATAAGGACCACAGGACATGGCACTGACAAAAATGCAAGGATTTTTTTGTTTGCTTCTGGCTTCTTTGTTTTTTTTTTAAATGGTGTGGCTCTTAGTTTAAATTAGTTCAAACCCTCAAAACGCAAATTACATTTCATTTTGAAGTCAGCATATTGGCTGAAAAATGAAGTGCCCACAACGAACTTTTTAAAGCACCAAATCTATCTTTAATATGCTTATACTTTGATTGCAAAGTTGTTAAGAGTATATGTGGAATTAATTAACTTGATTAGGAATGTTTTAAATTCATTTAATTTTGTCAAGAAGGCCACTTGTTTTGAACTAGGTCATAGAGTCATAGAGTTATACAGCACAGAAACAGGCCCTTCAGCCCATTGTGTCCGTGCCAGCCATCAAGCATCTATCTATTCTAATCCCATTTTCCAGCACTTGGCCCGTAGCCCTGTATGTTATGGCGTTTCAAGTGCTCATCTAAATACTTCTTAAATGTTGTGAAGGTTCCTGCCTCTACCACCCCCTCAGGCAATGTGTTCCAGATCTCAAACACCCTCTGGATGAAAACATTTTTCCTCAAATCCCCTCTAAGCTTCCTGTCCCTTACCTTAAATCAATGCCCCCTGGTTAGTGACACCTCCACTAAGGGGGAAAGTTCCTTCCTATCTACCCTATTTATGGCCTTCATAATTTGGTATACCTCTACCAGGTCCCCCCTCAGCCTTCTCTGCTCTAAGGAAAACAGCCCTAGCCTATCCAATCTCCCTTCATAACTAAAATGCTTCAGCCCAGGCAACATCCTGGTGAATCTCCTTTGCACCCTCTTCAGTGCAATCACATCCTTCCTATAGTGTGGCCATCAGGACTGCACACGGTACTCCAGTTGTGGCCTAACTAGCGTTTTATATTGTTCCAACATAACCTCACTGCTCTTATATTCAATGCCTCGGCTAAGAAAGGCAAGTATCCCAGGTGTCAAGAGATTTGTATTTGTGGCCTAAAGGTAGACCAATGCAAACCTTATCAAACATCTTGGATTGTATTGGGATTGCGCCCGAATCAAGGCAACTTCAGCTGGTTTGGACACTGGCCGAGATCCTCAGAGCCTGATGGCAGTGGGCGGTGGAAGGAAGCAATCAGTATGGGTGAGGGAGTGCTGCAAGTGTGGTCAACACGGGCCTCAGATCTAATGTAGATCAGTGAGCAGCACTCCTATTTCTTTTGGTTCCACCATAAGGAAAGTAAATAGTTAAAGCTTTTGGGACCCTTTCAAGATGACAGATTTGGCTGCTAAACTCATGAAGAAAGTGCACACCTGTGCTGTGATAATTTGCAATTGAGTTTTTCATGAGAGGTCAGAAAATATCCCCCCAGCCGCCCCACTGCGGAGTTACATACCCAAAGTAGGTAACAGCAGTTTCAGGTGTGCTGTCTGGACACCTAAGGGGGAGTCCTAACCAACAGTCAGCACAGCTCTGACACCGAATAAGTGCATGCACGCTGCCCGCCATATTGAGCCTTTAGGTGCCTGTTTTATGCCTGTAAAGCAGGTGCAGCATAATCCAATGGATAGGCCCTTGTGTTCAAAGATTGTGTGACTATGGTGGACATTGTGTTGCAGATTACTTCTGTCTCACAAATCAATTTTGAAAACTAGGGACCTGCAGAAACTCCAGCTGTTTTTGATTATTCTGTTTTGGCCTCATTGTGAGACACAGGCATGGAATGTAACTACATGGGCATGCACATACACCATTCCATAGTCCTTTCTGATAAGTACCAACTGATTTTGTTGGCCTTTGCTCCGGAGAAGTTAACATTTGCTGAAAGCAAAGTAAGAAAAAGGTGTTGGAGGCCATGGAGGGAAATTTTTGAAAAGGTGAGTAATCCCATCCCTTGGACTGAAAGCAGGATCTGACCCTGTGTGTGCAGTGGCAGGACTGTGGGCAGCATTTTAGCACATTAGCAAAAAGCAGCCTCAAGGATGAGTTCATAGACTGTATTCAGGGCCGTTTTTTTTTTAAGAGCAAAACATTCTGGTACCAACCAGGGACAGGCTATTCCATACAAGGTTTTTTTTAATTCATTCATGGGGCGTGGGCTACCTAAGGAAGTTAAGGATGGTATCAGATTGAAAGAATAGATGTATAATGCTGCAAATATTCGTGATAGCCCAAAATTCCAGAAACCAGCGAAGGATGACTAAGAATAACAAAGAGGGAGAAATTGGAGTATCAGAGAAAGCTAGCAAGAAATATAAAAACAGACAATAAAAGCTTGCACAAGTATATAACAAGGAAGAGAATAGCTAAAATAAGTGTTTGTCTCTTAGCGGGTGAGACTGGGGAATTAGTAATGGGAAACAAGGAAATGGCAGAGACCTGGAACCACTATTTTGTGCGTGTCATCACAGTAGAAGACACAGGAAGTTTTTCACCAGTAGAAAATGAAGAGTCAAAAGAAAGGGAGCAACTTAAAACAATCACGATCACTTGAGAAAAAACACTAAGAAATGGCACTAAGGGCTGATGAGTCTCCTGGATCTGATGGCTGCATTCTAGGGTCTTAAAAAAGTGGCTGCAGAGATAGTGAATGCATTGGTTGTAATCTTCCAAAGTTCTCTAGATACTGGAAAGATCCCAGCAGACCAGAAAACCGCAAATGTAACACTACTATCCAAGAAAGGAAGGGGACAGAAAGCAGATAAGTCAGTTAATTTAAATTCTGATATTGGGAAAGTGCTAGAATTCATTATTAAGTAGGTAGTAGCAGGACATTTAAAAAAATCATAATACAATCAATGGGAGACAACATCGTTTTGTGAAAGGGAATTTATTAGAGTTCTTTGAGGATGTGACTAGCAAGGTGGATAAAGGGGACCTAGTAGATGTAAGGTATTAGGATTTCCAAAAGGCATTCATAACGGTGCCACATACAAGGTTACTGTAGAAGATAAGCGCTCATGGTGTTGGGGATGATATATTAGCATGGATGGAGAATTGGCTAACCAACAGGAAACAAAACAGGATAAATGGGTCCTTTTCAGGTTGGCAAACTGTAACTAGAAGAATGCTGTAGGGAGCAGTCTTGGGGCCTTAATTATTTATGATCTGTATTAATGACCTGAACGAAGGGACAGACTGTATTGTAGCCAAATTTGCTGATGATACAAAGATAGGTAGAAAAGCAAGTTGTGAGGAGGAAACAAAAAGTGTGCAATGGGATATACATCGGTTAGGTGCATGGGCAAA
The DNA here is from genome assembly GCF_964194155.1 of Cetorhinus maximus. Classification (NCBI taxonomy): domain Eukaryota; kingdom Metazoa; phylum Chordata; class Chondrichthyes; order Lamniformes; family Cetorhinidae; genus Cetorhinus; species Cetorhinus maximus. Next base: position 113,972,162 of record NC_135886.1, on the reverse strand, counting down.
AATTTATCAGATGCAGTAAGTGTGAGGTTTCCCACTCTGGCAGGTAGAAAAGCAGAATATTATTTAAATGGAGAAAGACTGCAGAATGCTGCAGTACAGAGGGGTCTGGTTGTCCTTGGTACATGAATCAAAAAAGCATATAGGTGCAGCAAATAATTAGAAAGGCAAATGGAATGTTGGTCTTTATTGCAAAGGAAATGGAGCATAAAAATAGAGAAGTCTTGCTCCAGCTGTACAGGCTGTACAGGGTATTGCCGAGGCTGTACCTGGACAGGCTAGATTCTGAAAGGATATTTCCTCTAATAGGGGAATCTAGAACCAGGGGGCATAGTTTAAAAATAAGAGATCTCCCATTTGAGACAGAAGTGATAGGAATGTCTTCTCTTCAAGGGTCATTAGTGTTTGGAATTCTCTGCCACATAGAGCAGAGAAGGCTGGGTGATTTAATATACTCAAGGCTGAGTTAGGCAAATTTTTGATTGGCAATGAAGTTAAGAGTTATAGGGGACAGGCAGGAAAGTGGAGTTAAAGCCACAGTCAAATCAGCCATGATCTTACGGAATGCTGGTGCAGGCTCAAAGGGCTGAATGGCCTACTTCTGCTCCTATTACTTATGATCGTATTTTGCCAGTGGAAGCCAATTGAATACTGTAGCCCACCACCAAGATCTGCCGGTCCAATCAGAGGGCGGGCAACTTGGCAGTGCCACCGATAGAGTTGGCCGTTGCTGAACCGTAGGAAAAAGGCAAGATAAGTTTTATTTATCTTCTGAGTTGGGGACAGGCTGGTAGATCCAGGCAATCGGGAGTCGGGGGAGGGGGCTGCGCTTCCCAGGGATATGCGGGTGCAGTCATCACTCCGAGGTCTCTCTCCATGACCCATGGAATGATCCTAAAGGAGGCACCGCACCCCTCCCCCGCCGCCCCTCTGGGAACGTGCTGGGAGGCTGCCAGGATTTACCTGGTCATTTTCCGATGCAGTGGCAGCAGGCCCACAATAGCTGTAAAATGCCGTAGTGGGCAGAAAGTGGCAGATAATTGGCCAATTAATTGGCTTAATTGGCCACTGTGGTTCCCACTGATAGTAATATCCTGTGGCACTGGGAAGACATCAAGCACCCCGTCCAGGTACCTTTCTATGTCATTTCAAAAGCCCTCCTGCCTCTCAGCCCATCTCCAAAGGGCTGGTACAATCCAGCCCCATAATGTTGATGCCCCGCTATCTGCACATTGTTGGGATTTCTGGGGCTTATCTATGCAGGACAATTATTGGCTTGCGTATGAGTTGGGAAAGGAATCTTTCAGCCCTCAATCCTCAGCTCCCTCCTGGTGTGGCAACAAGAGACCCATGAAGTTTGCACGGGGGAATCTTCCAGGGTGCCCCCCAGAGGCTCTGAGGAGTTAAGTAAAGAAACAAAGATGCAAGTTCAAACGTTTTAAATAGTACTAGGCAGGTCTTGGTGCCTTAGTTGCTGACTTTGAGGGGCAGCCAGAAGGCCTTGGGATGAGGGTCAGAAACACAATTGCTGGCAAGAAAGTTGGAGAATATTCAAATTCTTCAATACCCTCCTTGAATTCCTGGCACTAGGTTGTTCCTGTGCAAGAGGCAGTATAGGAAAATTAACTTTTATTAGGCTCTGCTGTTTCCGTCTGACTGATTAGCTTTATATTATAATCTGGCGTCAGACTGATTTATGTTGCTATATGCTGTTTATATTGCTTGTGGAGGGTATGGGGGCATGGAGATGGCATGTAGGGGGCTTGTGGGTTGGTGGGGGGTTGGGGAGGGAGTGAATAGTGAGGGTTTGATGGCCTGATATTCATTATTAAAGCTGGCTGATGTCCCAGTAAAAGGGGGGCATTCCAGCCTGGCCATCCACCTGCCTCCGTTGTTACCTCAGGCCTGCCTCTGGAATCAACGGGCCTGACTCCATCCCACCCCTGAATCTACCCAGAACAAAAATATGGTGGGTGGGAGCACCTTAAAAGGAGAGTGATCTGCCAGGTTGGGATGTTTCCTGACTCAGTCTTCTCGCCTACTCCATGAAAACCAGATCTTAAGGGCATTATCAAACATTTCCACCTAAGACAGAATAAAACTCCCCTGCTGTGCCCTCCAAACTTTAACCTAATCATACACATCAGGGCATCTGGCATAGCAAGGGTTAATGTGGGACTGGGAAACAGTGCTGCCCACAGCATGATATAAAGTGACACATGACCTGAGGCTAGGGTCAATTGTGGACTAGGCAGAGACCTGTGTAGAAACAAGCATGGAGTTAACTCATAGCTTGGGCTATACCCAGTATATTTATACATAGTTGTGTTATCAATAAACAATTAATGTTCAACCATACAAGACTCAGAAACCTCTTTGTGAAACCTATGGAACATATAACATACAACAACCAGTCCCAATTTCAGATGAGTATACATGGCCTGCATTTAGTGTGGAATTTTCTCTTCCCTGTCACAATCGTCATAATGACCTCTGAGTGAGGACCGCAATTTACTATTGATTTTTGGCAAATAATGATTGTTTGCGTGGTGCCTACTTACATTATTTAGGAATCCAGATTAAAACTATCCAAACTCATTTTGTATAGGATTCTTATAGTTTTCAGAGGCACAATCATCCTCCCATTAGTTTGGGCTAAAATTGAACTCAGGTCAAAGAAGCACAAGGACGGCACTCAAATCTACTACACCATCAAATCACACTTAGACACAATAATTGCTCATTTAACTTGGCACCTCTTTGGTTTATACAATGCCTGTCTGGTTTATAGGGTGAATTTTAACTCACCTGGCCCACCAGGACCAGGAGGTCCTGCGTATAGCATGGGGACCCAAGAACTCAGGGTTCTCCTGCATGTTGTGGAAGTTTAACCCTACAGAGCGCATGTAATGTGACCAACTGGTTGCCCAACCAGAAGTCAGCCTGATTGACAGGCCTAGCTTTAAGTCAGGCAGGAAGCAGCCCAAAGGAGGCTACAGGCAAAAGTGGGTCCACACCCTGACCTGAAGAGCAGGCGGACTTGGAAGCCGCAGTCCCAGGGTCTTGGTGTGGGTGTGTCCAGTCCCTGGGTCTCAGTGTGGAATGGTGGATCTGATCTTGATGTGTGGGTCTACTCTTGTTGTGGGTTCGCGGGGGGATGGGGGTACAGTTATCCAATCCTTATTCTGCTTGGGTATAGCAGTTTGGGAGTCTTGGCATGGGATAGGGTGAAATCAGCGGGTTAGTTGGGGATGAGGTCAGGAGGTGGGTGTCAGAGGCTTTGATGGTAGGAGATTGAAGGCTTTAGGAGATCGGAAGCCTTGGGAGGTGGTCAGAGTTTTTCAGGCTAAGATCAGGGGCTGGTAATGGTGGGAAGTCATGACTGGGGGGCGGTGGGGGTGGAGGTAGGGGGGTGCTAATTGTAGGCCTTGGTGTAGGGGAAGGGATTGTAGGACTGAAACCTTGGAGTGGGGGGTGTAGGCTGCGGGGATCGGAGGTCATGGAGATTGGAGATGATCGGGAGCCTCGCGGAGGAGGGTTAGCTAGGTAAATACCCCAGATTCAGCAGGTACGTGAAAAGGCAATTATCTTCTGGTCCAGCAGTCCCTCACCTTGGTTAAGCTGATGGGTTTCCAGAAACTTGGATGCAAGAAAATGTTAAATGATGAATACAAACAAGGCGTGCAGCCACATTTATAATACTTGAAGTGTCAACCCGTCTCCTGGGAGTGAGTTGGCCGCCCAGCCCCCATACCACCACCGTTAAAGCTGGAAGTGGGTGGGTTAGAGTTGTGATTCAGATTTTTAACTTCAACTCTTCACCTGACCCAAATAGCTTGTATGTTGGGGTTAAAATTCCCTCAATATGTTCTTGCCCTTTGGGAATAGCCAACTTGTTGGTAATGAGTGGCTTATTATAATAAAACCTTACATTTATATTGATTTATGTGATTATGCTGAAACATTATGTATTTTGCACAATGAATTAGCTTCCCTATGATTTATTTTATAGCAAATGCAGTAGTAATTCTGCACCTGATGGTGGAGTCTGCATCATTGTCTGTAAGGTATGATTCCGTGAGTATGACTATATCAGTGTGTTGCTTAACTAGTCTGTGGGCAGGATTTTCGCGTCATCGGGCGGGCACAGTGGGCAGGCCCAGGAGTGGTCGCAAAACGCACCTCCGTCCGCCACAGGGCCTCGACTGCGATTTCACGCTGGCTGGCCAATTAACGGCCAGTCAGTGTGAAACACGTGCTGATAACCTCAGCGTTGCCGGGATGGGGATGGGAGGAGCGCAAGCACACACCCGTGGGGGAGCATGCACTGAAATCTTCCTGAAGGCACAGAGCTGCCTCAGGGAGCTGAAGAACTTCGCAACCTAAAATAAAAAAATTTAAAATAAGGGTAGCACATCCCCACATGTGACTCAGTCACATGAACAGGGACATATTAAAAACGATGTTTAAAATTTAAAATCCCGCCCGTGGATGAGGTTTCCTAAAAAATCCAAAGGCCGCTTTGCCGATTCACCCACCCGCCAACCGTATGGTTGGACGGGCAGTGAAAAATACAACTTAATTAAATGATTAATGGGTTTATTAGCCCTCTTAATTGTCAGCGGGGTGTGCTGCCGACTCTTGCGCACACCCGCCGACAGAAATATCGCGCGAGTGCGCTATGATGCTGGGACGCTCGCTCAACATCATTGTGCACTATTTTACACCCGACCGAGTCGGGCGCATCAGTCTGACGAACATAAAATCCTGCCTTGTGAGATAGCTCTCTCAATTTTTGCACAAGCCCCCAGATGTTAGTAAAAAGGGTTTTGCAGGGTCGAAAAGGCTGAGTGTGCCATTGCTGTTTCCGGTAGGTCGATGCCGGGCGGTCCATCTGGTTTCATTCCATTCAGACTTTGTAGTGGTTTGATACAACTGAGTGGCTTGCTAGGTCATTTCACAGGGTATTTAAGAGGCAACCATTTTACTGTGGGTCTGGAGTCAAATGTAGGCCAAACCAGGTAAGGACAGCAGATTTCCTTCCTTAAAGGATATTATTGAGCCAATCAACAATGGTTTCGTGGTCACCATTAGACTAGCTATTAATTCCAGGTTTATTCAATGAATTTAAATTCCTGCCTTGGTGGAGTTTGAACCCATGTCCCCAGAGCATTAGCCTGGGCCATTGGATTACTAGCCTGGTGACATTACAACTTTGCCACCGTCCCTCTTTCCATGGACTGGATTTAATGAAGCCCATTGTAGTGGGAACGATGACAGCCAGGCCACTTAATCTTTGGAGAGGCCCCTTGTAAATCTCCCGGCAGTGACAAAACACTTCCCGATTAAGTGGGACGGTGGAAGAGCTGATTAGGGATTCTCAGCCACTGGTAGCATGTCAATTAGGCTCATTAATGAACTAATTGACACCCATTATTCCTGAGCCCACCGTAATTTAGAGATAGCTCAGGGGTTAAGTGCTGTGAGGGTTGGGGGAGGGCACACCTATTGGGTTTTCCAGTGGCCTCCTGTGAAGGGGCAGCCCTCACAGAGGCACTCTGTGCCTAATCAAGGCACCCAGAATTGGGCAGGGGAGTGAAAGAAACCCCTCTGCCCTTGCCTCCGACTCGCATCCACCTCTTCTCATGATTCCCATCCTACCCTCATACCTTTCGCCTGCCGTCCCACGATGATCCTGGGCCTCTGATGGGTGCATTGCCGCCAGAAGCCACGGCTCCCGCTGGGACTGGCAGCAATGACGAGTTGCGGGCCTCTGATTGGCCTACAGCTCTCAGCAGGTGGGACTTCCGCCACCAGGGATCTCAATCACAGAGAAGGCCCGACAATGGCCACTTTAGGGCCTGAAGGGCACATGATTCTATTGGGCCACCCCTACAGAACTGATGGGGATTCCCTGCCGGTTCTCCAACTGGTGGGCAAGATGTCCGTCAGGCTAATAGAATCCCAGCCCAGGACTTCATACCTAAAAAAATGATATTCTGCTTTTGCAATACAATAATATCTTTTCATATAAGTGCCTCTCATCTTGTATGTTTACATAACAAATACTATGGGCACTATAATTGGCATCCATGTGTTAGGAAGGGAAAAAATATCAGCCTGGATTTCTGCTCCTGACTGCTGTTGATAGACCCCTGCTGGAAAGTGTGTACATGTGGTATTGAATGAGATGAGAACCAGTTCTATTTTATTGCCCTCCATAGTTAAATGTTTTCTTGTTCTCCACCTCTGACTCTTTGTACATCCCGTTCATCTGTCTGCACAACCAGAAATGGAAAAGCTTTCAGCAATCCCAGCCTAATTCACTGGAACTCCCTCCTAAAATCTCTTCACATTGATACTCAAACCCATTTTTTTGATCCTGTTTTCAGGCATCTCTCCAAACTCTTCTACTACTGTTGTTTCTCTCTTCCGAAGTGTTTTTGGGCATTCATTACACTAACAGCACTATGTGAGTGCCAGTTGTTATTGCCACTCATTGTGAAGCAAGAGTCAATGCCTTCTAAAGAAGAAAGGAGAATATTGGAGGGGAAAAAGAGATTTCCTGACAACTTAAATAATAGTGTCGCTCCTTTGCCCTGAGTTAGCTTCAGTCTACAATAACAAAACCTAACTACAACCAGTAAACCAAAGGCAATAATGAATGGAAAAAGTGGCTTAGATGGAAATTGCTGCTGCTGCAGGGAATTTTGTGACAGACTATTTTCTGGAACAGTCAAGGAAAGATGCCTTTAAAACTGCTGACACACTATCATATGGTCCTCCCTCCCCCAGGTTAAGTTGTGCTGTAACATGTTGGGCGGAATTTTTCATTTTTCAGTTCCCTCCTGTAGTGGGTTTAATGGCAGGCTGGGGGGCAGGCGGGGGGGTGGGGGGTGTGTGGTGGACAATGCAGCGGGAGCTGAAAACTCGTTTTCTTGCAGCTGTAAAATGACGATGGTATCTTCCGCTCCCGCTTCATACCAGCTCACCCATTGCACAACCTCCACAGAATCTCTCTTTATCCCCTGCCACCACCAACCTCCCTCATGCCCCTCCAGGCCTCCACACCTGCCCCACCCTCATCATTCCTCTCCTCCCCTGTCTGCTCCCACTAGCTCCATCAGCACAGACCTTCGCTGACCACCAGTGCCTCATGCAGCCTTCCAACTGCAGCTTGCAGATCCCAACCCTGGAAGAAGTTGCTGGTTGGAGATCTGGACCCTAGAAGAAGTTACTGTGCTGAGATCAACCACCTCCTGGATGCTGCTACACAGAAAAGATCCACGTGGTTGATGCTCCACCTACCCTGTGCTGCACGTGATGTTCCAGGGTCCGGTCACTAGAGGCTGCATCTTCTCATCATCTCCACAAGCTGCTCCAGGCCTTGCTTTATTCATTCATGGGATGTGGACTTTGCTGGCTAGGCCAGCATTTATTGCCTACCCCTAATTGCCCTTGAGAAGGTGGTGGTGCGTTGCCTTCTTGAACTGCTGCAGTCCATGTGATGTAGGTACACCCACAGTGCTGTTAGGAAGGGAGTTCCAGGATTTTGATTGAGCGACTGTGAATAAAAGATGATTTATTTACAAGTCAAGAATGGTGAGTGGCTTGGAGGGGAACTTCCAGGTAGTGGTGTTCCCATCTATCTGCTCCCCTTGTCCATCTAGATGGTAGTGGTCGTGGGTTTGGAAGGTGCTGCCTAAGGAGCTTTGGTGAGTTCCTGCAGTGCATCTTTTAGATGGCACATACTGCTGCTACTGTGCGTCGGTGGTGGAGGGAGTGAATTTTGTGGTTGGGGTGCCAATCAAGCAGGCTACTTTGTCCAGGATAGTGTCAAGCTTCTTGAGTGTTGCTGGAGCTGCACTGATCCAGGCAAGAGTGGAGAGTATTCCATCACACTCCTGACTTGTGCCTTGGACAGGCTTTGGAGAGTCAGGAGGTGAGTTGCTCTTGTAGCTCACTGTATTTATATGGCTAGTCCAGTTCAGTTTCTGGTCAATGGTAACCCCCCAGGATGTTGATAGTGGAGGATTCAGTGATGGAAATGCCATTGAATGTCAAGGGGCGATGGTTAAATTCTCTCTTGTTGGAGATGGTCATTGCCTGGCACTTGTGTGGCGTGAATGTTACTTGCCACTTGTCTACCCAAGCTTGGATATTGTCCAGGTCTTTCCTCATTTGCACATGGACTACTTCAGTATCTGAGGAGTCACAAATCATGCTGAACATTGTGCAATCATCAGCGAATATCCATACTTCTGACCATATGATGGAAGGAAGGTCATTGATGAAGCAGCTGAAGATGGTTGGTCTGAGGACACTACCCTGAGGAACTCCTGCAGTGATGCCCTGGAGCTGAGATTACTGACCTCCAGCATCCACAACCATCTTCCTTTGTGCTAGGTATGACTCCAACCAGTGGAGAGTATTCCCTCCGATTCCCATTGACTCCAGTTTTGCTAGGGCAGCTTGATGCCACACTCGGTCAAATGCGGCCTTGATGTCAAGGGCAGTCACTCTCACCTCACCTCTGTAGTTCAGATCTTCAGTCCAAGTTTGAACCAAGGCTCTAATGAGGTGAGGAGCTGAGTGGCCCTGGTGGAATCCAAACTGAGTGTCAGTGAGCAGGGTTTTGCTAAGCAAGTGCTGCTTGATAGCGTTGATGACCCCTTCCATCACTTTACTGATGATCGAGAGCAGACTGGTAACAGTTAAAGGGGGCAATGAGAGCCGGTAGGGTGGGAGAGTGAGGGTGCGGCAATGTCAAGTGAAAGGGCGCTGAGGGTTGTTGGAGGAGATGCAAAAGATGACATGGATTCGGAGTTTTGGCAGAATGGGGGGGGCAGGGGCATGTCTATCATAAAGCAGGTGGGCTGTTCGGGAAGGTAGGGGACTTCTACATTTACCTGTATAGGATGGAAGTTGATGAGGTAGGGTTGAAAGGTGACTGTGGGGAAGTCAAAAGTAATTCCTGGGTGGGGGGGAATCAATGGTTATGGGGGAGGATGGTGTGAGTAATATGGGGAGGGGAAAAGTTATTGGACTCAACCTTAAAACATTGCTGGCACCATGGGCGCTCGCAACTATGCAGAACTTTGTGGTGGAGATCTCGAAATGTTGCATGGGAGTTGGGTCATCGGGGGCGGGCGGAGATGCAGGTCAGTTCAACTGGACAACTGAAGGTGAACGCCAGCATGTAGTATTAGTAATGCTAGTGCGTTGGAACAGATGAGCGTGTGAAGGGCAAAACCTCAGAATGCAGGGGAGATTTCTCGCACACGGCTCACAGGGCCCTGGCAAAAATCTTTGCCTCCCTGCACATGCCTGATTCCAGGAGACACGGGGTGACCCTTGGCAGATGTTGTGGGGAGGTCGGGGCGGGGAGGAGGGGGCCGCACAGGTTTAAGGACTGTTGCAAATAAACACAGATACGATGAAAGTGCAAGCCAATTATAGATACAAAAGTGCGATACATATAACAATCATCGTGCACCTGTGCAACCACTTGTGAATTCAGAATTTATTAATTTTTCTCTCCCTACACTTCCTCTGGGTGCTTCCCCGGCATCTGCAGCAGGGGTGGAGGCAGCCTGCTAACCAGTTTTCCCTGCTGACTTGGATGACCTTGGTGGCCGTCCTCTGGAGACCTGAGGCCTGGAGGGCCCAGCTTACTTTGGGTGTCCTGCAATGGGGCAGCTGCTCCCTCTGCCGACACAGAGGACGAGGCTGAAGGGGTCACAGGCAAAGGGGATTTGGGAGAGACGGACACCCTCAGGGAGTCCTGACTGGAGGTCCAAGGGGCGTCCAATTGCCAATCCTCCTCCCTTTGGGTACCTGAAGACACCTGTCTGACTCCTTGAAGAGAAGGGGCACCTGGAGGGAGGTCGAGGTGTCCCGTTCCCATCACACGTAGCTCACCGATGGCTACCGTGATGGAGTGCAGGTCTGCGTGCATCTTTCCTCCTGCCTTCTCCCTCCCTCCTACATTAAGGCTTAACTTCTTCTGCACAAAGAGAGAAGATGGGGTTGAGAACAATTGGGTTTCATGTATTTTTCCTACGCTTTAAGCCTTACAAATAACCCACTGGATTGTGTGCCATCTGATTGATGCATTGCAGGTTATCCAGAAGGGTCCTGGGCCAGCACCTTCCAGAGTGGAGAGCCCATGCAGATATAAGGAGAGAGGCATGTCATTAGTGGTGCTTGCTGGTGCCCTCAGCACCTGAGCCCCTTCATCTCCCACCCCCCAGCCCTCGCCACCACACCCCCTCTCAGACAGCATGTGAGCTCTCTGTTTGGAAGGGTAAGGGACCCACAGTGGCTTCGACACCTGCAGAGTAGACGTTCTGCAGTGAGGTGATGCGGCATCACCTTATCATGTTGCCGCTGTGACCTACGTCCCCTGTACCATTCATTGAGGTGAGTGTGAGCAGTTGAATGCTCACTTACCCTGCCGGTGCCCGAATAAGGTCATTCATCCTTTTTTGGCACCGCAGAGCAGTCCTTTGCTGGAGGCCCTGGGCACTGACTGCCCTGGAAGCTTGCTCCCATGCAGGGTTCGTCTCTCTGCTTGGCCTCCGCCTCCCATCCAGTGGATAGAGGATGTCCCTCCTGGCCTCCACCCGGTCGAGCAGGAAGGCATTGCTGAATTTGGGTGCCGGAGCTCCATGCCCTCTTCTGACCATCCCCTCAATGAGCATTCTGTAGGTTGTCATCCGCGCAGCCCAGATATGATGGCAGGGTCTGCGCCATCCAGCCTGTCCCCCTGCGCAAAACGTCGGGAAACCTCCGAGTGCATAATTAATGAGGCCAGCGTCGTGCGATACCATGCAAATTCCCTGCAACCTCCGCAGCGGCAAACACTCCCTGTCCCTACCCCCACCACAGGACTTAGCCCTGGAAGGGAAAATTCCATCCATTGTTATCTGCTCTACTGACAATTTTTGTGTTGTTTTCTTCTCTCCTTGCTTTGCCTTGCGCTTATAAAATAATTAATATGGATTACACCTGTTAAATATTCCTTCACTGCAGTATTTACCTAAAGTTTAGCTGGTGGATAAATAAAAAATCCCCAGTTCGTGGGCGGGGGGGGTAGAATTTAACATATCCCACTCAGCAAGGACACAGCAGGTGTGCAGCATAAAGAGCTCTGCAAGGATTTACCACACTGCTCCTGCTCAGTTTATGCCCACCACTATCTTAGCTGAACCCTTTCCTTTAGGTGGCTAAGGCATCTGTTTGACTAAGGTGGAGCCTGATTAATATATGCAAATCAGGATGAGAGACTATCATTAGGACCCCAATGGATTTTAATGGCCTAATATCTTATTCTGATTTTAGCAAAACAATTCACCAGCTTATGAAACAAGATATGTACAATGTGGTTATGGGTCTGTTGTTGATAGTGGGAATGATGGGAACTATAAAAGAAAAAATAGAAAAACTTGCATTAATACAGCACTTTTCACATCCATTGGATGTCTCAAAATGCAATTTCAGGTGATTTAAAAGTAGTATAATAGGAACGTGCTATCACAGTATTAAAGCCTGTCAGCTAAGGTACTATTTTTCCTAAACCAATATGCTCAAACTCATTTGAGAAACAGAGAAATGATGCAGTGGGGAGATGGTAATATTAATATTATGGAAAGCTGAGAACATATCAGCAGACAAGCCTTTGATTTGAAATTATCCTGTAACTGAATGGAATGCATTGATCAAGTCAGTGTGTATATCTGCATTTATTAGCTAGTGAATGAGAATGAGAAAGAGAATGCAACATTTTACCAGATGGCAATGACCCTTTCATTTCAGCATTTTTGGCGTGATCTGCATCTTTATTTGATGAGCAAGGCATTATGTCCTTTTTGGAGAAATATAAATTGATAAAAACAATTATTACCTATCCTCACAAAACTTCTCAAATGCAAGTAATGTCAATTCTGCATCCCATCCTTAGTTAAGCATTGTCCTCTTACCATTGGGACCATTGCTTTTAATTCAGCTCAAACAGACGTGATCGACATTTACTCTCCCAAATGGTTGTCAAGGGAACTGTGTGAAATGGGTTTGGCCAGTTTCAACTCAGCTTCTGTTGGGTATCCACTGTCAACAGCACAGGACTGCTCATAATTTGGCATTAATTAAAAATGTATCTGTCTCATTCAGACATTGTGATATCTAGTTTTGGGAAATGTCAAAAATTCAGGGAGAAATAAAGCAGATTTTGTGCTCATCAAGATGGGGGATCTGAGTGCTGGAGAATTAAATCCTTTGGGTGCATTTGGTGGTCTATGCACAATTTGTGCTCACAATTGTATCCATTTTGAAAAGTATTTTTCGCACATTCATTTTTTACTCAAATTGATTTGCTTTTCGGTGAATACAAAATCTGCCATGAAGCAGTGCAGTATTTTCAAATGTAACTTTTCAAAAAAAAATTGTTTCACAAAGTATTCCTTAACATATTTATGAGTGATAACTTGATGCAGTTTGATTAACATGTCTGAACTTAACATTTGTCACAAAAATAAGTTATTTTGTCACTATTTCAACTCTGAGTAACCCGATGAAATTTCTGAAAAAGTGTTTACAAATAACAGAATCATTATATTGGCATAGAGTAGTCAGTTTTGTAATTTAAAAAGCTTTCAAAACATGCCTATTATTGTCTGTGTGCCCAAAGAGCCATCTTGTTTTTTTTAGAACCTCCTCAAAGACCTGCAGATGGAGTGCAATTAGTAGAGACTCTCAATGGAGATTCATTTGGTCTGGAGTATGGCCAGCTTTGCTTCTAGTGTAAAAGATCGTGTAAATTCAATTTGTGCCGGATGTAATTTGCACTAAAAGTTCTCTCATCTTTTGCGTTGCTTTCAGGCAAAATGCACCAAAAGCAACAATGCAACTGAATGGAAACTCTCCTTTCTATATCAGGCACCCAACATCAGCAGCATACACTTCCAGGTCAGATCAGGGAAAGTCAGAAGTGCACCTTCAACTGGCCCAGCATGCCATTTTTCCTGCTACCACAGCCATTTCTAATTGATTGTTTATTCAGTGCCAATTATTGTCAAATTGATGGCAGTTTTATGTTATGATCCCATGGGAGTGGGACTCTCAGGAGGACAGCCAAGAAGAAAAAACGCCTTGCCAGAAAGTGCTTAAGGCTTCAGAATCGCATACAGCAGGTAGAAACACTATGTCAGATCCACCTTATTATCCACAGTAGGGTTAATGTTGATTTTTGTGAACTCATTCTAGCAGGAAACTATCTCTTACCAGTGATCAATAAATTTCTCTGATTTCCAGCAGTTGAAACAACCCAATTTACCGAGGCTAGAACCACTATTCGATTTCTAGACAAGACTTTTGCAGTATTTGGAATTCCAGAGATAGTAAAGTCAGATAACGGATCTCCACTCCAGCATTCTCTGTTCCAGCAGGATCTCACTAGCATCAAATTACACCTCAACAGGCAGTTGCAAGATTCATGAGAATGACCAAAACTGGTGTACAACTTATTCAGTTGATTAGTTTATCTTAGTAAGAAAAACTTAGGGCATTCCAGTATAATTACTAGCTACTGGAGGAACAACACCTCATCTTCCAATTAGGCACCTTGCAGCTTTCTGGACTTAACACTGAGTTCAACAACTTCAGACCGTGAACTCTCTCCCCCATCTTCACCCCTTTTTAAATCCGTTTTTTAATTATTTACTTTATCCTTTAATTTATTTGTTCATTTTTTTATTCTTTTCCCCCAAACTCCCTCTCCCCAACAGGGCCATCTATCACTTGTTTTTATGTTTTGCTTTCACAGAATGCTGACCCTTGTTTTGCTATTAACACCTTCTACTATCTTACCTTTATGCCACTGTCAGCACCTTCTTTACTCTTTACCACTGCCATTGACACTCCCTTTGTCTTGTGTCCATGACATCTTTGTCAAGCTCTCCTTAGCCCCCACCTAACCCCAGCCTTCTATCTTGTTCCATCTGCACCACCCCCTCTTAAACAGTATAAAATCCATCACATTTCTACTTCTCTTTAGCTCTGAAGAAGAGTCACATGGACTCTGTTTCTCTCTCCACAGATGCTGCCAGACCTGCTGAGTTTTTCTATTTCTATTTATAATGAATAACTATGACTGACTCCATCAAGTATCGACAACAATTCTGCTCCCTTGCAAATTAAAACTTCTAGTGACTTTTCATATTAAAGCCAAGCAACATGAAATCGTGAAGGGAGATCACAATCCAAAAACAAAAATGCAGGAATATGATGATCAAGAGCGCCACATCAAATCTAATGGAGATTGAGTTAGCAACCACAGCTACTGAAAAATGAGTGAGAAAACTAATCCCCTTGAATTGAACCTTTATTTTATTTGTTCAAGGAATGTAAATGTTTACTGGCCAGCCGTGCATTTATTGTCCATCCCTAATTGCCCTTGAGCAGGTGGTGGTGAGTCCTGTCATGAACTGCTGAGGTCCATGTGGTGCAGCGCTATTAGGGAGGGAGTTCCAGGATTTTGATCCAGCAACAGTGAAAGAATGTGATACATTCCCAAGTCAGGATGGTGTGTTGCTTGGAGGGGAACTTGCAGGTGATGGTGTTCCCATGCACTTACTGCCTTTGCTCTTCTAGGGGGTAGAGATTGCAAGTTTGGAAGGTGCTGTTGAAGGTCCCTCAGTGAGTTGCTGCAGTGCATCTTGTAAATGGTGCATGCTGCTACCACTGTATGTCAGTGGTGGAGGGAGTGAATGTATGTGGATGGGTTGCCGATCAAGTGGGCTACTTTGTCCTGGATAGTCTCAGTGACCTGAAATGTTAACTCTGGGCCTGAACTTGACAGTGGCAATCAGCATCAGATTGCCAATCCGTACCCAATTACACCTTTCAATTTTTCTTCGATCTTATCCCACCCGACCTTCCCACTCAGGCCGGGTGACATCTGGGCAGTGCAGCGCGTCCCTGGGGCCCAGCATTGAAGTGCAAGAGAGTCAAAGTGAAGGCCACACTCGCTTTTTTACATCACTAGTTGCTGTAAACCAGTTAAGTTTAAAGGTCCTGTGAAATTTAAAGGTCCTTCACAGGCTAGGGAGAAAGTAAGTGTCTAAGGTAAGTGGATAGGATTTGGGGGATTGGAGGTGGGGGGTGGCGTTCAGAGATCTGGGGAGGTTGGGGGGTCAGAAGTCAGGGGATTAGGGGTCGGAGGTTGGGGGGTTGATTGGGGGGGCAGAAGACGAGAGATCAGAGGTCGGGGTTTGGCGTTTGGGGGGTCGGAGGTCAAGGGTTGGGGGAGTCAGGAGGGACGGAGGTGGGGTATTGGAGGTCGGGGTGTCGTGCCTCGGGTTAGGTCGGGTTGGGCCTGCGAAGGGGTGGGGGCAGGGTGTCATGTCTCAGGGGAGGGGTGTTGGGCCTCAGGAGGGGTGAGGGTCAGACCTCAGTGGGGGTGGTCGGGCTTTGGGGGTTAGGGGGGTCAGGCCTTGGAGTGGGAAAGTCCCAGGCCTTGGGAGGGGGATTGTCGAGCCTAGGCTGTGGGGGAGGTGGGTTTGAGGGTGTGAGTCGGGCCTGGCGGTGGGAGAGGAGCCCCATGCGGGTGGGGGGACTCCCATGGGATTCATAGTTGGTGACCCTGGGGGTCAGGGGGCTGGGGAGCCCCGTGGAGGAGGGAGTAGGAGAGTGAGGGGAGTCCCCTTGGATTTCAGGGTTCTGGGGGTAGTCCCTCATGTGCAGTTAGTCTGGGTCTGTCAATAGTAATCTAGAGGTTAGAAGTGGTTTTAATTCTTCTAACTTGTTCTGGGTAACTATTGATTGAATGCAGTCGGAACCATCCAAGGTTTACGATTTAAATCACATTTTCAGATGGATCCCAGTGCAGGGCAACTGCCCAGGGGAAGTTTGCACTTCTGAACAATTGCCGTGCAAACCTTACCTGAGCTCGGAAGGTAAGGCCTTTCTGTTTCTCTCTCCATAGACGCTGCCTGATCTGCTGAGCATTTTCTGTTTTTATTTTGGTGATGGAAGTGTCTGGGACATTGGCTGCAATCTATAATTCTCTAGGTGTTACTATGTCAGGCTGTTGCTTGTTTATCATGTGGGATAGCTCTCCCAATTTTGGCTCAAGTCCCCAGACATTAGTGAGGACAATAATGCAGGGTTGATTGCACTGGGTGTGCCTTTATCGTATCCAGTGACTAGGTCGGCGCTAAATATTCCATTCAGTTTTATTCTTATTCAACTTTTGTAGATACAACTGAGCAGTTTTTCCACCATTTCAAAGGGTAATTAAGAGCCACGTTGTTGTGTGTCGGGAGTCACATACAGGCCAGACAAGGAAGGACAGTAGATATCCTTCCCTAAAGGACATTAGCAAACCAGAAGGGTTTTTAATTAGTCACCATTACTGAAACTAGTTTTCTATTCCAGATTTCATTAATTGAGTTTAAATTCCCCGGCTGTCATGAAGAGATCTGAATTCATGTCCTGATTTTTTGCGGAGCGATAATTATCGTCAGCTTGCTGCTCTGCTCCGACCTTCCCCTGCCTCAACGCTGCTCCGCATTTCTTGCTGGTTCTCCCGAGCCCGGCTTCTCCAGAAAGGTGCAGCACTCCATCACAGCACTGTAGTGTCAGGGGAAAGACATTTTTATGGCATGAGCTGCTTAATGGTAGGTTTAAATTTTCAGTTGAATGTTAGTCAATGGATGAATGGCCGACAGAATTAATGAATGAATGGGCTGAATTTTCTAGCTGGTGGACGGGCTGAGCGGGAGTGGGTCTGTGCCGCCATTTCACGCCAATTAAGGCCCGTCCAGCGTACTTCACGACTCCCATGCATAGCGGGAGTGGGCGGGCGGTGGCGGGCGTGCTCAGGCCCAGCCCGGCGGCCTGTATAAAGGAAGGCCTGGCAGCCTCGGAAAGGCTGCTCGCAATGGCTGGGTGAAGGGCTCTGCAGAGGGGCAATGGAGGTGACACAAGTCCAGAGGGTAGACCACTGGGGCAGGCCAGGCCGGACGATAGGCCATGGGGGCAGGCCAGGCCAGAGGGTAGGGCAGGGGGGGCCAGAGTGCTTCTCGTTTTTCCGATGATGGTGGGAGGTGCTGGTTCTCCAGGATGGGAGGAGGAGGCCCCCTCACATGACCAAACGTGCCTGGGAGGAGGTGGTGGAGGTGGTGAGCTCCCGCAATGTGGTGCGGTGCACCTGGATCCAGTGTCGCAAGTGCTTCAATAACTTGTTGCCCTCTGGAAGGGCAAGGACAATATTGGCATTGGTCATTTAACCTGGCAGGTCGACTTTCCCCCCCTGCTGTCCACCTGCAAGTCTGAGTGTAGTGAGTGCATTGAATCATTGACGGCATGTGTCCTTCGCTGGGTGGGCCAGCAGATATTGCCCATGCCGAGGTCAGCCTGAAAGGGTGGTGAAGAGATGAGTTCTGCGCCCGCAGCATGTGGTACACTGAGATCCACATTACTGTTTTGGGGGCAACCTGGAGGAGCTGCACCTAGGCGCAGTGCTGGAACTCCAGGATATGTCAAAGTCAGGGTGATGACATGCTCAGAGGGGAGCTTCAAGGTGGCATGGCAACGAACCATCTGCTGCCCTCTGTGCTCCACGTGCTTGCGCCTCTTTGCTATGGAAGGATATACCATGTGGCGCCTAATGTGATGTAGGCAGCATGTGGCCAAGGGGGTGTGGGGGGTTGGGGAACAGGCCTAGCACTTTTGTGTGAGCGTTCGGCAGCAGTGGGATGAGGAGGCACTGGAGCCCTGATATGTCCCACTCAGGTTGGGGTGGGCCGTGCGCGAAGAGAGCCCATCTGCAATTTGCACAAATTAATGTTCTTCTCTCATTTGCAGGAAAAGAATGCTCATAATGTGGCCGAGCGTGTGAGGACTGGCAGCGGCCAGGCGCAGTTAGCCATTCTCAGCCAGTTTGAGCAGGAGGCCCTGGATTTGGAGAGGCGCCATGCACCCAGGTCCACTGGTGTCGGTGAGGCTGGGGTGCCATGGCTAGGTATGAATGGCCAGGAGTGAGGTCAGCATTGTTCTCCCGACAGCCATAGCAGTGATTTAATTTTGCAACATGGCTTGACCATTGCTTATGGAAGGATGAGTGCATAATGATCCGGAGGACAGGGATGCAATTTGTCATTGTCTCCACGTTAATTGATCCAATGTCCTTCTTCTTCTGTTCAGCATCAGCGGAGCAGGGCCAAGAGGAGGAGCAGCAGAGGCCCCCTCTCACACCTGAGGGCCCTGAAGTCTCACCAGCGTCACACCATCTCTGCCAGGCAGGCACCAGCGCAGATACTAGCACCTCGGTGGGAGTTAGAACATCGGCTAGTGTCCCGGGGCACAGTGGTGAGTCCACTTCACAGTCGCTTTAGGAGCCTGCAGAGACAGAGAGTGCCCATGGCGCCAGCAGTCGGAGGACTGCAGGGGGCCAGGCACATGCTCAGTCGGTGCCTGATGATGTGTTTCTGGAGTCGTCTGCGACGCAGCAGGGGCAGGAAATGCGGCCGGGTGTGTGGGAATATCTGGGGGAGACACATGAGGCTATGTTTGGCTTGTTCTCCGTGTTGGAGGAGTCTACGTGGACGATCGCTGAAGCAATGAGCCACATGTCTGAGTGCCATGCGTCCTCCATGGAGACAGTGGAGACTGTCATGGAGAGGCTCCTCCAGGAGACCCATTAGAGCTTCCTGGGGATGCGTTCTGACCAGTAGGCCTCACATCGGCATTGACCTCAGCTAGTCAGTGCCAGTGTGGGAGATGGTCTGGGCACCAAGTTTCCCAGCTTGGTGCCCATCCATCCACAGTAAGCAGGGAGGTCTGATGCGACCTCACATTGGCGCAGCAGCTGCCTGTCGTTTCTGTGGGCACCTCTCAGGGCGCTCCGGATGAGGGCAGCAGCTCCTCCGCCCCTCTCTCAGTGACGGTAGCATCTGTGATGACTGGGGAGATGCCAGCTGTGGAACTGGCAGATCCCTCCCAGACGGGGCCAGCACAGGCTCCAAGACCAGAGGATGACTGCCAAGGTCATCGAGGCCAACAGGACAGCAGAGTCAGCAGGCTGGCTCAGATGCCACTCCCAGTGAGGGGGCAACACCAAGATGTAGCACTCGAAAACGCAAACATAAGGCACCTTAGGCACACCACATGTTTATCACTGGTGCTTTTGTGTTGGCTCGAAATGAGGTCTTTATGATTTGCTTTGAATTGAAACACCCTTGTAATTTTTTGGTTAAGTTTCTTTGCTTGTGATATTAAATTCAGGCATGTGACCATGACTGAGGGTGCCTCTTTTCTTCTGCATGTGTATGGTTTCCAAAAGTGTTATGAGTGCTTTGTGGGAAATTCAGCTTTATTAACAAGGCCCTTAATTACTGTTCCTAACCTGGCAGATATGGCACTTAGGTATCAAGTATGGAGCCGACAGCCCAGGCTTGTCCTGGACGTCCATATGTGGTGTACTTGCTGAAGGTTCAATGGATCTGACTGGGAGACACCGCAAAGATTACCCATCGTCCCCTGGAAGGAGCCAGAGGCATGGAAGTTGAGGGCAGCTGTGACCTTTAGAGCCACTGACATGGGGTTTCCACCCACACAATTTGCAGAGATTTCAGGCCCAATCATCTGACAGATATAGTTGACTGTTTCCCTTGAGAGACGGAGCCTTCTTTGGCACTGCACCTCAGACATATTGAGTTAGTTGCTTTGCCGCCTGTTTACCCTTGCAGCAGGATAGTGGCGTCTTCTGCGGCCCCTTCCGCCTTGGTCTACCTCTTGGCCCTGCACCCCTTGTGCCTGCGCCTGGCCTGCCAAAGGTGGTTCCCCTGGAGTTTGAATGTGCACTCCTGGCCTCTTCCTCCTTCTAGCCCTCCCTTCCTCCTCAGAGGAGGTGCCTCCAGTGGAGAGTTCAGCTCCCATTCCCAGGCTAAGGGAAGGCTTCCTGAAACCTCTAGGCCTAGAAAAGATTCCTCACTGCAGTGTGCTGACCTGAAGGTTAAGGGTCCAGACAAAGCAGCTGGAATGTGTTTTGAAGCACTGCAGATCACACAGGCAAGTTTCAATAACTTTGAAAAATCAATACTTGACTGTGCACACTCGTGACCCCACTCAGCCCTCTTATCCCGCCTGTGGATGAGGTTTATACAAATGTGTCCTACCCACCTGCCCTTTGCGCCCATGCGCTGACCCGAAGATTGCACGGGAGCCGAAAAATCGGCATCGATTGGTGAGTCAAGGCCCTTAAGTGGCTCGTTAATTAATGGCGGGTATGCAGCAGATATTATTGCGAGCCCGCCCAATGAAATATCGCGATGGCGCGCGGTGACGTCAGGACGCTTGCCTGATGTCACCACGCTTGCCTGATGTCACCACGCGTCATTTTACGTGCGGAATTGCAGGGCCCGCCCCCGCACGCCAACAGGAAAATTCTGCCCAATGGGTAGGGTGGGTAGGTCGGTAACGTTAATGGGCAAGTGGGCAGGTTTGTGGGTAGGGTGGCAGGTGAATGTGGTGGCAGGTGGGTAGGGTGGCAGTTGGGTGAGCTGGCAGGTGGATGAGGTGGTAGGTGTTTAGAGTGGCAGGTGGGTAGGGTGAGGTGGTTGGTGGATGAGATGGCAGGTGCATCAGGAGGTAGTTGGATCAAGTCAGGAGGAGTAGTTAGGTTGGGGGATAGTCAGGTTGGACCAAGGGGTAATTGGGTGGTGGGGTTAGTCAGGTGTGGTCAGGGGTGCAGTCGGGTGATGAGGGGTAGTTGGGTCTGGTTGGGAGGGGTAGCCATGTCGGGGGCGAGTCAGGTCGGACTTTGGGGTAGTTGAGGTTTGGGGTTGTAGTTAGATCTGGTCGTGGGTGTAGCCGTGTCATCAGGAGAGTAGTTGGGTCCTATTAGAGTAGTTTGGGGGGTCAGGGTGGTTAATCAGGGGTGGGGGGAATCAGATAGGTAGTCAGGGGGCCGAGGGGGGAGTCAGTGTGAGTAATTGGGTTGTCAGTCTGTAATTACCCAGGGGTTAGACTATGATTTTTCTGTCTAACATTTCCTGCGTAAATATTTAGGTGAGGCCCAGGGAACTGTCCAGAGTCTCCAACTCTAACTCAGAGTCAAAGAAATTTGCAGAGGGTCCAGGGGAACAGGGGAATTGATGATCGGAAGTTGAAACTTGCTGGGCAATTCCCATGGAGGTCAGCGTATTGGGACTTACATAGGCTCCTGGCGCACATCTTGGGTCAAACATCCTGTCTCTGATGATCCTGAAACTGGAAGATCTGGGCCCTGTTTCTGGACTATTAGTCCAAGCCTCTGGATGAGTAGTCCAGTAACATAACCACTTCACTATTATTCCCCCGGATCCACAAATGTAGTTTCACTCTAACTGCTTAGAGAAGTTACAATCAACCAACTATAAATCTATCTTACTACAGGAAATAAACAGTTTCATTAGATTTTTAACATCTCATACAGCCTAAATATGATTAGTGCTTCTGAACCAGCAGGAGCAGATATCAATATCCAGGGCAAACAAAAACAATCTACATTCATATAACACCTTTAACAGCAAAACAAGGAAGGGAGGTTGTAGAGATTGAGAGGGAACAAACAATGAAGGAATTTAAATACAAGGATGAGCATTTTATATTTCAGACATTTGAGTACTTGGGAGAAAATGTTGGCCAGCAAGGACTGAAGTGGTAGGTGAGCAGGACTTGCAGTATACAGTATGGGCAGCAGAATTTTGGGTGTGTTGGAGTTTGTAGAGGATGGAGGATGGTCAGCTCGCCAGGACAACATTGGAATTGTTGATGTTGGAGGTGACAAAGACATGGATAATAAATTCAACAGCATGAGCTGAGCTACAAGCAGATGCAGGCCATGTTACGGAAGTGGAATAGGCTTTGTGATGGAGAGGATCTGGTGTTGGAAGCTGCACTTGTGGACAAATAGGATGTCAAGGTTGTGAATTGTCTGGGATGGTGGTTAAAGATGGTGCCAAAGGTATAGAGTTTGTCTTGGAGAATTGTGATTTGTTTTAGCCTTCCCAGTATCTAGCTGCCGGAAATTTTACCTCATCCAAGACGGGTTACATAAGCAGTCTGCAATCACAGAGGCAATAGGTGGTTAAAGAAAGGTGGAGAAATGTAATTGGTTGTCAGCAGCATACATGTGGAACTTAATCCTATGTCTGGTGGGTATGTTGTGAACCAATAGTTCAGGATGCAGAATAGGAGGCATTCAAGCTTTGATCTTTGGGGACTCTGAAGTTTAATGGTATAGGGGTGGAAAGAGAAGCCAACGCTGAAAATGCTCTGACTATAATTGGATAGATAATAATGGGACCAAACAAGGACAATCTCACTAAATTGGACATCAGACATGAAGCATTAGAGGATGAGTGTAATGAACTATATCAAAGGTTGCAAAGAAATTGCAGAGGATGAGAAGAGATAATGCACCACAGCCACAGAGAAAGTATAATCTGCTCATGCCTTCCTTTTAAGGTACTGAGATCCCCTTTGTAACTGGAAAACTATTTTATTTAAATGTTTGTGCATTATGCTTCAGAAGATTTAGTTATTTTGTCAGTTACATGCAGTCTATCATAATAGAAGAGAAAGATGTAGTATGCTAATTGAGATGCTAGAAGGTTAGCTATCATTTTCCTTATTAGCAATGATTATCAAAGGATTGTGTAAAATATTCCTGAAAATAAATTGTCAGTACTGATCAGAGCAAACAGCTGGCAGCCAGGAAGATGATTTTTGCAGGGCCTTAGCGAATGCAGTAGGCCTACTTTGGGATAAGAATGGAACAGGCTGGAAATACTCAGCACATGGGGCAGCATTTTCTGTTTTTCTTGCAGATTTACAGAATCTGAGGTATTTTGCTTATGTTTACTTTGAGATTAGTTGTGCGAGACCCACCTGTAAGAAGCTGATAGCAGTAACATAGCAGTGCTGTGAAATAAAAATAACTTCTGCAGCTGGCATTGGGTGTGGAGAGGATGAATGTTGTGTTCCAGATGACAATAACCCACCACAGATTTGACATTAAAAACATTGATAGAATATAAACTTGCCATTGGAGTTTTTGATGAACCTATACACGAGTACTGCAAGTGCTTTGATGGTTAGAATGGCATCAATTTGTTTCTTCTTCAGTTCTGAAGAAGTCTTCTTCGGCTTGTAATGGGGACTTGAATTTTTGCACAGATGGAGAGCCTGTCTGTCGCAACGAAAATGGCACTTGAGAATGCGCAAGTGCCGCCCTCAGCTCAGTCCCCACCATTTTTGCGGGTTGTGGGGGGACGGTAAGGGGGGCAGGTAGGAATTGGACATGAGCGTTTCACAGAAGCAGCTGCCCATATAAAATTGCAGCTGCTTCCAGTCAGGTCTGATTTTTGTCAGCTATGAGCGGGAAGTACGACTTATGTCGATTAGATCTGGTAGGAGCAGATCTAAATTTCGCGGAATTGCTTGGATAGGTAGGGTACCCTTTTGGAGAGTGGCAGGGATCCCTTTTGAAGATGCAGAAAGGTTGCAGCAGCTGCCACTGAAGCAGCAAAAAAATCATCCTCAAGTGTCTGGCTCTCTCCCAAGGGAGTGGAAGGGTTGGGCGACTGCACCTGGCAGGGCAAAATCCTTTGCCCTACTGACTCAGGCACACAGGTGGCAGGAATGAGTGAGTGCCAGCAAAGGGAGCAGAGAGCATTGTGCCAAAGAAGGAACAACATTGGGAATGGCACCTTCACATATTGGTGTTATAGAGGAAAGTGAACGTGACCAACCTGAGGCCAGAGGGAGGCATCAGGGCATGAGGTAGACGCAGCGCCACACGCACCAGGAAGGCAGAGGAGAAGGAACAAAACCAGGTTTTACCCTCTGGGAAGGGTGTACCGACCTCGGAAGTCATACCTCAATATGACCGACAACCAATGCCGAAGATGGCTGAGGCATGCTGCAGCAACAGCTTGAACCAAAGTCTATTGATCCTCATACCCTGCCAGTGGCTGTGATGGTTACCATAGCTGTACATTTTTATACATCAGACTCTTTCAGCAGGAGACCTATCTTGAATACCTCAGTCTGCCGCACACAGGGGCATCAAAGCAGTAACTGATTGGTTTGCTCGCCTTGGGGGAACAGATTAATTTACTGTTGATTTAGCATCTCAGACACAGAGAACCACAGCTTTTGTACAAATAACAAGCTTACTTCAAGATTCCCACATCACTATAAAGGTTCCAAATCAGCAACTGGACTCCTTCATGAACCAAAAATACTTCCACTCCTTCAATGTCTAGGTAGTGTGTGACCACAAGATTTTCCTTCAGTATGCGCAGAGTTCCCTGTTAGCTGCGATGACTCCCTCAAACTGAAGGGTTCTCAACTCCCTCAGATTTTTCGTCCACTTGCATAGATCTGTGGTTGGCTTCTGGGAGAGAAGGGCCTTAAAGAGCTGGCTAATGACCCCCTTAAGGTGACCACAAACTGAGCCCAAATGTAAATACAACAGCAGTCATGTGTTCACATGGAGTGCAATAAAGCAGGCTACTGGCAATCTCCAGACGTGCTTCAGGTGCCTTGACCACTCAGGTGGGGCTCTGTAGTATTACCCTGCAAGTGTATCCAGGATTGCTGTGGTGTGTTACATGCTGCACAACATTGTGCAGCAGAGAGGCATACAACTGGAAGAGGAAGATGCCATGCCAGAGCTCCAATATCTGAGAAGGAGGATGATGAGGAAGATGAGGAGGAGGAAGTCCCTGCCCATTCCCAGGAATCTGATACAGGGGAGGGTGAGGAAGGCAGCAATGGAAGAGCAGCTGGGAGACATAGCCATATAGCCAGGGCTGCTTGTGCACAGGAAGTGCTTGTTGCCAGACACGTCCTACTACAAAACAGATTCACATAGAGTCTTTAGATCTAACATCTACCACCAGCCATTCCATGGTGAACAACTGCCACATTATGAATCTTTTACATGGAAGTCAGTTACTCGGGGAAATGTCTAACCCCAACAAAGAGATGCAAGAGCATCTCAGTCCTCGACTCTTTGTTCACTACTACCTTATGTAAAAGACCAATGAAAGACGAAGCCTTCCATTGCCTCACAAATCACAGTTCAGGCAGCTTTTCACTTTTCATTCTATATGGCAATGAGGAGTGGCCTCATCATGCAGAGCACCTGTTGGAGACCTTCTTCAGACTGCAGCGTGTGCATCTTTACATGGGCAGACGTGGTCCCCAGCACCTATGGAGCAGACGAGGGCTCTGGCAGAGGGGCTAGGGAGGCGAAAGAAGATGAGGGTCATGAGAAACTCTCGCTACCTTCACTCTCCTCAGTTACCTCCACAGCCTGGCTAGGCCTTCAAATGGGGTTGATGGGGCTGGCTGCTGGCAGCTGTCATCTAATCCAACGACTACAGTGCCAACAGTGTTACTGTCCGGTCCTGTTCAGGGTATGTGGCCCTTCATGTATTCCGTGGATGTCAGTGTTCATGATCTGAGCGGACTGATCCAGGCTACTGAGTGAGTCTTGCACCTTTTATGGCTGATGCGCTTCTTTTGCATCCACTCTGAGTGCTGTTGCATGTGTCCCTCCATGACAGTGGCCAATCTCTTATGATTGGAACTCATGTGTTTGAGCCCTGGGATGAATTGGCTGTGGACTCGCTGAGCCAACCCCAGTTCTGGCTATCTCCCTGGCACTTTTGGCCCTCTTGGATTGCAAAGACAACAATGATTTTATGTTAGCATGATAAATAGTGCATGCTGGCATTTCTCTTTAATGTGTAATGAGCATTACAGTGCTCATTCGCATGTGTGATGTGCACGCCTACATGAGCAGTTTGGACATACAAGCCTCAATGCTATAGCAGAGGTATGTGCTTGGTCTCACACCTTAGCCACAGCATGCCAATGTGACCCTTCACTTGGACCTCTGGGTGGATGTACCAAAGTACTCGCCTTGCCAGAATGCAGCAGGTCATGGAACCCCTCTGACACTGAATCTTGGATCATCTGGGTTCTCCTGCTGTGCTTACTGCAGCAGATATTTCCACCCATGCCTTTCTTGTTGAGCCAGAAGGTTTGCACCAGCCAGCAGGGTAAAGAATTTGTCTTCTCTGCTGTACTTCATCCACTAAAATATGTAAATCTTGGTCACTGAACCTTAGTGCTGCAGCACCAACTCTTTTACCGCTATCTTTTGTGTGACATTTTGGCGATACGAATGTAAAATGAGAAGAGTCAGGAGTCATGCATCTTACAATGCTCGCAATCACATTTGTGTACGTACATACACATTTTCTCCATATCATCGTTGAGGGGTTGGGAGGGTGGGGGTGGGGGTGGGGATGGGGGGGTGGGGGTGGGGGTGCGTGGGAATGGCTCCGCACAAATGCATGGTGCCGTGGATGTTGTGGTTGTCACTCCCAGATAACGTGTTGTGCTCCTGACCACTAACTACCCTACTGGCTTATTCCCTCATAGTCGCACTGTTGTGCCATGCCAGTGTGCAGCTGTGAGGGACCTGGCCGAATCAACAGCATGGGTCCTTCCTTACAGGTGGTTGGTAAGAGGGTGGATGGATGGGCTCAGAACCTTGGCACAATCATCATACATCCACTGAGGCATAATATTTAACTACATTACTGCAGAATATCAGTAGCAGCTGATGGGGCCAAGATATTTCTCTCTCCATGATGTGTCTTATGAACCCACCTGATGCTTTAAGTAATCTGGTGTACTCCCTCAGTACAATGTGAACAGGCAGCAACAATGACAATTTTGCCTATGGAAAGCCCACGATGGGCCATCTGTTCCAGGGCCAGCAACCCATTGGGCACCAGTTAGAGAGTTTGCACTCACCTGACTGCTCAGTGACATCTTCTCCGATGTGCAGGCATTAAGCCAGCTATTTCCTTGTTCACAAAAGGGCCTTCCGAACAGCTCACTTTTTATACCCGATTGAGTTGCCCAACCCACTCTGGGCCCACCTCTGTCTCTACATGGCTCGCAGGATCACCTGCCACAACTCCTACTATACCCGACCACAGCAACCCCCCAAACCCCATTGCCAGCCCCAGGCCGAAAATCAGAAGTTCCAAAACGCTTTTACGGAAGCCAGATTCGTGGAGCTTGGAATTCACCCAATTCTGCACACCCAATACAAGGGTGAAAATTCAAGCTGTTAACTCTTTTTCTCTCTTCCCGGGTACTGCCAGACCAGCTGAGCAGTTCCAGCACTTTCTGTTTTTACATCAGTTTGTTTTTTCATCCTAAATACATCGTCAGGAATGATAATAAAAAAAACATTCAGGGTGAACTGTCCTAGATTTGCACTACGTGCGGTAGCGGGCGGGAAAATGAACGCTTTATCTGCTGGCCGCAATGGTGGCTTTTCACACCGTATCATCACAATCCCCTCTCATTAATCATGCATTCCCAGGAAACACATCATTTCAATGACGAGCGGGCTCTGATTTGCCCACCATGTCATCACCTCGCCACTTCCTCAGGCTAGGTGCCATATTTAAAGTGCAGCCGTGCACACCTCTCAGTGCTTCCAGCCCAGGACTGCTGCAAATAAGACATGGCCCCGAAAGACAAGAAGACTGCAGCCCCCAAGCGCCTTTTGGATCCCGTGGAGGCCCACCATATGTCCTCCATTCCCACTCTGGCCGCAGGAGGGGCAGCAACAGAAGACATAGCCCCGAAAGGGAAGAAGACTGCAGCTCCCCGAGTCAGTTACGCATCACTGGAACGACTTTTGGATACCTTGAAGGCCAGGCGTGATGTCCTCCACCCCCACTCTGGCTGCAGGAATTCCAGCAACCTCACCACTCCAGCTTGGGAGGCGATGCAGTGGTGATCAGTGCCAATGCTGCAAAGAAGAGGTTGGCCATCCAATGCAGAAAGAGGATGAATGATCTCATCCATGCCGCCAAAGTAAGGCAACCATCTCATCACTCTAAACTCACACGTTCAAGCCCATCACACATTCACTGACATCTCACTCACTGCCAGCTCAAGGGACATCATTACTCACTGTCTCACACACATTCCCTCACATGTCCACCTGGCCTCGTTTCCTCTGGAGACTGCCTCCTTAGCCCTCACCATCTTGAGGCCACTTGCACAGATCAAGGTACGTCTCCACACACACACTGGGATACCCCGCTTCTCCAGTACAGCCCTCGGCCTGCAGCCTCTTCCCTTGCCTGAGGCCACTTCTCCCCTTCCCCAAGCAAACGCTAGCCCTGCAGACATTGAAAAGCCATCCCCGCCTTACGGTTGGTCTGGTAGGTAGAGACCTGCCCGTGAGCCCCCCTAAAAGTGATGTGGTGCTGCCTGCGAAGCCTGGCGCTGATGACCACGAGCGCTGCACAAAGAAAGGTAGGCAAACAGACCTCGAAGTCCCGAGTAAAGTGCAGCTCGCCAGATGCACGTCGCTTATGTACAGCTGTGAAGCACGTCGATGTGCATTATGCCAATGTGTTCGGATGATCCAGTGTGGGGGGATGATTCTGGCGAGCTGGGCTTATAATGATATGTAGAAGTATTGCAATGAATTTCCCGATGTCCGACAGTGAGAAACATGGCCCAGATTAACGGGCAGGGCGGACAATCACCAACTCGTTTCATGACGTCGTGAAACCAATTTTTGGCCTTCTCGCCATATCATCTACTCACACAGCCAAACACGGAAAATTCTGCCGTCAGTCCACCAAGGTTCAACCTCTCGTATATGGCATCTAATGGTATTTTGAAAGCTCACCATGCTTTTACTTTTATTATTTGGTAGAATATTCTAAACATTTAACTAATTTACATTTATGTTCCCCAATTTTTACTTTCCAATGTAATAATCTGGGTTTACCTTATCTATGTTATTTAATAACTTTTACATTTCAGCAACAGGGAAGAACCTTTGGCTTGACCATTAACATAGAAAAATGCAATGACAGAAGAGGTATGGCTTAAAAGGCCATGATCAGAGCACTAGATGCAGATGGAATTTGTGTTTTGATGTTGTGTTTGTTCATATTTAGTTACATGCGAACATTTCTGTCCTTGTTTAATAAATAATGCCTAACGTGCAAATATTCACCTTTTAGCTTAGCAGTGTGTATATGTGATATACTGTAAACAATGCACTATTCCTCCTCATCCTTCTCAATATCACTGCAGTCTTTGACGTTTTGACCACTGCATCATTCTCCACTGCCTTGCTTCCGATCTCAAGATGACTGGCACTGCCCTTGCCTCATTTCACTCAACTGTCCCACTGTATCCACAGAATCTTAAGCATTGTTTTTCTTCTTGTCCCTGCACCATTACCTCTGGTATCCCCCCAGGATCTATCTTTGTCCATTTTCTGTTTCCCATCTACATGCTGCAATTTGGCAACATCATCTGAAGACAAGATTCCATATTCCACATGCAAGCTTGCAACACCCAGCTCAACCTCATCACCACCTCTCTTTACCTCTCCAATGCATCTGTGTTGTCAACCTGCTTGACCTAAACACAATCTTGGTTAAGCCGCAATTTTGACCAATTGAAAACCAAAGCTATGTATCATCTTCAGCTCTCCTAGCTGCTACTGATTATATCCCCTCCATTTGTACCTTTGGCATCCTATTTAAGCTAAACTTCTGATCACATGTGCTCTCAATCACAAAGAATGCCTACTTGCACCTAAATAACAATGCCCATCTACTGCTGAAACCCTCATTCAAGATTTTATTTCCTCCAGATTTCATTATTTCTACGCTATCATTTTCTTTATTCTTTAATGGGATGAGGGCATCACTGGCAAGGCCAGCATTTTGTTGCCCAACCCTAATTACCCTTGAACTAAATGGTTTGGTAGGCTATTTCAGAGGGCGGTTAAGAGTCAACCACATTGCTGTGGATCTGGAGTCACATGTAGGCAAGACTACATAAGGATGGCAGATCTCCTTCCCTAAGGGACATGAGTGAACCAGATGAGTTTTTACTACAATCAGTGATAGTTTCATGGCACCGTTACTGAGACTAGCTTTCAATTCCAGATTTATTGATTGAATTTAAATTCCATCAGCTGCCATGGTGGGATTTGAACCTGTGTTCCAAGAGCATTAGCCTGGGCCTCCAGATTACTGGTTCACTAGCATTCCACTACGCCACCATCTACCCTTGATAACTGTCCCTGTTTCACCCTCCATAAACATACATGTATCTGAGAACTCTGCTGTCCATATTCTAAGCCACCTTTTATCCCTGAGCTCCATTAGCTCCCAGTACACCAACAAATCACCTTTACTATTTTCATCCTTCTATTCGTATACTTCCATGCCCTTGCACTTCCTGATCTCTAACCTCCTCCAACTCTAAAAACCTCTGAGAATGCTACACTCCTCAATCATTTGCTTCTTATGCATCCCCTTACACTCCCTTCACTCCACCATTGGTAGCTTCAGCCACCTAGACCTGAGATTCTGGAATTCCTGCTTTGACCTGTTCTCTCTTTCTTTAAAACATTGATTGTAACCTAACCCCTTTGGACCAAGTTTTAATCACCCCTCCATAAATAACCGTTTTTGTCTCCTGTGAAGTGCCTTGAGTCATTTCATATGTTAAAGATGCTGTTTAATGCAAGATGTTGTTGTTGTTGGATATAGTGCCTTTACCTGTTGTTAAATTATGCCATTCCCAGAAAGGGAAATTATCATGGGAATGTGGTTAAACAAAAATCAGAATCTTTGTTAATATGGGGTACGCAATTGAAGATAACTCCCACCCCGGCCCACAACACACACACAACACACTCCAACCATATGGGGAGGAGATTCAGATGGTTCTAATATGACATACCAGATGATTGAAGCTCAAAATCAAGTCTATGATGCCTGAACCATGTAGGGCACTGTTGATGATTAACCAGGTAATCTGCTCCAACTGGAGGGGTGGACATTGGGACCTAAATGCTGTACAGAAAGCTCATTATAGTTAAAACAAATTGAAGCAAGCCTTTAATGCACCTTTATTGCTATCCCTTCTTTTCCACAAATAGGCCTCAGCATGCTGCTAGCAAACTGAGGGTGGATGGCGCAGTAGGTGAGGGAGAAATAGCAATGAATTTGGAGGAGACAATGCTCGCCATTATTGGGCCTGGCACAACTGAGGCCGTGGCAAGTAGTGCAGCTGAAACCATAGACAATAATGGTATGTGCAAACCTAATCCACCTTCTCACAACCCACTTCCTCCTCATCCCACAATCACTTCTGACTTACAAGCGGCTGACAGTGCAAGTTTCACCTCCTGCTTCCTCCCCATCTCCCCCCAGAATACCACCACCTTTCCCTTACCTCAGCCTATTGAGCCTTTATCCTTTCAGATACCCAAGAACTGCCACCTGGTCAAGCACTGGTGTGGGATTGAGCAGTGCAAGAGGAGCAGGACCCTGGTGATGATGAAATCTCACACTCACAGTCACCAGCTGAGATACTGCCACTTCATGTACTTTAGAGGGTAGCATAGAGATGGAATCTGCATGAAGTGAGTCACTGGGTTTAAGTGGTCTGCACACAGAAATGCTTTGTGCATTGGCAGGTTTGCCAGAAAGCCTGATGTTACTGTCAAAGAGCATGAACGAGTCCAGCTCCAATTTGGCACAGAGCATCATGCAGAGTTTGGAGTCCATCCTTTCTAACTCCGTAAGAACACATGTGGAATAGCACATAATGCAGTGTCTAATGGCAAATATCTCAACTTCCTTGCAGCAGAAGCAGAAGTCATCCAGTGCCTCAGTGTTGTAGTAGAAACTCAGGTTGAGGTCATGAAATCTCAGCTAGTTGCTATGCAGGTTCAGACTGCTGTTACTATGGCTGCAGATACCAGTGTTCAAAGGGCTTTCAAGAACTTACTCCAGCAATCTGTGAACCAGCAGATTTCTAGGATTGCTGAGGCATCAAGTGAACCTGCCTGACCTATCTCAGGATGACAGCATTCATGCTGCCACCACTGCCATTCTGCCAGTGCCCCTGCCTCTCAGGCAGCCAGCCCAGACTGCTGTCACACATGCCAAGATGGTGCAGTCTGAAGCTGAGCCTTCAAGGCCCAGAGTGCCTTGAGGGTATCCTGGAAGGCCACCTGCAGTCTCCAGCACTATAGTAGCATCCCACCAGCCACACTGCAGCCACTGGGGTAGCACTGCATAAGAGTATTAGGCAAAGGCACACACAAGACAGGCACTAAGGGGATGCACAAGGGTGATAAGTTGACTTTTATATGGAATATTTGATGGTTTGTTGGACAGATGGTCGCTTTGTGGGTGTTTTATTTCAGCACTTTGGCCAAGAGGATGTTATGATAGTCCATAACTGAGGAATGAATAAGGTGTGGGACTGTTTTACAATAGAGATTTAGGTTGTGTTCAGTGACGTCATTGAGGTAATCACAGATAGCCCAACCCGAAAGGGGATATGCTGGTTGCCTCCTCCCTTCACCTTGTTTCTTCCCTTGTTCTTCCTCTTCCTCCTGCTCCTGAGGTGCTTACTGTAACTCCGGTGGACAGGGCTATGCCCTCATGATGTCCAGGTTGTAGAGTATACAGCAAACCACCAGGAATCAGGATATATGCTCTGGTGAGTACTACAGAGCGCCTCCAGAGTGGTCCAGGCAGAGGGACCACTGTTTCAGCACCCCAATGGCCTGCTCTATGATGCTTTGTGTGGCAGCATGTCTCTCATTGTATGCATGTTAGCCATATGTGGTTGGGTTGCAGTGGAGTCATAAGCCAGGTGTTAAATGAATAGCCCTTGTTGACCAGCAGCCACCTTCTGGCTTGATATGGTGGCTGAAAGACTAAGGGAACAGTGAACTGGCATACAATAAAATGTGCTTTCCTTTCCTAGCATAAAGAGCCCCTGTCACCTCCCTTTTGTAGCAATGAATGGCAAACTGAAGATCTTATACACGTCGTTGCTCCAGCCTGGGAGGCTCCTGACACAAAGAGGTTCATAGCCACAGTCACCTTCATAGTCACTTACAGTGCCCTTCTTGCCCTGCTCTGAGGCTGCAGGTCTGCTTGGCAGAGGTGGCAGAATTCTGTGAACACATTCTATATGAAATGCAGATGGCACACACACATTGTTCCTGGCTTAGGTTGAGGTAAGAGAAATGTTTTTGGAAGGTGGCCTTAGGTGGATAAGGTCTCCTGCTGAGAGGCCTTCTCCCCCAAACTCCTCTTTATCATCTCTGCCTCTCAGTCAGCCAGCCCAGACTGCTGTCATACATGCCAAGGTGGTGCATTCTGAAGCTGGGTCTTCAAGGCCCAGATTTGCTGGCGGGTATCCTGCAAGGCCATCCGCAGTCTCCAGCACCATAGCAGCATCCCACCAGCCACCAGTCTCTTCTGTGCTGCCTCTGCTTATCATGCTGCAAGCTAAGATGGATTGCAACCACAGCGCTCATCACAGGGAGCAAGCAGCCTGACCAGGATCCTTGAAGTCAGAACCAAGGCCTTCTCCATGTCCAGCACTACCTCCTGGCAACCTCATTGACTTTAAGAAATTCTGGAAACCACCAAAATCAGACAGAGCCAGTAGAAATTAGTCAGTAACTAACTTGAAAGTGGTTGATGATGTCTTTAAATAGCGCTGATAGGTCAGTCCTTCCTGCTGCTAAACATAAGTTCAGATGCACATGTTTAAGAAAGGGTATTAGCTGGAACTGATGAGGTCAAAAATGGCAGTGATGGTGTAATGTCAGTGATAAAAATTGACCAATGTCACAAGCTGCATACTTCTGGCACACACACCTAAAGCCCATTCTAATGCCTCAACAAAATGGCATCCGGTGCAGATTGTGCTCAAAACGTGTGCACACAGTGCAGAGATTGGTGCCTAAATGACAGCCATAATGGTTAAACTGCAGGTGCTAACAGGGCCAAATTTTTTGTTCAGAGTCTGAAAGGACAGTTCATGTGATAAATGTAAATGTCCCAGTTACTCAATAGGGGGAGCCCTTCCATGACCGAGGTCGACTGCATAGAGAGATTTAGTCAACGTTTAATATATGCATGTTGCTTTGGATCTCTTCAAGATTGAAACTGTACAGAAAAAGGAGAAACACATTTAATTGTCCAGCATTGCGATCCCTCATTTGAAAAGAGCACAATTTACCAAAAGCCTTCCCCAAATAATTCTTTTGAAAAGTTTGGATTCCATTTAACAAATTAATACTTTTTTTTCCATCTTGGTGAAACACAATGAACAGGAATGAAATTGAATTACTAGGCCATTTAGCTCTAGAAGGGTTACACTGTATGAAATTAAGTTCAAATATTGAACAGTCAAGACGGGTTATAAAACATGTTCTTCATTGTGCTTTGATAATTCACTTTTCTCTCCTCTGTATTAACAGTAAAAATCTTACACATTGATGTATTATTACCTGTCAAAAATAATATTACTACAATGGCTAGCTGCATACCAACAAATACACAGAGGGCTAAATCATTCCAATCTATTGAGGTATACAACCATTAGGTTTATTTTGGACAAATTTCAGGTTATGCGCTAAACACATAGTCATTAGAATTTAAATGATTCTTCAGCAATGCTGGATTTGATTGACTGACTATTAATTTGGTCCAAGGCAGTACATTAAGAAATAACTAATCAGAATAATGTAAACACATATCTTTTTTTTCTGAAGTATATTCTGCACCTTTCAAGAGTCTTTAAAGACCATAGCATTGTAAGGGTAACACAACTTGTAAGATTATATTTCAAACATTTAGTAATAACTATTAAAGTCATTAGAACTGCAGCTTTTGTTCCAAAACCCTACGGTAGAACTTCTCAGCCTTTGTTCTAATGCAATATGTGCAATATGAGTGAGCTTTGATTATGAGAGGGTACACTCTGGAAAGTATTAAAGAAGATATCTTTCAGGTTTTGTTTTCATAAAACTGCAGAATTATAGCACATCCAATAGGTTAGTTTGGTACATGGTAGAATAAGTTCCAAGAACATATTAAAAAGAAAGATGGTGGTTTTAGCTCCTAAAAAAACTGATTACAGTTCAGAAATTACTTAGCTTGTAATCAAATGTTCATGGGAGACTGGTAGGATAGTGAATTTAATCTGCATTCAACTTCATAATAAAGGGGCACACAGTGAAGCAGTATTTGAGCCACTGAAAACAATAACCTGAGGCTATTACTTCAACAAGGTACCTGGGTTGTCATCCTGCAGGGTAAGGCTCCTAATAAGCCTCCTGCACAACACGTCTCCTTCAACAATGATAAATGGTGAAAGAAAGCCCTGACAGAATAAAAAAGTAAACATTGTCCTAATTTCCCAATTCTATTTTTCCATTGTCAAAATATCCAGCAGGTTTCTGGGAGATTTGTATAAGCATTTAAAATAAATAACCGTGGGATGTGTTATGACATAAACTCTCTATGGTTGTAATTATGTCTTACAGTGATAACCAAGGTCCTCAACATAGCAATTTGAAAATCTCATAAGATTTTGATGAAAAATGTTGTTGTTAATATACAGAGCTTTCAATGCAGTTTCTTTTTAATTGATTCGTGATTAAAAATCCAAATTATCATCACACCAGCCTTGGAAGCAGGATGGGGAGAGGAATCTTGGCTTTTTTTTTAGATAATTTGAAAAAAGAACATGCCCTAAGAAACAACTCTGCCAAGTGCCCATGTACAGATATGTATATTTTAATCCTTGCATCTTTTGATGTGCAGGTTTCAAATGGAAAATTTTCCTTTCAATATCGTATGTGCAGTAGCAATAGCACTGGGAATTATTTCATATTCTATGCCCATAAATTCATCATTAAGAATGCAGTATTAGTTTCTGACAATGTTGTGGATCTGAAAGGAGATGAGATTACAGTTCACCAGCCATGAACTGAATTCCCACAGTGCTTTCTTCTGTACGAACAGCATCTCATTTCTCAACCACCTCAGCTGGCTGTCAGCAGAGAAGAGGCATATGAATCTCAAAACATTCATTATGTTAATCTGCTGTGTTAATTTGGTTATTATCAGAATGACTCGGGAGGGTGGGGAGGGAGTGAGGGAGTTTGACATCCATTTCAGCATCGAGAAAAAAACCCAGCTAGCTGCTGGGAATATGATCCAGGATGATAAAGATACTAATCTTGTCTCAGTACCAAAAAAATCACTTCTTCTCAGACAGTTGTTGCACAGGAAAGAAAACATTATTTTTATGTTTTATTATTGAATATGGATCAATAGAATGACACAGAATCCCTTCAGTACAGGTTAAATCATTTTCTTTTTCCTTTTTGCATGACTGTGCTGATCGCTACAAAAAGCCCCTGTGTTGTGCTGTAAAGGAAAGTGCACTGAGCAAGTTATCTGCAGGCAGTGTTGAGGGGACTAGAATTATGAAGCTAAGCAGTGTCAGCTGGTCAGAATGATCATACACTTGCAATCCTGCACCATCTTACAAGCTGTGGCTCAGTTCATAGCACCCTCGCCTTTGAATCAGAGGGTTGTGGGTTCATGTCCCACTCCCGGAAA
This sequence comes from Cetorhinus maximus, assembly GCF_964194155.1. Taxonomy (NCBI): domain Eukaryota; kingdom Metazoa; phylum Chordata; class Chondrichthyes; order Lamniformes; family Cetorhinidae; genus Cetorhinus; species Cetorhinus maximus. The sequence continues at coordinate 113,935,590 of NC_135886.1, read as the reverse complement.
CCAAGAACTGTGATTGTACTCGAAAAGAGTTGCAATCTGTGACTGTTGATAACTCGAAAGAGTATCTTACAAATTACTTGATGGGACAAAAGAATTTATCAAATTACCACTTGCCACAATTGATCCAAAGAATTTGTACTTTAATATAATGTATAAGTTAATCCTGATCAAAAACTTAATTTCCAGAAGGAAAAAACAGTTCAGACCAGTACTCTTATTTCCCAGTTCTTACTGGTGTTCCATTTTAAGGTATACAAGACCTGTTCGGATCAGTGTTCTTATTTCCCAGCTTTTACTGTATCTTTCCTTCTGGGCTGCTAGCTTTTCCAAAGGACATGGTGAAAGCTTCACATTCTACTCAGTGCAGGCAAATTTGTGGAATTGTTTGCTGTTTAACTCATTTGCTCTCTTTGCACTTGCCGATATTTGACTGGTTGGTATGGTTGAAGGCATTGACTTTTTTTTACAATTGCCCTCAATGGCATTCTGATTATCCCAAAAACAAATTTGTCAATTAAAGCAATCACTGATTGTGCATCCAACAAAAATGCCCCAATAGGTTTGTAATTTGACATAATCTTTTTGATGGTAAACTCACAGCATTAATTTTGAAACCTCTGCTCGCAAATGCAAGCACCAGGCGATAATGTCTATTTTTTTCCCTCTCCCTAATCCCCACTCCCAGCAACAGATAAACTTATTTGTGCATGGAACACCCTCTAGTGGAATGGCTGAGAAAAAGAAAATAATTTGAGTGAGGCAGGCAAGTTTCAATGATTGGCTGGCCTGATAATCAAACTCCTGACCACTGCATTGGGAGTCCACCTCAGCTGCCTCAGGGTAAAGCCATGTTTGAAGTTGCTTTTCACATGACAGAGCAGAAAGTCCACTTTGGCAATTTTTTCCCTAATTCCGACCTGTATGTGGATCCGGGGAGAATGCTGCTTGCGTGGTTTCCAGTTCTGTTTTAGCTGTCTGAAATCTTCTTTCTTTACAGGAGCCAATTGGAGTAGATTGGAGCTACACAACATACTTTCAGTGAAATGCCACGTAAAACAGATGCATATAAGTTAATCATTTTAACCCATATCATGGAACATAATTAAATCCAGAATAAGACTATACATGGTTTGTTCGAAACCCAAATGACCAATCCTAGAGGACAGTACTCTATGAAATATAAATTCCTCGCTGTAAAATTCAGGCGCAACTATTTTCTTTTCAGAATCCGCTAATACCCTATGTTGGTGATAATGGTGTTAACAACTTCCTTATAGAAATAAGTGAAATTCATTTCTATTTTACTCTAATACTAAAATGCATTATTGAAGTTGCATCTCAGAAATCCACCTTTCAAAGCCGCACATTTCCACCAGTTAACTAACAAAAAAAAATAGGATTTTTTTTTAATAAAAGGAAAAGACAAGCTTATGTGACCCTCCTTTTCACATTGCAAACAGCAAGAATAAAACACATTTACCCCGGGCAAGAGATTCAAGCCACTGACTTTTATTTAATGAACTTCAATGCAACTAGACAGAAAATAAGGTGGCACATACCTAAGGGCAGTGATCAGCTTCGAACATCAGGATTATTTAATATTAAGCATTTGTTTTCTTGAGTGTGAGGGATGTGATTTTCATAAACTAAAAATTGCAATTTGCTCTGGAAGTCTGCGGCATTATTTTAAAATTACACAGAGCTCTAAACAGTTATCTGTAAAAAAAAAACCACCAGCCCACTGCGAAACCACAACAATAGGGATGTTACAACAGTTATCAAGCAGAAGTTGAGTGATCCCTGAAAATGATTATAGAAAGTGCCCATTCTTCTTTAGACAGTTGCCAGAGTACCTGGGAAGTCAGTGAAATAATGATGGATAGTGCATCACATTCATCCTTATCGATACCAAACTGAGGGCAACGTACTCACAGCATTAGAGGCAAGCTAGAGTGCAGTCCACAAGCAGCAATGCTGTACCCTTGAACTGGCAGGTATACAAAAAATGCTATTTCATTTGATCTTGGGACTCATTCATGACCCAACAGTCTAATTTTGGCAGGCTGACAATAAATTCTGTACTGCGATGAGCATGCAGTGTCGAACAGTGTTCATACTCTAGGTGAAGAGCTTCTATTACTGTCTCACATTAAGCGGGCTCTCTTTTTTTCAAAAGCGCACAATACAACGAACATACATATTCACACACACGCACATTCAATCTTATTCACAAGCCCACCGCTTTACATTACCATACTGAAGTCTTGCCATGCTGAGAGGTTCGGGCCATCCCATCTCTCCAAAATACACTCTACAGAAGATGAAATAAATCCACTTTCATCTTCTTTCAACATATCCTGCAGATTCCTGATGTGAGAACAAGCTGAATTATACCAAGCTCCGCTTGTTTGTCAGGTTTCTGATGAGCATTAGCTAATCCCTTTGTGGATGCCAGGCAATCAGCTGAACACTACAGACTCCTCACACTCTTGCTACCTAAATGACAGGAGATAACTGCCAATCCCCAACTGCTCCTACTGTAAGCAGGCACAGAAGCACACACATATTAACATCACTGGAATGTACCATACATAGCTACTACTGGAGGGGGAGACAAGACAACAAGACTCCACATTCTTCCGCAGCAATAGCATCACCTTCTCACTTAAATAATACTTTTTTATATTAACTGTGCGCTACTCATATCAGCTTTTCACAAACCATTAAGGTTCTGTGAAAAATATAAACCAGGAAAATACATTTTTAAAAATTGAAGGAATCAACACCCAATTTTATGAGCATGGTTTTGAATATTACAATGAAATATACAAGTATTTTAAGTATTGATATCTTTTGGGAGATAATAAAAAAGCTCCCACAGATGTTAGAAATCTGAATGGGGGCCAAATCTCCCTGGAAAACCAACATTGTTTTAATGCGCACTATAGTTAATGCACAAATCAGTAAGCAAGTTCAGGGGATTAAGAGATACACCACGAGCTGCAATTTTCCAGAACTTGCTGGTCCATTTATGCCGCTCCACCATTTCCTTTGCAGAAACGATACCACAGCCTTAGTCTCCGTGTTATTTTTAAGAACTTGCTTATTTCGCACTTTAATTGCACACTAAAAACTGGCCACAGAAAGTTGGGGCTGATAATTAACAGTGTAAGTACACTTTTGAAAACATGATAATTACGCATGCAATACCAATCAACTCTGCTGTCCAGAAAGGAAATAATTTGAACTGTGAAATCACAATCCTGCATCTTCTGCTTAATATCTTAAAGGTATTTTTTAAATCACATTTTAATTTTTTTATGGAAGTCTTCATTTTCTTTTGTCTCTCCCTCTCTCTCATTACAACCTTTTTCCTCCCACTTCGGGTGAGATTTTAACCCAGCCATAAAACATCCACTTGGACTGAGTTAAAATTGTGCCCATTATTTCTCTTTCTATGCCTGATTTGACTCTAATTCGCCCACTTTCAAAGAGAATCATAGGGCAGGATTTTCCCCCCGTTGGGGGCGATGTTGAAGGGCACGCACACACAGGTGCGCTTCCAATCGGTGCCCCCGATCGGGGACGCGGCACTATTTTACGTGGGTGGGCCAATTAAGGCCCACCCAGCACGATGTCCGCACGGAAGTGCTATGCATTCCCTGTGCAGGTGTGGTGGGGAGGGGCAGTGGGGGGGAATCCCAAAATCGAGAGTGTACTCTTTTGTGCATGCGCATGAATGAGCGCACTCATCTCCCTGAGGCTAAGTGCAGCCTCGGGGAGATCGGCTGTTCTGTGACAAATATTAAAAATTAGAAAGAAAAGTTCCTGACATGTCCCCTCATGTGACACTGTCACAAGAGTTGGGACATGTCCATAATTTTTACAAAAACTTTATTAAAATATTTTAAAACCTACACGAAATCTCATCCCGCCTGTGGATGAGGTTTCATGCTTTTTCTAATTCCTGCCGGGGCTCCTGGCCTGTCCGCCAACCTTAAGGTTGGACGGGCAGGTCCATTAATTACTTCAATGACTCTGTCAATGGCCTCAATTGGCCATTGACAGGTCGTTGGGCGCGCAGCTGATTTTGCTCCACCACCGCCTACCAGAAAATTTAAAAGGGGCGTGATGACGTCAGGAGTTCCGCCCAACATCACCGTGCATCAATTTACGCATTGATGAGTGGGACCCCTCCCCCCTCCGGCTCGCCAACGGGAAAATCCTGCCCACAGAAATTTACAAAACATAAGGAGGTTATTCAACCCATTATGTCTGTGCTGGCCAAAAAAGAGCTATTCAGCCTAATCGCACTTTCCAGCTGTTAGTCCATAGCCTTATAGATTACGGCACTTCAAGTATCTATCCAAATACTTTTTAAACGTGATGAGGGTTTCTGGCTCTACAACCCTGAAGCAATGAGCTTTAGGCCTTCACCACCCTCTGGGTCAAAATACCTTTCCTCAATACTCCTCTAATTCTTCTACCATTTATTTTCAATCCATGCTCCCTTGTTATTGACCTTTCTGCCTAGGGAAATAGGTCCTCCTTATCTTCACTATCCAGTCCTTTCATAATTTTATACACCTCAATTAAATTTCTCCTCAGCTTTCTCTGTTCCAAAGAAAACAACTCCACCTGATCCAATCTTTCCTCATAGTTAAAATTCTCCAGCCCTGGCAACATCCTCATAAACCTTCTCCGTACCCTCTCTAATGCAATCACATCCTTCTTATAATGCGGTGGCCAGGACTGCATGCAGTACTTGAGCCGTATCTAACTATTATTTTGTATAGTTCTAGCATCACCTCTTTGCTCTTATATACTGTGCCTCAACTAATAAGGGAATGTATCCCCTATGCTTTCTTAATCACGCCTTACCTACCTGCCCTTAAGAGAGATCTGTGAACATGCAAACCAAAGTCCCTCTGTTCTTCTTTAAACCATCTTTATTCTCTGCTGTTCTTCTGTTTCTTTATCAGTCCTTAAATCCCATTGGTTGAGAAGATAGATTGTTGGGCCTGTTGTTCACTAAGATTCCAGGTGCTTCACTGGCCTCACGGTTCCGGTTTCAGCTCTCATTCCCAGCAACCTCCAGATGAAGGGTGCAGAAAAGGATCCAACCAACGGTCCATTCTTTAAGGTGCCTCGCTCCAGCAAGATTTGTCCCAATAAAATTCTGAAAATGTTTGAAATATACCTCTAGTCTGTCAGCATCATCAAGAATCAGTGCTTTTCTTTTTTTTTACTAGTGGTACTAGTAAAATGCCATGTACTGCATCTGGGATTTTGGTTATGTTAATGTCAGGACTTTGAAGCTAGTCTCTGCATCCATTAGAACCTCAGAGGTAATTTTCAAGGTCAGCACTACTGGTGGAAATCAAAAAATCAGATGTGTACTGTCAAAATTACCCATTCTGCTCAAATGTCTTTGTAAGAACAACTACAGTATCTCTTCTCTCATTGTTTCACTTCATACATGTAATGAAGACATGGAAATTCCCTGGAAATATATTGAACATTAGTTTGGTAAAAATAGAAGGACAAACATCACAATATACTAATAATATTATCTTTACATTGCTGAATCATAGAACTGTCAATGCAGATAATGGTCATTTGGCTGGCTACATCAGTTATAATCCCACCTCACTCCGTTTTCAAATAGTTTCAATATTTCTTATTCCAGTGTTATTAAATTATTTTTAAATATCACAATTTATTGAGATGGAATAATTACTTGCAATCAAGAATTTCATTCCTAATAATGCATTCAGTGAAATAAATCTCTGTCGAACAACCCCTTTGTGTTTCTAGTACTGATACTGAATTTATGGCTTCTTTTACAGATTTCCCAACCAACAGAAATGTTCTTTTATTATTTACTCTCCCTCTCAAATACAATACAACATTGAATCCTTTAATCTTGACCACAGCCATAATATCTTGAAGCTTTTCATATAATGTGCTGTTGTTATGTAGACAGACAAATCCTAAATCCTGTTGTATTTTACCAGATGATTAAAAATGGTTAGATGCACTCGTTAAAATTGTGCTGTGTGATATTAGTAATTATTGCTGAAGTATATTAGTGTATTACGTAAGAGGAAACTCACTGATTTTGTGGTGCCAGCAAGGAGTATGGTTCCCATGTCATAGAGCTGGCACTGCAGCCCTGTAGCACTATCTCTCTTCTAAGTTTTTAAGGATGGCCTATGCTTCTTCTGAGGCATGGGTGAATTTACCCTTAAATTTCCTTCTCACGTTAACAAAATTGTGATCAACTATCTTTACTGTGCTGTTATATTTGGTAACACAATTTCATTGGCAATGTTAACAATTTGTGTTTACCTAGGACAACTCTAAGCAAAGCTTTGTGACCCTATCATTTTCTTTTTAATTTAATTTTAAAGCATTTCACAAAGTATTTACACATATTTTATTTCATTTTTATTACAAAGCTATAGTAATGTGGATTTTGGTGCTTTCTTTACTCTTTCTCCTGTCATTCCACCTTGTGGCCATGATGCAGTCATAAGACTGCTGTCAGACTGGAAACTGCGAGTTGTGTTCTACCCACACAATAAACACACGGCTCAAAAAAAGTACCAGACTCAGCAATGCCATTTCTCACTACTCGGTCTGATTTCCAGGGAGATGCAAGGAGCACTCTTATATCTATATTTCCCCCAACAGAGAACTGAAAATAGCAGAAGATGTCATTTTTTAATGCATGGGAAGCAACTTACATTTACAAGAGCACCTATAACATAATGAAAAATCTATACTTATGCAAAAATATAAATAAGCAAAGACTGAAAAAAATGAAGAGGAGGATTACAGTGATAACCAAATTTAAAATCAAACAAGAAGGTTTAAAGTGGCTTTTCAAGGAGAGGATCAAGATTGAAGCAATGTGGAGTGCAAAACCAAAAAAAAATCAGAAGGACCTGCAGCTAAAACTGAAGTGTGGAGATGGGGAATTCAAAGGAGGCCAGAATTCAAATGGCTGAGAACGCATACATGAAGCTAAGACTCAATGAGGTTTCAGACATAGGGAGAGGTGAGACAACAGAGGTATTTGTAACATAGGGCGAGTATTTTAAAGTTTATGCATAGCTAGAAAGGGAACCAGCTAAGGTTAGTAAAATCCTTTGTGATAGAGGTATGGGCTTTAGTGTAGAAGAGCATACAAACAATATAAAGAAGATGGATTCTGCAACACTGGGGTTGCATATAATGATCAATTTTATTAGTTGATGTAGCTGGTGGGAAGTCTCACCTTTTGGCTGCACATTTTGGGAAATTGTGGGTGCTTCACCCTCAATTGTCTGTTTGAAAAATCATGGGTAGGACAACCATGACGTTCCAATATGTGTAGCCAGCAGGTTTGTCTTACTATAGGCAGTACAAAATCAGAACCCAGTATCCTCCTTACAAGAAGCAACAGGCTAAGCTGCGGCTCCATATTATCAAAATCATGGATCAGGCGCATTTTTTTCCAATGTATTTATGATGTATGAGCATTTTATACTCCATGGCTGCATTTAAGTCAATGATTTGATTTGACTCCTTATCATTGTGTGGGTGTCGGTTTGTTCAGTTGGCTAAATGGCTAGAGTGTGGTGCAGAGTAATGCCAACAACGCGACTTCAATCCCTGTACCAGCTGTGGTAGTTCATGGAGCTCTGCCTCCTTACCTTGCCCCATGCTTGATGCAGAGTGGTGCCCCTTAAGCTATTAGAGCGAGATGCCTATTGTCCTTCATGCACTATGACTAATTACCATTTATCAGTGTACCACATTTGTAATCAATATTATCTGGACATGTTGCAGCAAGTGTCATATTTTTGCCATGCTCTTTTTAAAAATGCTGATCAACATGTTGATTTCCTGCCTGCTGTTTTGAACTTTGTTGGCCTGATTAGTAATGAGATAGATTCAAACATAGCAAGTTCCTGACTTTGGCCTTGGCTGCTCAGGGAGATTCTGAGCACAGACTAGGCAACAGCCAAAGGTTGGATAGAAAATCACAAGCGGGGTGTTGACTCAATTATACACCTGCTGTGGAATAGCTTAAGCCACATTAACACAGGCCAGAGGCAGGGCTTTAGCTCCTCCACTTTGGCAAAAGGAATACTTGATATGAGAGGGCCTAAATGCACAGAGGGAAAAATAAATGCACACCTATTTTGCCTTGGCTGTCGAGGGCACGGTTTTTGAAGTCAGTTTCGTCACATCAAAATGAGGTCCGTTACTTTGAAGAGTGAGTATTGCCATGGGATCATTATAAATGAAACAGTAACAAAAGAACTTTTGTGTTCTTTCTCACTGATATTCATTGTTTCTTGGACAATGATTGATCATGCAGAGGTGGGAAGGGCTACCCTAACTGATGTTGTGAAGCAGCTTCAATATTAGTAGAGATGCATTCATTAGTTGAAGCCTGTTTCAGCATCAAACATGCATGTTTGTTCACAATTCCTACATTGTACCTTTCGTAATCGGATGAATATTATACTGAGTTATGTCATTGTCAGCTTCCGTTTAAACTAAAGATAATCAGAAAAATGGAGAAAATAAATCAGAGGAAGTTAGTTCCTTGTCACTGGTTGATTTTTTGTTTAAAGAAGTAATTCAGTGAATGATAGATATCGCACATTTACACGTAGTAAACAATAAGACCAAACTACCCTGTGTCTTTCCTTCATGCATGAGCCCGGATTATGAATATCAATAAACTGCTTGATGATGGAATGCATCACAGTTAAATATACAGGTGTAATTGTTGTAGTACTGGACTAGCAACCAAGCAGCCATGAGGTCAAATAACACCATGCCAAGTTGTGAAATTGAATTCAATAATTCATGGGCTGGCACCAGGAAAATTCAGCATCAGAGATGCTAGATTGTTATAAAAACCAAGCTGGGAAGGGAACTGGTCACTCATATCTTGTCTAGCCTACACATGGCTTCACTGACACACAGTATGATTGACTCTCAGTGCTCTCTGAATTGGCCTAAGCAGCTGCTCACATGCAAAACAATTGTTACAAAACAGATCATTGACAAAGACCCAGCATCAGATCAGGACAAGACTTAAGCAATTCAAGTCCCCTTGACTCCAAAAATGTCCTCCTCACTAACATCCTGCGACTGGTACTCAAGTTGGGAGAGCTGTTCCTCAGACTAGTCAAGTAACAGCCTGATGTTGTCATGCTCACAGAGTCATAGCTATCAACCAGCATCTGAAACTCATCATCATCTTTGCATATGGTCTTCCCATTTGCAGCATGGACCCATCAGCAGTGGGAACACATCTAACTGAGAAGGCGACCTCCAGGGGATAGAGATTCCATGAACATCGCCATTCCCTTGCATTAAGTGAACGAGTCAAATGTTTGCAAGTATCTTCAACCAAACTTGCCAAGTACACTTTGCTTCTTCCCAAAAGTCCAGCCATTTCAGCTCCACATAACTTTAAGCAGCAGATGACTACACTAGGCACAGTGAAGGCAATAGGGCCCTAACAATATCCAGCTATAGCACTGAAGACCTGCACACTGGAACCAATCAGCCCCAAACCAAACTATTTCAGTACTGCTAGGGCATGGTCATCTACTCGACAATATAGGAAATTGCCCAGTTATATCTTACTTACAAAAGGCAGATTAATCTAACCTAGCCAGGTACTGCTCCTTCAGCCTTCCTTCAACAAAGCAATAAAAGGAATCATCAACAAAGCTACTCACCAATATCCTATTCAATTTTGCTCAATTCAAGCTGTGCTCCTCATCACAACCTTAATCCAAATATGGGGTGTAAGGATCTAAGAGCTGAATGCCATAAAGAGCGGCATAATGGAGGTTAAAACTCATGTCAACTGAGTTAACAGTTCTGATAGGGAAGAGAATGGTTGTGGTTGTTGGAATCTGATCATCATAGTTTAGGGCATCACTGCTGGAGTTTCTCAGGGCAGCATACTTGGCCCAATCATCTTAAGCTGCTTCATCAATGTCCTTCCCACAATCCAAAAGTCAGGAATGGCTTTTTTGTTGAAGCTTCTACAGTATCTGCTCATAATTCTTTTGATCATGAAACAAACTATGCCAGCTTATTGCACGATGTAAACAATAGTTAAGCTTGGGCTGACAAGTGGCTGATGACATTTGTGTGGTAATAACTACCTCAAATGTATTTTTGAAAATGCCCAGATATCTCCCCCTGACTGTCAATGGAACCAGCATCACAGAGTTCCCTACCATCTGCATCCAGGGAATAGAAGCTGAAATAACAATACAAAACCAGAGCAGAGGTGTACTGTGACATGTTGATTTGCCTCATAACCCTTCAAAGCCTCCCGGTGTCTATAGAAATGTGATGGAATGCTCGTGTAGATGGTGCAATTGCTACAACACTTGAAAATCTCAAATCAATCCTGTGACAGAACAATCCAGTTGATTGGTAACCTTCACAACCAGACTAAATATTTACTCCTTCAATGCCAGCACACTGTGACTGCAGTATAAACTATTTGTACTATACTATATATATTATGCAGGAGACACTGCAACATCTCACTAAGCTTATTGTGGACCTTCCAGCTCTATGGCCTCTGTCAACAAGTCAGGAGTGTGATGGAATACTCCCCACTTGCCTGGATGAGTGCAGTTCCCACAAAACTCAAGAAGCTGGACACCGTCTAGGACAAAGCAGCCCCCTTTATTGGCACTACACCCACAAATATTCACTCCCTCCACCACTGACACACAGTAGCAGCAATGTGTACCATCTACAAGATGCACTGCAGGAATTCACCAAGGCTGCTTTGACACCTTCCAAACCCATGACCACTACCACCTCGAAGGACAAGGGCAGCAGATAGATGGGAACATTACCACCTGGAAGTTCCCCTCTAAGTCACTCACCATCCTGACATGAAAATATATCGCCACTCCTTCACTGTCGCTGGGTCAAAGTCCTGGAACTCCCTTCCTAACAGCACTGTGGGTGTACCTATACCATATGGACTGCAGCGGTTCAAGAAGGCAGCTCACCACCACCTTCTCAAGGGCAACTAGGGATGGGCAATAAATGCTGGCCCAGCCAGCGAAGCCCACATCCCGCAAATGAATAAAAAAGTCAAGAACAGCAAGAATGATGTGACTTGTAAATCACACCATTCTGATTGTCATTTATCTTTCTTTCATCATTGCTGGAGCAACGTAGTAGAGTTTCTTACATATGTTTGTGGTAGGACCATCAGTGTGGATCAGCTAATTCACTAGTTCAAAGCAACTAGAAATGGCCATTAAATGCAGCCTTGCCAGCATCGCACATATCCTGAGAACAATAGGTGGGATTTTCTGGCCCCAGTGCCATCAAATGTCATGGCGGGCGTGAGCAGATGTCATGGTGAGAAGGCCAAAAATTGGTTTTACACTGCCGTGAAACCAGTAGACAGTGTCTGCTCAACCCATCAATGGCAGGCCACGTTTCCCATCGCTGTACATTGGGAATCTAATTTCAATACTTTAGCATCTCATTATAAGCAATGTTTGCTGAAGTCATCCCCCCGTGCTGGATTATCCAGGCACGTTGGCGTGGCTGCACGCCAACATGTTTCACAACTGTACATAAGTGATGTGCACCTGGTGAGCTGCACTTCACTAGGGACTTCAAGATTTGTTTGCCTACCTTGCTTCGGGCAGCACTCGTGGTCATCAGTGCCAGGCTTCACAGGCAGCACCACATCACTTTTAGGGGGGCTCACAGGCAGGTCTCTAACTACCAGACCAGCTATAAGGCGGGGGTGGCTTTTCAATGGCTGCCGGGCTAGTGCTTGTGTGGGGAAAGGAGGGAAGTGGCCTCAGGCAAGGGAAAAGGTGGCAGGTACAGGGGCATAGTGGGGAAGGGGGGTACCCCAGGGTGTGTGGGGGCACACATTGATTTGTGCAAGTGGCCTCAAGATGGTGAGGGCTGAGGAGGCAGTCTCCAGAGGGGATGAGGCCAAATAGAGGTGTGTGGGTGTGTGTGAGAGAGTGAGTGGTGATGTCTCTTGAGCTGGTAGTGAGTGAAATTCCAGTGAGTGTGTGTGATGACCTGGTGAGTGCGAGTTTAGAGTGATGATAATTGCCTTATCCGGGCGGCATGGATGAGATAATTTATCCATTTTCTGCACTGGATGGCCGGCCTCATGTGTGCAACATTGGCACTGACCACCTCTGCCACTGCCTCCCAAGCCGGAGTGGTGAGACTGATGGGCCTCCTGCGGCCAAAGCGGGGGTAGAAGACATCGCGGTGAGCCTCCACGGCATCCCGACGGCACCCCAAGAATGCATCACTGAATTGGGGGGGGGTTGGGAACTGCATTCTTCTTAATTTTTGGGCCATGTCTTCACCAGGGCAGTCCTGGGCTGCAAGCATTGAGAAGTGTGCGCGTGGCACAGGCCCTGCATGAGGAAGCAGTGAGGTAGTGGCGTGGCAGGCAATTCGGACGCCACCCGTCAGCGAGATGATGTATTTTCTGTGGTTGCATAATTAATGAGGTGGGAATGGGACGAGACAGCCCAAAAACCCACCATTACGACCGACAGGTAAAACTACTTTTTCCCGCCCACTGTTGCACTTTGCAAATCTGGGATGATTCTACCCAATATCTTTAAAACATCAAACCTAGTCCTCATCTAATGTCCACAAAAGCACTTTCCAGGAAGATCACTGAATAATGATCAAAATGGGAGCCTGGGTGATGTTTCCTGTATAGTCTTTGGGCACTGAAACTAAATTAGAATCCCAACTAGGATCTGCTAGTTCACCGTAGATCGGGAATCAAACAGGTAAGCCTTCTTTTGAGTGTGGCTTCCCACTACCATTACCAACTGACCCATTACAGAAGCTGTTTGTGATGGTCCTATAACATCTGGAAACAATCATGCTGTGCACATTCAGTCATTTATCTGCTGAGGATGGACCTGATCAGTTTGTAAGACTTACTTTGGAAGCTGAATTGGAAGCATGTCATTGAAAAACTGTGGGGAGGATTTTGACTGGAGGTGAGAGTTGTATAGGTGGGGGACTGAGGTGGATAGCAAACTATTCAGAGGTCCTTTTGAATGAACGCTGCTGACAGAAACAGAACCAGGGACACAAGTTGATCCAGTGTTGCTGAATAAGCTTTGATAACTTTCAATGATTTGGCTGCTTTGGGAAAATGGCTTTACTGCAGACGCCACCCAAAGTGTGCAGTATGATTGTAGTTTGCTGCATAGTGCAGAGCTTCCATAGTGTCCCAAGATAACCATTTTCCAGTGCAGAGGTCACTAGATGGTGTGAAAAGTAGAAAACTTGATGAGTTTTAAAGAGAAGCAAAAATCTACAAAAAAAAAATCTTACTGAGTAAAAGAATAAATAAAAATAAAAATATTATGAAACTCGAAATATATTTGATTTTAAACTACCATTATTGTAAGCACTGGTAAATTCAAAAGAACTCAGTTAATCTCCGTTAATAGCTAACTGATATATTTTTGAGGATTAATACCCTGTTTCATTTTCGGCGTCAAAGTAGTGGTGGTATTTTTTAAAGCACTGATCCCTGTGATGAGATATTAAGCTTTAAGTCATTGGCGTACTCCATCTCAGTTAATGCAGTGGCCTAAATTGTAGGATTGCTTGGTGATGTGGAAAAGTTAGAAGGCATGAGCTAATGATCTTGCAAAGAGCACAGCAAACTTCCAAAGAATTTAAGAGATTAGAAGGTGTGTGGCCTTCACCCACATTTGCCTTCATGGCAGAAAATTACCAAGTATCATGGTTTTGTTCTAAAAAACAAATCATCCAGTTTCCAATATACTAATAAGATATTAATGCAATGGGGAAGAAAAGGTTGTTACGTTTCCCCTAGATTGCAATTATTGAGCCATTTAAGGCAATAATGAATGAGGTGATCTGTGCTCTCATGCATGTCATTTCCACTAAAATATATATTCAGATGATAAAATATGTTAAAGGATCAGTTAGACATTTCTTGGAATATGGCTAAAATGTCATTATGCCGGATTGCAATGCATATGCATGGAGCCAAGCCGAAAGAACCTGGTTGACCTAAGTTGATGACCGTTAAATGATACAAATTGGAAATGAACTGGAGCTCTTCAGGAAGTGGGTTGCAATTATTGAACAACTGTAGGCCACGTCAGAGTTATTTCAAATTTGTGCATTTGATCTATTAGTCAGATCTCACAGAAGCATTAATGTAAACTGTGGCCATTTGTCTGCAGCTCCCTCAGAAATCAAAACATTCATGAAGGTTGATAATTATTAGGCATTCAGGCTTAGTCATGTTGCTTTTCTAATTGTATAGTGGAGAAAAGCACCATCCAGTCTAGAACTGAGCCATGCAGACTATAAGTTCCCATCTGAGGGGCCACTTGATTGAGGTGTACAAGATTATGAGGGGCCTAGATAGAGTAGACAGGGATGCCTTGTTTTCCCCTAGCGGAGAGGTTAATTACCAGGGATCTCAGATTTAAGGTGATTGGTAGAAGGATTAGAGGGGACATGAGGAAAAACCTCTTCACCCAGAGGGTGGTGGGTGTTTGGAATTTGCTGCCTGGTTTGGTGGTGCAGGCAGAAACTCTCATCTCATTTAAAAGGTACCTGGATCTGCACCTGAAGTGCTGTGACCTGCACGGCTACGGACCGGGTGCTGGATGGTGGGATTAGAATGGGCAGCTAGTTTTTTATTTTTCGGCCGGTGCACACACAATGTGCTGAATGGCCTCTTTCTGTGCAGTAATTTTTCTATGGTTCTATGTTCTCAAGGGACGGTATTGAGACTGCTGCTCTTTTTAATCATTAACTACTTGAACTTGTGTGCACAGGGCATAATTTCAAAGTTCATAGATGTTTCAAATATCAGAAATGTAGTAAACAATGATAAGGTTAGTAACAGGTTTCAGGAGGACATTGACAGACTGGTGTAATGGGCTGGAAAACAAGATGAAATTTAATGCCAAGAAATACATTTTGGTAGGAGGAATGGGGAGAGGCAATGTGAGTTAAATTAAACAATTTTAAAGGGGATGCAGGATCAGAAAGGCGTATGCACATAAATCTGTGAAGGTGGGAGGACAAATTGAAAAGGCTGTTAAAAAAGCACATGCAATTTTAGCTTGATTAATGGAGGCATGCGGCCAGATTTTCACAGAGTTGGGAAGACACCACAGACCTTTAAAAATGGTGGGCGGGATCCGGATATGGAAGCCCTTCCCCTATTTCTGACAGATTCAATTTTTGCTGGCAGGAGGAGGGGGGGGGCAAGACATAAATCACACAGGAGGGAAACATGAACTCAGCAGGGCAGAACTTAGTGCTGAGTTCAAACAGACCGCATTTTGATTGTTGCAAGGGCCTTAACCCACAGTGTGGAAGTCACGAATTGACAAAGTAGATGTAAATGCTGTTGAAATACGGATAAGTTTAATTGTCATGAAATGAAGTTTTTTTTATATCTCTTGCTCTTTAAACATGAAAAATGCTGAAGCTGCCAATGAGAGTTAAAATAAAACTTCTGTTTTGATTGTCTGGCCATCTGGTATAGGTTAGCAAAAAGCATTAACAGCTGTTTGTGTAGTTTCAATAGAGGTCTTCATTAACATTTCTCAAGAACTATTATTGTCATTATGAATTATTGGTCGAGTTTCAAAAGCTACAATTATCTCAACAGGTGATTCTGAGTTCACAGTTTGATTGACAGTTTAAAGGTGCTACAGCTGTCTTTGATGTGGGGTCTGAGTAGAAGTTTGTTTGTTTTTATAAGAGATTAACCACTAGAGGAGATTTAAAAGTTTTAAATGGGTTTCATGAATGGGAATTTGTGTAAATGAGTGAGAACTATATTAGGTTGTTAGAAGTTTATTTTTTTCATTTCCACATGGCTTCTGATGTCAGCTCATGGTGAATACTGGGTGAGTGTCTATGGAAGTGGCATGGGGTGTATGAGGGGGAATGCAGGTTGGTGAGGGGCATCAGTTGGCATGGAGGCACCATGGGGGGCATGGAGGAGTTTGTGGGGTGAGGGATAGAGGGCCTAATAGCTTCTAAAACAACTGGGGTGAAGTCCCAGAGAACTGAGGAGGGCTTTCAAACCAAACCCGTGTTGGCACTTGCCTGCTTTTGTGGCCATCTAGGATCTGTTTCTGGGGTTAGTGGGCCCAACTTTATTCCACCCACCTCCCCGCAGTGAAAATTGGCTCGAGCAGGGCCCTTTAAACTGAGGTGGTCATCCCAAGGCAGACTCAAGCTACCTGCTTTGGTAGTGAAAATCCAGCCCATAGAGTCCAAAAGCAAAAAAGTGATGCTAAACCTTTTATAAAACACTGGTTAAGTCTCAGCTAATTCTGAACACCACACTTTAGGAAATATGCCAAGGCCTTAGGGAGAGTGCAGGGGAGATTAATTGGAATGATACTGGGATGGGGTACTTCAGTATGTGGAAACACTAGAGAAGCTGGTGTTAATCTCATTACTCAGATCTGCTATAGAAGGTTAAGAGGAGATTTATAAAGGTCTTCACAATCATCAAGACTTGAAATGGGGTAAAGAATAAACTGTTTTCAGTGGCAGAAGGTGTCAATAACCAAAGAACACAAATTCAAGGGGATAGACAAAAGAACTAGGGGTGACGTGAGAAATATGTTTTACGTCATAAAATGTTGTGATCTGGAATTCACTGCCTGGAAGAGTGGTGGTAGCAAATGGCCTCTCTTTGTTCTGTAGCATTCTACAATACAATTGCTGAGCTCAATGTTGAATTAACTGACCTCAGAAGTGAGGCATAGGAATAGAAATAAATCATTCAGCAGCTAGTGGCTGTTCCTCAATTCTGTTATATCATGGTTGACTTGTACCTCACCTCCACACCATTTAACCCCCCTTGCTCCACATCCCTTGATATCCTTACCTAACATAATGTTTTGATCCCTGTTTTGGAAATTTTAATTGGCTCCGCATCTGCAGGTTTTTGGGGCAGGATGTTCCAGATTTACACTACTTTTTGTATGAAAAAAGTACTCTAATGTTATTACCCCTTTATCATGTTAAACGCTTCAATGAAATTACCCCTTGTCTTTCTGAACTCCAGGGAATACGAGCCAAGTTACACAATCTATCCCCATATTTTATCCCTTTCAACCATGGTATCATCCTGGTGAATCCCTGTGTCACCCTCCAAGGCCAATCTATCTTTTCTGAGGCGCGGTATCCAAAATTGAATGCAGTTTCCTGTTGGGATCTGGCCAAGGCACTGTACTATGGAAACATCATCTGCACTTTTATATTTTTTTATACTCACTTTTATATTTTATACAACTCCTTGAAATAGAGATCAATGCTTCTTTTGTCTTTTTGATTCTTTTTTGAATCTGTGCACCAGCTTTTCATAATTTGTGAGCATGGACATCTAAATCCCTTTGTTTCTCCACAGCTCCTGGTCTCTCACGATTAAGAAAATATTCCAATTTGTTTTTTTTATCAGGTTTAGACAGTGTGGTTAGAGAGAAATTGTTCTCAGGGGTGTAAGGGTCAAGAACCAGAGGACACAGTTTGAAGGTTATTATAAGAGAACAAAAGCCAACATGAGGAAAAGCCTTTTTTACACAGTGAGTGGTTAGGATCCGAAATGCACTGCCTGAGCAGGTGGTGGATGCAGATTCACTTCTGGTTTTCCAAAGAGGATTGGCAAAGCACCTGAAGAGAGAAAATTTGCAAGGCTTTGGGAATGAGGCAAAGAAGTTGCTCTTGCAGCGAGCCACTATGGGCTTACGGATTAAATCGCTTCCTTCTCTCCCGAAACCATTCTATGATTTTATGAAAAGTGATGACCTCCCACTCCTTATATTTATCTGCCACAGTTTTGACCACTCACACTGTCTATCTATCTCTGCTTCCACTTGCACAAAATAAGCACCACCTGCCCACATCTCACCAACCAAAAAATCTTGCCTTTATATCTGCTCTCTGGTCTCTTTCCTTCCAATCAATTTTCAATCTATCTCACAAGCTTACCTCCAATTCCGCTTTCATTTTTGGTAGTAATCTCTTCTCAATAACGTTATTAAATGCCTTCTGCAAGTCCATGTTGGCAACCTTCACCAATACACTCCTTATTCACCATGCTAGTGACTACCCCAGAAGCTCAACAAAATTCATCAGTTCCCTTCACAAATCCATGCCAGCACTCTCTATCAGCTCACATTTGTCCAAGCGCTCAGTCATTCCACATGATGATACAATCCAGCAACTTCCCTGAAGTGGATGGGGGTTCCAAAATTGGCTTAGATATCTTTGGATTTGAGTGAGGAAAGAATCAGTCAAAATTTCTGCACTCAATTCCTATCTAGTGACCTTTCCTGAGCAATATGTGAAAACGGATAACAAGTGGGAGCAACATTGGGATCAACTTTGATTCCCTCAAAGGTCAAACAGCGTGCTGTTATCAGAGGATTGCTGATACCCGTGGAGCTGCACCTTCAGTGCGGTGGAGAAATAAAGAAACTAATTTGTTTAAGTTCAGAAAGTTTCTAAATAAAACCATGAAAGCAGTAAGATTTGCAGAAGTGTACAGTGTGTACCCATAGCTATTTAAATCATAATTTAGGTTGGAAGATTTGGAAACTTAGCCCGGTTACTTATTTAACAGACAATGGCTGCCCTGAACACTTCAAGCTCTACTGTTGGAATTTCTGTGAAGTGCCTTTGCTATTTGTTTCTTCACGAGGCACTCCACCTAGCGGCTGTGTTGAGAACTGACAAAACTCACTACAGCTCTGTCAGGTAGAAATCTTTTAAAGCAAGCAGCTCTTAGGTACTCAAATCCTTACCTCATTGTGACCCAGTTGCTGCAATCAGCTGGACTACCCAGAAACCCAACCTAGCAGCCATTTTGCTTCAGTTTTTAAATTTAAGACTCTTAAAAAAGCCTGTTTATGTACATTAAAATTGTCAATCCCCACAGTTGGTAAACATTTTTTTGTTCCTGGATTACATGTAGGTATTATTAAGGTCTACATGCTTGAAGAGTTCCTTCTATAATCATCTTTTATGAATCTACTCAAGTATTCACAGTCCGCTTCAGAAACGTATTTCTTCACTCGTGATCTGACCTTTTTCCCCTTTCCACCCTGGGTTCCTGCCAATCACAGAGGCAGAAACCAGAGGTACCAAAGCATAGCTCAGTGTTACAAGGTCAGGAAATAAGCATTTCACAAATTGGCTTTTGCTCTGAAAGCTAGTATAACTTCATATAGATAGAAAATCTCAGGAAAAAAATAACGTTTTAGTTGTTAAGGCTTCTTATCTTTTTGCCGAATGTCTGGGAGAAAAGTTAAAATATGAATTCTTGCAGCTTTAAGATATTTATTGGAGATTCTTCAATTTAATTGAAAGTAGGTGATAATGTGCAACCGAGGGCTTCAACAAGATATGCATGATTAGTAATTAAATAAAAATGAGTGATTTTTTTCCACTTTCAATTTCTTCCACCCACTCCTTCCTGCCTGCATTTCACAGCCACTTTGTCCCCTGAAGACTGTGGGGTATTGTTTCATTAGTACAAGCTACCCTTCGGTCCCTTGTTTAAATGGCTTTTTATGTTGGATGGGAGAACAATACAACTAAATTCAATCTTGTCCAAAATTGTCATCCACACTTGTGTGCACTGTCAAGTGTGGGTCATCGAATAGTGATCAGGAGCAGATATCCTGGCTGATATTTCCTGTTGAAGTCAGTTGTACTCAAACTGAGGCTGATAACAGCATGTACTGGAAATTAAATCTGGAGGCTCCTGGTCTGTATTGCTTAGTATGGCACCAGGAGCTGTCTGTCTCTGTATCAATTGGGTCACTGGAGAAGTGAAATATTATTTATGGTGGTGCTGCCAGAACAAAAATGAAATAAAATCAGCTACAAAATATGTATTTTACTTTAGATATCATATTAATTTTGCCAGAGCACATTAATATTTTAGGGACTGAACATTTTGTTCTGCTTCATAGCCACTGCAATTCATTTTCAATAAACAGTCTCTAACTAAACTTTGTCCAGCATGCAGTCTTACATCATGGCAAATTTACAGGGTCACCTTCTGCTCCTTTATATTGAAGTGCCAGTTTACTTATTGTCATTTTTGTTCCTTATATGTATGTTGTGTGTATTTCACTTTCCTCCGATTTTTCTTCCCTCTTCTCTTCCAGAGGACACTTCCGTGAATCCTTCACAACTTGAGCCACATGTGAGTATCGCCAAGTTATTTTAGCATGGATGTAGCTGGAACCATAGCTGAGCCTGATTCCACCCTTTTCTATATTTGAGGAGCACTGAGTTAACTGTAATTCTGCAACTTTTAACCTGGTTGAGATGACCTGACTCATCATTGGTCAGAGATTGAACATTAGATCTCTTCCTGTTATACATGAAGTACCACCATGTGGTACAGTTGCCCACTAAACCTGTAGCTTAATATAGAGAGAAAATAATGGATACATGAAAATGATTATAATGCAGTTATCTCATTGAGACATTCAGAGAATGGTATACAACCCACCAATCACTCCTGTATCACTCCTGTTTTAATGTGGATCTGCAGATAATAAGTAGATCACAGTAAGTAGCAATGGAAACAGTAAGTATTAGTAAACTAGTCAGGATTGCAGATGCATTTCAAGATATCAGGGGTAAGTGGTCCTCTGAGTGTGTCATGTAATCAAACTGAACACTTGATAAAATAATCATTGGAGAGAGTTCAGTTAAAGACCATACCGTTTACTGGTGTTGTGTTGAACAGACAATGAACCAGATTTGAAAGCTTGGCCCTGAAATGATTGACATGTTCTTGAAAAATGTTGTATTGTACCTGCATATGAATTTTGAAATGGGTTAACACGTGTTAAAATATTGCAAAAAATAATTTTATGCCAACATATTAAACAGTGGGTTACAAAAGAAAAGGAAACACAAATGAGCTCTCTGATGGGATGAAATGATGCAATGTGAATTTAGTAACAAACACATTGAATTGTTTACATGCAATTCCATTGTCTACAATTTTAATGAAAGCATTTAAAATAACCGTTGTTAAAAATAACAGATCTTCAATGCTGTTGCTCAGTGAGTTCACCCATGTCTTGCCAAGTCTCTTGCAATTAGATTCAGAGGTCAATCAAATGTGATTAAAGCAATTATTTTATTCTGCCACTGAGGTGGTTTCATAAAGGTCAGACTATCAATGGTAGTTGGAATATTAAATTGGCAACAAAATCACTGATATGCTTTTACCCGCACTGTATTCCCTAAACTTAAAGCATACAAAACAGGTTATGCCTTCCTTTTTAATACCAGCCTTAATGAATTAATATTTTGCCTTAAATTTCCTTTTACACTATCTTACAATTAGAGATATAGAATATAACATTTTGAGCAAAAATAATGGTTATGGTTACTTTCAAAATTAGTGCTTACCTATTACATTGAGGAACAATTCATTGCATGAATTTTTATATATAAGACCAGGAAATAAAAAAAATTAAAACAATTAGCTAATTTCAATCTTTCTTTCTTTAATAAGCATTACCAAAAGTTTATATGAAGTAAGCAAGTTTAAATGTATGACCTTTGTTCAGATGCATCCTCTAAATGTGAAGATTCACATAGTCCTTCAAGAGTTATCATTCTTTCAGAAGAAAATGTAAAGACATGCATCTGCTCTAATTGTTTAAAACATTTCAGAAAAATATATTTAAAAAATATTCACAATTTCCAAAAGTTTAATTTATCATTTGTGTAACATACTGTAATTGCTGGACACCTGCTTGAACTGACACTGAATTCCTGTGAAAGTTATTTTAAATTATATTCCAAGCATCACACTTAACTTTGAAAGTTTCATACGGAAATCACTCAGGCAGCTTCCAATGTAGCCTTCCTAGGGTTAGGTCATCAGACTTTCTCCATCAATGGACAGCAAATGACGGGGGAAGCAGGGATAACAAACAACAAGTTCTTGCAGGCTAGTTTTGCTGGCAGCCATTGAATAAAAATCTGAGCTTTGTAAGTATAGATGCATGCTGCAAATTGTAGCCTTATTACCTCACTGACTCTCTTCAGCTGACAGTGATGGTTGTGGGAAAGTCCACAAACTCAGCCATGTGACTTCTAAGGGAGACAGTCTTCCAATGGAACATATCAAGAAGCACAATTCAATGATGAAAAACACAATTGGATAGGTTAGCTTAGTTTATTCTGCCAAATAAATATTCAAATTTATTCACATAACCTTTATCTCGTGTTACGACCACAGCCGATGTTATTTGCTGAGCAAAGCAAATTCTAGAGGGACTTACTGATCATAACTTTTTTTTTGTATTTTGAAAATGAGGGGAAAACTGCTGATCCCAGAAGCATAGAACCCCAGTAACATTTATGGGATTTTAAAATTAAAAGATTTAGTCAGAAGAAGAAAAAAAAGTTAAGCACCTAAGATTAAAGTTACACAGTTAAAACAGTCTTACAAAACATCCTCCAAAAAAACCCACTTGGTCAGAACACACAAGTAAACTACTAGGCACCAGCTCCCTTATAGATTTTTAACTATAAAAATCCAGTAATATTACCCAAGGCAAAAACTGCTGTCACTTTAGAAAAAGATATATCACTCGCCTTTTCACACTCTTCTACTCTGCTGAGGAAATCTAAGAAAGTTCAAAAAACAAATTGCTTTCTGAGACAAAGGTTCCACTGGATGGCTGCTTCAGGTTTCACACCTTTTCTCAGCACAGAGCTGGACGCAGGACACCTCCTGCATATAGCCACCACAACTCAACTAACATCTTTCCTTAAATATCTTTTCCCCTATTAATCATAGATTCCATTGTTCTTGTACACCTCTTTTAACTCAACTTATCCAAATATAAAAATCTTTCATGTTTTCCCATTGCCTCTACTTTCGGGTCAAATAAAATTTAATAACCTTCCCTTGTTTACTTATGAAACCTTTGTGAGTTGTAAAAGTCACTTGTCACTTCTAAACTCCCTTTTGAAATTTAACAGCTAAAAAGTCAAGTCCCTACCTATCATCTAATGCAAATTTTAAAACCAACCTACTTACTTATAAATCCACTTCACCAGAGCCTCTAATGCATTCATCTAGCACGTTTACCCTTTTGTCTCTCAGTTTGCACAGACAAGCTGTCTTTACTAACCTTCCCCCCAGTTTAATTAATCATGGAAACACACAGACTCAGCTTTCTTTGAAGAATACCACCATATTTCCAAAAAATATAAAAAAAACTATTTTCACACTCGGAATAACTTGTACTTATATAGCATTTTTTTGCATACTTAGAATATTCCAAAATGTTTCAGTCAATGAATAACTTTTCA
Organism: Cetorhinus maximus; assembly: GCF_964194155.1. Lineage (NCBI taxonomy): Eukaryota > Metazoa > Chordata > Chondrichthyes > Lamniformes > Cetorhinidae > Cetorhinus > Cetorhinus maximus. The sequence continues at coordinate 113,912,151 of NC_135886.1, read as the reverse complement.
TGTTCAGTCACTTTATTTATAGAACTAACACACAGTATATTAGCTAATAGAAAGATTCCATAAACAGCAAAATGAAATAAATGACCAGTTAATCTATTTTGGTAGATTGGTTGAATATTCATTAGTTAACTGGAAGAACTCCATGGGCTAGATTTTACTCTCCTACACTGACAAGGGGGGGTCATAAAATCCAGCACCTGCCTGCCCGCCATCTACCCTCCCACCCCCAAATTGATTGAAATTTATGGGGGGGCAGAAGAGGCATTAGGTGGCATGGCCACCCTTGAGCCTATTAAGGCCCTTATGTGGGGGTTGATGGTGACATCGTGGTATTGTCACTGGACGAGTAATCCAGATACACAGGGTAATCCTCTGAGGACCTGGGTTGGAATCCCACACAGCAGATGGTGAAATTTGATTTCAATAAAAAATATGGAATTAAAAGTCTAATGATGACCATGAAACCATTGCTGATTACTGTTAAAGACCCCTTTGGTTCTCAAGTGTCCTTTAGGGAAGGAAATCTGCCATCCTTACCTGGTCTGGTCTATATGTGACTCCAGATCTATAGCAAGCCACTCAGTTCGCAAGGGAAGTTAAAGATGGGCAACAAATGCTGGCATAGCCAGCGATGTCCAGATCCAATGAATGAATAAAAAAAGTGGAAGTCCTCCAGCTTTAGCTGCACATGCTTGTGTCGAGCAAGGGGTAGGGGATCTCATTTGGTTGGGGGGGGGAGGTGTGGGGGGAGGGAGGTCAGTGGGCTCATCGGAGGCAACTCCCCAGCAAGTCCTCCCCCACTCTTTAACCCTCCCCTTGGCCTCTTGAACCAGATTCTCAAACGCCCTCAGTCCCCTCACCAAGACTTACCTGGGCTCCTCAGCATGGTGGGACTGCCTGAAGTCTCAACAGTGGTCACTGCATCCATCAAAGCTATCAAGGAATGATAAAAACTGTCAAGGAACTGTCCAAGGGTACTAGGTGAATTGGCAAGGAGGAGACAAGGGCAAAGGGTGGTGGGGGTAGTAGGTTGGCATTTGTTGGCATGGATTGGACAAAGGGAGTGGGTAGCTGAGAGGAAGTGAGGGATGAGATCTGGAGGGATGTTTTTAGTTTATTATTATTTTTTATTTATTTAAACACAGCGCTGGGGCCTAGAGGCAGGCCTTGCACCCAGGCCGCCTCTGCGCCAGGCAACCCGCAGATTCATTCTGGGGTAGCCCACCGTGACTCCTGTTTAAGCCTGCCCACCCGATCTAAAATCTCACCTGCAGGGGGCCATTTTTAAAGGTCAGGTTTGCCAAGCCAGGAAATCAACCAACTCTGTGCTTCTGACCTGGGGCAAAAATCTTGCTCACTATCATTGATTGTGGACCAAAAGAAAAGGAGGAAAAAAAGTTGTAATACTTTAGGTGCCTATTAGGTTTGTAAACAAACAAGAAACCACATCAAAAACAAAATCTGTTATTATAGGCTTATAGAAGTTCCAATAGTTCTTGGACCAATAAGACCACCTGCTGAGCTGAAGCTTTTGAAACCTAGCCAAGCATTCCTATATAGGAGCACCTGTATTAACAATAGCTTCCAGTTCCACTGCCAGAACAGATATCTGTTTCCATTTCAAAGTAGAGTGCCTGTCAATCATTAGATGAGGAGCAGTCACAGACCATTTTTCTACCTTCAGAAGCAGTTTAAAAAAAAAATAGCCAGTTCAATTAAATTGGAACACAAAAATGTGGTGGTAGAAGACTTTTTAAAAACATTTTTTAATGCATTATGGTACTTCCTCCATTGGAAAAGTACTATAATGCATATGACAAATTACACAATGCTGGTCAATCAATGTAAGGGTAAATATTCCTTTCAGGATAGATCCCTATGATGAATAACTGCATAAAACACATCTACATTACAATAAGGCATCTAATAGTGACATTTGAAGTTGCCAAAATGTTAGACACTTATTTTTCAGAATGTTCCTGTTTCCTCAGCAGGCTTTCCATTTTCTTCATGAACTCTCAAACCTGGCATGTTTCTAATGTGCTTCCAAATTCCCACCCAACCAGTTGGAAATGGTGTGTGGGAGGAATTCAGATTTTCAGCCCCCATTTAAAATGGGGAACGTGAACCGAGCAGAGGTGGATGTGCGTTTTTCACACTAGGCATTCCCGACCTACAAAAAGACCAGAGGAAGATGGCCTAGGGTCAGGAATATGGAGAAAAATTGGGTTTGATGATTTATGTACCGAAACATGCCTCTGTGCCTAGACAAAAATTCAGCTCATTATGTTCACCTTTACAGGCAAACTTTGGTTTAACAATTCATAAGAATAAACAAATGCAGCATTCTCTCTCTACTGCATTGAAATGTTAATTTAAATTATGTGGATTAGTCCTGGAATGGAGAATATTGCAAACCTTCCTACCAACTAATGATAAGCTATTGTCCTACAGAAACAAGGATGGTAAAGGTAAACATGACTATTCTTAGTCACCTATTTGACTTGTATATTCAGTAAATAGTGAAACTTCTGTCCAGTGTTGTTGCTTAATCACAAGACTTTTCTTCCTGTACAACTGCTCTTGTTTTTATATTGCTTGTATTTTTTCACCTTTTATCTAATAACTTATGAGTCCTTAGCTTGTTCACACGATCTATACACACCATCCACTACCTGTTTACTTTAAATGTGAATGTAAAGTTGACTGATGAACAGACAATGTACCAACACAAGCATTTCCATTCCAGCGGGATGTTAAAGCCAAAACTTTTCTTCATGGAATAAAATCATGCAATATATTGTAATTGCTCATTATTCCTGTTTTAAAAATCCAATAGAAAGGTCAATGAAGGAAGTCCAGGCAATAACCCTCCAGAGATTGAAATTTATTCCTTTCCCAATGCAAATATACCAAATCAAATTGTCATGGCGATGGATCACAGCCCCAAATTACTCATGGACATATTGAACTTTTAAGGGAGGCATTTTTTTTTTTAAAAGACATACAAGCAAAGGCACTGAACAAAAAATGGCTGAGAATGTAAAGTAACCACATTCTTGAAAATTCCTATATGGATTATACTTGACTGATTAGGCCAGAGAGAACATGGAATGTCACACCTAAAAAGATGTCAAGGCCTACTTCAAACAGAGACACTTGAACGAAGAGCTGGAATGAAAAAAGACTGACTTTAATCTCCTGTGGTTGCGGAGACAATGGAGACTGAATACCACACCCCAGCAGAAACCATCTTCTGTTGAGTTATATCTCAGAATGTAGAAATGATCAGAGTTGAAAGAAAACAGACTCTGGGAAAAAGACATGTTTTTATTTCCTCTTCCACGAATACACAATGAAATGGGTTAAAAACTAATTGCAGACCTAATCTGTGTGTCCTAGTGTTCTAGTACTGGTGTGCTAGTGTGTGCTAGTGAGAATCACAGCAGGAGACGATCGACTAGGCACCACTTTGCAGCTTGAAGGAAAAGGCTTTCTCTCTCTCTGTTGCAAGTCAGAAAAATCACAGTCAAAAAGGAAATAGGACAGCTTCTTCAGCCAACCTGCAGAACCAAATGTCTCCAAACCAACTGCTGAACTGTCAAAGTCAGCGCTACTGGAATCACCCAACTTAACTGTTGCAACATTTTGCCATCTACTCCTTACAGACATGCCAAAGACTGATTTGTATATCTTTTTTATTTAACTTTTATTTTTGGACTCAACTTCTCATTTCTGATCTGCGTGCATGTGTGTTATGCTTTTATTATTTGTTTCTTGGGTATTAGCAATAAATAAATTTACTCTTTCTTTGACTCAAGAAAGCCTGGTTAGATTGGCTCCTTCAAAAAACACACAAATACATTTGGACTGGGAAAAGGTATCCACAGGGAGAAGGGATCCCTTTTAAAGTAACCTTGTTGAGATCAACTGAGCAGGGTGAATAAAGAAGGAGAGCCAGCTCATCCCTCCTCATCTGACAGCATAACAACATTGGGGTCCCATTCGGGAAGTTAACAAATTGACGTTATCTCATCCAGGATCATAACAAATTGGAGGGCCTTGCCCGGGGACTGGTGATAACAAAATAGACAAAAAATGCAACAATGTAAAGAATGAGAAAAGAATGGCAATTCTTATTGAAAAGTCATCATTTCTTTCTCTAAATATCTTTCATTTTAGTATTCCCCACAGATTTGTGGTTCCCTTCTTACAGCGCTGTAACAGTCGTTTCACTGAGTTATATGCATAAGGTCAGTGCCTTCATTTATATTCATATAAATGGTTACAAATGGTCTGTGTTAACCATTTACCCTCCTTTCCTGGATCTGTCTTTGTTCTATACTTTCTCAGTATCAACTCCTGTTGCCTTACAACATCATTATTTTTGTTATTAAATCATTCCTGCCATCCACCCTATCTCAGACGTTTCCTTTTTGTTCCTTCTTACCCTCTTTCCAGGCATCTGCACTTGCTGAAGTTTTTCATCTTCCAGATCTGACCAAAGGTCAATGATCTGAAATGTATGGCTGAAATTTTAAGCCCTGATAAGGGAGGGTACAGAGGTAGAGGCATGGAATTTTGCATTGCTGGCCGGCATGCCAGTTCCCTGCCTCCATCCTGTCCTTGGGCCATTCTCCCTGTGGCAGGATGGAGATGTGTGGCAGGGCTATCCCCTGTAAATGGCTGGTAGTCATTACAGATATTTAATGGCCATTTAAGGCCTATTGTTGGAGGCCGACAGGGATCCTGGGGAACATGACAACTGCCTGGGTGTGGCCTTCCAGTGGCCGATCAGGGGCCAGTGCTATAAGCAGGCTTAGAGATGCTCTCTGGCTGCCGGAGCTCAGCTGCAGCTGCAAGCCCACCTCTGGATATGATCCAGCCCCTGCCCCAACAACGGTGGCCAGGTGCTAAGGCATTTTATTTTATTTAAAAATTTTGAAAAGCTGGAGAGAGAGAGTGCCTCAATCTTAGGGCACCCTCTCCCTCACTTACCTGACATGGCATCCTGCTGTCTCTTCAGAACTGGAAAGTCTTCTATTGGCCCTCCAGTTTCCAGAGCCAACTTGCCATCCTTAATTGGATGGTGATCCCATTCTCTGGCCACTAACTGGCTAATACATGGAAAATCACATGTGAATGACCATACTCCACAGTGTGGGCTTCTGACCCCCATTTGAGCCTGATGGCAGAGTTCAGAAGCCCACAGGGAAAATCCTGCCCATTAACAACAACTTATATTTATATTGTACCTTTAACATAATTAAACATCCCAAGGAGCTTTCCAGGATCTTTATAAAGCAAAGTATGGCAGCAGTCCACATAAGGAGACATTAGGTCAGATGATGAGAAGCTTGGTCAAAGAGGTAGGTTTTAAGGAGTGTCTTAAAGGAGGAAAGTGAGGTAGAGAGGTAAAGAGGTGGGGCTCAGGCAGGGAAATGGCGATTTTGGAATCCTGAACTTAGCAGGGTCATTTGAACTCAGTGCTGAGTTCAAACAGAGACCATTTTAGCTGAATGGGCCTTAATCTGCAGTGCCGGAGTTATGAATCTTTAGAGAAGTTGTAAATGCTCTGGAAAGGCAGATAAGGTCTGTAGAACTGTCAAACTGTGAAGTTATTTAAATGACCAGCCCATATATTTGGAAATAAAAACCTACCAACATATCTGTGATAGTTAAAATACCTTCAGCTGTCAAGTTATTTAAATTTCAAGCCCGTTTCAAATGAAAAAAAAGCCTGCCTGTATCTGCATGAATTGAAAAAGCTCAAGTCGTCAAATTATTTAAATCACTGAATCACAAAATTGTTACAGTGCAGAAGGAGGCCATTCGACCCATCGTGTCTGCACCAGCTCTCAAAATGAGCATCATGACTTGGTGCCATTCTCCTGCTTTTTCCCCATACCCTTGAACATTGTTTCTATTCAAATAATCATTTATTGCCTTCATGAATGCTTCAATTGAACCTGCCTCCTCCACACTATCAGGCAGTGCATTCCAGATTTGAACCACTTGCTGTGTGAATATTTTTTTCCTCACATCACATTTGCTTCTTTTGCAAATCACTTTTAATCTCTACCCTCTCATTCTCGATCCTTTGATGAGCGGGAACATTTTCTCCCTATCTACTCTATCCATCCCCCTCATGACTTTGAACGCTTTTATCAAATCTCCTCTTCGCCTTCTCCTCTCCAAGGAGAACAGTCCCAACCTCTCCAATCTATTTTCTTAACTCAAGTTTCTCATCCCTGGAACTATTCTTGTAAACCTCTTCTGCACTCCCACCAATGTGGTCACATCCTTCCTATAGTGTGGCGCCCAGAACTGTACATAATACCCCATCTGAGGTCTAACTAGTGTCTTATATAAGCTCAGCATAACCTCCCTGCTCTTGTACTCTATGCCCCTATACTGGATACTGTATGCTTTATTAACTGCTCTCTCCACCTGTCCTGCCACCTTCAATGATCTGTGTACATATACGCCTAGGTCTCTCTGATCCTGCACACCCTTAAGAATTGTACCCCTTATTTTATATTGTCTCTCCATGTTCTTTGTACCAAAATGAATCACCTCAAACTTCCCCACATTGAACTTCATTTGTCACCTATCTGCCCACTTCACCAACTTGTCTATATCCTCTTGAAGTTCTATACTGTCGTCCTCACAGTTTACAACGCTTCCAAGTTTTGTATCATTTACAAACTTAGAAATTGTCCCCTGCACAATAAGACCTAGATCATTAATATATATCAGGAAGAGCAAGGGTCCCAATACTGAGCCCTGGGGAACTCCACTACAAAGTGGTCAGTCGTTTAAATACTGAAAAAAAAAGATCTGCCTGTGTCTGTGAGAGTTGAAACCATTCTATTCTAGCAGCTTCAACAGATGTTTATTGACATAACTCTGAGTGCTATCGCTATAGCATTATTAATGCTTGGTTGTTTTCCACAATGTATCATTATCACGATTTATTGGAGGGAGGAGGGAGGTATGGGGAATGGGGGGGAAATGTAAGTTCATGGCCGATTGACAACTCAAAGAGGTTATTAAAGGATTAGCTGTCTTTGATGTGGGTTTTGAATACAAATGTTTGTTTTTATACAGGATTAAGTAATTATGGGGATTTAAATGTATTGTATGGGCTTTCATGAATGGAAATATAGTGATGTGTAATAGATATTTAGAGCTTTATTTTATTTCACCTTAGTATGACTCTGTGGCCTGCCTATGGTGGATATTGGATGAGTTGCCATTGAAGTTGTAAGGGCAAAGGGATGGGGGGTAATGAGTTGGCACTAAGTTGGCATAGAGGCCATTGGATAGACAGAGGGGCAATGAGTTGGCAATTAGGTTATTAGGGGCCATGGGGAGGGGGGGGGGGGTGGGGGGTGGTGGGCAGGGGTTAGCATGAGTTGGCATGTATGGGCATGGGGAATGGGTAAGGAAATGTGAGGGACGAGGGCGAGGGGGTCTAAAATATTAGCAAACAACTGGGATGAAGTCCTAGAGAATAGAGGCAGGACTTTTAACCAGCCTGCCTCAGCACTCAGCAGCCCTTGTGGCCACCTCTGATCTGTATCCAGGGGAGGTGGGCCCAATTTCACCCTGGATCACTTCTCACCCACCCCACCCCAGAATGAAAATCTCCCCATGCAAGGCACTTTTTTCCTTGGTGGATGCACTGAGCCGGGAAATTTCCCAATTCCCACTACCTGACTCGGGATTGAAAATCCAGGCCTGGGTGTGAGTTGCACACAGGTAATTGAGATTTGGGTGACCTCATGTTTATGGAGGGTAGAATGTGGGAGATCAGCCAGGAGTGTATTGAAATCATCAAGGCTAGAGATAATGAAGGCATGGATGAGGATTTTAGCAACAGATGAGCTAAGACAGGAGCAAAGTTTTGTGATGTCATGGAGGTGGAAATGGGAGTCTTAGAAATGGCACAAATATGAGTTTGGAAGCTCACCTCAAGACCAAATGTGACACCAAGGTTCAGAACAGACGGGCTTAATCGCAGGCTGTTGCCAGCTATAGTGAGAGGAATTGATTCAGTAACTAAGGAACAGAGGTAACTCTGTTTCTTTATAAATGCTGCCTGATCTGCTGAATGTTTATAGCATTTTCTATTTATATTCATGTAAGTTTGGTTGATTCAATCTGGGATCAAAGTATCAAATATCCTCATTCTTTAATGAAGCAGTTCATGCTTCTGATTTCAGTAATAGTTTTAGACAATTCGGTCAATATTCTAACACTAACTTTTCTTCTCATTACAATCTGAACTCAGATCCAACCTGAACATGTGCCTAAATATATTGCAATGTGTTTTATTACTGTAAACCCTCAAGTGGAAATGCTTCTATCATACGGAGGTTTCCAGAGCTACAGTATCTGTTGTCCATGACAGGAGCAGATTTGGGCTATTCGCCCCCTTGAATCTGTTCTGCCATTTAATTTAATCCCATTTACCACTTTTACTCCATTTAGACCCATTTACCTGACTTTGATCTTAATTCCTTGATATTCCGAACTAATAAAAATGCCGATCTCAGTTTTCAAAACCTCAATTGTCCCAGCCTTTTGGAGAAGAGAATTCCAGATTTTCACTACCTTGTGTGAAAAAGTGTTCCCTGAGGAGGACTTTTAACCCCCCAATGTGGCTGTGTACAGAGGCAGATGGGTGCGAAAATTCACACTGCCAACCTGCGTGCCAGTTCCCCGACTCCATTCTGTCACCAGGCCACTTTCCCGGGAGGTGGGATGGGGGTATGGCAGGGCTACCTGCCCACAAGTGGTGGTTAGCCGATTCCACAAACTAATGGGCTATTAGGGCCTATTGTTGGAGGTCAGCACTCCAGACAGGCTTGGAGACCCGCCCTGCCTGCCTGACTTCAGCTGCAGCCGCAGGTTGCCTTATTGGGTGGTTCCCTAGCCACGGTGGCGACACGGCTGCTAAGGACTTTTTTATTTTAGATTTAAAAATTTGGAGAGAGGGTGCCACTATCTAGGGGATCTTCATTTACCTCAAAAGTCATCCTGCTGCTGCTTCCAAGCTGGAGGGACTCCTATTAGCTTCCAGCTTTGAAAGCCTGCCTGGCACCCTTAATTGGATGGCAAGCCTGACCTCTGGCCATTAATTGGCCAATTCAGAGCATATCCCAACAAGTGATTGTGGCTCAGTTCATAGCACCCTCGCCTTTGAATCAGAGGGTTGTGGGTTCATGTCCCACTCCCAGAAACCAAGAACTGTGATTGTACTCGAAAGGGTTGCAATCTGTGACTGTTGATAACTCGAAAGAGTTTCACTAGGCAGGGATCCGTTTTAGAGGTGTCAGCTGTGGCTCAGTTCATAGCACCCTCGCCTTTGAATCAGAGGGTTGTGGGTTCATGTCCCACTCCTGGAAAACCAAGAACTGTGATTGTACTCGAAAGAAGTTACAATCTGTGACTGTTGGTAACTCGAAAGAGTTTCCCCACACAGTGCAGGCTCCTGATCCCCATTTGAGCCTGATGGTGGGTCCTGAAGCCTGTGGTGAAATTCCTTCTCCAGGTTTCACCCCTGAATGATCTAGCTCTAATTTGAAGATTGTGCAGGACACCCCCAATGGAGAAAATAGATTCTCTGTATCTACCCCTTCAAATCATTTTCTAATTGTAAATGCCTCAATTAAACCATCCCTCAACTTCTAAACTCATGGGAATACAAGCCAAGTCAATGCACCCTGAACTCAAAACCAAACTTGTAAGCCCTGGTAGCATTCTCATGAATCTGTGCTGTAATGCCTCCAGGGCCAGTATATCCTTCCTGAAGTGCAGTGCTCAAAACTGAACACAGTTCTCCAACAACTGAAGGATTGTTTCCACCCCTTTGTATATCGGTCACCTTGAGATAAAAGCAGCAATGAAGAAGGAATTGTTTAAAAGTTGCAAATCAGAGCATTCATTCCTGTCCCCCGGACTTGCCTTGATCTCTGCGGAAAAAGTTTGCACAGGCCACTGATGAGAAAACTGCATCATTGGCATTAGTGCCTGCTGGTGGCCAGAAGAAATGGCCCATGGGACCATAAATATGGTTCTGCTCTGGCAGCAAAAATGTTACCTCATTTACATGATAGTGCTGATGCCGTAATCAAGCTCCCATCAAGTAAAGCAGATTGCAATATAAAAAGACTGAACAAATGAACAACTAAACCCTCTTTCATCAGCTTGAAACATAAACTTGAAGTGACCTGATGTATAACGGAGGCAATAACTCTCTTGTAGATAATCACAACAAGGATGTTTGAGAGGAATTCAGTGGTCTGTGAGGGAAAATATAACTAATTATTCATTGAATGCAACAAGGCTGATTTTCAGTGCTCATTAGTCTCCTCAATGTGGATCAAGAACTGAAGCATTTTTTGCAATTGGGTAGTATTTGTTTGTTCTTTGATCACATTCAGCTGAAATAAATTATACCTTCTGTCCTAAAAAGAACAGTAGCAGATATTCAACCATAATCTTGAATGATTCTTGTGTACTTCACTGAGAAAAGACTCATATGTGGGACTCGTTGAAGAACTTTATTTACAACTCCCCAGCAGAGAGGGTAACATAGCAAAATTCTCAGCTCTTACAATATACTACAATTCTGAATAAAAAGGATTATGCTAATAAGTGGAATCGTATCAAAAAGTAAATATCGATATGGCCTTGGTGAATAAAGCTACTGTTAAGTGTAATGCTAAGTCCCAAGCACTGTGGGTGCTCCTACACCACAGAGACTGCAGCGATTCAATAAGGCAGCTCACGACCATCTTCTCAAGGGTAATTAGGGATGGGCAATACATGTCCACATCCCATGAAATAATTTTTAAAAGTATATACCTCAATATATGCTGAATTAGCTGATTCAGCCAGAGCAGCATTCCAACTATGATGATTGTGAGTTGGGTAAAAGGAAAAACCGGTTTTCATTGGTGATGCTATCCAGCATTTTCTGTTTGTGTGCGTGCACATCAGGTGAGAACAAGATTGAGTTTGTCTGCAGTGCATTTTGTGATCAAAAAGGTGATATCACACAATCTATAATTAGTGAACTTCCACTTGGGAGCCTTCCTAAAGGTTGACTAGCCCCTGGTGGAATCATATGATATTTCAGTCTGGAAAGGGGGAGGGAAGTTGGGGGGAAAGAAGGCAACTAACATGTTACATGTAGTATAAGGGTCTGGCACATATAGGGTTAATGTGGGACTGAGTGCAGCACCGCCCACACAGTGACGTAAAAAGGCACATGACCCAGACATAGGGGCAGTGTGGTGTTGAGCAGAGATACATTAAGACCTAGACATAGCTCCTTGTCTATACCCTTTACTGTACATAGTTACAAGTAGTTAATAAAGACTTGCTGTTAACATACAGAAGACTACAAAGACTTCTTTAACAGATACATTCTGTTAACAAAACCATCCCAACATGGTGTCAGCTCAGGATTAAAAACCATCAACCTCACAAAACTGCTGAAAGACTCAGAAAAAGAAAAAGCAAACCAAGAAATTCTGACCTGAAAGAAGCTCCATTTGAAGCTGAAGACACTGAGAAAATTCACCAGAAAAGGCTCCAGGGAGAAAGGCCTGGAAGCTAAAAGTAGGGACTTTACTGCAGCAGAAGACGCCATTGAATCTCCCTTGGAAGTCCAGTTTCAGCATGCAGGGTCCAGAGCCTGCAAGCGTGAGCTAAATCTTTTTAAATTCCAGGCTGCAGCTAGTCCTGTGAATCCCTTTTATTAAATGTTATGTTTTACTGTGGGGTCGCTTTGCTCGCGAACTGGTTGCACGCTTATCTGTCGTCAGGTGAGTCGATTACAATATACTGAGAAAGCAGAGACCAATGTGAAATGAAGCACATATTATTAATTTACACAAATAACAGAGCACTAACATAATATGTGCTTCTCCAACCTGACCCTACTCTAGGCTAACATTAACATGGTAGCCTGCGCTACACAGCTATTGGGTCTTACAGCCACATGATCAATCTGCTCACATTGTCTTAAAGGTGTATTACACCTCAGATTACCATAACTCTCCCCCTTTACTTGAAAGTGCATTTTACAATATATTCATTATTTACATAAATAAACTATTTACAAATTTAGTGTCTCAGGAGGCTTTTTCAAATGTTTCAACTGTCATAGTTCTACAACTTTGAATGGTTTATCTGAGGCTTCCCTCTTGGGAGTTATCTGTCCACTAGGCTCCTGAGTAGGAACCTGTAAATTTGCCTCTTTGACTCTCTCAGGCTCAACAGGTCCTACAGTTACTTCCAAAGCAAGAGGAGTTCCTTCTACCTGTGGTGTAGACTCCAACGGGAATTTTTGGTACACCTTTTCTTGTAGATCTGTTTCCCTTTTCCTGAGGTGATCTACATGTCTCCTGATTATCCAACTTTCAACCGATATATGGTAGGATAGGGGTCCTGTCACTGCACTGACTTCACCTGAAAGCCATTTGGGCCCATCTCCAAAGCTCTTTGCAAAAAATGCTTCTCCTACATTGAAGTTTCTTTCACGACTGTGGTAATCGTGTTCATTTTTCTGGGCCTCCTGACTTCTCTCTACTCTCCCCTCTAAATTCGGCCTTATGAGGCTTAACCGCGTCCTGAGACGTCTCTTCATTAATAACTCTGCGGGGGCAATACTGGTGGTCCTATAGCTGAGCAGGAAATGTGATAACTTCATTACTATAGAGTTCCCCTCTAGTTTTTCATTCCGGCCTTGAAGGTCTGGACTGCCCTCTTGGCCAACCCATTAGATGCAGGGTGGTATGGTGAGGTCTTGACGTATGTTATGCCATTGAGACTTGCAAATCTTTGGAATTCCCTGTGAGTGAATGCCGTTCCATTATCAGACACTATTATCACTGGCAAACAGTGTATCAACAAAACTCTGATGCAATCTGCCTTTGGTGGCGTCAGATGTGGGTGATCTCACATCATATACATCGATCCATTTGGAGTGAGCATCGATAAATAAGAGGGACGTTGTGCCCAAAAAAGGCCCCACATAGTCAACATGGAGGCAGACCCATGGCCTTTCTGGCCATTCCCAAGGACGCAGCAGAGCAGAAGGAGGCAATTTCTGCACCTCTTGGCACTGCATGCAGCTCTTGGCCATGTTTTTGATTTCAGTGTCCAACCCTGGCCACCATGAGTAGCTGCACGCCAACATTTTCATTCTGGAAATGCCGGGGTGAGCGCTGTGCAGTTTTATCTATAATGGTTGTCTTCCCCTGGGAGGCATAATGACTCTCACTCCCCACAGTAAGATGCCATCCTGGCAGGTGAGCTCGTATCTCCTGTTAAAATAGGGCTTCATTTTGTCCGATTTTGGCTCATTAGACTATCCCTGCAAGACTTGTTCCTGATGTGAGACTAAACTTGATCGTGGTCTGTCCAATCTCTGACCTGTTTGGCATTCACTGATGGTGAATACTAAAAGTTTAAAAACAAGACAAGTTCTTGAGGGATGGGGATGTTCACATTGCTGCCCTTCAGAGGGAATCGGCTCAGCGCATCGGCATTGGCAATTTGTCTTCCCGGTCGATGGATAAAAGTATATTTGTAAGCAGCTAGAATCAGTGCCCACCTTTGGATGCATCCTGAGATGATTGGGGGTATTGCCTTATCTTCCCCAAACAAGCCTAGTAGTGGTTTGTGGTCAGATATGATGGTGAAGTGATGACCATGGATGTATTGGTGGAATTCCTTAACGCCAAATACAATGGATTAGCCGTCGTTCTCTACTTGTGAGTTCTTCGTTCTGTCACAGAGTTTTCTTGAGACGTAACCAATGGGCCGTTTGGAGCCACCTGCCATCCGGTGGGAGAGTACTGCCCCTATTCCGTAAGGGGATGCATCGCAGGTTAAAAATCAGTTCTTTCTTTGGGTCAAAACATACCAGCAGGGCAAATGAATGTAGTAACTGCTTTACTGCAGTAAAAGCCTGTTGTTGTGGGGCTTGCCAAGTCCACCTGTGTTTTTTTTTCTTGAATAACCCATATAATGGAGCCAGTACTGTTGACAAATTTGAGAGAAAACGACCATAGTAGTTAACCATTCCCAAGAAGGACTTGATTTCTGTGGCATTTCTTGGGTCTGGCGCCTCATGAATAGCTCTTCACCTTGTCTTCTACTGGGTGAAGGTCCTGTGAGTCGAGCCTATGACCCAGGTAAATCACTTCTTTTGTGTGGAAGGTATATTTTCCCCTTTTCAAACATACTCCGGTTTGTGAGAAATGCTTCAATACCTCTTTCAAATTAGCCAGGTGTGGCGACGCCATCTTGAAAGCCTGTAAGCTCTTAAAGCTGTACCCACACTTAAACATCTTTAACATGGATCACAGTTCCACACTTCCAACTCCACTTGGACCAATCCAAGGCCCAGACCAGTCACAAAATTGGGGTCTTTTGAGGAAAAGATTTTTAAGATACAGCATAATTCCTGGTTTAAATAAAAAGTCTGAAGAAGAGCAAATAAACATACTTCTTTATTAAATAGGGCCAATTGCAGATGACATAATTGCACAGCAGGATATTAATGAGTCCTCCACCAAATTTGATTAGGTTTTAAAATCCTTTTGACATTTATTTCAACTTGTGATCCAACAAAATATTGGAGAGAACTAAATTCAATAAGAGATTCCAACTGCCTGGGGAACCTGTCGATTCCTCCATAAATGATCTCTACAGGATGACAGAGGGGTGTGAATATGGAAATTTAAAGTCTGAACTCCTCAGAGACAGAACAGTGGTGGGTGTTGCAGACGATTCACTCTCTGACCTACAAGCTAAAGATGATCTCACCCTAGACAAGGCAATCCAGATAGTCAGACTGTCTGAGCTACATGAGCAACACAGGGTAACCCTACAGTGACCACATTTCTGCATTGTCCTCCCTTTACTGGGGACATTACATTAAGTAACACTTAGAATTACACAGTTGACTGAAATAACAAGAACACAAACTTTCAAAAATAAGCATACGTTTGAGATGTTTAATAGAACATAATTGATTCATTAACTGAGAAACACTGGCAAGTAAATAAGAACATAAGAAAGAGGAGCAGGAGTAGGCCATTCAGCCCCTCAAGCCTGTACTGCCATTCAATAAGATCATGGCTGATCTGCCCCAGGCCTCCACTCCTCTTTCGTGCCAGCTCCTTATAGCCCTCAACTCCCTGATATTTCAAAAATCTATCTACCTCCTCTTTAAATGATCTGGGTTTGCCTTATGGGGATTCTCGACGGTAAAACCGGCCCTGGCTTCTATTGACCTGTGCCAAAAGTATCGCTACCAGAAACTGACACTGACCCTTGAGCTGATTCCCCTCCACTCCAACACCACTCCCTCCACCTTCCCGCTGTGGCCTGTTCCCAACCTCCCTCCCTGTCCCCGGACACTCCAGCTGCGAAATGCCCCAGGCCTCTGGCCCCTACTGCAGCCTGTCCCTGGCACACAACCCCAATCCAAGGTGGCCATTCACCCAATAGCCTGGATTTCAACACAAAGTAACCCATTCCAGCCCTTAGGTCCAGTAATTTGGAGCTCAAAATCCTGTTTCAATTGGTCAGATTTGACTCTCACTATCCTGAATAATATCCGCATCATGGACACTCCACATCTCAACACTTAAACATCAGCATCAAAACAGTGCACAAAAACCACTCTATAAATATTGCAAAATAATGTTTTCAAATGTGAAAGTCATAAAATAAACAGAACGGGGACCAGGAATGAGGAGATGTTCTTTTCATTATATTTGTGACCCATCCTCTACTGAAGCAGCTCTGATTAAGGGTGGAACTCTGGAAAGCGGAGGCTTAAATTCAAGAAAAACACTCCATCAGTCACCTGGTGACTTATTCATTGGTGCCTGAGGACTCCCTGAAGATAAAGCAATGAGAAAGGGAAGGAACAAGCTCCACCAGAAGGGTTGTGGAGGGGCAGGGACAGGCTACAGTAGGGGCCGGAGGCCAGGGGTCGTGATGTGCCAATGACAGGCTGCAGCAGGGAGTTGAAGACCCGGGACCATGGACTGGGGTCGTGTGCCAGGGACAGGCTGCAGTAGGGGCCAGAGGCCAGCAGCCAGGGGCATTCAGCTGTGGTGTCAAGGGACAGGGAGGGACATTGGGAACAGGCCACAGCAGGAAGGTGGAGGGAGTGGTGTTGGAGTGGGGGGGAATTGGCTCAAAAGTCAGTGTCAGTTTCTGGGAGCGATACTTTTGGCACAGATCAATAGAAGCCAGAGCCAGTTTTACCATTGAGGATCTCCATGAGGCAAACCCAGATCATTTAAAGAGGAGGTAGATACATTTTTGAAATATCAGAGTTGAGGGCTATGAGGAGCTGGCACGAAAGAGGAGTGGAGGCCTGAGGTAGATCAGCCATGATCTTTTTGATTGGCATGGCTGAATGTCCTACTCATGCTCCTCTTGTTTATGTTCTTATTTACTTGCCAGTTCTCAGTTAATGAATAGTACATCACTTATGTTCTATTAAACATCTTGAACATATGTTTATTTTTGAAAGTGTGCGTTCTTGGTATTTCGGTCAACTGTGTAATTCAAAGTGCTACATAATGTAATCAGAGTGGAACTTTTAATAGCTATTCTGCCTGGTAAAACTGTTTGTCCTTCCTTTCTTCAACTTATATTGTAACAGTTTTATTAACTTACCCATATGTATGTATTGATGATGCCTGTCTATTGATCTCAACCAGGGGCCATAACAGCCCTCAGTGTCCATGTAGCACAGCAAAATTCAACTCCTACATGACTGGAATAAAAATTGTTGCTTGTGTGCATGCGCAGGGGTTGGTGGGCTAGGGTGCAGGGTCTGTGTCCACAATTCCTAAGCTCCACAATTGGCCCCCTAGTGCAGAATGAACCAAAACAATCATATTTACGTCACCATGTTCCCCAAGTAAGTGAATGTTATGCTAACACAGATCAGCAATGTATTTTCTTTAAATTGGTGGTATTTAGTAATATAGTTCATAAACTCATTCAGGGAAGAATAGGCAAGTATAATAATAGCCAGAACACTGGAGTAGAAATGTACAATTTCAATGACATATATGTATGAAATTCCTTTATCCACTGTCGTATTTCTTATCAGTGAGTTTCACATTTCGTCCCTCTTTACCCCCATAAACTAATACTGTTTCTTTACTATTAATTTTGCTACTGCAATGAGTCTCAGGGCTCTCTGCTTTACAATAAGTAAAATGATCTAAGAAGGAAAAGGCAAGACTGAAGCACTTACCACCATTTTCATTCAGAAGTGTCAAGTGGATGATTCATCTCGCCCTCGTCGTGAGGTCCCCAACATCACAGATACCAGATCACTGCATGTGATATCAAGAAATGGCTGAGGGCAAAGGCTATGGGCCCTGACAACATCCCAGCAGTAATGCTTATGTTCCAGAACCAACTGCATCCCTGCCAAGCTGTTCCAGTACAGCTACAACATTAGCATCTACCCAATGATGTGGCAAATTGTCCAATTATGTCCTGTCCACAAAAAGCAGGACAAATCCAACCCAGCTAATTACTGGCCCATCAGCCTACTCTCAATCATTAGCAAGGTGAGGGAAGTTGCCGTTGACAGTGCTATCAAGACACCCTTACATGACAATAACCTGCTCACTGATGCTCATTTTGGGTTTCGCTAGGACCACTT
The DNA here is from genome assembly GCF_964194155.1 of Cetorhinus maximus. Taxonomy (NCBI): domain Eukaryota; kingdom Metazoa; phylum Chordata; class Chondrichthyes; order Lamniformes; family Cetorhinidae; genus Cetorhinus; species Cetorhinus maximus. The sequence continues at coordinate 113,894,423 of NC_135886.1, read as the reverse complement.
GGCTCCTGACCTCATTAAAGCCTTGGTCCAGACATGGAATCAATTACTGAGCTTGAGGTGAAGTTTTATTTATTTGTTCATGGGATATGGGTGTCGCTGGTTAGGCCAGCATTTATTGTCCATCCCTAATTGCCTTTGTTCAGAGGGCATTTAAGAGTCAACCACATTGCTGTGGGTCTGGAGTCACATGTGGGCCAGACTAGGTAAGGGTGGCAGATTTCCTTCCCTAAAGGACATTAGTGAACAATCGGCAATGATTTTGTGGTCACCATAAGACTTTTAGTTCCAGATTTTTATTGAATCCAAATTTCACCATCTGTCCTGGTGGAATTCAAACCTGGCTTCCCCAGAGCATTACCCTGGGTCTCTGGGATACTAGTCCAATGACAATATCACTATGCCACCACCTCCCCCTGAAATGAGAATGACTGCCCTTGATATCATTGCAGCATTAGACTGTGTGTGACATTAAGGGGCTCTAGTAACACTGAAGACAATGGGAATCATGGGGAAGACTCTCCACTGGGTGGAGCCATACCTCCTCCTCCTTAAGAGAGTGTTGGCAAACTGGACTTCCTTTGGATTGGTTCATGATTATGCTTGGCAAAGTACTGCAGTGGTTTGCCATTGCCTTCTGCAGTATGGCTGACCAGAAAACTCTCCCGCTCTTACCGCCTGCCATCAGGGATTTTGGAAGGATTTACAAGCTGATAATCAACCTGTTAGGCCATGTTATGCATGCACCTTACACAGCCATCAAGTCCTGAAGTGGGACTTGAACTCAGAGTTTCTGGCCCAGAAGTAGGGATGCTACCACTGTGTCATAAGACCTCGGAGTCACACCTAACACAAAGAAAGATGGTTGGGATTGTTGGGGGTCAATCATCTCAGTCTTAGGACATCACTGCAGGAGCTCCTCAGGGTAGTGCCCTAGGCCTAACCATCTTCAGCTGCTTCATCAATGGCCTTCCCTCCATCATATGCTCAGAAGTGGGGATGTTCGCAGATGATTGCACAGTGTTTGATACTGAAGCAATCCATGTCGATATGCAGCAAGACCAGGGCAGCATTCAGGCTTGGGCTGATAAGTGGCAAATAACATTCATGCCACACAAGTGCCAGGCAATGACCGTCTCCAACAAGAGAGAATCTAACCATCTCCTGTTGACATTCAATTGATTCAATCACTGAATCCCCCTTTGTCAACATCCTGGGGGCTACCTTTGACCAGAAACTGCACTAGAACAGCCATATGAATACGGTGGCTATACGTCAGAGGCTGGGAATTCTGTGCTGAGCAACTCACACCCTGACTCCCCAAACCCTGTCCACCATCTACAAGGCACAAGTCAGGCATGTGATGGAATACTCTCCACTTGCCTGGATTGGTGCAGCTCCAACAATACTCAAGAAGCTCAGCACCATTCAAGACAAAGCAACCGGCTTGATTGTCATCCCATGCCCTCTACCACCTAGAAGGACAAGGGCATTAGCTGCATGGGAACACTATCACTTTCAAGTTCCCCTCTAAGCCACACACCATCCTGACTTGGAAGCGAAGAATAAATATAAAAAGGGTTTATTAAACCCCTAATGGGGCCCTAAAAATACTAATACTGCACAACAATAATCAGACTTTTTTGATTAGTGTTTAATTTTCAGTTCATTTAATATGATTAAAAAATTCTAATTTTGATAGAGGTCTGAATAGAAATAATTTGTAATCAACATAATGTGTGTGGGTGTATAAATTTAACCCTATTTACATAATTGTCTCATCGTAATAGCATACAATTATAACTTTCAAAGTTTCAAATAGATAACACTTTGTGTTATCAGAGGTAGACAAATTACCTTATTAACCTTACTTCCATATGTAAATAAAGTACTATTAGCAAACTTTTACTTCTAATGGAATTCTGATAAAATAAGACAAGGCAAGAGCAAGAAGGGGAGAGAGTGTGACATTAATATTCAATTCATTAGATTGCAATAGATTTACATTTGAAATGCTACGAAGTGCATCAGAAGGAACAGGCGATGATCTGTGTACCACCTCTCAGTATGTAACCAAGCTACCCATTATTGTTGCAATGCAGATATGGCACAAGCAGGTTAATGAGATACACTATCTCAAGCTGGTGTTAGTTTTAAGCTTATTTTACTGTTCTGCAAATGATCTTGGCACCCTACTTGTTTACGTGCTATTCTTATCTGTGCAAACAGGTCTTTCAAGTTTCATTTACTGGGAATGAGAATCTCATATTTTGCTTAAAATATGTGATCCATTTTGGTGTATTTACTCCTAAAACATAAACACAGCTCCGTTCATTCAGACACATCTGATATTTCCACAATATTGATAGCTTGATGCAAAAGGGACAATGGAGGGAAATCACATTGCAAACAACTACATCATTCCTAACCTACAGATCAAATCTCATGGTCAGAATCACCACAACCAGGCACTGAGAGGGAATGAAATCATCCACCATATTAATAACAATCTGTTTAAAATTTTATACGAACATTCTTATTTTGCTAATCAACTGAAGGTATTAACTCATCACCCGAAAACACATCAGTTTGCACATGTACACTGATGGCACCCAGCTTTACCTCATCAGTACCTCTCTTGACCCCTTCAATGTCTGAATTTCCAGACTGCGTATCCAACATCCATATCCAGTACTGAATTAGAAGAAATTTCCTCCAATTAAATATCAGAAACAGCAAAGCCATTGTGTTCGGCCCCTGCCATAAACTCCATGCCCTTGTCACTGACTCCATCCTCTTCCTGGCAACAGTTTGAGGTTGAACCAAACTGTTTCCAAGCATGATGTTATATCTGACACCAAGGTGAACTTTCGATCACATATCCACGCTGTCACTAAGACCACCTATTTCCACCTCTGTAACATTGCCCGTCTCTGGCCTGCCACAGCTCGGCTGCTGCTGAAACCCTCATCCATGCATTTGTTACCCCCAGACTTGACAATTCTCACAGTATCACAGTATCTTTGCAGTGCAGAAGGAGGCCACTCGGCCCATTGAGTCTGCACTGGCTCTCTGAAAGAGCATCCCACCTAGTCCCACTCCCCTGCCTTATCCCCGTAACCTTTCACTTTCTCTCTTTTCAGGTAGTAATCCAATTCCCTTTTGAATACCTCAATCAAACCTGCCTCCATCACCCTTTCAGGAAGTTTGTTCCAGACTCCAACCACCCTCTGGGTAAAGTTTTTTCCTTGCATCACTTTTACATCTTTTGCCAATTATTTTGAACCTGTGCCCTCTAGTTCTTGATGTTCTCTTGAGTGGGAACAATTTCTCACTATTTACCCTGTCCATACCCCTCAGGATCTTGAATACCTCTATCAAGTCTTTTCTCCAAGGAAAACAGTCCCAACCTCTCCAATCTTTCCTCATAGCTATAGTTCTTTATCCCTGGAATCATTCTTGTGAATCTCCTCTGTACTCTCTCCAAAGCCTTCACATCCTTATTCAAGCATAACACCCAGAACTGGACACAGTACTCCAGATGAGGCTTAACTAGTGCCTTATACAAGTTCAACATGACCTCCTTACCCTTGTACTCAAATGACCCCATTAATAAAACCTAAGATACTATCTGCTTTATTAACCACTCTCTCAATAGGCCTTGCCATCTTCAATGGCTTATGTAGATATACAGCAAGGTCCCTCCGTTCCTGCACCTCCTTCAGAGGCTCTCCCTTTATAGTCTCACCATATCTTTCCTGCCAAAATAAATCATGTCCCATGTGTCTATATTAAACTTTATCTGCCACTTGTCTGCCAAATTCACCAACATGTTAATGCCCTTTTGAAGTCAAGCCTATCCTTATCACAGCTGATAACATTTCCAATCTTTATATCATCTGCAAATTTTGAAATCATGCCCTGCACACCACAGTCTAGATCATTTATATATAAGGAAGAGCAAGGGTCCCAACGCTGACCCCTGGGGAACTCCACTACAGACCTTCCTCCAATCTCAAAAACAACCATTTATCACTCCTCTTTGTTTCCTGCCACTCAGCCAATTTCTTATCCAAGTGCCGACTTTCCCTTTTATTCCATGACCTAGAATTTTGCTCACAAGTCTGTTGTGTGGCACTGTATCAAATGCCTTTTGAAAATCCATATATACCACATCAACAGTATTTCTTTTATCAACCTTCTCTGTTACCACCTCAAAAAACTCCAACAGGTTAGTTAAACATGATTTTCCCTTGATGAATCCATGCTGGTGTTCCTTAATTATCCTGCACTTGTCTAAGTGATTATTCTAATGCACTTCCAGTCGACCTCCCACATTCTACCCTCCGTAAACTTGAGAATATCCAAAACTCTGCTGCCCAGGTCCCAACTCCCACCAAATGCTATTCATCTATCACTCCTGTACTCATTGGTCTACACTGTCTCCTAGTTAAACCACACTTCGATTTTAAAATTCTGATCCTTGTTTTTAAATCACTCATGGCCCAGCCTTTCCCTTTCTCTGTAATGTCCTGGGTCCTACAACCCTCTGGGATGCCTGCATTCCTGGCCTCTTGTCCATTCCCGATTTTAATCACTCCACCATAGGTGGCTGTGCCTTCAGCTACCCAGGTCAGGAAATGTTCCTAAACCCCTCGGCCTCTCTACCTCATTTTCTTCCTGTGTGGCATTCCTTAAAACCTACTTCTTTGATCAAGCTTTTGATCATCTGCTCTAATATCTTCTTATGTGGTTTGGTGTTATATTTTGTTTCATAATGCCTCTGTAAAGTGCCTTGGGACATTTTATTAAGTTAAAGGCCCCATCCCTATATAAATATCAGTTTTTGAAAAAAGAAACATGTCTAAGCCTTCTGTCTACCTCAGATTACCCTGGAAGGGCAAGGTATCTCAAAAGTTTGAGCAGCAGGTGAAACTAGCTGTTTCATGCTGCTATTATGCAGTCGCAACACGAGTGGTATTTGCCACTAGCAGGATGCTGCCCTCAAGCCAAAAAGACATTCTGCCTATCAGACCCTAGGTGGTATATGGATTTTGGTGCCAGTGAGATGCTAGGTATGTAGGCCGTATGTTCCAAAGACTGGAGGATCGTATCAAGCAACATGTCCCAGCTACTGTTCGCAACAGACAGGGTACAGATCGTACCCAACCAGCCCATACTTGCAAAGCTCAAAACAAAGTGTCCAACATTAGATGTGATTCTGCGATTGGACAGCATTTGCTAAATAATCCTTAACGTGCTAAGAATTATGCTGATAACCAATTTAAGATTGTCAGTTGGGTTCGCAGTGTGGTGCATTTGCGTATACTGGAAGCTACACATATTAATACACAGGGCCCTGTTCTTTGCAGATGGAAAGAACATGTACATACATTGTGCCTGTTTCACCTAAACAACAAAATAAGTGACAGCCATTTGCTGACTCATTCTTCAAGGCAGTCAGGGTCAAGCAGCCTGGTTTAAATTACAATGCTTAATAGTTATTGTCAGTCACTGTCAATGGTGCATTCTCCATAGCAATGCCACTTGCCAACCTATCAGCACATTTTTCACATACAGCATAAATTGTTGTTTTCTCCTTATATCGGTAGTCTTGCAAGTGTCCTGATGAGTCCAAGACGAAAAGTTTAGACATGCCTCTTTTTTCCGCAATACCCAAGTTCTATACTACCAAACAATTATAAATATAAGTTGTTGCTGTTGTTATTTCAAATGAGATAGCATCTTAGTAAAATGGTGGGCAAGAATTTCATACAGATATGTTACTAATATCATTTAGATGATTTCTACCAGAATGTTTCAACTATGGTCCAAATGTCATTTGAATAAAACAGAAACCACAAATGCTGAACATCAGAGACTGAAAAATGTAAAATTATGGAATTACAGAGATCAGTCACTATTTAAATGAACTTTTCAGATCAATTTCTTCACGAGATTTGTTATGGTCAAACTGGACAAGTCTCTGAAGAAGCCCCTTTTACAAGATTTGGAATTTTTCTTCATTTCCTTTTGTAGACATGCCCTGACTTGTTCTATAAATGACGTTTCTTTTTAACAGAATTAGTTCTAATACAGGTTTACATCCACAAATTTAACCTATTTCTCATCTTCCAGCTGTTGATGGATTCTGCTTTATATATTTCCAATGTTTTCTATTTTTATCTCTGTTTTCCATTATTTTACTCCTAATGATATTTCTGCTTATTGCAACAGTTAATATAGGACCAAAGTTTCTTCAAAGCTTTTGGCATAACTATGACATAAAAGAAGTGAAGGACTGTTTGTTTTTCTAGAAGATGCATATGAAATTGAAACATTGCTATGTGCTTCCGAGACACACCCACTGAGACCTCTCTGCCATTCATTCACATAGCTCTACAACTGCCCACGTGCAAAAGAACAGACCATACAAGTTTCCTGTCTTTACACAAATAGTACCCAAGTGTAGATGTATGCCCACAAAAATGTCTATGCAGCAGAGCTCAAATCATTTTGTTCTGACAGAAATTTTTGGAGTTTGGTAGCAGCATTCTTTCTCCACACATTGTATTTAACCAAAGTGCTATCAATCTCAGTGAACCAGAGACTCTTTGGACCTCTAGCCCCTTAAAAATTGAACTGAATTTAATACCCTCCCCAGTGGCGAATTTGGTGGTGGGAGCCATTTAATCAAGTGGGAGGATGGCAGATGGGGACATCACCATCTTCCTGCCTCTGCCCTGATTACGTCCATGGCAGGAAGGCTTGTGGACAGCCTTCCCACACCACCACCAACTGAGATCCTTAAGTCGACAGTTATTGCCCACTTAAGGGTCCCACCTGGCCATGCTTTCTATTCAACCAGCGGCGAGAGGGAGGACTCACAATACCGGAAGCCCAAACAGCAAACCCTGTTGGGTTTCTTTCAGGCTTTGGTGGAGGGGAGGGGGTCCCTTGTTCAATAGCCCCCAGCACCTGATTAGATGTGGCTAGGAAGGGGGCAACCTGCTGATAGCGACCCCTGCCCTTGCTGATGACTTCCCCACGATCCCAGCCCATGGTCCCACTCCCACCATCACTCACACCTGGGACCTTTGGCCTTCCTGGACCTTGGGTGGGTGCATTATTGGTAGCAGCCACAGCCTCGCTAGTGATGCTGCTGAGCAATGAAGATGGTTTCTGATTGGCCAGCAGCTCTTGGCAAGTGGGACTTTAGCCACAAGGGTCCTTGATTCTGGGGATGGCCCGCAACTGTCCACTTAAGTATCTGGCTGGAACTCAATGTGGTGACTCTTCCTGAAATGAAGCAACACAGGGCACTCACCAGCTCTCCAGCCGGTGGACAAGACCTCCGTCGCCTATATTAAATTCTGCCTAAACAGATGCTACGGCCTTCCCAAATGGAGTCCTTTGTCGTGCATAATAAAGGTGGAGGAGGAGGAACAGCGTAGCCAGAAGTAAATCTGAAAATGCTCCAAATACTCAGTAGATCTGACAACATCGGTGGAGAGAGGAAATGAAGCTCAAAGTAAGCTTAAGTAACTGTACCTCACCTTTTGATTAGGCACTTTATAGCCTTCTGGACTTTGAGTTCACCAATTTCAGGCTGAAATCTCTGGCCCTGTTTTGTTTCCTTTTTGCTTTGTAGATTTTGTTTTTAACTATAATTTTTTTTATTCGTCCATGGGGTCTGGGCACCACTGGTTAGATCAACATTTATCACCCATTCCTAATTGCCATTGAAAAGGTGGTAGTGAGCTGCCTTCTTGAACTGCTGTAGTCCGTGTTTTGTAGGTATAGGAAGGGAGTTCCAGGATTTCGCTGTAGCGACAGTGAAGGAATGGTGAGATAGTTCCAGGTCAGGGTGATGTGTTGCATCAGAGAGAATGTGAAGGTGGTGACGTTCCCATGTATCCATTGCCCTGTCCTTCTAGTCGGTAGAGGTCGTGGGCTTGGAAGGTGCTTTCAAAGAATCCTTGGTGAGTTGCAGTAGTGCCTCATATAGTTGGTACACACTGCTGCCATTGTGTCAGTGGTGGAGGGAGTGAATGCTTAGTGTGTGGATGGGGTGCCAATCAAATGGGCTGCTTTGTCCTGGATGGCGTCAAGCTTCTTGAGTGTTGTTGGAACTGCACTCATCCAGGCAAGTGGGGAGTATTCCATCACATTCTTGACTTGTGCCTTGTAGATGGTGGACAAGCTTTGGGGAGTCAGGAGGTGAGTTAATCGCCACAGAATTCCTAGCTTCTGACATGCCCTTGTAGCCACAGTATTTATATGGCTAGTCCAGTTCAGTTTCTGTAAATGGTAACCCCCCCTAAATGTTGATAGTAGGGATGCAGTGGTGGAAATTCCATTGAATGTCAAGGGAAGATGGTTAGATTCTCTCTTGTTGGAGATAGTAATTGCCTGACACTTGTGCTGTGCAAATATACTTGCCACTTACCAGCCCAAGCCTGGATATTGTCCAGGTCTTGCTCCACACGGACACGGACTGCTTCAGTAGCTGAGGAGCTACGAATAGTGCTGAACATTGTACAATCATCAACAAACATTCCCACTTCTGACCTTATGATGGGAGGAAGATCATTAATGAAGCAGTTGAAGATGGTTGGGCCTAGGGCACTACTTTGAGGAACCCCTGCGGTGATGTTCCCGGTCTGAGAATATTGACTTCCAACAGCCACAACAACTTCCTTTGTGCTAGGTATGACTCCAACCAATGGAGAGTGTTCTCCCTGATTCCCATTGACTCCAGTTTTGCTAGGGCTCCTTGATGCCACACTCGGTCAAATGCTGCCTTGATATCAAGGGCAGTCACTCGCCTCACCTCTTTCAGCTCTTTTGTCCATGTTTGGACCAAGGCTGTAATGAGGTCAGGAGCTGAGTGGCGCTGAACATCAGTGAGCAGGTTATTGCTAAGCAAGTGCCGCTTGATAGCACTGTTGATGACAACTTCCATCACTTTGCTGATGACCGAGAGTAGACTGATGGGGCGGTAATTGGCTGGGTTGGATTTGTCCTGCTTTTTGTGGACTGGACATACCTGGGCAATTTTCCGCATTATCAGGTAGATGTCAGTGTCGTGGCTGCACTGGAACAGTTTGACTAAGGTTGCAAGCACATGTCTTCAGGACTATTGCTGAGTATTGCCAGGGCCCTTAGCCTTTGCAGTATCCAGTGTCTTCAGTTGTTTCTTGATATCATGTAGAGTGAATCGAATTGGCAGAAGACTGGAATCTGTAATGCTGCGGACAAGAGGAGGAGGCTGAGATGGATCATCCACTCGGCACTTCTGGCTGAAGGTTGCAGCAAATGCTTCAGCTTTCCCTTTTGCATTGGTGTGCTTGGCTCCTCCATCACTGGGGATGGGGGATTCTGAGGAACCTCCTCCTTCAATTAGTTATTCAATTGTTTACCATCATTCACGACTGGTAATGGCAGGACTGCAGAGCTATTTTTGGGAACACTTAGCTCTGCCTATTGCATGCTGCTTCAGCTGTTTGGTAAGCAAGCAGTCCTGTGTTGTAGCTTCATCAGGTTGACACCTAATTTTTAGGTATGCCTGGTGCTGCCCCTAACATGCCCTCCTGCATGCTTTATTGAACTGGATTTGATCCCCTGGCAACCTGAGGTTACAGATGGTGATTGAATACAATTCTGCTACTGCTGATGGCAACAGCGTCTCATGGATGCCCAGTTTTGAGCTGCTAGATCTGTACAAAATCTATCCCATCTAGCACAGTGGCAGTGCCACATAACACAATGTACCCTGAATGTGAAAACAGGATTTTGTCTTCAGAAGGACTGTGCGGTGGTCACTCCTATCAACACTCTCATGGACAGATGCATTTGCAGAAGGTCGATTGGTGAAAACAAGGTCAAGTAGATTTTTCCCTCTTGTTGGTTCCCTCACCACTGCAAACTTCATCTAACATCTATGTCCTTTAGGACTCGACCAGCTCAGTCAGTAGTGGTGCTAATGAGCCACTTTTGGTGATGGACATTGAAGTCCCCCATCCAGAGTACATTCAGTGCCTTTGCCACCCTCAGTGCTTCTGCGGTGTTCAGCATGGAGGAGCACTGATTCATCAGCCAAGGGTGGAGGGATGGGGAATGCACGGTACGTGGTAATCAGGAGGTTTCCTTGCCCATGTTTGACCCGATGCCATGAGACTTCATGGGGTCTGGAGTCAATATTGAGGATTCCCAGGGCAACTCCCTCCTGACTGTACACCACAGTGCTGCCACCTCTGGAGGGTCTGTGACGCCAGTGGGGTAGAATATACCCAGGGGTGGTGATAGTGGAGACTGGGACGTTGTCTGTGAGGTATGATTTGGTGAGTATCAATATCACAGACTGTTGCTTGACTAGGTTGTGGGACAGATCCCCCAATTTTGGCACAAGCCCCCAGATGTTAGTTAGGAGGACTTTGCAGGGTGACAGGGCTGTTGTCGGGCAGCTATGTGGACATGAAAGCTGTGCTAACTGAAGTGAACTGGAATACTAGGCTAGGGGATAGATCAATAGAGAATCAGTGGCATATATTTCAGGGGATATTTCAGGATACTCAGAATAAGTATATTCCTAATGTAAAGAAAAATTCTAAAGGGGAGGACCCACCATCCATGGTTAACTAAAGAATTTAAGGAAAGCATCAAATTTATGGAAAAAACATAAAACTGCACAAAGATGAGTGGCAGGTCAGATGATTGGTCAGACTATAAAGAGTGGCAGGGAATGACTAAAAGGTTAATCAGAAGAAAGAAATAAGAGTATGAGAAGAAGCTAGCTAGAAATGTAAAAATGGAGAGCAAGAGTTTCTACAGGTATTTAAAAAAGGAAAAGAGCAGGTAAAGTGAGTGTTGATCATCTAGAGAGAGATAATAGGTAGTTAATAGTAGGTAAAAAGGAAATGGCAGATGAAATTAATAAGTATTTTGCTTCTGTCTTCAATATAGAGGATACAAAAACATTCCAGTAATAGCTGTAAATCAGGAGGTGGAAGGGAGAGGGGAACTTGGTGAAATTACAATCACAAGGGAAGTGGTACTGAGCAAACTGATGGAGCTGCGGGCTGACAAGTCTCTGGGTCCTGACGGACTTCAGCCTAGGGTCTTAAAAGAGGTGACTGATGAGATAGTAGATGTGTTGGTGTTAATTTTCCAAAATTCGCTAGATCCTGGAAAGGTTCTGTCAGACTGGAAAGTAGGGAGGGAGGCAGAAAACAGGAAACTATAGGCCAGTTAGCTTGGCGTCTGTTGTGGGGAAGGTGTTAGAATAGATCATTAAGAAGGTTATAGCTGGGCACTTAGAGAAACTCATGGTAATTGGGAAGAGTCAGCATGGTTTTGTGAAAGGGAAATTATGTTTAGCCAATTTATTGCAGTTTTTTGAAGGAGTAACCTCCGCTGTGGATAAAGGGGAGCCTGTAGATGTGCTGTACTTGGATTTCCAGAAGGCATTGGATAAGGCGCCACATCAAAGGTTATTGCGGAAAATAAAAGCTCATGGTGTAGGGGTTAACATATTAGCATGGATAGAAGATTGGCTGGTTGGCAGAAAACAGAGAGTATGCATGAATGGGTCTTTGTCTGATTGGCAGGATGTGATGAGTGGAATTCTGCAGGGGTCTATGCTGGGGCCTCAACTTTTTACAATTTATATCAATGACTTAGATAAGGGGAGTGAAGGCATGGTAGCTAAATTTACAGGTGACACAAAGATGGGTAGGAAAGTATGCTGTGAAGAGGACATAAGGAGATGGGTATATGTTGTTTGAGTTAGTGGGCAAAAACCTGGCAGATGGAGTATAATGTGGGAAAATGTGAAGTTGTTCACTTTGGCAGGATGAACAAAAAAGCAGAGTATTATTTAAATGGAGAACGGCTGCATAATTCTGAGGTGCAGAGAGATCTACGTGTTTTAGTGCATGAGTCACAAAAAGTTAGTATGCAGGTACAGCAAGTAATTAAGAAGGCTAATGGAATGCTATCATTTATTATAAGAAAAATTGAACATAAAAGTAAGAATGTTATCCTTTAGTTATACAGTGCATTGTTGAGACCACATCTTGATGTGTGCAGTTTTGGTCTCATTATTTAAGGAAGGATGTAAATGCTTGGAGCCAATTCAGAGCAAGATTACTAGATTGATACCTAGAATGAGCGGGTTGTCTTATGAGGAAAGGTTAGACAGACTGAGCTTGTTTCCATTGGAGTTTAGCAGAGTGAGGGGTGACTTGATTGATGTGCATAAGGTCCTGAACGGCATTGACAAGGTGGACGTGGAAAGGATGTTTCCTTTTGTGGGTTAATCCAGAACTAGGGGGCACTGTTTTCAATTTAGCAGTTGCCCTTTTAGGACAGAAATGAGGAGAGATTTTTCCTCTCAGAGGGTTGTGTGACTTTGGAACTCTCTGCTTCAGAAGGCATTGGAGGTGGGGTCATTAAATATTTTTAAAGCAGAGGTAGGTAGATCCTTGTTAGGCAAGGGAATCGAAGGTTATGGGGAAGTAGATGGGAATGTGGAATTCAAAACACAAACAGATCAGCCATGATCTTATTGAATGGCAGAGCAGGCTCAAGAGGCTGAATAGCCTATTTTTGCTCCTATTTCATATGTTTCATTTCCGATGCCTAGGTCAGAGTCAAGTTGTCCATCCAGTTTCGTTCCTTTTGGAATTTGTAATGGTTTGAAACAACTGAGTGGCTTGCGAGGCCATTTCAGACGGAATTTAAGAGTCAACCATATGTGCCTGGAGTCATATGTAGGGCAGTATATTTCCTTCCCTAAAGGGCATTAGTGAATCAGATGGATTTTTGCAACAATTAATTCATGTCACCATTATTAAGACTAGCTTTTAATTTCGGAATTAGTAATTGAATTTAAATTCCACCAGCTGCCGTGGTATGATTTGAACCAATATCCCAGATTGTTAGCCTGGGCCTCTGGATTACTAGTCCAGTGAAATTACCACTATACTACCACACGCTGCAACTGTTTTTGCTTTTGGATGCCAGCTGTTCATCATTCTGCCAATCACGCCCTCTCTAGACCCTTCCATTGTTTCTTGTCGCATTACTGCTCCCTTTGGCCTTGTACAGTTGTCATTTAATCTTTCTTGTCTTCCACCTTATCACAGACCTTATCTATTATTCATTTCCACCCCCATCCACCTTTCAGTTGCTTAAAACCTATTTCTAACTCACCACAGATGTTGCCTGATCTGCTGAGTATTTCCAGCATTTTCTGTTCTTATTTCAGGTTTCCAATATCCGCAGTATTTTGCATTTGAAGCAGAATCAGGAGTGTCTGCAAGCAAGACATCTATTGGTGGCACTGCATTTTCTCTTGTTTTATGTTTTGGCAGAGGTAAATGACCCCTCAGGAAATTTGGGCAAGATTGGCATGAAACCAATCTAACAGAAATTCATGATATTCCGACCCACGAAGTGTGGAGAGGTACAATATAATTCGCAAAACAAAAGTCCAAATTCATTTGAATTTCTTAAGTCTAAGTTTTAATAGCAGACCTCTCAGCTAGTGCTTGGACCTGATAGCATGGCAGCATTTCATGCATGTACCATACAAATTTGTTGCTGTGAATCTCTCTGAGCCTGATTAGCTGATCTTGGATGAGCTATAAGTGAGTCACTGAGCATATGTTGGGGGTGTAACCGCATGAGGGAAATACAACAATGGCCCTAGGCCATTCCAGTTTTAGCTGGTTGTGAAGCAGTAAAGGAAGAAGTCATCTGGCCATTCTGAAGCTGCCATACAGTGATTTTCCATAATTTAAAACTAGATGTGGCAGTGTTCTGTGTACTGAAATTAGTATTTTAAAAAATCTAATAAGCCCTATGACTATCAAACATGCATTCACCCCCTCGAGCCTGCCCGACCATTCAATGAGATCATGGTTGATCTGATTGTAAACTCAACCCCACTTTCCTGCCTACCCTCGATGACCCCTTTCACCCCCTTGCTTATCAAGAATCTATCTAGCTCTGCCTTAAAAATATTCAAAGGCTCTGCTTCCACCGCCTTTTGAGGAAGAGAGTTCCAAAGACTCACGACCCTCTGAGAGAAAAAAAATTCTCCTCATCTCTGTCTTAAATGGGTGACCCTTTAATTTTAAACAATGACTCCTAATTCTAGACTCTCCCACAAGAGAAAACATCCTTTCCACATCCAATTTGTCAAGACCTCTCAGGATCTGATATGTTTCAATCAAGTCGCCTCTTCTTCTTCTAAACTCCAGCAGATACAAGCATAGCCTGTCCAACCTTTCCTCATAAGACAACCCTCCTAATCCAGTTAGTTAGTAAACCTTCTCTGATCTGCTTCCAACCCATTTAAATCTTTCCTTAAATAAGCAGACCAATACTGCACACAGTACTCCAGATGTGGTCTCACCAAAGCCCTGCATAACTGAAGCATAACCTCTCTACTTCTGTATTCAATTACCCTTACAATAGATGATAACATTCTATTGGCTTTCCTGATTATTGCTGTATCTGCTTAATAACCTTTTGTGATTCATGCACTAGGACACCCAAATCCCTCTGCATCTCAGAGCTCTGCAATCTATCATCATTTGGAAAAAATGCTTTTATTTATTTCCCTGCCAAAATGGGCAATTTTACCTTTTCCACATTATACTCCATTTGCCAGATCTTTGCCCACTCACTTAACCTAGCTGTATCCCTTTGAAGCCTCCTTATGTCCGTTTCACAAATTACTTTCCTACCTATCTTTATGTCATCACCAAATGTAGCAATCATACTTTTGGTCCCTTAATCCAAGTCATTTATAAAAATTGTAAAAAGTTCAGGCAGCAGCACTGATCCCAGTGGCACACCTCATTACATCTTGCCAAACAGAAAATGACCCATTTATGCTTAATCTCTGCTTCCTGTTAACTAGCCAATCTTCTATCCATGCCAATATGTTACCCCCTACACCATAAGCTCTTATTTTGTGCAATAACCTTTGATGTGACACTTTATCAAATGCCCTCTGGAAATCTAAGTACAGTACATCCACTGGTTCCCCTTTATCCACAGCACAAATTACTTCTTCAAAGAACTCCAATAAATTTGTTAAACATGATTTCCCTCTCACAAAACCATGTTGACTCTGCCTGATTACCTTGAAATTTTCTAAATTTCTCAGCTATAACGCCTTTAATAATAGCTTCTAACATTTTCCTTATGATGGATGTTAAGCTAACTAGCCTATAGTTTCCTTCTTTGTGTCTCCCTCCCTTTTTGAATAGAGGAGTTGCATTCGCTATTTTCCAATCTAATGGAACCTTCCCCGAATCTAGGAAATTTTGGTAAATTAAAACCAATGCATCAACCAATGCATTAGCCACTTCTTTTACGATCCTAGGATGGAGTCCATCAGGACCTGGGGGCTTGTGAGACTGTGGTTCCAACAATTTGCTCAGTACCACTTCCCTGGTGATTGTAATTTTCCCTTCTGTTTCCTAATTTACAGCTATTTCTGGAATGTTACTTGTATCCTCGGTAGTGAAGACCGATGCAAAATACCTGTTCAATTCATCTGCCATCTCCTTATTTTCTATGATTAACTCCGCAGACTCGCTTTCTATAGGATCAATATTCACTTTGTTAACTCGTTTCTTTTTAAAATATATATAGAAATTCTTACGATCTGCTTTTATATTTTTAGCTAGCTTTCTCTCATACTCTATTTTTTCTCTCTTCATGAATTTTTTAGTCATCATTTGCTGTTTTTTATATTCTGTCCAATCTTCTGAACTGTCACCATGCTTGCATTTTCTTTAAGTTTGATACCACCTTTAACTTCTGTAGTTAACCATGGATGATGGTCCAACCCTTGGAATTTTTATTTCTCAT
Source organism: Cetorhinus maximus (assembly GCF_964194155.1). Lineage (NCBI taxonomy): Eukaryota > Metazoa > Chordata > Chondrichthyes > Lamniformes > Cetorhinidae > Cetorhinus > Cetorhinus maximus. The sequence continues at coordinate 113,878,535 of NC_135886.1, read as the reverse complement.
TGGAATGTATCTATTCTGTGTATTCCGAAATATCCCTTTAAACGTATGCCACTGCATTTCTATTGACCTCTCCCATAACCTAGTTTGCCAGTTCACTTTAGCTGGCTCTGTTTTCATGGCCTCATAATTGCCCTTATTTAAGTTTAAAATACTAGTCTTGGACCCATCTTCTCTCCCTCAAACTGAATGTAAAATTCAATCATGTTATGATTGCTGCTACTGAGTGGCACCTTCATCGAGGTTATTAATTAATCCAATCTCATTGTACAAGAAAATCTAACCATCGTCCCGTGACATTCAATGGCATTACCATCACTGAACACCTCCATTATCAACATCCTGGGAGGTCACCATTGACCAGAAACTGAACTGGATTAGCCATATAAATACTATGGCTACAAGAATAGGTCAGAGGCTATGAATCCTGTGGTAAGTGACTCACCACCTAGAAGCTCCCCTCCAAGCCACTCACCATCCTGATCTGGAAATATATCACCGTTCCTTCACTGTCATTGGGTCAAATCCTGGAACTCCCTCCCTAACAGCACTGTGGGTGTACCTACACTTCATGGACTGCAGTGGTTTGAGAAGGTAGCTCATCACCACCCTCTCGAGGGCAATTAGGGATGGGCAATAAATGCTGGCCTAGCCAGCGACGTCCACGTCCCATAAGTGAATTTTTAAAAAAGGTCTAGAATAGCCTGCCCTCTGGTTGGTTCCAGAACATGCTATTCTAAGAAACTATCCCTAATAAGAGACTCAGGGTGAGATCATCCCTGATTTGCACTAAGTGCACTATCGGATGGGAAACATGACATTTTACCCGCTGGCCGCAATGGCAGGTTTTCATGCTGTATTGTCCTATTCCTGCCTCATTAATTATGCATTCCTAGAAAACACGCCGGTTCACTGGTGGATCGGCCTCTGATTTACCTGTCCTGCTGTCAGCTCAGGCCTTCAGTAAACTGGGTGCCATATTTAAAGACCACCCCCCCGCAAAGAGCTAGCACTCTTCAAGGCATCGGAAGCTGCTGGGAACTGATGGCTGCCAAAGGGAGGAAACATGCTTCGCCCTTGAGCACCTACTGGGCACAGTGGAGGCCTGCAGCGACGTCCTCTACCCCAGCTATGGGCAAGCAAGTTCACCAATCCAGCATGAGAGGTGGTGGTCAGTGCCAATGCTTTGCAAAAGAGGACAGCCACCCATTGCTGAAAGAGAATGAATGATCTCTTCCGTTCTGCCAGGATAAGACACTCTTCCCATCACTCTCAACTCACACGCCCACCACACATCCACAGGGATCTCATTCACTGCCAGTTCAAGCGATATCACCATTCATTCTCTCACACGCACATTCATTTGCCCTGCAGATTGTGTCCTCATCCCGTTCATGGCCCCATTCACTACCCACACGTGCCAGGTATCCTTATCATCTGGCCTGGCAGGCGTCCTGTTTACACTCTCTCCATCTGTATTCACGCAGGACAATCTGGCACACAACAAAAGGGAGAGGTCGCAGACTGGTGGAGGAATACCTGAAATCAAGGTCCTCACAAACTTTGAAAATAGAGTCAACCAGCTGGCCGGCGAGGATCTGGGCCATTCCTGTGCTGACAGTGAAGTCGGCAGTGCTCAACCAAGTAAGGGTCCGTCAGCGCAACATCCATCAGACAACCATGCTGTGAGTCACTTCCCCTGTTCCGCAGCGCCCTGCCATGCACTTATTATCTGTCCTTGCTTTCGCAGGCACATCTGGAAAACAGCTGAGGGGGGGTGGGGGGGTTGGAGGTGGGGGGGGGGGGGGGGGGGGGGATCCACAACCTAGGTCCTCGAGTCAAGCCCCAAAGAAATCTCAGAAAGAGCATCTGATGACACCCTCATTAAAGACCCATCACAGCATCCACCAACACAGAGACACGCATCTCATTGGGACCTAGCTTTAGAGTAGGCTCGGGGTCACAATCTGGTGAGCACATCGCACTGTCTGAACCACAGCAAGCGGTGGCAGGGACTTCCCAGGTTTCAAGCATTCAGAGGATGGCTGGAGACCATAAAACTGCTAAGTCTGAGTCAGAGGAAGAATCCCTGGACTTGATCATACCTCAGTTTTTGGAGCTGCAAAGGCAAGCTCGGGGACATCAGGAAGGGATGTTCGCTGCACTCCTCAGATTGCAAGGCCCGATGGAGGAATCCATCTGCCTTCAATCTGAGGTGATAGCACCGGCATGCCAATGCAACAAGGTCAACACTGGTGGAATGGCGGACATTGGTCCTGCACTACTGCATGGGCTGAACTCCATTGTTGACGCCATAGTTGGCTTCCAACAGTGTCAAGGCGAGAGGGGCAGCTCAATCTCACTCCAGCTTCCTCTCCTCCTTAAGGAGTCAGCAAGGGACCCTCAGGCACCCATAGGGAGGAGGATCAGCAGGTGCACCATCCACCCAGGTGACTCTGGGAGTGATCGACCCATCCAAATCCCCTCTCCCTGTGACCCCAGCAGCTTCAGATCTACAGGCCGAGGAAAGTACCACTGCCACACAACAGCACCCTGAAAGCAGGCCAGGCCCTTCAGGTCTCGGCCCTCCAGAAGATGCCCATCAAGGTCATCACAGACAGGGCATAGCAGGCTGCCTGCACCTGCTGTGGGTGTTGGGGGAGCACCAAGATGTAGTGCCAGAGTTAGGAAGGTTAAGATGATGTAGTCGCACAGCCTGGGCATGGGTGTTAATCTCTTGCACATAATGTTCGCTAGTGTAAATAAACTCCCAAGAATGTCTCCTTCCCTATGTCTCCTTGTTCTGATGAGCAGTGTTCGTGTCACTCAGATGTGAAACCTTGGTCCCTGCACAAGATAAAGGTTGGTGTTTCAATCCAGGGCCTCTTCCCTGTGCTTTGTGCTACCTTCCGAGCACACTGATGGTCCACCTTCACTGTCACTGGTCACATCAGTCATGCCAGCGCCTAGATGGGGCTTATCATTGCTGCCAGAATGTCCAGGGCCAGCAGAACAGAGTTCTGTCAATCTCTCTGTATGCTCTCAGTGCCTTTGAGATGCGGCTGGCCCCCCATCTTATCAGGGTCTGTGACCAGTGACAGCGTGGTCTTGAAGGGTTCAGCCCACGAAGGATGCCATAGGATCAGAAGAAGTTAAAGTTTCCCTGCTGCATCTCCATGATATGACCCTGTTCACAAAGCGCAAGCAATTTGCGAATAGCCAGGCAGGAGTCAGACATTCACATAAGCTATGTGAGGATATATGGTGTGTCCCCACTGCATGTTGTCATCATCCTCCTGGAATGTAGGGACCATGGGCATCTGCTCCATCTCCATCGCAGGAGACTTATCACAGAGGGTATGTGCACTGCCATCAGTCAGGCAGGAATCAAACATTCATGGATGCAATGTGAAGATCTATGGGGTCTGTTCACTGCATGTTGTCATCATCCTCCACAAATCTAGCAGCTGAGGGAGTCCTGAGCGTGCCTGCCTCGGCTGGCCAGTGTGATGGCCTCATCGCTGTCATTCCTGCCTTCGAGGACCTCCTCACCCTCATCCTCATCGGAGGAGAGGTGAAGCTCCTCCATCCCCTCTCAGCGTTCGTGACCTCATGGATACATTTGTGTGGGAGGCTTGTGATATCCTGCAGAGGCCACCTGTGGAGCCCTGAAAAGAGCCACTGGAGTAAAGATTGAGTGCCACGGTCACTTTCACAGCCACTGGCAGTGGATGTCCTCCATGTGCCCGTGGCGCCAAGTCCTGCAGCAGGTGGCAGTTGTGACCGCCTAGTCTCCTGGACATGCGCAGTCTTTGGGGACACTGCTTCCTGGTGATCCACAGGAATGACAAGTGCCATCTATAGACCCTTGGTTTAGCTAGGCATCAGCCAGCAACAGCTCACTGTGGCTCTTCATCGGCGTGCGCAAGAGCCCCAGCCTCCCATTCTTCTTCAGGGTGCTGCTCCTCCCTCTGTCCAGCCAGATGCCTCAGTCGCTCTCTTCCCCTTTGCCTCCACTCCCTGTAAGCCATGAGGCATACAGCTAGGTCACCAGGCTCCATGTTCCTGATGTACTCCTTTTGCAGGATCAAAGAGAGAGATGTGTGGCTTAGCATGGGCATACTAAGAACCTCTCTCAGTTAAGTCTGAAGGTCCCTTAACACACACCAGAGCGTGCTGGCCACCACTTGGATGGCCAGAGTTTAATGCACTGCATGGCTGCCTGAAACCCAACCAACTCCACCCCACTCCACTTGACCAGTTGGCAGCAGCTTCGTCCACTGGACTACATGCTGTGCTCTTAGTTCAGGCGCAGGCATTTTCCTAACCAACACCGCTGTTAGATTGAACAATGGGGGAGATTGGTCCAAACCTGAATGAAGACATTGCAAGGGGCTGTGAGCACCTCCACCAGTGACTGCTCCATGGCCAGCTTTCGCAAGGAGATTGTAGAACTTGCCCAGTCGTCCAATTGTTCTGCAGTCCACTAAAATGCTCATTAGTTTGCAGTCTGTGCCCAAGGGGTGAAATGTCTGGAGCATTTGGTGGCACTTTCGTATCTCTGCATTGCTGGATGAGGCAGATAAGCTACAGACTCGACTCCAAGCATATCAATGTGGCTGTGCCTGAACTGTCTCAGCTGCAGAGGGGTGGTCACTTTATATAAAGTTCCCCTAACGCATGGCCGCTTCCCTCCACCACCAACCTCCCCACCCTTCAGCATGTGCTTGTGCACTACCATCAGACCGTGCTGCCTTGCCCCCCCAACTCACCTCAACCGCAGTGCAGCCCTTGCCCCCCTCAACCCGCCTCACAGCATGCTTCCTTGCCCCCGCAACTTGCGTCAGACGCATTGCAGCTCTTGCACCCCCCACCCCAACTCGCCTCAGATGTAGTGCAGCCCCGTCAACCCCCAAAACTCGCCCCAACTGCAGTGCAGACCTTGCCCCCGCACTGCACTGTCAGCCAGCCAGGAAAAAGTGGTTTGCCTGTTCTCCCACCTTAATGCGCCACGCCTCAGCCTTGAAGTCAAACGGGTGACCCTCATGAGCACTGCACAACGTTAGTGAGCGCTCACTTCTGAGTTCCCCTTGAAGTTCAGCCCGCTAGGTGCACACCTTTTAAACGCTGTTGTGAAACACACCAACATGCCTAGATGATCCACGTTGAGGGGGTGGGGGAGGGGGGCGGGGGATAATTCCGGTGAGCAGGGCTTATAATAATATGCAGATGTATTAAAATGATGATCCCAATGTCCGGCGCCAGGAAATGCAGACCACCATTGACAGTTGGAGTGGATGACCGCAAACTGGTTCCACAACATCATGAAGCCGATTTTTGGCCTTCCCGCCATATTGTCCGCTCACGCCTGCCATGATGACCGACGCCAACGGGGACGGAAAATTCCAGCCTAAGAGTCCATCAGTCATGAAAGATGGATCTACTGGCACATGTTGAAATGGATGAACTCACATACATTTGCAAACTGAAGATCTAGTTTTCTGTTCTGCTTCCAAGCATGGTAGGTCCCATGAAAATGGCTTGAGTTTATTCCCCTGCCAATGCATCAATGGTGAAAAATGATGCAAAGTATTGAGGGAGGAAACAAAATGAGGTCATTAATTTACTTCCAAGTTACAGTTTATTCTATTGAAAGATGCTACATTGAAGAAGAATATGCAACATGTAGGTTTGCTTCAACATACCCTTGTATACTTGTATGTCCACAAATATGATGCTATTGTAATGGCAAGTCCTACACGATCCCTGATTGAGTTAAAGCATCTACCTGGCAAATTGCTTTCTCCTCTACAACTAGCAAAAGCAGTCAAGGGCCAGTAGATTACTCATGGCTTCCATATAATAAAAGCACAATGAAATATCCGTGGAGCAGTTATGAACTACCTTTAAGAAATTCTCCGCAAGGTCCAGATAAACAATAAGATAGTTGAGCAGGTAAACAATTGAAGAGAACGAAGCACTGAAGTAGGTGAAAAGAAAAACAACAGTTACTGGCAACAAGACAATTTGTTTTTAGATAAAAGACATGTCATGAAGTATCTGCTTCAGCAAGGTTCTGAGTACGTGGAGCACTTGTTCCAAATGTAACACAGGGACACACCCTAACTTCAATAAAAAATGCAATAAAAATGGATTTTGTGGGGCAGTTTCATGGCAAACTGTTAGCATCCACTGTTATTACTCTTCTGAAACTGACCACAACTTCAGGATTTTGCATGTGAGCAGATTTAATGAAACAATTGTGATATTGTGCTCTGTCACTTACTGCTCCATCACAGGCTGTGCTGTGAACACCCTCTCCCTGAGCCAACAATTAATGAAATCAATCAATTTGGTGACAACTTCCCTTTTTCCATTCTCACATCGCTGTTTGATGTTACATTCTTCCATTTGACATAAACATACTAATTATATGACAAGGATTGATAAAACAATAATGTGAGGTTTTTTTTGAAGATAAGACATATAATGTTAACTGAGAGACTATGTACATATATCCGACTTTGACTGCTGATGCCGTAGGCTGAGTTCAGTCATGGGCTTACAACTTTATATCCTGAATCGAGGTGGTATTGATTAATAGCAGTTTAAGATACGCTGTCTTAAAGGTACATGTACATCATATCACAACATTAGATATCCCAAAAAATATTACACCTGGTTCAACAGGTTTAATTGGGTTTTTAATGAATGGTGATGAGACAAATATATATTGCTGAACAATAGATCAGACACTGAAAAAATAATTTTATATTTGTCCAGCACTGTTAAATGTCTTCATTATGATTAATAAGTAGATTTATAAGCTATTTTTAAAAATAATTTCTTTTAGAAAAAAAGTCAATATTTCAGTTTCTTCATTCATCCCATGCTTCAATTCCAATCTGTAATTTTTCTCTATCAAAAATGTTTAAGAAGTGATTTGGCTTTCATGCTTTTCATTCCCTGATTGGCTGTCTGTGAGAATTCCTTAACGTGATCGGCTGCAAAGACATGTTGATGACATCACTGCAGTTCAACTTTAGGAATCCCCACCGAAGAATGCTGCAGTTATCTGCGCAAGAGAGTTAATTTTTTGGCATAGAGATCACTAGATCTCTCAGCAAGGCTTTATTCGAGATTAGCAACGAATGCCCTTGCTTTGCCATTGATCACACCCCTGGGCCCTTGCCTTTAAATGAACTTGGCACAACTCAACACCGCACAATCTAGAGCAACAGCACCTGATTTATACTAGCAATGAAAGCAAGGTTACATTTTGGCCCCAAGGTTATATTGGGAGTGTCCAAGATAACCCATAGGTCGTGTACCATAGTCACCTAGCCCCAAATCATAGCAGCTCAGCTTTATTTGTGATTAGTTTTACTGGTTAACTGTCCAATTTGAATGGTGTGTGCCTGGAATTTTGAAAAGGACTGTCGTTGGCACTGTTGCCTCATTGATGGATAATTTCTAAATTGGGTATTTCTTAGTAGCGCAGCTCAAAATATATAAAATTAATGAGAGCATTGATTGAAACTTTATCTGTGGCCTGCATGACTCCATGGTATGCACTTAAACAGCCCACAAAGACAAAAAGCTTAGTGATGCCTGGTATCCATCATTCAGGAATCACAGTCTCTCTAATGAGTCAGTTGCACTTTCCATGTCTGTTCAGGTGGACGTTGGGATGCCATGGGGATGTTCAAAGAAGAGTAGGTGTTACATGGGGTTCTAGCCATCATTCAGCCAACAAAAAAAATGATTGACTAACCATTTATCTCACTGCTGTTTGTGAAGAACTGTTGGTTCATTTGGCCCTGCAAAACTGTACACTTTTTAAAAATTGAGCTTGTTTAATATCAATGAAACATGGTGACAATGTGCTCTATATGAATGCTCTAATTCCGTGAAGATGTCAGCAAGACTATTTTTGTCCCCTTCCTGAATGCCTGAGGCATGGCGTGATGTTTGGGAGAAGTTAAAAATGCTCTATTTTCCTGGTCCAAGCACACTTCCAGTGCAGGCCTGCTCCTTGGCAAGATATTATACTGGGAATGGAAGGGATTGGAGGGGTGGGTTGCGGTGGTGGGAGTTTCTGGAAGGAGAATTTTCATACTATCTGCCAACACTGTGGCCTTCTATCTGCTGGTGCAGACCCCTGAGGCCCAAGACTCATCCTAGGGTAAGGGGAAGAGGTGGGGGTGGGTCGGTGGTGGGGAGGAGGGGGTTGCGGAGTGGGCAGAAGAGGGATAATACTTAAAATACCCAAAATGCCTTTGTCTTCTTACAGCTTTAAGCTGCCAGGGTGCCTGCATTGCTTCTGGTTTAGGAATGGTCAGCAATGCAAGCCCAGTTAGCTTTGTTGTGGCACCTCTCTGTTTGGCCCTCATAGCTGCACATTGAGGAAAGTGAGGCAGATCGCTGTGGCAGACCATGGTCCATTCATTAAAACTGGGCCAGCACCTACTTATAACACTATCGGGAAGCCTTGGAAATCCCTGCAGACCGTTGTCGGGACCAGACGCTTTGATGCCACAGGTTTTTGTCCTTATTTTGTCTTCACTATATTTAGAAACTGAGCATTCCCCAGGCACAACAAAGGAAAAAACATCCAAACATCTCTGTGTTTGCTTCATTTTATTGTCAAAATACATTGGTTTCAGGAGCATGATCTCTCAGGTAGCTACCAATATTTAGAGCATTATTTCATCTTTGTTGATTGAGTTTTATTGAGAACATTAAGTGCAGAGGTAGAATTTAAGTGAAAGTGCATTCTGCACAGCACAGAAACTACAATAAGATACTGTTCAAACCAGCAGGTAATTCCAATACTTTCAGTCTCCAGATTAGGTGATTTATTGATTCTCTATCATTTTAAAGAGACAATCTCATGTAGGTAACTTGCAGAGAGAAAAAAAAGTATCATAGTATTTATTGCAATTTATTTATTACTGAAGGAATAAAATCTATGATCTGCAAGACTCTGTTTTCAGGTGTATCAAACCAAAGTGGCTTTAAGCAATCTAGGTAAATTGTCCAAATTATTGATTTGAGTTTAATGTGTGAACAGGAACAATTTTGTGCTATGGATCTTCTGTCTATTGGGGCAGGACTCAAACCACTCAGCAGCTCATTTCACCTGTAATTCTAGCTTCTTGATGCAGAATGGCAGGGAATGCGGTGTTATCCAGAAAGAATATTTTACAGCACTGTTCAATCACAAGATTAATTTGTTAGTTACTTTTCCAGCTCAAAATCACAGGGGAAGTGTATTATTTTTGCGACAAATTGAAAATTTGAATAAACAAATGAACATTTTGTGAATTCAGAATGATAAATTTGCTAGTACCCAGGAACAGAAAGCTGATTAAACTAAATTAATATGATGGGGAAATACCCAGTATGAGGTTGCATGAAGATTGAACCAGAAGACCAAAGAAATTCCACATTCTCACAACTTAAACCTCTATTTTATTCATTAGGCAGAAGCTAGGGTTGTCACTTGCAGGGTAGGCATCACCTAGTCTCCAGCAGTTTTTGTGGAATCGGGCCATCTGTTCAAGGAGTCATGGTTCATAGCCACACAGAGATGAGCCATAGTCTGAATGAGGGAATTTTTGAAAAGGTAAGTTCAAAAAGTCTTACCCATGCTAATCTATGACCCTTCACCCACCCCTTCATGGCCTATCATACCCCCTATGCCAACCTATGGAATTTCCATACCTCCTTGCCTGAGAGCCCAGACCCATTAGGTTGTTGAAACAGCTGCACCCAAGAAAAAACATTGTTTGATTTAAAGATTTTTCTCTTGGATCTATTCCTCAATTGCTTAATGTTTGTTTGTGCAAGACAGAGGTGTTAAGTGTTTGGAGTTTCTGCTATTGATACTTTAAAGGTCTGGTTGATTGGCACTTTTATTGGGCTGTAGTTTAAAAACATGATTTTTAAAGAAAATTATAAATGAATGACTTTTGAAATATTTTTCACACATGACATTATTATTATATGGTTCATTGGTCTGTACAGAGTGCATACTGGGTGAATGGGCATGGAAGTATCATAGGTTTGCAAGGATGGCATGGGGCACTATGTGGAACGGCACAGCTTAGCATGGAGGGTCTGTGGGGCCATGGAGATGGGTGGAGGGGCATAGGTTGGCATGGAGTGAGCGTGAGGGGTGAGGACTAGAGGGCAGTTTTCTGTTTAATTGCTTTTATTACAACTGGGACTGCTGAGGCAGGCCTTTTAAACAACAAGCTGCCCCACCTGGCAGCCCCTGTGTCTGTCTCTGAGCTCTTTTCAGAAGCAGTGATCCTGTCTCCAGCATGCACCCGCCCCCTGGTTCAAAAATCCTCCCTTTGCAGGCACTTGCTTCCGGGGTGGGCGGTCCGAGCTGGGAAATTTCCTGAGTCCCATCTCCAGAATGAAAATCCAGCCCAAAAAGTCAAGTTGTGATGCTGTTTCCTCAGTTTGTTCAAAGATATCCTAATGCGTGACCAGTTTGGATTTGGCAAAATTGGAAACCTTAACTTTCTCTGTCTTTTTACACCTCTTATATCTTTTACATCTTGTAGTACTTGATTTTATTTATCCTATCCAGTATTCTACTCACTCCTTCCATGTCCACTAACAGCACTGTGATAATGACCAGATAATCAGTTTTTGATGAGTTGTAATTTTGATAATGGGGTAAATATTGGCTCGAACACTAGGAATAACTTCCCTGTTCTTCTTAGAAATAGAGAGGACAAATGGGCCTCAGTTTGACATCCCATCTGAAAGATTGCCCATCTGACAATGCAGCGCTCCCTCTGTGCTGCACTGGAATATCAATCTTTATTGCAGTGTTCAAGTCTTGGAGTGTGATTTGAACACACAACCCCCTGACTTAGAGGCAAGAGTGCTACCAGCTGAGCAACTAGGATAGAACTTGACTTTGTGTGATGGTACAAATTGGGTGATTGCGAGCTGACAGCCCAGTTTACATCTCTCCTAGTAAAAATGTGAGGTTTTATAAGAAGGTTATGTTTTAAACTCTCCCTTTAAAGTTAGGGTGAAACAGGATGCCCTGGAATAGGGGAACAGTGTGAAGTTGTATTGGACTCTGCTCAGCAACAGGGAAATGATGGTTATGGTGGGGACAGGGCACTCTGGTCTTGATATGCTGAAATGAAGCACCATATTTCACAGCTGAACACAAAGAGAGTGCTTTTTGGAGACTTTCAGATGCCCAGGCAGGCTGATTTAAAAAAAAAACCTTGGAAACAGCAAGAGAGAGAGAGAGAGAAAGAGAGTGTGTTCTGGAAAGAAGGATATGAAAGCATCTGCCATTGCGTGTAGTAGGGAAAGGCTGTGCTCTGTTAGCTACCAGACAGAATCCCAGCAGAAGCTTGTCCTCCAGTTGAAGAGATTGGATCTGCAGTGATTTAAAGACACTGGAAGATTTCCCTGGTGAGGCTGGGAGGAGGGATCACTGGACTGGACCATACTGCTGAGAGTTGGTTCTGGGATTCTCAGAAGACCCAGGGAAAGGACCTGTGATGGTCCTTCGATGTTACAAAAGTGGGGAGAAGTGATCTAATAGGAAGCAGAGAGTAACTTTGGACTGTTTCCTGTAAAGGTTGCAATTCTGCGCAGAGTTGCTGTAAAGTTTAAATGTGGTGTGGGGTTTTCGAGTATGTTAAAATGCTAATGAGAGATGCATTTTCCGTAGATTAGAATATTAGTTGCCTAATGAGTAATGTTTAGCTCATGCTGATTTTAGTTTGTCTGTTACAGTAAAAGTCTTAACTTGAAATCGGCTTTTTTAAGTTGGTCACTGAGAATTCAAATCTTTTCTTTAAAAGTTATCAGTCTCCATGGGAATCATAATACTCCAACAGAAATAAAAATCAGGGAGATGTAATATGGACTGTTGTTACTCATTTTACACTATTGCACAGTCAACATCAAGCCTAGTACTTGAGCTCAGTTTTCTCGTTTTGCTTTTCTGCTTCTATGCCTTGGTGGTCTCCTTACTAAAACATGCATGACTTCTAACCTTTTTCAGCATTTAGCCTTTTGAGTCAGCCACTCTAACGTGGCATCCCATTTACTGTATATTTCTAAAATACATTAATTTGTTAAATACCCTGTCTTGTTATGCTGAACTGCAGCACATTAATCCTGGCTCAGTAGGTGATTCCACATGGAGCTAACATTTACAGCAGTTGATATTTATGTTATAATTTTTATTTAAAATGTGTGGACAGTTGTTGACTTGCTCTTACACCAAAGGGCACAGCAAAGAGAAACTCCAATTCTCTCTCCATTGCCTATGCTTCCCAAGTATAAACAACAGCCTAAACTGAACTAACAGCATTTGATATACCCATTAAAATGAGGTGCCTCAAATTGCTATTCAGTCTAGTAGATCTCTGTTGTTCAATCTAAACATGGAGAGCCAGTTGCACATATCTACCCATCTGTGATGGCGTCTCTATACAGAGCTCAACAGGCTTGTGTAAACCTTTACTTGATCACAAATGCAGCAGTATACAGGCTAAGAAAAAAACAACAAGGAAAATGATGCCTTCAGATACAGCTGTCAGATGAGGGATGCATGAATGAACAAGCTGAGTTTCCTTTTTTAAATCAATATGTGGTAGACAAAGGCAACATCAATGGATGCAACCAATGGAATGATATAAATCAGCTGTGATCAAATGCCTATTTACACTGAAATTTTCTTAATATTGGTGCTGTGCTTGTCCAAAGGTGGCTCTCTGTTACATTGGGAATGCTTGGCATGCCAAATATAGCAAGTTTATATATTTTAATTCCGATTTATTTTGTTCTCATCAGCATAAGGAATGTTACTGCTGGAAAATAAAACAGTTCTCATTTCATCAAGCAGAAACAGCGTCAAGCACTCCGAGGTCAGCAGCAGTGCATACAGTTAAATGAACAAAGTCCCTGAATAATCTCTGTCCGAATAACAGGCCATTAGCCCTGCCTCAAAACCTTCTCTCTTCCCCTACCACCTGCACCTATACCATTCCAATATCCAGCATTTCCCATGCCAGCCAACCTGGTGCAGTCAAGAATGTCCTTCTGAAGTTGGGTCCAGGGTCAGGAGTTTTACTTTGTATCTAACCCATCCAACTGTCTTGACAGCACCTGGCAATTACATAAAAAATTTAAAGCATTATGTTCATGGGCATTAACACCCCTTTCCATGACAAGTATAAAAAATGCAGAAAAAAACAGTTAACAACAATATGGAACAAATCTGCTTGAGCCGTATATTTAAAAAAAAACAATAGATTGATACGCAAAAGTAAAGTGAAGTACTGTAACCCATGACTACTTGCCAATCCACAATGTAAGCCCCTATTTCAACCTGACCAACCAGTGACAAAAGATTGTTTGGATTGGATGTTTCCTTACATTCAGCTAAACCCATGTTCCATTGACCTAAACTTTCCTTTTGGGGCCTAGAGGAGCACCTCTGCTCCTCTTGACTTCACTTCACTAAAATAAAGTAATAACTTATCTTTCTTGGCCTCTTCTGGAACTGATGCTCTTCTGTCAGGGGTTGACCTGGTGGTAAAATAGCTTTCCCACTTGGGCAGGAGTTAAAATCCCAATGGAACTTCAGGATACCGACTTTGCGTAGCTGTCCTTGCCGCCTGCTCAGGAGAGCTGGTGGAAATAGCAGGTGATTAGAACCTGGCAGCTTCAGGGCATGGAAGTAAGATTCCTGGGATGAAGAGGCCATCATAAGAGGAAAGTTTGAGCAGGTTAGCCCAAATTCATTGGCGTTTACAAGAATGAGAGGTGGTCTTATTGAACATATAAGATTCTGAGCAGGCTTGACACCGTAGATGCTGAGAGAACAACTCCCCTTGTTGGGGATTCTAGAACTGGGGGCACAGTTTCAAAATAAAAAGTCTCCCAGAAAGATGGAAATGAAGAGGAATTTCTTCTCTCAGGGTTCGTTAGTCTTTAGAGTTCTTTTCCCCCAACGAACAGTGGAGGCAGGGTCATTGGGTATGTCCAAGGCTGAGTTAGACAGATTTTTGATCTACAAGGGAGTCAAGGGTTATAAGGAGCAGGCAGGAAAGTGGAGTTAAAGCCACAACCAGATCAGCCATGATCTTACTGAATATTAAGACTGGGAACTCAATATTCAAGGGTATTCGATGTTCCTGAAAAATAAGCAAAAAGGAAAAGGAGGTGAAGTAGCTTTGTTAATAAAGGAAGGTATCAGTGTGGTGGTGAGTAGTGATATAGGTGCAATGGATCGTGATGTGGAATCAATTTGGGTGGAAACAAGGAATAGCAAAGGGAAGAAGTTACAGGTGGGAGTCGTCTATAGGCCCCTGAAGAGATGCCTCACTGTAGGACAAAGTATAAATCAGGAAATAATGGAGGCACGTAAGAAGGGTGCTACAATTGTCATGGGTGATATTAATCTGCATACTAGCTGGACAAATCAGATTGGCAGCAGTTACATGGAAGTTGAATTTGTTATGTGCATCATTTCTTAGAGCAATACATTGCAGAACCCACCGGGGAACAGGCTATTTTAGATCTAGTAATGTGTAATGATAGTTAAGGGCCCTCTAGGAGGTAGCGATCACAACATGGTAAAATTTCAAATTCAGTTTGAGAGTGAGCAATTTAGATCTCAAACCAATGTCCTCAACTTAAATAAGGGCAATTACAGAGGTATGAAGAAATAATTGTCTAAAGCGAGCTGGGAAAATAGACTAAGAGCAAGGTCAGTGAATGAGCAGTGACATACATTTAAGCAGATATTTCATAACGCTCAGCAAAAATTTATCCCAGTCAGAAGGAAGGACTTGATGAGAAGATAAACCACCCATGGTTAATGAAGGCGGTTAAGGAGAGTATCCAATCAGAAACTAAGGCATACAAAGCAGCCAGAGGATTGGGAATTTTTTAGGAACCAGCAGGGGATGACTAAAAAGTTAAATAAGAGGGAGAAAATTGATAATTAAGGTAAATTGGCAATAAATATAAAAACAAACAGCAAGAGCTCCTATGGGAATATAAAAAGAAAGAGAGTAGCTAAAGTGAGTGCGGGACCCTTGGACGATGCAAATTGAGAAATAATGGTTTGATAAATATTTAATCTACTCATGGCAACCAATAGATTCTTACTTTCACACTGGGTGGAATTTTCCCAGATTTGCACTAAGTGTGGTAGTGGGCGCCTATAAAGACGTTTTACCCGCTGGTCGCGATGGTGGGTTTTCACGCCGTATTGTCCCAAACGTGCCGTATTATTTATGAATTCCCAGGGCACATGCCATTTCCATGGTGGATGGGCTCTCATTCACCCTCCCATCATTACCCCGCTGTTGCATCACGCCGGTCGCTGTGTTTAAAGGGCAGCCACCAGCGCACCACTCATCGCCACCAGCTCACCACTGCTGCCCAGGAGACGTGGCCAGCAAAGGAATAAAAATTGGAGTCTCCCCCCCACCCCCAGTTTAATGACGGGTCCCTCGAGTGACTGCTGGATGCCATGGAGGCCCACCAGGATATCCTGTACCCCTGCTGTAGCCACAGGATCGGCAGCAACATGACCAATCCAGCTTGGGAGGCAGTGGCAGCGGTGGTCAGCCAACACCCTTCAGAAGAGGACAGCCACTCAGTGCTGCAAGAGAATGAATAATCTCCGTTCCACCAGCGTAAGTCACTCTTTTCATCACTCTCAACTCTCTCACTCTCAAAACCAGCACACACCCACAGGGCTCTCACTCACTGCCAGTTCAAGGGACATCACCATTCACTCTCTCACTCACCGTCATTGTCCGCAGCCTGTCCACTCACTCACCACCCACACAGGCCAGGCACATTTATCATCTGCTGAGCAGGCATCCTGCTTATACTTCTGCATCTTTATCCATGCAGGACAAACTGGCACACAACAAAAGAGAGAGCTCGCAGACTGGTGGTGGAATGCCTGAAATCAAGGTCCTCATGGACTTTGAAAACAGAGCCATCCAGCTGGCAGGCGAGGATCTGGACCAGTCCTGTGCTGATGGTGAGGTCGGCATTGCTCTACCAAGTGAGGATCCAGCAGTGCAACATCCATCAGGCAACCATGCCATGGGTGATGTTTCCTGTTTCACTGGCCACTGCCCTGCACTAATTATCTCCCTTGCTTTCGCAGGCACATCTGCCAAACAGCTGACAGAGCCCATGACCCAGAGCTTCCAATCAAGCACTGAAGAAACCTCCGAAGGGGAATCTGAAGGTGCCTTCCTCGAAGTTCTGTCACAGCGCTCACCCACACCTTACACCAGTGCAGAGACACACACCTTGGCGGGACCCAGCTTTACAGTAGCTTTGGGATCACAATCTGGTGAGCACATCACACTGTCTGATCTACAGCAGATGGCGGCAGGGACTTCCCAGGTCCTTGGCATTTGGAGGACTGCTGGAGGCCAGAAATTTGCTGAGTCCGAGTCAGATGACCAGCCTCTGGACTCGGTCATGTCACAGTTGCTGGAGCTGCAAAGTTAAGGTAGGGAACACCAGGAAGGGACGTCCGCTGCACTCTTCAGATTGCAAGACACAATGGAGGAGTCTGTTCACCTTCAGGCTGAGATGATAGTGCCGGCGTGCCAGCACACCGAGGTCAACACTGGTAGGATGGCGGCCGCTATAGAAACCTTGGTCCAGGACATCGCTCCTGCAATGCTGCATGGGCTCAACTCCATCACTAATGCCATAGTTGGTTCTACAACAGTGTGTATGTGAAAGGGGTGGGGGGCAGCTCAGTCTCACTCCAGCTACCCCTTCCCCTCAAGCAGTCAGCTTGGTGCCCCCGGGCACTCATGGGGAGGAGGATCAGCAGGTGCACACTCCGGGCCCATCCACCCAGGTGACTCTGGGAGTGACCGGCCCATCCGAATCCCCTCCTCCTGTGACCTCAGCAGATCCCGCTTCACAGGCCGAGGAGGGGGCCACTGCCACACAGCAGGACCCCGAAAGCAGTCCGGGGCCCTTCAAGTCTCGACCCTCCAGAGAACGCCCACCAAAGTCATCACAGACAGGACATCACAGTCAGCAGGCTGCCTCCACCTCCACTGTGGATGCCCGGGGAGCACCAAGATATAGAGGCAGGGTTAGGAATGTTAAGGAGAATAGGTTGTATAGCCTGGGCATGGGTGTTAATCAATTGTACATACTGTTCACTATTGTCAATAAACTCCTAAGAATGTCTCTCTGCCTATGGCTCCTTGTTCTGATGAGCAATGTTCATATCACTCAGATGTGAAACCTTTCTGCACAAGATAAAGGCAGACTCTAAATCCAGGGCCTCTTCCCTGTGCAGCCTTCAGACCACAGTGATGGCCCAGCCGCACACTGCCTGGAAACATTTCTGATGCCTGCACCTCGGTGGTGCTGGTCATTGCTGCCAGAATGTAGTGGGCAGGCATCACAGAATTATCTCATTCTCTCTCAGCACCTTTAAGGAGGAGCTGGTCCCCATCACACCAGCATCAGTGACCACTGATGCTGTGCTCTAGCTCTTGAAGTGCTCAGGTGCTGAAGGCGGACAAAACACCTGATGCTTCTAAAGTTTCTCAGTTGCATCTCTATGATATGAACCTGATCATGAAGCGTAAGTGAGCTGCCCTCAGCCAGACAGGAGTCAGGCATTCTCAGAGGCTATGTGAAGATCTATGGAGTGTCCTCACTGCATGTCTTCATCTTCCTCCTGTGATTGAGCGACCATTAGGGCCTCCACTGCATCTCCATGACAGGAGTATTCTTACAGAAGATATTCACGCTGGCATAAGCCAGACTGGAGTGAAACATTCACAAACGCGCTGAAGATCTATGTGGTCTCCTCACTTCATGTTGTCATCATCCTCCACAAATCTAGCAGCTATGAGAGCCTCCCGAATGCGCCTGCCTCATCTGGCCAGTGCGAGGGCGTCATCCCAGTCATCATTGCCTCCGAGAACCTCCTCAGCCTCATCCCCATCAGAGTCTTCCTCTTCAGGATGAGACATGCAGCTCCTTCATCTCCTCCTCAGCCAGCTCATCTCCCTGTTGCAGTGCCAGGTTGTAAAGGGCACAGCAGACGACAACCATGCATAACACCCTCTGTGGACTGTATTGCAGGGCTCCACCAGACTGGTCCAGGCACTTGAGCCTCATCTTCAGCATCCAATGGTCTACGCCATTAAGTTACGAGCTGCAGCATGAGCCTCATTGTACTGTCGCTCTGCTGCAGTCTGAGGTCACTGTACGGATGTCATCAGTCACAGCCTCTGCAGGCAGCCCTTGTCCCCAAGGAGCCAACCCTGCAGCTTCTGTGGACCCTGGAAGACTCCAGGGATCTGTGACCAACTGAGGACGTAGGCGTCGTACACACTCCCCGGAAGCCATGCGCGTGTACCTGCAGGATGTATTTCTGGTGGTCGCATACCAGCTGCACGTTCAGTGAGTGGAAGCCCTTGCGGTTGATGTAGTCCACCATTGCAGCGACAGAGACCTGAATGCCACACGAGCGCGGTCAATTGCACCCTGTGCCTGTGGGAATCCTGACCCAGGCAAAGCCAATGGCCCTTGCATCCTGGCTGTCCCGGTCCCGGGCAAAATGCACAAAGTTGTGTGCCATGGAGAAGATGGCATCCATGACCTCATGGATGCATTTGCGGGTGGCGGATTGTGAAATCCCACAGAGGTCACCTGTGGAGCCCTGAAAGGAGCCACTGGCATTGAAATTGAGCACTTTCACAGTCACTGGCACTGGATGCCCTCCATGTCCCCTTGGCACCAAGCCCTGCAGTAAGTGGCAGATGTGAGCGACCGAGTTCCTAGACATGCGCAGTCATCAGTGACACTGGTTCTTGGTCATCTGCAGGAATGACAGGAGTCATCTATAGACTCTGAGTGTTGCTTGGCGCCGACCAGCCACAGCTCGCTGTCGCTCCTGGGAAGCGTGTACGGGAGCCCCAGCAGCCCCTCCTTCCTGAGGTCGCAACTCCTGTCTTTGTGCGGCCAGGCATCTCAGTCGCTCTCTCCTCTGTCATCTTCACCCTCTGTCGGCCATCAGGCATACAGCCAGGTTACCATGCTCCATGCTCCTGATGTGGTCCTCCTGCGGCATGAAAGAGAGAGAGATGTGGTTAACATGGGTGAACTTAGTACTTTTCCTGGCCCTGTGTGACCGCCCCTTAATGCTTCCCGGAGAGTGCTGGTCATCCCTTGGATGGCCACAGATGAGTGCGCTGCATGGCTGCCCTGTCAGCCTGTGACATGGGGAGACAGCTCCTAACCAGGATGCTGAGATCGCAAGGAGCTGTGAGTGCCTCCGGCAGTGACTGCTACATGGCCAGCGTTGTCAAGGAGATTGTACCTACCCTACCCCCCACCTCGATTTCTTGTGCGGGGGAACCAACGCCGGGGCAGCAGTTGCCCCCCACCCCAACCGACAACAGCAACAGCCGGCTCCGAGGCTGGGCAGCAGTTGCCCCTGGACACCACTCCCTAAAAACAATCATCTCCGAGGCAGGGTGGCATTTCACCCAGGCCCCCCAGCGCCCCTGATGCCTGAAAAGCAACAGGCAACCCTGGCGAGCTGAGGAAAACTACGCTGTTCACTCACCTTAGTTCACCAAAAAGTGAAGGCAGCCAAGGGCACGTCGCCTGTGGGCTGTTGTGAAACGCGTTGACGCGCTTTCCTGGACGGATGATCCAGCGGGGATCCAAGAGCCTGGTGGGCCGGCCTTTTAATGATATGCTGAGGTATTGTAATGAGCTCCCCGATGACCTTTGGCAGGAAAGGCGGCCCGCTGTTGACGGGCTGAGCGGACAATCGTGACCTGCCCTCCAGCCCTCATTAAATCGATCGTGCCATATTGTCCGCACACGCCACTGATCACGCGGACACAGAAAAGTCCGTCCACTGTCTCCAAATAATGTTTTATTTATTCAAATAATAAATATTACAGCCAAAATAACAAACTATCAAAACCTAAGAATCAAGATACAAGATCGTTATGGCTACATTTAATACATATACAGGTTTCACAATTTGTTGTCATTTGTTCTAGATTATGTGGAAATGAATAGCTAAAGTCAGGGATGCTTGGGGAGTACACTGCTCATGCGTTTACACATTTTCAACATTTTAAATGGCAAACCCATTTAAACTCAAAGTAAGTGTGCCTTTTCTGCACTGTATTGTATGATTTTATAATTCAGCACGGGTCAGAGTTCAAACCTAGGATTTACCAATCTGTGTGACTGCGCTGTAAGGCACTGGAACATTAATAAAATATTGAGTAACCTATTTATTTTTGTGGTTAATTATACTTTTTCATTATCTGGCTTAGCATCATAACATCCTGTTAAATATTACATGATCACATAACTAAAACATTGCAAAAAATTGTTTTTAATTCCTAGAATAGTCAGAAATTTTTATACAATTTCCTCAACTAACAATATCAATCAGAACCAAACAAAACAATTGCCTCCATCATCAAGTCTTATGGTACTGGCCGTGGGTTTAATTGGGGCTGGCAATTTTTTTCTATGCATACCAGATATATAATATTGCTATTACAACAGAATCACAGAATCGTTACAGTGCAGAAGGAGGCCATTCAGCCAATTGAGTCTGCACTGGCCCTTTGAAAGAGCATTCCACCTAGTCCCACTTCCCTGCCTTATCCTGTAACCTTGCACATTTTTTCTTTTCAGGTAGCAATCCAATTGTTTTTTGAACACCTCAATTGAACCTGCCTCCACCACCCTTTCAGGAAGTTCATACCAGACTCCAACCACCCTCTGGGTAAAACTATTTTCCTCACATCACTTATGCTCCATTTGCCAATTATTTGGAATCTATGCCATCTAGCTCTTGATGCTCCCTTGAGTTGGGAACAATTTCTCACTATTTACCCTGTCCACATCCCTCAGGACCTTAAATACCACGATCAAGCCTCCTCTTAGCCTTCTTTTCTCCAAGGAAAACAGTCCCAACCTCTCCAATCTATCCTCATGGCTACAGTTCCTCACCCCTGGAATTATTCTTGAGTCCCCTCTGTACTCTCCCCAATGCCTTCACATCCTTCTTCAAGTCTGGCACCCAGAAATAGACACAGTACTCCAGATGAGGCCTAATAATGTCTTATACAAGTTCAACATTCCTTACTCTTGTACTCAATACCCCTAATAATAAAACCTAAGATACAATATGCTTTTATTAACTGCGTTCTCAACATGCCATCTTCGCTGACTATATACATATACACCGAGGTCCCTCTGTTCCTGCACTTCCTTCAGAGTTTCTCTCTTTACTTTATACTGTCTTTCCATATTCTTCCTGCCAAAATGAATCACGTTACACTTCTTTGCATTGAACTTCATCTGCCACTTGTCTGCCCAATCCACCAACATGTCTATGTCCTTTTGAAGTTCAAGACTATCCTTATCACAGTTGACAATGTTTCCAATCTTTGTATCATCTGCAAATTTTGAAATCATGCCCTGAACACCGCAGTCTAGGTCTTTAATATATATCAGGAAGAGCAAGGGTCCCAACACTGACCCCCGGGAACTCCAACACAAACCTTCCTCCAATCTGAAGAACATCCATTAACCACTACTCTTTGTTTCCTGTACTCAGAAATTTCTTATCCAAGTGCCTGCTCTCCTTTTATTTCATAAGCTAGAATTTTGCTCACAAGTCTGTTGTGTGGCACTGTATCAAATGCCTTTTGAAAATCCATATATATCACATCAACAGCGTTGCCCTTATCAACCTTCTCCGTAACCTTCTCAAAAAGCTCCAGCAAGTTAGTTAAACATAATTTTCCCTTAATGAATCCATGCTGGCTTTCCTTAATTATCCTGCACTTATCCAAATGACTATTGATTTTGTCCCGAACTATAGTTTCCAGAAGTTTCCCTACCATTGAAGTCAAACTGGCAGGTGTGAAGTTGCTGGCTTTATCCTTGCACACTTTTTAGAACAAGGGTGTAACATTCGCAATTCTCCAGTCCTCTGCCACCACACCTGTGTCTAAGGAAGACTGGAAGATTATCACTAATACCTCCGCAATTCCCACTCTCACTTTCCTCAGTACCCTTAGATGCATCTCATCTGGTCCTGGTATCTTATCAATTTTAAGTGAAGATAGCCTTTCTAAAATCTCCTCCTTCTGAATTGTACATTTTTCTAGTGTACCTGTAACCTCCTCTCTCACCTCAGCCAGGGTAGCATTTGCTTTCTTTGTAAAGACAGATGCAAAGTACTTGTTTAACACCTCCACTATTCCTCCAGCCTCCATGTGCAAGTCCCCTTTTTCATCCCTAATTGGCTCTACCCTTTCTTTTACCACTCTTTTATTATTTATATGCTTATAGAAGACTTTGGGGTTCCATTTTACATTAGCTGCCAGCCTCTTTTCATGCTGTCTCATTGCTTTTCTTATTCATTTCTTCACTTCCCCTCTGGTCCTTTTATATTCAGCCTGATTCTCCAATGTATTTTCTACCTGACATCTGTCGTAGCCGCACTTCTTCCTTTTCATCTTCACATCTATCTCTCTCATCATCCAGGGCGCTCTAGATTTACTTGTCCTATCTTTCCCCTTCAAAGGAATATACCTTGGCATTGTCTGCAATACTTTTTCTTTGAAGGTAGCCCATTGTTCAGTCACTGTCTTTTCTGCCAACATTTGATTCCAGCTCACACGGCTCGGATGCACTCTCATCCCATGGCAGTGGCTTTCCCCCAATTAATCATCAATATAAGATTCAGGTTTGCTCTCAGTGGCCTGAGTATTTATGTTCAGAATGCATCCATACTGTCCAACAGCATAAGCTCTAAGAAGAACAATAAATACCTTTTGTTTTCTGAATTGGGTGTCATGGGCACAACTTTATCTTAACAGAGCTGCTCACAGTGAGGAGGCTGGTAGTGGGACAGGACCAGTTTAATTGAGTAGCAGGCTTTACAATGGTTCTTTAACTCAGCCACAACATTAGCATCACTTCCGGCTTTTACAACCAACCTGATAAGGTGGACAGGATGACGTATCAAATCTGTCAAAGGAAGGATTTCTAGTGAAAGGGATCCAGTAGGGGTTAGATTGGCTGAGCTGGATATCCCTGAGGCTTCAGCAACCACAGCAATGAAGAGGGGGCCTGGGTTTTGGACTCCTATCTGGAGATCCTGCCATGGATCTGAGGGATTGAGGGACTGAAAAGAGGTGCTGTTTCCCAAGGTCAGGAGGAAGAGGCTAGCTTTTCAATTAAACCAAGCATGGAAAGAAGTGCCTGAAGAAGCGAGTAACAGGAGTTTGATCCTTCAAACCTGGAGTTAGCCCTCCAAGATGTTCAAGCACCCAGGAGGTCAGGAAAAGTGAGCAGCATAAAACATTCAGGTTCCAAACCTCACACTTTGACTTCCCCATTATTCTCGTATGCAACACTCTGTAGACCATCGTACCTTGCAACTCCAAGCAACCCTCTTTCTTCAGGCACCTCCTCACATCCCCATCTGAGCAGCAAAAACTCTCACCAGCCTTCACACCCATGCCTCACAGTAACTCTCCACATATATTGTCCTTCCCTCCCTTCCACAAAATCCATTTCTTACACATATAACTCTCTACTTTCTTGCCTTTGCAGAAGAAGATAATGTCAAACTCCAGGGAGAGACAGAGAACTGGGGAATAGTTTGGTGGGAGTGGTGGATGGAACTGGTGCCCCAGTGATAGCCACCTTGATTTCCATTGTTGATGTATGCTCACCTGGTCGAATGAAAAGCTCCTGGAGGTGGCAGACGTCAGGAATGACCTGATGTGAAAACCTAAGCCTCCTGAGGCACTGATGCTCACACATGTCGAGAGAGCTGATTCGTTGCCAGTAGACCCTGTATTGGGGGTCTTGCCTCCTTCCAGCTGGATCTCTGTACCCATTCTCCCTGTCCTGTACGGTGGAGCAGCAGGTAGCTGATGAGCAGGCAGCTGGTGATGCTGCTGATAGTGTTTCTCCTGCTGCTCCTTGTGTTGCTCTTCTTGTCCTTCAAGGTTGAGCTGCACAAGCTATTCCCATTCTGTGGTGAAGTCTGAGAACAGCCAACTGCGGTTTGAGGTGAGCACAGTTGGGAATCACCTGTCAATCTGTGAGAGCACACTCTCAGAAGTGCTGTGAGCAGCAGCCTCTCACCTAGACACGGCTGAAGATAATCATTTTCTCTGTTTAAAGGCTTCCCGGCCTGTCAGTTTCTCTGAGGAGTGTACCCCCAACTGTGCTCTCACTGGTTTTCGATGGTGAGTTCCAGATAGCTTGGTAAAACCATGTGTTGTCTGCTGAAGCCAGAATTCTGGTTAAAACCTCAGTTAATTGGGAATTTAAATATTAAAGTTACTTACCCTCCAACTCCAGGTGGGCTTCCTGCTTTCCTACAAACCCACTTGGGTTAAACCCAGGTGGGAGCAGGTCAGTTTTCCACTCGATGATACTTTCCGGGACTTTAACTCCTCTGCCCAGACCCAACCCACCCTGCCCACACACCACCCCCGCCAGCTTTTGCACTTAAAATTCTATCCCGTCTTTTGCATGTGCCTTTCTTCAATGTCTGCCATCAAACCTAAGCATATCCCAGTGAGACAGAATCTGAAGCAAATTGTTAAGCCGTTTTATTTTATAAATGGCAAGTGAACAGAGTAAGAGTTAAGGCAGCTTTATTCACTCAATCACATTTTGTCATGTGTTGTTATCTGTTTGATTCCCCTTTTCCTTTTTCTGTTTGTTTTTAAATGGTGTTCATCTGTACAATCTTCCTGTTCTGAGGAAGGGTTCTGTGCCTGAAATAGCAATTTGTTTTCCCTGAACAGATAGTGCCAGACCAACTGACTGTTTCCAACGTTTCCTGTTCCTGTTTTAGATTTTGCTTTTTATTAATAATAGCTGACTCAATAACACCACCTCCCCCTCAGAAGGAGAAACCAATAAAACTTGGAAATGAGGGGTATCAGTAAAACTTGTCCAAACTGCTCTCGTACACCTTAAAATGGAATTCCAGTATCACTGGTGTCAGTATTACTGATATTTACTGGGATTTGAAAATGTTGAATTGATTGTTCCCCCAACCACCCTACCAATTTCATTTCTTCAACCTGTGACTTTTAAAATTTGTGCAAATTCTGTGTGTCCTAAAACACAGCACGTGAAAATGATTCATGCCCAAACCCTTCCAAGGAAAAAAATATTAAAACATCCTGAAACAATTACATTCCAACCGACATCCATTTTTTGATAGATCTATACAGTTACTTATTTACCTATGTAAAATTATGAACAAGATGTCTGCCAAGGATTTAAAATTCTTTGAAGTTTAAAAGATGTTAAACAAAGGTATTTCGAATACTCAAACTGGTTGTATTGCAAACCATAAATTTAACACTAACACATAGATATTAAAACGAGCCCTAGAATCTGAACATTAAAGCAGCAAATCATAAAGAATAAAATAAAATAACAACAGTTTTGAAAGTTAGGGTATCAAGACAGCGTAATGAAGAAGGAACAAATTCTCAGTAACATCCTCTGTGTAATTCCAGAGCAATTAAATCACTTTCTGGTAATATCTAGAATAAAATGTTCATGATATTGAGGGGATTACAACAGGTTTTATGTTGCATATTCCAGGCTCATTCATAAGTAATATTAATCCATGTTCTTGCCTGCAGCTAAACTGCAAATAGGGATGGTAGGTCTGATCAGGCCTTGAAGTCTGCTTCAAAAAATCATTTGAAAATACTTTCAATGCTTATGCTGTGTATTGCACTGTCCATTGACCCTCCCCTGCACTTGCTGGAAAGCAGGAATAGTTCACGTCACCACCACCATGACACTGACACAAGATTTCAATAGGCTCTAATACCTTCTGTCAACAGCTTCCAATCTTCCTCTCTCAAAGAGGTTAGGTTTGCTTTAAAATTCAACTTCTGAGACTCCTGTGCTCATCTAATTCCGCCTTTTTGAGCATCTGTAATTTTAATCACTGCGCCACTGGTGGCCTTGTGTTCACTGTTAGGGTCCGAAGTTCTGGAATTCTACCCCTAAACCTCTCTGCCACTCAAATTGTCTTTCCTCCTTTAAGTTGCTCCTTTAAAAACCTTCATCTGCCCTAATATCTCCTTAGGTGGCTTGGTCTCAAATTTTGTTTGATAAAACTTCTTTGAAGCATGTTGGAACATTTTGCTACATTAAAAGCACTATATAAACACAGAAAATGCTGGAAAAACTCAGCAGGTCTGACAGCATCTGTGGAGAGAAAAACAGAGTTCTTCGAAAGGTCATACAAACTCGAAACGTTAACTTTGTTTCTCTCTCCACAGATGCTGTCAGACCTGCTGAATTTTCCCAGCGTTTTCTGTTTTTCTTTCAGATTTCCAGCATCTGCAGTATTTTGCTTTTACCTATATAAATACAAGTTGTTGTTGTTACTGGTCTTGTTTCTTAGAGAAAATTGAAAAACAAAGGAAAATATTGTGTGTGCCATCATGTTTATTTCTCCACCTGCATTTTTCTCTCTGTCTCATAAATGTTAGCAGTCATGATTTCTGTCTCACAGATGTAATGAATTAGTTATCTTCAAAGTTGAATTAACGTTTACGAAAAATTAATTAACATAGATTAACATTAGCGTTGAAGACTCTTTCTCTTGCCTTCTCACCCCAGCCACAGTTTCATGGACATTCCAGTTTACAGAACGACGGCAACGACAGTAGCTGTGTAATCAGAAGTCATTTTTCTCATTCCCTCACATATGCAGAATGTTTTAATCTTTGTTTGAATAAGAAAGACAATTTGAACTTGACCTCAATATGCTTTAATATTTGTAAAGAAATACTTCCTTATTTGCCCTTTCATAGCCCTAAACTATGGCACTATTGTCCTGCTGCCCTTGTATGTCTGAAAGTATTACTTTATTTGTTTCTCTGTGACATTAAGTTGAGTAAATATCTTTATAATGTTTGATACAAATTTCAAGTCTGCCTCAGATATGTATTGCATGCAGCTGCTCTGACCTCTGCCATAACTGGTCCCCACATCCTACTTTCAGAAGATTAGCTTTTACTGCCCTTTACCTAACCATCCAATAGGACAATTTGGAAGCATAGCAATAGTACACCCTGGCAACTGAGCTTATGGTTGTATCTTTCACAACCTTCTTCATCTTTTTCATCCTTGTTCAATCCTTCAGCGGGCAGACTAATAACTCTTTAGTGAGAGCAGTTCAAGCACCAACTGAGCTGCTTTATTCTGCAGATAACAGATGAATATAGTTAAATAGGAACACAGGAACAGGAGTTGGCCATTCAGTCCCTTAAGCTTGCTCTTCCATTAAATTAGGTCACAGCTGATCTGTGCCTTAAATCTTTTTAACTACCTTGGCTCCGCATCTTTCAGGACCCTTACATAATAACAATCTATTGTGCATAGTTCGAAAATCTCCAATTACCCCATCATCCGCATTTTTTTGGTGAAAGAATTCCAGGCTTCTATTACTCTTAGCGTGAAAAAATGCTCCCTAGGGCAAGATTTTTGGGCGGGCGCTGTGGGTGGGCCCAGGAGCAGCCAGGAAACAGGCCGCCGCCCGTGATCGGCCCCCCACCCCGATTTCACACTGGCTGGCCAACTAACGGCCAGCCAGCAAGAAATGCGCACTGAGAAACTCAGCGCTGCCGGGGTGGGGGCGGGAGGAGGGCCAGCGCTGAAGTCAGCACAGGCACAGGGGAGGGTGCAGTGAAAGCTCCCTGAAGACAGAGAGCTGCCTCAGGGAGCTGAAGAAATTTAAAAACAAAAATAAAGATTATGAAATGCAGTCAAAAAATGTCCCCACATAGGACTCACTCACCTGAACATATAAGATAATAAAAATTCTGTCAAAGCCTTTGGATTTTTAAAAAATTAATCTCAGAAACCTCATCCCGCCCGTGGATGATATTTCCTCAAAAATCCAAAGGCTGTCTGGCCCATTTGCCTGCCTGCGAACCATAAGGTTCAACACGCAGCGAAAAGTCGCTCTTAATCAATACATTAATAGCTATAATAGGCATCTTAATAGCCAGAAGCATGCTGCCAACTCTTGCGCATGCCCGCTGACTGAAATATCGCGTAAGTGCGTGATGATGTCAGGACGCATGCCCAACGTCATCGCGCGCTATTTTACACCTGATTGGGTTAGCCATGTGCCCGCCCATGGGTCGTAACATTGTGCCCCTAATTTCTCTACTAGTTAGATTATGTCCCCTTCTTCTTAATGCCTCCATCAGACTAAATAGCTTCTTATATATTGATCCTATTGAATCCTTTTACCAATTCAAACACCTCCATCAGATCACCCCTTAAACTATTAAGCTAAGTAGAATATAAACCATGGGTGGAATTTTCCAGCCCCGTTGTGACGGAGGTGGGGCTGGAAAATGTGGCAAGCCATTCAAATATCCATTCACTTCGGCCAGACTGGAAGATCCCACCAGCTGGAGGAGCCGAAAAATTCCGGCACATGTTTATGCAACCTATCTGCAAATCATAACTCTTTAAGTCTTAGGATCATTCTGATAAATCTGTGCTCGTACCCACTCACAGACTGATATATTCTTTCTGAATTGTGGTGCACAAAACTGAATACTCCAGACGGGATCTGACTAAGGCTTTGTACAATGAAAGCATAACTTCCTTGTCTTTGTAATCCAGCCCTGTAAGATAAAGGCCAGCATTACATGAGCATCTTTGATTTTTGTACCTGTCTACTATTGGTTACTTTAAATGATTTGTATTCTTTAACTCACAAATCTCTTTGTGCCTTGACAGTCCCTAGTTCCTCATCATTTAGAACCTATTCTGATTACACAATTATAAACAATCCAAATACTTTCTGTTCCCTCCTTGTGAAAAAAAATATAACAAATTTCCCTTCACACCCATGAGGCTGATTACGAGCTGCTTTTTCTGGGTTTATCAACTTACTAATAAAGAAGGGGTTCTGACCACCCCTTACAAAAATTGCTGTCTAAGTGATTTTTTTTCGTTAATCTGGATGGAGACGGTTAATGCTATAAAATAGAATTTGAGTGCCCCAGATTCACCATAGCTAGATGCAAACTAAATCACGCTCTGCTTCTCCTAGCCATGCATCTTACTGTCAATTTCAGAAAATATACTTCTCCCTATTAACCATCCCTTAGTCACTTTGTCAACCACTGCTCTGGTTTGGATAGCTTTGTGCTATGGCCTATGCTGAATAAGAATTGTGCTGACGCTGCTTGACATTATTTCACTTATAACTCTTATGACTAACAAAGAGAAGAGATTTTTATCCCTTCAGTCCAACATGGAGTTGAATTATGTTCCCAGGAGTACAGGAGCAGTGCCCTTTACTACCAACCTTCACATTCTCAATCAAAGGAAGAATAGTGTAACAAGCTCATTTTTCCTTTTTGTTTCAACACACTTGAAATGTTGGGCGGAATTTTCCAGACTTAGCCATTTTCCAGTCGGGATACTGAATGGCAAAGGAGCAGGCTTCGCTGAGGTTCTTTCACTGACCACGGCATTATCACTCCAGACCCCATATTGATGGTCTCGCCTCTTTCTAGCTGGATCCTTGTATTCATCCGCTCTACTCTGTGGAGGGCATGTGGCTGAGGAGAAGTTAGCTGGACAAGGTACTGCTGTTGGTATTGGTTCTAAAGCTGCTGGTATTGTTGGAGTTGGTGTTGTTTCTTCTTTTGTCCTCATCAGTGGTGCAAGGTGCTTCTTCATAAGCTTCTGCCATGCAGGGCGTAATGGTATTGTCACTGGAGTAGTAATCCAGAGGCCCAGGGGAATGCTCTGGGGACTTGGTTTCAAATCCCACCACAGCAGATGGTGGAATTTGAATTGAATAAAAATCTGGAATTAAAAGCCTAATGATGGCCATGGGCAGGATTTTGCCTTTGGCGGGGCTGCTCAGCGGGGGCGGGCAGGGGTGGTCGGGAAGCTGCCCGCGATCGGCTCCGAACCGCAATTTCACGTAGGTGGGCCAACTAAGGCCCGCCCTGCATGGATCGCGAGCAGCAGTGCTGAGCGCTGCCTGTGCGGGCAAGGAGGGAGAGCTGGGCCTAGCGTGCAGTTCACGCTCCTCAAGGAGATTGAAGCGCTGTGTAAAAAAATATGAAGAGAATAAAAATTTAATAAAACATGTCCCCTCATGTGACTCTGCCACGTGTCAATGTATAAATAATCACACTGCATAGCAATCACCATGTTAAAGACAATTGCTAGTTAAACAGGTGATGGGTATTGATTATCCCATCTAAACAGAATAAAAAGATACAGCTTCTGTGGCTCAGTTCATAGCACCCTCGCCTTTGAATCAGAGGGTTGTGGGTTCATGTCCCACTCCCGGAAACCAGGAACTGTGATTGTACTCGAAAAAGTTGCAATCTGTGACTGTTGATAACTTGATAGAACACTTTGTGTGGGAAACTCTTTCGAGTTATCAACAGTCACAGATTGCAACTCTTTCGAGTACAATCACAGTTCTTGGTTTCCGGGAGTGGGACATGAACCCACAACCCTCTGATTCAAAGGCGAGGGTGCTATGAACTGAGTCACAGCTGACACCAACCAGTAGCACTGAGGAGTGTCTTCAAAATAAACCAGCTTGAACCAAAAGACCAGCCTGGATTGATTCTTCCGCCACAACCTGTTGTGAGTAACATGGTTGCAGAGGATGAACTTTAAGCTTTACTGATTGATTGCTGTAGATTTTTGTCTCAATCCTCTGAGGGAAAAGAAGTATACTGTTGCTGACAATTTAAGTTACGGAATGGTGGAAGGACATTGAAAAATTGCAAGCTTTGACAATTCACCAATTTTTTTCTGACTCTGAACCTTATCAGCAATGGAAGGCTGAAATTGAAATGTGGACCCGGGTTAGTTCCATATCCCAGAAGAAGCCAAGGTGTGGCTTTGCTGTTATCATTACCAGCCAGAAGTAAGATAAGGAGTAAGGTATTTTCAGAGTGGAAAGTGGATGATTTGGATCATGAAGAGGGATTGAACCTTCTGTTACGGTTTTTGGATGAGTTTTACAAAACGGATGATTTATTGGAAGCGCATGAAGCTTGGACGATTTTTGATAGGTTTAGGAAATCGGATCCATGGAAGAATATATCATGGACTTTGATAAATGGTACAGGAGACTACAGAGGTTTGATCTTGAAATTCCAGAATCGGTATTGGCATTTAAATTACTGGACTGTGCTCGCATTTCCCATGTTGATAGTCTTTTAGTACTAACAGGGGTTCAGTTCCGGGGGAAAGAATCTCTCCTAGATCAAATGGCTGCTTCCCTAAAAAGGTTTCTGGGGAAACGGTCGTTCCCTGCCACTTTCTTAGGAAATGCGAATGACTATGCTGTGAAACAAAGGATAGAGGATTCAATGGCAGCCGAATTTCGAGGGGAACCAATACTAGATTCCAATATGAAGATGGGGTTAATGACAAGGTCTGAAAACGGTTGTACCCCTAGCCAATTTGAGAGTTGGGACAAAAATCTTGCCTGGGAAGGTGACCATAGGCTTTTAAACCCAAAAAATGCACAGGGAATGGTTAATTGGTGTTTTTGGTGTGATTCCCAGTATCATTACGCGATGAACTGCCCACAGCAAAGGAATCGTGTTTTTGAAGTGATCCACAATATGGATTCGCCTGAAACTGAAAATGATGATGGTGATTGCCATGATGGAATTGTATTGATCGCTGAGAGTTTGACTCCGGTGATGAGTGCCTTGATGGTAGATTCCTTCAACTGTGCAGTTCTGGACAGCGGTTACACTTCTACGATGTGTGGCATGGACTGGCTTGACTGCTACCTGGAGCCTCTCGATGAGGCAGACCGGTGGAAGGTCAAGGAGCTTTCATACACCTTGAAAGCTCGATCTGCTCCAGGTTTGGAGATAACAATACATTAACATCCTCCAAACCGGTGGTCCTCCCTTGTAAGATAGCAGGGATCAATCTGTTTTTCAGTACTGATGTGGTTTTGAGCGAGATACTGCTATTGTTAAGTCGATCTGTGATGAAGAAGGCTCAGATGACACTAGATATGAAGAATGATAGAGCAGTCGTGTTTGGGAAAAAATGTGGATATACATTTTACTTGTTCAGGCCATTACTGCTTGCCACTAAGGAAGCCAAAGATTTCTCATCAAGAAGTTCATGAAGTTTTGTTAACTGTTGAGAATAAGAATTTGGTAAACAAAAAGAAGACCATTTGGAAATTACATAGACAGTTTGCACATCTGGCACCACAAAAACTGAAGACCCTACTTCAAGATGCGTGAGTGATCAATAAAGAATATGATGACCTTATTGAACAAATCACTGCTCAGTGAGAAACTTGTCTTAAATATCGCAAGACACCATCACGCCCTGTTGTGAGCTTGCCACCAGCCAGGGAGTTTAATGATGCAGTGGCAATGGATTTGAAAGTTTGGGACAAGGATAGGGTACTTTTTTACCACATTTCATAGACATGGCAACCAGATTTAGCCTATCCACTGTAATACATAGTAAAGACAAAAGGACCATTGTCGATAAAGTCATAGAGAAATGGATAGGAACAGGATTAGGAACACCAATGAAGTTCCTTACAGATAATGGTGGGGAATTCGCCAATGAGGAATGTCTGGATACATGTGAAAATTTAAGCATCATAGTTATGCACACTGCAGCTGTGAGCCCATTTAGTAATGGCCTTTATGAAAGACACCATGCGGTTATAGACGACATGTTACATAAAATATTAGCTGATAAACCAGGCTGTAAATTGCAAATGGGGCTAGCATGGGTGGTGCATGGAAAGAACTCTCTGCAAATGGCTGGGGGGGTACAGTCCCTATCAGTTGGCGTTTGGAAGAAATCCGAAGTTACCTTCGGTGTTGTCAGATGTTCCCCCTGCTCTCGAAGGGACTAGCATTAGCTGCACCTTTTCTGCTCATCTGAACACTTTGCTTGCAGGCAGAAAAGCTTTCATTAAAGCTGAGGTTTCGCAGAAAATTCGGCGGGCCCTAAGGCACTGCATAAGACCATCGGGAACGCTGTTTAGACAAGGAGACATGGTATATTATAAAAGGGAAGGCTGGAAAGAGTGGAAAGGTAATAGGGAGTGATGGGAAAGTAGTAATTGTGCAACACGGCATTCAAACCGTTAGGGTACATTCTTCGCGGTTAACTGGTACTGACTGTACCTTCACAGGTTCTGAACAGGACATAGAACGCAAGGAGGCACCATGCACATTGCACGCCTGCATGCACATGCACATGCACGCGCACACACACACACACACACACGGTTGACTGACTAAACAAAGTAACACTTAGGTATAGGACAACGCTATTCATCCAAAAGGGCAAAAGGGCAACCACCCAAAGGAACAAAGGTAACACATGCAAGAAGGGACCAGCGTGTGAAGGGATGCCACCATCATAGGGAAAGCAGGAAAGGCCACTGGTAAATACAAACATTGGCTAAATGTGCAAGATGAAGGACTGGAGACAAGACCAATGTTTGGGAAACTGGGGTAAAGATGTGGAAACCCAGAAGGCACAGTATGAGTTCTGACAGTGGTCGTGACCCTAGAAAAAAATCATAGGCTTGCGAACGGGATTCTGCTCGCAAGGGAGAAAGATCATAGTAGCAGTCCAGAAGAGGGGAGGAATGTGTGTAGAGGCCAGAGCTTAACAAGAATGAGAACGAGAGCAAGTTATGAATCTCAATAGGAGTAGAAGTCCTTATGACCTATGATTCTAGTAGCTGCTAATAAATTGGAAAATAAGCTGATAAAGGAAGCCAAACAGAAAGAGTTAGAAAGTTGGAAGGAATTTGGGGTATATTTTGAAATACCTGACAGAGGACAGCCAGCTTTATCTCACAGATGGATCTGTACAGAAAAGGTGCTCCAAGACAGCACATGTAAGGCCAAAGCAAGATTAGTAGCCCAAGGCTTTGAAGAGAGACTCGGGGGTCAGGATGTCAGAGTGAACTCGCTCACATTGGGGAAAGTGAGTTTGAAGCTTTTTTTTTTAATAGCTATTTTGGCATCCTATTCCTGGGAGTGCAAACAGATTGACATAAAGGCTACGTTTATACAGAGGGAGATGTTTCAAAGGGAAGTTTTTTTGAAACCACCCAAAGAAGTCGGGGATGTAGAAGGAAAGCTATGGAAATTACACAAGTGTGTTTATGGGTTCAATGATCGTCAAGAGTTTGGTATTTTTCTGTGAGGTCTGTCCAGTTGAAAACAGATTGCATTCATTTAAAGGCAGACCCTGTGGTGTTCTACTGGTATCATAAGGAAAAACCAGCAGGAATCTTAATCATGCATGTTGATGATTTCCAATGGGGAGGCTCTGTAGAATTTGAACAATTGTAATTGAGAAGATAAAGAAGGAATCCAAAGTCGGAAGTCAGGCTTCAGGGGCCTTTTAAATACATAGGTTTAGACATTAAGCAGAGCAAGTTAGAAGTGACATTAAATCAACAGTCTTATCTAGAAAATGTTAATCATGTCCGAATAACTCAGGTTAGATCCTCACAAAAAGAGGATCCTGCTACCAAGGAAGAAACGGAACAGTTGAGAAGTTTGATTGGGCAGTTGAACTGGTTGTGCACTCAGACTAGGCCTGGTGCTAGTTATGATGTGTTGGAGCTGAGCACCATGATGAAACATGCTACAGCTGAGGAAGTTCTGAGAGCAAATAAAGCATTTAAAAAAATTAAATTCTGAGAGATGTGTGCTCAAGTTTCCAGCCTTGGGTGATCCAGAAGATGTGAGGCTGGTTATTTTTAGCGATGTTTCACATGCCAATCTTCCAGATGGGTACTCCAGCACAGGAGGGTTTATCATATTCTTGGTAGGAAAGAATGATAAATGTTGCCCGCTGGCTTGGGAGGCTGAGAAAATAAAAAGCACCTTAGCTGCTGAAACGCTAGCCTTAGTAGAAGCATTAGATATGGGGGTTTACTTATACAATATACTGACAGAAATATTATATAAGGGGCAATGTGAGAAAACTTTGCCCATAGAATGTTATGTTGATAACTGGTCTCTTTGGGACAAAGTTCATTCCACGAAAAGTGTTGCTGAAAATAGGGTAAGAATAGACCGAGCCAGCATATAAGAAATGTTGGAGAGAAGAGAGATCTCTAAGATACGATGGGTTGACACAAGTCTCCAACTATCAGACTATTTTACGAAAAGAAGTGCCTGCTCTAAGAAATTATTAAATATATTGGTTTTGTGTTATAATGATGCAATGAAAGAAAAAACTTTTTTGTTTTATAATTGTTTAAATATATATTTGGTAAAGGAAATACGGGAACTATAGATGTGGAAATGCATGAAATTATTTCCTTCTGTTTGTTTAAAAAAAAGTTCTTAAGTTTTTTTCAACATTTTACTTTGACAGATTCCCCTCTTTCTCTTTTTTAATGTATAAATAATCACACTGCATGGCAATCACCTTGTTAAAGACAATTGCTAGTTAAACAGGTGATGGGCATTGATTATCCCATCTAAATAGAATAAAAAGATACAGTGTGGAAGCTACTTGGAAGTCAGTAGTACAGAAAAGCTATCTTGAAAATAAACCAGCTTGAACCAAAAGACTAGCCGAGACTAATTCATCCACCATAGCATCTTATTGTGAGTAACAACATGAGCTGGGACATGTTTTTAATTCAAAAATAAAAGTTTGTATTTAATGTTTATTTGCCTTAGTAAATCTAATCCCACCCGTGGATGAGGTGTCCTAAAAAATGTAAAGGCCGCTTGGCCTTTTCACCTGCCCACCAGCCATAAGGTTGGACGGGCAGCGTAAGTTTGAATTTAATTAGGTTGTTAATGGCCTTTAATAGACCTTTTAATTATCGGAGGGCACGTAGCCAACTCCAGCGCGTGCGTGCCAACTGAAATATCGCGAGACTGCACGATGACATCGGGACGCACACCCAACATCATCATACGTCATTTTATGCTCGGGTGTGTCGGGCACACGCCCGCATGCCGAGTGTAATATTCTGCCCCATGAAACCATTGTCAATTGTTGTAAAAATCCATCTCGTTCACTAATCCCCTTTGGGGAAGGAAATCTGCTGTCCTTATCCGGTCTGGCCTACATGTGACTCCAGACCCACAGCAATGTAGTTAACTCTTAAATGCCCCTGAAATGACCTAGCAAGCCACTCTGTTGTATAAAACCACTACAAAGTCGCAAAAGGAATGAAACCAGATGGACCATTCGGCATCGACCTAGGCACCGGAAATGACAACGGCAATCTCAGCCATGTCAATCCTGCAAAGTCCTCCTTCCTAACATCTGGAGGCCTGTGCCAAAATTAGGAGAGCTGTCTCACAGGCTAGTTAAGCAAAACCCTGACACAGTCATCCTCATGGAATCAAACCTTACAGATAATGTCCAGGCACCACCTTCACTATGTTCTGCCACCCCCCCCACCCCCCACACCCCCCCCCCAGCAGGACAGACCTGGCATAGGTGGTGGCACAGTGGTATACAGTCAGGAGGGAGTTGCCCTGGGAATCCTCAACATTTACTCCGGACCCCATGAAGTCTCATGGCATCAGGTCAAACATGGTCAAGGAAACCTCCCGTTGATTACCACCTACCACTCACCCTCAGCTGATGAATCAATGCTCCTCCATGTTGAACGCCACTTGGAGGAAGCACTGAGGGTAGCAAGGGCACAGAATGTACTCTGATTGGGGTACTTCAATGTCCATCACCAAGAGTGGCTCAGTAGCAGCACTGTGGGCCATCATCAGCAGCAGAATTGTACTCAAACACAATCTGTAACTTCATGGCCCGGCATATCCCCCACTCTACCATTACCATCAAGCCAGGAGTTCAAACCTGGTTCAATGAAGGGTGCAGGAGGGCATGTTAGGAGCAGCACCAGGCATACCTAAAAATAAGGTATCAACCTGGTGAAGCTATAACACAGGACTACTTGTGTGCCAAGCAGCATAAGCAGCAAATGATAGACCAGAGCTAATTGACCCCACAACCAATGGATCAGATCTAAGCTCTGCAGTCTTGCCATATCCAGTTGTGAATGGTGATGGACAATTAAACAACTCCCTGGAGGAGGAGGCTCCACAAATATCTCCATCCTCAATGATGCGGGAGCCCAGCGCATTAGTGCAAAAGATTAGGCTGAAGCATTTGCAACAATCTTCAGCCAGAAGTACCGAGTGGATGATCTATCTCAGCCTCCTCCGGAAGTCCCCAGCATCGTAGATGCCAGTCTTCAGCCAATTTGATTCACTCCACATGATAACAAGAAATGGCTGAAGGCAATGGATAGTGCAAAGGCTATGGGCTCTGACAAAATTCCAGCAATACTACTGAAGACTTGTGCTCCAGAACTTGCCGCGCCCCTAGCCAAGCTGTTCCAGTACAGCTACAACACTGGCATCTACCCGGCCATGTGGAAAATTGCCTAGCTATGTCCTGTACACAAAAAGCAGGAGAAATCCAACCCGGCCAAATACATCCCCATCAGTCTACTCCCCATCATCAATAAAGTAATGGAAAGGATCATCAACAGTGCTATCAAGCAGCACTTGCTTAGCAATAATCTGCTCAGTGATGCCCAGTTTGGGTTCTGCCAGGGCCACTCAGCTCCTGACCTCATTACAGCCTTGGTTCAAACATGGACAAAAGAGCTGAACTCCCAAGGTGAGGTGAGAGTGATTGCCCTTGACATCAAGGCCACATTTGACAGAGTGTGGCAATAAGGAGCCCTAACAAAACTGGAGTCAATGGGCATCAGAGGGAAAAGACTCCACTGGTTGGAGTCATACCTAGCACAAAGGAAGACGGTTGTGGTTGTTGGAGGTGAGTCATCTCAGCTCCAAAACATCACTGCAGGGGTTCCTCAGAGTAGTGTCCTCAGCCCAACCATCTTCAGCTGCTTCATCAATGACCTTCCTTCCATCATAAGGTCACAAGTGGAGATGCTCACTGACGATTGTGCAATGTTCAGCACCATTCGCCGACTCCTTAGATACTGAAGTGTTCCATGTCCAAATGCAGCAAGACCTGGACAATATCCAGGCTTGGGCTGACAAGTGGCAAGAAACATTCGCGCCACACAAGTGCCAGGCAATGACCATCTCCAACAAGAGTGAATCTAACCACCCACAAATATTCACTCTCTCCACCACTGATGCACAGTGGCAGCAGTGTGTACCATCTACAAGATGAACTGCAGGAAATCACCAAGTTTCCTTCGACAGCATCTTCCAAACCCACGACTGCTACCACACCACCACCTGGAAGTTCCCCTCCAAGTCACTCACCATCCTGATTTGGAAATATATCACCGTTCCTTCACTGTTGCTGGGTCAAAATCCGGGGATACTCTCCCTAACAGCACTTGGGTGTACCTGCACCACACGGACTGCAGCGGTTCAAGCAGACAGCTCACCACCACCTTCTCAAGGGCAACTAGGGATGTGCAATAAATGCTGGCCCAGCCAGCGAAGCCCACATCCCATGAATGAATTTTTAAAAAGTGCTAGCAGGTAAAGTGTCTTCTAAGAAGTTGACAATCACCTATCAAACAATGAAAGTATTCTGAGAGAAAAGGGATGCCTACATTGAGAGGAATGAATGGGTGGTGTGACGTCCTGTGGACTGCTGTGCAAAAGAATGCTGGGAAAGCCAGAGAGCTGGGCTTGATCTGAAAGTAGTATATCACTCACCTGCCATGTCTTCTCAGCTAGCCATGGCTGGAGCTGTTCAGTTTCACTGATCAAAGCCTTCCCAGCTTGTTGGCTTACTGAAGAGGCTTTCCCCACTGTGTACTTTCCTTGGTGACCCTGGCAAGTTGCTGACATGCTAGGAAACATTTCCCACTGTCTGTTAAAGGTAGAACTGCAGGTTAAAACAGTACCTAATTGGCTTTTTAAGTATCTTAATCACTTTCCTGATGGATCCAACAGGGTTCCTCACTTGCCTTCAATCTTGCTCCTTAAAATGAGAAGAGGGTGGGATGATGCTGGAATCCTTAATTGATGTCATTTTAGGTGAATTAACTCCCCACATACAGGCAAGCTCACCTCCCTTTCAGCTGTGGCTCAGTTCATAGCACCCTCGCCTTTGAATCAGAGGGTTGTGGCTTCATGTCCCACTCCTGGAAACCAAGAACTGTGATTGTACTCGAAAGAGTTGCAATCTGTGACTGTTGATAACTCGAAAGAGTTTCCCCTTGCCCGTAAAACACTTCCCTTTACTTTTGCATTGGTTTATTAATGGTAGATTTTCAGGATCCTCACATGCAAGGCAGCATGCAATTGATGGAGGGAAAATCACAGACAATATTTCACAATATATCCTCATGTATCTCACCAGATGTCCCCTGGCAATATTGTCTTAACTTTAATTCTTCAGTGTCATAACATAGCCTACGAAGTGTGTTCAGATTAAGTAAGAGAACTCATAAAGCAAAGAGTAGAAGAAATTGTATTAAATGCCACTTAGTTATAGTTTTATCATGTTATGACAGGTTCCAAACAGACCAGTATATTGTGCTATATGGTTTATGCAATTCTCCCAAGATTGCTAGTGGTTGAAATAGGTAGTAAATTGTAGCTACACAATGACAACAGCTATTGTCAAATTCATTTTAAACTCGGCTATCAACCGAACTTCAAAAATTACTTGGGTGATAAACTGTCATATATTACAGAAATCTTCGCAAAACTTCATTGGTACTGGAGAACTGGACGACCCGTTGGTGACATCCCACAACCTCTCACTCCCTCTACTGCCATACTCTAACTAAACTAAGAGACAAGAGTTCAACTGAAGAAGGTGATAACATTGATTCCAATCCCAGACTCAGTCCAAGCTGAATTCTTAGGGAGAGAAATGCTTTCTTGCAGTTGACTCGAGCTTTATTCTGTAATAGAAGTATTATCACAACTTGTGCTGACTGTCTATAAACGCTCTTTATAACTTCCAAAGCAGGACTGAGCCATTCAAACCCTTTGTCATAGTACAGCAATGGGTTCAAATATCAAACAAGGGGTAATGGATTCAGTTGCAAACCAATTAGATCAATGTTTTATAAATGAGTGCAAAGGGCTTTCTGTGGCTAATCCACTAAAATTGTCCTTTTCCTCTTAATCAAGACTTATTCCCTCAATAGTTTACTTGGTAAATACAGTCTAGAACTGAAGATCCCAGTCTATGCTGAGTTGGATGGTCTTGCCCAAGGCAGGAATGGGGTTAATCAATTGAACTATATGGGATCCTGCAGGAAAATGAATATCAGAGGATATTAATGATAGTAGATCACATTTGGCTATCGCGACTATCACTATTTGGGATCAGACATAGAGAACAACTCTCCCACAATGTCTTGGCACCTTCAGGGCAGGAGATAAAAAATGTGGGGACAAGAGAACAAGGGTATACATATGCAAAAGTGTTCAACATAATAAATGATGTTTACTAGAAGTCTAGTCAATGGATCTAAATCAATAATTTCCTGAAATCAAACAATCCTTAAGAGTAATTTTCATAAAGCTACAAAATTAACTCCTTTTGAGCAAATCCCACTCCTTTTAAACCGCCACCACAATTAATTTAGGTACTCAGGTCAAAACTGTGACAAGAACTAATGATATTTAAATCAGATGCTAATGTCATTTTTCTTAGAACAATGCTGCTTAGCCACTAGTGACCACAATAAATCATTTTTTCCAATCACAGATTTAATAAATTGAATTCACACATGGTTTACCAAGATGTAACAAGCAATATCTTCTAACATTTTACATGTTGTAGC
This sequence comes from Cetorhinus maximus, assembly GCF_964194155.1. Classification (NCBI taxonomy): domain Eukaryota; kingdom Metazoa; phylum Chordata; class Chondrichthyes; order Lamniformes; family Cetorhinidae; genus Cetorhinus; species Cetorhinus maximus. Next base: position 113,837,608 of record NC_135886.1, on the reverse strand, counting down.
ATGAACAACACTGCTTTCAGCAATTTTTCTTTTTGATGGCCTTGCGTTTTTTGCAAATTCTTTTGCAATATTTCATTCGGAAGTGCAAAAGACATATCGACACATATAGTCAATGTTAACTTACGATAACAATGTTTTGAAAAAGTTTGTAAAAGAGCTGACATTAAATGAGAATTGAAGAAAGTTATTACAATACATTGCGCTGTACTTGTCCATAAAGGTTGTGCAATGTTTCAGATCTGTACGCAGGCAAAATGTGTGATCGCAGGTAAAATGTGTGATGACAGGTGCTCAGTGTTATCACAAGAACGAGATTATATTAAAATCAAATGTTTCACACTCTATTCAACTTAGCTTCATCATATCATAAAACTCAACCCGAAACCTTAGCCATGCCCTACACCTTAAACCGTTTGTTGACTTTGTCTATGGTCAAACTGAAGAATAAATGTTTCTCCTTCATAATTTCAAAAACTGCACCATTATCTAAGCAGGTAGGTTGGTTATATTGAATCACCGTCAACTGTAGGTTATCTACATTTCTTTTCCATGATGTTGAATATTCATGTCAGATGGGTTCCCCTCTCTCCCCACACCCACCAGCCCCCACACCCCATCAACAGCAATGCCCTTACACACATCCCTCATTTTAACACTACACATTTTGTTTTTATTTTTATATTCCAGTATAATTCCTATGTCCTTATTTATATCATAAACTGCCTATGTAAACTTCCCATGCTGTAATTACCATCTGCAGCAGAACTGCAGCCAGATCAAGAACATTTCTAAGAATGGGAATAGGGTATGTTTTGCCGTGAATATTGGATATCATGGAAAAGCAATTTGGATAACCTACAGTGGAGACAATTCTATACAGCCAACCTACCTGCTTACATAATTGTCCAGTTTTTGAAATGAAGGAGGAACATTAATCCCTCAGTTTGACCACAGACAAGGCCAAAAATCAGTTTAAGGTTTAGGGCCTGGCTAAGGTTTCAGGTGTGTGTTCGTGTGTCACTGAATTATCCTTTTTCTGTCATTTTCTTTTATTCATTTTTCCATTCAGTAGGGATGTGATAGGTGGTGTGGCGTGAGATGTTCTGGAGGATGTGTTAGTTGCAGTAGGGTGGCAGTTGAGGGAAAATGCAACTCAGCAGCTTCTGTCCTATAAACCTCCTCCAATCATTCATTCCCCTCTTTCCCATGACCAACATCCTCATTCCCATTTCTCATTCTTATCAGCTCTATTTAATCATTTTTAATCTACCTCTTGTCCTTTGAACTAATGTGCAACCGGCTGGGGGTGGGTGTGAGGCACAAAGGGGTTACTATCTTGGTGGAGGTGCCCCCAATGGGCACAGGGGACCCTCCAAAGAAAGTAGCCCCCTTCCTTCCTGCTTTTACCCCGTGCAGTAAAACCTGCCAGGCTGCCACCTTCCTTCTGCCTCTCCAACCATATATATTAAAGTAGCAGAGACAGAATTAAGGTCCTTAAGTGGCCTTTAATTGACCTCCTTAAGGGCCTCAATGATCCTAAGGGCAGGTGGGCAGCCTGATGTCTTACTTGCCTCTGTAATATGGGGGACAAGTGGGGGGTGGGCAGGAAAGCAGTGGGCTGGTCACTGGCATTATTTTGCGTGTTCCCTCACTTTCAAATATAGGTGGGGGAGGGTGTAAAATTCACCCCTATGTTCACATTCTCCAACTTGTTCCCCTAAGACTGGATAAAAAGTGACCTCCTTACTTTAAAATGATTCTGACCCATCTGTCCTTTCTTCCTATCTGTTCCTGTTAAAGAAGTTATGTTTGCTTTCAAAAATATCTTTTAAAAAATAAATACATAAAATCGATAATAATAGAAAACTGCCTTTCTTTCCATGTAGCTTTGTCTCTTTGTATCTCTCTCTCTCTCTCTCTCTGACCCTGTGGCAAATATCTAGTTCATAATTCATATATTTTAGAATTTAACTTTTAGCTTTAGGGTTGAAAGTTTTAACTGCAGATAAATGTAGGAGCATCTGGTTGAGAAACTGATAAGCAGCCCTGAAGTAAATGCAATTTAAACAAACTTGGAATTAATTACATTTAAAATCTAACCTATGTTTATCTTGCAAAGTCAGAGCTGATTGTTCAATTTTTTTCACTATGAATGATCCTTTTCTAGGTTTGTAATGGAACCAGGGAGTCTTCAGAGAGGGCATTTACATCCATTCAAAATATAAATTATTCATATGGGATACAGGATCAAAGAGTTTTGTTTAGGCAAAATAATTAAATTACATTTCTGTTTGAGAACATCCCAAAGTATGCCACATTGCCATAGAGATGGTGGCCAGGATTTTCCATCCTGCCCGTGGCAGGAATGGTCACGGGTGGGATGGAAAATTTGATGGACCAGCAAAAGGTCCGTTGACTTTGGGTGGGAATTTCCAGTCCCACGGCAAGCAGGATCAGAAAATCCCAGCCAGAGATTCAGGGTGGAGCCTTGGTTTGATGGTTCTTTTATTTAATTTATGTGTGTGTGTTTTCTAACAGAATCATTAGCTAAGTTTGAGAACAGACAGGGGCAATTGCAGATTTGGTCTTGTGTGGGCTTCAACTCACTAAGTGGGGGAAGCCAAAGGAAATTAATGTTAGTCAGCTCTGTATTTAAGCAGAGACAATACATTAAAACTTCTGTTATCTACCATCCAGAATTTGCTATTAACTGGAATTCTGGTGTCAGGTCTGTCGGGTCTGCTTTATGATTGGATACGTCAAACTCACTGGTATGAGTTAAAAACAAAAAACTGCAGATGCTGGAAATCCAAAACAAAAACAGAATTACCTGGAAAACTCAGCAGGTCTGGCAGCATCAGTGGAGAAGAACCCCTCTGCTCTGCAGCAGAATCTCGCCTTGGTGCCACTCACTCGATTCACACGGTCCCGTACCTCTCGTGAGACCTCAATACGCGCGCGATTACCCTGGAGCTTGCTCATTGGATGGAAATGCAGAACTCACCTTACATCTCAGTGATGGCATATTTGGTTAACTGGCACATTGCTTTGTTCAAGTCTTTGTGACATACAATCAAATTCGTTTTTGTTTAAAAATGTGAAATCTTGTGGCGTAGCTCTGTTGGTTAATTGCTGGGTGTTTGGATTTCTTCTTTAAACGTTAACAGTCCCTAAGAGGATTGTAGAAAAATATATGAAGTGCCTTGCTATTTTTCTACTTTCCTTTTTTCTCACAGGTGGTAGAAATTAGAAGGTCTCTTCTAAGTCACATACAGGGGTAACAGGCACTTAGAATGAGTTTTCAATGAAACAAGCAACCAAATTTAATCCATAATAGATGGATCTGTATCATATTGTCAAAATCTAACTTAAACTTTTTTGAATGCCAGGTCGCCTAATGATCTCTGATGAGCAGTGAACTTAGGGTACATATTCCTTGCTTTTATCTCACCAACAGCAGTTTGTCAATGTGAATGTAAAAACATCATGTATAAGCTTTAATACTAAAAAAAAAAATTATAAAATGCCTTTAGGCATGAAAACAGAGTATATGAAACGTATCTTAAATGTCAATAAATATAAACAGCAATGTTAGCATTTGGACTCGGCACATGCTTTAGATGTTGTTCCAAAATGGTCAATAGGAGCAAAATCTGTCTTACATTGAAATAGCTTCTCTGAAATACGACTGCTTTCAAAACACACATGTATTTTTTTCTGAAATGGAAAGACCTATCACCCCATCTCTCTCGCTCCTGGCCAAGTCAGTTCTGGTTGGGCAGGATTAAATGACCTTATTTATAATCTGCAGGAAAAGGCGAGACAAATAGCTGAGGATCTGATCATATTTTTATATAAAATAGAAAAAGAAAGTGTGGACTGCAGGGCTTCACTGGTTTGTGAAATAGTGACAGAGAAGTTGTAGTAATGTGTCAATTTTTAATGTTTGCTGTGGTGTAAAAAATGGTATTTTTAGAATATTATAGGATTCTTATGGAGTTAGTAGGCATAGCCGGCTGGATTTTCATCCTAGAGGCGGGTAGCAGGAGTCAGGAGCTTTCCCGGCTTACCATGTCAGCCTTGGGAGGAAGTGCCTGCAACGGTAGGATTTTCATTCCGAGGGGCAGATGCGTGCTGAAGTCAGGCCTGCTGCCACTGGAAAGGGATAGGAGCCGGCCACAGGGGCTGCCAGATGTGGAAGTAGGTTGTTTAAAAGGTCCACCTTGGTGCATTGGATTTCACCCAAGTTAAAATAAAAGCAATAAAACAGAAAACAGCTCTCTAGCCCTCGCCACCACACACCCCACCCCCACACACGCCCTATGCCCTCTACATGTCAAGTCCTCCGCCTCACACCCCCACCCACCCCCATGAGGGAATGCATGGCTATTGCGGGTGGTAGAGGGGTATATGTTGGCATGGGGGCTTCAGTGGCCTTTGGGGGTCAGTGGATGGGCATAGGTTGGCATGGGTAAGACTATTCAAACTTACCTTTCAAAACGGTCCCTCATCCAGACTATAGTTCGTGACATCTCTGAGGGGTAATCTATGGCCAGGGTTTCTGGCCCTGTTGCGGGCAGGACCCGCCGCGGGTGAGGTGGCACCCCAGCCAGAAGTCCATTGACTTGCGGCAGGACCAGAAGATTGCGGTGGTGGGCGGGTGCGGAAAATCCTGCCCTATGTCTCCCAAACCTTAAAGCTTAGAGCAGTCACAATAAAAGCAATGAACAACCTAAGTTTTGTTGGGGATGAGCACATTTCAATGGTCTATCTGGAAATAGAAATATTTCTGATATTTAATCATTTTTTTGTCCAATGGTGCAATATGGAACACAAGAAATGGTTTTCAAAATGCATGATTTTTTAGGTTATCATATGAAGTTAATCGCACACAAACCAATCTAGTACTCCACTGCCTAGGCTATTGTCAACCTCTATTGGCTTCCTGTATTCCAGCATATTGTGGTCAACCTAAACTTGTCAAAATAGCCATGAATGGGAATGAAGTAGACTCAAAAAATGGGGGTCATGCTGGCAGTTGAAGTGTCACTTATTTCAGTGAGTGTGATATGATTGTGGTGGGGATCTATGTGTGTGTGTGTCTATGTTTGTGCATTTGTGGCAGTATAGGGTGCACACAAGTACAAACACACACACAAATGGGTTTGTCTTTTTTCAAATGCTTGGGGACTAAAGTAAAAACTCTATTATTGGATGGCTAAATGTGACACATCCTGAGACTTCAGGATTTGTTTATAGCTGCAGAGGCACTTTATTGTGCAAAAATGTCAAGTCCAAGCTAGACTTTTGAGAAAGGTGTTTTTCCTATAAAGGCATGAAAGGACACAAAAGACAATTTAAGGCTAAATTAAATCATGTTATTGTAAAACATATAATTGTTTTGTTGTGTTCATTTTACTTTCGACATGAATTTCAGTTAATGTGAACAAAAATTGATGTATTTGTTTAATAAAAAGCATTTTGAGTGAAATCAATGGGTTCATCAACAAACTATGACTGAAAAACTGACGTCCTGAAAAATTGTTTTGCCATTACACATGGGGACATATGGATTTCTATTATAGAAAGCACAATTCAAAATTGTACAGAAAGTAAGATTTGTGGACAAGAACTGTGTTCCATCTGGAAGATTTTTGATAAAAAAAATACATCAATATACATTTTAATGACTACATTTTATTTAACATTTAAATAACTTTAATTTTTAGTTTTTTCATTCATCACATATTGGATATGCTGTGTAAAGCTGACAAAAGATAAGGGGATTGTTGTATATCAAATTCTGATACTGTAGCTTAGTAATTAAAGTTTTTTAAAAATCAGGTTATTAGCTACTAGGTTAGGTTATTGCCCTGCAGTAAGACAAAGGTACCACAAGGATGAGTCTGATTGCTACTTAAGCTCTGCGCAGCCATGCCCTGTGATTAGCCGTCAATAACTTAATTACACAGCACATATGGGGTCTTCTTCTGTACTTCATTCTTTATGCTGTTATATAATGATAGCGTTATGCAAAGTGCAATATTAAATTGTTATTTACAAAAAAGACTAAAAATATTATGCCTTCTTAAATGGATTGCAGCTTTTAATTATAGGGATGTTAACCTGATATTTGAATCCTCACTAGCCTTATTCTCAGACATTTTATCTCATTCCCAAAGGCTGTGCTTGTAATAAAACTATGTTAGTTTTTTAAATGCAAATTAAGCTTTCATATACTGGTTACATTTGCTCACTGTGCTTCAGCAAACAATAATTAAGAAATTTATAAAACAATGGCATTTTCTTCATGTTCTCACAGCTAGGCCAGTATTTTCTAGGTCTGCCTTTTAGCCTTGAACAAACAATGAGCTACAATGTGAAAAGGATTATAAGTACATTCTGTCAGTGGAACTTTTTGTACAATCTAGCATTGAGGTTTTCTCAAAGCAGACTGCTCTACAGCATAAAGTTCAACCAAATGATTTTCCTTGAGTAATAACTTTGATAACTGCCCTGCAAACATTGATAACACAAGCGAGAATATGAAATAAGATAATGACATTTTCCAATAAAATGGAAATTCCATAATCGTTAAGACCAGTGCTATCTTCAAACGAAAAGAAGCGCAGCCATAGGTATTTCCATAAGGTTTCTTATTTATCAACCAATTGCTCTTATTGTAAACTTACAACAGATTTTTCCTGTAACACCATATTCGCCCCTCAAGTAAGTGAACCCATGCAAATAAGGCAGCCCCAAGTTTCAGTTCCTGATCTGTGCTGAGTTAGCTGACGTGATTTAGTATTGGTGCAACAATTGGCCTCTGTGTCCCTTGGTGAGGTAAGTAAATAACATTTATAGTTTATGTTAGCCAATTGCCCTTGCTGAGTGGCACACATATAGGAAGAGGACAAGGATCATGCATGATGCCATCCATGGTCAAATATGAAGAATGTTATTGAGGGTGCCTAGTAACCATGGAACTGAACACCAGCAAGAAGCCATTGCCCTCAGCAGAAGAGGAGGCAGGAAAAGAAAAGGAGAAAAATCTAATAACAAAGTAAATCAAGTTCTACATATTCGATGAGGAAGAAGAGGAGTGAAATTGACATAAATTCTTTTCAAACTCACTATGGATTCTAAATTAACCCTGATATGTTAACAAAGTAGCACATTAGCCTCACGTCTCCTACAGTGATCAACACTGAAACCAAAAGAAGTTATCTGTGTAGGAGATCCACTTTTACCTTATGCTGCTTGTAAGTATACACATGTAAAAGTTAGGGATCCATGATCAGGATATAGATTTGTAACACTACGTGTTAAGGTGTAAGGATGTCAATGCAATTCACCACTTGTCCTTTAGATATGCCAAAAACTATCAACCATTAAATGAGAACAACTGATCCTCTTCAGTATTTTTGTTCTCCATTACTGTTGATGGTTTGGTCAGCTAAGTTGGGTGGGTGGAAAAAGGAAGTGCAATCAATGAAGACAAGTTTTATGAAATGTAACACCAGCTGTCAGGTAAGGGCAACATACCGTGACATAAGCTGCCAGTCAGGCTGACACAGTGCGAGTGGCTTTGAGAGCTGACAATTAGACTGACATACTATGTGACAGAACAAGAGCCATTGGCAATAAAAAAAGGAAGCAGTGCAGAGGATTATACCACAGGCTGGTCAAAACAAGATCAGTTGTTGCTTTCTTAATGACAAGTAACGTTGACAAACTCAAATGTGGTCAATTCCCTGAGTTGGTATATAGTTTCATAAGACATCATGTTTAACTTGTCCCAAGTGAAGGGACATGTCATCATGAACCATATGTGAAAATGGGGAAGAACTGTCTACTCACAAGCATTGTTAACTTAGGTTCTCATAGAAACAGCAGTACCCTACATTAAGGAGGATGCAGATGCAACATTTGGAAAACATCAACTATTTTGACATTACCTGTCTCTTTTCTTTTCCTGAAACGTTTGTCCATACACAGTCATTCATCCAATTAGCACTTTCCTTACCAACTGCAATTTTCCTTATCTTACGATTTTTCCTGCTTTACTGTATGGGCTGAGATCACATGTGTTATGTAATCCTGCAAGTCCAGTTCCATTCTTTATTTTGCTACCCTGCCTACTCATCTAAAGGCCTTGACTTTTTGCTGGAATCTGGTTCCACAAATGACAATGTCTACCAGGACATTCAAGTCCAGTTCTGAGGCTCTCCACTTGCACCATGTTATTGAATAACTAACTGGGCAGGAATCTTGGCTGATTTTCCTCTTTTCTGATCAGGGGCATTGACACTGATTTAGCAATTTTATCACCAAGGCAATTGCGATCAGCAAACTTACAACAAACAGGAATCATAGGAATGGCACCTTTGAATCTATATAGCTCAATTATATGCCATCATTGATAAGATAACTATTGACATGCAGCCACAGATATTTTAATGGCTAGATTGAACTTTTAATCTTTACAAGTAATGATTCCATAAAGATTAGACGACCCTGAACAAAAATGTCAAAATGTCTTTGACATCACATGGTTTTTGTATCTGTCAGAAAGTTGGTGATTGTGAGTTATTTTCAAAGTCATACAGCTGTGAGGAGCTTTGTGATGCATCCTATGAGAGATATAGGTGGACAAGAACTTGCATTTGTATATTGTCTTTAATATAGAGAATGTCCTAAGATACTTTGCTGGGGAATGGAAGTGGAGGATAGATAGGGTGAGGGTGTGAAGGGGAAAATAAAACAAAAAAGTGATAAATTAAGTGATACATACTCACAGTAAGAAGTTAGGAAAAACTGAAAGATTTGTTGAAAAGGTACACTTTGAGAAGATTTTTATAATTGGATAGAGAAGTGGAGAAGTAAAGGATTTGGAGAGGCAGCTGAATGTTCTGCTCTCAATGATGGGTGAAGAGAAGGGATGACGCAAAGAATGTTGGAAGACCAGAAGGCTTAGGGGAGCAAAGGGTGGAATGTGTTAGCAGAATAATTTGTAATTCAATGCATGGGGTGTGGGGCAGAAAGCCAGTGTAAATCAATGATAATAAATACAATGGGGAAAGCTCAGGACAGAATTCAGGCTGCTGAGTTTTGAACAAATTAAAGTAATTGGAGGTTGCAGGATGGAGACTGGTGTGTGTGGTGATTGGAGAAATTGAGCTTAGAGATAACAAAAGTGTGGATAGGGGTTTCAGTGGTAGCAGGATAAGGTTTGGTCTGAGGCAGATGATCTTGCTGAGGTCTAAGTAAACAGTCTTGGTGATTGATAGGATTTGGGGTTTGAACCTCAGCTGTGCTAATAATTTACAGCTTACTGCAGCTTGAGTGCTGGGGAGGGTGCCGAGTTAATAGCAAGCAAAAACAATTGATTGGCTCTTACGATAATCAGTTGGAAAATATTTTGATTTATTCATAGCTCCATGTTAAACAGCTAGTCTCAGAGGCTGTTGCGGGTTGTGGGAAATCAGCTGTGGTGTTAAGTTGACCCAGTATCTGTAGCTTATATTGATAAGGAAGAGGCGTCAGCCAAGGTTAAATCCTTAGTGGTTCCTTATTTGTCTATACAGGGCAGGATGAGAAACCTCACCTGGAATTATGTCTACCACGTTTGAAGAAGTTGCATTTGAGTCCCTAATGAGAATAGTTTTATAGAGCTTTTGTAGAATACCAGATAAAAATAAGATGTAAATGAACTTAGCCAAACCCACACTTGCTGCATGCACTCTCCCTGTTTTCAACTCCTCTCCTCCTTTTGTGACAAATTCTTTATAACACCTTGAAACTGAAATGGTTGATAGCACAGTGAATTAAGGCATACCTGGATCACATAGTTAATTAAACTTCCTGCCAAAGCTCACAACAGAATGACAATTTCGTTGAGATCGCAGAGGGCTGCTGGTGTCTGTGAAGCCACTTGTCAGAATTCAGTGCCTTCAAGAAAGAGGAAAAATGAAAAACTTAACAACAAATAGTCACATATGAAAATAATTTTGTTTCAAATTTGGCTGAATTGCTTTTGAAGATCTTTCATAAGTTCCATCAGATTTTTTGGGGGTATTATTTTCAATAATTACAGTTATCTAATTTGTTGCAAGGTGAACATTAGTAAGAAAACAGTAAACTCAGATTTTTATTTTATGTTCTTTTGATTAGTTTAATGACGACAGCATACATTAATGCTAATAGTCAGTGCTCTACTCAATTTTTCAAATGTCCTTTGTCTCCTCCTCTCTGATAGGACTGACCACTATAGGGTGAAGTTCCTCCAAATCCAGGGATCAAGAGGCCAATTTTGAACTCAAACTTCTATGCTGGTTAAGGTTAACTAACTCAACAGCAGGGATTAGGCGTGGTACCTTCAAATCTGTATAGCTCCTTTACCACAGAACCAACAGGACATCTAATTTCATTTTCTTGATGCATAAGGGAGTCTATTTTGAAGAACCGTCACCTGCTATTGTTGCTGCAGGTTTACCAACAAAAAGTTAGAAATTGAGTGTCAGTAACCTTACATCCAGTACGAGTTCAAGATTGTTACCTAAGAACATTACATTTTAAGTAGTGTAGAATCTTTGTAAGAGATTACACTTGCACAAGGAGACAAAACCGTACATCCCAAATCTACATTATTATCACTTTCAAAGTGGAATGAGAATAGATAGAGATGTCCTATTAGGACTTTAGACTCCTCATTACTTGTAGCCCTGGACATTGTTAAAAGAGAAAATATGATCATTTCCAAATTCTTTGCTGCTATATCCATCGGCTTATCAAAATAACGGCATTTGCTTTCACAGGAAATGGAATTTCCTCAAAAATTTCATTGTAACTATGGCACAAGAGCAGAGCGGTGCTATTTTTTTTCTATGAAATTCAAATGTACTTGATTTATGTTGGTTTACTGCGCGCAAACTTCCTCACTTACTTGAACAGCTCCCAAAGTGTGCTGTTGAAATCTCACCTGGCTCATTAACAAAGTGCTGCTCATATGGAAAAGATGTGAATGTAAATTCCCTGTAATTACATTGATTCTGAATGTTTTTAGGCTCATTAGGACCTGAAATCACTGTTTCTGGTGTTTAAGCATGATTTTTGATTTCATCCACCTAACTGAGACCTGTGATGTATCAGGGATATCATTGAATTTATTTTATGACATCAGAATCTACAACGTTAAAGAGAAAGGCATGCATAACTGTATTTATGTAATGTGCATAACTGATAGTTTAATGGCTACAAACTTTAATTTTCATAAAGATAAAAACAAAAAGCTAAAAGCTACTGCGGATGCTGGAAATCCAAAACAAAAACAGAATTACCTGGAAAAACTCAGCAGGTCTGGCAGCATCGGCGGAGAAGAAATCAGTTAACGTTTCGAGCCTTCATGGCCCTTCGGCAGAACTGAAGCATAGTTAGAAGAAGGGAGAAATATAAATTGGTTTAAGGTGGGGGGCGGGGCGGGGTGGAGAGAGAGAGAGAGAGAGAGAGAGAGACACATTGAGGGTGTGGTGATTGTGGAGATGAGCAGATAATCAAAAGATGTCACAGACAAAAGGGTCAAAGAGGTGTTTTGTCTGAGAAAAGTGCTAATTAAGAATGGAGGACAGGATATTCAAAGTACAGCTCTAGTGGGGGTGGGGTGGAAAGGCTAACAAGGTTTTAGTTTTAGATTTAAAAATAATGGAAATAGGTGGGGAAAGAAGAATCTATATAAATTATTGAAAAAAAAGCGGGGTGGGGGGGGGGGGATGGAGAAACGGGGTGGGGATGGGGGGAGGGGGAGTTTAAGATCTAAAGTTGTTGAATTCAATATTCAGCCCGGAAGGCTGTACAGTGCCTAGTCGGAAGATGAGGTGCTGTTCCTCCAGTTTGAGGTGGGCTTCACTGGAACAATGCAGCAAGCCAAGGACAGACATGTGGGCAAGAGAACAGGGTGGAGTGTTAAAATGGCAAGCGACAGGGAGGTTTGGGTCTTTCTTGCAGACAGACCGCAGGTGTTCCGCAAAACGGTCGCCCAGTTTGCGTTTGGTCTCTCCAATGTAGAGGAGACCGCATTGGGAGCAACGAATGTAGTAGACTAAGTTAGGGGAAATGCAAGTGAAATGCTGCTTCACTTGAAAGGAGTGTTTGGGCCCTCCTCACTGTCCAAGGGCCCAAACACTCCTTTCAAGTGAAGCAGCATTTCACTTGCATTTCCCCTAACTTAGTCTACTGCATTCGTTGCTCCCAATGCGGTCTCCTCTACATTGGAGAGACCAAACGCAAACTGGGCGACCGTTTTGCGGAACACCTGCGGTCTGTCCGCAAGAAAGGCCCAAACCTCCCTGTCGCTTGCCATTTTAACACTCCACCCTGTTCTCTTGCCCACATGTCTGTCCTTGGCTTGCTGCATTGTTCCAGTGAAGCCCAACGCAAACTGGAGGAACAGCACCTCATCTTCCGACTAGGCACTGTACAGCCTTCCGGGCTGAATATTGAATTCAACAACTTTAGATCTTAAACTCCCCCTCCCCCCATCCCCACCCCGTTTCTCCATCCCCCCTCCCCTGCTTTTTTTTCAATAATTTATATAGATTCTTTTTTCCCCACCTATTTCCATTATTTTTAAATCTAAAACTAAAACCTTGTTAGCCTTTCCACCCCACCCCCACTAGAGCTGTACTTTGAATATCCTGTCCTCCATTCTTAATTAGCACTTTTCTCAGACAAAACACCTCTTTGACCCTTTTGTCTGTGACATCTTTTGATTATCTGCTCATCTCCACAATCACCACACCCTCAATGTGTCTCTCTCTCTCTCTCTCTCTCCACCCCCCCCACCCCCCCCACCTTAAACCAATTTATATTTCTCCCTTCTTCTAACTATGCTTCAGTTCTGCCGAAGGGCCATGAAGGCTCGAAACATTAACTGATTTCTTCTCCGCCGATGCTGCCAGACCTGCTGAGCTTTTCCAGGTAATTCTGTTTTTGTTTTTAATTTTCATAACATCAGTAAGGTAAAGAAGCTCTTAGAGTATAGATGGTGTATGTTCCTCAATTTCCTTGGACCTGAGTGTTTGTGTTGATTGTTTTACATTCAGGTGGATGCTGATAAACTTCTCAAGAAATTTGACAGAAATTGCCATTGGCAAAGTCTGTGTAATTTTGCTGAGGCTGTTTGAGGAGATTCTGGCCCACAGTTATGTGTCCGTTGTGAATATATATCAATTTTATTTCCTTGAACGCTTATCACATCTTTCTTCTCAGTTGGTTACACATATTTCTTATTTCAGCTTTGTTTAGCTTTCTGTTTTCTCCTCCCGCAGTTAGTCATTATTTTACTTTCATTATTCACCAAACAAATTAAGCAAAACCTTTCTCCCCAATCAATAACACCTTGAAAACAATTCCAAGATAAATTCTCCAACACAGTTGCTGTCTTACCCTATGTCTTACTCTAAAAACAAATTTGATTTCCTACAAGAAAAATCACAACCTTACCCATGAAATGACTGCTTTTCAATTCCTCTGCCATCTTTCCAGCAAAGAAAATCAACAACTTTGATCGCAGATGCATCCTCCCCCACCAACAGACATCGACAAACCCACCTAAGGCCCCATTGACTCCAAGACCCATCCCCACTTAGGTCTAAAATAAAGGATGTACGTGCAACAGACCAAAGCCACATGTGTGCCAATGATTCTGGCCCTCTAGTCCTGAATTTGGCTGTTCCACACCTCCCCATTACTCGCTGACTCATCAGCTCTCCAATTTTCTGCGCAACATCGACTGATTTACCATTGACTAATTCGGTACCATAATAGAGGATTGTATTTGCTTTGTTGATTGCTGCTCCACAGTGTTTGGGCTTGCAAGTATCAATGGAGTGGCACTGGATGAATGAATGATTTTATTTTCTAAATGTAGTTCTTTTTTAAATCAACTGCAGTGTGAAGAAGGTAACGTTTACATCTGACTGCATTCAGCAAATGTGTCATAAAAATCTTATTAGCAGCAGAAAATGTGTCTTTTCCTTGATAATGTTTCTCTCTGACACACTGACAGATATCATCTGCACAATCTGTTGAGATCAGATATTCGATGTCACCTTTAGCTATTTGCCCTAACACAGATTTATGACATAGGATATTACATGCTGAGCAGCAGAATTTATTTTCTTCTTCGGCAATAACCTACCTGGATTGATAATACAGTAAATTCACCAAAGAAAACAAGGGAAAGAGACTCACTTTGTGTTCACTGTTAATTTTGGTACTGAACAATGGATTTTGCACTAATGTATATCATTCACCAAAGCTGCATAGAAAGGTAGAAAAATCCAACAGTGTCTTTCTCCATGCTGAGAAATTATTAAAATAAGAAGTCTTTTTCAATCTTCAATTTTCCTACTCTGCTGCTGAAGGAATTGGGGTGAAATTGGTGCAAAATAAGCAAAAGTGTATCGGTAGCCTTTCTTACATCCCGCTCAATTTTCCTTCCCATTAACTTCAATAGAAAAGGAAATGGGATTGGGTATCTGATAGGCAGTTGACTGACTGTCAGTGGCTCGCTAGTACAATTTGTTACGGTTTATGTGTGAGCCAACAAAATCTCTAGAAAAGGCACCATAACTGAACCTGATGCTATCCTCACACCTGCAAAGTGCTGCCTACTAAATAAAAGGGTAAATTCACTCTTCTTGTGCTCCCAACAGGGAACAACATTGAAGGGAGATAAGGCTACAACACCGCCGTGTCAATTCTCTATTCTAAGCTCCTATCATGTTTTGGAATCTTTTGATCATTGTTTCTCACAGAAAGGTTTTGGTGTAAAGAAAAGTCACCTTTGAATGTTAAGTTTTAAAGCATGACAGTTAAGATGCCAAAGCGATAGCTTTGATGATATTTCACCATAGACTGTAAATAATAAGAAATTCATTAACTTTTCTTGTCAATTATAAAAGCACCCTTTCTGGCTGTGAACAGGAGGAGATAAAAGATGAATCATGAGACATTGCCAGTCAGTCAAGGTTTTGAAGCAGAAATCCGTGAGGCTGTTAGATCCAGATGATGCAGGCAGGTGCTTTTAAGGGAAAGCTGTGAGGGAAATCTTTCATCAGATTGAGAAATAAAATGCAGGAATATTGTTAGGAGACATTGCTCGTGATTTAATATTTTGTTAATAGTATAAAGGAGGTGATATTGAATTGGCTGGAGATAAAATTCAGAAGTTGTGTATAATGGTCAGCAGATCTACTAGCATCTCAGTTACACTATTACCAAAAATTAATATTATCCCATTATGGCATACATAGGGAAATGTAGCATGCTCATTCTTTATGTTATTACACAAAAACATTTTGTGCTGGTTACAACAAATGTACTTGATTTTAAATATTGCTCTGTACGTTTGTGTATAGGGATAAAAAGCACGCTAACATTTCATATTTGGCCTTGCCTAACCAAGTGCTCGCTGGGTCTGCCTTCAGAGAGATTGAAGAAATTCTTATGTAAAAATCACATCTCAAATTCAGATCACAATGGGATACCACTGTTGCACCCCTCAGTCATACTGGTGGATTTTGGACAGTATACAGACACGCCCTAATGCAAGTGATAAACACTTCTATTCCTGGGAAAATATGAGAAAGCAAGGCATTAAATTTGAAACAATTCTTTTCAATTATAGTTCCCTGCTTGGAACATGGAGCTGAATTTATTCTACAGTAACACGTCAAGCCATTGATGCTGTTCAATTGACAAATAAAGAAATCCTCTGTCATTTGTAGTTGTAGTCAATTGGAGTGCCTTGAATGCAACCTGCATTGAGTTTTTCTCAAAATAAAGTGCAAGTACATCATTTACACCAATGCAGCCATGTTAATTAGGCATTGAACTTTATGCTGAACACACCACAGAATGAGCGAGTAATGGGGTCAGGTGGGAACAGATGAGAGTAAGGATTTCCAAAATTTGAACTTGATGACAGTGTAATTAAACCGAGGGTAAAGGAGGTGTTAAGCAGGTTAAAGTAGAACAAACCTACAACAAAACCAACCAGATCAGCTCAGAGTGCAATTCAGTCAGCAAGAATATGATGGGTTAGGGCTGAACATCCATTGTTGATAGAGAGAAAAATCAACTCGGGTATAAAACAAGTAGCAAACAAAACCTACCATGTTTCAGGACAGGTTAAAAACAAAGTTCATCTTTAAAGGCACTATTGAATTTTAATATTTGCTGGAGCACTGGAGTGTAGCTAAGGTAGTACCCATTTTTATAAAACACTAATCCATAGGCAGAGGTCAACTTAAATTATTTTCTGCCATCAGGAGTTGAAATCATACAGATTGAAATAAAAGTGAAGGCTGGTAAAAATCTGGTTTCGCTTTAAATTGCAAATTGACCGAATTTCTTTCTGAAGGATTGATCTAGGAGTTGTGATTCTGATGTAATGAGGATTTGCTGTAAAACGCTGATAACAGATTGAAATATTATACCATTGCACCCAGTGAGGGGAGCACAACTAAGCTTTTGACAAAGGCAGCCTCAGGCTATATTTTCCCCACTGAGCTCTTGTTCAGAAGCAGAGAATCACAGGATTGTTATGGCACAGAAGGAGGCCATTTGGCCCATCATGTCTGCACCAGCTCTCCGAATGAGCAACTCATCTAGTTACATTCTCTCGTTTTCTCCCCGTAACCCTGCACATTCCTTTTCTTCACATAACAGTTTAATTCCCTGTTGAATGCTTCAATTGAACATCTCCACTACACTCTCAGGTAGAGCATTCCAGACTGTAATCACTGGCTGCATGAAAAAAAAATCCTCACTATCCTACACCATTTCACTATTGCTTCTTTTACTAATCACCTTAAATCTGTGCCCTCTCGTTCTTGATCCTTTTATAAATGGGAACATTTTCTCCCTATCTATTCTGTCCTGACCCCTCATGCTTTTGAATGTCTCTATCAAATCTCCTCTCAGCCTTCTTTCCTTTCAGGAAAACAGTCCTAACTACTCCAATCTATATTCATAACTGAAGTTCCTCATCCCAGGAACCATTCTCGTGAAACTTTTCCGCACTCTCTCCATGGCCTTCACATCCTTCCCAAAGTGTGGCATTTGGAACTGGGTGCAATACTCCAGGTAAGGCTGAACTAGTGGCTTATATTAGTTCAACATAACCTCCTTGAATTGTACTCTATGGTCCCACTAATAAAGCCCAGGATACTGTATGCTTTGTTAATGGCTCTCTCAACTTGTCATGCCCTTCAATGATTTATGCACATATGCACCCAGGTCCCTCTGCTGCTGCACACCCTTTAGAATTGTGCCCCCTATTTTCTACTGTCTCTCTATGTTCTTTCTACCAAAATTAATCATTTCACATTTCTCTGCATTGAACTTCAGCTGCCACCTATCTGCCCATTCCAACTTTTCTATCTCCTTTTGAAGTTCTACACTATCCTCTTCACAGTTCACAATCCTTCCCAGTTTCGTAACATCCGCAAACTTTGAAATTGTGCCCAATATACTAAGGTCCAGGTCATTAATATGTATCAGGAAAAGAAAGGGTCCTAATACTGACCTCTGGGGAACTTCACTACAAACCTTCCTCAAGCTAGAAAGACATCATTAACTATTACTCTCTTTTCTGCCACTCAGCCAGTTCCATATCCATATTGCCACTGTCCCTTTTATTCCTTAACCTATAACTTTGCTCATGAGTCGGCACTGTATCAAATGCCTTTTGAAAGTCCATGTACACCACATTAACAACATTGTCCTCATCAACCCTCTCTTTTGCCTCTTCAAAAAAACTCCAGCAAATTAGTTAAACATGATTTTCACTTAAGAAATCGCTGCTGGCTTTCTTTAATTATCTCGCATTTGTCCATTCTTTTTATTCATTCATGGGATGTGGGCATCACTGGCTAGGCCAGTATTTATTGCCCTTGAGAAGGTGATGGTGAGCTGCCTTCTTGAACCGCTGCAGCCCATGTGGTGCAGGTACATTCACAGTGCTGTTAGGGAGGGAGTTCCAGGATTTTGAACCAGCGACAGTGAAGGAATGGCACTATATTTCCAGGTTAGGATGGGGAGTGGTTTGGAGGGGAGCTTCCAGGTCGTGGCGTTCCTATATGTCTGCTGTCCTTGTCCTTCCAGATGGTAGCAGTTGTGGGTTTGGAAGGTGTTGCCTAAGGAGTCTTAGTGGTTTCCTGGAGTGCATCTTGTAGATGGTACACACTGCTGCCACTGTGGTGGTGGAGGTGGAGTGTTTGTGGATCGGGTCCCAATCAAGAAGGCTTCCTTGCCCTGGATGGTGTCAAACTTCTTGAGTGTTGTTGGAGCTGCAGTCATACAAACATACGAACAAGGAGCAGGAGTAGGCCATTCGGCTCCTCGAGCCTGCACCGCCATTTAATAAGATCAAGGCTGATCTGATAGTAACCTCAGGTGTGCATCCAGCCTACCCCCAATAACCTTATCACCCCTTACTTACCAAGAAGCTATCAACCTCTGCCTTAAAAAAAAATTCAAAGACTCTGCTTCCACCACCTTTTCAGGAAGAGTTCCAAAGACTCACGAGCCTCTGAGAGAAAAAACTTCACCTCATCTCCATTTTAAATGGGCGACCCCTTATTTTTATACAGAGAGCCCTATTTCTAGATTCTCCCACAAAAGGAAACATCCTCTCCACATCCACTCTGTCATGACCCCTCACAATCTTATATTTTTCAATCAAGTCGCCTCTTACTCTTCTAAACTCCAGCAGATACAAGCCTAGCCCGTCCAATCTTTCCTCATAAGACAACCCACCCATTCCAGGTATTAGTCTGGTAAACCTTCTCTGAGCTGCTTCCAATACATTTACATCCTTCCTTAAATAAGGTGACCAATATTGTACACAGTACACCAGGTGTGGTCTCACTAGTGCTTTGTATAACTGAAGCATAACCTCCCTACTTTTGTATTCAATTTCCCTTGCAATAAATTATAACATTCTGTGAGCAAGTGGAGAGTGTTCCATCACATTCATTCCTTGTGCCTTGTAGATGGTGGACAGGTGGTGATGGTGTAATGGTATTGTCGCTGGACTAGTAATCCAGTGACCTAGGGTAATGCTATGGGATACGGGTTCGAATTCTGCCATGGCAGATGGTGGAATTTAAATTCAATAAAAATCTAGAATTAAAAGTCTAATGATTGTTGTTCACTAATGCTCTTGAGGGAAGGAAACCTGCTGCCCTTACCTGGTCTGGCCTACATGTGACTCCAGACCCACAGTAATGTGATTGACTCTGAAATGCTTTCTGAACAGGGGCAGTCAGGGATGGGCAATAAATGCTGGCCTAGCCACAGGATTCCGAGCCTCTGACCTGCTCTTGTAGCCATAGTATTTATATGGCTAGTTCTGTTTCTGTGTGCCTATTACCTTTGCCCTCAATTATTGTTTCTAGAAGTTTCCCCACCACCAAAGTTAAACTGACTGACCTGTAGTAGTTGAGTTTTTCCTTACATCTTTTTTTTTGAACAAGGGTGTAACATTTACAATTCTCCAGTCCTCTATCGCCACACCTGAGTTTAAGGAAGACTGCAAAATTATGGCCAGTACCTCCGCCATTTTCACTCTCTCTTCTCGCAGTATCCTGGGGTGTATCTCATCCAGCCCCAGGGCCTTATCAACTTTAAGTACATATAACCTATCAAATGCCTCTTCCTTTTTAAACCGTGCTAGTGTCTGAATTACCTCCTTTTTTACTTGAGCATCCTCTTCCTTGGTAAAGAGGAATGGAAAGTATTCATTTAATAACTCATCTATACCCTCTGGCTCCATGTGAAAATGCCCTTTTTGGTTCCTCATCATCTCTACTTCTATTTACCACCCACTTACTATTTATATACCTGTAGAAGACTTTGGGATTCCCTTTTATTTCCCTTTTAATATTCCCTCCTCTATATTCGTTGTTGGAACGTGGATGTCACTGCTAGGCAAGCATTTATTGTCCATCCCTAATTGCCTTTGTTCAGAGGGCAGTTAAGGGTCAACCACATTGCTGTGGGCCTGGAGTCACATGTAGGCCAGACCACCAGGATAGCAGATTTCCTTCCCTAAAGGACATTAGTGAACCAGATGGGATTTTCCTGACTATCGGCAATGATTTAATTCCAGATTTTTATTGGATTCAAATTTCACCATCTGCTATGGTGGGATGTGAACCCAGGTTCCCAGAGCATTGCCCTAGGTCTCTGGAATATTAGTCCAGTGATAATATCACTCTGCCACCGTCTCCCCGGCTTCTTCTGAACCTTTAATATTCAGCCTGGTTCTCAATTGTAGTTTCTACCCAACACCCGTCATAAGCACACTTTTCCTTCTTTATCATAATTTCCAAATCCTTTGTCACCTAGGGGGCTCTGGATTTGTTTGCCCTACCTTTCCCTTCCAAGGGAATATACCTTGACTGTGCCCAAATCCTCTCTTCTTTGACAAGCTACTGTTTTTCCTGCCAACCTTTGACTCCAATTTATTTGGCCCAGATCAACTCTTATCCCATTGAGGTTGGCTTTCCTTCAGTTAATTTTTCTTATTCTGGATGGCTTTTATATCCTTTTCCATAGTCAGCCTAAGCCTCAGATACAATGTGCACTTTCCCCTAATGTTCTCCAACCGACAGTTGGTCTACTTGGCCCACCTCATTTCCAAGAACCAGGTCCAGCAGTGCCTCCTTCCTCACTGGACTAGAAACATGCTGCCAAAGAAAATTTCCTCAAACACACTCTAGGAACTCTTGACCTTCTCTGCCCTTTGCACTGCTACTATCCCAGTCTATATTTGGATAATTAAAGTCCCCCATTATAAGTGCGTTATAATTTTTTCCCCTCTCTGCAATTTCTGTTAACAAAAAAATCTGTCTATACTTTTTAAAGTGTACCTCTCAGTGGTTACTTTAATGGGTACAGTGATAAAATATGCCCTGACACAGTCTGTGACCTTTTTAATTAGAAGAACCTCTGACCTATGAAACTGATGTCTTTTCATGGTTTCAGCTTTTAGTGGGGGTGGAAATTTTGTGTTTGTCTTTCAGATATGCATCGGTGTAGATGCTTTTGCTCCTGGATCATGTGTGTAACGTTTTACTAATAGGCAGGCGCAGATTTTAAAATCTCCCATCTATATCTGGAACATTTGAATTTTAGAGTGAGAATCATTTTGTTATCAGCAAAAGCAAACCATTGTGCTTGAATGCTGTGGTGGCTCTATATTAACATTGTTTAATTGGATACTATGGGGAAATATTTCCTTTGTGAAACAGGTGAATTGGAATCCTAGACACAGTTATACAGAATGTGCTTACAATTTTGATGCCTGTAATGGACAGAGGAAGTGTCCCCTATAAATGCAAATACAAATGATCTGCCATTTGCAGTAGAAGATTTCCAAGCTGTTAAAGTATTAAGATAAGCAGGCACCAGATAATAGGTGCCCATGAAGATCTACAGGATCACTACCAACTGGAAGTTGCTGGGGTCGAGACCTTGCCCAAATACAGGGGAAGAGGGGGAGCTATCCTAAATTATTTAAACCAGATAGGCGGCATCAGTACTAAAGCTGCATCTACGTTGCTTATCAGGAGTGAGGGGGTGGGTGGGGTGGGGGAGATATGCCGGAACTGCCTCACTGGACAGCTACCACATAATCTGCCAGCACCACCAGTACACAGAGGTATTTTGCTTGGGAAAAATAACCCACAGTGGCGATGGGTTTCACTCAAGCTGGTGGAAGAGCTGGCAGGTTAAGTTGTTCCCTCTGTACTTACCATTTGGCAGAAAGAATGGTTGGAATGAGGAAGATTCCTTTTCTCAGCCTGACTCGCCCTAGCATAAAACACCAGGTTTGGAGTGAAAAGAGTGATTCACCTTCTGGAAACTTGCAGCAGAGACTGGGAGATCCATATATCTACCCGCTTCCATATCTTCGATATCACTCCCGACAGGCTTATGTGGCCAGTATTATTTTCTCACATTAAGGGTCAAGATTTTCAGGCCCAATGTCTTCAACAATGTTCAGACAAAACTCCAGAAAATAGTCATGTATATTGAAAAGAGTGCATTTAATTATAACTGTTAACAATAAAACCAGTCAGCAACTGCAACAACACTTTGCCTTACCAGGTTTTCTGTTATACATCCGCTGCTTTGCAGAATAGAGGAGGGAGAACAGCAGAGCCTCATGGCGCCGAGAAATAACCAAACGGCCAGCAAAAAGGTACTGAACTCAAGCTGAGACAATAACCCTTATTTCCAAAATTTATTCTTTAGAATAAACATTGCTTGATGTCTCCCCACACGGCACCTGACAACTGTACACCAATGTGCACCAGACTGTTCGGCTTTGCTGACCTGAGATTTGAAAATCGCCTCCTGGCCCTCTCCAGCCCATTAAGAAGCACCACAAGAAGCTTAACGGGCAGTTAACTGGAGGTGACCGGGTTCCAGGCTCCCCCACCCACCCCGCCAACTTTGAAAATTGCAGTGTGTCCCGGAGGCGTCGAGACTGACACACAATTTTCAAAGTGCGCCCACTCCCATTCTCACCCCGATGGGCGATTGAAAATCAAGCCCATTATTTCTATACTTAAAGTTGCTAAATGTTACAGTATAACTGGCTTAATGTTACCGGATGCTAAAAGTTGGAGTTGGTATAAATCAGAACCACGTGACAGTGGAGCGGGGCATTTTGTGGTGAGAGTTGTGCTCATTGTAGACCAGTAGGCTGCTCAATGAGGGCCCAGGCTGATGAGAAGCTTTCATTGTACCTCCTCTCAGGCTACATCTGGGGTTTTTGTACCGCGTCATAAGTTAACTCCTTAGAGGGTGTCCTCTGTCCCCTAAAAGCCAATCATCCAAAGGTTTTGGCCCAGTTAAATAAGATAAACTCATGTGTACGCCAGAACATTGCATCTGTGAACACCTTGATGCAGTGATGCGCAGTTGGCAGCGTTATCCCACACAGGTCTTCAGCTGATGCCTGGAAGGACCCTGTGGTGAAAAAATTCAGTGCCACTGTGACATTCAAGGCCACAGGCATCGGGTGTCCACCTACACAATCCGATGATATCTTACCAGTCAGCATATCACAGATTGATGTGACTGTCTCCCTGGGCAGATGGAGTCTCCTCAGGCACTGGTGCTCTGACGTTTCTAGGTATGTGAGCCTGGGCCATTATACTCTATTGGAAGGATAGTGCCATCTGCTTGTCTGCTGCTGTTGCCTTCCCTTCACAGGCCCTTTCTCAGGGCAATGGGTTGCTCAGCTATCTGTACCATGCATACCTGTCCTTGGCCAACTATCCTCCTCCTTCTCCTCTTCATTGGAGGAGCCTCCAATGGAATGTACAATTCCCATAGGGACAGTGATGTAGTAATGGTATAGTGCTCAAATGTTGTTTGCAGCACTTCCTGTTCACTGCCTCCATGAGTAAATGCCCTAATGTAATTTGAAATGCAATCAAATAGAAAATGAACAGCATTAGCAAAGTCTCCCAGCCCTGTTCTACTAAAGTCAACCATAGTCCTGCTTGCAGCCTTTATATCTGCCTTAATTGTGTCACTTCCTGATAAATATATCTCCCACTGACCATATTTCCCATGCACCCACCGCATTATGGTGTGGCCAACATATTAATCAGGTCAATTGCCTTGTTAATGAGCTTAAAAGCTTGTTAATTAGCTTTTTAACAATGATGGACAGCTGGCTTCCATATAATGAGAGACCGTCATGATGAAATCAGGTTCACGAGCTGATGTCATCACGTTGAATTTTACGTATGCACGGGATGGAAGCAGTCCCAATTTTCACAGGGAAAATCCAGCCCCATATCGTTCCCCTCCACAAATTACTGGGTTTTAATACATACTAATGATGGTGTGCACTGTGAAATTGCTATTATTTCCCCAGCCATTTTAAAGACCGAAGTACAATTCTAAGGCAGTATTCTAATCTTAGACTTCAGAAGATTAACAACTAACTTAACAACTTACACTTAAGTCACTCCTTTAATGTAGCAAAACATCCCCAAATGTCTTGACAAGAGCATTATCAATAAAAACCATCAAAGGAGAAAGCAGGTCAAATGACCTTAGACAGCCCTAGGTACTAAGGAGTACCTTAAAGAAATAGAGAGAGGCATAGATGGAAAGGTTTAGGGAAGGAATTTGTCATGGCCATGGATCATAGCCCTGAGTTACTTATGGACATAATTAAACTTTTAAGACAGCCATGTGTTTTTTTTAAAAAGGACATAAAAACAAAAGCTGGAACTTGCTGGAAAATTCCTATGTGGATTTTCCTTGACCAACTAGTCCAGAGAGAACGGAATGTTACACCTAAAAAGGTGTAAATGCCTACTTCAGAAAGAGACACTTCAAAGGAAGAGATGTAATGTAAAAAGGTGATTACCATATCAGCAGAAACCATCTCCTATCGAGTTATATCCCAGATTGTGGACTTGAACTGAGTTGAAAGAAAGCAGTTTCTAGGTGAAAGACATGTTTGTTTTTTTATTCCAGGAATACACAAGAAAAGGGGTTAAAAGCCAACTGCAACCCTGGTGTATGTGTGCTACTTTTGGTGTTCTGTTCTGGTGCTAGTGTGTGCTGTGAAGGTCACAGATGAAGAACATCAACTAGGCATCCCTGCGCTTGCAGGTAAAAAGTCTCTCTCCAGTTGCTGGAAGCAAGTCACGAGTCAGCAAAGCCACAGTTGGAAAGGAAACCGGACAACCCCTTTCACCTAACCTGCAGAACCAAGAATCTCCAAATCAATTGCTCAACTGCCAAAGTCAGCTCTACCAGAATCATCCAACTTAATGGCTGTAACGTTTCACCATCTACTCCTCATGGACAAGCCAAAGAGTGATTAGTATAGCTTTTTAAACTTTTATTTCTGGACTCACTTCTCATTTCTAATCTGTGCGTATGTGTGTTGCATTTTTTATTATTTTTTCTCGTGTTTAGTAACTAATAAACTCACTCACTCTTTAACTCCAGAAAGCCTGATTAAATTGGCTCCTTTTAAAACATCAATACATTGGACTGGGAAAAGGTATCCACGAGGGAAGGGATCCCTTTTAAATTAACCTTGTTGCGACCAAGAAAGGGAGCCAGTTCATTCCTCCTCATCCGGGAGCATTACAATTTGGAGTATCTCGTCCGGGATCATAACAAGTTGGGTGACTTTGCCTGGGGAACAGTCATAGCAAATTCCAAAGTTTCAGTCCAAGGCAGCTGAAAGTGGGCCACCAGTTAAAATCGGGGGTGCGCAAGATGCCAGAATTAGAGGTGAGCAGAGATCTTGAAAGATTGTAGGTCCAGAGGATGTTAGAGAGGTTAAGAATAAGGATGAGGATTTTAAAATTGAAAAGTTATTGGACTGGGAGCCAGTGTGGGTCAACAAGCATGAGGTGATGGTGAACATGACTCGGTGTGATTTAAGATACAGGCAGCAGAGTTTCGGATGAATGTAAGGCCAGCAGCACATTGGGAGTCAAGTCTTTTTGTTTCATTTGTTCATGGGAGCATTGTTGGCAAGGCTAGTATTTGTTGCCCATCCTCAATTGCCATTGTGAAGGTGGTGGTAAGCCACTGACTCACTGCAGTTCACATGAAGTAGCTGCACCCACAATGCTGCTTGGGAGGGATTAAGTTCCAAGGTTTTGACCCAGCGAAAGTGAATGAATGGCAGGGTAGTTCCAAGTCAGGATGGTGTGTGGTTTGTGAGGATGATGGAATACTCTCCACTTTCCTGGATGAATGCAAACCCAACAACACTCAGGGAACCTGGCACCATCCATGACAAAACAGACAGCTTCATCACCACTTCATCCGCCAGCTTAAATATTCACACACCCCAATATTTCCTTCTGGATGGTAGAAGTCATAGGTTTGGAAGATGCTGTTGAAGGAGGTTTAGACATTGCTGCAATGCATCTTGTAGATGGTGCACACTGCTGTCCCTGTGCCACCAGTAGTGTGGGGTATGAATGTTTAAGGTGGTGGATGAGGTGGCGATCAAGTCATCTGTTTTGTAATGGATGGTGTCAAGCTCCCCATGTGCTGTTGATGCTATATTCATTCAGGAAAGTGGGGGAGTATTCCATCACACTCCCAATTTCTGTCTTGCAGAAATGGACAGGCTTTGGGGAGTTAGGAGGTGAGTTGCTCAGAACAGAATTCCCAGTTTCTGACTTGGTCTTTGTATTCACAGTATTTATGATTGGTCCAGTTAAGTTTCTGGTCAATGGTAACCCCCAGGATTTTTATAGTGGGAGATTCAGTGATGGAAATGCTGTTGAACATCAAGGGGAGATGCTTAGACTCTGTCTTGTTGGAGATGGTCATTGTTTGGCACTTATGTGGCATGGATATTTCTTGCCACTTAACAACTCAAGCCTGAATAATGTTGTCCAGGTCTTGCCGCATGCAGGTACAGGCTACTTCAGTTTCTGAAGTGTTGTGAATAGTACTGAATACTGTAGTCATCAGTGAGAATCCCACTTAGAAAATGTTGGCACAGCAGGAGGTCATTCAGTCCATTGTGTCAATGCTGGTTGACAAAAAACTACAAAGCCCAATCTGACCTTCCTGTATAAAGCTCATAACCCTGCAAGTCACAGCTCTTCAAGTAGACATCCAAGTGCTTTTGAAATGTGGTGACAGGTTCTGCCTCTACCATCCTTTCAGGTAATGAGTTTCAGGACCCTATCAGCCTATGGGTGAAAAAATGCTTCCTCATCTCCCCTCTAATTCTTTGACCAATTGCTTTAACTCTGCCCCCTGGTTATTGATCAATGTGCTACGGTAAATAGGTCATCCCTATTTACTCTATCTAGGTACCTCATAATTGTATACACCTCAATTAAGCCACTCCTCCCCCATAATAGAAAGAAGTTCTTTGATGAAGCAGCTGAAGATGGCTTGGCCTAAGACACTACCCCGAGGGATTCCTGCATCAATGCCCTGGGACTGAGATTATTGGCTTTCAACAACCACAACCATCTTGCTATGTCTCCAACCAGTGAGCTTTCTCCCTCTTTTCCATTGACTTCAATTTTTCTAACGCCCCTTGAAATGCTATCTTGATGTCAAAGGCAGTTACTCTCACTTCACCACTTGAATTCAATTCTTTTGTCCACGTTTAAACCAAAGCAGTAATGAGGTCTGGAGCCGAATGCCCCTGCAGAATCCAAACTGAGCATCGGTGAGCAGATTAGTGCTGAGTAAATGCCATTTGATAGCACTGTCAACAACACCTTCCATCACTTTGTTGATGATTGAGAGTAAATGGATGGGGCACCAACTGACTGGATTAGATTTGTCCTGCTCTTTGTGGAAAGGACAAATATTGTCAATTTTCCACATTGTCAGCCAGATACCAGAGTTGTAGCTGTGCTGGAATAGCTAGGCTAGGGGCACGGTTAGTTCTGGAGTCAGGAGTCCAGATGTCAGGACTCTGAAGAAGAGTCATTAAGACTTGAAACATTAAGTCTGTTTCTCTCTCCACAGACTCTGCCAGATCTGCTGAGTTTTTCTACCGTTTTCTGTTTTTATTATAGATGCCAGGAGTGCCCAGCAGGGCATGTGGAATTCTTCCAGCAGGAAGACTGGACATTTTCAAGCATTTCTGCAAATCCAACAACTTGAATCAAGCTAGAAGTCAAGAAAGTATTTATGAAACACACTTCATCCAAGAAATTGGAAATCAAGCCAAAGATAAAATTAAGGAGTTTCTAGGGGATTTTAATGGCCTTAATCAAGACTATTGGTCAGTTAAAATGCAAGTTAAAGACTTCGATGCCATTTTTAAAATCGATAATGGAGCTGGTGTTAACATACTAGCAGATGATCTTGGCTAGCTTCAGCCAATACCCTTTCATCCATCAGACATCAAACTGCAAGGTCCAGTTGGCACAATACTTCCAATCAAAGGCACGGTAAGTGCTCCTCTTCATTACAAAGGGCGACGGATTGTTGATTCTCTCTATGTTGTCCACAATCAATGCATTTCCTTAGCGAGTGGCAATTTTGGCGTACTTCTAGGAATTCTGGAAAAAACAGATTATGACCAACACTTGAACAACTCAAATGTCTTTCATAGAACAATCTTCAACCTTTTATTTAGAACCAGTGGAACTTCAGTTTACAGCAGCTGAGGAGATTTATACACTCAGCAGTAAGTTCTTTTCTTTCACAGAGACACCATCCATTAGACCCCGGGCAGAGACTGAATTTATAAATCTCTCAGTTCTTCATGAAGTTAGGCCGGAAGTGGCAGATACAAAAGGCACTGTGGCAGGCAGTGATCATCTGCATGAAGACCTGCTGGACCCGAGCTGGCTCTTTTCCGAAGGAAAGAATGAGGAAGAAGTCATTGCAGCACTGAGTGATCTGTTGGAGAATGAGGTCCCAGAGGTTGGCCATCTTTCCAATCGAT
The DNA here is from genome assembly GCF_964194155.1 of Cetorhinus maximus. Classification (NCBI taxonomy): domain Eukaryota; kingdom Metazoa; phylum Chordata; class Chondrichthyes; order Lamniformes; family Cetorhinidae; genus Cetorhinus; species Cetorhinus maximus. The sequence continues at coordinate 113,809,110 of NC_135886.1, read as the reverse complement.
TTGAGGAGTCAGCTGGGTTTCTAATGGCTGAGCAACATTTAGGTATTTGTTCCACTGAACCTATCAATGCATCACCTAGTCTATCTCTCATTGTCCATGAAGTGTCTTCCAGAAAAAATGCCTTGCTTGATTCCATGTCTTAGATGATCACACTACCAAAGAGATGGTAGCACCAGGTGTGTAAGTCAATTGAGGCCCATACTTCAGTCCCAGCTGAAGACCCTCTTCCCTCTAGAGCTGTATATCAGCACAGAAGCTGAGGCAGAACCTTCAGCACTTCTAAAGCTTTACAATCCTGTACAGAAAATTTGTTTTGGAGTTATTTGTCTGCAGGAAATTTGACTTCATTTTGTCGTAGAAATTTGTCCTATTGCAGAGAATGGTGCTGTCTTGTCTCTATATCCTCAAAAATTCTTCCCATTTTCCAAGGTGGAACAACCTCACACAGAGAAAAGTGTGTCTCTTACCACTGCCTACAGAAAGTAGACATTACTCCTGAAATACCATCATGAAATCATCTCTTTTCCTGAAAGGCTTACTAGAATTTTGACTTTTTTTTTCCTTCCTCATCCAGATTCATTGGAATCTCAGATCTTCAATACCTTTTCCATCTTTGACGGATCAGTGAATGATATGGATATAAGAGGCTTCACTGATGTTGAAGATAATTTGTTTTCTAAAGATTTTTCCTTGAGTGCTTTGAGGAAGCAACACGATCCTCAAAGTCCTGATTTCCCCTCTCCTAGTTCCAGAGAGTCCAAAGGTTGTTGCCCCTCCATCTTCTCTCTTAGGTCAGTTTTTCTTTGTAAGAATCTCATTGTCCTTGCAGCTCAGTAGTCCTGAAACCTTCTGTCCTATTTTGCTGATGACGATGTCCTCCACGGGGAGGAAGAAAGCCCTTATGTCTCCACGATGTCTCCCCCAAAGGCCAAGAGTACTGCAAGAGATTGAATCCCTCAGGTCTGTAACTTGGGGAGGGGAAAGAGTAGGATTTGAAGTTAGGTAGAATCTGAAGTTGTAAACAGGGAGTTACAAAAATGCAAAGTAAATAGTTAAAAACATAAGATGGGATTTTCTGGCCTTGCCTGCAGCCGGGACTGTCCAGTCCTGCCGAAAGCCAATGGACTTTGGGTTGGGCCACTGCATTCCTCACAGCAGGTCCCACCACGCCGGGGCTGAAAAATCCCAGCCATAGTTTCATATTGTTGTTAAAAAATAGGTAGCATACTTGGGAGGAGGTGTAGTGTAAGAGTTAACAGAATTGATATGCTAATTGATATATGATATATCACTGACATCAGTTAGTCATGCGTTAGATTCTCAAGAGAGAGAGGCTGGAACACACTATGCTCAGGAGCAACATACCTACTCTGTAACGTGTTTATACGTAGTACTAATAAACCTGTTTTAACCAAGTGCCAGGGTATGACTAAAGTCTGTCTAAGGGAAGAAAGGTCACGCATACCCGTAACCAAGAACCACACCGAGAGTCACAAGTCAAAGGGACCAACCAAAAGAGTAGCTGAAGGAGGAATGTCCTAACTGGGCAGGAGGCAAGCTCAGTACCCAGTTAATGGGGGCCGCCGTTGCCTTGCTGCTGAGCGCAGGCCATTTCTCAGACGGCCAGCAGCATTAATTTGAAGGAAAGTGGCCACATAGCCAAAATGAAGTTAAAGCGCACATCTTAGCGCAAGATCCCCCATGTACAGTCATTTTCTGCACAAGTCAAGCAAACTTTCAGGTCTCCCCACTTTGAACCCAACGGCTGTGCACTAACATATACTAAATTGTTCAGGTTTGTCGGAATCCCTTTTCAAAATTTCAGCCATGACCTCCCAGGCCTGTCAACAAGCTCCTAAAGGAGGTTAATATGCCGTTAACTGGAGATGTGGATTCCCCATTCCCTCCTCCCACCAGCGAAAATTGGATGCTGAGATGACCTCCAGGGACCCCGATTTTTAAATTGCCCCTGCACTGGGTCCTGATCCCACTGACATTAATCTGGCTTCATTAATCCACTAATGTCCTCCAGTAACATGTAAGGCTTTTCTACTGTATCCTCATCCTTAAACTTATTATTTCATAGATTTATACACTAAAGCCCTCAGATAAATTTACTAATCAAAAGCTGTAAGACTATTACATTTAACTCATACTCTCCTCTTTTGTTCCTTTCTCCAACTAATTATTTTACATTTATCCACACTGAATCGAATATAACTGCTTACCCATGGCCAGAATTTTACATCCCATGGGCGGGCGCACGCCAGACTAGTCCGGCCGTGCAGTAACGCGAGATGACGTTGGACAAGCATCCCAATGTCATCGAGCACTCACGCGATATCTCGCTTGGCAGGCATGTGCGGCAGTCTGAAGCGCGCGCACTGACAATTGAGCGGGCAATTAAGCCCATTAGGGAGGCAATTGAAAGTGATTTTTCGTGGCCTCTCCACTTTTACAGTTGACGGGTGGGCCAATTGGCCAGGCGGCCTTCATATTTTTTTTCCCAAACTTCGATCCAGGGTGGGATGAATCTCTGTGGGGAAATAAAATAAAAAGAGATATCTGGGGACTGGTCTTTTATGAGGTATGGTTTCAGGTGCTTGATTGTGCTGCATGGACATGTTTTGCAGCATTTTTGTTGTTTTGTTTATTCTGTGGAGGTCTGCAGCTCCCTGGGGCAGCTGTCTGCCTTCAGGGAGCTCACTGGAAGCACCCACCAGCACCCACGGCGACGTTGGCACCCGCCCTCTTCCCACCCCCACCCGAAGTGCTGAGCCTTTCTCAGTGCGTGTTTCATCCTGGCTGGCCGTTAATTGGGCAGCCAGCGTGAAATCACGGTTGTGGTTCGGTCGCGGTTGAGGGCCCGTTTCCTGTCTGCTCCCAGGCTCGCTAATCGCGTCCGCCCAATGAGCAAAACATTCAGGCCCATGTCCTAAATGTAGCATACACTGAGGTCGCACATCATAGATCCAATATCCCACCCGCTCTTAATAAATAAAGTAACATTCATTTATGTTGCATTGGACCTTGAAGTAGCAATAATAAGAAAAATAATTGTAAAGAAAATTCTCTGTCTTCTACCTTGTACAACAGAAGACATTTTTCTGTGGATTCAAGATGTTGAATTCAGCCTGGGAGCTCAGACAATGAAAGTGAACCACTTGACTTTCACCCTCGGGATTTACAATGTCAACACAGGTCCACAATTGTATTACTGCATGAGAATTCAAAGATTTCACTATTATTTTCCATGTATTTGAAGTCTTATAGCAACTTGGATTCATAAACAAACATGCTGGGCACACATTTGTTCATAAAATCATTATTTACAGGTTTAGCCAGCAGGAGGATTTAAGAAGTAAAGAGCTTATTCAGATACTTGGTACCAATTACCATGCAACAGAAACATGGAGCTGAATTTTTATGCCCGATGGGGTGGGCACGGAGGCAGGCAGGCATGTAAATTCATGCCACTGGCCAGCATGCCAGTTTCTGGCCCACAGTGGTGGGTAGCTAATTTACCTCATTAAAGGTCTATTAAGGCCTATTGTCAGTGGCCGGCTGCAACGTTCTGGTCAGTTTCCAAGCCAGGAACATCGTAGCTACTTGGGGGCGGCCTCCCAGCAGCAGACTGGAAACCAGCATTCTAGGCAGACCTATAGAAGCCCTTCCTGCCTGCGTGGCTTTAGTTACAGCTGCCTCCACAATGGTCACCCAGCTTCTAAAAGCGTTCTTATTTTAAATTAAAGTTGGAAAGTGGGTGCCTTCATCTTGGGGCATCCAGTCTCCCACTTACATGTAGAGGCATTCTGTTGCTGCTTCCGAGCTGAAGGGTATCCTATTGGCCTTCCAGCTTCGATGGCCTGCCAAACATCCTTGATTGGATGGCAAGCCCAACCTCTTGGCCAATTTGGGGAACAGAACAGCCGATGCCTGTTCCCCACACAATGCCCGTTCCCCACACAATGCCTGTTTCCCACACAATGCCCACTTCTGACTCCCATTTGAGTCTGATGGCAGAGTCCTGAAGCCCATGGGGGAAATCCTACCCATGGTCTCTTCAAAAACCACTAGCAAGATCTCTACTTTTATTTAGCTCTTTTAGCATATAACAAACCTGATTTTGTTATTGCATATAGTGCCGATGTGTCAAAATACAAGAATACATTGAGCTTTTTAAGAAACCTCCCTTGTTCATTGAAACCAATGGGAAGTCATGATTGAAGGAAGCGCGAGGCCAGAGAATCAGCACTATAGTGTTGTACCCTCCTAACTATGGTCAGGCCCATGTAATTTTTTTTGCCAATCGTCTGTCCTATTTTTCTGAAAAAAAAACATTCCTTTTTGCCCGGTGCTCTCAGATGTCTTCTGAATCTTGCCCAAGTGGCCTTATTCATGGCCTTTACAGTGTATATCAGCAGGTTTTTCATTCGTGGGTGGCACCATTGTATATCATGAATCTGCCCTTACTCCACATTCAAATACATGCAGCAGATGGCTAGATTACAATTGTAGATGCCCAATTTTCCTTCCACAATTTTGGCACATTGATATCATTTTTGACCTCCCTGCTGCCAAAAGGTCAACTAACCCAGCATAAAACCTGAAACTTTCCCATCCTGGTTGGTTCAGCTAATTATTTTTTGGCGGGGGGGTTGGGGGTGGGGGGGGGTGTGGGGGTGGCTGTTACTACAGTTGCAGTGGCATAGGATGGGCAGAGAGAAGGGATTTGTGTTTTTCAGGCAGGAGATAATAAGGAGAGGTCCCTCTCCTATTCCGGGGTCACTCTCTGGACAGTATTTCAATCAGAAATGGTGCAAATAACAGTAAGTCCCAAATTTTTATCAATTAACATCATAAATACTGCCCTCTACTTCAATAACACTTCTGTATATTTTCCCTCCCACAACATCTAAATGCATAAAATCAAAAGGGTTCACCCTGTGGCCATAAACCATCCCTCCATCCCATCCCCTGCATATATATGTCTCAATCTTTGTCTCCACAAAGTTCTGTTAACCACAGGTGCATGCAGAATCTCTTCTTTTGAATAAAGAAACATAAAAGTTATTTAGACATGCCCCCTCATGTGATAGTGTCACATGAACTGGGTCACGTTTATGAATTGTGCAAAATTTATTTACTTATTTAATAAAACATTCAGGAAACCTCATCCCGCCTGTGGATGAGGTTTCCTGAAAAACGCGAAGGCTGCTTGGGCTCTTCACCTGCCCGCTAACCTTAAGGTTGGACGGGCAGCATTGGTAATTACTTTAATTGGTTTTTTAATGGCCTTAACAGGCCTTTGACAGTTTGCTGGGTGCGCAGCCACCTCTGGCATGCATCCACCGAACAAAAGATCTAAATGACGTGCAGTGATGTCGGGATGCACGCCAGATGTCACCATGTGTCATTTTACGTGTCGGCATGTCGGGCCCACCCCTGCACACTGATGTCATAATCCTGGCCTTGGGCAAGATTCAGAAGATATCTGATAGCACTGGGCAAGGAATTGCATTTTTCAGAAAAATAGGAAAAACGATTGGCAAAAAAAAAATTACATGAACCTGACCATAGTTATGAGGGTACAACACAATAGTGCTGATTCTCTGACCTCGAGCTTCCTTCAGTCACGAGATCCCATTGGTTTCAAGAAACAAGGGAAGTTTCTTAAAAGTTCAGGGTGTTCTAGTCAATTGTTGGCCTTTGCTGAGTTGTCCATCTCAACTAAAATTAGTTGGGGTTCTACAAATGGTTTTTGTATCCTAGCCCAAGGGAGGTTAAATAAGCCAGAGTTTCCTGATCAGTATCTAATGACGTGTTGGTAAGTGTCAATGAGCATAAGACAGTGCTCGCTTAATGGCCCCATCATCAAATGGGCAATCAACATTGAAGGGTAGAATTTCTTCAAGGATTCTCCCAATCTCCTGTCACAGTGTCAGTGGAAATCATTGAGTAAGTAACTGTTTAAGCTTCTTCTCCAGAGTTTCTAGTGATCTTCTGCTAAAGTTATGGCAAGCAATCAGGAGAATCCGCCACAGAAATCCTACCCTCATTTTTTCATCAATTGGGCAAGGTTCTAGAGGGTTGTGGTTGCTGAGGAATTGTACTGCATCAGGAGTAGTACCTTTAGGGCAGCAGGGCTAAAAGAAATCTAGGGCAGAATTTTAAGACAGCGGGATTTTACGGTCCCTCCAAAGTCAATGGAGTTCAGAATGGCTCGCCGCATTTTATGGCCCCTCCTCCGGTGTGAGGGGTCCATAAAATTCTGGCCCTAATTTCACAGTCCAAACAATCTGTATCAATATATATGCTCAGCTTGTTAACGACAAATGTAATTACACATTCACCCTTTATATAAAATAAAACACAATCAAATGCAAAACTGTCAAAATCATTGCTGCTCTGTGATATAATGACAAATATATAAACTTGCATACTGCTATCAGAATGATTACTTTATTAATTCAATTCTGCTTCTTTGAGCTTTAACCTTTCTTGCTCTGCATATGCACAATGCCGGGTTTAATAACTAATATATGAAAATTATGTTTTTTCACTTGCTGTAAAAAAAAATTCAATAAGCACTTTATTGTTGCATCTCAGTGATTCAACCCAGTAATGCATCAGATCCCGTGTTGAATATTGACTTGGGGCTCTTCCTTCTGAGATAGTTTAGTTGCAAATGTAACCATAGTTTATAATAATGATGTGATCAGGAAGAATGGATGGTGTAAGCTACCAAAACAGGGGTATGCTTAGAGAGTATGTGAACTTTAGCTGACAAAGATATTACATAGAAATGGCTCAAGTAGCTGATATTTATTATGGAAACCCTTAGGCGCAATTACTGTTTAGCAATTTACTAATAGTGACATGATATAATTTACATGTAGGGATAATGAAATTTCAATAAGTGGTTTAATATAGACTCTAAATGATAGGGCATAAGCCACTAGAATGCTCACAGTCATAGTTGACAGCTCTGTAACAGAGGCCTAAATTTTCCGTTAGGCGGGTGGGCAGAGCTGAAGCTGACGTGGGCCGCGCTGCCATTTTGCACGGGCAGGTCAATTAAAGCCTGCCCAGCGCATTTCCTACTCCCGTGGAGAGCGGGGGTCTTAAATTTGCGGCAGGCATGTACAGACTGCCGGGTCCAATGGTGACCCGGCAGTCTGTATAACAAAAGGCCAGGCAGCCTCCTTTAGGCTGTTCACAATGGCCAGCTACAGGTGGCACCGCAGGGGGTCTGCACAACAGGCTAATGTAGAGGGAAGGCCAGAGGAGCAGGGCAGGCTGCAGGGTAGGCCAGCGGGGGCTCATGGCTCAAAAGCCCCTCGCTTTTCTGATGATTGCCTTGCTGCCCTTGCGGAGAAGGTGGCAGCAAGGCGGGGGGTGCTGTATCCCTAGGATGGGAGGAGGAGGCCCCCCACATGAGGAAACATGCCTGGGAGGAGGTGACGGAGGTGGTGAGCTCCCGGGACATGGTGTGGCAAACCTGGATCCAGTGCCATAAGCGGTTCGACGATTTGTTGCGCTCTGGAAGGGTGAGTGCCATGTTAGCGTTGGGCATTTAACCCAGCAGGCAGCCTTAGCCTTTGAGGGCCCACCCCTCCCCAATTCTTAGAGTCGTGACTGCATAGACTCATGTTGGGCATTTGTCACACGCTGGGTGGTCAAGCAGATAGTGACCATGCTTACATCAGCCTGAGCGGTTCATAAGAAGATGGGTTCTCCCCGCACCATGTGTTGGTCTTAGTCGCACATGAGTAATTTGGGGGCAACCTGCAGGAGATGCAGCTAGGCGCATACTCAGAACTCCAACACATTTCCTATACATGGTGATGAGATGGTGGAAGGAGAGCCTCAAGGTCTTGTGGCCATGAGCCATCTGGTGCCCTTGGCGGCGCACGTAGTTGTGCCTCCTTGCCATGGGAGCTAAGACCATGTATATCTGAAAGTGATGGACGCAGAATGTGTCCAAGGTGGCTGTTGGGGGTGGGGGGGTGGTTGGGAGCAGCCATACTATATTTTGTGACCGATCACCAGTAGTGTGGACAGGAGGCACTGGAGGCCTCAGATGGGCTACAAGTGCAGCATGCAAGTGCAGAGCACATGAGCAATTAGCCCCAATGAATGGTCTTCTCTGTTTTGCAGGAGAAAAATGTGCATAATGCGTATGAATGTTCGCGCACTGGAGGCGGCCAGGCTCAGCTTGTAATATTGACCCGTTTTGAGCAGGAGGCCCTGAAGCTAGAAACGTGCCATGCGCCCAGGTCCACAGGTGTCGGTGAGGCTGGAGTGGAGCGGCCAGGTATTTGAGGCCCACAGTCCCATCCACTCTGTCTTTCCACCATCCAAAGCACTGATGATTGCTTGATTTGTTATTGTTGCAAAATTGCTCATTCACAGACTGATAGAGTCAGACGTGTGGGTCATAGACAAAGGTCCCTTGACCCCTCAAAGATGCACATGTCTAGCACCTTCCAAAGTTGCCTTATCCCATTTCTGACCACTATCCCCATGGCCTTGTATGCCATGGCATCGCTGCTGCACATCCAAATACTTATTACATCTTAGGAGGGTTTGTGCCTCCACCACCCTTTCAGCCAGTGCGTCCCACATTACTCTGCCCAAAAGTTCCTCAGCACCTCACCTGTCAACCTTATGCCACTTACCTTAAATAAATGTCACTAGGTTAGTCATCCCTCCACCAAGGAGAAATGTTGCTTTCTGTTCACCCAATCTATGCCCTTCATAATATAATGAAACTCAATAATGTCACCCATCAATCTCCTGTGCTCCATGGCAAATTTCACCAGTGTATGCTATGTTTCCTCAGAACGCCAATGCTCCAGGCCAGCATTCATCCTGGTCACGAACCTCTGCACTCCCTCCACTCTAATCACATCCCTCCCATGAAATGCTGATCACAACTGAACTTAGAAGTGTAGCTGTGGCCTCGACAGCATTTTCTGCACTTGCAACATGACTCCCTATTCCTACATTCTATTCCTCAGCCAATAAAGGCAAGTGTGGCTTTTACCTTGTTAAACACCTTATGTTCCTGTCCCGCTACCTTAATGGGCCTGTCGACATGGAGAGAGTGGTGACTCTCCTCAAGAGGGGCTTCCAGCAGAACGACCAGCTTCTCCTGGGGATATGTTCAGACCTGCAAGCCTGCACAGCGCCAGAGGCCACAGCTGGTCATTGACAATGTCGGAGATGGTCTGGGCACCAAGTGTCCCAGCTCGGTGCCCATCTATCTACGGTGAGCAGGAAGGTCCGAGGCGACAGGGCAGCAGCTGCCTGTCGTCTCTGCGGGCTCCTCTCAGGACACTCTGAATGAGGGCAGCAGCTCCTCCGCCCCTCTCCCAGTGACTGTTTCATCTGTTGAGCTGCAACGACTGGGGAGATGACAGCTGTGGAACTGGCCGCTCCCTCCCAGGCGGGGCCAGCACAGGCTCCACGGGCCAGAGGATGTCCGCCAAGGTCATCGAGGCCAACAGGACAGCAGAGTCAGCAGGCTGTCTCAGAAGCCACTCTGAGCGATGTATCACCCATAAACATAAGCATAAGGCACCTTAGGCACACCACCGGTTTCTCACTGGTGCTTTTGCGTTGGCCCTAGATTAGGGAATTTTAATTTTTTGACGTTGTAACAACGTTAGGAATTAATTTTGTTGGACCATATGATGGATGAAAATAAAATCCACATGTGTTACCATGGCTGAGGGTGGCTCCTTTGTGCTGCATTGTATGTTTCACACACATGCCATGAGTGTTTGAGTGGACATTGAGTTTTATGTACAAAGCCCTTACTTGCAGCTGATGAAGTGGCAGATGTAGCACTTAAGTGCCAAGTATGGAAGCGCCAGGCAAGGCTGGTCCTCCTGATCCATTTGTGCGGAGCTAGCTGAAGGTTCATTGGATTAAAGTCACCCGGATGTCCCTGCCTCCTTGGTGTAGTTCTGGATCAACTTTCACCCCCTCATCATTGCCCTGTGCTTCCTCATCCTCCGAACCACTGCTGGAGTCATCGTGTGCAGCCACATCCACTACGCCAAGATCTTCATCATCCACTGCGTCCCCCCTTTCCAGCGCAAGATTGTGGAGAGCGCAGCATGCTACCAGTATCACAGAGACATGACCTGGGGGGTGCTGGAGTGTGCCCCCTGAGCGGTCCAGGCATTGGAAGCGCATCTTGAGAAGACCGATGGCTCTCTCCACCACAGCCCTTGTGGAGGCGTGGCTTCTATTGTACCGCTGCTCAGCTTCTGTTCTTGGACGGTGGAGCGGCATCATGAGGGATAGCCCTTGTCATCCAGCAGCCATCCATCAAACCGAGCCAGAACATTGAAGAGCCCCGGCACCTGGGAGTGTCTGAGGATGTAGGGGTTGTGGGAGCTACCTAGGTACCTTGCGCAGACTTGAAGAATCAGAATCCTGTGATCACACACTATCTGCACGTTAATGGAGTGGAATCCCTTCCTGTTGACAAAGCACCGGGCTCACCTGCTGGTGCCTTGATGGCCACATGTGTGCAGTCCATTGCACCTCGGACGCGGGGGAAGCCAGCAATCACCGCGAAGCCTCTGGCTCGCTGTGCCTGATTTGCCTGGTCGCAGTGGAAATGGATGAAGGTCAATGCACGCCTGAACAGAGCGTCTGTAATCTGCTTGACACAAGTGTGGACAGCTGATTGGGAGACACCGCAAAGATTACCCACCGAGCCCTGGAAGGAGCCAGAGGCATAGAAGTTGAGGGCAACTGTGACCTTTAGAGCCACTGGCATGGGGTGTCTGCCCATACAGTTCGGAGAGATCTCAAGGGCAATCATCTGACAGATATAGTTGACTGACCCCTTGTTAGATTAGATATGAACATCAGGTAGAGATGCAATGCAAAGTGCCCTACTCTGCCCGAATGTATATGGCAACCTAGAAAAGCAGACAAAGCTTTAATTTCAGGAAAAACTGACATAGCCATAGCCATTGACACATTGACAATTTTCTGATTATAAACTTATCAACATATGGAAACAGGGACTTGGCTGGATTTTCCACCATGTACCCATGGGATAATAGGGAAAATACTGACAATGAGGTCCACAACATTGTAGCTTATACAGTAGCATAACACAAGTGTATAATATCGTCCCTTTCTGATCTGGATCACACTAATGTCTTTCACAAATGTAACTCTTCAATCTCTCTGTAGGTAGACCACGTGAAGCTGCCACTGCTGTCACATATTTTACACTATCTCACAAAGTCAAAATTTATCCAACGTCTTGATTTCAGCAGGTCATTTTGTTTAAAGTAAATTCTTTAACTCCTCTCACCTGTATTCCATCCATCTCACAGCACTTAGCTGTCTACCTTCTAATTTCACCACATGCACTGTTCTTTTCAAAGCCTAACTTGAATCATAGAATCATCCAACACAAAAGAAGTTCATTTAGCCTGTCAAACCTGTGCTGACTGGTTGAAAGACCTGTCCAATTTAGTCCAGCTTTTCCCTCATAAACCTGCAAATTATTCCACTTCATGTAAATGCCTTTTGGAAGTTCCAATGGAATCTGCTAACTTTACCTTTTTAGGTCATGCATTCCAGATCTTAACAACCCTCTGTGTGAAGAGAAAATTTACATTTCCACCTTATGTCGACATTTATTCAAACTGATGATGTCCACATTCCCAAGAACAGAATCTAACATCCCAACTTGCCAATAGTCCAGCAGATATCCAAAAAGTGGAGGTGGTGCAACATTAATAAATTTTATCATTGTAATATCAAATTAACTGGTTATCTGCGACTAGTTCAGATGGCTCTAATTTACACTAGTTAACCCTGCAATCAAGTGATTCTAATTCCTTGAGAGCGAAGTTTATTTCAATACTCACATTATTAACATGCATAGCTCACATCCCCCCACCCCAAGTCCAAAATTCAAAACTTGATGGTGTTTTACTGAAATATCACATAAGCCCCCACCACTGGGATTTTTCACAAGAGCCGGCTCATGTGCAATTGCAAATTTAGAGCCAATTAATGTGGAACTGGGCCCAGTTGTGCACATGCTTGATTGAGATGGTTTTAATTCATTTCATGGGGAACACTCACATCCAGCCAATGGAGAAGGTTTCCATGGCATCGGTTTATACTGCAAATGATCTGAAGACCCTTGAGGTGACAACTTCAACAATAATTTGCATTTTAGGAGAAGTTTTAAATCTTAGGCAAGAGGTGGATTTTCAGGAGGAGAGTACGATGGAGTGACAGCAAGGTTTAGGGATGAAGTTCCAGAGCATGGGACCTGGATAACTGAAAGCATAACCACCAATGGGGAGCAGTATGATTGGGGCACGCAATGGAAGTAGTGGGCTGGAATTGAACAAACACAGGCTTCTTTAGAAGGTTAGAGCTGGAGGGAGTTACAGAGATAGGGAGGTTTTGGCCATGAAGGGGCTTAAATACAAGGATGATAATTTTAAATGTGATGCATTGGGTGACAGGAAGCTAACAAAGTAGGAGGGACAGGTGAGTGGCATCCAGTGTGGGATAGGATCCTGGCAGCAGATATTTGGATAAACTGCAGTTTATGAAGGACAAAGAATGGGAGTCTGGCCAGGAGAGCATCTGGGGTGACAAAGGCATCAATAAGTTTCAGCAACAGATGGGCAAAGGCAGGGACAAATGTGGGCAATGTCACAATCATGAAAGTAGGTGTGTTTTGTAATGGAGAAATTCAACAAGAAAGATGGGCATGGACATGATTGAGCCTTTAAAGCAAAAAGGAGGTTGAAGATGGTGTGGTAGTTTTCAAGGACAGGGTGAAATGATCAGTGCCTAAGAGCTGGGAACTATTTTTAGCCTGGGGGCCACGAGGGTAAGTTGGCTGTTCCACATTTTAATGGGAATAGACTTGAAGGAGCAGGTGGTAAGTATGATGAAGAAGATGGCCTCTGAATAGGAATAAGGGATTTAGATAAGAAACAAGGTAAAGATGAAGCTACAAGATTAAGGCATAAGGAAACTTTTGGTGAGGTTTGGTTTTGTGCATATTGGGGAAGGTGAAGATGCGACAGAGGAAGCTGAAAGGGGGCTCAAACTTTGTGACAAAAAAGTCCACCAACTCTCCACAGTTGTTGCTGGAGGTATGGATGGAGAGTACTGCGGATGCTGGAGATCCAAACTAAAAACAGAACATGCTGGAAAAACTCAGCAGGTCTGGCAGCATCTGTGGAGAGAGAAGCATAGTTAATGTTTTGAGTCCAATATGACACTTCTTTGGAACTCATTCGCTTTCCAGGTTGACCCTGGAGTGGTGACTGTGGCAGAGGAGAACAAGCCCAATATTGTATCTGTCATATCAATCAATGGATGGCCAGAACAGTTGTGTGCAAGATACACTCATATTTGTGCCCATTGGTCTTGAGGGAGGAAGACAGGGGTCATGTTAGGGGGAATGACCAAGATAGGAGAAAGTAAGGGTTTTATCAGGACAAGGTCATTAAAGGTGGAGGCAAAAAAATGGTGGAACAGATTGACAATTGTGGAGGTATAATGCCAAATGGAGGAGCAAAAGCTATACAGCTGGCAGCTTAAAATTGCAATTGTAAGGAGGCATGTTTATTCCATTGGTAAAGCAGAAGGAAGTGATTGGAACGAACGGAAATGGAATTTGGTAGTGAGGGATACAAGGAAGTGGTTCGAAATGGTTTCTTTCTCTTGATCAAGACAATACGAATAGAGAGACCATGTGAGAAGGAGAGTTCATGTGGAGGGAGAGTTTGAGGTAGGACACAGGCAGGCTATGTAGGATGAGATGATTTGAGGTGGAGATCAAAATCACAAAGGATGAGGAGTCAGAGAAACTAAAGGAAGAAAGAAGGGTTGCTACCTTGGAAAGAAACTCAAGTAGGACTTGGGATGGATGTTAAAGAACATGGATTTTAAAGGAAACGTAAGAGGAGCAGAGGAGTAGGGACAGAGAATATGGTGTAATGTGGTATTAAGTGCCTCACTGCTATCTTGGTGATTTTGGTATTGATGCTGATGGAAGGTATAGACAGGCCAGGAGAATAAGGGGCAAGGCGTCACTAATCATTAGTTGAGTTTTCATCAAAGTCATGATGTTAATGCAATTGTCCATAGTAAGATTGTGACAGCAAGGGCCTTGATCATGAGTGAATGAACATTCAGGAAAGAAGTAGATGAATGGAATCCATTGGTACAGTCTAAAGGTCAATGATAAGTGGAGTGAGCGGGCTAGAAAGCAGTTTAGCAGGATTAGCTTCTGGCAAGCACATAGAGAGTAATAGATTAAGCTGTCTGAATTCTTTTAACATTTTAAAGGTTTCTCTTACGTTTTATCTAACTGGATTCACTCAATAACATTGACCAGCTCAATACTCCGTGAGTTTAATCATTTTAATACTAATTACTGCGCATCCACAGAAACTGGAAATAAACTACTGAGACCGTTATTTGTAGAGTATAATGTACAGTTAGCAGCTGTGAAATGAGCAGCTGGCTACCACCTTGCATTAAGTTTTGCAACAAAGGAGCCTCTTTGTCTGAGCAAAGTTCTACTCTCCAGGGACTTCATTTTTAATGTTATAATCTTTTGGTCATGAGCACCCCATCGTCTCCTAACATTAAACATATTCAAGTGAAATTATGCTCTGCAATATTAAAGTATGTACAACAGGTATAAGTCCACAAGATTAATGTCTTTGTTAAAACAGCAGATAGAGGTATTTATGAATGCTAGAGTTCCTCTGCATCATGACAAATCATAACAGACTGCACACTCGAAGTGTATCAATATAATTCATACTTGATTCCAAACTGGTATTTTCACTTCATGTGTGAAAGCACTTTGCATTGACACATAAATGACAGAATAGCTGCACCCAAAATGAACTTAATTTTGTCAGTAAACAACAATGTACATAGAACCAGGATCAGCTGAAAATGTCTGCTGTGACAGCCCGTGTTTAACTATCATTTTGTTATTGCCAAGGACTGGTGACCATTACATGCACATAAGTATAATTACACATCTCATGTTTCAGTGATTAAAAGTAACAATTTTCTCAGAGTTTTTGATTTCATTTTAGCTTCCTTGACACTCAATATTGACTGCATCTTCAAAGCTTTTGTACAATGCATGGTGGATATCAAGCAGTACATTGATTCAGGCCATGGAGCTCAGTGTATAATTGTATTACAATTTATCATGGACAACCATGTATTGAACTACTTGTTAGTCAGTCACACACAACTTACAAGTTTTTTTTTTCCACTTCTGAGACTTCTGACAAGAAATGATGTTTTATTTCATTTATTTGGCAAATTTCATTCTTACCCTTTTAAATTCAGTGTGGGGCAGAATCACAATGTAGAGTTAATTGTAATTGTATTGCAGCATTGTATGCACTTTAGATCATAAGGCTTCTTAGTTTATCAATATCACAAACATTTTCTGCAAAACAAAATGCTATGCTCCCCTCAATGGTAAAGAACCATATAGTGTAGCAGCAAGCCATGCAAACTAGAAGCTTCAATTCTCACTGATTATTTCAATTAGGGCAACTGTGGGTGCTCAGTACCCCTGGTGTAAGGAGAAGAAAAACAGCCAGACTGATTGTGTTCACTATACAGTGAACCCCCACCACTGCATCACTGCCTCCCCCTGCATCCACTGATGGAAGCAATGCATGTGTTTGTGAAGTGAGGATCAGATGAAGCTTGGCTGTAATATCGCCCGTGGTTGGGTAGCCTGCCAAGAGACACTGTCCAGGATCACACAGGAAAATGTTTTTTTGTTCAAGATGTCAGAGGATTACCAAAGGGTCAGAACCTTCATATTAGAAAATTAGAAAGAAAAAGAAATAAATGAAACTTTTCATTTAGAAATAGCGCAGCTAATATCAGTATTGTATCAGATATCAGATATGTAGGCAAGTCTACAGCTACAGCAAAAAAGCAGGCTCAGCTAATACATCTGAAGAATGTGTGATGGACTTCAAGTAAATGCTCATGTAAAGTTTACAGTGCTGAAATTAATAAAGGATTTCACCTTTTATTGCCCAATATTTTCAGTTGAATTGCCTGGCAGTAATAACACTTTCAAGTTGTCTCTAAGCATCATCCCCATTGCCTGTAATGGTTTACTATCAATTTGCCAGAGTAGGTTAATTGGGAATAAGTAGAAGTCATTACTGACATGTACTCATTTTTTCCTTATTTTTTGTAAATCAGAAATGATAAGGCTGCCCCAATATCTGTAAGAATTAACTTTCCAAATGGAGCTTGAAGCCACTTCTTCAAATTATTGGAAAGAAATGATAAACTGGCTATTTGGTTCAAATCAATGGCAGAGTTTCTCTTGATGTTCTGCATGTAGCATTCTTCTTTACCAATTCAGTGTTTAAGTAGGTAAAGTGATAGTTCACTGATGCATTGTAAATTGCCTGCCCTGGCAGGAAACTCAAAACATTAAAATATTTCAAAAGCCAGCATGATTTTTTTGTAGATTCAGTCCTATTTAGAGTTTCTAGTTAGCTTCCAAACAAAGTAGGATAATTAATTGGGTTGAATCAGGTCCAAAGGCCTGAAGTACCATCTACTCTTTATGGTTGGAGTTATGGTTCATGGGCAGTTGAATCCAGGATCTCTATTCAATGGATTACTGAAAGATTGTATCGCAACAGGTATGGCATCCCCAAAATTTGATTGAATTATTTGCATTACAAATGAGTTCAAACTTCTCAGCTACAGCATTGCCCAATGGTGAAACGGATATCAACTGAACAAATTGAAAAAGAAATTAGGAGTTTATTGAGATTAATATAACTTAATTCCATATGTATGTCATGGAAACATAAAAATTTACAGCACAGAAGGAGGCCATTCAGTTCATTGTGTCTGAAATGGCTCTATGGGAAGAGCATTTGTATGCATTCCCATGTCCCCGCTTTTCACTCATAACACTGTGAGCTCCTCATCTTCAAGTTCAAATTCCTTTAAAAATTATTTATGGAATCAGCTTCCACCATCATTTCAGGGTGACCATACCAGATGCTGACAACTGATTTTTTTCCCCTTATCTCCCCTCTTTTGCCAATCATTTTAAATCTATAACCTCTGCTTATTGACCCACCCACCAGAGCGAATATGTTTTCTCTATCCATTCTATCAAAACCTCTCTTCATCTTGAAAAATTCTATTAGATCAGCTCTTAATCTTTTTTGTTCCAAGGAGAACAGTCCTAACTTTATCAATCCTTCCTCACAAATGAAGTCTCTCATTCCTGGCAAAACTCTGTTGTACCCTTTTTAAGGCCTTTATGTCCTTCCAGAAGTGTGGTACCCAGAATTTTCCACAATACTCCAGCTGCGGTCTAACCAGTGACTAATAAAGTTCTCGCTCGATCTTTCTTTTACCATAAATCGCAGCATATAAATTGACCTGGCATATAAGATGGCATCATCTTTCTGGTCTCAAAGATTGTGTTTTTACATATACTCGGCATATAAGTCGACAAGCCTTTTCAGCCGTGACATGTTATACTCACATCACTATTCAGCCTTAACTTTTCACCCAACAAATGCAAGTTTTAGATAGCTCTTAACTGAGTGCAAGGGGTTGAGCAGGTAATATGGGCTTCGTTGCAAAGATGCACAGGAGTTTAAGACATGCCCACACAGAGCAGGCTCAACATGGTGGATGATGAAGAGAAACAAATCTTCCAATAAAACAAATGAAGCGTGAAGTTGCTTGCAAGCTAAAAGTCATAAGACTTGCTAACTTGTCAAATAACTACTGCAGGAAAGGAATTTAGCATTAGTGAAAATTGGTGCGAGAATGGAAGAAGATGCCCAAGACTCCAAATGCGCCATGAGAACAGGAACCAGCCACTGGCCTGACCTTGAGAAGCATGTATTGGGATAGGTCCTTGAAAACCATCAGAATAGTTTAATCGTCACCAGAAATGCAATGTGTATATACGCACTTAAGTGGGCCAAATCAAACCCTGAGTCTAGCAAAGACTTCAGAACAACAGCTAGCTTGTATAGCCGTTTTATGCAATGAAATAGTCAACCGTTGAGACAAAGACCAAAATTGCTCAGAGACCACCAAAAGACCTCAATGCCAAAATTACCATTCATCATTAGAGGGCGGTAAAAACAAAGTTACCTATTAAGCCACATGGCAACGGGAAAGAAGCACCCATGATCTACAATATAAAACTCTTTGTGGGAGTTTTTGTGCATGCCCATGACAACAGTTGGATAGATGAGGATAGAGTGAAGTTATGGATCAATAATTCATGGAATAGACATTCCACTGGCCTATATAAAGAATTCAACCTATTAGTATGGGACATGTTCAGAAGCAATATAACTGATGAGATGAAGAGGTGCCTGTGAAGAAATAACACCTACATTCCAGTTATGCCGGGGGTCCAACGTCTACGGTTCAATCCTTGGCTGCATGTCTCAACAAGCCAGCCAAGGATTATGTTCATGCCTCATGGAATAGATGGATGGTTGATGGAGAGAAATAACCTCAAAAAGTGGAAATATTTGCGCTCCCCTGTTTGATGTTTTGTGTGGTTTCATCATCAAATCATGAGGCGCTATTCTGTCATCAAATCATTCAAAACATAGAGAATATCCAATTCAATGGTTGGAAAGGAAGATGATTTGTTGTGGAAGGATAATTCTAAAAATGAGAGTGCCACATCTATCCACAATGGAATATTTGTGATGCTGCTATAGCCAAAGTGACTTGGAATGAATTCAATGAATTCTTTGCATTGGATGCCAAAGACAATGGGCTGAATTTTGCCTTTGACAGGCGGGCGGGCCTGACCGACTTGGTGGCGGGCGGGCAGCTGATCGCCGCCTCCGAAATGGGCCGCGCTGCCATTTTGCATGGGCAGGCCAATTAAGGCCTGCCCAGCGGGTTTGCGACTCCTGTGTACAATGGGAAAATTGAATCAGCGGCGGGCATGTTCAGACCTCTGGTTCCAATGGGGAACCCGCAGTCTGTATAAAGAGTGGCCAGGCAGCCTGCTTGAGGTAGTGCACTATGGCCACTCATAGAGAAGGACATGCTGGTTTCAGGACACAGGAGGAGGAGGGGGGCAGTCTGCAGGATAGGCCAGTGGGGGGCCACTGTGCCCCTTGGTTCTCAGATGCCTGCCTTGCTGTCCTCCTCCAAGAGATGTCCAACAATCGGGATGTCTTGTTTCCAGAGGATGAGAGGAGGAGGGCCCCCCACGTCACCAGGCAGGCATGGCAGGTGGCTGTAAGCGCCCATGACAATGTGCGGTGCACCAGAACGAGGTGCCGCAAGCGCTTCAATGATTTGTTGCGCACTGAAAGGGTGAGTACCATGTCAGCCTTGGCCATCTGACCTAGCAGGTAGACAGCCTTTGAGGCCCACCCCCCCAACATCTTAGTGTCGTTCCTGCATTGGGTATTTGGTGCACGCTGGGTGGGCAAACACATCAGCCTTAGTGGTTGAGCGGAAGATGTGTTCTCCCCACAGCATATGTTGGTGTTTGTCGCATTTGAGTAGTCTGGGGGCATCCTGCAGGGGAGGCAGCTAGACACATACTCAGAACTCCAACACATGTCTTATTAATGGTGATGAGATGGTGGAAGGGGAGCCTCAAGGTGTCATGGCCAACAGCCATCTGCTGGCCTCAGCGCCGTACCTAGTTGCGCCTCCTTGCCATGGCCGCTAAGACCCGTGTGCTATTCAAAGTGATGGACGCCGAATGTGTCCAAGTGTCCATTGGGGGAGGGGGTTGGGAGCAGCTATACTATCTTCTGGGGACTGATCACCAGTAGTGTGGACAGGAGCCGCTGGCGGCCTCAGATGGGCCACTGTGGTTGGGGTGTGGTGTGCGTGTGCAGAGTACATGAGCGATCAGCCCCAATAAATCCTCTTCTCTGTATTGCAGGCAAAAATAGAACACAATATCAGGGAGCAGCAGAGGACTGGTGGTGGGCACACCGTGCTGCAGCGCCTCACCGCGTATGAGGAGCAGGCCATGGAGCTGGGGAGGAGGCAGGCGGCCAGGACGGCAGGTGTCAGCGAGGCTGGGGTGCAGCGGCCAGGTATTTGAGGGCCACAGTCCCATCCACTCTGTCTCCCCACCATCCAAACCGCTGATGGTTGCTGCAATCGTTAATGCTGCAACACTGCTCATTCACAGACTGATACAGTCAGACGTGTGGGTTATACACAAAGGTCCCTCGGACCCTTGAGGATGTGCGTCTCCAGCACCTTCCAAAGTCGCCTTATCCCATTTGTAACCACTATCCCCATGGCCTAACATGCTATGGCATCGCTGCTGCACATCCAAAGACTTATTGTATCTTAGGAGGGTTTGTACCTCCACCACCCTTTCAGCCAGTGCGTCCCACATTACTCTGTCCAAAAGGTCCTCAGCATCTCACCTGTCAACCTTATGGCACTCAACTTAAATAAATGCCACCATGTTAATCATCCCTGCGCCAAGGGGAAATGTTGCCTTCTGCCCACCCGTTCTATGCCCCTCATAGCGGTGTGAAGGTCAATAATGTGACCTGTCAATCTCCTGTGCTCCACGGCAAATGTCGCAAGTGTTTGCAATGTTTCCTCATCACCGCAACTCTCCAGGCCAGCACGCATCTAGGCGGGGGAAGGGATGAAAGGTGCTACTGACTGAACGCTAACGGATGCACTGTCCGTGTTGTTAATTTCAGCATCACCACCGCATGGCCGCCCCCTCCACACCTGAGGGCCAGAACTTGCAACTTGTGGCACATCATTTCAGCCAGCCAGGCACCAGCGCAGCGATAAACACGTCGGTGGGGAATGTAACGTAGGCTAGTGTCCCAGGGCACAGTGGAGAGGGCACTTCACAATCGCTGGAGGAAATGGCACAGAGAGTGCCAATGGCACCAGCAACCGGAAGACTGCAGGGGAACCAGGCACATGCTGAGTCCGGCACTGATGATGTGCCTCTGGAGACGTCACCAATGCAGCAGCTGCAGGACAAGCGGCAGGATGCGCGGGAGCATCTGACAGGATTGCATAAGGGTGTGCTTCAGTTGGTCTCTTTGGTGGAGGAGTCCAGGCAGAGTGTCAGTGAAGGCATGAACCTCAGGACAGAGCTTCAGGCTTCCTCCACTGAGAGATTGGCGACTCTCATGGAGAGGGAGTTCGATCGGATAGAGACCGTTCTGATTGGGTTACGCTCTGACCTGCAAGCCCTCACAGCGGTAATGGCCACGGGTGGTCATTCCCAATGTGGGAGATGTTCTGGGCACCAAGTGTCGCAGCTTGGCGCCCATGCATCTGCGGTGAGCAGGAAGGTCCAATGCGACCTCACATCGATGCAGCGGCTGCCTGTCGTCACTGCGAGCTCCTCTCAGGGCGCTCCGGATGAGGGCAGCAGCTCCTCCGCCCCTCTGCCAGTGACCGTTGCATCCGTTGAGGCTGCGACAACTGGGGAGGTGCCAGTTCTGGAACTGGCCACTCCCTCCCAGGCGGGGCCATCACGGGCCAGAGGACGTCCACCAAGGTCATCAACGCCAAAAGGACAGCAGAGTCAGCAGGCTGTCTCACAAGCCACTCCAAGCAATGGGGCGGCACCTAGACGTAGCACCCGCAAACGAAAGCACAAGGCGTGTTAGGCACTCCACGGGTTTGTCACTGGTGATTTTGTGTTGGCCTTAGATTAGGGAAAAAATAGTTATGTATGTCAGAGCGACGTTTGTGTTTTATGTTGGACTAAATAAAGTCCACTTTTCTGACCATGGCTGAGGTTGTTTCCGTTGTGCTGCATTTGTATTTTTCACAGACGTCTCATGAGTGTTTGAGTGGACACTGATGTTTCTGTACTAAGCCCTTAGTTGCAGCTGATGAGGTGGAAGATGTAACACCTAAGTGCCATGTATGGAAGTGCCAGGCAATGCTGGTCCTGCTGATCGATGTGTGTGGAGCTAGCTGAAGGTTCATTGGATTAAATTGTCCCAGGTGTCCCTGTCTCCTTGGTGTAGTAGGGGGTTGGCGTGCTGCCCCTCATTATCACCCTGTGCTTCCTCATCCTCTGAGCCACTGCTGGATTCACCATGTGCAGCCTCATCCAGTGCGTCAAGGTCTTCATCGTCAACTGCATTCCCCCTTTCCAGCGCAAGATTGTGCAGAGCGCAGCAGACTACCACTATCAGAGAGACGCGATCTGGGGGGTACTGGAGTGCGCCCCCTGAGCAGTCCAGGCAACGGAAGCGCATCTTGAGAAGACCGATGGTTCTCACCACCACAGCCCTTGTGGAGGTGTGGCTACTATTGTAGCGGTCCACAGCTTCTGTTCTTGGACGGCGGAGAGGCGTGATAGCCCTTGTCACCCAGCAGCCAACCATCCAGCCGAGCTAGAGCACTGAAGATCCCCGGTACCTGGGAGTGTCTGAGGATGTAGGTGTCATGGGAGCTGCCTGGGTACCGTGCACAGACTTGTAGAAGCTGCATCCTGTGATCACACACTATCTGCACGTTCATGGAGTGGAAGCCCTTCCTGTTGACGAAGGCACCGGGCTCACCTGCTGGTGCCTTGATGGCCACATGTGTGCAGTCTATTGCACCCTGGACGCAGGGGAAGACAGCAATGGCCACGAAGCCTCTGGCTCACTGTGCCTGACTTACCTGGTTGCAGCGGAAGTGGATGAAGGTCAATGCACGCCTGAACAGAGCGTCTGTCACCTGCTTGACAGAAGTGTGGACAGCTGATTTGGAGACACCAGAAAAATCACCCACCGATCCCTGGAAGGAGCCAGAGGCATAGAAGTTGAGGGCAACTGTGAGCTTCAGAGCCGCTGGCATGGGGTGTCCACCCACACAGTTAGGGGAGATCTCAGGGCCAATCATCTGACAGATATAGTTGACTTTCCCTTGACAGACGGAGCCTCCTTCAGCACTGCACCTCAGTCATATTGAGGTAGCTGCTTCACCGCCTGTATACCCTGGCAGCAGGATAGTGGCATCTTCTGCGGCCCCTTCCACCTTGGACTACCTCTTGGCCCTGCGCCCCTTGTGTCTGTGCCTGGCCTCCCAAAGGTGGCTCCCTTGGAGGCTGATTGTCCACTCTTGGTCTCCTCCTTATTCTATCCCTCCCTTCCTCCTCAGAGGAGCTGCCTGCAGTGGAGATGTCAGAACCCATACCCAGGCTAAATGGAGGCCTCCGGAAAGCTGCAGGCCTGATAAAGATTACTGTCTATAGACTGCTGAGCTGAAGCTTCAAAGTACAGAGAAAGCTATTGGAAATTGATCTGAACTGGTAACAATCACACAGGCAAATTTAAAACACTTTCTGCATTAAATGCTTCAGAAAAAAACATGAACAACCCCTCTGAGCCCACATATCCCGCCAGTGCATGAGTTTTGTTAAAAAATCACTTACCCGCCTGCCCGTTGAGCCCATGCACCGACTCGAAGTTTGCACGGGCTCCTCAAAATTGACGTCGATTGCCAACTTAAGGGCCTTAACAAGGCCTTTAATTAATGGCGGAATATCGCGATGCCGCGTGCTGGCACCGGAATGCTCACGCTACGTCAGCGCATGACATTTTAAGCGCTGACGTGTGGGCTCTGCCACCCATGCATCAGCCATAAAATTCTGCCCAATGAATTTGACGAGTTTTGAAAAGCTTCCATTGTGGTTAAAGGTATCTGAGTACCATTAATTTTTTCAATAAACCGTGGCACATTAATACGAATGACTGGTGTTATTTTTTTTCACCTTTCAAAATGTCGACTACCTACACACACACTGAAGGTTCATATTTTATACTCGACCAATAAGCTGACCCCCGTTTTGAAAAGACATTTGGAGTCTTGAAAGGTTGACTTATATGTCAATATCTCTGGAATACTCTATTTCTCTATTTATAAACCTGAGTATCCAATTTTTTTTAAACCACTTTATTAACTTGCCATGTCACCTTAATGGATTTATGTATTTGGATACTAAGGTCTCTCTGCTCATCTACACTTTTCAAAATTGTTTCATTTATAATGTACTTCCTTTTCATATAAGTCTTTCCAAAGTGCATCACTTCGCACTTCTCCACACTGTACTCCATCTGCTCAGCTTCTGGCCCTTTCATTATCCTGTCTATGCAACTCCAAAGCCTAAAATTATAGTCATCGTGATCTGCAATTTAGCAAGTTTAATATCATCTGCAAACTTTAGAATTCCTATTTCTAAGCACATAAGTTTTTAAGGTTATTTCAGATCATTACAGATTCAAATCACTTTGTGTCTTACTAAAAACAAGTTATCTTACATATGAGGCATGTTCCTCTCACTGCATATTTAAGCTGCCATATTTTCTTTTATGTTGCACATTCACCTAAGACTGTGGTATGTGATTGGTGAGAAACTGCTAGAATCAGGACAAAGGTAGAATGTTTGTTTTGTATTTTTCTGTGTATAATATTGACATCACTAGTGTTTTATAAGATTCGGCAGCAGCTTCTCACAGCGAGTAGTCTATTTAAGAGCCTCCAATTTCTACCATTTATAGTTAAGTGCTACTTCAGGGATATGATGAGTTTCACATGTTGGGATGAGTGAGAGAGAGAGAAGCTGGTATCAGAACCATGATTGAGTAGAGATGGACATATATTTGTTTTCCCTGTCATCGTTGGCAGGCTGACTGTATTAGGAATCCTTCTGAGAAAAAGATGTGGTCATGTGATCAACAATGGGCAAACACATTCACATTCCTCTCAGCTAGAAAACCTTTTGGTTTCCATTTTAACCAGTTGGTCGCAGATGACGGCTGAGTTCATTGATCTCAGTCATAAGGACAACTGACGTGCAACAGTTGGCCATATCTCGGCATCAGAAGAGAAACTACATAGGCATCTCACTCTTAACTGCTAGTCAGTGACCTATGTTGGGAAAAATTAGCATATGGATATTGACCAAGTGTTGACTGCCCTCTAGATTCTCCAGCTATGGGAAATAACCTTTCAGCATTTAACCTGTCAAGCCCTTTTAAGAATTTTATACATTTCAATGGAATCACCTCTCAATCTTCTAAACACCGGAGGATATAGACCCATTCTGTTTATTTTCTCCTCATAAAAATGTCCTTCCATCCCAGGAGCCTATGGTTGTTATGAACGCCTAATTCATGATTCATATATTTTCAGAGTATGACTTTTACGCAAGAACACAAGAAATAGGAGCAGGAGTAGACCATATGGCCTATTAGACTTGCTCCACCATTCAATACGATCATGGCTGACCTTGAGCTTTAACTCCACTTTCCCACCTGCTCCCCATATCCCTTGATTCCCTGAGATACCAAAAACCTGTCTATCTGAGCCTTAAATGTATTCAACGATGGAGTATACACAACTTTCTGGGGTATTGAGTGAATCTTTGAGTGAAAAAAACTCATCTCATCTCAGTCCTAACTGCCCCCTTATTCTGAAACTATATCCCCTTGATTTAGATTTTCCGTCGAGAGGAAACAATCTTTTAGCATCTACCCAATCAAGCCCCTTTAGAATCTTTTGTGTTTCAATGTGATTACCGCTCATTCTTCTAAACCTCAGAGAATATAAGTCCAATTTACTCAGCTTCTCATTATTGGGCAGTTGTCTCATCCCAGGGACCAACCTGGTGAACCTTTGCTGTACCGCCTCCAGTGCAAGTATATCCCTCCTTAAATGTGGAGGCCAAAGCTGCACATGGTATTCCAGATGTGGTCTCACCAGAACCCTGTACAATTGTAGCAAGACTTCTTTATTCCTGTACTCCAAGCACCTTGCAATAAAGGCCTATATTCCATTTGCCTCCTTAATTGCTTGCCTTACCTGCATGCCAACATTCTGTTTCCTTATATGAGCACAATCAAATCTCTCTGAACATCAACATTTACAAATTTCACACTTTTCAAAAAACATTGTTTTTCTATTCTTGTAACCAAAATGAATAACCTCACACTTACCCATTTTATACCCCATCTGCCATCTTATTGTCCACTCACTTAATTCCTTTGCAGCCTCTCTGTATCCTCCTCGCAGCTTATATTTCCACCTAGTTTTATATTGCCATCAAACTTAGTTATATTACTCTATATCTTTTAATCTAAGTCATTAATGTAGATTATAAATAGCTGAGACCATAGCACTGATCCTTGTGGCACTCCACTAGTCACAACTTGCCAATTTCAAAATGCCTCGTTTATGCCTACTCTTTGCTTCCTGTCAATTAACTAATCCTCTATCAATGCTAACATATTACCCTCAACTCCATGCACCCTTAGCTTGCCTATTATCCTTTGTATGAGACCTTATTGAATGCTTTCTGGAAATCCAAATGTACTACATCTACTGGTTGGCCTTTATCTACCCTATTGGTTCCTTCCTCAAAAAACTCTAATAATTTTTTGAAATGCAGTTTCCCTTTCATAAAGCCATGTTGACTTGTTCTAATCATACTATGCTTTTCTAAGTTCATTGTTAAAACTTATTTCATAATAGATCCTAACATTTCCCAATGACTGATATCAGGCTAACTGGCCTGTAGTTCCCTGTGTTCTCTCTCCCTCCTTTCTTGAAAAGTAGTGTTATATTTGGCAACTTTAATTTAATGGAACCATCCCCAAATCTAGGGAATTTTGGAAAATCATATCCACTATCTCTGTAACTATCTCTTTTAGAATCCTAGAATGTAGGCCATCAGGACCCAGAAATTTGTAGGATTTTAGGTTCCTTAAGTTTCTCAATTACTTTTTTTCTCCTGATATTATCTCGATTTCCTCTCTTTTAAGCTGCTAGGTTACTGTCTATGCAATGTGTTCTACTGTGAAGACAGATGCAAAGTATTTATTCAACACCTCTGCCATTTCTTCATTCCCCATGATAATGTCTCTTGTCTTTACTTCTGAGGGACTAACATTTACATTAGCTACTCTTTTCCTTTATACATACGTCTAAATGCTCTCACAATCTTTTTTATATTCCTGGATAGATTACTTTCATATTCTATTTTTTTGCCTTTTTATCAACTTTTTGATGGCCCTTTGCTAGTTTCTAGAACACTTCCAAATCTCAGACTTGCTGCTGTTTCTTTTTACAGCATTGTAAGCTTCTTATTTTAATCTAATACTATCCTCAACTTCCTGAGTGAGCCACAGATGGGTCTTTCTTGGTGAGTTTTTGTTTTTAATGGAACATATTTTGGTTGAATATTTTGAATCGTTGCTTCAAATGTTTTCCATTGTTCATTTATGGCCATATCTTTCAGTCCATTTACCCAACCAACTGTAGCCAGTTCTCCCTCATTCATATGTAATTGGCTTTGTTTGAGTTTAAGATTCTTTTTAAGTTTGGGTTTCAAATTTTTAAATGCAAGACAAATGAAAACATCTGGATTGAGAGGCTGGTGAACAGACCTAAAGTAATTGCAAATCAAAGGGCGTCCTTTGTTTACTTTATAAAGCCATATTGGTAAATATTGGAAACTAAACAATGGGCTACCTCTCCAAGCTTCTTGGTGAAGAGATGTCTACAGCTGTCTCAATAAGGGTTTTAAATTATCCCGTATGACTTCCCAGAACATAGAGTAGGATTGGGAATTGGAGATAATTAGTTCAAATCTCTATCTGGGGCATCCCAGGTGTGTCACATTGCTATGCAGCAAGGTATTTTTTGGTTTTGTGCTTTATCTGTGTCATTTCTCACAGAAGCAGGCAGTTTAAGTGTACCAGGAACAGTGGACCAGGAGCAGAGATTTATTAGTAACCAGGGGCATTTCTGATTTGGAGTCACTAAGCAAGAATGCAGTGAGGCCCAAATATTTCCTAGGGAGTCCAGAATCTTGAGATGTTGAAGGAGAGTTGGAGGGGTTGTATGTCCCAAAGACTGGTGGATCATATTAAATAGCATGTCCCTTCCACTGTTCGCAAAAGGCAAGATACGTACCGTACCCAACCAGCCCATGCTAGCAAAACTCAAAACACAATGTCCATCATTAGATATGATTCCACAATTGGACATTTGCTAAACAATCCTCAGTGTGCTAAAAATTACACTGACAACCAATTTAAGATTATCAGTCGGGCTCACAGTGTGGCGCATTTGCTTGTACTGGAAGCTACATATATTAATACACAGGGCACTGTTCTCTACAGACAGAAAGAACATATGCTTACACTGTGCCTGTTTCAGCTAAGCAAAATAAGTGACAGCCATTCACTGGTTCATTCCACAGGACAATATCTTGACCAATCAGAATCAAGCTGCCTGGTTTAAATTTCAAACGATGCTTGGCAGTTAACTGTCAGTCACCATCAACTGGTGCAGTGTCCATGGCAGCACCTTTATTAATCAGAGTCCACCTACTAACCAATCAGCACTCCCTTCTCTTGCAGTATAAATATGTTGTTTCCCCTGACATTGGCATTTTCTTGCAAATTGTCCTGATGAGTGCAAAAGGAAAAGCTTTGACAAAAAGATTATTTTTTCAGTAATAATCAAGCTCTGTGCTACCAAATGACTATTTTAAAAAGGTACTGGTGTCTACCAAAATTGTAACACCATCAAAAATATAAGTTTGATGGAACAGATGTTGTCTTACTTTTACAGATAGTACAATTGTAAAAAAAAATACTTGCATTTATATGGTGCCTTTGTTGGCCACAAGATATCAATACTGCTTTCCACACACAGAAATGTGATAATTAAAACACAATTTGTTTTTGTAATATTGACTGAGGGATAAACCAGGACACTGGGTACAACTCCTTATACTTCCTTTAAGAAAATGCCCTGGGATCTTTATTATATCCACCTGAGAGGACAGGTGTGGCATTGGTTCAATGTCTCACCTGAAAGGCGATACCTCTGACAGTGCAGCATTCCTTCAGTACTGCACTGGAGGGGCAGCCTAAAATTTTTGTGCTCACATCCTAGAGTCGTGCTTGAACACACAACTTTTAGAGTCCGAGGTAAAGTGCCACCAACTGAGCCACAGCTGACATTAGCCACAGATGATGACTGTACAGTACACATATCCTGTATAATGCATATATTACTGCCAACATTTATATAAAAGAAATGCTCTCCGATTGTGACGTATTCCCCATCACCTGTAAGTCCAAAGATAGCAATTCCACATCCGCTGACAAATGCAATGCCCTTAGGAACAAGGTGGATTCTTCAAATTCACTACAAGAAAATTTGTAAGAATGTAAGAAAACTGAATTCCCACTCTTTGGCAGAAATCTCTCATAATATTGACTAAATATTTAATTGTATACATTTAACAATTTTTGGAAGCAGCCCAAACTTACGTCCGAATTACCATACGGTCTCATATGTTAATTCAATTTGCATAATTTGCCATGAACCAAAGTTTATGGTATCTGCTACCAATTGTGTGAATACCTATTTGGCAGTAGATTTTTTTTTTACTTATTAGTTCTCAGAATGTGAGCTTTGCAGGCAAGACCTATTGCTCTCCCTAATTGCCCTTGAGAAGGTAATGGTAAGCTACCTTCTTCAACTCCTGCAGGCCATGTAGTGTAGGTGCACCCAAAGTGCTGTTGGGGAGGGAGATCCAGTGACAGTGAAAGAAAGGCAATGAAGCTTCAAGTCAGGATGGCAAGTGACTTGGAAGGGAACTTGTAGGTGGTGATATCCCCATGCATTTGCTGCCCTTCTCCTTCAAGATGATAGATGTCGCGGATTTGGAAGGTGCTGTTGAAAGACTTGGTGACTTGCTGCAGTGCATCGTGTAGACATTACACACAGTGGCCACTATATGTAAGTGGTGGAGGGAGTGAATGTTTGAGGTAGTGGAGGGGGTGCCAATCAAGTGGGCTGCTTTGTCTTGGATAGTGTCAAGTTTCTTGAGTGTTTTGGGAGCTGCACTCATCCAGGCAAGTGGGTAGTATTCCATCACGCTCCTGACTTTGCCTTCTAATGTTAAACATGCTTTGTGCAGTCTGATGGTGAGTTGCTCCCCATAGAATTCCCTGCTTCTGGGCCACTCTTTTAGCCACAATATTTATACGAGTTTCTGCTCAGTGGTAATTCCTGAATGTTGATGGCGGGAGATTCAGCAATGGTAATGCCATTGATTTTTAAAAATTTATTCTTGGGATGTGAGCATTGCTGACAAAGCTAGCATTTGTTGCCCACCCCTAATTGCCTTTGAAAAGGCATTATTGAACTGCTGTTGTCCATTTGGTGTAGGTACACACACTTGTAATTAGGCAGAGAGTTCCATGTTTTTGATCCAATGACAGTAAAGGAATGGTTCTTCTTATCGTGTCCACGGACAGTCTATACATGGCCCAGCCAGAACTGGACACATTTTTGCGCCTTGTTGTTGAATTCGGCAAGATCTACAACAGTGCAGGGTTCCTCTAGCGATAGACATTGCAGGAGATGTTGCATAGTCTGTGGCTCAGTTCCACATTCACAAGTTGTCGGGCTGGTTGTATATCCCCATTTGGTTAGTGACATCTTTGAACGACCTACACCAGTCCTAAGTCTGTTTAGGCACTTCCAAGTTGCCCAGTTGCAATTAGTTCCTGGGGGAAGGCTTTCATCCGGTAGAATTTCCATCGCTGGGGATTGTTTGAGACTGGCGAGCCGGTCTTTCCACAAGGCGATGCGGGCTTCAGATGGGGTTGATTGTAATGGAACAACACTGTTCATGAAGCTCTTCCTTGACATTAGGTGGCTGGGTGTAGGTGTATGACCATGTAGAGGGTGCCTCTCATCTGATGTTTGACGGAGTCGCTCTTTCTTGCTGGCTACCATTCTTCTTATATCAGGGGGAGCGATACCCGCCAGGATATATAGGCTGTTGGTGTTTGTTGGTTTTACACAACCTGTGATAAGTCGGCAGCTTGCATTCAGAACGGCATCCATCTTCTTAGCATGAGTAGATCTTTCCCACGCAGGGCAGGCGTATTCGGCAGTGGAATAGCAAAGAGCAAGTGCACTGGTTCGCAATGTTTTCGAGCTTGCTCCGCTAACATTTTGTGTTAGTGAGCTTATTCAGGATGTTGTTTCGTGCGCTCACTTTTGCCTTTGTCTTTTCGATGTGGTTCTTGAAGGTGAGGCATCTGTCAAGGGTGACTCCTATGGTGATTTGGTTCCAAGTCAGGATGCTATGTAGCTTGAAGGGGAACTTGCAGGTGGAGTTGTCCTTTTGGTGATAGAGATCACAGGTTTGTAATATGCTGTCAAAGAAGGCTTGGTGAGTTGCTGTGCATCTCAATGAACGTCAAGATTAGATGGTTAGATTCTCTCTTGTTGGGGATGTCATTGCCTGGCACTTGTGTGGTGTTAATTGATACTTGCCACTTATCAGCCTGAGCCTGAATATTGTCCAGGTTTGCTGCATGCAAACAGAGGCTGTTTCAGTATCTGAGGCATTGTGAATGCTACACTGTGCAATCATCAGTAAATGTCCCCATTCTGACCTTGTGTTGGAGGTGTAACAGGGAGCTGGCACTGTCCCCCTGACTTTCATGCTGTCTCCCTGACTTGCACTGGGCCCTGCTGTTGTGGTGAGTGTCAGCCAGATTCCCACTGGCAAGTGGCAATAGTGGGGGAGAACGTTTGGTAGGGGAATTGCTTGGCCCTGTGGCTCCATTCATGGGAGGAAGCGATGCCTTTGGCGGGCTTGCAGAAGTGGAAATGGAGGCCACATGCGGGAGCTGAAGCATGGGATGGTAGAAGGACCTTCTATGAGTGGAAAGAGGGAGTCAAAGGGCCAAGGGTGCAGTGAGGTTAAGAACAGGCTGGAAGTGAAGGAGCACCATGGAGAGGCCTAAAGGCAGGCTGAAGAATGGGCAGATTTGCAGGAGCAGGAGCTGAAGAGATCGGCCTGAGGCTTATGTCAGGGCCTTGAGAACAGATGAGAAGGAATTGAACAGGCATCCGGCTGCTAGTGACCAAGGAGGACAGTCTGGAGAGCATGAAATTTCCCCTGAGTCCAAGAAGCCCTGAGTGCTGGAGATATTATTCATGGCCTGTTGGCAAGGTAATCTGGCACAAGTGGTTGAGGGGAACTACCAAAACGAGTGCTAGGAGCGTGCTGTCTCTCAACTTTGTTTCTCTGCTGAACTTCAAGACCAGTTTTAAGCCCAAGCCCATCTTGTGAAGAGTGGGTAGTGATTAAAAGAAAAAGGTTCAGGATCTTAACCCGGCACTCTGCTGTGCTCAGTGCACCACAGCTCCTGTTGTTTAACAAACAAACCTGCACCACTGCTGATTTGAGACAAGGAGCTGGCCTCCGGGAAACCTCCTTGGTATTAGGAATGCATCGCAGAGCCATTCTGACATAGCTCCCCCATATTTTCCTGTCCCATCACCTCCCGCACCCCCCACCCCTCCACCATCAACACGAGCCTAGGGAAGTTTAGCTCATAGTCTATATGTGAATACTGTCATTAAACTATTCAAATGAAAAAATAGCTTGAAAATCCTGAACTGCAAGTCTCATAGACATTATTGTTAACATTTAAACTGAATTTGCTGTTAATAGCCGAGATCATGATGCTGAATTCAAGAATGTATATACTTTAAATGACAATAGACAACATCCTTTAGTACACCCAAGACTGAAGATACTGGCAAAAAATGAACAAAGAAATACTCATTCATATGCTTTGAACAATATATCCTGAATGGCAAAATGTGAATTCTTAAATTTTAATATTCACACCAATATAAACTAAAACATTTTGAATTGTGCCTATTCATCTTATTTAATTTTTTGATAACCTTAAGGTGAAACAAAATGAAATACAAAGTGATTCTTGAAATCTACTTGTGATGATTGCTTCACAGCTATCAGGCTACCAGTGACAAGAATCCCTGTGGCAGTGTGCTGTTGGGATTTAACCCACGTAACTTTATCCATTTCCCTGTAGCGAATGCCCTCCGGCACAGTACTTGCACAGTTCGTGTAAGTATTCCATTTAGTGGATCATACGGGAATACTGGCTGGTTCACTGGCTTTTTTCAATCCTGGTCTCAAGTTTCCTCCACATTTCAACCCAAATACACCAGTAATCTGGACACAAACAAATGCCATAACTTTAAAAATAGTGGAAATACACTAAAATAGTTAAGTCGCGGCATAACAAACATGGGTGAGGGTT
This sequence comes from Cetorhinus maximus, assembly GCF_964194155.1. NCBI lineage: Eukaryota > Metazoa > Chordata > Chondrichthyes > Lamniformes > Cetorhinidae > Cetorhinus > Cetorhinus maximus. The sequence goes on along the minus strand of NC_135886.1, from coordinate 113,775,895 downwards.
TTTGCAGCAGCAAACAAGCTAAGGCAGGGGCAGTATCAGATGACATTACAGAGGTGGCAATAGGCAGTCTTAGTGATGGCACGGATATGTGGTGGGAAGCTAATTTTGGGGTCAAATATGACACCAAGGTCCAAACAGCCTGATCCAACTTCAGACAGTTGCCCAGGGAAGACATGGAGTCAGTAGCTATGGGATGGAGTTTGTATCAGGGACTGAAGCCAATAGCTGCGGCCTTCCCACTATTTGGAGGAAATTTCTGCTCGTTATGGGCTGCTGGACAAACATTCAGACAATTTAGAGACAGCAGATGTGTGAGAACTGATGCTGTATTTTTGGATAATGTCACTGAGAGGCAGCTTGTATATGAGAAATAGGAGAGGGCACAGATAGATCCTGGGTGACACCAGAGGTAACTGCAGGAGCAGGAAGAGAAGTCATTCCAGGTGATTCTCTGGCTATAACTTCAAAAAAGGTTCACCCAGGTGAGAGCAGCTGGATGAAGAGCTGGAGAGGTGTTGAAGGAGGATGATGTGGTGGAAGATGGTGTGGCCAACAGTGTCAAAAGCTGAGGACAGGTCAAAAAGGACAAAGAGGGATATTGCAGTCATATAGGATGTCATTTGTTACATTCATAGCAGTCATTTTGGAACTGTGGCTAGGGTAGAAACCTGATTGCATGGATTAAAACATTGAGTTCCATGAAAATAGGCACAGATTTTAGAGGCAGCAGCACATTCCAGGGCTTTGGAGAGGAAAGGGAGGTTGAAGGTGGGGTGGTAGGTTTGAAGAATGGAGGAAACAAGGGTTTTTTTTATGGGAGTGGATATGATAGCAGGTTTGAAGAGCATGAGGACAGTACCTGAGGAGAGAACCGTCAACAAAGCAGATAACATGAGATCCAGCAAGGAACATTGGATGGGCGTCAGTTTAATGGGGGTAGGATCGAGGAAAAATGAGGTGGGCTCATGGAGTTAAAGAATAAATAGTATGGGTTTGGTATTTTCCTTGATTTATGCCTATTTCTCCCATTTTAATGTTGATGAATTGGAAGGATACTTGGGTGTTTTTTGACATTAGCAAAATGGGAATGGCAGTGAGCACATTTTTTGGGCTTATCTTCAGTGCTGGCCCCGAATACGATACTCTAGGCCAGTGTTCTCACGAAAAGAAAGACATTTGCTCTAACTTTCCAAAAGGTTGGGTACCCGTTTTGTAACTTTGGACAGAATTTTGCCCTTGGCGGGCGGGCGGGCTCGGCGGGAGTGGGCAGGAAGCCGCCTGCGATCAGGACCGGACCACGATTTCACGCAGGCAGGCCAATTAAGGCCCATCCAGCATGAAACATGAGCGGCAGCGCTAATCGCTGCCTGTGCAGGGGTGGGGGGAGGAGGGTGAGCGGGCCAAGCATGAACCTCACGCATGCGCACGAGCAAGCGCTGCATAATCTCCCAGAGGCACAGAGCCGTCTCAGGGAGATGGAGAGATATAAAAAAATAAAGAAAATAAGAATGTAATAGAACATGTCCCCTCATGTGACTCTGCCACATGAACAGGGTCATGTTATTTTATTTTATCTTTATTTGCTTTCGGAAACCACATCCAGCCCGTGGATGAGGTTACCAAAAGAATGCAAAGGCCGCTTGGCCTTTTCGCCTGCCCACCCACCGTCAGGTTGGACAGGCAGTGAGAAATTTAACTTAATTGATTACTTAATGCCCTTAACAAGCCTTTTAATTGTCGGTGGACGAGCTGCGTCTCCGGCACGCGCCCACTGACCGAACTAACATGCGACTGCGCGTTGATGTCGACACGTTCGGCCGCGTCAACTCGTCGTTTCATGCTCGAGCAGGTCGGGTGCGTGCCTGCCCACCGAGCGAAAATTTCCGCCCTTTATCTATAATGCATCATCTTGAAGGCAAAGAGTACAGAAAATGGTGCAGCATTGCGAGACTGAAATACTCAACAATATTAACCTTAATGTGATAAAACTTGAAGTGGTTTGCTTGAAAGTCATTTGAACTCCTTTAGTGGACAGCAGCATACAAAGCTGAAGAAACACAAACTTAATAACTTCCTCTAGTCTGTCATGGAATTCTGAGCTGGGACATGTTTATGAATTGTGGAAAAAATATTTATTTATTTAATAAAACCTTCAGGAAACCTCGCCCCGCCCGTGGATGAGGTTTCCTGAAAAACATGAAGGCTACTTGGGCTCTTCGCCTGCCCGCCAACCTTAAGGTTGAATGGGCAGCATTGATAATTTTGACAATTGGTTTCTTAATGGCCTTAACAGGCCTTTGACACTTTGGCGGGCGCACAGACGCCTCCGGCGCACGCCCACCGAACGAAAGATCTGAATGACGCACGGTGAGACCCAGCGCCATTTTATGCATCGGGGTGCCAGGCCAGGCCCCGCACGCCGACGTGAAAATTCTCCTCAATGTTATATTTGTAGAAGGTTGAATTTCTCCATCATGATAAAAAGATTCACATCTTTTATAATATTTTAAAAGTCCTTTTATAATATTTTTGCTTCTATCATAACTCAATCATAATCGTTGTTGTCTGTAAAAATACTTCAATATGATTAGCTGCCTAAACTACTTGTTGGCATCATTGCTGCTGGGTACCTGGAGATTCCCTTAACTTGGCACTAGATTTAACCTGCCATCGGGAAAGACAAAGTCCATACCACAGCGATTGTAAGGACTTTGTGGGTAACTTTCTTCAAGATCACTGGTGAACACTTACTTTGTTGCTGACCTCAAAATCTAGTTGAATTAATGCTAATGATGGTACCAGAGAATAACGCACACTTGTGGAATTGTACTAAGAAACTGTACCAGGAAAGTCAACTTTGTTAACAACCTGCCTTAAAAAGCTCACCCTTGTCACATCTATCCTCATAAATTATCACCAGAAATAAGGTTTATAAATTACCCCTCTCAGTATGGAAGGCAGATCGGACAATCAGATGCAAAGGTCAACACAAGTGATTAACACCCCTCCTAATTTTAAATATGGCTAGGAGTTCCATGTTTGCTCCCTTCCAGTAATTGTCTACGTGTTTCACTTCTGCAGCATCATCTACCAACATGAGTTCCACATGCAGGCTACCATCGTTGCCTCAAAATTGTTCCTGTGCTATTTGATGTGTGTCTATATTATCAATACTTGGATGAGTCAAAATGTCCTACTGCTCACTGTTTTCAATGCTGTAGCTATCCTGTTTGTTTTCATCAGCACCTACATGCCTCTGGTGCTGGTTAAATTATCTTCCTTTGCTGGTTAGTAGTTGAGTTCAGTGATATTCTATTTTGGGCATTTTCTTAACCTCAAGCTGAGCGTTCTACTGCACGTCCAATCTATTAAATAACTGTTTTTCCACCTCTACAATAAAATCTACTAACGCTCTTCCACCTTCACTGCTGAATCCACATCTGTGCCCTTGTCACTCCAGGGAATGATTTCTCAAAGGCCTGCTATACTGGCTTCCTTTTAGCTAATCCAGAACTCTGTAGCTTAAAACTTCTGCACAGATCTTCTATTCTTGTCCAGGGCCAGGATTTTACAGCCCCACCACAGTGTGTCTACTCCCGGCAGATGCAGCGAGCCATTTAAATCTCCATTCGGTTCAGCGAGATAATAATGCCCCACCGGGTGGGTGGGGCCATAAAATCCTGGCCTAGGTCAACCAAATTCCACAAGAGCAATACCTAAACTCCAAGGGTATAGCTACAAGAAGAGATTAAGCAAACCAGAGCTAAATTCCCTGGAATCATTTTGATCTTGAAGTTTTCAAGATATTAAGGGGAAGAGGTGGGTTGCTGGTAGGGGTGTCTAGGTCTAAGGGACAGAGTTAAAAAAAAATAGAGCCAAACCTTTCAGGAATGAAATTAGGAAACACTCTTACAGAAAAAGGGTGCGAGAAGTTCGGAACCCTCTTTCACAAATGACGATTGATGCTAGATCAACTGTTAATTTTAAAAGTAAGATTACTCGAGCATTGCTGGCCAGAGTTATAAAGGGATATGTTTCAAAGGCAGGTATATGGAACTTGGTCACAGATCAGCCATAATCACATTGAATAATGGAACAGGCTTGAGGGGCTAAATGGCCTGTCCCTCTGTTCCTTATCGTCATTTCAATGCATTTGAGCAATCCTTGACAGCCATACATCCTAGCCCAAGTGCACCATTTCTTGAACTCTGGGTTACTGCTTGTCTGGTGCCCTTCCTGGTCTACAGGAGATCTCAGTCTTCCGCCATTAGACCTGTACCCTGAGACCCTCTTCCTAAACCTCTCCTACCCGCAGGAGCTTATCAAAATCTCTCTCACCAACCATACCTTTTCTCTCCCCTTAACTTCTGCCTGAGTGCACATTTTACTCCAAACAGTACTTTGAAAGATTATTTCATGAGAGGAGTTCTGTATAAATCAAGTGCTTGCAAAGAGAAAACAAAAAATTTCAAATGAAAACATAAGAAAACCAGGAGTAGAATTTTTTGCTCAGCGTGTGGGTGCACATATGACACGCCCAAGCATAAAATAGCACACAATGACGTCGGGCGAGCCCCGACATCATCGTGCACATGGAAGCGCGTCCACAGGCAATTAATAGGGCTATTAAGCCCATTAACAGTGCAATTAACTGGGATTTTTCACCGCCCGCTCAATGTTACGATTGGCGGACGGGCGAATCGGCCTGGCGGCCTTTGCATTTTTCAGGAAACTTGCCTTCAGGGAGTTTTCATTCTACGCACCCCCAGACCCGCGCTGACTTCAGCGCATGCCCTCCTCCCACCCCCAACCCAAGCAGCGCTGATCGTATCAGCACATGCTTCACGCTGGTTGGCCATTAATTGGCCAGCCAGTGTGAAATCGCGGTCGGGGGCCAATTGCAGTCAGCGGTATGTTCCCCGAGCGCTCCTGGGCCCGCCGATCCCGCCCGCCGAGCTGAAACTTCAGGCCCAGATGAACTTTTCCATATTTTAGTAGACAGACATCCTTTGCTTCAAGTCTTGTTAAAACATTTTTGTTTTTAGAAGTTTTACATAAATAACAAAAATGAATTGCACATAAACAAATATTCTCAAAACACAACATTTTGGATGTTGCTAGAGTCATGTTCAGTCATACAGTCCTCAGGTGGTGAATTATGTGGGGAATAAAATGTGTTTAAAACTTAATATACAGTTGTGTTGTGAAAGGGTTAAACTAGAATCTTTGACTTTACTGATGCATATTTATCAAGGACAGGAGGGAAAGAAATTCTCTTGGAAGCCAACTGTTTTTCAGAGATAGTGCCTGTCAGTCCTGCTGCTATTATTGTAGTTGTGAACAAAGCCCAACTCTAGGGACCACCTGTCTATAACAGTTACTTCTGACCAGTCTCTTGGGTGGTCATTATGGACTAGCTTTAATCGACTCGTAGATATTCTATCAAAATATGAGTATTGCATTAAAGGTTAGAAGTGAAAAGGTCACTAACGTGAGATAGTGTCTACTTTTGCAGCAGATAATCTTAAATATTAAAACATTTTTTTTACGATTTCCTCAGTTTCACACACATTCGTGTAGCAGTTGCTTACTAAACTGGAGTGCCTCATACACATCAATAGTCCATTCTAAAGTTCACAGACAGTAAATGACATTCTTCATGTATTTTGCTTTTAACTTGTTTTGATTCTCATGATCAAGATCTATAGTGTAGATCACAGAGTATAATTTGACCTTTGAAGCCTCTAAAAAATCATTCCAAAAACTCGGGTCAAATTATACTCTTAGTATAAAATGAGAACTGTTGGAGTGGGTGTGGTTGGTTGCCATTTTGAAATATGAAAAAAACTTACCTGTAATTCATGTTAAATTAATGTGGCACAGTTTATTGGATAAATTGATTGCACAAAGATATATTGAATCAAAGCTTTTTAAAGCCAACAAATTCATTGGGTGGAATTTTCACATTGGATATTCTGCATTTTTTTAACAATCTGAAGATGCTCTGTGTACTAATGGCATCCACAATTTGACGATGAGACAACACAAAACATCAAGCGGGGCAGTGCACATATTTCCGCTCTGTGAAGGTTTTTTCTCCATCAGCCATTCACCTATTCCATTTGGCACAAACGTGATCCTTGAATTCTTATTGTGGCACACATCCAAAGCTTGAACTAGACACTAGGACCCTTGGAGTTCTGCAATGTGGGTGTTATTTCTTCACGGGCATCTCTTGATCTTATTGCTTTTATGGGATCTGAACATATCTCACATGAATAATGTATATTCTCTACATAGGCCACCAGGACACCTATTTTATGCACTATCAATGCACAGCTTGACTTCATCCTCATCCATTCAACTGTTGTCATGGACATGCACAAACACTTCTGCAAGAAACTTGATGTTTGGCATTGTTTTACATTTGAAAATTACCATAGGCTTTACTTTTGCTCCATAAGCCATGCAGGCTGGTACAACCAAGAACCTTGTCTACTCATGTCCTATGGTTTGCATTAGCACTTTTTTCGAACCTTTCCACTCCACAGTTTGGCTGCTGCCGACGTGACTTCTTGGGTAATCCTGTTTATGCCACTGTCTGATGCTGAATCGCTAGAAACTGGTAATTTTGGCATCAAGGTCTTTTGGTAACAAAAACAGAATTACCTGGAAAAGCTCAGCAGGTCTGGCAGCATCGGCGGAGAAGAAAAGAGTTGACGTTTCGAGTCCTCAAGAAAGACCCAAACCTCCCTGTTGCTTGCCATTTTAACACTCCACCCTGCTCTCTTGCCCACATGTCTGTCATTGGCTTGCTGCATTGTTCCAGTGAAGCCCAACGCAAACTGGAGGAACAGCACCTCATCTTCCGACTAGGCACTTTACAGCCTTCCGGACTGAATATTGAATTCAACAACTTTAGATCTTGAACTCCCTCCTCCACCCCACCCCCTTTCCGTTTCTTCCCCCTTCCTTTTGTTTTTTCCAATAATTTATATAGATTTTTCTTTTCCCACCTATTTCCATTATTTTTAAATCTATACCTTTTATGCCCTGTTAGTCTTTCCACCCCACCCCCACTAGAGCTGTACCTTGAGTGTCCTGCCATCCATTCTTAATTAGCACATTCATTTAGATAATATCACCACCTTCAACACCTCTTTGTTCCTTTGTCTGTGACATATTTTGATTATCTGCTCCTATCACTGCTTACTTGTCCCTACAACCACACCACCCCCCCCACCCCCACTTCTCTCCCCCCACCCGCCCCCCCACCTTAAACCAGCTTATATTTCACCCCTCTCCTAATATTACTCAGTTCTGTTGAAGGGTCATGAGGACTCGAAACATCAACTCTTTTCTTCTCCGCCGATACTGCCAGACCTGCTGAGTTTTTCCAGGTAATTCTGTTTTTGTTTTGGATTTCCAGTATCCGCAGTTTTTTGTTTTTAAGGTCTTTTGGTAGTCTGTTGGATCCTGGTCATTAGTTTAGTTGAACTAGTGTTGCATGCTTGTTTCTTATGGCCAAGTTGGTACCTTAGACAATGTAGATCAGCAGAGAGCTCTTAGGTAGGACACATTCTATTTATTTACAAAGGAACTTAGCAGCTACACTTGGGTGCTTACAACTCAAACCTTGTCTCTGTATTACAGACTCTAACCCTGGACTACTCACTACTGATTACTGAGGTAGCCCGCACTACTTTGCTATTGGATACTAAGATCTTGTGATCTTCCATTATAACATTCTTCTTAAAGGTATATTACACATCAGATTACCACATCCCTCACCCTTTATTCAGAAATACATTTCACAGTTACAATTATAATTTTTCTCAAAATATCAAATTATTTACACAGGTAATTAATTTACAAATTCAGTCTTTCTGGGGGTTTCCTTATGTGTATAGAACGTCTCAGCTCAACAGCTTCAAATGCTTTGTCAGGAACCTTCTTTTCTAGTGTTGTCCGAACACCAGGTCCTCCGGTGGGCACCTGCAAATCTATTTGCTCAACTCTTGCATGTACAGCTGATCCTTCAGCCACATCTGTACTCAGTTGAGTTCTTTCAACTGGAGATGTTGATGCAATCATGAACACTGGAGGAATCATTTCCTCTTACTTTGTTTCTCTCCTCATATTATCTATATGTCTCCGTATGACTCAGTCTTCCACTTTCATGTGGTAAGAACGAGGCCCAGTCACTGCACTTATTTCACCTGATAACAACTTGGGTCCTTCTCCAAACTTTTTCACGTATATCGTTTCTCCTACGGTAAACTCTCTGTCACAGCTTTGCCAGTCATGTCCAGTTTTCTGACTTCCCTGACTCTTTTCCACCTTTCCCCCTAAATTTGGCGTTATTAAGCTCAGTCTCATTCTGAGATGGTGTTTCATCAACAATTCCACAGGTGTGACACCTGTTGTTGTGTGGGGGGTGGTCCTATAATTCTTGACTGGGTCTCGACTTGTCCAATCTCTGATCTATCTAGTACATGCCAGTGACGAATCTAAGAAATTCAGTAATAAGACGAGTTCTTGAGGAAGTGGAACATCCTTATTGTGTTCTTTCAAAGGCAAACGACTAAGTGCATCAGTGTTTGCAATCTGATTTCTAGGCCTGTGGATGAAAGTATACTCATCACTGCCAGTATTAATGCCCATCTCTGTATTCTTTCTGAGGCTGTGGATGGTATAACTTTGTCCTCGCTGAACAATCCTAGCAAAGGCTTGTGGTCCAAAATGATAGTAAAATGGCAGCCGTGTACATACTGGTGAAATTTCTTGACACCAAAGATGATTGACAAACCTTCTTTTTCTATCTGTGAGTATCACTTTTCCGCTGTGTTGAGCGTTCTTGATACGTATCCAATAGGCCTTTCTGATCCATCGTCCATTCGATGAGAGCATTGCTTCCACTCCATAGGGAGATGTGTCACATGTCAAAACTAACTCTTTTCTTTGGTCAAAATGTGCTAATAGGGTGGGTGAGTGTAACAGTTGTTTCACCTCTGTGAAAGCTTCTTTCCGTGGTGTTTGCCAAGACCAACGTTGGCTTTTCTCGAGTAGGTAATACAGGGGTGTCAGTTCTGTTGACAAATTAGGAAAGAAGCGTCCATAGTAATTGATCATCCCCAAGAATAATTTGAGCTCGGAGATGTTCTTTGATGCTGATACCTCTCTAGTGGCTCTCACCTCTTCCTCAACTGGGTGGAGGCCCTGTGAATCTACCCTGTGACCTAAATAGGTTACCTCTTTCGCTTAGAACGTGCACTTTTCTTTTTTTAAATGAGCTCCCATCTGCGAAAAGCATTCCAAAACTTCTTCCAAGTTTGCCAAGTGCTCCTTTTCAGTGATTCCTGTCACGAGGAACATCATCTAAATAAACCACAATGTGAGGCAATCCCTGCAGTAAACTTTACATTATTCTCTGGAATATGCTGCAAGCTAAGGATACACCAAAAGGTAAATGGGTATATTGGTACAATCCTTTTTGCGTATTAATTGTGACAAATTCCTGGCAGGCTTTCCCTAACTCCAATTGTTGATATGCATGACTCATATCAAGCTTCATGTAGGCAGTTCCACCTGCCAGTTCAGCGTACAGGTCTTCAACTTTTGGTATAGGGTGTCTGTTCAACTTAGTCACTTTATTAACAGTCAATTTGTAGGCTCCACAAATTCAAACGCTTTGGTCAGGTTTCAGTACAGGGACTATTGGTGCTGCCCATTCTGAGAACTGCACAGGTTGTATAGCACCCAGTTTCTCTAATCTATCCAATTCGACATCTACATTTTCCCGCATTGCATAAGGTACTGGTCTTGTCTTCATAAATCGAGGGGTAGTGCTTGGATCCACATGAATTTTTCCTTGTAGACCCTGGATCTTCCTGAGTTCATCTTGAAAGCTGAGACATGTTTTTGTAGTAGCTCAGGGAGCCCACAGGCTTTCAGCTGGAATACCTCAGCCAAATCCAATTTAACTTCTTTGAGCCAGTTTCGTCCAAGGAGGCTTGGCCCCTCAACTGCTACCACCATCAAGGGTAATTTTACTAATTGACTTCCGTACTGTACAGTAACCCTGCTTATGCCTTTGATTTTGATGTCTTCTCCTGTGTAAGTTTTCAGTTTGGCATCTGTTCCTTCCAAATTTAATTTACATTCTCAATAATTCAAGCATTTGAAGGTATGCTCATTTAACAAGTATTTAACATAATTAATGGTCCTACCCGTCCAACCTTAGTGGAAGCCGATAAGCCTTTCATTCACCCTCACTGTTACATGGATTGGTTCTGTTCTTCCTACCTTTAAATCATGCAACAAATAAGTATCTGAATCTGTTACTTCAGGCTCTTCTATGTTTTGGATCTTACAGGATTTTTTCTTTCGATTAAAAGTCTGCCTGATTCTATCCTTGCAATGTCTCATGGGGTGTTCATTTCAATGACAGTAAAAACATTCGATTTTTTAAAACTTCCATTCATTCCAAAGCTGTCTGCTTCCACTTCTGTTACCATTATTCCATGGGCAGGACCTTCCGGTCGGTGAGCAGAGGGGCGGGGCCCACTTGCCAATGCGTAAAATGATGCGGGATGACATCAGGCGAACTCCTGATGTCACCCCGCGTCATTTCCATTTTCAGGTCGGCGGGGGCGCAGCCGAATCAGCTGTGCACCCGCCAACCTGTCAACAGCCTATTAAGGCCGTTTAAAAAGTATTTAACATAATTAACGGACCTACCCGTCCAACCTTAGGGTTGGCAGGCAGGCCGGGAGCCCGAGCAGGCTTAAGAAAAAGGATGAAACCTCATCCACGGGTGGGATGAGGTTTCATGAGGGTTTTTAAATATTTAATAAAGGTTTCACTAAAAGTGATGGACATGTCCCAACTCATGTGACAGTGTCACATGAGGGGACATGTCAGGGAAATTTTGCTTTCATCTCTTTAACATTTTTAAATCTGGAGCTGATCTCCCTGAGGCAGCACTTAGCACGAAAGAGCACTCTCCCGGCGGCCTTAATTGGCCCACCCACGTAAAACGGTGGCATGCCCCCGATTGGGGGTGCCGATTGGAGGAGTGCCTGCCCGCGCCTGCTCCTGCGCTTCCCCCACAATGGGGGGAAAATTTTTCCCCATGTTTTCGTTGCTAAATCATTTTTTTTTATTTGTCTGCAAGCGGTGGCTGCTTCCCACTTCTCATCAGAGCTGTGCATTTTTGCACTGTTTTTAGCTGGGGCACCCTCCCCAACATGGGGTATGGCACCATTTTGCACTCGTTATATGGCTTTCAAGTTCCTCACTGTGCTTTCCATGGCCAGTGCTATTTCTAGCTCCTTCTGAAAACCCAAATTTGCTTCAGACAGTAATCTCTTCTGAATCATCTCTTCATTCATACCTCACACCAAATGATCTCTAAGCTTATCATTTATGGATGTCCAAACTCGCAATATTCTGTTAATTGTTTCAGACTTGCCACATAACGAGCAACTGTCTCCCTGGGACTCTATTTCTTGAATTAAATTTGAACCGATACATTGTCACCGAGGGTTTGGGCTGGTAATGACTCTTCACAAGATTCACTAAGTCATCAAAACTTTTCGAATCTAGGGCACTGAGTGCCATCAAACTTCAAATCAATCCATAGGTCTTACTCCAACACATGGATAACAGGATCACTCGCCTCTCCTCTTCCCCCACAATGTCTTTAGCTTGGAAAAAGAACACGAGGTGATCAACATAGTGAGACCAATCATCTGCGGTTGGATCGAAAGAATCAACTCTTCCAAACTGCGGCATGCCTCGAGGAGACTGCTTCGATGATTAGGATGGAAATTCTATTTACGATTATCGTGCGAGGTACGGCCTGATTTCGGTTCACTTGACTTCCCTTCTCGCTTTTTCTTACCTTTTGTTCATCCTTCCTTGCTTTTTCTTCGTCACCAGTTTCTTGGATCCTGGTCACTAGTTTAGTTGGACTAGCGGATCCAGATTGCACCCTTGTTTCGGGAAGGCCGAATTGGTGCCATAGACAGAGTAGATCAGCTGGCAGTTCTTATGTAGAAGACATTTTATTTATTTACAAAGGAACTCAGCAGCTACTATACTTGTATGCTTACAACTCAAACCCTGTCTCTATGTTACAGACTTAACTCTAGACCACTCACCACTGACTACTGAGGTAGCCTGCACTACTCTGCTATTGGATACTAAGATCATGTGATCTTCCATTATAACATTCTTCTTAAAGGTTTGTTACACATCAGATTACCACATAGTCTCTGGGCAATCTTGATATTCTGTCGCAAAGCTACACTATTTAATTCCATAAAGCAGCAACTAGACCAGCTAACTGTTGGTCTGAAATCTTTGCTGGACTCACGGTTTGATTTGGTCCACTTCAGCGCATATATATATTTTTTAAATGTATTTTTTCACAGAATGTGGACATCGCTGGCTAGGCCAGCATTTATTGCCCATTTCTAATTGTCCTTGAGAAGGTGATAGTGAGCTGCCTTCTTGAACTGCTGCTGTCCATGTGGTGTAGGTACACACACAGTGCTGTTAGAGAGGGAGTTCCAGGATTTTGATCCAGCGGCAGTGAAGGAACAATGATATAGTTCCAAGTCAGGATGGTGTGTGACTTGGAGGGGAACTTGCAGGTGATGATGTTCCCATGCATCTGCTGCCCTTGGCCATCGAGGGGTTTTGGAAGGTGATGTCGAAGGAGCTTTGGTGAATTGCTGCAATGCATCTTGTGGATGGCATACAATGTTGCCACTGTTCATCAGTAGTGGAGGGTATGAATGTTTTTGGTGGCGGATGGGGTACCTATCAAGCGGGTTGCTTTGTCTTGGATAGTGTCGAGCTTCGAGAGTGTTTTCGGAGCTGCACTCATCCAGGCAAGTGGGAAATATTTCATAATATTCCTGACTTGTGCCTTGTAGATGATGGACAGGCTTTGGGGAGTTAGGAGGTGAATTACTTGCTGCAGGATTTCCAGGCTCTGGCCTGCCCTTGTAGCCACAGTATTTATATGGCTAGTCGAATTCAGTTTCTTGAGTTCAGCTATTTACCCATGTTTGGACAAAAGCTTTAATGAAGTCAGGAGCTGAGTAGCTCTGGTGGAACCCAAACTGTGTATTGGTGAGCAGGTTATGGCTATGTAAGTGCTGCTTGATAGCACTGTAGATGACCCCTTCCATCACTTTGCTGATGATCAAGAGTAAACTGATGAGTATAATTGCCGGTTTGGATTTGCTCTGCTTTTTGTGGACAGGACATACCTGGACAATTTTCCACATTGCCAGGTAGATGACGTGTTGTGGCTATACTAGAACAGTTTAGCTAGGGACACTGCAAGTTCTGGAGCTCATGTCTTCAGTACTATTGCCAGACTGTTGCAAGGGTGCATTGTCTTTGAAGTATCCAGTGTCTTCAGCCATTTCTTGATATCAGGTGGTGTGAATCGAATTGGCTGAAGAGTGACATCTGTGATGCTGGGAACCTTAGGAGGAGGCTGAGATGAATCATTCACTCGGCACTTCTGGCTGAAGATGGTTGCAAATGCTTCAGCCTTACCTTTTGCAATAAAGTGCTGGCCTCTCCCATCGCTGAAGATGGGGATATTTGTGAAGCCTCCTCCTCCAATTGGTTGCTTAATTGTCCACCACAATTCATGATTGGATGTGGCAGGACTGCAGAGCTTAGGCCTGATCCGTTGATTGTGTGATTACATTGCTCTGTCTATTGAATGCTGCTTCTGTTACTTGGCATGCAAATAGTCCTGTGTTGTAGCTTCACCAGGCTAGCACCTAACTTTTAGGTATGCCTAATGCTTCTCCTAGCATGCCCTCCTGCGCTCTTCATTAAACTAGGGTTGTGCCCCTGGCTTGATGGTGATGGTAGTGTGGGAGATATGCTGGGCCATGAGGTTACAGATTGTGATTGAGTACAATTCTGCTGACCTACAGTGGCCTCATGGATGACCAGTTTTGAGTTGTTCAAAAACTATCCCATTTAGCGTGGTGGTAGTGCCACACAACACAATGGACAATGTCCTCAACGTGAAGGTGGGACTTTATCTCCACAAGAACTATACTGTAGTCACTCCTACCAATACGGTCATGGACAGATGCATCTGTGAAAGGTAGATTGGTGAGGATGAGGTCAAGCAGGTTTTTCCCTCTTGCTGGTTCCCTCACCACCTGCCACAGACCCAGTCCAGCCGTTATGTCATTTAGGCCTCAACCAGCTCACTCAGAAGTGGTACGACCGAGCCACTCTTGATGATGGGCATGAAAGTCCCCCACCCAGAGTACATTCTGTGCCCTTGCCACCCTCAGTGCTTCTTCCAAGTGGTATTCAACATGGAGGAGCACTGATTCATCAGCTGAAGGAAGCGGGGTGGGGGGGTTGGTAGATGGTCATCAGCATGTGGTTTCCTTGTCCACGTTTGACCTGGTGCCCTGAGACTTTATAGGATGTGGAGTCAATAGTGAGGACTCCCAGGGCTATACCATTGTGTTGCCACCTCTGGTGGGTCTGTCTTGCTGGTGGAATAGGACATACCCAAGGACAGTAATGGCGGAGTCTGGGCATTGTCTGTAAGGTATGATTCCGTGAGTGTAACTATGTCAGGCTGTTTTGGCACAAATATCCAAGTGTTAAGCAGGAAGACCTTGCAGGGATGAAAGGACTGGATTTGCCCTTGTTTCTTCTGGTACCTAGGTCAATGTCAGGTGGTTCATTCGGTTTCATTTCTTATCAACCTTTCTGTCGCAGTTTGATAATGGCTTTTTAGGCCATTTCACAGTCACGTGTAAGGATGGAAGCTTTCCTTGTTTTTATGACAATTGATCATGGCTTCATGATAATTCCAGATTTATTATTTGAATTTAAATTCCACCAGCTACCATGATGGAATTTGAACCCATGCATCCAGAGATTTAGCCTGGGCCTCTGGACTACTAATTCAGTGACATTAGCACTACACCACCCCAATGCCTAATATGCATTGCATTTCTAGTGACATTGTAATCATTCCGACGAATTTTGAGGGTCCATTCTGATACATGCTTCTTAAAATCAGGCCAATAGCTGGCCCCTCATTTCATGGAGCATTTGGTTTTCAGCATCTTATTCAGGGCAGATTCCTTCTTCTTCATTTTGCCCACCAGTGTTTTGCTAACTCTTAATTCCCTCACTGCAGTACAGTTATTTGATGAATCAGCAAATGTTGTAACTTATAGTTTGAAAGCAGCTGCATACTTCACTCATTTTGCTGGGTGACTCATTTCTGTTTGTTACTTGCCATGCCATACTCTGTGTGGGCTTGCCTTAAACTCCTGTGCATCTTCTTTGCAACACTGCCTGTATTGCCTACTTGACCTCATGTGCCGGTTTACAGTATAAAGTAAGTAAAACATGCATTTCTGGGGTGAAAATCTGAGTTCAATTACTAATGTGCGTATAGCATTTCGTAGCTGATAAGGCGGGGGGGGGTCAACTTATATGCCAATTATACGCAAAAGCATTATTTTTGGTGCCAAAAAAATGGGATCATCTTGTACGCCGGGTCAACTAGCAATCTACGGTTTTTCTTACACGTGCCTGTGTTACAAATCAGTGATGAACTTTGCCTTGAAACGCTTGTGCTATAAAATTTGGTGTTGTAGCACCACTGGTGCTGGCACTGAAATTCTGAAAATATCACCCAGAATGCTTCCGGTCACTTCTGGCGTGGCCTGACCATAAGGGCGAGTGGGGCAAGTGCACTAGATGCAAGCAATATCGGCTGATTGTGACATCAAAGAGTGTTTAGCTGATTTGTGACTGATCTGCCACTTTAGACCTCACAGGTCTTGTTAGTGCCCTCTCTTAATCGCTCCCTGATGAACATGCTGTATGAGGGACCCCTCACATTGTGCTATTTAAAGGAATCACCATTCAACTTTCAGGTGAAGTACCTTTAACTTTCTTTTACTGCTGTGGAACTAGTTGAAGTACGGTGTTAAGTGTTATTGGAGGAGTTGACGGAAGGTTTTAGATTTGCATGAGAGTGGTGCTGGGCTCTGACAAAGAGGCCAGGGCAGTTGGAAGGCCAATCAGAAGAAAGTCTGCTTTAAGTAATGAGGGGGCTATGGTTGCAGTGCCTCTTGAGCTGCAACATGACTTGGAGATAAAGCAGGGAGGGGAATCTGTGCACAAAGATGGAGGAGGAGAATGGCCCTCAAAAGGAGGCCCTACCCACAAAGAGTTCTCCTGCCTCTGCCTCAGCCAGGAGCAGTGGCCTTCAATTTCTATGCCAGTGAGTTCTTCCAGATGGGAGCAGGCAACCTCTCCACCATTTAATAGTTCACCATGAATAGCTTCATCACGGAGGTAACAGAGGCTCTGTAAAGAAGGAAAGGGAAGTTCACTGGCTTTTATCTGATTAAAGAGAAGCAGAAGGTGTGGGTACATGGTTTTGCCGACTAGTGGAATTCCCAGTGGTGCAGGGTGCCATCGACTGCAGAGACATGGCTTTGCCGGTCCCACATATCCACATATCAACCGGGAGATGTACCACAGCCGCAAGGGCTACCGCTCCATGAATGTCCAACTGCTGTGCAACCATGCACAGAGGATTGTTTCGGTGAATGCCCACTATCCTTGCAGCAGTCATAATGAATTTATCCTGTGTCAATCAGTGGCACTCATTCATCTTTAAACCATGATGATCCAAAGGCTGGCTGCTTGGTGAAAAGTGGTAGCTACTCTGAATCTGCTTTATGACTCCCTTCCACTGAAACCTGACCATGCATAGTCAGTCTGCCTACAGTGACAGTCATGCTAGAACAGGAACTTCATGGAGCAAATCATTGGTGTCTTGAAACTATGGTTCTGCTATCTGGGTTGCTCAGGGATAGTTGTCTATTACTTGCTAGGGCAAGCATCCAAATTTGTGGTGGTCTGCAGCATCCTACGCAAATATCCTCTCATGAGGGCATAGTCTTTGCCACCAGACATTCAGAGGCTATTTCAGGAAGAGGAGAATAAGAAGAAGGAGGAGTAGAGGATTCATCTGAGATACTTTCACTCTGGACAGGCTGTCCATGAGTGGATACTCAGACCCCAGTTCCCCTAAGACCTCATTCCTACATTATTGTTATTCCACAATTCCCCACCTTGCAACCCTTCTGCTATGTACCCTGATTAAACTCTTAAAATAAAAAAAACTACCAACCAAAAAAATTCCTCAACAGCTTTATCCAATAAAGCTTCCAATAATTATATAAAACTGAACTATTCATCCTTGTGAACTATTCATCCTTGTGCAATCCCTTAGTGCCTGTCTTGTCAGTGCTTTTTCCTGTCCTAATGCCCCAAAGCAATACTATCCCAGTGGCTGCAGCATTGCTGATGTAAGGCTGCTGATTTTCAGTGAGAGAGGCTGCCGATGACCTTGCATGATGACCATGAACAGTGCTAGGTCCTGAGAGTCCGACTTCGGACTGCGCCACCTCAGCATGGGTGGTCCGGGTTGACTCACTGAAAGGGGCACTGGCAGAATGGCAATTGCGGGAGCGCGAATGCTGTCATCCTATGAGAGGGCAACAGATTTTTTGCCACTGAGCCAGGGCCGCTTCATCGGAGCAGCACCTTGGCAATCCTAGTCATCTGCTGGGCGACTGACTATTTGACTGCTGTAAGGTTCTGCATGTCCTTTAGAGCTCTGGTTTTTTCATCCACGGTGACAGCAATCTGAGCCTTGAAGGCACCAAGCAGGGCCTGCCTGACCACACGCAGGTACCTCATGGCTTCGGTCTGAGCTTCCACGGCAGCACTAAAGCATTGGGTGACTTCCGTTTGTGTTGTAATGGATGTTCAGAAGTTTCCTATCTGACGCTGCACTTTGGGTGGGCCTGCAAGTGCTACCAATGAGTTGGCCCAGCAGTTACACACTGGCAAGGATGGGCTCCAAGCTCTGCATGAAGCCTTGTGTCAAGTGGAGTCATGCTCCTTGATATAAACAAAAGGATCTGTGGCAGGCTTGTCAATGCACCAAACACCTCAGTGTGCATTTCCATCAGTGTTTTCCTGTGGCTGTCCCATCGAAGTTCTCACCCGAGACTTATGCAGCAGAATTCATGTACAAAATGAGCTGGCACGTGCTGTCCTTCCATGCTGCCCTTACTGCAGCCCACTCATGCCCAGTGACACGCCACATGCTGACTCACATCTACTAACCTCTAAAGTACATGCTGTGCCAAGTTATACACCATCCTGACTTGGAACTATTTTGCCTTCCTTCACTATTGTTGGGTCAAAATCCTGGCATTTTCTTTCTAACAGCACTGTGGGTATAGCTACAATACATGGACTGCAGCGGTTCAAGAAGGCAGCTCACCATCACCTCTTCAAGGGCAATTAGGGATGGGCAATAAATACCAGCCATGCCAGCATTACTCACACCCCATGAACAAAAACAAATCTCTATTACCAGAAGAAATTAAATCCAAAAGGAAACTGAGTCTAACATGTTGTTATCCATGGTGAATGTAAAGAAGTTTGGAGTATCCTTGTTTTAGTGTCTCAAGAAGCAAAGTGTGCGTCATCCTGTGACTAGGGTCTTGTTGACACCCAGTCAACTGGATGTGTGGGCAGATAATAGCGAACTCAACAAAACACAGAATTTATTCATAAAAAGTGGGATCTAAAAACCATATCTAAAATAACTAATGGCTCATTTGTACCATGTCTACATTGCATGCACTGATGGCAGAAGTAGGGCATCTTGTATGTGGTGAGTAACAACATTCTACAGTTGAGCCATACGTTTCCAAATTAATTTAGCCTGTTTTATTACACATAAACCCATCAAGTATTCTTTTACAGATTTCTACTAAATTTTCATCACAACTTTGATAAAGGACTTTATCGTATTAAAATAATTTGAAAACAAAATCAACAGAAAGCCCTATTTCAATAATATCCTCTCTCTAGTTTAGTGTTTGTTTCATTTAGAAACTTCATAAGTGAATATGAGGTTTCAGGTGTGCAATTTCTATCTCAGTCCACCAGAATAAATGCTTTGTTCAAAACTGCTTTTAAAAAATGGAGGTTACCTTGGAAACTGCCTTGCTCCTCTGTTGGCTATTGATGACCATAATATACAACCTTGACAACAGCAGAAATTTGATATCACAATACATTGTCATTTTACATTGTATCTTCTTGAATAGGTCTAATTTCAGCAAAAGAATACATAGTGAAGGGATTTTCAGATCAATTGTTTATATAACCCATATAATTATAAAAATGAAAGAAAGTAATTTCTTAATAAAATGCCCTGCAGAATTATAATGAAATCCAGTACACGTTGGAGGTGTCATGGGAACTTCTGAGAGACTCAAAAATTACAGATCACCGTGGAAACATGCCTACCAGGTAACATCATACCATACTGAATTTTCCTAGCCCCATTGAGGTGAGTCAGGACGACAACTGGGACCAAATTTGTAAAATAGTCACACGCACCACCTGGCATGTTCCCTCCTCCAAGCAATCTTGCTAGAGGTAGGTCAACATGGCGTTACCTCCCGGTATTGGCAAGTAGGCAATTAGGCCCAATAATGGGCCAGTTGGGGTAAAGTGATGGCATGACCAGAATCTTCCAGAGAGTGGACGGATGCACTGCTGAAGCTGAGCCCATCATTTAACTTCAGGTGGCTTCCTGGTGGCAGGTCAGGAGGCCAACAAGGCCTGCTCTCTCACTGGTCCCAGCATGAACCGGCTGGTCAACCTGCTGAGAGATTACTCAATAAGGGCTTGAAAGCTGTGGTGATGCATTAATTTTTCACAATGCCATAGAGAGCACTTTCCATTGTGAGGTGTCCTTGCAGTCTTCATGCCCGCCTCTCTTGGTGGGGTAACAGCTGGACATACCTTCTATTGGGGCTCCCATTCCCATGCTCTGCGCTCTATTCTTAATGGACTGGAGCTCTCTGAGGCAGCTTCTTAATTGGCTGCCTCCAGGAAAATCTTCATTGAACAGTTCCTGATGCAGAATCAGGACTGGGACCCAACAGCGAAATTTCAGCCCCATGTATAAACTATCATTGCTAATCAGCCATAAAACATCTGTAGTGATTGTAGTTATAAGCTTTCCTACTGCTTTCAGGGGTCACGTGATTGTACTGACAAATGAGTCCTAAGCGTCCGTAATCCAAAGGGTGGAGCTTTCTAATTGTGGACCTGGTTCAAGCATTTAGCTTCTAAAAGAGCTCTGTAATAAAGTTATCTGTTTCAAGCAAGAAACCTGTCCGGTACATCAAGTTCATTACATTTGGCAATGAAGGTAAAATGGCTGACGCTGCACCTCGCCTTGTGAATGTGAGTACATCAATTCTTAAGGAAAGAAAGAAAAGTATACTCACCAGTCATGCCACTCTTCGGCACAATCAACCCTGATGGTGCATCCATGGAAGACTGGAGCCTGTACGTAGCGCTTAGGTTTTAATTTTGTCGCAAACGAAATAAAAGTGGAGGGGGAGCAGAAAGCAATTTTTTTGAGCATCTGTGGTAGCAAGACATACAACCTCATCCGCAGTCTGATGGCCCCAATTCTAAGTCTTTTAACGAGCTGGTAGACCTTGTGAAGATGCATTTTCAGCCGAAACCATCGGTAATAATGCAGAGGTTTAAGTTTAACTCCAGAGTAAGGGCCCCAGGAGAGTCCATCGCAACTTATATAGTGACGTTGAAGCAGTTGACTGAGCACTGCGACTTCAGAGACATGCTCAAAGACATGCTGCGGGACCAGTTAGTTTGTGGCATTCACGACAATGCCATTCAGTGTTGTTTACGTGCAGAAGTTAACATCGACTTGAAGCGCGCCATGGAAATAGCGCTAGCTATGGAAAGTGTTGCGAGGGACCCATAGACCTTACAGAATGTGCAACATGGTGATGTTCTTCAATTGGGGCGGGAATCTACCACCGGGCATGGTGCGAAAACCAGAGAGAGACAGCAGCAAAGCGGAAGACAGTCTCTGCCGCTCGAAAAATGAAAAGGCCTAGAGGAAGCAATTCAGCAGCGACTCTGAAGTTAATCTGTTACTGATGCAGGGGTAACCATGTGCCAGAAACCTGCAGATTCAAGGAGGCAGAATGCCATTACCGCCACAAAAAAGGGCATGTTATAAAGTAATGCAGGGCAAAATTGAGACAGCCAATCAGGCAGCAGACCATGATGACTACAGTAAATGATATAACAGAACCAGAAGCTGCTGATACTGAAATCTATTTCCTATAAAATGTCATGGCAGTAAAAACCAAACCAATAACTGTCACCCTTCGAATGAATGGGAAGCCTCTAGTCTTGAGGATAGACACAGGAGGCTCGATCACAGTGGTGGGAGAACACACTTTTAAATGCCTAAATGAAGGGACCCAGCCACTGAATCTGGAGCAAACCATGGCTCAACTGAAGACATACACTGGAGAAGCCCATACAAGCAAAGGGAATTGCCACAGTACCTGTGTCCTATAGGCAACAGACAGCCCATCTTCTAGTGATCATTGTAACAGGTGAAGGACCTCGTCTTCTGGGCCGCAAATGGTTCCAAAAAAATTAAGCTCAACTGGTCAGAAATATTTCAAGTGAGAATAGGAGTTGTTTCTGAGTTGATAAGGGAATATGACTGTGTATGTTGGGAATTAGGAAAATCGAAGGACCTTCACAGGATGCAAGGATCCCTCAGGTCAGAGTTGGTTCCACTGGAAAATCATGAAAAGAAACAAAACAAATATAGCGCCACTCAGAACAAACTGAAGAAAGAGCTGGCAGAAAAGACTCAATAATGTTCAATGTTCCTGGAGGAAGCCAAAAGATACAAGAAGGAGACAGAGGAGCTGAAGAACCAGCTGATTGAAACAAATATGCATTAGAAGGAAAAGCCATGGAACTTTCCAAGATGTGAGTGGGTAACGAAGCCACGGGTAGCTCAACCACCGAACTGAACAAAGTTAAAATTTCACCAGAGAGGAATTTGGCCGACTGGGAAATCAAAATGAAAGATGAGACAAAACTGTGGCAAACAGAAGAAAAGACAGAAATCAAATCCAAAAGGCCAACAGGCTATGTCTCCAGAACCCTCTCTGCAGCTGAGAAGAGTTATTCTCAACTTAAAAAGGAAGGTTTTTCAGTAATAGTTGGAGTGAAGAAATTCCATCAGTATCTACATGGACAACATTTCACCATTGTGTAGGACCATAAACCACTAATGGGTTTATTTAGTGAGGATAAGGCCATCCTGCCAATAGCTTCAGCAAGAATTCAATGTTGGGATTTGATATTATTGGTGTAAGAGTTTACCTTTATGCACCATCCTTGCATATTGTAAGTGCAGATGCACTCAGTCGTGTTCCATTACCAGGTAGCATTGTACATGCTACAGTGCCACAAGAAGTTGTGCTTGTGCTGAATTCCTTGGACTCTTTGCCGGGGTGTGCGAAGCAAATAAGGAACTGGACAAACAGGGATCGAATTTTGTCAAAAGTCCGAGGTCAAGTATTGCAAAGATGGTTGAATTCACCAGTGTCTGAAGAGATAAGACCATTCCATGCCCATAAAACAGAGTTAAGTTGTCAGGATGAAATCTTAAAAACAAAAAGCTAAAAGCTACTGCGGATGCTGGAAATCCAAAACAAATTGTGGGGATCAAGAGACATCATCCCTTCGAAAGAAAGAGAATCACTCTTGACAGAGCTTCACTATGCGCATCCAGGCATAAGGAAGATGAAGATGCTTGCACAAAGCTATGTTTAGAGGCCAGGCACAGACAGTGACATTGAAAGCATGGTCAAGCACTGTCTCCAGTGTCAGCAACAACAGAGGTTGCCTGGTTCAGCTCCACTGCATCCATGAGAGTGGCCTGGTCGACCTTAGGTTAAACTGAATATTGGTTATGTAGGTCCATTCTTAGGTACCATGTTTTTATTAATCATCGATGCACATGCTAAGTGGATGGGTGTGTATGAAGTTAGATCACCAACATCGTGTGCAACTATTGAAAAGCTGCACCAATATTTTAGTATACACGTCATTGTTTCAGCTAACAGTACTGCCTTCACTAGTACAGAATTTCAGAGGTTCATGAGTTTAAATGGTATTAAGCATATTAAAACAACACCATATCATCACTCATCAAATGGGTTAGCTGAAAGAGAGGTGCGAAGTATCAAATCAGGAATGAAGAGGTTGTCCGAAGGTACTCTAGAGACTCGATGTTCACGTTTTCTTCTCAATTATCGTACGATTCTTCAAGCAACTACGGGTTCAACACTGTCTGAATTACTGATGAAACGCTGCTTGCATACAAGGTTAAATCTGGTGTTTCCAAACTTAGAGGGAAGGTAGAGAAGAATCAGAGTAATCAAAAATTGAATCACAATATTCATAGCAAAGCTCAAAGATTTACTGTAGGAGACACAGTTTTCATGTGGAATTTTGGAAATGGACCTAACTGGGTTCCTGGTATAATTGTCTCTGAAACTAGACTTGTCATTCCAAGTGGAAGTGGAAGAGCGAATTGTTCGAAAACATGTGGATCATCTAAGGAGTAGAAAGACATCTCAACAACCAGCTATCCTGCCTGTAAATGACATTGAATCTTTAATCCCTGAGGTGACAGACCAACCTAGAATTGACATGCCTGATGTCTCTGTTGAATTGTCTAATCCTGAACTGCCACTTTCTAAGGTGTACCTGATGTTGCAGTTCCTGATCATGTCCAGTATGTCAAGTTCATTACAACATCCAACTTAATATCTTGATGACCAAATAGGCAGAGGCCCCTTCTAATGTTAAGATATACAGGTTAAGAAGTTCCAGGTTTTGTTGCTGTTATGTGCCTAGTTAGCTGATCTAAGTGAAGAAGTAATTAGAGTGCAACTGTTACCATGAGAGTCCTGAGGCAAAAGGTGGAAAAGTCAGTCAGTTTTTGTTTCTTACACAATAGATTCTATTAGAAAGTTTTTATGCATTGAAATTAGGTGGCAATGGGATCAGGCTTAGTATGATGCTTTCCACCTCATACTCCCAATTCAGGTGCGCGTATGATTGATGCCCCTATTGTTGAGATACAGGACACCCATGGAATTATCTCAAAGAACTGATTCATGCTAAGAGTTGAGGAGGGAAGAAAATTGGGGAATGAAAAAAGCAGTCTCCAATTGGGCTACTTTAGTCATGATTAATGAAGGCAATCATCCTAACCACAGGACATTGTTACAGGAGTTCCTCAGAGCAATATCCTTGGCTCAGTCATCTTCAGATGGGTCATCAATGGCCTTGCCTCTATCATAAGCTCAGCAGTAGTATATTCGCTGGCATTGCCAAAGTGCTCAACTCCATCCACAACACTAATAATTTGCATTCCATTCCATCCTATATCACTTCTTGGATTATAAATGACAGGTAACATTGCACCACATAATTGGTAGATAGTCACCAGTTCTGATGAAAGAAAACCCAACTATCTACCCTGACTTTTAATGGCACCATCGTTATTAGTTCCCCTGCCACCCACACCCTGGGGAACACTGTCGATGAGAAGTGTTACTGGCCCAGCCATATCAACACTGAGGCTACAAAAGCAGGGATGAGGCTGGGTACTCAGCAATGAGTAGCCCACATTCTGACCTCTCAAATCCTTTTCATAATCCAGACAGTTTATTTACAAATATGATGGAATATTCATCAATTGCCTGGGTGCATACACAAACAGCACCACTCAAGAAATATGACACCATCCAGGACAAAGTTGTTCATTTGATCAGCACCCTTTCTTCTACACTTAGCATCATGTTTGTACATTTGCTTTTACAGCATCTCTGAGCATCTTGACCTCAGTTACCTCAAGCACAAAAGCGGCAATGCCACCAGAACATCATCCTCCTGCTCACACACAATCCTGACTTGGGCATATATTACTATTCTTTCATTGGCATTGGAGTAATATTCTGAATCCCTTCCTAACATCTTTATGCTCACACCATTATCACAAAGACTGCAGTAATTCGGGAATGCACAAAAAATAAACATCTCAAGGCAACTAAGGATGGACAATAAATACAACCTAGCTGGCATCACCCACATCTCATGTAAAAACTGCGTGCAAACATGGCATACACTTTGCAGAACACCACCACTGTGCCAACATCCTTTTATAAGTTTATAAGAAAATAAACATCAGACAGGTGTATTTTACTACTTTCCTTAGTATATTTAACTAAGAGAGGTTAACATGTTCTATGCATCACCAATCCCCAAATGGATTTTTTTTTTAACTTGGGATATGGGTTGCCTTTTAATTGTGATAAGCTGCTACTTCAACTTTAACAGAAGAAAAGTAGAATGGGACAAGTAATGGAATGTATGCCTTTATGAGGCCACAATGATCGAAAGCGAAGTCAGGTTGTAGTCTGACATGACCCTATGCAAATTGTGTTATTTCTTTATGTCTGTAAAGTGCTTGACATGTACAGAAACCAATAAGCATGAACAGCAGTCTCTAAATAAGTTTGGAGGACAATTGTCGTTCAAGTCATCTAGCACCTTTGTAAACTCACCATTGATCGGCACATCAATCAACACTACCCAACAATCAGGCTACCAAGTTAGCAACACACACACACACACATAAATAAAACAAGGCCAGTTAATATTGTCACCAGTCTGAATTTCAATCCACTATTATAAATCCAACATTCCAACAATATTTTAAAATGACACAGAATGATTCACTAATTCAATGTTAAAAATAATTATTTTCTTCAGCCTACAAAAGTAATGGCTAAGATTCCAGACCCTTAGAAATCTTTTATTCTGTATATCACTGTGCTCACACTCCTTTCTATAGATAGGTTTCTCTTTATTCCCGAGTGTGGACCTGAAGGGAGTTTACAAAAGTGCTAACGCTTTTGACGATTGTCCTCCAAACTTAAAAAATAGATTTTTTTTGTTCTGCATTTTTCCTTTTCAGTGGAGGTGTGCCTCACTCAGGCTGCTTTGCATGGCAGAATATGCCCTCTCTCTATTAGCAGAATACACTACCCGAGTGTCTCTCTAGCAGTCCCTCAAAGTGAGGAGGACGCTTGCCACTGAGCCTGTGGCAAGAGCATGCGTGTGGACTCTTTTAACATGGAAGACTTTTGCGCTGCAGCTTGAACACAGCTCTGGCTGACCAGGAAATTCTCCCACCTGACATAGGCATATCAGATGGACTGATAGATTGATAGTTAACATGCTTGGCCATACCATGAATGCATCTTCCCATAGCCATCAAGGCCAGGGGTGGGACTTTAACCTGGAACTGGTTCAGAGGTAGAGGCGCTACCCAGTGTGCCAAAAGACCTCCTAGTACCCAAGTGTTTTATCCCTTGATACTATTGCCTAACAAAAGTCTACTGCCATTGCTGGAGATGAAAAGGTGTGGTCTGAGCATGTGCATGCAAGCTGATGGACACGGCAGAAGAACCACATCTGGAGCCTATCAGGGGACTATTAATTCCCTTTCAGGAGACGTTCAAACAATCCGAAGGGTTGAGAACCCCATCTGGAGTTCAGTCTGAGGACTCCAGTGGGAGATCTGCCCATCGGTGTCCCATCATTTACCTAGGTTATACTCAATCATCAACAGTGTACTGTTGGAAACATTGACATTTATTTACTACCCATCCCTCGTTCCCCTGAGGACATTATGGCGGGGATTTTCCGGCCCCGTTGGTGCGGGACCCACAACGAGACATTCAATGGCCCAGCCAAAAGCCCACTGACATTCGGCAGGGCCGAATGATCCTGGCAGCAGCGGGGCTGGAAAATCCCGCCCTAAGAGTGGGCATAATGTGGAACCGGAGTCACCTGTGGGCCCGACTGAATAGGGTGACAGGTTCTCATCCCTGAAGGATATTGATGAATCAGTTGGATTTTAACTACAAGTTAACAGCTTTCATAGTCATCACCTGGTGCCAGCTTATAATGTATCAGAATTATTGATTTCAGTTTCACCACTTGTCATGGTAGGATTTAAACTCAAAACTTCTGGGTTACTAGTCTATAATCACTAGGCTACTGCAACCAATTGATTTGGGTGACAAAAAATTGTGCAATTACACACCATACAAGAAGGTCAATGCTGCTTCTATTTACAAAGAAGGCAAGAAAAGGCTGAAGGGTTGATGATCAGTGGCTTTTCTCCTGTCATGAATGTAGAACAAGATCATAAATTTGGCCAGGCCTTTGATGTGCTGGGTGCAAGCAGAGTTTCCATCTACCACAAACATGGTCCTTTACACAGACAAGCTGTGACCATGAATGAGACTTCCAGGCTGGAATTTCTCTCAACAGTGGGCTTGAAATCTGCTTAATTGTCCAGACTGCTGAGTGAAGTGAATTGTGGGCTCTGAAAGATTTTTAAAACGTTTGTCAAATGGTTAGCTCCCTTAATGAAAGGCTCAGTTGGGATACTCATTGCATCTTCTTTAGAGGACATGGCATCTCCCCAAGTGAAACTCATTACCACCGGATTTCTGGCCTCCCCCAACTCATAGATGACAATTGCTAGTGTAATGAGGTGATCATCCCCCGAATATGTGTATTTTGGCAGGATCAGCATTGGAAGTCAGCATTAGGTGTGTCCCTACACTTATGCCAGGTTGAACAGATTGTGGATTTTCAAGGCCAGCATTTTTATGTAACATGTTTATGTTAAATGTCCAATTTTCAACAGCCATTAGCAATCACTAGCAAACAATGAATATGTACGCCTTTCAAGTTATTATCCAGAAGTTCAAGTGAAGTTCAATATGCTAATTAAAATTTCTGACCCTTTGGTTATTAATAAAGTGACAATGTAAGATATACACCATGATGACCGGGTAGCAGCAATTTTGTCATACTCTAGCTTGCATTAGAATCGGCTGAAATGCTCAGCTTTGCCTACTTCTCATTATTAAGAATCATAGTAATATATTTTCTTTGCGGCTGCAATCTTAGTTCAGAGTGATTAAGTACATCACCTACCATCCAGCAAAGAAGGATGTCTAATTACAGGAACCAAATCTCTTGAACATAGTGGGAAAACATGAGCATAATAAGAAGAGTCATATGGACTCGAAACGTTGGCTGTGTTCCTCTCCGCAGATGCTGCCAGACCTGCTGAGTTTTTCCAGGTATTTTTATTTTTGTTTAGCATAATAAGAAGGTTCACTCCCAATTTGGTGTCAAGTTAATGAGATCTTGAGGATAATTTTTTTTTAATGGATGCTTTAATATTTAATAAACTACCTCAGGCCAAAATATCCAAACAAGCACTGTAAGAACAATTTGCAAGTAGAACCCTCATTATGTAATATAGAACTGTCCTTTTGATGTTTCTTGCTAAATTTGGTGTCCCCCAAATATTTTACCTGTTGTCATAAATATGTTGCACTGTGCAATTTTGCTTTGTTACGGTAAATGTTCAAGCATATCTGAATAGGAACTGACCTGACTTCTATCAAAATAAATCCTTTATCCTGCTCTGTTTGATCGGTAGTACTGAAATGGGGGGAAAAAAAACTGTTTATATAGGTTGCTTTGCTCTCTTTCCTACTTCAGTAGGTAAATGCACTATAGGCAAGACTAATGAATGAAATGAAAGTCACCATAGGCTGCTCTCTAATTAGACAGAGACAACTGGTGGTGAGTTTAACCTAGGGTCACCACACCTCAGGCAAGGGGTGAGGTGATGACTTCAGCCAGTATGGGAATTGAACCCACACTATTGGCGTCACTCTGCATCACAAACCAGCCATTCAGCCAACTGAGTTAATTGACCCCCAGGCAAGACTAAATCATACATATCAGATGCATCTAGGAAGGGAAAACTTCAGTTAAAGTTCCTGTGCCTAAGCGTCATCCAGTAATTTGTGCTATTGCTAGGAATGATTGGATTCAACTGTGGACCTTCGCTGTCTACATCAAATCATAGAAAACATTTGGAAAATACAAAGGAAGGCGTCAGCTGTGCATGGTACCATACTTTGAGAACACAAGAAACAGGAGCAGTAGTAGACCATCTGGCTCATTGAGCCTGCTCCACCATTCAATATGATCATGGCTGATCTTGGGCTTCAACTCCATTTTCCTGCCTGCTCAACATATCCCTTAATTCCCTGAGGGACCAAAAATCTGTTTATCCAGATCTTAAATATATTCAATGATAAGAGCATCTATAATTCTCTGGGATAGAGAATTCTGAAGATTCACAAGCCTTTGAGTGAAATAATTTCTCCTGATCTCAGTCCTAAATGATCAGCCCCTTATTCTGAAACTGCGCCCCTGTGTTTTAGATTCCCTGCCAGCATTAACCCTATCAAGCCCCTTCAGAATTTTGTAGGTTTCAACGAGATCGTCTCTCATTCTTCTAAACTCCAAAGAATACATGCCCAATATACTTGGCCTCTCATCAGAAAACAAGCCCCTCATCCCAGGGGCCAATTTAGTGAACATTTGTTGTACTGCCTCCAATGCAAGTATGTCCTTTCTTAAGTGTGGAGACCAAAACTGCACACAGTATTCCAGGTGTGGTTTCACCAAAACTCTGTACAATTGTACTAAGACTTCTTTATTCTTGTGCTCCAAGCCCCTTGCAATAAAGGCCAACATGCAATTTGCCTTCCAAATTGCTTGCTGCACCTGCAATGCTAATTTTCTGTGTTCATTGTACGAACACACCCAAGTCTCTTTGAACATCAACACTTACAAGTTTCATATTTAAAAAAAAAAATCTGCTTTTCTTATGACCAAGCTGAATAACTTCACAATTTCCTACATTATATTCCATCTGCAATCTTCTTGCCCACTCACTTAAACTGTCTATATCTCTTTGCGGCCTCTCTGTGTTACCTCCCCACAGCTTACCTTCCCACCCAGCTTGGAATCATCAGCAAACTTTGATACATTACTCTCTGTTTCTTCATCTAAGTCATTAATATAGATTGTAAATAACTGAGGCCCCTTCACTGATCCTTGCAGAACTCCACTATTTGCTGTCTACCAAATTGAAAAGCCCCTTTTATGCCCAATCTCTGCTTTCTATCTGTTAACCAATTCTTTATCCATGCTAAAATATTACCTACAACTCCATGTGCCCTTGGCTTGTCTATTAGCCTTTTGTGTGGCACCTTATCAAATGCCTCTTGGAAATCAAGGATTACTACATCTCCTGGGGAAGAATTTTCCACCCGTTGGGGGGGGAAGTTCGGAAGCGGGCGCACCTCCGACCAGTGCCCCCGATTGGGGCCAATTAAGGCCCGCCCAGCGTGACTTCTGTCAGGAAGCACTATGTGCTCCCTGTGCGGGCCGGGGGGGCGGGGTTCCCTAAGCCGAGAATGCATTCTTTCAGGCATGCACACAAAAGGGCGCACTCATCTCCCTGAGGCTAAGTGCTGCCTCAGGGAGATTGGCGCCGAATTTAAAAATGTGAAATATAGAAAAATAAAATTTCCCTGACATGTCCCCTCATGTGACACTGTCACATGAGTTGGGACGTGTCCATCACTTTTAATTAGACTTTTATTAAATTTTTAAAGAGCTACATGAAACCTCATCCCGCCCGTGGATGAGGTTTCATGCTTTTTCTGAAGTCTGCAACCTTAAGGTTGGACGGGCAGGTCCTTTAACTACTTCAATTGCTTTCTAAATGGCCTCAATAGGCTGCTGACAGGTCGGCGGGCACACAACTAATTCGGCTGCGTTCCCGCCGACCTGAAAATTGAAATGACGCTGGGTGACGTCGAGAGTTCTGCCCGACATCATCCCGCGTCATTTTACGCATCGGCGAGTGGGCCCCGCCCCCAGCTCACCAAACTCAATATCCTGCCCCTGGTTCCCCTTTATCTACTCTACTAGTTACATCCTCAAAGAACTCTAATAAATTTGTTGAACAGGGTTTTTCTTTAGTAAAACCATATTGACTTGTTATAATCATGCAATGCTTTTGTAAGTACACTGTTCAGTCTTCCTTAATAATAGATTCCAGCACTTTCCCAATAACTGATTTTAGGCTAACTGACCTTTAGTTCACTGTTTTCTCTCTCCCTCCTTTCTTGAAAAGCAGTGTAACATTTGCCAACTTCCAATCTAATGGGACTGTTCCCATATTCTAAGGAATTTTAGAAAATCATAGCCAGCATATCCACTATCTCTGCAGCTATCTCTTTTAGAAACCTAGGGTGTAG
The DNA here is from genome assembly GCF_964194155.1 of Cetorhinus maximus. NCBI lineage: Eukaryota > Metazoa > Chordata > Chondrichthyes > Lamniformes > Cetorhinidae > Cetorhinus > Cetorhinus maximus. The sequence goes on along the minus strand of NC_135886.1, from coordinate 113,744,630 downwards.
GCCATCAGGTCCTGGGGATTTGTCAGATTTTAGTCTCTTAAGTTTCTCCAATACTTTTTCTCTGCTGAAATTCATTTCTTTAAGTTCCTTACTCTTATTAGCCCCAAGGTTACTGTTTATTTCTGGTACAAAACTTATGTCGCCTATTGTGAAGACAGGCACATTTGTTCAATAAGTTAACCATTTCTTCATTCCTCAAGATAATTTATCCTGTCTCTGCTTCTAAGCGACCAATGTTTACCTCACCTACTCCCTTTTTATTTACTTATAAAAGCTCTAATGCTCTTTTGTTTTAAATGTTTCTGGCTAGTTTACCCTCCTATGCTTTTTTAATCTTTTTATCAACTTTTTGTTGGCCCTCTGCTGGTCTCTAAACCACTCCCAACCCTCAGACATGCTACTGTTTTTTGCAACATTGGAAGCCTCTTTTTTTAATCTAATACTATCTTTAACTTCCTGAGTGAGCCACATATGGGTCATTTTTGCTGAGTTTTTGTTTTTCAATGGAATGTATTTTTTGTTGAACATATTAAAATGTTTCTTGAAATGTTTCCCACTGTTCATTTACCTCAATACCTTTTAGTCTATTTACCCTTTATTACTTTATCATAAGTTGCTGTCCTCAGGTGAGAAGGGAAGAAAGGGAAAATTAAAATGGAGGGGGAATGAAAAGGAATTGGACATTGCAAGTGCCATAATTAGATTAATAGGATTGTTGCAATATATGCCACCCTGAAAGATAACCTGCTTTCTGTTTGAGAAACAAAACCTCAGCAAAGAAGACCCAACTATGGCTCACTCAGGGAGTTAAGGATCGTATTAGATTAAAAAACATGGCTTCCAATGTTGCAAAAAACAGTAGCATGTCTGAGGATTGGGAGTGTTTTAAAAACCAGCAGGGGGCCAACAAAAGGTTGATAAAAAGATTAAAAATAGCACATGAGAGTAAACTTGCCAGGAATATTTAAAAAAAAAGAGCATAAGAGCTTTTTATGTAAATAAAAAGGAAGAGAGTAGGTGAGGTAAACATTGGTCGCTTAGAAGCAAGGAATTGTTTGAAAGGAATGGCTGGAGTTGACTGAAGGTAAGGTTAGGCTTTCCATATTAACTTTTAATAGAACAAAAATGAAAAAAAGCTAAACAAATATCACACAAACCACTTTCTTCAGGTGGTATGGTGGTTGCCAAGAAACCTCAGCCCTTTCAACAAATGTGTGTTTATGTTACAGCTTGTAATTAAAGCTGTCATTGGATGGATGCCACTTCCTTGTCAAACAATATTTCTGCGCATTTATAAAGAGCAATCAGATATAAAATTATGCTCCTTAGACAAAATGCAGAAGATCCAACGTGATGTAAACCAAACTCTACTTTCTTTCACAAACAGAAAATATGGACTGGATTTCAGCTCGTGAGGCGAATAGTTCAAGTGGGGAAATTCCAAACTCGGCAGATGTGCCTTGTTGAAAAATGCCCAAATTGCACAATTTTTGCTCCGGGCCAGGGGGGCTGATGGTGGTGGTAGGTTTTGTGGGGGGGGTGGGGGTTGTGGTTAGTGAGGGTGTGGGATGGAGTGGGGCCCACTAGAGTGTAGGCAGCCATTGGGGCAGATGAGTGCCAAAGTGGGCTGGTTAGAAGGCTCGCCTCGTTTCTCTGGGACTTTGTCCCAATTGTTTCAGAAACTTTCAGGTCCTTCAGCCCTCACACCTTACATCCCTCACTTCTCACACCCACCCTCTCCCATGGCCCCTCACAAACCTCATGTCATCTCCATTCCCTCCTGCAGCCTCGATGCCCTCCCCCCCCCCCCATGCCCATTTACCCAGTATGCATGATGTATAGAACCATGAGCCATAATAATAATGGCAAGTGTGGAATTGCTGACAGGAAAATAAAGTCTATTCAGGAAGCGACTTTGAAATAAACTGCTGCTCCTACAACCCTATAAAAGTGTCAATCAGACAGGGCGATTGCAGTTTCAGTAATAGAGGCTTTAACCACTTCACAGATGTCTGACAATCTATTTCTACTGAAACAGTTATCCACCTATGCTCATTATGAATGCTTGACGGAGAGCCAAGGCTGAGAAATGCACAACTTAAGCAGGGGTTCTGTTTTGACAACTGAAGTGGATTGTTTGCTTGATTGACATTTTTACATGGCTATAAGTTGTTGTTTCTGTGATCTCTTTTGTCAATATCTCATTATTTATTTGGATAAGAGGTGTGAAATGGTTAAAGCCTCTGTTACTGAAACTACAATTTCCCTGTCTGACTGACACTTTAAAAGGGTTGTTGGAACAACAGTGTTTGTTAAAGAAGATTTCTGAATGGGTGTATTTTTTTTCTCAGCATTTCCACACTTGCCATATATATATATATATATATATATTGCTGGGTGAATGGACATGGCAGGGCCTTTGAGAGCATGAAGGTGAGATGGAGGCCATGGAGGGGACACAGAGGTGGCATGAATGTGGAGGTGGCTTGGAGGCATGGAAGGGCATGGGGGGCATGGGTATGATCTTTTGAACTTACCTTTCAAAAGGGTTCCAAATCCAGACTATGGTTCACATCTTCTCTGAAGGTCCATGAACCATGAGTCATGGGCCTGAATTTTTCTCTTGTAGGGCCCCCGCGATCGGCAGGCCCGGAAGCAGATGTGAAATGCGCATCCGCCTGCGATCAGCTCCTGATTGCAATTTTATGTTGGCTGGCCAATTAATGGCCAGCCAGCATGAAACGCGTCCGGACAAAGGGTCATCACTGCTGTTGGGGGTGGGAAGAGGGCGGGTGCTGACGTCCCCACGGGTGCCAGTGAGCGCTTCCAGACAGCTGCCTCAGGGAGCTGCAGACATCCAGATAATAAAAGAAAGCCCAAAAATGCTGCAAAAAATGTCCATGCAGCACAATCAAGTACCTGAAAGCAGACCTCATAAGAAAACAGTCCCCAGATATTTATTTTTATTTTAAATCTTAATGGAGATTTCATCCCGCCCTTGGGTGAGGTTTCATCATAAATGTAAAGCCCGGCTGGCCGATTGGCCCCTCCACCAACCGTAAGGTTGGATGGGCCATGGAAAATTGCCCTCTTAATTGTTGGGGGGGGGTGCTCTTCCGACTTTCGCGTGTGCCCGCCAAGCGAAATATCGTGCGAGTGCAGGATGACATCAAGATGCTCGCACGACATCATCTCGCGTGATTTCATGCCTGTTCGGCTCGGGGGCACGCCCTCCTGCGGGACGTAACATTATGGCCATGGAGAAGCTGAATTGTGGACTGCTATGAGATGCTTACCACCACAATGGAACAAGCCACATTGTGAGTGCAAGGTGTGGGCTTAGGATTGGGTCCTTCCTGCCATTTTTAAATGGCTCCGGGGTCATCCCCATTCCACAAAAATCAGGGCCCAATATTTCAAAACATAACTCAAATACATTACTTTGTGTTGCTGGATTGTGAATCAGAATATCTGTAACACTGCAATTCCTTTATTTTAGGTGGTGGTGGAGGAGACCTTCCTACCCTCGATTTGTGTGAATTTTTTCTGGGGTTGCTGGAGGCAATGGGTAGCCTGCCTGCCCTTGGGCATATTGAGGCCCTTAAATGGCCAATAAAGATCACACTTCACCCTTTTCCCTTCCCCCCGCCCCAGCTTCTCAACCCCAACCTTCTTGCCAGAGCCTGCCAGCCTGACACTGGCAAAATCCCCCCTCCTACTTATCTTGATGTCTGGCTCCAGCAATGATTCTCATCGAAGACTGCCTGTAGTCCCAACAGTGGCCACCACTCCCACTTGCTTGGACTACAGAGCTGCCAGCCATCTGATTGGCCAGCAGCTCTCTGAAGCAGGACTTTCTGTCCCTGAGGGACAGAAGTCATGCCTCCACCATATTAATGCCCAACTGACAGTCAAATGACAGTGGGACAGCCATTTTTCTCCTGGGTGGGGTCCCCACCAACCTTTTAGCTAGGGGTGGGGGTGGCATGGGGAACCAGAGCTCCCCTTAAACACCAGTCCCAAGGAGCAGTTTACATACCTTCGCACAGGAAAGTGATTGCAGCTTTTTGAAGACAGACACAGAGACACTGAAAGAGAGAGGCAATGCAACCACTGCTGTAAAGAAAGGCTGTTTTTATGTTCGTAACCTAGAAAGATGCTGATGAGAGCTAGTTCCATGTTTGAAAAGAAGAAAATGGAACTGACATGACCTTTGCAGATTTAAAGAACAAGGAGTCGATGAGGTGGGCAGTGGTGGTGGAAGTCAGTTCTGGAATATTCAGACTGAGTGAAACAATTTTTGAAAGACACTGGGATTTGCAACTTGGCATGGCAGGAAGAAGTGAGCTTGCTCAGTAGCTGGGAGTAACTTGAGATTCATTCTTGTAATGCTACCAGTCTTCCTGAAGTACGGTGCACAGTGAAAGGAGTTGTAAGACTTACCACAGTTGTGTTATTGCTGAAAAAAGAGACATTTGTGTCTAAGCTTTTCATATTGCATTCATCAGGACAATTTGCAAGAATATCAATGTAAGGGAAACAATAAATGTATACTGTATAAGAAGAGTGTGCTGCTTGGTTGGCAAGTGCACTCTGATTGGTAGAGATATTTCCATGGAGAATGCACTAGTCAATGGTGACTGACAGTTACCTGCCAAGATTGACTCTTGCAGCTTGACTCTGATTGGTTAAAGCATTGCCCTGGGGAATGAACCAGCGAATGCCTGTCACTTATTTTGTTTAGCTGAAATAGGCACAATGTCTGTACATGTTCTCTCTGTCTGCAAAGAACAAGGCCCTGTATATTAATATAGCACAAATGCGCCACATTGCAAGCTTGACTGACAATTTTAAATTGGTTGTCAGCGTAATTCTTAGCACACTGAGGATTATTTAGCAAATGCTGTCCAATTGCAGAATCACATTTAATGTCGGACACTGTGTTTTGAGTTTGCAAGCGCGGGCTGGTTGGGTGCAGTCTGTACCCTGTCCATTGCGAACAGCAGCTGGGACATGCTGTTTGATACGATCCACCAGTCTTTGGGATGTAGGACCTACATACCTAGAATCACACTGGCACTGAAATTCATATACCACATTACTCATTTGGGTGATAGGCAGAATGTCTTTTTGGCTTGACGGCAGTGTCCTGTTAGTGCCGAATACCACTCGTGTTGCTACTGCATAGTAGTAGCATGAAACAGCTAGCTTCATCTGTTGCTCAAATTTTTGAGATACCTTGCCCTTCCAGGGTAATTTGAGGTAGACTGGGCACTTTTTAGGGCCAAAAGTGACGGCCTTAAGCCCATTCATGAGTTTCCATGACATACAGCGCAAAATGATCTGGTCAGGGTAGCCATTATCCCGCAGGATGCATTTGATGCGCCCTATTTCAGCATCAGGCTTTCATGGTGAGCAAATGGCTCGGGCCCTATTTACAAGGTTGCTGATAAGGCCACTCTTATAGTCCATGGAACTGTAAGAATCCCAATGTGTATATTGACCAGTGAAGGTAGGCTGGTGATACACCGTGGTAGAGAACCCCCAGCAGATTTCTCAACTAGTATGTCAAGGATAGGGAGTTAATTTGACTGCTCCATTTCAAAGGTGAATTTGAGCACAGGTTGGCACCCATTAAGGCATGTAATGAAATTATTACATGCAGCTGCCAAGTTAAATAATTTCAATATTGATTCACAATACAGCAACACAAAGTATTGTATTTGAGTTACATATTGAAACATTGGGCCTGATTTTCATGGGATCAGGATCACTCCAGAGCCATTTAAAAATGGCAGGTGGGACCCAATCCTGAGTCCACACTTTGCACTCCTGACATGGCTGGCTCCATTATGGGGTAAACATCTCATAGCACACTGCAATTTTCTTGGGGCTGGGCTAGCTGCTCCATGACTCGTGGTTCATGGCCCCTCAGAGAATTCATGAAGCATGGTCTGGATATGGGAACCTTTTGAAAAGTAAGTTCAAAAGATATTACCCATGTCCCCCACGTCCTTCCATGTCTCCATGCCACCTCCACGTTCATGGCGCCTCCATGACCCCTCCATGGCCCCCATGCCATTTCTATGCTCTCCATGCCACTTCCATGCTCTCCAAGGCCCTTCCATGCCCATTCACCCAGTAAGCACTATGTATAGAACCAATAAGCTATACAATAAAAATGGCAAGTGTGGAAATGCTGAGAAAAAATACACCCATTAAATTCTTAAATCTAGCCCATCAGTTTTTTTCCATTGGTCGTTTGGGAAATGCAGGGTTTTTTAAAAAAGTTATCTGACTCTGTGGGGATCGTAACAATTATCACAGCCAAGGAACTTCACAACTTTCTGGGTTATCGCAAGTTATTTTCCCAGGCACTTCAAATTTTGAACCCAAGGATGAGATGAGTACTCAGGTTGTTCATTTCAGCAATGCAGACCAGATGAAACTTTAACACGTAGCGTTGGATTTACGGCGAGCAGGACCCGAACATGGAAACGGATATCCATTTCCGACAGATCAATTTTTTTGTCAGAGGGAGAAAGGGGCATGGTGTGATTCACACAGGCAGGAAATCCAAACCCAGCAGGCCATTTGAACTTAGTGTTGAGTTCAAACATACCATATTTTGGCTATTGCAAAGGTCTTAAACCATAGTGTGGAAGTCACGAATTGATGAGTAAACCTAGATACTGTTGAAGGGCAGCTAAGGTCTCATTAAGTGTCATGACCTGAAGTTTGTTTTAAATCTGTAACTCTTTAAACACACAAAAACACAGGCTTAAACTGTCAGCGAGAGTTGCAAAAAAAGACTTTGCAGGATTCCTTTTATTGACAGGCCACCTGCTTGTAGGTTAGAAAAAAAAAATTGTTCGTGCAGGTTCAACAGAGTTCTTTGTTGACATTTCCCCAGGGGTTATTATTATGTCATTATGAATGCTTGGGTTGAGTTTCAAAAACTACAATTATTTCAGGGGAGGTTTTGAGTTCACAGTTTGATTGACAGTTTAAAGAGACTATTAAAACATGTCATTGATTGGGGTTCTGAATAGAAGCTTGCTTGTTTTGATAAGAGATTAACTGCTTGAGGAGATTTAAAATCTTTGAATGGGTTTTTTGAATGGCAGTTGTTTCACCACTAAGTTTGTATGAGTGACCCCTGTATTATTAGATTGTTAGAGGCTTTTTTTTACCTCCACTGGGCTGCTGAGGTCTGCCCATGGTGGACTGGCTGAATGACTATGGAGGTGGCATGGAGAGTATGAGCGACCGTGGGGCATGGGTGGGTAGGTGAAGTGGTGTGAGGAGTAAGAGTTAGAGGGCCTAAGAGCATCCAAAACAACTGGGAAGAAGTCGTAGGGAACGTGCCTTCTAACCAGCCCATCTTGGCACTCGCCCATCCCTGTTGCCCTGTACGATCACCTTCTGGGGTCAATGGGCCCAATTCGATCTGCTCCTGCCTTCCTGGAGTGAAAATTAGGTCAAACAGAGCTCCTTAAACCAAGGTGGGCCAGCTATGTCGGGAAGTTTTCTGACTTGAGCTACCCACCTCAGTAGCGAAAATTTGGCCCTTGGCCTTCTGATTGAAAATTTATTTTGGCTAATCAATGACTGAATTTTATTGACATGGGTCCCAGATATTGAAAAGTAGGTTGGTGAAGGCACTGAAAATATGCATGCTTAATAATTAAACATAAAATAAGGAAATGAAATGCCAAATAAAGTTAAAATATACAACATTGCTTAGATTCTTTTTCTGTGTAGAATTACTTTAGGAGCATAATGTTGCAGTTGAATTTAAGGCCTGTCAGGTTATTGAATCTCATCCTAAGTAGCTTTGAAGTACTACAGTTCACTTCAGTGCTTCTGGGATTGGCAGAGGAAAATCTGCCAAAGTTCCTACGCCTAAGCAATAATCACAGGTCCAAGGTGAAAATATTGTAAATGGATGTCAAATGAGGAGAAAATCAAACTAAGCTCCATATTCCACCACGTCGAGACTCACTGTCTAAATTCACATGTGGAACATAGCAACTTGGACAAGGTACAAGAGGTGGGTCTTTTGGTAGAAAGGGAAGAAAATAAGAAAGAAATAAGATTGAATAAAAGTTTGAGGAATGAACATAGGTCCTAACACACAATCAATGTATTCATACAGGCAAGCACATAGCTCTAACCATGCAGGAGTGATTTATATTGATTGTCAGAATGATTTGAGAGATATCTGATTACAGAATGATGTAGCATTTGGCCATTCCTTCCACAATACTTGTTGGATGTGAAGCTACAACACCTCTGAGAGCAGTGAGCTTGACATACTAAGAAGAGTGAAAGATGGTCAAACTGAAGCATAATAAAAATGCTTCTGGCCACTGTTCAATAGGGAGAGAGACTAGTTTCGAGCAGACGAAGTGTTCAATGATTCTTTTAAAGCTAGGTTACATGCTAAAGTATTACAGGAATGATGAGGCCTTTGGTCTGCATTAGTATTTTTTCACCATGTTAATAATTCAGCATATGGTTACAATTCAGATAGTGGAATGCTGACCATTGACTTTAAACTTAAAATCCAGAATCCTTGAAATTTTTTGAGAAAACCTCCTGTTTCAACATGAACTGCACCTTATAAATAAGCAGTAAGCAGATGTGACTATGGGCAGGATTTTGCCCTTGGCGTGTGGGATTGGTGGGGGTGGTGGGGAAGCTGGCCGCTGCCTGCGATCAACAGCACACCGCGATTTCACGCTGGCAAGCCAATTAAGGCCTGCCAACATGATAGGCAAGCGGTAGCGCTGAGCGCAGCCTGTGCGAGAGGGAGGAGGAGGACAAGCAGGCCTAGCGTAAACTTCGAGCATGCTCACGAGAGAGCGCTGAATAATCTCTGTGAGGCACGGAGCTGCCTCAGGGAGATGAAGAGATATTTTTTAAAATAATAAAGAGCAGAGAAATGTAATAAAACATGCCCCCTCATGGGATTCTGTCACATGAGGAGGGACATATTTTTAATTATAAATTAAGCTTTTATTTGGATTTGCTTTTGGAAACTTCATCCTGCCCGTGAATGAGGTTTCCAAAAAGTACAAAGGCCGCTTGACCTTTTCGTCTGCTCGCCAACCGTTAGGTTGAACGGGCAATGAAAAATTAACCGTCAATTGATAACTTAATGGCCTTAATAGGCCTTTTAATTGTCGCCGGGCACGCTGCCAGCTCTGGCGCGCACCCGCTGACCGAACCATCGTGCGACTGCGCGTTGACATTGGCACACTCGGCCGACGTCGTCGCGTGTCGTTTCACGCTTGGTCAGCTCAGGCGTGCACCCGCCCGCCGAGCTAAAAATTCTGGCCTGTATGTTTTATCTTCAATATACCTTCTTTGAAGCTGCATTGAACACAATTATAAAATGCATTACATTTCAAACAGTTCCTCATGTGTTGGGCAAATGATTTGGTACAGTGTTACATCCCAAGATAAATCCTGTCAACATTTTACATTTCTGCATGTAGTGCAACTTGCTGCCTTGTACTACAATTGTGCAGCAAGGTCCCAGAAGCAGAGAAAATATTCTTTATTGAGCAATAATAAATTGTTGGCCCTAGTTATGCTTATTGAATAGATGTTAATTATGTATTAATGGCTAATTATGCAAATGTTTCCCACTTTAGTTCCCGCTCATTCATTATTATTTTATTCTTTAAATTCCATTCACCCTATCGGTCTCCTGTGACAACACTATTCCCTGACAGACCATCTGCTCTTGGTCTTCTGTCACCGTCTCTCCACACCCTGCTGCTGGGAAATGTTTGACAACTTCCCAGGTTACCTCAGCTGCTTTCACGCATCTCTTCCTAATAATGACTCAAATGAGACTTGAAATGTACCCTGTGGACAATATACTTGCACCCCTTACAATTGGAGAGTATAATAGTGTAAATGCTATAAATCTGCATCTATGGAAAGTCAGGCACAATAAGTCTACAATTATCTATCAATTTATCAGTTAGCAGGCAACACAGAGGCCAGTAGAATTATTTTTATTCTGGGTAAACTGTTCCAATCATTTAAAAAAAAAGAATTGTAAGGACATGTATGAGTTGAGTTTTGGCAATTTCATCCAGTTCTTAGTGGGCAGTGGTGCACAACTCAAAACCAATTCCAATTTAGCACTGAGTGCGAATTGAGTACCCATCTCAGATAGGTCATTGGCTAGCTGATGAAATATTGTGTAGATGTGGTAGGGACTCTCTTTTGATATTGGGGCTGAGATATGTTCTTTGGCAAGTGGAGAAAACTTGAATCTGCATTTAGCCATGTAATGAAACTCAAGATGCTTGATCTGACACTTGCTTTTGAAATGAAAAATATTCAATTTCCTAGCCTTAATATCTCTCAGTGTGTTGAGCATAAAACAACTTACACAAGAAGTGATTAAAATAAAGAATACCCTTTTATAAAGTAAAGGCTCATAACTTACATAAAATTCAGTGTGTTGGCTGGATTTGTATAAAGTAGTGCAGCCCAGGTGTTACACACAGGGAAGAGATGGCAGGATGGTTCCTCCTTTTCCCACCTCTCGACTAACCGCAACAAGATGTGTTTCAAAGAAGTGTTTTTACTGCATGAATGCTGTGACTCTCAAGAACAGACACAAGACAGGTTTTCTCATAAGTTTTAAACAGAGAAAGGATACGTATTTTTTTTCAACACCCGAATGCAATCACAACAGAACCCACACACATGCACACAAGACAAGCACACACACAAGGAAAGGTGATTACAAAAGAGGCAGCATGCACTTAGGGGTTTCAAAGAGTCCAAAAAAATCACTATTACTCTTGTCTTTTGAGATGGAAGCTGGAAACATTACAGGCCTAATGACTTCCTTTAGTTCACTGAAGAAAATGGAGTTTGGAAGTTTCTGGTGATGAATTCACAGTGGCTTACTCCTTGCGATAATAGCTTTCTAGCTTTGCTCCAGTTAAAGTTGTAGTCAAGCTCCTGTTACGAAGATCAGGCTTGGTTCTTCAAATCTGGAGGTAGAAGGCTAGCCCCACTTTTCAGCCTGTTACTGGGTTCTAGGCAAGGTACTCTTATTTTCTGGATGGGATCTCTTCTCTCTGTGATGACCTTCATTTCCCAGACTGACTGAAAATCTGAGGTTGCTTTCAAGAAGTGTGTCACTACATGTTTCCCATCACAAGTTGGTTTCTGTCAGGTGACCAAAGTATCAGTGTTTCCATTGTTCAAACAAATGGTCCCTGACGACATTAGCACTGACACACAGTGGGGTTTGGATCTCGGCCATTTGCATTTCCTTGTGATAGAATAGTTTTTCTTTATACTCGTTCTGTGGAATTTCATTCTGTAGGCACTAAGTTGGTGTGGTTATTTTGCATCCACTTCTGTGGGCATTTGGATAATAGTAGCTGTTAGATCTACAGGAAAGATCTGACACATTTTAATGTCTTCTCAAAGGAATGTTCCAAAACATTGTTTATATTTTAATGTCCTGACCAGACAAGCAGGCTACTTCCAACCTAAGGCAATTTCATATATATTTGCAGACAAGGAGGGAGGTCACCATACTCCATTGACTCCACCTTGTTACAACATAGATTGCCCATTTTCCATGTTGTTTTCAAGAAAATAAAGTGTTCATTTTTCATTTGTCCATGGTTACACCTTTGTGGGTGTGACAAATGATTTTTGCATCCATCTGAACAATAAATGTGTAAGCAAAACTGGTTTCCAATATCAAGTTCTTCCCAGGTTGAGGATTTATAACCTGATGAAATCTATATATTATGTATTATGGTATTTAATTAATCTAATTTTTTAATATGATTTTGACTGGTCTGCAAGATTGTAGAAAAGAAAGTGTGTGGTGTCAGGTAATTGAAATTTAAGATAGTCATTAGAAAATCCCATTAAGAAAATCAGTGTCATTATCCAGTAGGCTAAGTTTTAAACTCAGGCCGAATTGGGTTTCTAATTAGTCTCAACATTAATTAGTTCCTTAACAAACCTGATATAGTAGTTAAATTTATATTGAGCTACAAAATATTCACTTTCAAGTGGATGCTCCTTCAATTAAAATATTCTAGTTCATAGCTATTATGATATAAGTTTAACATTTTAGATGGTATATTCAGTTTATGAATTCATTTCAATGCACAATTTCATGTGGTTTTGTGCTGTACAAATGTTATCATTTGAATTTGTTTGTAAACAGGGCCCCTTTAGATTCCAAGGCAATGTACCTGTTGATGTGAAATTGGTATCAAGTCAACCCTTTGGCTCAAAAAGATTCGCATTACTCCAGAGCACTGCATACAATTAACCCGTAAGTCTGGTTCATTGATGGTAGCAGTCCTGTCACCAAGGGTAAAGATTCTTCCCTCTCTGCTCCAGGTAAGTGTACAAGCTGCTGCTGTAATGGGGAGGAAGCTTACAAATACTCCCTAACCAAAGACAATTGAAATACGTTTAAAATATGATTTAAAGGGTTCAATTTAACTTTGTTACTTTCATGTAGAACTTTTAGCCACTAGCTTAAGCATTAGAGTGCATGGGACACATATTTGACTATTTTATCTGAGAGCGGACTAAAAGGACGAGAACTTGCTGAGAAAACAATAGTGAGCTAAATGTAAAAACAAGTGATGAGGGAGAGGTACACGGTGAGTTGTAAATCGCCATCAACTGCTGGACAACTTGTCTTGCTCCACCATTTGCATCGTGAAAATGGGGGCTTGAGTCAAACTCCCCATGAGTTTCAAGAAATTTCTGCAGTCATACTTTAAAATTGAATTAAAATTGTCACAGAAAATTAGGCCTGGTGTTCAACAAGGTAAGGACATTTTTAATGGCCAGATTCACCTTTCTGCAATGTCACTCAACCTCTGAGATCCAGATAACAAACAACTGAAATGGTAGAATATCTCATTCCAGATTGTAAATTGTTCTTAGAGGGTGTAAATCATAAAACTTTACATTTTTAATTTTTTTCTTGTTTTTCCTTTGTCTCCTTTCCTTTTCCCCTAATCCAATCTTTCTATCCCTTATTTCCCTTTCCGTCTATAATTTGTCTGTGTTCACCCTGTTTCCTTATTTGCCATTCATCTGCTTCTTTCTTTATCTCTGATTTTCATTGGTTAAGGAGATGGATGATTGTTCCCATCATTAGCCAGAGTTCCAAATGCCCCTTTGCCATTTCCACAACTTGTGCCGCAATGTTTTGTAAGCTGAAGGGTGAGGAAAAAAGTATGCATGGAGTGTCAATGTTTAGGTCTCACTATCTTCTTCTAAGAAATTATCTTTATAGCTCACCAATCACATTTGCAGCATAGTCTGTCAATCACCATGCGTTAATGTTTTTTAACTAGTCTGTTTAGAATGCCTGACACTAATTGAAACCATGGCCGGGATTTTGTCAGGCTGCCAGGTCTTCCCCACCAGTTGGAGAACCGGTGGGGAAAGATGATTAGTTCCTCAGGAGGAAGTCCCATTTGTAGGGGAGGCCCATCAGAATCAAATGCTCTTCAGGCATGTAATTGATCGTCATCGGGCCTGCCCTGAATTAAAGTTCCTGGCAGCAGATGTCCCACCCATCAAGAGCTGCCAGTCAATCAGAGGCTAACAGCTTGTCATTGCTGTCAGTGCCAGCAGGAGCAGGTGGCACTGCACCCACCCAAGATCCAGGATCATCATGGAACCCCAGGCCACTGGTGAGCAAAGGTCAGAGGAAAGCTGTGGTGCGGGTGTCACAGGAGAGGGTGGAGGGGTTCTGATGCAAGAGCAGAGGGGAGGCTTTCAGTGGCCATACCCCTGCCCGATGCTGGATCCCTTAATTAGGCACAGAGGTTTTGCTGCTTGGCCTTCCGGGAGCACGAGAGACCTGTTCGTCCCCCATTTAATCTCTCAGTCACCACTGAATTGTGGTGGGCTCAGAGGCAAAAGGTATCAATTGGCTCATTAATTAACTAATTGTCATTCTGATGCTGATGGCCAGGAACCCATGTTAGTCCCTTTTGCCCTCTGACTTAATTGGCGAAGGTTTTCCCACCACTGGGTGACTGATGTGGGGCCTCTCCCATGATTAAGTGGGCCCAGTCACCATGGTTCCCAATGTGACTGGCTACATAAAATCCAGCTCCACAACTTCATCTAATTGGCACCTGGAGTTAACATAAAAAATACCCACTAATGAACCAATAATTTGATTAGCTTGGGTTCAGAGGCGACTGGGGCTTTGAGCGGACATCCCTTTTGTGGCCTTCCAAGTTGAACAAATGAGAGAAGATAATTTCCATTTCAGCTCTATGACACAAAGATAAGCTTTCCTATTTGCCTTGTGAAAAAGCCTTTTGCTTTGGTTAGATGAAAAGCAGAATTTTATGTTCTCCCACTGGCAGGTTTGTAGGTGGAGGTTGAGCGTACAATTTCTTGGTTGGGCTTCCCGCCAGCCCTGACCTCTCTGCAACTTCACACTGGACGGGCGAGGCCTAGATTGACCCGCACACCCTTGCCCCAATTAAGGCCCTTAACTGGCCAATTAATGACCACTCAAGGACCGTTTCCTGTCCAGCCTTAATTTTCAGGCTGGTGGGAGGAGTTTCAGGGTAAGGGGGAGCTTGAAAATTAACCAGGTTCAGACCTCGGGTGGGAAGGCAGGGTGGGGGGGGCGGGTGCTGGTGGGGTGGTAGTGGTGTGGGTGGCGCCACCATAAGCAGCCCACTTTTAACATCAGGCACCACCCCCAGCCCCATAAGGTCCGGTCCCCACATGTCCACCCAACCGGCCTCTCCACTGAAACCAAAATCCCCACTCTGTTGACCCCCCCCAGGCCTCATCTACCCTCCCCACTCTAAGACCCTCAAAACTTACCTGGTCGTGGACTCCTGGGATTTAGACTCTGGGGACTGCTTGCAGTCCCAACCCTGTCAACTGCAGCTTCTAGCACTGCAGGGGCTAGAGAGCTGCTGGCCAATCAGATTGGCTGGTAGCTCTCTGAGGCAGGGCTTCCTCATGAGATGAAGGGTGGAAGTCCCATCTCCAACCAATTAATACACATTGGAGTGCTAATGGGGATATGGTGGAGATATGTTCCCCGCCGACTCTTCGGATGGCAAGGCGGAAACCCCAACATCCTAAAAATCCTAACCATTGGATGTAATTTAATGATCAGAGTGGTGGGCCTATCCGCTGGCTAGAGGGCTAGTGGCAATCGTGCTATGGCCATTTTGTGCACCCCTCCAACCCAATTTAGTGCTATCAGGCGCTTGCCTGCTCAGAGTTGGGGTCCTCGTTGTCCTCAGGGAGACTCTCCTGCCTCCAATAGCTGCCAGTCAATCAGAGGCCAGCAGTTCTCCAGTACCAGCAATGCCACTTGAGCAGTGGCCACTCTGGTACTGAAAGAGGCCCAGGCTGCAGGATCATCACTGGAGACTAGTGAAGGTAGGTAAGGCAGGCTTACAGGACTAGTTGGAAGGCCCCAGTGAAGTGGGGGATAGAGGGTAGGGAAGAGGGGGTTAGCATTTAGGATAGGTGGGGCTCTTCACCCATGGGGGGCCCATGCCACTGGTGGGTATCTCCATTGGGCATGGGCTGACCAAGTAGAAGGGACACACCCCAGCTTCCCACCAGGCTGCAGGCATACCTGACAGTGTTTATCTTTTGGGCTGCCTATATGGCATGGTCCTGGCGGGATGAGGCCCTTAAGAGGCTCAAATAGCTTCTGATGGAAAGGCCTTATAGTCCCGGACTGAATCGGACAGAGTTGAGAAGGCGATGGGGACTCCACGCTGCACATTCCTGCTTGATAAATGTGCTCCCCCACCTCCCAGCCCCCCTCCAGGGGAGGATAAAATTCCACCCATTATCTTGCCTTTTTCTCCTTTGTGATTGAGGAGCTATGAATTGTTCACTTTTATTTCCGATTTGCAATTTTGTTTTTTTACCTGAAATGATATTAGGTAATGTTTTGACAGTGTCATGATATAATTTAAAATGTTAAATAAAAAAAAATATAACTATGTTGGTATTTATGTGAATGCTAAACGTTTATAGAGCACTTCATACAAAGCACTTTGAGATGTGTTTTTGTAAGTGGGAAAGGAGGACATTGAGCTAAAGGAAAGCAACAAAAAGAATGGCTCAGAGACTTATGAAAAACAGAAAAAGCTGGAGATATTCAACGTCCTGGCAACATCCTGTGGAGTGAGAAACAGAGTTAAGGGGATTGATTTTCTATCCAGGGTTGAGGAATTGATGCCTGGATAATATTTGGGTCCTGACTTTGCACTGCATCTGCATTGATCATGCGATGCTAACTCAAATGCAAATGCCCTAATTGGGCTTGCGCCGACACTATTAGGAGGCAGGAACTGACTGCTGAGCACAATTCATTGGCATGTGGCAACCATGACGGGGCCTGCCACTGCCTGGCAGATTAGAGGAGGAAGAGCATCAGAGGGCATCATCACGGCACAGAGAAGTAGCCAAACAGCCAACGTAATGTTCTGCACTCAACCTGAGACCATAACAACGAGGGCAGAATTTTTCACCTCTGCCCACTGCCGGGATCTTGGGACCTGCTAAAAGTCAGTGGACGTTTGACTGAGCCACCGAATCTCCCGCGACAGGTCCCCCCATGACAGGGCTGGAAAATGCCAGCATTAGTGCCTATAACTTTTACTCATAGAAAACATTACTTGATGGCTCCCCACTTTGCACTCAACAGCTGTGCACTAACACACCAGACTATTCAAGTTTGTCAATCTGTGATTTGAAAACCACCTTCTGGTCCTCCCCAGCCTGTTAACAAGCTCCTCAAGGAGCTTAATGGGTGGATAATTTAAGATAAGTGGGTTCTTGACTCTACCCCACCCCTTTCCTTTGCTTTTAAAATAGCAGCGCAGAGGCATTGTGAGACTCAAACACCATCAGGAGTGTTATCTTCAAAACGGGCCCATTACTATTCTCGCCCCAGTGTGCGATTGAGGATTCTGGCCGAAGTTTCACATCTGTGACCTTCAATCAGAACTCAATTTCGGATTTCAGATTTCCAGCATCTGTCGTATTTTGCTTTTATCAAGTGAGGGTTGTTTGTTTTTGGAAACCTTCAATAAGAGAGCTAGAAAGGGAAAGCAGTTTTAGGAAAGCATGCCAAAGCAGAGCAATAATGTCTGAAAGATTGATCTTTGATGACTGAATGGGGATCAGTTGGGGTCCATTCAGAGAAGCTAAGGATGTGGGTTAAGAGGTTTGATTATAGGAGATCACTTGGATAATGGGGAACTGGGAAGGACTTGAAAATACTTACAGAAGAACTCTTCTGCACCATGTCATCAATAGGCCAGCCACCCCACACAGTTATCACATAATAGCCTAGATTCTCACCGAGTCGCATTGACTCGGGAGCCCTTTAAGAATGGCAGGCGAGTCGCAATTGCAGGATTCCCAACCCCATTCCCAATCTGTG
This sequence comes from Cetorhinus maximus, assembly GCF_964194155.1. Classification (NCBI taxonomy): domain Eukaryota; kingdom Metazoa; phylum Chordata; class Chondrichthyes; order Lamniformes; family Cetorhinidae; genus Cetorhinus; species Cetorhinus maximus. The sequence goes on along the minus strand of NC_135886.1, from coordinate 113,727,151 downwards.
TGATTTTTGGGAGTACTTTAAAGGATGCAGGCTGCTTCCTGTCAAAAGCCTGCATCCAGCACTCCCGACCTGGCTGACTCCATTGCGGAGTTGGGCATCTCCTACTCCTCCACAATTTTCATGGAGTTGTGCCAGGTTTTTAAAGAGTCATAGTTCACGGCCTGTCAGAGGAGTCGTGAACTCTAGTGTGGATGAGGGGGCTTTTTAAAAGGTAAGTTCAAAAGGTTCCCCTCATGCCCTCTATGCCAAGCTATGCACTTCCACCCACCCCTATGCCTGTTATTCTAATAGATGACTGGGCTCTCAGTCAAGCCTCATTATGTACGCTTGGCTGAGAACCTAAACATCCACTGGAATAATCGAACACCTGTACCTCAGAGGAATCATTGTTTGATAGCTCAGGCTTTCTGATCTCTGTGGTCGCTTTCACAATGTTTACTTAACTCAAGTGATTTCAAGTGTTTGTGGTTTTTGAAAATTTAAAGGGCCTGGATGATTGACATTTTTATTAGTTTGTCCTGACTTATTTATAACATAGGGAAAAGTGATCAAAGGGTTACATTTTATCAAAACTTTTTAAAAACATCCCAATTTACACGGTGATGTTCTTTGGCTCTAGAAAATGTATAGTGGGTCAATGGGCATAAAAGTGACAGAGCCTGGCATAGGAGGCATGAGGGGCCTTAGGGGGTGAGTGGGGGGCATGGGATAGCATGGATAGAGCATGGGAAGTATTTGGAAGGTGAAGGGGGTGCAAGGAGTGAGGGTTGGAGGGCCTTTTGGTGGGATTGTCCGCACCCGCCCATCGCCACAATCTTCTGGTCCTACTGCAAGTCAATGTACTTCTGGCTGGCACACCGCCTTGCCCACGGCGTGTCCTGCCCGTGATGGGGCTGGAAAACCCCGGCCCTTTGTGTTTTAATTTTCAATGAGACAAAGTCCCGTGGCATTGAGGCGGGCCTTGTAAACAGCCGGCCTTGCTGCCTAGCAGCCTCTGTTTCTGCTTCCGTACTTCTTCTTGGGTCGGCTGGCCCAACTCCAGCCTGTACCCAGCCCCCAGTGATAAAGATCCCGTCCTGGCGGACACTTCCTCCCAAAGGTGGGCGGGGGCAACTCCCCCTACCTGCTTTGAGGATGAAAATTCGTGCCGATGTCCCAAAACAAAAAATAAACATACCCGATGGATTCAACACAGACTGGCTCAACAGCCTTTTGGAAAAGTAATTTTCAGAAAAAAATACCTAAGTGAATTAGATGCTCCACAACTTCTTCAGCTATCAAACCGATTTGAACCAAAACAGAAAGCTAATTTTACATATAACTTCAACCTCAGACGTAGACCCGGTTTTAGTAATTTATAAAATCAACAAGCAATAAAAGTTAGCCAAGGATCATGAAAGTAACAGTGTGAAACAAAACAAATTTTCAATTTACACAATTTGCAAACACACCATTATTTGAAGAACATAGGAATTTTTTCCAGCAAGAAACAAATCATTAGATTGAACAAGCCTGTCCATTCTTTCACATATCAACCCTATTACTATCCAGCTGCAAGGAGGATGTGAGGAAGAACATTTTTACACAATGAGTGGTAATGACCTGGGGCTCGCTGCCGACAAGGGTGGTGAAAGTGAAGACATCAAAGGAAATCGGATGGGTACATGAGGAAAATAAACTTGCACGGCTTCAGGAGGAACGGGGTAAAGTGGAAGAATGGGAATGATTGGGTTTCTCTACAAAGAGCCAGCATGGGCTCAATGTACCAAATTGCCTCCTTCTGTGCCAAAGGGCAGGATTTTTCAAATGGCGCGTGGGCTCGGCGAGAGTAGGCAGGGAGACGATTGTCACCCATGATCGGCTCAGCGCCACTATTTTACGCGGCGGGCAAATTAAGGCCCGCCCAGCGTAAATCACGGCTCCTGAGATCAGTGAGAAGGAGTGGGTGGCAGCGGGATGCCAATGACTGCCGGGACCAATGGCAACCCGGCGGCCCATTCAAAAACGGCGCAGGCAGCCGCCCTAAGGCTGCCACTGATCTCAGTCAGGGTCATGATGGAGAATGTCCTTGGAGAGCAGGCCAGGCGGGAGGGCAGTCGGCCCCGAGGTTCTCAGATGAGTGCTTGAGGAGGTGGCAGCACGCTGCGAAATTCTGGTACCAAGGGACGGGAGGAGGAGGCCCCCCCACCTAATAAAATGTGCCTGGGAGGAGGTGGCAGTATGGGTCAGCTCCCACGATGTGGTGTGATGTGTGCCTGAGTGCAGTGCCATGAGCGATTTAATGACCTCTTGCAATTGGGAAGGGTGAGTACCGTGTTGGCATGGGTCACTTAGCACAGCAGTTAGGTACCCCTCTCTCCTTTCAGGAGAAGACAGGAAACAATAATGCAGAGCGGCTGCAGACTGGTGGAGGCCAGCCCCGTCTTCTCATCATCACCAGGTACGAGCAGCGAGCCCCAGGTCATTACCACTCATTGTGTAAAAAGCAAGAGGCAATGGAGCCATGCGCCCAGATCAAGCGGCCACGGTGAGGTTGGGGTGCCACTGAGAGGTAAGAGTGCCGTGCACTGAGGTCACAATGTCTGTCAGTGCAAACATTCCACTATTGACTGTATATTGATTTCAGCCTCCAACATGGGATCCCCATTGATAGTGGAAGGAGGAGTGAGTGCCAGGCATGCACATTAACAGTGTAACAACTACAACTAATCAAATGTCCTTGTTATTCCTTTCAGACCCACCAGAGCACGCCTGGACTCAGGAGGCTGGGGGACCGCCGCTGACCCCTGAGGGCACAGAAGACATTAAAGCATCACACCCTCTCAGTCAGGCAGGCACTGTGCAGATACCAGCCCCTTGGTGGGCATAAGATCATTGGCTAGTATCTCGGTGCACAGTGGTGAGGGCACTTCACACTCGCTTGAGGTGCAGGGGGAGGCAGAGAGAGCCCAGGACACTGGAAGTCAGAGGAATGCTGGAGACCAGGAACATGCTCAGTCAGTGGCTGATGATGGGCCTCTGGCATCGTCCCTGAGGCAGCAGATGCTGGAAATCCAGCAGGGTGTGTGGGAGGATCTGGCGGAGATACATGAGCGAATGCGTGTCATGGTCTCCGTGATGGAGGAGTCCATGCGGAGCATCAGCGATGCAATGACCCTCACGGCCGAGCGCAATGCCTCCTTCATGGAGAGAGTGGCAACTCTCATGGAGAGGCTCCTCCAGGTGAACAATCAGGGCTCCCTGGGGATGCGCTCGGACATGCAAGCCCTCACAGTGGCAATTACCTCAGGTGGTCAGTGTCAGTGTGGGAGATCTGTCACCAGTTTGACACGAGTGTGGACAACTGATTGGGAGACTCCACAAAGGTCACCCACCGACCCCTGGAAAGAGCCGGAGACATAGAAGTTGAGGGCAACCGTGACCTTCAGCGACACTGGCATGGGGTGTCTGCCCACACAGTTGGAGCTGATCTCAGGGCCAATCATCTGACAGATGGAGGTCACTGTCTCCCTTGAGAAATGTAGCCTCCTTCACCACTGCACCTCAGACATATTGAGGTAGCTGCATCGTTGCCTGTAAACCCTGGCAGCAGGATAGTGGCATCTTCTGTGGCCCCTCCCACCTTGGACATCCTGTTGACCCAGTGCCCCTTGTGCCTACACCTGTCCTCCCACAGGTGGCACCCCTGGAGGATGAATATGGACTCCTAGCCTCCTCCCCCTTCTGGCCCTCTCTTCCTCCTCAGAGGAAGCTCCTCCAGCAGAGAGCACAATCCCCATTCCCAGAGTAAGGGAAGGCTGTCTGATACCTGGAAGACCCCCAGTGTTATGATTCCTCCAGAGTCCTGAACTGAAGCCTGTTCTTTCTGTCAAAGCAGCTCTGAAGTGAAATGAAGTTGTCCTGTTCCAAGTAGCAGTAAGTAATAAACTAAAGTTCTATTAGCATTAGTGAGCCCGCTCACCCCGTTTATCCTGCCTGTGGATAAGATTTTTAAAAATGTTGCCTACCTGCCTGCCCATTGTGCCCGTGCAATGCACTGAAAGTCGCATGGGTTGCGAAAAATCGTCTTCAATTGCTGCCTCAAGGTCTTAACTGGCCCGTTAATTAATGGAGAGCGCACCTCGGAACTCAAAGTGCCCGCCTTTCGAAATAGCGCGAAGGCACGTGGTGATGTCGGGACGCACGCTCGACGTCATTTTACGCGTTGGCATGTCAATGTTGGCCGCCCATGCACGTCCACTGGAAAATTCTGCCAATAGTAACTCTATGGGCGGAATTTTGTGGAGGTTACTGGGTTCTCGGCTGGCAGCTGGAGAGCCCACCACATCTCGTGCCACTCAGGCACTTAACAGGCCAGCAGCAGGCCTTCCCACGGGATCAAGGACCCTGGGGGACAGAAGTCCCGCCTGTTGAGAGCTGCCAGCCAATCAAAAGTCAGCAACTCTTCTGTACTCAGCAGTGCTACCGGGGAGGTGGTGGCTGCATCTGATAATACACCTACCCGATACCTTAGATTGGGGAGCGACCCAGGAACAGATGAGTGATGGCAGGAAGGGGGTTTCAGGGCGAGGGTCCTGGAGTGGGAGGTTGGTAGCAAGGGCAGAGGGGTGGCTTTCAGCAGGCACCCCAATCCCCCCACCTTTCTGATGCCAGGTCCCTTAATAAGGCACTGAGTGCCTTTGAACGAGGAACCCTCCCCTGGAAGCTCACAAGCAAACACACCAGGGCTTGCTTGTCATACTCTCTGCATGACCAGCCCCCACCTGTCGTTGGGTTCTGGCCATGAACTAAATCGAGGTGGAGGTGGGAAATAGGGCATTTGCTATTCTCTGCCACTCTCCCGTCTGATTAAATGCCCTTTGCCACTATGCTCCGCATGGGGGAGAGCACAAGATTTCGCCCTATGACGCTGACTCTTCATCAATCCAAAAAAAGATTTCTTAGTAGATTTTGAAACTATTATCATAGCCGCTTCAATGACCTATCCCAACATATTCCACACCTCTAGTACCCTTAGGGTGGAAATGTTCTACCTGACATCCCTTCTTAAATGTATCTTACTAATTTAAATAATTGTGTGTCTCTAATATTTAATTATAGTTTACAACTTATTGAACCTCTTGTCAATTCCTTTGATAAGCTTGAAAATGTAATTGTTGGATGGTCAATGAACAAGCTAGGAGTTTACTTAAGCATCACCATCTCAGACCAACTCCTTAAAGTTTAAACAGTTAACAACATATTAACTAAAGCAACATTGAAGATTGGTGACTACTATGTCATAGATCAGTTTGCATTTGAAAAGTTTCTAAACACTGGGCTTATAAAGGAGCAGTCAGTGATACTTAGATAGTGCCAGGTGCATGGAGACACACAGGAACAAAAATATTGTATATAGATATAAAGTGACAACCACATGAAGACACAGAAATACCAACAGAAAATGTCAGTAGATACAGAACATGAGAGAAAGATACTGAGACAGAGAGAATAACCCATTACCTGAAAGCAAGACTTTTTCTGCAGTCAGCTGTTTGTGAAGCAATCTATAAGGCAGTTAACATGAAAGAAAGAATTTGCATTTATATAGCACCTTTCATGTTTTCAGGACATCTTAAGGCACTTTACAGCCAATTAAGTAGCTTTGAAGTGTAGTCGTAATATAGGAAACATAGCAGCCAATTAGCGCACAACAAGGTCTCACAAAGACCAATGAGATAATGACCAGAAAATCTCTGGCTTTTTTTACTGATATTGGTTGAGGGACCTCTCATCTGAAAGGCAGTTCAGTAATCCATCAGTACTGCACTCAAGTGTGGTGTCATCACAAAATCTCTCCTTTGAAATCTTTCTTGTCACTTCACATATTCTCTCCCTCCCTCATATTGCTTTCTATGAACATTTCCTGGTTTTTTTCTCCAAATTGGACATCATTCATCCACTCTATAATCTTATTGAGACACTTATTAGGGTTTCTGCTTTGAATACAATCGGCAATTGTGGCACAAATTGCACTCAAAATTACAGTTTTCCAATTTGATTTTATGGTTCATACTCATTTGTATAATTATAAACATAAATCATCCATGAACCAATGCAATTGGGTAACATTTTAGAACATAATTGTTTCTTTTCCTTGCTGTTAAAAAATGTCTTCGATATATTTAATAGCAACAACCTCATGAGTGGCAGCCTGGTGCAGTTTTATTAGTACAGCTGAAAATGGATATTGTCATAAAAATAAGCATTTTTAATAGGAGTGTCTGGTCCACCAGCTGTGAATAACCTGGGACAAAATGTTGCACTCGTCGGGCAGGCAAGCGCCCAACCTGAATGAGTGTAAAATGGATGCACGATGACGTTGGGCGAGCGTCCCGACATCATCACGCACTTGCGCGATACTTCGATCGGTGGGTGCACACGCGAGTCGGCAGTGCACCTGCCGACAATTAACAGGCCTATTAAGGCCATTAAAGATTCAATTAAATGAAATCTTTTGCTGCCCGTCCAACCTTACGGTTGGCGGGCAGGTGAAAAGGCCAAGCAGCCTTTGGATTTTGTGAGAAACCTCATCCATGGGTGGGATGGGGTTTCGATGAGTCATAATTTTTAAAAAAATTTTCAAACTAATTTCTAACATGTCCCTGCTCATGTGACAGGATCACATGAGGGGACATGTTATTAGCATTTTTAAAATCTTTATTTTTTTTCCAAAATTCTTCATCTCCCTGAGGCAGCTCTGTGCGAACTTCCACGCAAACCAGCGTAAAAGATTGCAGAAACTTGATTTGCGCTGAGTGAAGCTTGAGCTTGAAATTCCATGAGCATTTATGCTGCTTTGGTCAATTTTGTGTGATTTGCATGAATGGTGTTCAATTCATCGCAGAGTCTTCTACTCCAACTCATTCTTCTCCAATACCTCCTTTAGTTGTTTTCCATCCTGTTATAATCTTCAGGCTTTTAAAATAAAACTTAATGGGTGGAGTTTTATGGTTGCGTCGTGAGTGGGGGCAGGGCCATTAAATGTGGCGAGCCGTTCAAAAGTCCATTGACTTTGGTAGGACCATAGAGTCCTGCCAGCGTAAAATCCTGACCCATGTCACTCAGTTGCTATTACTTGCTTGACCTTTTAAACTAATTTCAGCCTTAGTGTTGCCCTGGGCTGTGGGAAGTCACCTTCGTTTATCAATAACAAAAAACACTAGTATGCTTATAAAGTACCCCAAGAGCAGAATTCTCCCTTCGGCGAGTGGGGGCGGGGCCCGCTCACCGATGCGTAAAATGACGTGCGGTGACGTCAGGCGGATGTCCTGATGTCACCGCGCGTCATTTAGATTTTCAGTTCAGCGGGTATGCAGCCAACTCGGCCGAACTGTCAAAGGCCTATTAAGGCCTATTGAAAAGTAATTAAAACAGTTAAAGGAGCTGCCCGTCCAACCTTAAGGTTGGGGGGCAGGTGAAGAGCCCAGGCGGCCTTCAGAAAAAACATGAAGCTTATCCACGGGCGGGATGAGATTTCATGAGGGATTTAAAATTTGTGTTACATTTTTGATAAAAGTAATTGACATGTCCCAGCTCATGTGGCAGGGTCACATGAGGGGACATGTCAATAAAATTTTTCTCATCGTTTGTTATCTTTTTAAAAGAACAATGATCTCCCTGAGGCAGCACTTTGCCTCAGGGAGATCTGTGTGCTCTTTCGCGCGAAAGAGTGCACTCCCGGCTCAGGGAATCCCCCCCTGCCGCACAGGGAGCGCATAGAGCTTCCTGGTGCACATCATGCTGGGCGGGCCTTAATTGACCCGCCCATGTAAAATGGCGGCGCACCCCTGACCAGGGGCGCCAATCGAGAATCCGCCCGCTCGCACTCACTCTCGCACAACCCCACCGATGGGGGGGGGAAAAAATGCTGCCCCAAGACACTGAAATACAGTTTAAGTTCAGTATTATTACAGTGCTCTACCCATAAAACAGATGTTTAAATACTTGGAATTACAAGAGAATCCTAATTTGTAAATAAAGACTTTATACATGCAGAGCAGTTAAAGGTTCATTTAAAACAGGCAAGAGTGACACAGATTGAAAACCCATTGATGTATACAAAGCTGCATTCATTTTTAAGCATGACAGCCATCAAAGTAGGTCACATATTAAAATCAAAGTGATCCCTCCTAACGCAGGACAGTTGGCAGCACTGTACATGCAAATGAGGTCTAATTAGAATAATTAATTACTCAGTTCCTTCAAAGATAGATGCTATGTTAGAGGGAAAAAAGAATGTCTACAGTCCAATGAGTCCAGTTTGAACACGTGCATTAGTACAAAGCATTTAAAGCACTTTCATATTGATAAAGTGCCATTAGTAACAGATATGTGATATTCCCGATACTTCTGGAACAAAATGAATCTGCCTTGCCAACATCATCTGAGACCCAGTTTCTCCTGGGTTTTTGAGAATATCCAATGAAGATTTGGAAAATACACATTGTTGTAATAAGGGGATATCGGATTTTGCTTGAGCATGAACTTCTGAGCCCCTAGCAGCAATATCAAAAGTCTTCAAAGCCTTGACTTTCTGAGTGCATCATAAATGAGAATTTGTTGGCTATGGTGCAAGTTTGCCTGTACTGGCATCTCACATGGTAAGCTATCCAACAAGAGCCTTCGCCTAATTTAAATAGTTTATTGGCATATGAAAAGCTTTTCCAGAAAGTTCAGCCTGTAGCACAGCTGGTTGGGTAGCATAAAATCCAACCAGGCAACATTTCATTAAAGGGAACTTGTGTAATGGTACAAGGCTTGGTCAATTGCTCACATTGTTATTACGAAAATGTAGGCAGCACTAATACTTTCAATGCGCCATGATTCTTTGAACAGTAAAACACTGCTGGGAGCTCCCTGAGGCGAGATCACCAATTTAGTTAATGCAGTCACCAAGGTAACTGAGTTCCAATTGAGGAAGGGTGAATGTAATCATAGTACTCAGTTTTACTCATTTTTCTACTGGGATCCAGAAGCGGCACAAGCAAAAGTTGGGACTGCCACACCTTCAGGGAAATGGCATGTGATGCACTGTATATATTGCTGTCTTGCAGATATACTTTACATTATGCCCAAGTATAAGGTGCAATTTTCTTGAAGATGAAGGTGGCAGCTCAGGAAAGGTAAGTATCTGCTCAGGGATCCAGGCCAAGATGTATCTCTGCTTCTTTAGAGTAACTGCACAACATTAACTTACCTTTAAGGGACATAGTTAAGCAGACTTGGTGCACTGATACACTCAGCTGAATTTTGTCTGTGCAGAATCGATGGGCCGAAGGGCCTCTTCTGCACTGTGATTCTGTGATTCAGCTGATACAGATGAGATTGTGCTATGGCCATAACCTCAACCAATGCTGGGAACTTTAGGAAGGGACTGAATTGAAATAATTATGCTATTCATTGCGCTTTGCTTATGCCTATAGCACAGTCTCATCTCCTTCTGGCAAGGTGTACGCCAGACAATCTAGCATGACATGATTTGTGCACATGACGTTGCAGGGCCAATTTTCTTACATGTGTGTAGTACAAAAAAAGGGTGGTTCACAGAAAGGTCAACATCATTGGATGCAGGGAATTGTCCTGTTCCAAGGACCTCCACCCAATGTTACTTCAACTAGTGCAGACACTGAATTGCTGCATAATGAAGGGATCATGGCAACTTACCTGACAATATTCATTAATAGCATAATGAGGATTTTGTGATTAAATACTTTTGAACTGTAATTGAGTTCACACTCAATTATCCTCATCTATGCCATGGCATGAAAATGATCAAAATGGGTACCATCTACATTGTCCTGCACTTGAAGGAATTCTGGCACCTAGAAAAAGTTGTGAATCATGTCCAAGTAATGCCTCTTTTCAATAAGAAAATCATGGGGCTGAATTTTACAGCCCTTTGGAGACAGGCTAGGAGGTGGAAAGGCTGTCAAAATGGCACAGAAAGGCATTGATGGTGTGCCCAGTATCTTCCCACCATCATGCCATTTTGCCAGCAGTAGGAAAGATGGCAGAAAACCACCACTCAGGTGCTTGGTGGCCAACTGAGGACCATTTCTGGCCTTCACGGGAATTTTGCCCACGTCAAGTCGGCCTGCCATCACGTGGTGAGACTGTCACGTGGAACCTGGCAGGCTCCAGAGGTGGGGGAACCTCTATATTTGGCACTCCGTGACCCATGGGGAACTCTTCCCCCTACCGATTTGCCCTCACTCCCCCGATCACAGGGGCTCGCTTGTTTGGCCCTGGTATCCCCCAAGTATTTACCCCTCTTGGGAGGCCCCTCGACCATTGAGGTGCCTTTGCCTCGCAGTTGCAATCTCAGCAATGGCCACCACTAGTAATGGTTTTGCTAACACTGCTGCAGCTCTCAGGGGCAGTCCGTCATTCTTAATAGGGATGGTGACCCTGGTGATTTCCATTTAATTGACCATCGCCGGGAAGGTGCCTCTCTGGATCCTGCTATAAATGAGATTGCCTTCTGCTTTCAGCCAAGGCAGCAGGCCCTCAGTCATTGTGGCAATGTTTTCAACCGTGTTGTTGTTTGTTGCTAACTGGCTTTCGTCACTTGCTTGATGGAGGTGTACATTTAAGGCTCCCTGATGTAGCTGATGCCCTATTGCAGTGGACTGGGAGAATGTGCTGCATGAAAACTTTTAGCTGTAGCCACCTTTACATCTATGGGAAGAATCAATCCTATTCAATATTTGCGTGATGGCCATCATATAGCCTCCCTCTACATCATAACAATTCTGTGATTCTATAGCAGATAGTACAACTCTGTTTATATTAAATAAATGCAGCAAAAACAGGCTGGCTCAGATAAGTATGACAAGCTCTGTAAACACAGATCAGATGTAATGATAGAGAAATTACCTCAGGAGATGTTTTCGTACCTGTATTTGCTAGCCTCCCATGATCCTGTCTTCTAAGCAACCAAGAATTATGAAAGAAAGTTCTGATATACAACGAAAAAATGCAAAAACAAAAACAACAAATGAAGAAAGAACACAAAAGTGTTCTTTAGAGCAACTGCACAGCATTAACTTACCTTTAAGGGACCTAGTTAAGCAGACCTGGAGCACCGATACAATCAGCTGATACAGATGAGATTGCGCTATGGCCATAACCTCAACCAATGTTGGGAACTTTAGGGAGGGACTCAATTGAAATAATTATGCCGTTCATTGTGGTTTACTTATGCCTATAGCACAGTCTCATCTCCTCCTGGCAAGGTGTACCCCAGACAATCTAGCATGACATGATTTGTGCACATGAGTTGCAGGGCCAATTTTCTTACATGTGTGTAGTACAAAAAAAATGCTCATAGAACATAACATAAGAAATAGGAACAGGAATAGACCATTTGGCCCCTCGAGCCTGCTCCTCCATTCAATAAGATCATGGCTGATCTGCTTATGTTTTGAATTCCACATTCCCAAATCTACCCCCGATAACCTTTGATTTCCTTGCCTAACAAGAATCTATCTACCTCTGCCTTAAAAATATTCGATGCTTAAACAAATGTAGTCCTGTGTGTTACCCATCTTACAGAACCTTCCAATTAAATAAGTTCATTTGAAAAAACATTTATAACAAAGGCATGAAACGTTTCACAACGTTACTGGGAACATTTATTTCTTCCTGATATTCATTGACTTCATATGCAAGAAAATAAAAAGCAAGAGGAGAAGTACTATAAAAAGGCAAAAAGCATTTTAAACGTAATATTTCTTACTGCATTCTTCTAGCCATGGTGATTATCTCCAAAAAAAAATATCATGACAGTTATAAAGAAAAGAAAATCACACTGGTCTTCCAGGGACTAAAGTATGCTTTGGTCTGGAAGAAATACTAATATTATTTATCAATTCATTAGCTACTGAGCTAATGGTGTAAATAAATGACTACAGTGGCTCACATTATTGGTCTAGTTAAAAATATCATTAAGAGTAAGTGCCAAGATAATCCATTTTGAAATATGAATTACAGTATCTCACCTTAATAGACATCCATGAGGCAATAGTTCTGCAAGCAGCAATTATTCTCAGCAGGGTTTAGGTTGGACCTTCTGAACAACTACCCAACTGCATCAGTTTGCTCAGCACTGAGCTTTCACAGATCAGTGGATGCTTGATTACAAGAGAAGGACACAAAACACAGCCAACTTTAAAAAGGTTTAAGTCAGCTAATTTGTATTCACAGGAGCTGCTCCACAGCAAGCCACTCCAGCACTATTTCCAACAACCCTTGTAAGCACTCACATTATACAACTGCAAGTCCTGAGCAACTTTAGACCTGGTTTAATGGTTTTAGGTTCTGCTAGACTTGCTTTAACTGAGCTGGATAATACATGGAACATGAATAATTCCTATTCTAGAATTAAAAGAGTGGAATTACATGTTAAATTGAATTTTTTCAGAAATAAGTATTACCTAAGCACATATTTGTTATCTTTTCTTTCTTAAGTTAATTTCAAATTCCATGTTCATATGTAGCTGGTTGATGGTCTCTTGGTTTTTAAGGGTCAGGTACAACAGATACAATAGTACTGGAGGAACAAGTAGGCTTATTATGTAAGTCCATGTACAATGTACTGCCACAGGCATGGGGTCAGCTCATGGGCCACACTTAATACCAGAATAGGTTTTGTGTTCAGCAGCTGGCTGACATACATCTATTCATTCAGATGAGTTGTTTCATGTCTGGGAGACCTGAAAGCATTAACTGGATCTGAAGATGCCAGAGGCTTGAATGATGCAGATTTTCCAACTCACCTACATCCCTGAGCAGTTCAGTGCATACTTCTGTCTATCACCCGTGTAATTCAGAACCATGTTCCTGACGGGATGGGTGGTGCTTAACTGGACTGCTTCCATTGTTGGGTGGGCTGCCAATTCTTGTGATTTAAGATCACAAATGCGGAATGATCACTTGGGCAAGGCACTGGATAATTGCCGATATAAAGGAAGTATAAAACAGCTAGAGTCATCACTTACAGGGTAGGGTGGAAGCAGGGTAAGGTACATCATAAAATTTGAGCCCAAGCTTTAAACTCATCACACTAGTTATCTTTATAGTCAGAAATGAAATTATTTGATGAAAATTGTGCGAAGTAGGGTAAGTTTCCAAAAAGCATGTATTTAACAGAAGAAATTTTAAAAATGGGGGTTGATCTGCCCAGCTTTCTTTTTACATCTATTTAAGACAAACATCTGGCTAATGGAATGTTAAGATTGTCTTGGTCTGCCATGAAGACATGTGGACAGGAAATTTAGCACCCACCTTCCCACATGCCCACCCCTTCCCTGTGACCATCTTTCCCCACACCATCCCCTGTTTTCTAACTGGGATTTAAAACCCATGCAGTTCTATCCATGCTTTATTGGTAATCCCTTATTACACTCATACCTCCTCCTCCTACTGAGGAGGTATGTGGATTCCTGGTGGAAATGGCTGCACCCTCCTGGCATACCACCATGAAATTGACACTCTGGCATGTATGGCAGATCCCCCCCTCCCCTCCCCCCCGCCCAGCACCGCAACCAAGTGGTCCAGACATTGGAAACATTGCTGTAACACATAAATGGTCACTTGCATGATGTTTCTGGTGGCTCCATGACTCCCATTATACACCCACTATTTTCAATTGGTTGGGTGGCAGAATTAGGTCATTGGCCAGGTGTAAAGGGGAAGCCTTTGTCCCTGCGCAGCTTCCCTCTGGTTGTTCCTGCAGATGTGAAGGCACAATCAGACTACTGCTCACACAACCAGCAGAGGCATGGTATGCAAACGCAAGTAGCCTGCTGAGCATGGGGCACTGCACAGGACATGACAAGAGGGGCCAGCAATGAAGCCTGCAGCACTGAATGCCTTTGGTTCTTTCATACCATGGCATAAGTGGCACTAGGCCAGCATTTTTATTGCCCATCCCTAACTGACCTTCTCAATGACAATTAGGGATGGGCAATAAAAATACTGGCCTAACCAGCAGCACCATGTTCTGTGAAAGAATAAAAAAAATGTACGGAGCCTAATTTTGTGAATGTTTTCTTTCAATTTGCTGACAAATTATTTGTGTCAATTAGGAAGGGGAGTTAGGGGTCTTTGAGAATAATATAAATGTCTTTGTAATCTTTAAGATTTGTAGTGCAACTTATATTGGGATGGAAGTCAAAACTGCAGCTAAACTAATACCTCTAAGAAATGAGCCATAACACAAAAGCAAATATATCCAACACACTCATAGTACACAGGCTACCTGCATTTCAACAATATGCAGAACAGGCTCAAAAGGTCATATGGCCTATTCCTGAACCTTCCACGTTCTATTATCACATTTTTGGTGAAAGAAGCTTAATATTCATTTATTTGTCTGCCAAAAACAGTGACCTGACACAGTGGGGATGATTCTGACATCAGTGCATAGTGCAAAATGGGTGATATCAATTCACTGTCTGCTTTGATTTTCATCCTCATTGACTTCAACAGAACTACAAGTTGGGAGAGATGTATAACCTGCAGCTGAAATGATATCACTGGTTTTACATCATCCAAAGACAAAATTACCCCCAATCTATCTTAATAGAGCTTGTTACCATAGCAATAAGACTTGTTCCTATCTTTTAGGACATAAATTTTGTTCATAATGTAAAGCAATTCAACTTTTATTGCTGTTGCTATTTTATTACGAACACAATTCATATGGTGCCTGCTGCTCAATGCCCACATGCCCAGCATGTAGCACTTGTCCTTTAACACCTATGTTTAAAATGCTCAACATGCCTGCCCTACCAAATCTCTTGTGTCAGCCCTTCTATGACCTGCTCAATCTGTCTGCCCTGAGATGATTCTCATCATACAAATCCAGAATCTAAAATAAAAAAAAATCTGTCAGTCACTCACTCATGCATTAAAGCGTTCTCTTGAGCGTTAATAACTGAAGTGCTCAAATAATCTGTGAAACCTGTTCATTTTTTTTATCTTCCTGCCACATAAAATGCCATGTGTAATAGTTTATACAACTGTGAACTAATAAAGGAGAAATATGCTTTTGGCAGTAATTTTTCACAATCAGTTCACAAATAATACACATATATTGCTAACAATCTGTATTTTTTTTTAACCAGCTCTGATTGTTTTGCTCTCCTCTCCTGAAAGCACTCGCTCCTTGCTTGTTTGGGAGAAGCTGATTGCCCTCTGATATCTTGATCAGCTTTGGTTCACATGTGAACTTGCACGCTGATTTTTGGCAAGCCTTTTGACTGTGGAGGATCATGCCACCCATAACGCTATCCTTGCCCAACATCCAAACATGCACCTTTCCAGCATAGGTCACTGAATAGTATCAGAGGCTCCCAGCAACTGAAACTTTAACTGGCATCACTTAGATTCAGCACTGATCAAGAACTGGACACAGGATCTTCCTAACAAAAAAGAATCAACACCATATCATGCACAGTAGTTATTAGCTGACCAATTAGCAAACCAGATAAAATGGTATAATTTTTGATGAAAAAGCATCTCATGAACCTATGAATAAAAGCTGGCCATTTAAACTATCAATCCTGTTCTGCTATTCAATAAGTTCATGGCAGATCTGTGATCTCACTCCATATGCCCCCTTTACTCCATATCGCTTAACATTTTGAGTTAACAAAAGTCTATCAAACATGCTTTTAAAATCAACAACTGACCCAGCATCAATTGCCATTTGCTCAAGAGAGTTCCACATTTTCACCACTTTTGCCTGTAGTAGTGCTTCTTAATTTCACTCCTGAAAGATTTGACTCTAATTTTCAGGCTATGACATCTAATTCTAGACTCCTCAACCAGCAGAAATAGTGAGCAGGATTTTCCAGTTGGCGAGCGGTCCCCGGCACCCTCCCCGCCCCCCCACCCCGCCCCACCCCCTGCTCGCTGACGGGTAAAATAACACAAAATGACGTCGATCAGAACTTCCAACATCACCGCACCCCATTTAAATTTTCAGGTAGGCAAGGGCGCAGCAAAATCAGCTGTGCACCCGCCGACCTGTCAATGGCCAATTGAGGCCATTGACAGAGTCATTGAACTAATTAATGGACCTGCCTGTCCAACCTTAAGGTTGGCGGGCAGGCCAGGAGCCCTGGTGGGCTTCAGAAAAAGCATGAAATCTCATCCGCGGGCGGGATGAGGTTTCATGTAGGCTTTAAAAAACTTAATTAAAGTTTTTTTTAAAAGTAATGGACATGTCCCAACTCAGTGTCACATGAGGGGACATGTCAGGGATTTTTTTTTCTATTTTTAATATTTTTTATTGCAGAACCGATCTCCCTGAGGCAGCACTTAGCCTCAAGCAGATGAGTGCGCTCTTCCGTGTGCATGTGCGAAAGAGCACACTGTAGGGTTTAGGGGTTCCCCCCACCCGCACAGGGAGCGCATTGCGCTTCTGTGCGAATGTCATGCTGGGTGGGCCTTAATTGGCCCGCCCACGTAAAATGGCGGCACGCCGCGCTGATCGGAGGCGCGCCTCTTGCACGCCCGCCCTTCAACTTGCCCCCCAAAGGGGGGAAAATCCTGCCCAGTGTCTCTCTATCTACCCTGTCTGTTTCATTGACAGCTTGAAAATTTTGATTAAATCATCCCTTAGCCTTTTTGAATTACATGGAATGAACTCCTAGTTTGTGTAATCTCTCCTCGTAACTTAACCCTTGAAGGCCAGGTGCCATTCCATGCTGCACTCTCTCCAAGGCCATTACCTCTTTCCTAAGATAAAAGCAAAAGCAAACTGCGGATGCTGGAAATCTGAAATAAAAGCATAAAATGCGGAAAAACGCAACAGACTGGCAACATCCTTGGAGTGAGAAACAGAGTTACTGTTTCGAGTCTGTATGACATTTCTTTAGAACTGGAGTCTGTATAACTCTGAAGAAGATTCATACAGACTCTAAACATTAACTCTGTTTCTCTCTCCACAAATGCTGCCAGACCTGCTGAGCTTTTCCAGCATTTTCTGTTTTTACCTCTTTCCTAAGGTTAGGTTCCCGGAATTGAACATGGAACTCCAGGGGGAGAATTTTCTCCCTGTTGTGGGGGTTGGACGGGAGCGGGGTCGGGCGCGCAGCCAATCACTGCTCGCAATCAGCTGGGCGCCGTCGCTTTACGAGGGTGGGCCAATTAAGGCCCACCCAGTGTGACGCACAACCGGAAGCACTGAGCGCTCCCTGTCCGGGCGGGGGGGAGTGGGCTGAGTCAGGGTCTGTGCTCTTTCGCACGCAGGCGCGCAAAAGAGTGCAGAAATCACCCTGAGGCACAGAGCTGCCTCAGGGAGATTAGTTCGATTTTTAAAAAATTTTAATAAGGAACAAAAAATTTAAGACATGTTCCCTCATGTGACAGTGTCACATGAGCCGGGACATGTCAATGAGCTTTAATAAAAACTTTAATTCAAGTTATAAACACTTCATGAAACCTTATCCCGCCCATGGATGAGGTTTCATGATAAATGCGAAGGCCGCCTGGGCTCTTTGCCTGCTCGCTAACCTTAAGGTTGGACAGGCAGCTCCGTTAATTAGTTTAATTGATATTTAAATGGCCTTAATAGGCCTTTGACAGCTGCGCGCCCGCCAAACTGGAGATCTGAATGACGTGTGGTGATGTCGGGACGCACGCCCGACGTCACCGCGCGTCATTTTACGCATCGGCAAGCGGGGGAGGGGCCAAAAATTCTGGCCCAGGTGTGGTCCAACCAGGACTTTGTAAAGCTATAGCATAACTTCCACCTCCTTATATTCCATTCCTCTCAATAGCAAGCCCAACATTCCAGCTGTTGATTATTTTCCATACCTGTTCACATCATTTTAATGATCTATGTGCCTGAACCCTCAAATCTCTTTGGACCTCGCTGTTTCAGGCTTTTCACCATTTAGAAAGTACTTTGATCTAGTCTTTTTGGGTTCAAAGTGGTTAACCTCACACTCACCTAGATTGGAATTCATTTACCACAGTTTTACACATTCACATAACTTATAAATATTCCTTTGTAATTTTATGCTTCCATCTCCTCTATTTACAATGCCGTAATTGTGTCATCAGCAAACTTGGATATTCTAAAATCTAAATTGTTGATAAATATGACGAACAGTTGAGGCTCTACCACAGATCCTTGGACACCACTGTTGTGATATGCCTTTAAGGGATATCAGCTTGACATGACTAGAATCATGTGATCCAGTCTTAGTTTCACTTTTGCTTTGAGCAGAGCACACACACACAGCTCTGATACCTTCAATCTTTATACCTACGTATAACTGTTCTCATGTGCCTATTCTTAATAAATGAACCCACATGTTTACACAATCCCTTATGAGTGATTAGCACCCTGTGTCTTGTACAGCAAATAAGCCCAAGGTATTATATCATTATAACAATGCTTTTCATCCTATTTTCAATCCTTTTTTTCCCCACCACCTCTCAGCACCCCACCCCCCACAAGGGCCATCTGTTATTTGTTCATATTGTTCTTTTCAGAGTTCTTACCCCTGTTCTGCTGTTATCACATTCTGCTTTCTTACCTTTAAGCCACTATCTGTTTTTCTTTCACATTTCCAACATCCGCAATGTTTCAATGTTAGGTTGTGAACTGAAGCAATCAGAGTAGTTTCTGAAGTTCATCTGCCAGATGAAGCCTGACTGATTCCATGGATTGTCAATAGTGTGAGGTCACAGCATGCTTGTAGACCTGCAATTGCTGAATCTTTAGTCTCACAATGTAAAACATTGGTGACACCTCCTCCAGAGGTCCCCAGCATCATAGATGCCAGTCTTCAGTCAATTCGATTCACTCCACGTGATATTAAGAAATGGCTGAAGGCATTGGATAGTGCAAAGGCTATGGGCCCTGACAATATTACAGCAATAGTACTGAAAAATTGTCCTCCAACAAGAGAGAATCTAACCATCATCCCTTGACTTTTAATAGAACTACCATGGCTGAATCCCCTACTATCAACTTCCTGGGGGGCTACCATTGACCAGAAGATGAACTGGACCAGCCATATAAATACTATATCTACAAGAGCAGGTCAGCGGATAGGAATCCTGTGGATAGTAACTTACCTCCTGACTCTTCAAAGCCTGCCCACCATCTACAAGGCACAGGTCAGGAGTGTGTCGGAATACTTTCCACCTGCCTGGATGAGTGCAGCTCCAATAACACTCAAGAAGCTTGACACCATCCGGGACAAAGCAGCCCACTTGATTGGTACCCTATCCACAAACATTTACTCCTTCCACCACCGATGCACAGTGGCAGCAGTCTGTACCCTCTACAAGATTCACTGCAGGAACTCACTAAGGCTCCTTAGGCAGCACCTTCCAAACCCATGGCCACTACCGTCCAGAAGGACAAGGGCAGCAGACACATGGGAACACTACCACCTGGAAGTTCCCCTTTAAGCCACTCACCAACTCATCATCCTGAGTTGGAAATATGTTGCTGTTCTTTCACTGTCACGGGGTCAAAATCCTGGAACTCCCTCCCTAACAGCACTGTGGGTGTACCTACACCACAGGAACTACAGTGATTCAAGAAGGCAGATCACCACCACCTTCTCAAGGGCAATAATGGATGGGCAATAAATGCTGGCCCAGCCAGTGATGCCCGTAATCCATAAATGAATTTTAAAAAATGATTGATTGTACCTGCACTCCAAGACTCTGGATCCTGCACATGAAATTAGTGAATTGTTGTATCCCAAAAGTTGCACAGTAGTAGGTTTTGCCATGGCCTTCCATGTCTTTGGATACATGTCTTTTAGAACCCGCAGAGGTAGGACGTTAGCACTTACGTCTGTGTCAATCTTGGCCAATAACGAGTAGCTACCAACTTTTTTAGGGCAGATCATTTGAATCTTGGCAAACACTTTGGATGGTGTGATAGTGTCTCTGTTTCCCTCTGTTTTTATGGTTTGCTTGTGTGTTTCAGACACACAAAGATTGACCGTGTGAAACCTATGTTTACTGCTCTTCAACTCATTGTGCACATCATTGCCATCTTCCAGTTTGTCAATCACCTCATGTACATGTATTTTACGGGATGCCAGATGGTCGCTTTTATTGCACGATGGTAGCTCTTGTGTACGGTCTGTTTGGATCAGTGCATGGCTCTTTGTAGCTGCATCAGCCGTTGCTCTAGTGTAATGCTGCTGCCAATGGCCCTTTCTCCCACATACCTTGCAGAATTGAGTAAAAGCTGGGCATTTTCTTGGCGCATGTAGAAGGCCACACCTTCCACATGTTTTGCTAGGCTGAGGTGTTCTAGTGAGTGAGTCAACAATTGAGGTTGTACCTAGCACCAGTAAGCTTTATTGACCTGTGAGGATCGCTTCATACTTATGTGCATCCTTGAGTAGCTCATATGTTTTGGGCTTGCCTAGCAGACCTTTCTGGAATGCTTCCATAGGAGTGGATGCAAACACCAACTCAACAATTCTATCTGCACGTTCTGCCTTTGAAAAATCGTGGTACATACCCCTTTCTCTGAATATGCTGACGAAATGGTCTATGGATTCTGTAGGCTGTTGTCGAAATGACATGAACTCTAGTCAATAAACACGGAAGTTTGATTTGAACTGGGCTTCTAATGTAGCCCATATCTTTAGGGGATCTTTTGGCTCTTCTACTGTTATCCCTGATATGTTCAGCCTGTGTAGATGTTCATTTCTAATTGTTAGATGAATTTTTATGGTTTGCTTGTGTGTTTCAGACACAGGTGAATTAAGAAAACATGGCTCTATAGAGTTTCAACATCCTAAACTCGGATAGTAGGTGAGCTGCATCCCAATTCAAATTGGGGAATTTTGTGGACATTCTGACAATATCCCTTTGAGCTTCTTTCTCCTATAGTAATTGGGATGTAGCTGCTTTCACACATTTTTCCAAAGCTCTGCTATTATAATCGCAATCTTCTCTGGCCTGATTTTAATGAGTCTTTTAAAAATATTTCTTTGTTTGATTCTCCCTCGCTCACTATCAGCCAGCCCATACCCTAGTCACTCGCCTTTTCTGACTAAGCTAATCCGGTGCTGGTTCTCTCAATTCGCTGTCCCACTCAGTGAGCTGACAGGCTATGCACTGCAATCTCACCATGAGGGATCCGTCTGCTTACCAGTTCTTTACTTAAGCACTGTGCAGTCAGCACGATGCTTTCCCAATGCAATCAGACGCTTTGCCTTTGTTATTGTCTGATCAAATCGCCAAGAGTCATCTCATGCCATGTAGCATGATCTAAGGCTGTTCACCTTGTCGTACCTGTAGTTAATCTTGCTGCCACTCTGTTTGACCACCACTGAACACCATGGGCAGAATCTTCTGCCTGTCAGGCAGGCCAGTCGGGGGCGGGCAAGGGTGGACGCGGTGCCGATTGCCGCCCGTGATTGGTTGTGCGCCGCCATTTTAAGTGGGCTGGCCAATTAAGGTCCGCCCTGTGTGACGTGCGCCTGGTAGCGCTCCTGTGCAGGCGGGGGAAGGAGGGAGAGTCGAAGCCTGCGCTCTTTCGCGCATGTGCACGAAAGAGCGCAGAAATCTCCCTGAGGCATGGAGCTGCCTCAGGGAGATAAAGTTCACTTTTAAAGTTGGTAAAAAAAGGAAAGATAAAAATTATTCAGACATCTCCCCTCATATGACAATGTCACATGAGCTGGGACATGTTTATGAATTGTCAAAAAATTTTTTATTCATTTAATAAAACCGTCATGAAACCTCATCCTGCTTGTGGATGAGGTTTCATGCAAACCGCGAAGGCCGCTTGGGCTCTTCGCCTGCCCGCCAACCTTAAGGTTGTACAGGCAACCCTGTCAGTTTGGTTAATTAGTTTATTAATGGCCTTAACAGGCCTTTGACAGTTCGGTGGGCACGTGGCCGACTCCGGTGCACGCTCGCTGAACGGAAGATCGGAATGATGCGCGGTGACATTGGGACACATGCCCGACGTCGCCATGCGTCATTTTACACGTCAGCATGTGGGGCCCACCCCTGCACACCGACGATAAAATTCTGCTCCATGTTGTGTTGTTATAATGATATAAAGACACCAGTCACTCATAATGTAAATTATGTAATTTATGTAAACATGCTGTCAGTTCATTTATTTAAATTAGGCGCATAAGAACATGTATACATGAAGACATCAGCAACAGAGCTCTGTCTGTGTGTGCTCTGTTCAAAAGCAGAAGTGAAGCTAAAACTGGATCACATGATATACTTCCAGTCTAGTGATGTCATGCAGCTATCTCTTCAAGGCATATTACAACACCTTAGGCCTCTTCTGGCTCTAGATCCTCTTCCCACTAGGTTGACCTGTCAGAAAAGCTACAACTGCTTTCCTGCTCAGGCCCATGGTTAGTTCATGACAACATCACTGGAGCCCAATCTACATATTTAAAGAAAGTCCACGCTGGTTTCTGGTCTATTTCCTTCTTGCCTACTAAGAAGAACAGGTTAAAACACCATATTTTAGGACTGAGACCAAGGGCTGAATTTTACAGTCTCGCATGTTGTGTGTTTTTGGCAGGGTGGCACATAAAATACGAGAGGTGGCTAGCACACCACCTTCAGGCTCAATCCCGAGCTGTCCCCTTAATATGGGGGGGTGGGTGGTTGCCAAAATTGACAGCCTACTTGTCATGTGTAAATCAATAATTAAGGCTCAATTGAGCTTGTTTACAAGCCAATTGACATCAATATTACACTGCTCGCACCGTAACATGGTTAGCATGGGCAGGGAGGCTGAAGTAGGCAGCCCCTTCTTTCCAAAAAGTTTTTAAAAGGGCGGGATGGAAGTGGAGGTAATATCTTCAGTGGTTTGCTCTTCCCCCCGGAAGGTAGTACCCCACCCACCCCCGCACCCCCCCACGCTTTCCTTCCTCCCGGCTGCTCCATTGCCCCACTTCCTAAGGTGCCCGACCCCTCCCCGCCCAATACCCCTGACTTACCTGAGTCCGGGAACCATTGGGGTCTTCATTCTGGGCCTGCTTGCAGTGCCGACAGGGTACACGACTGAGCTCTGACGCTGCTGGGAAAGAAAGAGCTGCCGGATTGGCTGGCAGCTCCCTACGGCAGGACCTCTGAGGGCAGGAGTCCTGCACTTTTCTTGTTATTGCTGCGGGGCGGACTTAGTTTCATCAGTCGGTTTCCGACCGACTTTCTAGCCGGTCAGAGGGCAAAGTAGTACACCCGCCGTAAAATCCAGCCCCAAAGAGTGAGGGATTGTAAATGTTAGTATAGGGCTAGTTACAGGACTAGTAATGCAGAGGCCTTAGCAACAGTCCAGGGGCAACAGCTCGAATCCCACCATGGAAGTAGGACATTAAAATTCAGTTAATTAAATAAATCTGGAATAAACAGCTATCACCAGTAATGGTAACCATGTATAATCGGGTTGTTATAAAAACCCACCTGGTCCAATAATGTCCTTTAGGGAAGGAAATCTGCCTTCCCTAAGTCTGGCCTATTTGAGACTTCTGAAATGGCCTAGCAGGCCAGTCTGTTGTGAAGGAGGACGCTCACCATCAACTTCTCAACAGCAACCAGGGATTGACAATCACTGCTGGCTTTGCCAGTGATGCCTACATCATTTGATTGAATTAAAATACAATGTCAGTTAAGTCCCAATGCAATTTTATGTCGACTCATCTAATTTCTTCCAAGTAGGCATGGTTAAAATCACCACTTTAGTGCTGTCACATAACAAAACTGAATAAAATAGACTGCATGCAACTTTTTGCACTGGGCTGTACCACTTTTATCTCCACCACTTTGTACCTATGTCAGTGTGATGGCCATGAAGAATATGAGCCTTTTCTCCATTCTTGCAGTCATCATGTAGTGAGCTTCTAATGAATGGATATTAGGCACAGAGAAAAAGAAATTGAATTCAAAAAATAATTCTGAACATCTATTGTGTCAGGGGGAGGCATATATTCATCTTTGTGTCTATACCTTTCCACTCTGAGCTAAGATGAGTGCAACCAGCCTTTTTAGTCCTTTTGTGTTTCAGGAAAATCGAGCAGCTTTGTATAAAGAAGGCTGTCCACATATATTGGCTGCTGAGTGTTCCACTCAATTAAGAGGCGAAAGTACTATCTCAGGCTGTCTTTCTTCACCATTAATACCCTCACTAATGTAAACAGCGTTCACCTTGCTATGTCAAGGCAAATATTTTGGAGAGTCAACAACCTGCATTATTTATGGTCTACTGAGTAGAAGAATTAAGGCATGCAAATATGCAGGTTGTAAGTGTGTGTGTGATTAGTCAGTTGCAATGGTTTAGCAGTTTGGGAACTCCTCAGCATCTGTGTGTTATGGAGGAGGAAAAACCAGATGTTACCCAAAGACTCCTGTTAGAAAGTGCACATCTGTGAATGTCAGGCAAGGCAAGCACTGGGCTTGGCTGTGACACCCTCTTTAGATAAATAACCTGCTGACATCACCACCTGGATTCACAAAAGCAAAATGAGCACCTGAGCAAAAAATACTGCAGGACTGCTGACGTCTGTGAAAATGCTCCACAGCCAGCACTAGCATTTTCAGAAGAAGGGGGAGAAAATTGGGATGAAGAAAATCCCATCAACTAATAAGTTGCATGCTGCAGCATTGTGACCAATTCTGGACACCACACTTTGGGAAGGATACCGAAGCCTTGAAGGGGATGTAGAAGAGATTTACTAGAATGATATCAAGGATGAAAGATTTCAGTTACATGGAGAGACTAGAGGGACTGTAGCTTCTCTCCTTAGAGCACAGAAGGTTAAAAGGAGATTTGATAGAGTTTAGCAAAATCATGAAGGGTTTTGATAGAGTAAATAAGGAGAAACAGCTTCCAGTGGCAGGAGGGTCCTAACCAGAGGACACAGGTTTAAGGTGATTGGCAAAGGACCAGAGGCTACCTGAGAGGAAAAAATACATTGCACAGTGAGTTCTTATAATCTGGAATGCACTTCCCGAAGGAGTGGTCAAAGCAGATCCAACAACAACTTTCAAAAGGAAATTGAATATTTAGATTAGGGGAAAAGTTTGTAGGGTTTTGGGGAAATATCAAAGGCATAGCATTAATTGGATACCTCTTTCCAAGAGCGGGCACAGACATGGTGGTATTGTTCTACATTATTCTATGATTTTAACTTGAAATGCTGTGGAAATTGTATTTTTCCTCATCGTGCAGGTTTGGCAGGGGCGACTGCCACCCGCGACAGGGCCCTGACTGCGATTTCATGCCGGTGGGCCGATTAAAGCCCGTCCAATGTGAAACGCGCACTGCAGCGCTGCCTGGGTCAGGGTGGGAGGAGGACGAGCGCGCAAGTTCACGAGTGCGCGCAATGAAAAGCTCCCTGAGGCACAGAGCTGCCCAAGACCACAGTCACGTGACCCATATATCATTTGTATGTCCAATGATCCTTCACACTGTTATCTGAGGCATCACGTTATCATGTCACAATTTATTCTCAAGAGCTGGCTAATATTTGAAATTGATGTGACACAGAAATCATTATGCTGAGGGTCATTAAAGTGAGGATATTAAAAGGAAAATCTAAGGAATTCACTTTGATCAGTTTAATGTAAGCATTAATACCAAACAAATAAAATGACCTCAGTCATTTTAGTAATTAGCTTACGTTTAGTCCTCAATGTGAATCTCCTTGAAGAGGGATAGAAATTCATCTGTACACTTACCACCTTATCTGAGCTGCTAACGCAGCCTGCGATTAACAAAATATTTCGTACTTATGGCTGTGTTTAATGATTATGGATAATTTCATTTTAATTAAAGAAGTTTTTGTTTTGGTTTTCCTTAGTTTCTTAGTTGGCCTGTGTAAGAACTTGAAACAGCGAGGAAGTCTGGATTTACTTCTAAATGAGTGGGAGTGCAACTATACAGTTGCAGTATTGTATGATTGCAGCATCCGCCCCATATGTAAAAGATCAGCATGGAATACTTGACAAAAAATGGAGAAGGGCACTCTGCAGGAGATGGATAAGATTAAAGGCACAGAAATGAAAGCACTATGAAATATAGGGCAGAATTTTCTGGCTGGCAGGGCGGGGGCGGAGCATGAGAGGGCGCGGGCAGGCACGGACCTGATTGCCGCTCGTGATCGGGTCCACGCTGCCATTTTACGTGGGCGGACCAATCAAGGCCCGCCCAGCATGAATCGCGGCTCCCGAGGACAGCGGGAGTGGGCGGGCAGCAGCGGGACTGCAATGCCCGCCGGGTCCAATGGCGACCCGGCGGCCTGTTTTAAAAAGTTGCTGCAGCCTTTCAAAGGATGTGAATCATGGCCAGTGGAAGGGCTGCCCAGAGCGCTGCTGGTGAGCAGGCCAGGCAGGAGGGTAGGACAGGGAGACACTGTGCCCCTTGTTTTTCCGGTGATTGTCTTGCTGTCATCCTCGAGGAGGTGGCAGCACAGCGTGAGGTCCTCGTAACCCCAGTACGGGAGGGGGAGGAGGCCCTCCCACATGACCAAACGTGCCTGGGAGGAGGTGGTGAAGGTTGTGAGCTCCTGCGACATGGTGCAGCGCACCTGGATCCAGTGTCGCAAGTGCTTCAATCACCTGTTGCACTCAGGAAGGGTGAATACCATGTTGGCATTGGTTACTCAACCCAGCAGGTAGGCTTTCCCTCTTGGTGCCCCCTCCCCGCCCCCACCCACCAAGTCTGAGTGTAATGACTGCATTGAGTCATTGATGCTATGTATCTTTCGCTGGGTGGCCAGCAGATATTGCCCATGCCGAGGTCACCCTGAGAGGGTGGTGAAGAGATGGGTTCTGCCCCTGCAGCATATGGCACACTGAGACCCACATTACTGTTTTGGGGGCAACCTGAAGGAGCTGCAACTAGGCGCAGTGCTTGAACTGCAGGACATGCTAAAGTCAGGGTGATGACATGCTGGGAGGGGAGCTTCAAGATGGCATGGCACCGATCGATCTGCTCTCCTCTGCGCTCCACATGCTTGCGTCTCCTTGTCATGGAAGACCATAAGACCATAAGACATAGGAGCAGAAATTAGGCCATTCAGCCCATCGAGTCTGCTCTGCCATTCAATCATGGCTGATAAGTTTCTCAACCCCATTCTCCCGCCTTCTCCCCGTAACCTTTGATCCCCTTACCAATCAAGAACCTATCTATCTCGGTCTTAAATACACTCAATGACCTGGCCTCCACAGCCTTCTGTGGCAATGAATTCCATAGATTCACCACTCTCTGGCTAAAGAAATTTCTCCTCATCTCTGTTCTAAAAGGTCTTCCCTTTACTCTGAGGCTGTGCCCTCGGGTCCTAGTCTCTCCTACTAATGGAAACATCTTCCCCACATCCACTCTATCCAGGCCTTTCAGTATTCTGTAAGTTTCAATCAGATCCCCCCTCATCCTTCTAAACTCCATCGAGTATAGACCCAGAGTCCTCAAATGTTCCTCATATGTTAAGCCTTTCATTCCTGGGATCGTTCTCGTGAACCTCCTCTGGATCCTCTCCAGGGCCAGCACATCCTTCCTGAGATACGGGGCCCAAAATTGCTCACAATATTCTAAATATGGTCTGAGCAGAGCCTTATAAAGCCTCAGTAGCATGTCATAAATGATCAGCTGTCCTTTTTTACTAACAGGCAGCTTGATGTTCAATCTTGATCATGCACAACTTAGAATTATCAGAAAGCAAAGCATGATTTTCTTTAAAAAATTAAAAAAATAAAGTTCAGGATTGAGATCATCAGGATTTAAGTTACAACCCAAAAGGATGAGGCAACCATGGCTGACAAGGGAAGTCAGGGACAGCATAAAAGCTAAAGAGAAAGCATACAATGCGACTTCTTCCTAGGGATGAATTTTTGCTGTGTCTCCCAAATTACTCCCAGAAACTCCTGCCATTGCTGTTCCACTATCTTTCCTGTTAGGCTCATCTCCCAGTCAATTCTGGCCAGCTCCTCCCTCATGTCTCTGTAGTTGCCTTTATTCAACTGTAATACCGTTACATCTGATTCCAGCTTTTTCCTCTCAAATCGCAGGGTAAATTCTATCATATTATGGTCATTTCCTCCTAAGGGTTCCTTCACCTTAAGTTCCCTTATCAAATCTGCCTCATTACACATCACTAAATCTAGAATTGCCTGTTCCCTAGTGGGCTCCACCACAAGCTGCTCCAAAAAGCCATCTCGTAGACATTCCACAAATTCCTTTTCTTGGGATCCACTACCAACCTGATTTTCCCAGTCTACCTGCATATTGAAATCCCCCCATGATCACTGTAACCTTGCCTTTCTTACACTCTTTTTCTATCTCCTGGTGTATCTTGTACCCCACATCCTGACTACAGTTCGGAGGCCTATACATAACTCCCATTATGGTTTTTTTACCTTTGCGTTTCCTCAACTCTACCCACACAGATTCTACATCATTTCTTGCTATCGATTTAATTTAATTTCTTACTAACAAAGCAACCCCACCCCCTCTGCCAACCTGCCTATCTTTTTGATAGGATGTATATCCTTGGATATTTAGCTCCCAGTCCTGATCCCCTTGCAGCCATGTCTCCGTAATGCCCACCACATCATACCTGCCAATTTCATCTGCACCACAAGCTCATTTACCTTATTTCATATTCTGCGTGCATTCAGATACAACACCCTTAGTCCTGTATTTCCCGTCCCCTTTCTCATTGTCATCTCTTTATCTGATGTGCTTGAAGTTAGATTCCTAGCTCTTTCCAAACACTCTGTCCTATTTTGTGTTCTGGAGACTTTAATAGCCTCTCCTGGGCTCTCCTTTCTTTTCAGTTTTTTCATAATTTTCCATGAAGTTGAATCCACCCCCCCACACGGTAACCTGCTGCTTTGTTTCCCATTAGTCATTAGTTTTGCCCTTCCCTCCCACCCCACTTTCTAGTTTAAAGTCCTGTTGACCACCCTATTTACCCTTTTCGCTAGAACATTGGTCCCAGATCGGTTCAGGTGGAGACCGTCCCAACGGTACGGATGGTTAGACCGTGTGGTGCCTAATATGATGTAGACAGCATTTGGCCAAGGGGCTGGTGGGGGGGAACAGGCCTAGCTTCTTTGTGTGAGTGTTCAGCAGCAGCGGGGTGAGAAGACACTGGAGCCCTGATATGTCCCACTCTGGTTGGGGTGGGCCGTCCGCGAAGAGAGCACTAATCAATGCTCTTCTCACCTTTTCAGGAGAAGAATGCACATAATGCAGCCGAGCGGGTGAGGACTGGCAGCGGGCCGGCACAATTAGCGATTCTCCATCGCTTCGAGCAGGAGGCCCTAGATTTGGAGAGGCACCATGCGCCCAGGTCCACCAGTGTCGGTGAGACTGGGGTGCCATGGGCAGGTATGTTTGCCCAGCAGTGAGGTCACCATTGTTCTCCCAACAGCCATGGCAGTGCTGAATGGTCAGTGCTGGAGTTTAGAACATGGCTTGACCATTGCTTATGGAAGGATGAGCGCATAATGATCCAGGGGACAGGGATGCACATTGACATTGTCTCCGTGTTAACTGATCCAATGTCCTTCTTCTTCCTTTCAGCATCAGCGGAGCAGGGCCGGGAGGAGCAGCAGCAGAGGCCCCCTCTTATACCTGAGGGCCCTGAAGTCTCTCCAGCGTCACACCATCTCGGTCAGGCAGGCACCAGCGCAGATACTAGCATCTTGGTGCGAGTTAGAACATTGGCTAGTGTCCCGGGACACAGCGGTGAGGGCACTTCAGTCGCTGGAGGAGCTGGCAGAGAGCGAGAGAGTGCCCATGGCGTCAGTAGTCGGAGGACTGCAGGGGACCAGGCACATGCTCAGTCTTTGCCTGATGATGTGCCTCTGGAGTCATCTGCGATGCAGCAAGTGCAGGAAATGCGGCTGGGTGTGCGGGAACATCTGGGGGTGATACATGAGGCTATGCTTGGCTTGGTCTCCATGGTGGAGGCACCTACGCGGATGCTCGCTGAAGCAATGAGCCTTATGTCCGAGCGCCATGTGTCCTCCTTGGAGAGAGTGGCGACTCTCATGAAGAGCCTACTCCAGGAGACCCATCAGGGCTTCCTGGGCATGCGGTCTGACCAGCAAGCCCTCACATCAGCATTGATCTTAGCTAGTCAGTGCCAATGTGGGAGATGGTGTGGGCTTCAAGCTTCCCAACTCGGTGCCCATCCATCCACGGTGAGCAGGGAGGTCCGAAGCAACCTTACGTCGGTGCAGCAGCTGCCTGTCATCTCTGAGGGCTCCCTTCAGGGCGCTCCAGATGAGGGCAGCAGCTCCTCCACCCCTCTGCCAGTGACCGTAGCAACCAGTGAGGCTGCAACGACTGGGGAGATGCCAACTGTGGAACTGGCAGCTCCCTCCCAGGCGGGCCCAGCAGAGGCTCCACGGGCCAGAGGACGACCGCCAAGGTCATCGAGGCCAACAGGACAGCAGAGTCAGCAGGCTGGCTCAGATGTCACTCTCAAGACGTAGTACCTGAAAACATAATCATAAGGCATCTTAGGCACACCACGGGTTTATCACTGGTGCATTTTTGTTGGCCTACAATGAGGTATTTATGAGTTGGTGTGATTTGTAACACCTTTGCCATTTTGTTTCATTAAGTTTCTTTGGTTGCAATGTTAAATTCAATCATGTCACCATGGCTGAGGGTGCCTCTTTTCTTCTGCAGGTGGATGGTTTCCAATAATGAAATGTGTGTTTTGTGGGGCATTCAGCTTTATTAACAAGGCCCTTAGTTAATGTTCCTAACCAGGCAGATTTAGCACTTAGGTCTCGAGTATGGAGCCTACAGCCCAGGCTCGTCCCAGAGGTCCATATGTGGTGTGCTCGCTGAAGGTTCAATGGACTAAAGGCTCCCGGGTGTCCCTGCCTCCATGCAGTATGCCCGGGTCAGCGTCTACCCCCTCAGCATTTCCCTGTGCATGCTCATCCTCGGACTCACTGCTGGACTCATCGTGTGCAGCTGCAGCCAATGCGTCTACATCTTCATCATCCACAGCGTCCTCCCTTTACAGCACAAGATCGTGGAGAGTGCAGCATGCAACCACTATCTGCGATGCATGATCTGCGGGGGGGTTACTGGACGCCCCTGAATGGTCCAGGCATCGGAAGTTCATCTTGAGAAGACCGATGGCTCTCTCCACCACAGCCCTTGTGAAACCGTTGCTCCTATTGTACCGCTGCTCAGCTTCTGTTCTTGGATGGCGGAGAGGTGTCATGAGCCACCTTCTGAGGGGATAGCCCTTGTCACCCAGCAGCCAGCTATCAAGACGGGCTGGAGCACTGAAGAGCCCCGGGACCTGGGGGTCTGAAGATGTAGGCGTTGTGGGAGCTGCCTGGGTTCCTTGCACAGACTTGTAGAATCTGCATCCTGTGATCACACACTATCTGCACATTCATGGAATGGAAGCCCTTCCTGTTGACGAAGGCACTGGGCTCACCTGCTGGTGCCTTGAAGGCCACATGTGTACAGTCTATTGCACCCTGGACGCGGGGGAAGCCAGCAATGGCCGCGAAGCCTCTGGCTCGCTGTGCCTGGCTTGCAGGGCCTGACTTCCCAACATTAGTGGATGAAGGTCAATGCACGCCTGAACAGAGTGTCTGTAACCTGCTTGACACAAGTGTGGACAGCTGATTGGGCGACACCGCAAAGATCACCCACCAAGTCCTGGAAGGAGCCAGAGGCATAGAAGTTGAGGGCAGCTGTGACCTTCAGAGCCACTGGCATGGGGTATCCGCTCACACAGTTAGCAGAGATCTCAGGCACAATCAGCTGACAGATATAGTTGACTGTCTCCCTTGAGAGATGGAGCCTCCTTCGGCACTGCACCTCAGACATATTGAGGTAGCTGCTTCGCCGCCTGTAAACCCTGGCAGCAGGATAGTGGCGTCTTCTGCGGCCCCTTCCATCTTGGACTACCTCTCGGTCCTATACCCCTTGTGCCTGCGCCTGTCCTCCCAAAGGTGGCTCCCTTGGAGGCTGAATGTGCACTCCTGGCCTCCTCCCCCTTCTAGCCCTCCCTTCCTCCTCAGAGGAGGTGCCTTCAGTGGAGAGTTCAGCTCCCATTCCCAGGCTAAGGGAAGGCTTCCTGAAACATGCAGGCCCAAAGAAGATTTCTCACTGCAAAGTGCTGACCTGAAGGTAGTGAGTCCAGACCAAACAGCTGGTATGCGTTTTTAAGTATTGCAGGTCACACAGGCAAGTATCAGTAACTTTGAAACATCAATATTTGACAGAGCACACTCGCGACCCCACTGAGCCCTCTTATCCTGCCCGTGGATGACCTTTATATAAATGTGTCCTACCCACCTGCCCGTTGCGCCCGTGCACCGACCCAAAGATTGCACAGTCGCTGAAAAATCGTGGTTGATTGGTGCTTCAAGGGCCTCAAGTGGCCGGCTAATTAATGGCAGGTGCGCATTGGAGGTGAACACGCGCCCGCCCAACGAAATATCGCGATGGCACGTGGTGATGTCGGGACGCTTGCCCGGCGTCACCGCGCATCATTTTACATGCATGCATGCTCGCCCCCACACGCTAACGGGAAAATTCTGCCCATAGTGTTCCATAGTGTTTCAAAGAAATTTAGCAGGCAAAGTGGTTTTGAGAGTTCCAGACAACTGGGAATTGGAGACTGTTGGACCTTCCTCTGCTGGTGGAGTAAACAGTAGAGTGACAAGCAGTAACACAGCATCATGGGGATGGAGCTTGTGAATTGTCCCATGGTTGGGTGGTCAGAAAACCTGTGTCAAAAATTATAGAATAGACTTAACGTGGTGCAATTAAAATTTAGTAAATTTGTTTCCAGTTGTGCTGTTCTTCCCAATATAATAATTACAAATTTAGTATGGTGGAATCTACAGTAAGAAATCAGGGCCCAATTTTAACTCTGGGCAAGTGAGTAGGTTAGAATTAAAATCTTGTCCTATGCACTCAGATTGGGTGTATCGGATGAGAACAAATGTGAAAATGTATACAAAGACAAACTTCTGCGGATGCCGGAAATCTGAAATTAAAACAGAAAATGCTGGAAATGCTCAGCAGGCCTGGAGAAGGATGCAGTTGATGTTGCAGGCTGATGACCTGAAAATGTATTAACTTTTACGGGGGTGAAAGGCAGCAGGGAAGATAAAGAACAAAGGGGAAGGTTGGTGATAGGGTAGAAGATGGGATACATTACATGGCAAAAGAGTTGGTGGTGCGGTGCCAAGGGAAGTGGTAATGGGAGAAGAAACAAAAGGTATGTCCAGATGAGGTGTGAATGGCAGAATAATGAACAGCTGCCATCCGAAAATAAGCACAGGAGAAAAACAAGATTAAGACCGAAACATGCGAAGAAAAGGAAACAAAATGGAAGGCGAGATTATGGTCTGAAATTGTTGAACTCAACGTTGAGATTGGGAGTCTGCAAAGCACCCAATTGAACGATGAAGTGCTGTTCCTTGAGTTTGCATTGAGCTTCATTAGAACACTGCAGGAGGCCGAGGACAGAGGAGTTAGCATAAAAGCAGAGTGGAGAATTAAAATGACGGCCAACCAGAAGCTGAGGGCTATGCTTATGGAATGGCAGTATTCTGTGTTTTCCACTTCTGATAATCTAAGTGTATGTTACATTTTTGGAAATCATATTTTCTTGTGTGTGTCTGTGTGTGTATGTGTGTGTGTGTATGTATGTGTGCATTTAGTATGTGTGAGAAGTGAGTGTTTTTGTATTACATTTTGGGTGTTTGACAAATAAACATTTATCTTTAGTTTTGATTTAAACTTACAAGATAGTCTGTTTTGTGTCTATTCTTTAAGGTCATAGCACTCAAGGTGTTAAAGTTCTCCTTCTCAAAAACACATCTTGTTGCATTCAGCTGAGAGCTAAGAAAAGGGGGAAATTATCCCACATCTCTTCCCGTCTGTATCACAATCAAACACTTTGATGTTTCTTGGCTACTGCCCCCACACTCCCCCTCACCCCGCCCTGTACCCTCCATAAACTTCAGCTCATTCAAAACTTTGCTACTCACACCTTATCCTGACAAGTAGTCCCACTCACCTAGCACCAGCTCTTTGAATGCCAATTGGCTTGCAGTTTAAAATTGCCATCATTGTGTTTAAATCCTTTCTTCCCTCCAGCTCTGCAACCTTCATAGAAACCTCCCTTGGGAACCTCGGGCCCACAATTTGAGCTGTCTCGAGGACATGTCTTTCCATTCCGCACGGAGGTGTTTCCTGTATGGGATGTTGCTGCACACCCTTCACTTCCTCGCCCTAGCTAACCATCTGGACACACTGTGTTATTCCGTCCTGCAATCCAGAGGTGGCGGGGGCCCCCAGAGGAGGCTGTCTATGTGGGAGTCCTCCCATTTTACCATCAGGGCTTTGGCATGGAGGGTGTTACAAGCAGCAATCCAATGCAATCGTAGATTAAGATGGTCATGGATTCCCAGGCTGCTTGTATTTCCTGCCTTGAGGAGCCGGTATTCATATTTATATAAGATGCCAGAGGTTGCATTATCTCAGGGGGCTCCTCCTCAAACTATGGTTGCACTTTCCCTCACTCCTGATCCTTAGCAACCCGGTGTGGAGGGGGATGGGCAGATCAGAGGACATCCTCGTGGACCTGTTCCTGGGCCTGGCCCATTGACAAGTCCAGGCAGTGGGCCATGGAGGGGGTCGTTAGCTCCGACCGTTTGCCCCTCTTCCACGCCCAGGAGTCCCTTGAGAGGGAGCATGCAGTGTCCACCGGTATACTTGAGACCTTCCACCACCAGGGCTTGGAGTGTATTGTCAGTCCAGGAACTCCATTTCAATTTGAGTTGATAAGTTTCCTTTCAAAGTTTTTTTTTTTCTGTACAGTGCCCCTTTAAAAGGCTGTCAATTTAATTAGTTTATTTATTTGTTTTATTTGTTTAATAAAAGAGCATATCAAGTGTGGCTGCCCTTGACATCAAGGCAGCATTTGACCAAATGTGGCATCAAGGAGCCCCAGCAAAACTGGAGTCAATGGAAATCAGGGGGAACACTCTCCACTGGCTGGAGTCATACCTGGCACAAAGGAAGATGGTTGTGGTTGTTGGAGGTCAATCATCTCAGTTCCAGGACATCACTGCAGGAGTTCCTCAGGGCAGCTTCCTGGGCTGAACCATCTTCAGCTGCTTCATCAATGACCTTCCTACCATCATAAGGACAGAAGTGGGCATATTTGCTGATGATTACACAATGCTCAGCAACATTCGTGAATCCTCAGATACTGAAGCAGTCCATGTCCAAATGCAGCAATATCTGGGCAATATCCAGGCTTGGGCTGACAGGTGGCAAGTAACATTTGCACCACATAAGTGCCAGGCAATGATCATCTCCAGCAAGAGAGAATTTAACTATCGCCCCTTGACATTCACTGACATTGCAATCACTGAATCCCCCACTATCAACATTCTGGACGTTGCCATGTCCAGAAACTGAACTGGACCAGCCATATAAATACTGTGGCTATAAGAGCACAGAGGCTCAGAATCCTGCGACTAGTAGCTCACCTCCTGACTCCCCAAAGCCTGCCCACCATCTACAAGGCACAAGTGGGATGGAATACTCTCCACTTGCCTGGATGAGCGCAGCTCCAACAATACTCAAGAAGCTTGACACCCTCCAGGACAAAGCAGCCTGCTTGATTGGCAACCCTTCCACAAACATTCACTCCCTCCACCACTGATGCACAGTGGCAGCAGTGTGTACCATCTACAAAATGCAGAAACTCACTAAGCCTCCTTAGACAGCACCTTCCAAACCCACGACCACTACCATCTAGAAAGACAAGGGCAGCAGATATGTGGGAACACCACCAACTGGAAGTTCCCTTCCAAGCCACTCACCATCCTGACTTGGAAATATATTGCTGTTCCTTCACTGTCACTGGGTCAAACTCCCTCCCTAACAGCACTGTGGGTGCACCTACACCACATGGACTGCAGCAGTGCAAGAAGGCAGCTCACCACCTCCTTCTCAAGGGCAATTAGGGGATGGGCAATAAATGCTGACCCAGCCAGTGATGCTCACATCCCATGGATGAGTAAAAAAAAACTTAGAGCCATTGCTCAGGAATCCACACCTCCACCAATAAGGATTCATGTGGCTGGCGGAAGAGTGGGCATGGCCTGCTGTGGCGCCCATAGTCAGGAACATGCTGGATGGCAGAGGAGCGTGTTGGATGACACCACAAGAACGTACACCTTGTGCGTCTGTGGATGTCCAGCTCACAGTCAAAGCCACCCCAGAGCCTTTAAAATGTGGTGCATGGCCCTGACTGCACTGGAGGTGTTGAGGCAGTTCAAGCATGTGGAGAGCTCCTGTCTGAACTGACCCCCGTTCGGATGTTATTTCACTTCGGCCATGGGTGCCAAAACATTTCTTGGGAACCTCAGCCCCACATTTTGACCTGTCTCATGCCCACCTGTCCCACTCTGCACAGGTTTCCTGTATGGGCTGCTGCTTCACACCCTCCACTTCCTTACCCTTGTCAACTGTTCAGAGACACCATGACATTCCATCCTGTCATCTGGAGGTGGCTGGGGCCCCCAGTGGGAGGCTCTCTATGTGGGAATCTTCCCCTCTTCCATCAAGGATTTGGCGTGGGGGTTGGTACATACAGCAATTCCATGCAACAGACGATCAAGATGGTTCACAAACTCCTAGGCCGCCTGCGTTTTCTGTGCTCTTGAGGAGTCTGTGTTCCATGTATATGTAGGTTGTGTAAGGTTGCAGCCCCTCTGTCATCATTTGCAGGCAGTGCCTCTCAGGTTTTTGTTCCATTTCAGCCGCATGGCCCCAGGCAGATTGGAGGACCTCCTTGTTAGACTGCTCCTGGCCACGGTGACCATAAACAGGTTCAGTCTGTGGGTGGTTGAGGGAGTCATTTGATCCGGCTGCCTGATCCTCTTCCATGGTTGTGTACACACCCGAATGTCCCTGGAGAGGGAGAACATGGTGTATGCTTGAGGCCTTCTGCAATCGGTTGCGCCTGCAAGGGCTGGAGTGCATCATCAGCCCAGAAATGTTATTTTAATTTGACAGGTTTCCTTTATAGTTTTTGTTCTAGTTGCAGTGCCCCTTTGAGAGGTTGTTAATTAGTTGAATAATTCATTTGTTTTTCATTTACTCAAAAAAGTGTAAGGGATACTTATTGACACTGGTGGTGGGTTGTAGAATTAGGAGCAATACTTTTGCAATGTTTCGCTTTGTGAATAAATCTAAAACTGAGGAAAGATTGACTTCTGGTCTCCTTCACCAGCTGGCTGTCAGAATTTTAATAATACTCAGTATGTCATGCATCATCTTTGATAAAACAGAAGTCCATTAGTTGATGTTTAAAATCTAAAGACCTTTCCTCCAGTGCTCATAAAATAAAGGAGAAAAATAATGACTTTCATTCATATAGCACTTTTTAAGACCCCAAGATGCCCTAAAGCATTTTACAACCAAAGCACTTTTAAAGTTATTACCACATGGTTATTATTTAGGAAGGGTCTATTGTTCCCTTCTATTTGATATAGTCCTAACTTCCGATTCCACTGAAAGGCTATGTCTACCAAAAGATTTGTCTTCTCAGGATATTTTGCAAAGTCAAGTTTGGTCTCCATGGCCTTCAATACCTAACGAGCAGCTGATCATTAAATCTATCTTTTCTGTAACAGTTCCACTTCACGCATCACAAAAAGAAAGCAAATTCAGTCCAAAGGGTTTGCTAAACTTGGGAGTGAATAATACTTAAGAGGATTAGCACTAAATAATTGATCTTGAGTTTGACCTTTAGACTTTGGTTATTTTAACCAATTACAAATTGCTTCGAGTTGATACAGGGTAAAACAGAATCAAGTCACTTCTTTACATAGTCCTTAAGATGGTTGAAA
Organism: Cetorhinus maximus; assembly: GCF_964194155.1. Taxonomy (NCBI): domain Eukaryota; kingdom Metazoa; phylum Chordata; class Chondrichthyes; order Lamniformes; family Cetorhinidae; genus Cetorhinus; species Cetorhinus maximus. The sequence continues at coordinate 113,689,210 of NC_135886.1, read as the reverse complement.
TATTGCAGACCTGAAGGATTCATTCTTAGTTCATGAGAGACAAAGAAGGTTGGAAATTTCTGGATTTTGGTAGAAATTGTTGTCAAGCCCCTGTCATGAATAAATATAATCTTGTAGGTCAGACTAATTAGCCCCTCTTCTCTGCCTAAGGTGACTTTTGAGGTTCCTCCCATGTGTTGGGTGAGAGATAGCTTCCCTTTAGTCATTGTATCACAGACTGACCCACTGGACTGCCCTTGTGGATTAATAAGAATATTGGCTACCTCCAGCGAGTTTCAGTCATGTGACAATAGTGTAAACGTATTACATTGTCCGCACAATGGGTTGACGGTAGCTGTAGTTTGACATAAAATAGGGAGTGAATAATATTCCATCAACATTCCAGCTATGATTAGCTTCCTGAAGTGTCCTTATTTGAAACTCCATTTTCGTAGGCTCAACCAGTCTGACAGCCATTGTCATTTTAAAACCTTCTATTGAAATGGTGAGGGGTAGTCAATAAGCGCCTGGGTAGGTCATTTGCATTTTATGTAAATTCCCGGAAATACGCTCAAACATTTCTGTCTCTGTGTATACAGAAACCTCTAAAGAAGCCACATGACTCTCTAGAGTGCATTTTTGCAAAGGTGCAGTGTCCACATTCCATGTTGCTTTTTTAAAATAACAGGTCCATTTCCCAATAGGTCTTACAGGCATATGACGTGACCATAACAATTCCAACTTTGGAACAATCTAGTTCTTCAGAATAGAAGTCATTGCCATTTTTGCCAAAACACTTGAAAGAAGGGCAATTTGCAACTTGAACATGGGAATAAAAGCAAAATGGGAGACAGTATTTTTTTTGATTGAGTATTTATGATAGTGCTTATGCAAGAAAATGTGCTATAAATCCTACCATCACAAAATGATTGGGAAACTTCAATCTGATGCTGAACCAAATACCCACTTGCATTGTATTTCCACAGGCCCATCATCATTGACAAGTTGACTATTCTTAGTCCCCTACAAGTTTCTAAGAGGCTTTCACATTACTGTTGGTTTCTTTCCAATAGTAATGAATCTGAACTTTAGTGTCTGAAGCAAATGACCAAACTGTAGAACAGCACATTCATACAAATGCTGAGATCATTTACATCCAGCTAAAAAATGAAGAAATCTTTAAAATAAAAAAGTGATAAAGTACCATACAAGATTGTTAATATTATTAATAAAACATTTTTGCTTTTTAATGGAAATTATGTCATGTTGCTGTCCCAATAATTGATTGAAGTGCAGCTCTAGAGGTGAGTCTGTTGAAGTTCAATGAACAATTAAGTTAATTCAGTAAGCAAGACTGGAGCACATACATATTAAAATACATTCACACTTACCACAGCCTCCACTTGCATGTGGTGGCTGTTGCACTACCAGAAATCTACTGACTGTACATACAAATATTTTTGTGAATATAATCAAAATTTAAAATAACAGAAACATATGAAAATTAATGACAAGCTACTGGTAACCCGTTAATGTCCAGCCAAAGAAAAATCAAACTGATCTCTGACATCCATGTGTAAGTTTTGTCTAATTAGGCCCTAACCATCTAATAGCGTAAACTCTGTTCATCAATCACCAATCTACATCAACAACTTTTTCAACCAGATTTCAAAAACAATAAAACCATGGGAAAATTACCACATTAAGTTTATTAAGTTGGCCAATGTTTTTTTTTTAATGTCAAAATCCTGCTTTATGTCTCTCTAAGTTGATTGTCAATAAATAGGCTGTGGAATGTCGTGTTAGAATTGTATATACTGTGCAACATTGCTGATAGAGTGGAGTGCAACAACCACTGACAGAAACATTTGATAGGAGTATCATATGTTCCTCCAGGGCTATGATGTTAAAATGACAGTTCTGATCTTAAATCAGAGATAACTAATCTCATCAACAGCAAGGAATTAACTTGTCTATGTATCCGACTAGTCCTATTTTGTAAGATATTGCACAAGGCAAAGCACTTTCCCTTTTTCTTATTCCATTACACATTAGGTAGATTTAGAATGGCATTGGCAATTCTAGTCATCCAAGCAGAAAAGAACCTCCGGTCCCCTTCACAGCATCCAACTTTCACTGATTTCAGTGGCTTCTATTACCAAGCCTAGAAATCCAATCCATGTATTGATCATTGTGTGTACGTATGAAGAACTTTACCATGCTATATCAAGTGACATGAACTCAGTGCACATCAGGCTTTATTCTAACAATTATTTTCACTTTCATGCAAAGGATTAGTTAGGCGACAATATTAACTGAATCCTTTGTTTCCATTAGAAAACAGGACACTTTTTTGGAAAAGAAGAATCTACAACCACAAAGTTACTACTTTCAAATCTTATCCTTCTTGCATCAAAACAATTCTTGTAAAAAAGATTTATCTTTTTTATTCTCAAAGCAGCTGGTGGCTTCTGACCTCCCCATATGATAATTGGGTCCACCTGGCCCATTAACAATATGGGTGTCTACACTTCGACTCACACTGAGATTTACTAGGAATACATATATGCAACTAAAATCTGGTAATTATGCAGAAAATCTGTGTGGATAATTTAGAATTCAGCTTGCACAGTAGCACAGGCTCTGAGGGCGTAAAAATTGAATTAGCATGTAAATGTAATGCAGGCATAATGCAGAAAATGTAGTTAAATTTGACCTGTGGCTGACAGACTATAAAGAATCCCAGTTAGTGTTTGACCATGCTATTTTGCATTAAGATTTATCACAAAAATTCATTCAATATTACTTCATCTTTTTTTAAAAAATAGCAACAGATAAAATTGCTTCTAAAATAATTGTACCCCCACCCCCCCTCATAATAAGGCTTTGGCTGTTCGAACACAATCAAGCAACAAGAAATACAGCACTAGATTGTTGTATTACATTGCTAAGTCAGTATAGTTAGAGGATGTTGGACAGTCTGTTCAGATTGCACTTTGGATACTGAGTCCAGTTGGGCATGAGGATACAAAGCAAGTATTCAAGCCATGGGTGTGCTGCACAGAAGAAACCCAAGCCTGATTCTTAGTAAGAGAGGACTGATCTCTAACAGAAGTGGGTAACTGAGTGGGAACTAGAAACTATGAGATAACATGTGGTAGTAGAAATAAAGCTCGTTCAAGGTTTTACTTCATCCCAGTCAAGTAACATGAGAGATCACAGGTTCAAACTGGCAAATGGTATATTTAGGGCTTATGTCATAAAATTTTACTAATGCAAAGCACTTGTTATGGATTTCCAGGTAGGATAATAAAGGAAAAAAGTCTTGGAGCTATTTAAGAGATAGTCACATACTATGTCTGTTGTTGTTGGAGTAAGAGTGGAGCCAGGGTGAAATTAATGCAACCTGAGATGTCAACTAAATTGAAACAGCAATAAGGCAGTATTGTGCATTTACTGTATAATTATTGAAGTTCACATATTATAGATCAACTTTGTGAAAAGATTATTATTTTATGTACTCACCAATCACCAATCATCCAAACCATTCCAGCTCATGAACATTGGCCAGGAAGCAGTGGAAGTGCAGTGTCTTGAGGTGGCTGTTATTAGAGCTCAGGCTGTTCTGCAGTGCCAGGGTGATGGGGTTGGGCTCAGACAGAATGCAGCTCAGTAGCAACCGGGTTCATGGTCAGGGCCGGGCTTCAAAACTCAATGAGGTGGCCATGGGCAGGCACTTGTGACCCAGAGAGAAAGATTGAGAGATAAGCAAGGCAAGTGCAGGGCTGGATGACATCTGGGCCTCATGCTGGTGCAGTGTGCAGTCTCAGAGGAGGGGGACCTCAGGAGCCCATTCTCAGTCTCTGCAACGGCAATTGGGTTCACGAACCACAGTTTGGAAACTGCTGGACTACATACTCTGTATTCCTTGAGTAATTCATTAAGAAGCTACTGAAACTTGACTGTTTAGTGTTTTATGCTAGAACAATGCAATTTTTAGGGGATGCTTACTGTAACACCTAGTTTAGTGCAGTGTGCAAAGTACTTACCTTCAAAGATTCATGTTACAATGAAGGTATGTATAAAATAGATTAGAAATAATGCAACGTGATAGCTCACTGGGGTTGGATTTTAAGTTATTTCTGGAAGCAGAGTTTGAATCTTCTCACTATTGATAGGATGAATCTTCCTGACTAAATTGACTAAATTAAGTAAATTTGTGCCACCTCAAAACATTAGTACAAACAGTCTATAATTGGCATTAAATTGACACTCTTATCAAACAAGGTTACTCTTAAAACTTAGGCTTTGCCATTTCTTCTCCCCCATGTACAAAACTTGCTGACAGCTTCTGTTAATAGAGTGGAGTCATTACAGGGTAAAACTTGTACTTTTTGATATCTGTTGAAACAAGTTTGTAAAACAAATCCAATCTGTTATGGAAATGGTTGGTAAGCAATTGGGTAGGCCTAAAATATAATCATGGCCATGGTAAATAAATGACACTGGCGAAAATTTAGGATACTCACAAAGACTTCTATCAATTCAGAATTCTGAAAATATTCACAATCCTGGAACACTTCTGTACAGGTTAAACTACTGACCAGACTCATTTGCAAATTAAATGAGTCACGGAATTCAAATTATAGACAAAGTACTCTACAACGCAGCAGCTAATTGCAATATTTATGAATGAAAGGACCATTTAAATACATCCTTTTTAATGTCAAACTATGAAAAAGAAGCAGGGTCAAATTTTCATACAGTTGCAGAGGTGTAGCCGGAGACAGGCAGGTCAGCAATTTACCTCTACCGGCTGTCATGTCCTTTTGCCGTCGTGTTCCTGAGTCTGGGCCATTTGGATCAGACCGCTCCAAGGAGGTGACAGCTGAGCCTGCCTCCCCCAACCCCCACATCCCCCCACCCTCCACAAAACAGCAGGTAGCTATTTAAGCCAAGTGAAGTGCCTATTAAGGCCATCCTCCCAATGCTGCCTGAAATTTAGCCAAGGCAATGAATGGAGTTGGAGTTGACCTCCCGGTGGCACCTGGGGAGGTTGGGCAGCACTCCATCATGCAATTTAACAACCCCACCCCCACAGCCGGCCCTCTCCCATCCCCATAGATGCAGTAGCCATAGGGTTTCTCCTCTGCAATGATGATCTGGCAGCTCTGGCTTCTTTTTATTTCACATTTTTGAAGTTTCTTCAGAGGTTGCCTCCATCTTGATGTGCCCTCTTTTTCTCCTGATGTCATTAACAACTCCCACCTCTGACAATGGGGCTGCCAATCATTCAGTACTGGAGCCCTTCCTATTCCGCCCTCCAGCCTTGGGAGTCTGTTTGCCATCCTTCATTGGATCGCAAGCATGCCATAAGGCCATTAATTGCCCATTTTTTTGACAACTGGATCGGGCATCAGGTCCCAGTGCGATGTGGGATCAGGAACTGGAAACGTTGCTGACATTGGGGTCCCAACCCCAGGGTAAAATTCCTGCCTGTAGTGTCTGATTTTCATGTTGGCTTAGTGTTCCAAAAAATTCATGTGACTTTCATCTCATGCCGCATATCAACAAACAAATTAGGAGCAGGAGTAGGCCACTCGGCCCCTCAAGCCTGCTCCTCCATTCAATGGGATCATGGCTGATCTGATTGTAATCTCAACTCCACATTCCCACCTATCCCGAACAGCCTTTCAGCCCCTTGCTCATCAAGAATCTATCTAGCTCTACCTTAAAAAATGTTCAAAGTTCCTGCTTCCACCACATTTTGAGGAAGAGAGTTCCAAAGACTCAAGACCCTCTGAGAGAAAAAAAATCTTCATCTCTGCCTTAAATGGGCAACCCCTTATTTTTAAAAAGTGGCCCCTAGTTCTAGACTCTCCCACAAGACGAAACATCCTCTCCACATCCACCCTGTCGAGGCCCCTCAGAATCTTGTATTTTCAATTGAGTTGCCTCTTACTCTTCGAAACTCCAGCCTAGCCTAACCAACCTATTCTCATAAGACAACCCATCCATTCCTGGTACTAGTCTAGTAAATCTCTGAACTGCTTCCAGCACATTTATGTCATTCCTTAGCTACAGAGACCAATACTGTACACAGTCCTCCGGATGTGGTTTCACAAATGCCCGTATAATTTATTTTCATCTTGTTGCTGAAATAACGAAGACACACAGGAAAATGTTGGTGAGTAGTCATAGCAGCATCAGGGCATCACAATTCAAAGAAGAGAATGCATATCAAAAGGAAAGGATGATAATGGAAGAGGGCAACAAATCATCATCCTCTCTCCATTTTTAAGGAGCAGGGATCTAAGCTCAGCAAAGGAACTTTGAAAAGGAAACAGAAGATGGAAGAAGCAATATTGAAATTCTCTCTCTAAATCTTGCTGCCTCTCCACTTTCCTCTTCTCTTGTAAGTGTCTCCTTAAAATTCACATCTTGGATTAAGCATTTGATTGCCCCTATGCATCTTATGAAACTGATACAAAACCATCCAGTGGTGAATTGGTTGGTGCTGCTTACAGGATTCAATCACTGAGGACCTATGTAATAAAACAATGAACAGAACTATTGAACACTAGAAAATTCTTAAATTATAAGGATGTCTGACTTTTTGAATTTGAAAGTTTCCTTATTGATATTATCACCTGTCAAGATTGATCACAGATTATCAAAGCAACAATTATGTTTTGCCCCAAGATTATGACATCAGTTCTAAACTGTAAGTTACAATGGGTCTTGTTAAAAACAGCCTTCTACCTCAGCTAATATACAGATACTGAAATCCACTTCCAAACGGCTGCTATTGAAAACCACTCCAAAAGTACTCACATTCACATAGAAGATGATGACAAAACTGCAGTCTGTCAACCTCAATCGATAGAAGATTCATATGGACATTTAATACTGAGTTGTCTTAATTAATCATACAGTAACAAAAAATATTCGCATCACAATCGCCCCAGTGATTAGGTACCTATTGAATAACTGCATCATAGCATGGAGATGATTAGATAAATACACCATGGTGATAAAGTTGACTGATGGCATTTTTAATAAAAGTAATATAACTATTTAAATATATATAAAACCAAAAACAAAAATTCCCATTTTGGTTCAAAACAAAAACAAAAATACCTGGAAAAACTCAGCAGGTCTGACAGCATCTGCAGAGAGGAACACAGTTAACGTTTCGAGTCTGTATGACTCTTCAACAGAACTAAGGAAAAATAGAAAAGAGGTGAAATATAAGCTGGTTTAAGGGGGGGGTGGTGGTGGGGTGGGACAGGTAGAGCTGGATAGAGGGTCAGTGATAGGTGGAGATAACCAAAAGATGTCATAGACAAAAGGACAAAGAGGTGTTGAAGCTGGTGATATTATCTAAGGAATGTGCTAATTAAGGGTAGAAAGCAGGACAAGCAAGGTACAGATAGCCCTAGTGGGGGTGGGGTGAGGGGAAGGGATCAAAATAGGCTAAAAGGCAGAGATAAAACAATGGATGGAAATACATTTAAAAATAATGGAAATAGGTGGGAAAAGAAAAATCTATATAAATTATTGGAAAACAGGGGGATCGGAAAGGGGGTGGGGATGGAGGAGAGAGTTCATGATCTAAAATTGTTGAACTCAATATTCAGTCCGGAAGGCTGTAAAGTGCCTAGTCGGAAGATGAGGTGCTGTTCCTCCAGTTTGCGTTGAGCTTCACTGGAACAATGCAGCAGGCCAAGGACAGACATGTGGGCATGACAGCAGGGTGGAGTGTTGAAATGGCAAGCAACAGGGAGGTCTGGGTCATGCTTGCGGACAGACTGAAGGTGTTCCGTAAAGCGGTCACCCAGTCTGCGTTTGATCTCTCCAGTGTAGAGGAAAGCGAATTGGGAGCAGCGAATGCAGTAGCAGTTGCTTTTATTTTTTTTCCCCCATTTTGGTTGTCAGAGAACTGGTTAATATATTCCAACTAAAATATAATCTTGCTACAGTGAGGTGCTCTTCAAGTCTAGTTAATATAGATTTTCACTTTATTCATCCATGGAATGTGAGCATTGCTGGCTAGGTGAGTGTTTGCTACTCACCCCTAATTGCCCTTGAGAAGGTGAAGGTGAGCCACCTCCTTGAACCGCTGCACTCCATCTATTGTAGGTACACCAACAGTGCTATTAGGAAGTTCCAGGATTATGATGCAGCAACAGTGAAAGTACAGCAATATAGTTCCAAGTCATGGTGATTTGTGGCTTTGAGGGGAACTTGCATGTCGTGGTGTTCCCATGAGAGGGCTGTCCTTGTCCTTCTTGGTGATAGAGGTCATGGGTTTGGAAGGTGCTGTCAAAGGAGCCTTGGTGAGTTGCTGCAGTGCATCAGTGGTACACATTGCTGCCTCTGTGCATCAGTGGTGGAGGGAGTGGACATTTAAGGTGGTGGATGGAGTGCCGAACAAGCAGGTTTCTTTGTGCTGGACAGTGTTGGTATTCTTGAGAATTGTTGGAGCTGCACCCATTGAGGCAAATGGAGAGTTTTCCTCATATTCCTGACTTGTGCCTTGTAGATAGTGAGCAGGCTTTGTGGAGTCATGAGGTGAGCTAATCACTACAGAATTTCTAGCCTCTGGCCTGCTCTTGTAGCCACAGTATTTATATGGCTGGTCCAGTTAAGTTTCTGGTCAATGGTAACCCCCCAGGATGTTGATGGTGGGGGATCCTGTGATGGTAATGCCATTAAACATCAAAGCGGGGGGTGGGGGGTGATTAGGTTCTTTCCTGTTGGAAATAGCCATTGCCTGGCAATTGTGCAGCAGGAATGTAACTTGTAATTTATCAGCCCAAGCATGAATGCTATTGAAGTTGTGCTGCATTTTGACATGGACTGCTTCAGTATCTGAGGAGTTGTGAATGGTACTGAATATTCTGCAATCATCAGCAAACATCCCCACTTCTGATTTTAAAATGGAGGGAATATCATTAATGAAGCAACTGAAAATGGTTGCACCTGGGATTCTAACCTACAGTGATGTTTTTTTCTCTTTCACAGGATGTGGGAATCACTGGTAAGGCCAGCATTTGTTTCCCATATGTAAATGCACTGGAACTGAGTAGCTTGCTAGGCCATTTTAGAGGGCCAGTGAAGCACCAAGAGTCAACCATATTGCTGTGGGTCTGGTGTTACATCAACCAGGCATAGATGTTAGATTTCCTTCCCTAAAGGACATTAGTAAATCAGGTGGGTTTTTATGACAATTGACAATGGTTTCATAGGTCACTATTAATGAGACTAGCTTTTAATTGCTGATTTATTAATTGAATTTTAATTCTAGCAGCTGCCATGGTGAGATTTGAACTCACATCCCCAGAGCATTAGCCAGGGCGTCTGGATTACTAGTCCAGTGACATTACTATTATCCCACCACCTCCCTGAGAATGAAATGATTGGCTTCCAGCAAGCAGACCCACCTTTATTTGTATTAGGTATGACCCCAGCCAGTTGAAAATGGTCCCCCTGATTCCCATTGACTCGTTTTGCTAGAGCTCCTTAATGCTGCATTCAGTCAAATGCTTCCTTGATGACAAGTACAATCACTGTCACCTCACCTATTGAGTTCAGCTGTTTTCTCCATGTTTGCACCAAAGCTATAATGGGGTCAGGAGCCATGTGGCTCTGGCAGAATCCAAACTGAGCATTGGTGAGCAGGTTATTGCTGTGTAAGTGCTGTTTGATTACTTTGCTGATGATGGAGAGTTGGCTGATGGAGCAATAATTGGCCTAAATGGATTTGTCCTGTTCTTTGTGGTCAGGAAATACCTGGCAAGTTTTTCACATTGTCTGGAAGATACCAGTGTTGCAGCTATACTGGAACAGCTTATCCAGAGTACAGCTAGTTCTGGAACATGAGTCTTCAACACTATTGCTGTGATGTTGCCGGGACCCACAGCCTTTGAGGGCACCATCAGCCTTTTCTTGATAACACATGGAGTGTATCAAACTTGCTGAAGACTGACACCTGAGATGCTTGGGGCCTCAGGAGGAGGCTGAGACGGATCACCTACCCGGCACTTTTGGCTGAAGATGGTCGCAAGTGTTTTAGCCTTGTCTTTTGCACGGACCTAATGGCCTTACCCACCATTGAGGAAGGAGATAATTGGGGAGCCTCCTCTTAGTATTAGTTGGTTAATTGTCGACCATCATTCATGACTGAATGTGGCAGGACTTCAGAGCTTTGATCTGATCCATTGGTTGTGGGATCACAATTAGCTCTGTCCATTGCATGCTGCTTCTGTTGTTTGGCATGGAAGTAATCCAGTGGTGTAGCTTCACCAGGATGGCACCTCATTTTTAGGTACACCGGGTGCTGCTTCTGACATGTTGTCCTGCAGTCGTCATTGAACCACAGTTGATCCCCTGGCTCGACGTTGATGGTAGAGTGAGGGATATGCTGGGCTTTTTTATTAGTCATTCACGGGATGTGGGCTTCACTGGCTGGGCCAACATTTATTGCCCATCCCTAGTTGCCCTTGAGAAGGTGGTGGTGAGCTGCTTTCTTGAACCGCTGCAGTCCCTGTGGTGTGGGTACACCCACAGTGCTGTTAGGGATGGAGTTTTTGACTGAGCGACAGTGAAGGAACAGCGATATAGTTCAAGTCAGGATGGCGAGTGATGTCGAGGAGAATTTCCAGGTGGTAGTGCTCCCATCTATCTGCTGTCCTTGTCCTTTTGGATGGTAATGGTCTTGGGTTTGGAAGGTGCTGTCGAAGGAGCCTTGGTGATTTCCTGCAGTGTATCTTGTAGATGGTACATACTGCTACTAATGTGCGTTGGTGGTGGAGGGAGTGAATGTTTGTGAATGTAGTGCCAATCAAGTGGGCTGCTTTGTCCTGGCTGGTGTCAAGCTTCTTGAGTGTTATGGGAGCTGCACCCATCCAGGCAATTGGGGAGTATTCCATCACACTCCTGACTTGTGCCTTATAGATGGTGGACAGGCTTTGGGGAGTCAGGAGGTAAGTTACTCATCGCACGATTCCTAGCCTCTGACCTGCTTTTGTAGCCATAGTATTTATATGGCTAGTCCAGTTCAGTTTCTGGTCAATGGTAACCCCCAGGATGTTGATAGTGGGGATTCAGTTATGGTAATGCCATCAAGGTGTGATTATTGGATTCTCTCTTGTTGGAGATGGTCATTGCCTGACACTTATGAGGTGTGAATGTTACTTGCCACTTGTCAGCCCATGAGGCTACAGATTGTGCTTGAATACAATTCTGCTGCTGCTGGTGGCCCACAGCACTTAACGGATGTCCAGTCTTGAGCTGCTAGATCTATTCTGAATCTATCCCATTTAGCCTGGTGGTAATGCCACACAAGCAATGGATGGTATCCTTGGTGTGAAGATGGCATTTCATCTCTGGGAGAGGATAGATGAAGCTTCATTCTCTGACTATCTAGTGGATTATCTAACTCAAGAGTGTTCAGTCCTCAGGCTGGGTGCAACAAGTGGGGAAACATTCCAACAGCTGTGCCAGTCCGACAGTAATTCACCCAAAAAAAACACAAATCGGTAGAAGCAACATAATTCTATTCTAGATTTTAAGAAGTCTGCCAATTGATTTTAAAGTTCGCAATTCAGTTCACTTGGTTAATTCAATTTTCTATCAAGATTTTTAAACAGGTATGTTAAATTGTCCTGTAGAATATGACTTGCAGAATAGTTTATGAAGCTTACTACAATTGCAATGGCATCCCTATGCTACTGATGTAACATATCAGGTTACTTCCCATTTGATCGTGTTTTGAACATATTTCTGCAGAACAAAGGTTATAATGAGTTGAGCAGGTATACGTAATGAGATGCTGTCAAGGAATAGGGCAGCTGCCCTGGCCAGTTTTATTCCAGAACCAGTTGTACAAGAGAAAGGTAAGGGATTTGAATGACTTCAAACAGTATGGTGTTAACAACTATCACATTTAAGCTCATGTAATTTAAATATTCAGCATTTTTCTCATGACTAATAGGACTGACTATTGGCAACGAATGACATGAATGATAGTCCACTGGATTGAGCTTGCCTGGCTGATACTTAAAATTAAATTCTTACTCTTGTGGTTTGATTATCCAACGCTCTAGTTGAGTAGGTGGTTGCTATGCGGATTCTTGTTCAACAAGCTTACAAGCAAGGTTTATGATCGGTTATGATTTCAAACTCACTTCCATACAAATAGAGTTGGAAATGTAAGATAGCCCACATGATTGAGAGCACTTCTCTCTCTGTTTGTGACTAACATTGCTCTTTGGGTGTTAGCAATCAGCTCACCATTGCAACAATTGATGGGTTCCCTGCCTTGTCTCTGTGCACAGGAACTGCACCTATAAGCCAACCAGACTTGCATCTACTACTATCTGGATGGTTTTCTCAGAGTTCAAATAGGTATTTGTGCAACTTTCCGACTGTTTCATCTGGTGTACAGCCTGTTTGTGTGATGTCATCCATTCCCACTTGTTGGTCTTTTTTGTCAGATCATGTAGGGGTGCAGATAGTGGAGCACAGTCAGAAAAGATGTGACTACAGTACATGATGAGTCCTAGCAGACTGTCCTGCATGGAATCTGCAGCATTTGCAATAGTTTCAACTTTCCATGGATCAGGTGACACACCTTACCACTGAATACATGACTGTAGAATTTGACTTTGCTTTCATTGAACAAGCACTTGACTTTGTTTAAGGGGAGGTTACATTCTCTAAGACATTGTAAACATGCATGTAGACATGTCTCGAGTTTACTTTCAGTGCGACCATAGATGAGAACGTCATCACTGATGTTCAGCCTTGAAGTGCAGAGTGAATGATGTGCTGAAATACCTAAGCTGCTGAGCTGACTCCCAAGTCGTGCCTCTTATATCAAAAAAGTCTAATGTGAGTATTGGAGAATACTGTAAGTGTTTAGCACCATGCAATTTCTCTATGATGTCATTAATTGTCAGTGCCAAGTGCCTTTCTTGTTATATGGCTTGGTTTGGTGATTGGATATCAATGCAGATTCTAATCTGGTCCTTGAATGGGTTTCTTGACGACTTCTATGGGTGAGTCCCAAGGGCTAGGCTTATCCCCAACTTTCTCAATAATGTCAAGGTCAAATAGATGCTGAAGTTGCTTCTCAGTCTACTCCCTGAAATAGAATGGTATTCGCCGCCATTGATGCACTACTGGGGCACAATATGTTCTACATGCAATATGCATGTAACACCTTTCAGTTTGTTGATGTCAATGAAATGCTTAGCATACAATTCTAAAATGTTATTGGTATGTGTAGAAACTGCAACATGTGAGGGCAATCATGTTCAGATCTGTTGTTGTGTGAAAACTGATAAGCATGTCACATTTTCCAGGTATGACACAAAGTACAGCCTTCATTCTGATGTCTTTGAATGAGATTGGCATTTTAAAAGTGCCGAGAATTTTCAGTGGTTTCTCACCACTGTTGCTGCAGTGCATCTTGTGGATGGGGCACACTGCTGCTACTGCGCATCAATGGTGGAGGGAGTGAATGTTAATTGTAGTGGATGGGGTGCCAATAAGCGGGCTGCTTTGTCCTGGATGGTGTCGAGCTTCTTGCGTGTTGTTGGAACTGCACTCATCCAGACAAGTGGAGAGTATTCCATCACGCTCCTGACTTGTGACTTGTAGATGGTGGACAGGTTTTGAGGAGTCAGGAGATGAGTTACTCACTGCAGTATCCCCAGCTTCGGACCTGCTCTTGTAACCACATTTTTATGTGGCTGATCCAGTTTAGTTTTTGGTCAATGGTAACTGCCAGCATTTTGATAGCGGGGGATTCAGTGATAGTAATGCCACTGAATGACAAGGGGAGGTGGTTGGATTCTCGCTTGTTGGAGGTGGCCATTGCTTGGCACAAATATTATTTGCCACTTGTTAGCCCAAGCCTGAATGTTGTCCAGGTCTTGCTGCATTTGGGCGCGGATTTTGCTGAAGAACAATAAACACAAGCAAAGTGATTGGATTTTCCACGGGTTTTTACACTGTTTACCAGTAGCAGGACTCTGTCCATTGTGGGCAGGTACACTTACAGTAGAAACATTGTTTGGACATGTTGCAACTCTGTTTGTGAGACTGCTGGTGTTGCTTTGCAGGTGGTTTCCTGACACGTGAGTGATGAACAGTGTTTCCCGGAATTGAATTTGAAGTGTGGTTTTTGGCAGCTCAACTTCCGTAGCTCTGGACTTGGAAAGTGATGGTGATTTTGGTCGCTCCACTAACTCTGACAGCTTTCTGTCTTCTTTGAGTGCTTTTTGGATAGTTGGCTGGAGAGACAATCTTCGATGATTTGTGTCTTAATTTCCCTTTTGACCTGTTCCACATAACCAAAGTCACATTTAATTGCTAGTTGCCTCAAGCGCGTGCAATAATGATCAATTGCCTCATTTTCTTGCTTCATATGTCAGAAGGTGATTGTTTCATATATTGTGTTCTTCTTGGGTGTAAAATAGGATATAAGTGGCTTTGTAGGTGAACCATAATCATCTCGCTCAGGTATAAGTGTTTCAAAAATGGCTTCTAATTCTTCACCGCCACAGTGGAAAAGTTTATCCTTTTGCCCTCTGTGATGGCAAGACCTGCCAAAGCCCCTTCTAGACATCACAGCTATTTTTGACAATGTGGAAACATAAAGGATGGCTCCAAATGTACTTCAAAAGGTGGTAGATTGGGCTTTGATAATGCCATTTTCATCAGCAATGGTGATGAAACTTGTCTGTAAAGCTTTCCTGCTTGTTTGATCTGAGCCTGCGTGCCTTTGAAACAGTATTTGAGTATTCCTCAAAGTCCGCAGCTTGAAATATTGTCTGCAACTATAAATGCTGTTGTCTCTGCAGAGAGTAGGCAAAACCCTCCAAAAAGATTCATACCTTCTTATTTCTCACTATCCTCATCGCCAGTGTGAGGTTCTTGGGACTAGAAACAGCCAAAGACAGACCAGAATTAAAAGGGCATGAGCAACATGGCTTCTTTTATTAAAACAGCTTCTTCAGCCTCTCTGGCCTGAATTTTACCCTTGGTGGGCGGGTGCAGTCGGCGGGCCCGTGACCGGTCAGGAAACAGGCTGCTGCCCACGATCAGCCCCCGACCGCTACTTCACGCTGGCTGGCCAATTAAGGCCTGCCCAGTGAGAAATGCGTCTTCCCAATAGTCAGGGAGGGCTGGGCGGGGGCTTGTTGGCCACTGGGTCCAATGGAGACCCGGCAGTGGATTTAAAAATGGCATGGGCAGATCCTTGAAGGCTGCCAGGGAAGAACATATTTGCAGCGTTCTGAAGACTGAAGCCATGGCCTCAAGTCCGGCTGGAGATGCCAGGTGGGAGGGCAGGTCAGGTGGGCACTGAGCTGCCCCCTCCCGGTTTTCGGACGAGTGCCTCGCAGTCCTCCTGGGAGAAGTGGCTGCCAGGAGGAACACCCATGAGATGGTCCCCAGAGATGGACAGAGGAGACCGCCACACCTGACAAAAAGAGCTTGGGAGGAGGTGGCAGTGCTGGTTAGCAGCTACAACATTGTGCGGCGCACATGGGTGCAGTGCCGTAAAAGGTTTAACGACCTGCTGCCCTCAGGAAAGGTGAGTACCATGTTGGCATGGATTAGTGTGTTGACGTGTTAAGGGCTGGCCGTCCCCCGTGGAGCTCAGGGGTGTTAGAGTCTGATTGCCAACTGTTGATGATGCCGGAGCTGGCCAAGGGGATGAGCCCCAGCTCGAGGGTCACGATTCGGGTGTGCCCTGCAAGAGGTTGGCCAGGCTGCAATGGCACTGCAGTTAGGGAGTGGACTAATCCATGCCCCTCTGTCCTTTCAGGAGAAGACTGCTCATAACAACATTGAGAAGTTGCGGATAGGCAGAAGCCCCTCAAACCTCCTAATCCTAACCAGATTTGAGCAGGACGCCTTGGAGCTGGAGAGTTGCCACGCACCTTGGTCAGTTGGTCGGCGGAGATGCTGGGGTGTCAGATGAAGGTAAGAGTGCAGTGCACAGAGGTGGGAGTTTCAGATGGTGCAAACATTCTTGTGTAATCTCGTCATTGATGGGAGCCTCAAAACTGGATTTCCCATTGATCATTGAAAGACGATGGCACCATGATGCAGATCTCCATTGTCTCACCAGGGTGCCTGACATGCACAGTGACAGTGTGATGACCTAAACTAATGACATGTTGTTATTCTCCCTTAGATTCGCCAGCATGCAATCAATTGCAGGACCCCGAAGAGCCACCCCTGACGCTCAGGCACCAGCGCAGGCACCAGCACCTCAGTGGACATTAGATCTTCAGCTAGAATGTTGGAGCACAGGGGTGAGGGCACGTCACACTCACTTGAGGAGCAGGCGGAGGCAAAGAGTGCCCAGGGTGCAGGCACTCAAGACTGCTAGAGACCAGGACGATGCTGTGTTGAAGGTAGATGACGAGCATCTGGAGTCATCCATTAGGCGGCAGATCTGGATGTCCAGTGGGAGGTGCAGGAAGATCTGGTGGAGATCCATGAGGGTCTATGTGCCATGGTCTCTGTTGTGGAGGAGTCCATGCAGAACATAAGCACTGCGTTGACCCTCATGGCCGAACGCACTGCCTCCTCCATTGAGAGAGTGGCGACTCTCAGGGAGAGGCAGCTCCAGGAACAGGATCAGGGGTTCCTGGGGTTGCGCTCGGACCTGCAAGCCCTCACACAGGCAATATCCTACACAGCCAGTATCCCAGCTAGGTGCCTGTCCATCAATGTTGAGCAGGGAGGTACAGAGTGATTGCATGTTGGTGCACGAGCTGCCTGTTGTCTCTGAGGGCTCCTGTCATGGCACTCTAGATGACAGCAGCAGCTCCTCCCTCCTCAGCCAGTGACAATGGAATCTGATGAGGCTGCGATGACTGGGGAGATGCTAGCTGTGGCACTGGCTGCTCCCTCCCAGGCGAGGCCAGTACAGACTCCACTGGCCAGACGATGACCACCAAGGTCATCAAGACAGCAGAGTCAGCAGGCTGCCTCCAATGCTGCTGCCAGCGAGGGGGGTGGTGGGTGGGTCACCTCGGTGTAGCACTCGCAAACGTAAGATTAAGGCACCACGAGCACAAAAGGGACTGGTCACGGGTGATCTTCAGTTCTGTAGCGTTTTGTTTATGGTTACTGGTGTGGAAATGAACATCAGAGGAGATTATGTTAATTTGTTTGGATTGTCAAAATGAGATAAATTTTGTTTGTGTCATAATGGCCTGAGTATGCTTTACATTTTTATTCTTTTGGTGCAGGGTATGCCGGTGTGTAATGCTGGACGTGAGTGGCTCTAAACTTTATTGCACAGGTACTGGGTGGACTTTGGGTTCAAATGAAAGGGTCATTTCAGAGATCTGGGTTGGAGGCGGCAGCCCTGGTGTGAGGTCGAAGCAGATCATTGGCAGCCTAGCTGAAGGAGTATTGGATCAAGGCATCCCTGGTGTCCCTGCCTCCCTGAAGGATACAGAGGTCTGCCTTCATGCCCTCAGCATTCTCCTCACCGTGCTCCTCTTCTGACTCACTACCGGATTCATCCTCTGTGGTCTGTGGAGTTGCGTCAAGATCCTCTTCCTCCAGTGGGTCCCCTCATTCAGTGCCAAATTGTGATGAGCGCAACATGCAACCGCCATCAACAACACCCGCTCTGGGGGGTATTGTAGTGCTCCCCCTGAATGGTCCAGGCATCAGAAACGCACCTTCAGAAGACCTATGGTCCTCTCTATCGCCGCGCTTGTGGAGGAATGACTCCTATTATAACGCGGCTCTGCCTCTATTCTTGGGTGGCGGAGAGGCATCATAAGCCACCTTTTCAACAGATAGCCCTTGTCACCCAACAGCCACCCATCCAGTCGGGCTGGAGCACTGAAGAACCTTGGCATCTGGGAGTGTCTGAGGATATAAACATCATTGGAGCTGCGAGGGCACCATGAACAAACTTGCAGAATCTGCATCCTGTGGTCACACACTATCTGGATGTTTATGGGGTGAAATCCCTTCCTGTTGACCAAGGCACCCGGCTGACCCACTGGCGCCTTGATGGCCACATGTCAGTTGCACCCTGGATGCAGGGGAACCCAGCAATTGCTGCAAAGCCTCTGGCTCGCTCAGCCTGGCTGGCCTCGTCCATTCGGAAATGAATAAATGCCATTATCCACCTGGACAGAGCTTCTGTCACTAGCTTGATGCAACTGTGGACAGCTGATTGGAAGACTCCACACACATCCCCCACTGACCCCTGGAAAAAGCCGGACGCATAGAAGTTGAGGGCCACTGTGACCTTCAGAGCCACTGGCATGGGGTTTCCACCCACAGAGTTGAAGGTGATCTTAGGCACAATCATCTGACAAACAGAGGTCATGGTCTCCCTGGAGAGACAGAGCCTCCTTCGGCAGTGCATCTTGAACATATTGAGGTAGCTGCATTGCCGCCTGTAAATGCTGGCAGTAGGATAGTAACATCTTCTGTGGCTCTTTCTGCCTTGGACTACATGCTGGCCCTGTGCCCCTTGTGCCTGTGCTTCTCCTCCCACAGGTCACTCCCCTGGAAGCTGCATTGAGGCACCTGGCCCCCTCTCCCTTCTGACCCTCTCTTCCTCCTCAGAGGAGGTGCCTCCAGCGAAGACCACAATCCCCATTATCAGGGTAATAGAAGGCTGTCTAATACCTGGAAGGGTCCACATGGTTAAAATCCTCTGGGGGCCTCAGGGATGCCAATGAGTTCTGGAACGAAGCCTAGAAATGCTAAGAATGATGTTCAGGACAGAGATGAAGTTGTCAAGTTCAAATAAGCAACCAGCAGCAAACTATCTCTTAAACTCCTCACGACTCATGCTGGCAATGCTGCTGACCCTTTTGATCCCATCCTTGGGTGAGGTTTTTCAAAACATGGGCTGCCTGCCTGCCCATTTTGCCCATGCAATGAGCGCAAAATAGCACGAGCCACATAAAAGCAGCTTCAATTGGGTTTTTAATCACCTTAAGTGCCCTTTTAATTCATGGCAGGTGTGGCTCCAACACATGCGCGCGCCTGCCAACCTGAAGATTGTGCGTGTGTAGGATGATGTCAGGACACTCGCCCGACATCTTCTCGTGCTATTTTACTTCTGATCAGGTCGGCGCACGCCCACCCGCAAGATGCAAAATTCTGCCCTCTGTGTCTGTCTGAAGACTCCCTCTGCTGGTACAATTCTGTGTGGTAACTTCAAGTGAACAAAATGCACATTGCACTTTTCAAAATGCTAATACAGTGTTATACTAATACACAACACAGCATTATAACAATTTGCATTTTGTCAGATTTTTAAACTTTATAACAATCTTGCAATTTTATATTAAGCATTTTTTCCCTGGAACCAGGCTCATTACCATAGTGATTTGCTGTGATAAGCAGTGAACAAAGATAGGGTGCAATCTCAAAACATTCACGCCATTGTGAGTGGAGCATTCTTTGTCGTACTTATTGTGCCAGGCATCATTCCTTTTAGTTTACACAGGCTGGGGCTTGCTCTCATACTCATGCATAAAACTTTAAACATTTCAGGGGTAGTTGGAAAAGTATTTCCAGCAGAACAAAATGCATGGCTTTTGGAGAAAAGAGGACAGCGGGGTTAGTTCTGGATTGCTCTACTGAGCAAGCATAGATGTAACAGGTTGGATGCTCCTCTCCTGTGCTATAAAACATTATGGCTCTATTATCATGGAGAGCCAGACTTGTCACACAGCCGAATGAGGTGGCAGTTTTCTTGAGGGAACAGTGGTTCTGGTGTAGAGTTTTAAACAGAAATGCACAGCAGATGATCACAAGGTTTAAATATTGAAAAACCAGCAATACAAAACTGCAAACTACTACCTTATTTGTCATCGGTTTGGATAATTAAAAACAGGCAGTTTATACTGCAGATTCTAATGTATAAATGTTACTGGGAGTAGACATTGCAAATTAAAAGAATCAATAGGGTGAGGGAGAGGTGGTGGTAAACTTCATCTTCGACATAAGTGTAGATACTGCAGATAAGTGCCTGGTATACATCCATCTGAGTTTTCTTTCCATTACGTTCCTTGGACAGGAAACTTGTCAGACTGTATTTTGGGCACCGATACACCAGCAATAACCTGCTCACTGACAGTCAGTTTGGGTTCCGATAGGGCCTCTCAGTTCCTGACCACATTACAGCCTTGGTCCAAACATGGACAAAAGAGCTGAACTCCAGAGGTGAGGTGAGAATGACTGCCCTTGACGTCAATGCAGCATTTGAACGAGTGTGGCATCAAGGAGCTCTAGCAAAACTGAAGTCAATGGGAATTAGGGAGAAAAATCTCCAATGGTAGGATTCATATATAGTATAAGGGAAGATGGCTGTGGTTGTTGGAGGGCAAGCATCTCGGTCCCAAGACATCATTGCAGGATTTCCTCAGGGTAGTGTCCTCGGCCCAATCCTCTTCAGCTGCTTCATGATTGACCTTCCTCCCATCAGAAGTGGGGATGTTTACAGATGAGTTTTTAATTTTTTCACAATATGTGGACATCACTGGCTAGGCCAGCATTTATTTCCCATCTCTAAGATACCTTGGAAAGGTAGTGATGAGCTGCCTTCTTGACCCACTGCAGTCCATGTACCTCACATGTGGGTGCACCCACAGTGCTGTTAGGAAGGGAGTGCCAGGATGTTAACCCAGTGACAGTGAAGGAACGGTGATATAGTTGCACTTCAGGATTTTGTGAGTCTTGGAGGCAAACTTGCAGGTGGTGATGTTCCCATGTATCTACTGCCCTTGATCCTTCTATGAGGCAGAGGTCCTGGATTTGGAAGACGCTGTTGAAGGAGCCTTTGTGACTTGCTGCAGTGCATCTTGTAGATAGCACATAGTGCTACCAATGTGTGTGTCAATGGTGGAGGGAGTGAATGTATAAGGTGATGGATGGGTGTCAATCATGCGGGTTGCTTTTTTCTGGATTGTGTTGAGCTTCTTCAGTGTTGTTGGAGCTGTACTCATCCAGGGAAGTGGAGAGTATTCCATCACACTCCTGACTTGTGCCTTGTAGATGGTGGACAGACTTTGGGGAGTCAAGAGGTGAGTTACTCACCGCAGTATTCCCATACTCCAACCTGCTCTTGTAGCCACAATATTCATATGACTGGTCCAGTTCAGCTTCTGGTCAATGGCAACCCCCAAGATGTTGAAACTGGGGGATTCAGCGATGGTAATGCCATTGAATGTCAAGAGAGATGATTAGATTCTCCCTTGTTGAGCAACATTCACAAATCTTAGATATTGAATCCATCCATGTCCATATGCAGCAAAGGCTGGACAGCATTCTGGCTTGGGCTGATAAGTGGTAAGTAACATTTTGCCACACAAGTGCCAGGCTCCAACACTCAAGAAGCTCAAAAGCATCCAGGAAAAAACAGCCTGTCTGGTGGATGAGCACCCCATCCACCAACTTCAACATTCACTCCCTCCATCAATGCACAACAGCAGCAGCAGTGTGTACCATCTACAAGATGCACTGCAGCAACTCACCAAGGCTCCTTCAACAGCACCTTCCAAACCCACAACCCCTATCACTAGATGGATGAGGGCAGCCATTGCATCGGAACTTTACCAACTGCAGTTCCCTCCTGGCCACATACTTTGGGTATACCTACACTGCAAAGACTGTAGCGGTTCAAGAAGTCACCTCACTACTACCTAATCAAGGGCAATTAGGGATGGGCAATAAATGCTGGCCTATCCAGTAATTTATAGGAAGTTACGAAGGGGAGTAATTGATGGGAGAGTGTGGGGGGTAATTGATCAGAGGATACGGGGAGGATTGATGGGACAGGGGATGATTAATGGGAGGGTGCAGGAGGTGATTGATGGGAGGGTAGGGGGGTGATTGATGGGCGGGTACAGGAGGTGATTGATGGGAGGGTACAGGGGGTGATTGATGGGAGGGTACAGGAGGTGTTTGATAGGATGGTACAGGGGGTGATTGATGGGAGGGCACAGGGGGTTATTGATAGGTGGGTAAAGGGCGTTATTAATGGGAGGGTACAGGCGGTGATTGATGGGAGGGTACAGGCGGTGATTGATGGGTGGGTAGAGGGGGTGATTGATGGGTGGGTATGGCTGGTGATTGACGGGTGGGTACAGGGGGTGACTGATGGGTGGGTACAGGTGGTGATTGATGGGTGGTTACAGGGGGTGACAGATGGGTGGGTACAGGTGGTGGTTGATGGGCGGGTACAGGGGGTGATTGGTGGGTGGGTACGGGGGTGATTGATGGGTGGGTACAGGGGGTGATGGGGAGGATGAGGAGTGATTGGCAGGCTGCAGGGGAAAGGCAGGAAAGTGGAATTGAGGTTTACCAGATCAACCATGGTTTCATTGAATGGCAGAGCGGATGTGATGAGCCGAATGGCCTACTTCTGCTCCTTCGTCTTATGGCGTTTTTAGCCAGCGACGGCAACATCTTGTGAAAGAATATATTTTTAAAAATCCATTATGCCCCTCTATTGACATTAAACCTTAAACCCTAAGATGATGATTGAAATATCCTGAAGAATGCTGTTACTTCCTTATCTTTACTCTATCTGGAACTCTTTTGTGAAGTCCTTATAAAGATAAGAGTATTGTCTTCTGGTGACAAAAGTATGATCATGACAGGCAAAAGCTGTCGCTATCTTATTTAAGAAACTGGAACATCACTTAAACAAGACAACTATATTGGAGTTCTGACTAACGGCTGTGTTACAGCACCAGTTTACTTTACTGCGTGCCAACCTTCTATTGTTATATTGTCTCACTATAAATCACTCACTTCTTTCCACAAGAGCATACGAACATAAGAAATAGGAGCAGGAGAATACAGCCCATCAAGTTTGCTCCACCATTGAATATGATCATGGCTGATCTTTATCTTCAACTCTACCTTTCTTCCCGCTCCCCATATCCCTTGATTCCCTGAGACCAAAAAACTGTCAATCTCAGCCTCAAATATATTCAAAGATGGAATATCTACAATCAGAGAATTCTAAGGACTCACAACCCTTTGAATGTAGAAATTTCTCCTCACCTCAAGCTCAACCTCCTACCCTGCAGCTGTGCACCACCCTCCCACCCGCCATTCCCCATGATTTAGATTCCACAGCCAGGGAAAACAATGTCTCAGTGTCTACCTTGATGTTTCCCTGCAGAATCTTATATGTTTCAATGAAATTGCCTCTCATTCTTCTAAATTCTGAGAATATAGATCCAATTTACTCAGCCTTCTATCATAGGACAAGCATCTCATCCCAAGGATCAATCTAGTGAACCTTCACTGTACTGCCTCCAATGCAAGCATATCCTTCTTTAAATATGAAGAGCAAAATTGTGCATAGCATTCCAGGTATGGTCTCACCAAAGCCCTGTACAATTGTAGCAAGACATCTTTATTCTTCTACTCCAATCCTCTTGCAATAAGGATAGCATGCCATTTCCCTTCCTAATTCCTTTCTGTACCTTCCTGCTAACGTTCTGTGTTCCTTGTGTGAGTACACCGAAGTCCTTCTGAACATCAACATTTCTTTGCCATGCTCTAACTTCTGGCTCCATTTTTTAAAAAATAGTTCCAATCTACAAATGTTACTCCCCCAAATACTATGGATGAGGCTGCATGC
This sequence comes from Cetorhinus maximus, assembly GCF_964194155.1. Classification (NCBI taxonomy): domain Eukaryota; kingdom Metazoa; phylum Chordata; class Chondrichthyes; order Lamniformes; family Cetorhinidae; genus Cetorhinus; species Cetorhinus maximus. The sequence continues at coordinate 113,665,563 of NC_135886.1, read as the reverse complement.
AAAACAGAAACTGGTGCAAATAAAAAAAATGAAAGTGCTTTTTGGAGCTGCTTCACCCTGCTCTTGTAAAATTGGGATTATAATGGTGTTGATTGTTGTTGGAGTTCAATCCAGACTGTTTATCAGTTGCCCTGAATATTATTACAGACAGTTCAGTTCCTACAAAAATAGAAAATGCTGGAAACATCTACAGAGAAAAAAACGCAAGTTGATGTTTTTTGGTGTAACTTTTCATCAGAATTTAAAACAAGGATTTAAACAGTGCCAGACAAATGACTGGGAAAAGGGAATGAAATGCATGGATCAGAGAGGAAGTATCAGTGGAATGACTTGTGACCCGCTTAAAAGAAAATCTAGAGATGACTATATGGTTGAGACTATTGTTACATCAGATTACGAGAAGATACATTCAAGAAATAAGAGAAACAAAGAACACGTGGACAGATCAGGTAACAGGAAATAAATTGTCTAAAGTTGAAATAGGAGAAGGTAGCAAAACAGGGCAAGATCATGTTCTGTCACTTATCCCATTGCCAGCAGCTTTACATTACATACAAGTAGGAAATTCTACTAGTAGGTAATTTGAAGTGAACATTTTTGTAGGGTTCGGTATCGCTGGAAGGAAGCAGTTTATTATAGCCATATGGATGATAGTTCATGCTTATCCTAGGACAGGATAACATGCAGAAGAATAAATTGAAAGTTAACTAGTTTTAATGTTTCGGGAGCATTTATACAATCGCAATCATGTCAGTGAGAAGCAAATTCAAATATGTAATGATGTGAAGGAAGGCAGCATAACCCTGGGCACCAGAATGTACCAAAGTCAAGCAATGTGGTATCCACTACAGGAAGCCATCTTGTCTTACTTAAGTTTGGCTGGCACTGCTTGGAGTATAATTCTAGAATTGTGTTAATTCAGGTTTAAAATTTCTTGGGCTATCATCTGAATCTTCTGGTTATTTTGTAAACTTTGCTGTTATAGTGTTATGAGTTATGATAGTGTAGTGGTCATGTTATTGGATGACTGAGCAAAGACCTGGACTAATAACTTGAATAAATTTAAATCCCAGAATGGCAGTTTCAAATAAAAAGAAAAACAATCACAAAAGAAAGGCTGGTATCAGTAAAAATAAATGGCCATGAAGCTGTTAGATTTTCTTTAAAAATCCTATTGATGCAATAATGCCCTTCAGAAAAGGAAACATATTGTCCTTATTCAGCTTGGCCTAATGCAACTACAGTCCTACAACAATGTAGCTGAATGGTAATTGCTTTCTGAAATGGCCTAGTAAGCAACTCAGAAGTATCAAACCACAGCCCATTCATTCAAGAAGGTGGCCCAATATCACCTTGTTAGGAAAGCTACAAATATGCAATAAGTGCCAACAGTGGTGTCCATGTTCTGAGAATGATTAATATTTTTTGTTAAGCAGATATTTCTGCTTTTCTAGCATTAACAGTAACTGACAAAAGAGTGGCTCTCAGAATATGTATGCAAATCCACAAAGCTCACAACAGCTAATCATTTTGGTTGCAGCCTTAATGACTGGCACCTATAGTTATTTGAAAGCACAGAACAGTCCATTCACTTTTTATGTCACAAGTGAGAATTCATTATTAAAGATAATTTAAGCAGCATTATTTTTGAATCTAATTACTTTCCATAACTTTTATCAAGCATGTATAAATATGCAGTAATGCAAGGCATACATTACGTGATGCGTAGTAAAGGCATGTCAAATTCTTAAATTAATGGATTAAACTTGTGTTGAAGCCTCTGGAACTGCCTTTTATTTATTTAAAAAGGACATGGATGAACAGATAAGATGGTTGCTCAGGGGTCAGGTGACCATTACTTATTCAGCACAGACTATCAAGCTTCCGGAAAGTTCTAAGCTTATTCAAAACACAGAGTCAAGTGGATTCCTAAACTCTATGGCTGGATTTTCATCGTTGAGGCCAGTCGGGGGAGTCAGGAGAAAGGGCCCGCAAAGGCAGGATCTTCACTGCTGGGGCTGGATCCAAGCTGGAGTCTGGCAAGCCAACCCGGGAAGGAGTGCGGAGGCAGTTACAGAGGCGGCCGGGTGGGTGCAGAAGTGGATTGTTTAAAAGGTCCCACCTTGGTGCCATGGGACTTTATCCCAGCTAAAATAAAAACACAGAGGTCCACCAGCCCTCACCCTTCGTACCCCCTTCGCCCTCCAAATACTCCCCATGCTCCATCTATGCCAATTTATGCCCCCACCTATATCCCTATATCCCTTCATATCTCCTCTGCCAAGCTCTTCCATTCCACCCACCCCTTCAGACACCCTGGCCCCCCTATACCAAGGTCTAGCACTTCCTTATCCATTGACACACTGTACATTTTCTAGAACTAATGAACTCATAGAGTAAATGACATGTGTAAAAAAAAAAATTGCTTTGGTAAAACATAATCCATTCATAACTTTCCCCTATGCTTGGAAAAAAGTCTGGGCTTCAAGCTAATAAAATTGTCAGTTATCCAGGCCCTTTGAAGTTTCAAAAACCACAAACCCTTGAAACCACTTAACTTTTGTCAACAAACATTGTGAGATTGACTACTAAGGTCAGAGAGCCTGAGCTGTCAATCAAACAATGTTTCCTCTGGGGTACAGATGTTCTCGTATTGTAATAGCCATCTGGGCTGTCAGCCAAGCCACATTATGTATGTTTGGCTGAGAGCCCAGGCATCTGTTATAATAAGAGAACATCTGCAAAGGGCATAGGGGGAATAAGGGGCTTGAGGGAGTGGGTGGAAGGGCACAGCTTGCAATAAGGGCATGAGGGCAACCTTTTAAACTTACATTTTAAAAGATTCCCTCATGCATACTGGGGTTCATGACCCCTCTAAGGCACCATGAACCACAACTCTTTAAAAACCTGGCCCGACTCCATGAAAGTTGTTGAGGAATTGGACATGCCTATCTCTGCAATGGAGCTGGCCAGTTCAGGAGTGCTGGATGTGGGATTTTGACAGGAACCAGCCCGTGCCTTTTAAAGGCACTGCCAAAAATCAGACAACCTGGGAATGGGGCTGGGAGTCCAAGAATTGGGGCCCATCAGCCATTTTTAAAGGGCTCCCAAGTCAACCTGTCTCAGTGAAAATCCAGGCCTATTGTCCCAGGTTTGCAATTTAACAAGAGAAATCTGACGAGATCAGTTGTTCACAGCTAAGTGGGACACCATCATCTATCTCCTATTGTATAATGATGGCTTTTGACTTCCAATCCTTTTGGTTGGATGATGCCAGTATTGATTATGTAATCGAAACGGGCTTGAGGTAATGAGTTTTATGCAAAGACTCAGAGTCCAGGGCAGTCTGAAGAAAGGCTGTGTCATCTTTGCCTTTTAGGAACCATTAACCATCAGCCAGTCTGAGAGCAAGACTCTGAAACTAGTTGTAAGCCATCAGGCAACCAAAAAGCATAACCTGTTCCAATTTCAAAGTTCACCTGAGAACCAGTTATTCAACAAAAGATATTCAACTAAAGAAACCTCACAACCTGCTGTGAACCTTCACTTTACATGAGCCTCACTTCAATTTTAAATCATCAAATGTACGTAGGAGACTGGAAATTGTAAATCAGAGACTGAAGTAAGTTTAATCCATATCCAATCTATGTGTGTATGTGCATGTATGTGAAACTGAGTGTGCTGTTACAAGAGCAAAAGACAGAAAGGGTAATAAGAAAAGTGACAGGCAGAGAAATTAAGGGCAAGACTCAAACAGGGCCTCAGTGAAAAATAGTGGGAACGGGACAAGTAATGTTAAAAAGACAAGCCTTAAGGCTTTGTGCCTTAATGCAAGGAGCATTCGCAATAAAGTGGATGAATTAACCGTGCAAATAGTTGTAAACAGGTATTATATAGTCGGGATTATGCAGATATGGCTGCAGGGTGACCAGGGATGGGAACTGAACATCCAGGGGTTTTCAGTATTTAGAAAGGACAGACAGAAAGGAAAAGGTGGTGGAGTTGCATTGCTGGTTAAAGAGGAAATTAACGCAATAGTGAGGACAGATATTAGCTCCGACAATGTGGAATATGGTGGAGCTGAGAAACACTAAGGGGCAAAAAACGTTAGTGGGGGTTGCATATGGATCCCCAAACTATAGTGGTGATGTTGGGAATGGCATTAAACAGGAAATTAGAGATGCATGCAATAAAGGAACATCTGTAATTATGGGTGACTTTAATCTGCATATAGATTGGCCAAATCAAATTAGTAACAATACTGTAGAGGAGGAATTGCTGGAGTGTATACGGGATGGTTTTTTGGACAAATACATTGAGGAACCAATTAGAGAACAAGCCATCCTAGGCTGGGTATTGTGCAATGAGAAAGGAATAATTGGCAATCTAGTTGTGTGAGGCCCCTTGGAGATGAGCAACCATAGTATGATAGAATTCTTCATCAAGATGGAGCGGCACATCGTTGACTCTGAGACTAGGGTCCTGAATCTTAATAAAGGAAACTATGATGTTATAAGACGCGAGTTGGCTATGATGGATTGACAAACGTTACTTAAAGAGATGACAGTGGATAGGCAATGGCAAACGTTCAAAGAGCGCATGGGTGAACTGCAACAATTGTTTATTCCTGTCTGGTGCAAAAGTAAAATAGGAAAGGTGGCCAAACCATGGCTTACAAGGGAAATTAGAGATAGCATTAAATCTATTACAAATTAAATAAAAACTTAAAAAAATAAAAAAGAGGCATACAAATTGGCCAGAAAAACAAAAGACCTGAGGATTAGGAGCACTTTTGAATTCAGCAAAGGAGGACCAAGGGATTGATTAAGAAGGGGGAAATAGAATATGAAAGTGAGCTTGCGGGGAACATAAAAACTGACTGTAAAAGTTTCTATGGGTATGTGAAGAGAAAAAGATTGGTGAAGATAAATGTAGGACCCTTACAGTCTGAAACAGGGGAATTTATAATGGGGAACAAAGAAATGGCTGACCAACTAAATACAAACTTTGGTTTTGTCTTCACAAAGGAGAACACAAATAACATACCAGAAATGTTGGGGAACACAGGGTTTAGTGAGAGGGAGGAGCTGAAAGAAATCAGTATTAGTAGGGAAATGGTGCTGGAGAAATTGATGGCACTGAAGGCCGATAAATCACCAGGGCCTGATAATCTACATCCCAGAGTACTTAAGGAAGTGGCCCTCGAAATAATGGATGCATTGGTGGTCATCTTCCGAGATTCTGCAGACTCTGGAACAGTTCCTACAGATTGGAGGGTAGCTAATGTAACCCCACTATTTAAAAAGGGAGCTAGAGAGAAAACAGGGAATTATAGACCAGTCAGCCTGACGTCGGTAGTGGGGAAAATTCTAGAGTTCATTATAAAAGATTTAATAGCTGAGCACTTGGAAAACAGTGGCAGAATCGAAGAGTCAGCATGGATTTATGAAAGGGAAATCATGCTTGACAAACCTACTGGAATTTTTTGAAAATGTAACAAGTAGAGTTGATGGGGGGGGCCGTGGATGTGGTTTATTTGGACTTTCAGAAGGCTTTCGACAAAGTCCCACATTAGGGATTAGCATATAAAATTAAAGCGCATGGGATTGGGGGTAGCGTGTTGAGATGGATAGAAAACTGGTTGGCAGACAGGAAACAAAGAGTAGGAATAAACAGGTCTTTATCTGAATGGCAGGCAGTGACTAGTGGAGTACCACAGGGATTGGTGCTGGGACCCCAGCTATTCACAATATATATTAATGATTTTGATGAGGGAACTAAATGTAATATCTCCAAATTTGCAGATGACACAAAGCTGGGTGGGAGGGTGAGCTGTGAGGAGGATGCAGAGATGCTTCAGTATGATTTGAACAAGCTGAATGAGTGGGCAAATGCATGGCAGATGCAGTATAATGTGGATAAATGTGAGGTTATCCACTTTGGTAGCAAAAACGGGAAGGCAGATTATTATCTAAATGGCTCTAAATTGAGAGAGGGGAATGTGCAACAAGACCTGGGTGCCCTCGTACACCAGTCGCTGAAGGTAAGCATGCAGGTGTAGCAGGCGGTAAAGAAGGCAAATGGTTTGTTGGCCTTCATAGCGAGAGGATTCGAGTACAGGAGCAGGGATGTCTTGCTGCAATTATACAGGGCCTTGGTGAAACCACACCTGAAATATTGTGTGCAGTTTTGGTCTCCTTATCTGAGGAAGGATGTTCTTGCTATAGAGGGAGTGCAGCAAAGGTTTACCAGACTGATTCCTGGGATGGCAGGACTGACATATGAGGAGAGATTGAGTCGTTTAGGATTATATTCGCTGGAGTTCAGAAGAATGAGGGGGGATCTCATAGAAACCTATAAAATTCTAACAGGACTAGACAGGGTAGATGCAGGAAGGATGTTCCCGATGGTGGGGGAGTCCAGAACCAGTGGTCACAGTCTGAGGATACAGGATAGACCATTTAGGACTGAGATGAGGAGAAATGTTTTCACCCAGAGAGTGGTGAGCCTGTCTGAATTTGCTACCACAGAAAGTAGTTGAGGCCAAAACATTGTATGTTTTCAAGAAGGATTTAGATATAGCTCTTGGGGTGAAAAGGATCAAAGGGTATGGGGAGAAAGCGGGAGCAGGCTATTGAATTGGATGACCAGCCATGATCATAATGAATGGCGGAGCAGGGTCGAAGGGTTGAATGGCCTACTCCTGCTCAGCTTTCCATACTAAACATATTGATTATGGGCAGTAATAGAGCAGATCCATAGGCCAGGATTTTCCATTCATCGGGTGGGCTCAGCAGGAACGGGCGGGGGGTGATTGTGGAGATGAGCACCGCCCGCGATTGGCTCCGCACCGCGATTTCATGCGGGCGGACCAATTAAGGCCTGCCCTGCGTGGATCATGAGCAGTAGCGCTGAGCGCTACCTGTGCGGGCAGGGGGAGGAGGGAGAGCCAGTCCTAGTGCACAGTTTGTGCATGCACACGAAAGAGCGCTTCAATCTCCCTGAGGCACGGAGCTGCCTCAGGGAGATTGAAGCGCTTTTTGAAAAAATTATTAAATACAATAAAACTTCAATGAAACATGTCCCATCTCATGTGACTGTGTCACATGAGATGGGACATGTTTTTAATTTCAAAGGAAAGTTTTTATTTAATTTGTAATAGTTTTATGAAACCTCATCCCGGTCCTGGATGAGGTTTCCTAAAAAACGTAAAGGCCGCTTGGCATTTTCGCCTGCCCACCAACCGTAAGGTTGGACGGCAGCGTAAAACTAAGGTTAATTACCTAGTTAGTGGCCTTAATAGGCCTTTCAATTATCGTGTAACTTTGTGATGATGTCGGGATGCACGCCCAATGTCATTGCATGTCATTTTACGTTCCGGTGTGTCAGGCGCGTTCCCACACACTGAATGTAAAATTCTGCCCCTGGCGTCCGTGACATTTATGATAATTTAAAAAAATTAATATTGCACAATATTTGATCCATTTCTTTTATAATACTGAGGTTACACCAATAAGAGGGATGAATGATTTTGCTGTTGTTTTTCCGTTGTTTTATAGTGTCACATTAGCTGTGTAATGTCTACCGGAACCCCCTAACTACCATATGATTTCATTAACAATCACACAGTTGTCTTGCAGCAACCTACATAAATCAAGGCTATATTGTTCTCTCAATCTGCAATAAATAATTCAACTTGGAAAATCAATTTGTCTAAGCAAGATGCATAGTGAGATTCATGACTTCTGTGTCATCTGGCAGTTTACCATCTGGCTTCAATTTTCCCACATTTGGGAAGGAGGGAAAAAAAAACACCCTTGGGTCTTTCTGCTGATTGCTACCCAGTGGTTCTATCTGGAAGTACAATACCTGCACATCTGGTGAGGACAGGATCAGGGCTGGCTGTGATGCTCCCTGCAATTGAAAACTCTGCCAAGACTCATTGGGCAGAATTTAATGGCAGCGGGATTTTACGTTCCTGCCCAAGTCAATGGAGTTTAGAATGGGTCTCCACATTTTACAGCCCCGTCCCAGCCACAACGGGGCCATAAAATTCCTGCCATTGCCTCAGCACACACATGGGGGAGAATTTTCTCCCCCGTTGGGGGGGGTTGTGCAGGAACGGGCGCAGGCGGGCGAGCAGCCAATTGGCACTGCCAATCGGCTGGGCGCTGCCATTTTATATGGGCGGGCCAATTAAGGCCCGCATAGCGTGACCCGCGCCCGGAAGCGCTATGCGCTCCCTGTGCGTGCAGGGGGAGGGGGTTGCCTGAGTTGGGAGTGCGCTCTTTCGCGCCAACCTTAAGGTTGGACGGGCAGCTCAGCTGATTGCCTTAATTGTTTTTTAATGGGCCTTTGACAGTTCGGTGGGCGCGAAGCTGACTCGGCTGCGCGCCCGCCAAACTGAAAATCTAAATTATGCACGGTAATTACGCTGAGAAGATGGTGAATGAGATCCTTTTTGAACCACTGAAACATGTGCTGAAGGTACTGCCAAAGTTGACCCAGCAATGATGAAGGAATGGCGATATATTTCCAAGTCAAAATCATGTGCAACTTGGAGGGAAACCTGAGGTGGTGCTGTTCTCGTATGGTTGCTTACCTTGTCCTAAGTGGTAGGGGTTACAGTTTTGGGAGGTGCTAGCAAAAAATACCTTGTTGAGATGCTGTAACCAATCTTATAGGGGATACACACTGCAGCCACGGTAATTTGATAAGTAATTATCTATCTTAGCAATCTTGAGTGCTTAAAGTGTTCTTAATTTAGGCTCATAATTGACTTAGGTGATTTTAATGCTGCCCCCTGGTCAGTCCATTATAGAAGTTTTTCCCATTGGCCTAAGCAGATGCATTTTGTGTGAAATAGCATGAGGTATATCTTCCAGATCTGTTAATGACCAAGTTTTCATATCAATATCTTTCCAAAGGAATTTCTAGATTTTGTTAAGAGGGCAGGTTGATCTATTGAAAAAAGCACAGTGTCTTTGCACACTAATAATTATCCCATTCTCATCTCACTTTCTACCAGATAATTATCATCAGGAGCCAGGTATATCATTGCATCCTCAACAAAATTAAGAGGGTTTACTCTTAAGTGACCATTGTGCTATGGGCTTTTTTGATGTCTCAGTGATGAGACCTTGAGAGTTGTATGTTTTATTATGAACCATTTATTGGTAGTCTTGAACTATATACAGATCCCACTTATTGTCATGCATGGTGCTGCTGCCATGCAAATAGGCTGCTTCTAGAGCGTTCTTCCTAGACTGCTCTCTCAGTCAATTACCATGTGAGTCTATATAGCATATCATGGTTGGTGCTATTCTTCAATCCCACATTAACCCTTGCTCTGCTGAGCACCTTTACATTACAACGGCATGAAGGCACACACAGCATCATATAACATCCCCCTTTCTTGTTGAAAGAAAACATTCCTCCCTTCCAACAGGGAGGAATAAAATACAATCTTTACTTGCTATCCCTTCTCCCCATCTCAAGTCTCTGACATTATAAATTTAGACAGCCTTGAGGCTTGACATTTCTTCCACATCTCGGTCTGTCATGTTTCTCAGGTGCTGCTAGGCCTGCTGAGTTTTTTCAGCATTTTCTTTTTTTGTTTCAGATTTCCAGCATCTGCAGTATTTCACTTTTATCCCTTTCTCTTAAACTCTGCATACTTTTTCCTTTTTTTTTACTGTGCTCTGCAGGTTTCTCTTTACTTTGCAGGCATTTTTCAGCAGTTTTTTTTTTACCTTTTCTTTTAGCTATCTTAAGCTTCTTCAACCTGCTGAGCCCCTAGAACCACCACCTATTCTAAAATGTAAATACAGCGTATGTTTTGTATTTTTGTTCACCGTCTCATGAACTGTCCAGGTTCTTTGACTCTGCATCATTCAGTGTCTTGCAATTTTCTGTAGTGTTTCTCACCTTATTTGCAATCTAAGCAGTTTTTTTTTGCTCTGTGTCAATCAGGGGTCTTACAATTTTTATAATTGGCCTCACCCATCCTTGTAATCTGAGCAGGTGTCCTCACTCTGTATCACTCAGGGGTCTTGCAATGGACTTCCACTCACGCTCAAATTCCAAGTCTGTAGCGCAGCTTCTTCAACTGTTTCTTCAAGTTTTCTTCTTAGGGGCACAACTCTCTGGTCAGCTTCAGCTGCTTTTAGTTCCTCATACCTTGGGATCCTGTTCTGGGTTCATTATTTAAAGTGCCACCTTTCATATCACTGCTGATCACCATGTTGTATTATCACTGCTGATTACCATGCTATAAGGTTGTTTGGTGTTTCACAGAGAGGCCTTGAGACTTGTATGTTTAAACATGAACCATTTATTGGTAGTCTCTTCACATACAATATAAATTGTTATCCCCTTATATTGGTATTCTTGCGAATGTCCTGATGAGTGCAAGAAGAAAAGCTTAGATATGTCTCTTTTTTCAGCAATACTCAAGTTCTATACTACCAACCAACTATTTTAAGAGTTCCTGAGTAACTCAATAAAGTTTGTTATATGAATTAGTGCTTTGTGTGTATTCCATTACTCCTGTAATTCTTGTGCCTGAACAGAATAAGTGGACGATCCTGTCTACTTTGTCTGACAGTCCCTTCACCAGTCATATTAAATAGCTTAGTTGAGACAGAAAATGCAGGGAAGAAGGTTGTATTATGAATACTGGTGGACTAGCTTATAGGAAGCGTCCTTGTGTTAATTCTGTCCCTTTACACTCAGCCACAAGGACTTCCTCCTGTCTGAATTCTTCCAGCTGCATACTGACAAAACACATCACTGATTCCAATGACAACTTTGAAAGCTGGGGAAGGGAGACTGGAACCCAGCACAACAGCATTTAAATCGAGTGTTATAATTGCTCATGAGATACTATTAATTACTATCATTTCACCCATGAATTGTAAAATAGACCATCACAAACCATTAGTAGAGACCAATATATAATATAATTATTTTGCTGAAGATGGTCATAAACTATTTAGCAGAATGTCCTGAGTCCATGGTGTTAGTTATAGCAAAATGAATGTGACAATTTTGTTGGCCACTTTCTATGTTGAAACCTGAGCTGCTACAAAGCTAATTTGTCAACCTTATTTTTCCTGTTAAAAACAAGTTTCTCATTTCCCTTTTCCTTCATTAATTACCGTCTCTTCCTCATTACGTGTAATTCTGTACTAAATGAGCTCCATGAATTAGCATCCACATCCACATTGTTGATAATCATTATTGAAGGAACTGAGATCACGACAAAAGAAGCACCACAGGAGTTGCTCATGTTCAATCGAACTGCTTTGTTTATGTGAGGAAGTTAAGAACTATTTCAGCTGTATCTCAATATTCTGTGTCAACCAGTAATGTCCAGTCACTTCAATTTTGTCTTTGACTTCCCTCCCTCAAAATTTCCCACATTCTGCTCTTTATTCTCCTCTTCCTAACATGAAGTAATCTGAGATGCTATATTTGAACTTTACACTATATATAAGCTCAATATTTTTTTTTCAAAAATATACTTCATTCATAAAATATATAAAAGTACATTACATGACCATTCAATGTTGACATTAAATAAAGTGAAAAATAACTCAGCTTCTTACAATACTGCATGCTACTCACTATATTTACAACTACAGTCAATATTTACAATGTTCATTACATGTCAAACATATAGCCCGAGAGGTTTTTCATAAGTTTCCATCCCCTCAAAGTACTATGGCTGAAGGGCCATAGGCAGTGGTCTTTCCCCATTGCACCTTTGTGGCAGCTGCCCCAAGCCTTAATGCATCTCTTAGCACATAGTCCTGGACCTTGGTATGTATCAATCTGCAACACTTAGTCATAGACAACTCTTTGCATTGGAACACCAAGTAGTTTTTGGCAGACCAAAGAGTGTCTTTCACTGAGTTGATGGTCCTCCAGCTGTAGTTAAAATTTGTCTTGGGGTGCGGTCCTGGGAACAGCCTGTAAAGCACAGGGTAAAAAAATATGCTGGCCCAGCCAGTGACACCCACATCCTGTGAATGAATTTTTAAAAAACAGAGTCGTACATCACAGAGCTGCTAGGGACGAACCTTGACAAAAACAATTGCATCTTTTTCCAGACTTGCTTTGCAAAGGCACATTCCAAAAGGAGATGGGCAACGGTCTCTTCCCTACCACAGCCGCCTTCAAGGCAACATGTGGAAAGGGTGAGACTCCAGTGTGCAGGACGGATATGAGGGGAGGTCCCTTCCTACACCAGCCAAGCTATGTCTTGATGCTTGTTTGAAAGTTCTAGCGATGTGTCATTTGGTAGAATGCCTTTGACAGTTTGCTCAGGGAATATTCAACAGGATCCACCATCTCCTTTTCCTGCAGGGCTTTGAGGACATTATATGCAGACCACTGCCTTATGGACTTGTTGTCAAAGGTGTTTATCAGCAAAACTTCTGGGACAGGTGATGTGGTATGGTCCAACTGAATGGACTGTTCTGTGGTAATGTGGCCAGAACCATCCTTTGCAACACTGAGGACAAGTAGAACTTCAGCAAGTACTTGGTGTTTGGGTACAGAAGGTCTACACACAGCTTGATACAGCCACACACAAAACTAGCCACTGGATGAGGGCGATGTGGGCTAAGTTTTTTCCATCTTTGGGAAATTGTACATCACGCCCTACCAATATGGTCCATTTTTGATCTTCAGACAAAGCAGAAGTTAGTTTAGGTGAGCGCTATGGTGCAGGAGTGAGGTATGGGCCAGAGCTGCAGTACAGCAACACCGACATTATCTTGCATCTGGTGACCAGGTTCTTACGTCCAATGGAGGGGGAGCATCATTCCCACAATTCCAGTTTTTGTTTCACCATGAGTACATGCTTCTTCCAGTTTTTGGCACATGCTCCAGCCCCTCTGAAGCATATTCCAAGCACCTTTGACCTGACGCTGAGGGGACAAAGGATCGGTTGGCCCAGTTCCCAAAGAGAATGACCTTTCTCTTGCCACAATTTACTTTGGCTCCTGAGGTCAGTTCAAACTGGTCACAGATGGTCATCTGTCTATGCATCGAAAGCAGCCCCAAGCAGAAGATGATGACGTCATCCATGTACTGAGAAATTTTGACCTGTGCACCTCTGCTGCCTGGATTGTCACCCCAACTATGTCCGCTTCCTTCCTGATGAACTTAGTAAAAAGTTCGATACAACACATCAACAAGACGGGAGAGAGGACAGCCCTGTCTGACTCCAGATTTGATTCAAACTCTTTCAAATTCCCACCCATTAATTGAAACTGTGCTACTGATGTCTGTGTAGAGAAGTTGGATCCAATTATGGATTCCCTCCCCAAACCTCATTTTGGAGAGTACATGCATTATGTAGGTGTATGATATTCTGTTCAAGGCCTTCTCCTGGCCCAAGCTGATGAGAAAGGTGCCCACCACCTCTCCTGCACATAGGCGATTGCATCCTGAGTAGCATGAGACTATCAGAGATCCTCCTGCTGGGTACAGCATAGGCCTGATCAGGGTGGATCACCAACTCCAGAGCAGACTTGACCCAATTGGCGGTGACTTTTGACAGAATTCTGAAGTCCACTTTAAGTAGTGAAATGGGTCACCAATTTCTAATTTCCTCCCTCTCCACCTTCCGCTTATAGAGAAGGGCGATGATGCCTTTCCTCATGACATGCTACCAGCCAGCAGTATTTCCTGTACACTTCCAGCAGGTCTGAGCAAATCCAGACCCACAGAGTTAAATGCAACTTAGCTGGTAAACTGTCACTTGCAGGAATTTTACTCATCTTGAAGGACCTGGTGGCCTTTGTCAGTTCATCCAGAGGTAGCGGTTTGTCCAGACTCTCCTGTGTCCTGTCTTCAAAGGCCTCCATGATAGGCAACAGGAAGGACTGGGAGGCCATGCTGTCAATGAAGAGAGAGGAAAACACTGGGGCATAAATTGGCCTTGGGCAGTGGTGCATAATGGATGATAGCGAGTATTCAGCCTGTTCCATGGCATTGTTTTAAGATACTAAAGGGTGGAATTATCTTTGTGATGGGTGTGTGATGTGAGCAAGTAAATAATAATTCTTGTAGCCAACAGCTTACATTTAATATCCAAAAATGTTCTAACATTCTTTACAGAGGTGTAAACAGACAAAAACTGATATCAACTGTAAGAAACTAAAATATTTTTGACTGACTTAATCATACTTTAAATCAGAATTAATGGTTGAAATTTGCAGAAGTTATCCAACCCAGGGGGAGCATTGATAGGTCAATGAAATCAAGACTGCTTTTGGCTGTGTACAACAGCAGGAATTTCTTTTCATTATGGGGGCAAAAGGCATAAAAAATGGACTATACAAACAGACATATTTAAAAGCTGTGCTTTGCTTTGATGTCAAGTCAGAACACTAGAGAAGTTTTACATATACAAAAATCTGAAGACATCAGCTGGGATCTTCTGGCCCTGCCTGCAGCAGGAATTGACGCAGGTGGGACCGGAAAATTTAGGGAGCAGCCAAAAGTCCGTTGACTTTGGGTGGAAATTTCCAGGGCTGGAAAATCTTACCCTATGGGACTATAAGTTTGGCCCAAGAGGTGAATTTTAAAAAGGATATTTCAGAAGGGTATTAAAGACAACAGAAGAGTTGAGGGCAAGATGGCAGAAGGCATGGCTACCAATTGGATGTTAATGTTGGATGGGATTACAGGGATAAGAATGAGGTCATGAAGGGTTTTAAGTATATGGACGGCACTTCAAAATTGGAGGTGCAGGAGTCTGGGAATTGTTCTAGTTCAACAAGGAGAGAGACGATGAGTGAAGGGATCTTGTGTGCAATCGGATTTGGGCAGCAAAGTTTTAGATGAATTTAAATTGATAGAGGATGCAGGATTGGGAAAGTATCAGAATAACAAATCTGGAGGTGATAAAGGCATGGATAAGATTTTCAACATTAAATGGGCTCAGGCAGAGAGGAAGGTGGGTATTTCACAGTGGTGATAATAAGTGGTCTTTGTGATGGATAGGATTATGGGGTTGAAAGCTCAGTTTAGGGTCACATAGGACACTGTGGATGCAAACATGCTGATTTAACCAGAGGCCTGCAGAATGGAATCGTTGGCAATCACAAGGCAGGATTTTATGTCCCGCGGGCGTGCGTCCAACCCGATCGGGCATAAAATCATACGAGATGACCTCGGGTAAGCGTCCCGATGCCATTGCACACTTGCACAATATTTTGGTCGGCGGGCATGTGTGAGAGTTGGCAGCGCGCCTGCCGACAATTAATGTCCTTAATCAATTAATTTATTTCTATTTCTTGCTGCCCATTCAACCGGTCGGTTGGTGGGTGGGAGAATCGGCCAGGCAGCCTTTGCATTTTTTACAAAACCTCATCCACAGGCGGGATAAGGTTCCTAAGGGTAAATAAAAACCCAATAAAAAATTTTTAACATCATTTTTAACATGTCCCTCTTCATATCACTGAGTCACATGTGGGGACACATTTTATCATTTCTAAAATCTTTATTTGCGAATGTCCAGTTCTTCAGCTCCCTGAGGCAGCCCTGTGCCCTCAGGGAGCTTTCAGCATGTGCTCTCCCCGAGCATGTGCAGACTTTTGCGCTCGCACTCCACCCACCCCCACCTCGGCAGTAATGAGCTTCTCAGCACGCGTTTCACGCTGGCTGGCCGTTAATTGGCCAGCCAGCATGAAATTGCGGTCTGGGGTCAATCGCGGGTGGCGGACCATTTCCCAGCCACTCCTGCGCCCACCCACCGCACCCGGTTGACGACCCGAAAATCTTGCCCTTGGAGTTTGTGGAAGGGCTGTTGATGGCTTCAGTCTTCCCAATGTTTAACTGGAAGAACTGAAACCCTTCACAAGAACATAAGCAATAGGAACAGGAGTAGACCATTCAGCCCCTCAAGCCTGCTCTGCCATTCAATAAGATCGTGGCTGATCTTCTTGTGTTTCAATTTCCACATTCCTATCTAACCCTGATAATCTTTGATTCTATTGCCTAACACGAATCTACCTACCTGTGCCTTAAAAATATTCAATGACCCCGCCTCCATCCCCTTCTGAGGCAGAGAGTTCCAAAGTCGCACAACCCTCTAAGAAAAAGAATTTCTCCTCATCTCTGTCCTAAAAGGGCGCCCCCTAATTTTCTAACAGTGCCCCCTGGTTCAGGACTCACTGACATGAAGAAACATCCTTTTGACGTCCACCTTGCCAAGGCCATTCAGAATCTTGTATACTCCAATCAAATCACCTCTCACTCTTCTAAACTCCAGTGGAAACAAGCCCAGCCTGTCCAACCTTTCCTCGTAAGACAACCCACTCATTCCAGGTACCAATCTAGTAAACCTCCTTTGAGCTGCCTCCAATGCATTTACATCCTTCCTTAAATAAAGAGACTAAAACTGCACACAGTATTCAATGTGCGGTCTCACCAATGCCCCCTGTATAACTGAAGCGTCACATCCTTATTTTTGTTCATAGGATGTGAGCATCACTGGCTGGGCCAGCATTTATTGTCTTATCCCAAGGGCATTTAAGAGTCAACCACATTGCTGTGAGTCTGGAGTCACGTGTAGGTCAGACCAGGTAAGGACGGCAGATCTCCTTCCCTAAAGGGCATTAATGAACCAGATGGGCTTTTAATGACAATCAGTAATGATTTCATGGTCATCATTAGACTTTTAATTCCAGATGTTTATTGAATTCAAATTTCACCATCTACTATGGTGGGATTCAAACCCGGGTCCGCAGAGCATTACTCTGGACCTCTGCGATACTAGTCCAGTGACAATACCATGACGCCACCACCTCCTCCAGTTTATGTTTCATCCCTCTCATAATAAAGGATAGCTTTCCATTACTTGCTGTACCTGCATACTAGCTTTTTATAACTGCTCATTGGACAAGCAGTTTGAGAACCCAGAGGCAATGGAGGCATTAAGAGATGGCGAAGAGGTAGAACTTGGTGTTGTCAGCATACACATAGAAGTTAATCCTGTGTGTGTAGTGTTATCCCCAGAAAGCAGTACATAGATGGGGAAGAGGTAGGGCCAAGTATCCATAGGTGACTCAGCAGCTAACAGTGCAAAGTAGGAAGGGGTAGAGAAGCCATTGCTGGTTACAACTGGATATGTAAGAATGGGACCATGGAAGGACAATACTGCAGAACTGGACAATGGAGGAGGATGGTGTAGTCAACTGTGCCAAAGGTTACCAAGCGGTCAAGAAGAATGAAGAAAGATAATGCACTATGATCACAGTCGCAGAGGAAGTTATTTGTGGCTTTGGTTAGGGTCATTTCAATGCTGTAGCAGGGATGTAAGCCTGATTAGAGAGATTCAAACATGGGAGTTACAGGAAAACTGGGCACAGATTTGGGTGGCAAAAACATGTTCAGGAACTTTGAAGAGGTAAAAGAAGTTGGAGATTGAATGGTAGTTTGCCAGGATAGAGGGATCACTAATTCTATTGTTCCTTTGGAACTCCATTTATTTTTCACAATGAGAGTTGCAAGAAGAAGTATTTCTGACATTTTTTATCTTTTCATGGGATGTAGCTGGTGCTGGAAAAAACCATAATTTGTTGCTCATCCTTAATTGCTCTTGAGATGGAAGTGCTGAGCCACCATCTTTAATCGCCGCAGTCCATGTGGTGTAGATGCACCCACAATGCTGTTGGAAGAGAGTTCTGGATTTTGATTTAACAACAGTGAAGGAACAAATGCATTAGCCCACTTATTCCACATAGATTAAAATGGCAGAGGGTTTTCAGACTGCATTGACTTCAATGGAAATTAAAATCAGGAAAGGTGTATATCAGGCCACTGAATTCACATCACCTAAAGGCAAAATGACCCCAAAGTGTGTGTATCCTTTTCCGTCTAACAAGATACACACAACACAAACCTCAGCAGAAACAGAATGCAAGGTACTGTTTGATGCAAAATAAATGTTTTGCTGCTGAATAGATAACCAAACAAGTTGAGAAGGAAAGCATTCCACAC
This sequence comes from Cetorhinus maximus, assembly GCF_964194155.1. NCBI lineage: Eukaryota > Metazoa > Chordata > Chondrichthyes > Lamniformes > Cetorhinidae > Cetorhinus > Cetorhinus maximus. Next base: position 113,647,545 of record NC_135886.1, on the reverse strand, counting down.
AGCAAAATGATACAAATGTCCAGTGATACCATGATGTAATCAAATCCTAATAACGCAGATTTACTTTGCCTAGAAAATTTACACTTCATCAGTATTTCTGTAGGCTGCTTATGGAAGATGATGACAAATTTGCCCTATTTCTATCTCAGCCCATTTAATCATTCACATTTTAATGGAATTAAAGTAAAAAAAAACATTCACCTTTTGTGTGCAATTGTTAATAAGGGAAAAAGAATGATGATTACAGGAATGACAAAATGATTCGGTGTACTGAGCATAAACATCTGAATGTTTGGGGAGTATTTTTTATATTTGGAGATTTAACTCATTGGCACAGGCCAGGAATTATATACTGATGGATTAAATGAGAAATTATTACATGTATTACAGATGTATACAATTCAGGTCAACGTGTAATTTGACTGAGCAGTGAGCCACACAGATCCTGGAATTACAAATTAATTTTTAGATCTGTGCAGGGTCAGTTAATCTGAGCTTTATAGCTCTTCAGATGTGACAACTCACCTCATCTGAAGGACGAGAAAAAAGCCCAGTTAGGATTAATTACTCTTTCTGGAAAATATGCACTTGTGGAAGTTGAGCAAGAAGGCCTATGATACCCTCCACAGAGAATAGCCTACTGACATTCACTGTGTCAGCTCAAATGCTGTAGGCTTTCAAGTGACTGTGAGATCACATGCTTATTGCTTTTAGGAGAAAAAGCAACAAAATATGGAAGCCTTGTTGCAAATGTGAGGTTTTATAAAATTGTTATGTATTGGGACTGTGCCTTTAATTTAGGGCAAATTGGAAGAATGAAGGGGGTCATATGACCTGTTGTGAATTCTGCTGGCAACAAGTCTGCGTGGATTGGTTGTTGAAGTTTAAAGGTGGAGCCCAAGTGGTTTTACTGGGCAGAAGGTGCAAGATATTCACACCTGTAAATAATGACCAGAGCAACTGTGTTGATGGTGGATAGACTATTAATCTCCAAGTCCCAGGGAGCAGGTTTTTAAACAGTTACACTTTAAATTGTCTATTTAATTCTAAGACAGAATAGAGTTGGTGGACTAGAGGATAGCTAATTAGCATTTCTACCTGGATACAAGGCCCTTGTGAATCATGTTGCTGTGGAGATGGGCTTTGAGAGGGGAAGAGTTCATAGAAAGTCAGCTTATAGGTTTTCATAAAAATATCACCAAATTTCACAGACAGGATTAGTCTGCAAGAATCCGAGAGGGAGAAAGAGCAGAGAAATGGAGACAGCAAGTCTCTATTGTTGACCATGCAAAATGCAGGCGGGAGCTCGATTGCGCTCTGATTGAAGAGACCAAGGTCTTGTTTAAACAAAGCTGGAACATTTGCTTAGTTTTGGCTAGACAGAAGCATTTCCAGAGTAACCCACACTGTGAAAGTCGGTTCAGAGAATAGAAGTTATCCAAATGGAAATAGGAAAAAGGAGCTAATAATCACGTTAGACTGGTTCCGGGAGAATTAAAAGTCTAGTTAGTGGACAGGGTAAAGTATAACTGTGGAGGGAGATTTCTGTTTGTTTGAAATGTTAAATGGAGGGTCTTTTTTATAGTTTAGGGTACAAGTTGTCTATTGAAATAGTGTTTAGTCTAACTACTTTTAGCTTGAGTGTTATAGTAAAAGTCTTAAAATGTAATCTTGTCATGTGATCCTTTCAGCCATGCACAGGAAGTTTGAATTTATTTTTAAAAGTTACCGGTCTCTATGGGGATTGTAACAGCCTTTGTTGCATTCTCTGAAGTCAATTGCAAGGTATTAACTAGAGGACATAATATAGAAGTAGCAGTTTTTAATAAAAATGTAAAACATCAAAAAATAGGTGTCATACTAGAATGAAACACGCTCCACGCATTCCATACAGTGCCACATCCTGTGCATTTACTTGCTATCCAACCTATATGCGGCAGCCACCTGTCTGGTATACAGTTCCATGTGAATCAGCAGTGGCCATTTTCACAGCTATTTTCCATAGAAAGTATCATAGCTGGGCTTACTCCTAACCCACAGAGGTGGACTTTTCTGTAAGGCTCCCTGAAAGCAATCGAGAGCCAGAACTCTGGTCGACTTTTAGCATCAGGAGTCCTGAGGCCAATTGTAATGCCCCAACTGCTGGTTTGGTTGCAAGAGACTCAAGAAACAGATTTCACAATCTTCCTGTCCCCTATAACTCACCTTTATATTGGGCGGTGCCTTTGGCTACTAGACCATATAACCAAGGTGATATTTTTAAAAAATAGAAAGAAGATAGAATTGCATTTATGTAACACTTTTTTTCATGGCCACCAGGCATCTTAAAGTGCTTTACAGATGAAGAAGCACTTTTTGAAGTGTAGTTACTGTTGTAATGCAGGAATCATGGTAGCCAATTTGCACACAGCAAGCTCCCACAAATAGGAATGTGATAATGAAAAGATAATCTGTTATTGTGATGTTGAATGAGGGATAACCATTGGCCAGGGTACTGGGGATAATTCAGCTGCTTTCTTCAAAACAATGCTATAGGATCTTCTACATCCACCACGGCAGACAGGTGGGTCCTTGGCTTAATGTTTCGTCCGAAAGACAATGCTTCCAACAGTCAGCATTCTCTCAGAACTGCACTTGATTTTTGTGCTCAATTCCTGAATGAGACTTGAACTCAGAACCTTGTGTCTCAAAGATGAGAGTGTTACAAACTGAGCAAACAATCTAGGAACATTCCATTAAATAATAGCGGAATATATATTTCATTTTTTTCTCTATTAAATTTAGGTCCAAAAAGGAAACAAAGATAACATCAGATGTAATGATTTCTAGATTGAATGGATATGTAAATATCACATTAACTTGCTCATAGGGTTACACTTTTTAAAGTTGACAGCAGTTTCATTTGGGTGGGGGGGAGGTGCACTCTATATGTGAATTAATAATATTTTTCATATAAGGGAACTCCAGTTTTGGACTGAAAGGGGCAATGTATATACATGTCAGTACAGCATGCAGCTGACTAATATGTCTCATAATTAGCTGTACAGAGGAAGAAAAGTTATATTTTCTAAGTATCTGTGGGAAAAAATAGAATGAAATATGATGTCACAGGCAGTCATCTTGAAAGTTGTGGTTCCTCCAGTAACATTGTCATATTCCTAATGTCATATATATATATTATATTATTTTCTAATCTTGATAGGTGACGCATTACACCTGTTTTAAATATGAATGCCTTGATTTCTTTCAAACCTCTTGGCCTTTCTTTAAAGTTAGAAAGCATAAAGTTATTTTCTCACAGGGGATCGTTGGAGCACAGCTTTAGCCCACATTTAGTAGAATTGGTGATAACTTCTCTCATCTTCCACTTGACTTCCTCACACCTGATTTTGTTCTCCAAAAAAAAAACATGCAACTTTAGCAGCACAGGCCTGGAGCATTTCAGCTGTTGTACCTATTTGTCTGTTTTGCCAACCATGAAAATACCTTTCAAACTCAGACATCTACATGAGGAGCGAAGTCATCAGTGATCCAACTGGACTACTGAAATGTGAGCTGTACGTCAATGTATACCATAGAGGCCTTTCTGCATAACCCCATTACACATTATTGATGCTGAGAAGGATCCTTTACAGCAATTTTTACACTAAGTAAGATTAAAGCCCTGAAATAATGCAGTGCAATATTAGTGTATTGCCCTCTTTTACAAAGGCCACCTACTTCCACCTCCATAACAACACCAGCGTCCATTCCTACCTCAGTTCATCTTTGCTGAAACCCTCAACTGTGCCTTGATCATCTCCAGATTTGATGTTTTATTGCTTTTCGGACCTGTCTCCCATCTTCCACTCACCATAAATATTAGCTCATCGAGAGATCTGTTGCCTATGTGCTATCCCATACCAAATCCCACTCACCAATCACCCTTGCCCTAGTTAATTTATGCTGGCCCCAAGTTCATCAGCTTTTCAGTTTAAAATTTTCATCTACATTCATGGTCTTATCCCTCCCTTTACATCAACTCTACAACCCCCCTGCACACAACTTTCCAACTCTGTCGTCCATATAAATTCAACTTGTTGTTGTGCATCATCAACAGGCTTTATGGTACCTAGGCCCCACATTCTGAAACACCTAACTACAAGTTAATAAATTGTACTTATCTAGGGATAAAATGACACAAGGCGCTTCACAGGAGCATATTATATAGCAAAATTAAACGGAACCATATAAGGAGCTATTAGGGCAGATGACCAAAAGCTTGATCAAAGAGTTAGGTTTTAAGGAGTGTCTTAAAGGAAGAAAATGAGTTTATGAGGTGGAGGGAGGTATGGAAGGTTTCCAGAACTTAGCTGAAGGTGAGGCCACTGATTGTGGAATGATTAAAATTGGAGATGTTCAAGAGGCCAGAATGACTGTAGATAGCTTAGAGTTTTGTGGGGCTGGAGGAGGTCACAGAGAAAGGGAGCAGTGAGCTGTGGAGGGATTTAAAAACAAGATTGAGAATTTTAAAGTAAAGGTGTTGCTTGACTAGGAGCCAATCAAGGTCAACAAATACTGGGGTGGTACTTGGTGCAAGTAAGGATGCAGGCAGCAGTTCCAGATAACCTCAGGTTTATGGAGGGTAGCATGTGGAAGGACACTCAGCAGGTCATTGGGGTATAGTCAAGACTGGAGGTAACAAAGGCATGGATGAGAGTTTCAGCAGCAATCCTCTACCTTCTTCTCCTACTTCTTAAGATCAATATCTTGGACCATGTGTTTGATCACCTGCCCCAATGTTTCCTTGGCTGAGTATGCACTTTCCTTTCTGATTATATCCTTGTTGAGAACTAGTTATTTTTTCTCTGCATTGGAAGTGCAATATAAATGCAAACAGTTGTCCTGGTAAGAACAGTTGATATGTTTGTATGTTGTGAGAGAATTTAACATGACTGAATAATTTCAATGCTCTCATGGCCAGCATCCTACTTGAGCTAGTCCAAAGATTTGTTGCCCATAACAGTAAGTACCTTGGTACTGAATTATTGTGTTGTTAGGTTGCAGTAATTTCAATGATTCCCGAAGACTGCTAGCTATAAACACTCTACATTTATTTTAATTTTTACAGATTATGAAGAACATCTTAAAGATTCTGACCATGCTCGCTTTCTTTTTACTTTAACTTTAGACGGTTCCAGTGTCTCGCATCGCATGAGTGTATAGATACCTGGGAGTCTGAAGTGGCAACTATACTACTGACCCCTCCCCCCTGACCACCAACACCGCCCCCCCCCGCCTCCCACCACCCCCCCACCACCACCACCACCAACTGGACCACCTGGCTACATCCTACCCCACCCTCCCGCATCCCACTCTATCTCCTCACCCACTAACTGTACACACTCACGTTCTTCCTGGATTCTCAAAGTGGCTGGGACCTTTACACTTACCAGATTTATGGCAGTCTCGGGAACCCATTGCACTGCCCTGTTCTCACCCCGAGTTGGAAGGTCGGGTGAGAAATGTGCAGCTCCGATTAAGGTAAGTAGAAAGGAGCAGAGTGACAATCCTCAGAAGTCCTGGCCCATTATGTTCTCAAGAAATCAATTTAGAGAAAAACATGTTCTGAACTGCATTCCCTCCCTTGATGGTCTAGTGGTTAAAGGCACTGCTTGGTACTGTACTAAACAATAAAGGCCAGAAACTTGAAAGTTTTAATCCTGGTTTGTGCCAAGTTAGATCATTTCAGATGGGTCAGCAGTTCCTGTATTAGAGAGAGGAAAACTAGAAAGCTCTGGCTCCAAGTTGCTATCATAATACCCATGGAAAGTGCATGTGTGTAGACATCGGGTGAGGCCAGGATTAGGCTTGCCAACAATGCTCAATGCAGTTGAATAAACAACTGATGCTTTTCCTGAATTCACAAATGGGAACACAGGAACAAGAGTAGGCTATTTAGCTTCTCGAGCCTGTTCCAGCATGAGATTATGGCTGATCGATGATATAAATCGTTATACATCTTTGTTCATATACTTTTGGTTAACAAAAATCTATCAATCTCAGATTTAAAATTAACAATTCGTCTAGCATCAATTGTCATTTGCAGAAGAGAATTCCAAACTTCCACCAATCTTTGCGCAGAAGTGTTTCCTGATTTTACTCCTGAAAGGTGTAGCCTAATTTTTAGACGAAGCTTCCTGTGTCTTAGACAGCATAACCAGCAGAAGTAGTTTCTTTCTATCTACCATATCTGTTCAACGTAACATCTTGAAAACTTCAATCAAATCAACCCATCACCTTTTAATTCCAGGGCATACGACCCTAGTTTGTGTAATAATCTCTCTTCATAATTAAACAAATGCAGAATGGTCACTTCACAGAATCACAGAATCACAGAACTGTTACGGTATAGAAGGAGGCCATTCGGCCCCATCATTCTGCACCGGCTCTCTGAGCATTTAAACTTAATGCCAATCTCCTGCCTTTTACCCATAACCCCACACATTTAAATAATCATCCAAAGCCCTCTTGAATGCCTCGGTTGAACCTGCCTCCACCACACTTCAGGCAGTGCATTCCAAACCCTAACAACTCGCTGAGTGAAAACGTTTTTTTCTCACCTTACATTTGCTTCTTTTGCAAAACACTTTAAAACTGTGCCCTCTGGTTTTTGATCCATTTACAAGCAGGAACAGTTTCTCCCTATCTACTCTGTCCAGACTCCTCGTGATTTTGAAAACTTCTATCAAGTCTCCTCTTAGCCTTCTCCTCTCCAAGGAAAGCAGTCCCAACTTCTCCAATCTTTCCTCATAACTGAAGTGTCTCATCCCTGGAACCATTTTTGTAAACTTCTTCTGCGCTCTCCCCAATGCATTCACATCCTTCCTATAGTGTGGCACCCAGAACTGTACACAAAACTCCAGCTGAGATCTAACCAGTGTCTTATGTAAGTTCATCGTAACCTTCCTTCTCCTGTACTCTATGCCTCTATTAATGAAGCTTAGAATACCGTATGCTTTAGAAACAGCTCTCTCTACCTGTCCTGCCACCTTTAATGACTTATGCACATAAACACCCAGGTCTCTCTGCTCCTGCATACCCTTTAGAATAGTATCCTTTATTTTATACTGTCTACCCATATTCTTTGTATCAAAGTGCACGACCTCACGTTTCTCCGCTTTGAATTTCATCTACCACCTATCTGCCCACGCCATCAATGTGTCAATGTCCTTTTGAAGTTCTATGCTGTTCTCCTCAGTTTACAATTCTCCCAAGATTTGTGTCATCTGCAAACTGTGAAATTGTCCCCTGCACACCAAGATCCAGATCATTTATATATATCAGGAAGAGCAACGGTCCCAATACCGACCTCTGGGGAACTCCACTACAAACATTCTTCCAGCCTGAAACATATTAATTAACCATTACTCTCTGTTTCCTATCCTTCAGCCAATTTTGTATCCACGTTTCTCCTGTCCCTTTTATTCCATGACCTATAACTTTCCTCATAAGTCTGTTGTGTGGCACTATATCGAATGCCTTTTGGAAGTCCATATCCTCTACATCAATGGCCTTGCCCTCATCAACCATCGCTGTTACCGCTTCAAAAAACTCCAGCAAGTTAGTTAGACATGATTTTCTTTTAACAAATTCATGCTGACTCCTCCAAATCAATCCACATTTTTCCATGTGACTATTAATTCCATCCCGAATAATTGTTTCTAAAAGTTGCCCCACCACCAAAGTTAAACTGACTGGTCAGTAATTGTAGGGCAGACCTTTACAACCTTTTTTGAACAAGGGCATAATGTTTGCAATTCTCCAGTCCTCCAGCGCCTCCTCCGAATCTGGGGAACATTGAAAGATTATTGCCAGTACCTCTGCAATTTCCATTCTCACTTCCTTTAATATTCTTGGGTGCACCTCATCAGGTTCTGGTGCCTTATCAACTTTAAGTACCAACAGCATATCCAATACCTCCTCCTTATCAATTTTAAACCCCCCTAGTGATTGAGTTTCCTCCTCTATCTCCATGGCCTGGGCAGCATCTGCCTCATAGGTAAAGACAGATGCAAAGTATTCATTTAAAACCTCTGTCATGCCTCTTGCCTCTATGTGTAAAATTCCTTTTTGGTCCCTAATTGGCCCTACTCCTCCATTTACCAACCTTTTACTATTGAGGTGCTTATAGAATGCTTTGGGATTTATTTTTATGTTAGCTGCCAGTCTTTTTTCATAATCCCTCTTTGCTTCTCGTATTTGCTTTTTCACATCCCTTCTGAATCTTCTGTATTCAGCTTGGTTCTCAGCTGCATTTGCTACCTGACACCTGTCATAATCACACTCTTTCTTCTTTAACTTAATTTCTATCTCCTTTGTCATCCAGGGAGCTTTGGATTTGTTTGTCCTACCCTTCCCCTTTGAGGGAACATACCTTGACTGTGCCCAAACCATCTCCTCTTTGAGGGTAGCCCATTGTCCAGCTACTGTTTTTTTCTGCCAACCTTTGGTTCCAGTCTCAGCAAAGGACTCAGTTTCATACCCTTATGCCCTCACCTCAATGAATTCTGGGCTTGGCATGACGCTGAATTCTTCTTCCATCGCCTTCGTCTCCGTGCTCACTTCTTTGGGCAGGAGTCCTCCCCTGGTTCCACGGATCTTTTCACCCGCCTCCAGTACTCTCCCTCCACCTGGACCCCTTCCTCTGGCCTCTTACCTGCTCTTGATCTTTTCATTCAGAACTGTCGGTGTGATATCGACCGTCTCAATTTCTCTGCTCCTCTCACCCACTCTAACCTGTCTCTTTCTGAACTTGCCGCATTCCGTTCTCTCAGGTCCATCCCTAGTTTTGTTATCAAACCTGCTGACAAGAGTGGTGCTGTTGTTATCTGGAGTACTGACCTCTACCTCGCAGAGGCTGAACGCCAACTATCAGACATTTCCTCCTACTTCCGCTGGACCATGACCCCACCACTGAATATCAAGCCATTGTTTCCAGGACTGTTATTGACCTCATCTCCTCTGGAGATCTTCCCTCCACAGCTTCCAACCTCATAGTCTCCAAACCCCGGACAGCCTGCTTCTACCTCCTCCCCAAAATCCACAAACAGGACTGTCCCTGTAGACTGATCATGTCAGCCTATTCCTGCCACACAGAACTCATTCCTTCCTGTCTTGACTCTGTTCTCTCTCACCTTGTCCAGTCTCTTCCCACCTACATCCTCGATTCCTCTGATGCCCTATATCTTATCAATAATTTCCAGCTCCCTGACCCCAACCGCCTCCTCTTCACCATGGACATCCAATCCCTCTACAACTCCAGCCCCCACCAAGTTGGTCTGCGGGCTCTCCATTTCTTCGTTGAACAGAGGCCTGAACAATCTCCATCCATCACCACTCTCCTCCGTCTGGCTGAACTTGTTATCTCACTGAACAATTTCTCCTTAAACTCGTCTCACTTCATCCAAATAAAAGGTGTGGCTATGGGTACCCACATGGGCCCCAGTTATGCCGGTCTCTTTATGGGGTATGTGGAACATTCCTTGTTTCAGTCCTACCCCGGCCCCCTCCCACAACTCTTTCTCCGGTACATTGATGACTATTTCGGTGCCGCTTCATGCTCTTGTCTGGGCTTCGAAAAATTTATTAATTTTGCTTCCAATTTCCACCCCTCCATCATTTTCACATGGGCCATCACTGACACTTCACTTCCCTTCCTTGACCTCTCTGCCTCAATTTCTGGCAATAGACTGTCCATCAATATTCATTACAAGCCCACCAACTCCCACAGCTACCTTGACTACAACTCTCACACCCTGCTTCCTGTCAGGAGTCCTTCGCATTCTCTCAATTCCTTCACCTCCATCACATCTGGTCCAATGATGCCACTTTCCAAAACAACGCTTCTGACATATCTTCCTTCTTCCTTAACTGAGATTTCCCACCCACGGTGGTTGACAGGGGCCTCAACTGTGTCCAACCCATCTCCCACGCCTCTGCCCTTGCACCTTCCTCTCCCTCCCAGAAACATGATAGGGTCCCCCTTGTCCTCACTTTTCACCCCGCCAGCCTCCGCATTCAAAGGGTCATCCTCCGCCATTTCCGCCAACTCCAGCATGATGCCACCACCAAACACATCTTCCCTTCACCACCCCCCTACCGTTGGCATTCCCTTGGGGATCCCCTGGTCCACTCCTCCATCAGTCCCTACACATCAACCCCCCTCCCATGGCACCTTCCCATACAATCACAAAAGGTGCAACACCAGCCCCTTCACTTCCCCCCTCCTCACCGTCCAAGAGCTCAAACACTCCTTTCAAGTGAAGCAGCATTTCACTTGCACTTCCCTCAATTTAGTCTACTGCATTCGCTGCTCCCAATGCGGTCTCCTCTACATTGGAGACACCAAACGTAGACTGGGTGACCGCTTTGCGGAACACCTTCAATCTGTCCGCAAGCATGACCCAGTCCTCCCTGTCGCTTGCCATTTCAACACACCACCCTGCTCTCATGCCCATATGTCCGCCCTTGGCCTGCTGCAATGTTCCAGTGAAGCTCAACGCAAACTGGAAGAACAGAACCTCATCTTCCAATTAGGCACTTTACAGCCTTCCGAACTCAACATTGAGTTCAACAACTTCAGATCATGAACTCCATCCTCACCCCTTTTTGATCCCCTTTTTTCAAATATTTATTTTAAAATTTTTACATATGTTTCTCCCCACCTATTTCTATTAATATTTTAAAAATTTATTTCCATTCATTGTTTAATCCCCACCTTTTAGCCTATTTTGATCTTTTCTCCCACACTGTCCCCTCCCCCCACCCTACCCCCATTAGGGCCATCTGTCACTTTTTCATCCTGTTTTCTACTCTTAATGTCACCATTAGCACCTCCTTTAGCCAGTATCACCACCATCAACACCCCTTCAACCTTTTGTTTATGACATCTTTTGCAATCTCTCCTTTGCCTCCACCTATCCAGCTTTGTCTGTTCCACTTCCCTTAAATAGTATATATTTCACCACATTTCTACTTCTCTTTAGTTCTGAAGAAGAGTAACCCGGACTCAAAATGTTAACTCTGTCTTTCTCTCCACAGATGCTGTTAGACTTGCTGAGTTTTTTCAGCAATTTTTATTTTTGTTTTGGTTCCAGTCTATCCGGCCCAGCTCCGTTCTTGCCCCATTGACGTCTGCTCTCTGTCAGTTGATTTTTCTTACTCTGGATTGACCAATGTCATTTTCCACTGTCATCCTAAAATTTATGATACAATGATCACTGTCCCCTAAATGTTCCTCCACTGTCACTTGGCCCACCTCATTGCCAAGAACCAGGTCTAGCACTGTCTCCTTTCTTGTTGGACTGAACACATACTGCTGTAGAAAAAATTCTCCTGAACACAATCTAGGAACACTTGTCCCTCACTGCCCCTTACATTACCACTATCCCAGTCTATATATGGGTAATTCAAGTCCCCCATTGCAACTACTCTGTGATGTTTACACCTCCCTGTAGTTTCCTTGCAGATTTGTTCCTCTATATCCTTCCTACTAGCTGGTGGTCTATATAATACACCGAGCAATGTAATTGCACCCTTCTTATTCCTTAGCTCTAGGCAAATCGATTCTGTCCTTGAATCCTCTGACACATCCTCTTTCTCCAGCACGGCAATACTCTCCTTAACCAAAAATGCCACCATTCCTTTTTTTCCTTTTCCTATCTTTTCTGAACACTTTGTTACCAGGAATATTTAACACCCAGATCTGACCTTCCTTAAGCCAGGTCTCCATTATCGCCACAACATCATAATCCCACAAGCCAATCCCTGGCTGTAACTCTCCAGTTTTATTAATTATACTCTGTGCATTCATATACATGCAGCGTAATCCTCATTTAGATTTCATTACTTGCTCCCTTACTCCAACCTCATCAATTAACATGTTACTCTCTATTTTAGTGCTATCTACCTCTCCCAGCATTCCATGCACCCTGGTGTTACTTTCTAATACTCTCTCCTGGTTCCCACACCCCTGCTGTGTTAGTTTAAAGCCTCCCCAACTGCCCTCGCAAAAAGGCCTGCAAGGAACTCAGTCCCGGCTCAGTTTAGATGCAACCGGTCCGGCTTGGGTAAGATACCAGTGAGCTACTGGTGTCTGAGGGCCTGTAGCCCAACAAACATCAGAATATTCATGAGAGAAAGGGAGAAAATGGGAATAAGCAGAAACACTTTAAACAATATATATTCTGCCATACATTACAAAGAAAGTTAACAGGAGACATGTAGTGTGCAGTTCAGATATTAGCTTCAGTGTATTTCACATTTTACCCAAATCAAAAGTGAAAGAAAGGTAATTGTTTTCCTTTGTTGCTTTATGTTTCAATTGTTTTCTCTGTCACTATAGAAAATGCTGCCCACATCATGTAAGAGCCATCGCTACTATTGCCAAAGCAATAAAGTCACGATGTTCTCTATTCAGTTCAACCGTGTCAACTACTCGCACACATGATTTAGACAGTGCTTTCTACTCAAACCTGATGCAGTAATGCTGAGCCAGGTAGAGTTCCCATTGTTAACTTTCTAAATACGGTAAAAAATATTTATTTGCAGCTCATTTATCAGAAGTCTGTTCTGTTAGGTGTCTTTCAACACAAGATGTCCCACTTGACATTTACAGTGAGTGGTATACTGAAGGATTAATATATGGAAATTGAAGTTTTAAAAGCAAACCAATCAATTAACACAATAAATTTCTTTGCTTTCTTAATACACCCAAAAGCAACTTGTCCCCAAAGATTCAACTCATTACATCAAGTTCACATATAAATTTCATTGTGTGCATTTAGAATACAATGATTGCCGGAGTATGAAAAGGATATTGCAGCTATTGAAAGGATACAAAAGAGGGCAACTAGAATGATTGAGGGGATGGAGAAATTGGATTATGATGATCAATTATGTAATTTGGTCATGCTCTCACTCGAAAAAAGGTTGCTAGGTGACATGATTGCTGACATTAGAATTGTAAATGAATTAGATAACTTAGACCATGACAAGCTGCTTTACCTGGTCCAGAAGAGTAGAACTGGAGGCCACAATTCCTGCTGTTGAACAAAACAACTCAAGACTAATCTAAAGAAACACTGAGCCCAGTAGGAACTCTAAGGCTGCTCTAAATGGGGCAAGGGGCTCTGTGCAAAATTCAGGAGAAATCCTACAGTATCACCAAGTGCAATTTCAACCTCATTTAATTTTACTTACAGGTTTGATACCTCCAGTGAGCGACAGTGGGAATGATGCAGACCTGCATTGCACAATCCCAAATCAAGCATTTAAAGGGTGAGTCCAAGAATAGAATTTGGAGGGGTTAGGATTTGCAGAAAACCAAAGGAGAAATGTTGTGATGGAGACAAGACAGACATGGGAGGCACCAAGATTCATCAATGGATCAATTGATGTACTGCTAGGAGTAGAGAGGAATCAGGGATGTCAGCCAGAGATGCAAACTCACATGCCCTTTTTAAAAAATGTATGCTTTCATGGGATGTGGGCATCGCTGGCAAGGCCAGCATTTGCTGCCCATCCTAATTGTCCTCGAATTGGGTGGCTTGCTAGGCCATTACAGAGGGCAGTTAAGAGTCAACTACATTGTTGTGGATCTGGAGTCACATGTCAGCCAGACCAAGTAAGGACAATTCCTTGGCTAATGGACATTAGTGAACCAGATTTTCCAACAATTGACAACAGTTTCATGGTTACTATTACTGAAGCAAACTTTTAATTCCAGATTTTATTAATTGAATCCAAATTCCACCAGCTGTCATGTCTCCGGAGCATTGGCTTAGGCCTTTGGATTTCTGGTCCAGTGACATGACAACTGTGCCTTAATGTCCCCAGCTCCTATAATCATGGGGCAAAATTGACATAACTATCAGCTCTGGAAAACAATTTGTCAGTCACCTTTTATGTACAGCCAACTGGGAGATTCTTGATGTGCCTCTGTTGGCACCTTGGAATGATCCAGAGGCAAAATGAACGAGTTTGTGGTGATTTTCACAGCCACTGGCAATGTAAGGCCACCAAGATAACAAATCGTCTTCTAGAAAGTTGCAGATGTTTGCCACCGATTGACATGACAATCTCAGCTTCCAGAATCTTCAGTTCTGAAAGAGAGTCATTTTGGACGTCAAACGTTAACCCTGTTTCTCTCTCCACAGATGCTGCCAGACCGATTGAGTTTTTCCAGTACTTCCTGTTTTTATTTCAGCTTCCAGAAGCATTGCTCTTTTGAGAAGTCAAGGGAGCTGAGCCTCCATTAGATGGATTGTGTATGTGGGTTCGATCTCCACAGCAGCCTATAGCTTCTGTTTTGGCCATTTTGGTTCTTGTCCAAAGTCCAATCTAAGGCAACCATGGTGACACCCATCCTGATGTACTGAGTGTCAATAGTTCCAAAGTTCATCAATGAGCTTCTCACTGAAAGTAGGCCTAAATTTTTGCTCCCCGGTCAGGAGTGCAGAGTCGGGACATTTCCTGGTCCTGCAAACCTGACCTGGGAGAAAGTGCCCCAAAAGTTGGGATTTTAGTGCTGGAGTGGCAGGGTTCTATGGAAGGCGACACTGAAATGTGTATGGAGGCTGCTATGTGCAAAAGTGGGCTGGTTGGAAGGCCTGCCTTGGTGCAACAGCACTTTGTCAAAGATTTTTTTTAAGGTAAAACAAAAAACAGCCCTCCAACCCTCACCTCTCACATCCTCACCCCCACACATGCCCCATCCATGCCAACCCATGCCACATCATACCCTTTCCCCATTGCTCCTCATGACCTCCATGACAACCTGTGCCCCTCTACCCACCATAAACCCTCATACCTTCCATGCCAACCTATGTCCTTCATCCACCCCATGGCCCTTTATAGCTCCCATGCCAACTTAGTGTCAACTTCATGTCAACCCATTTCCCCCAACCACCTCTCTTTACCTTTACATCTACCATGCAAACGTCTCCAGTATTTACCATGGGCAGACCTCAGGACCCATGCTGAGTTTAAATAAAATAAAGTTCTAAGTTTCTATTGCAGACTTTATTAAAAAAAAACACTCCCATTCATAAAAACCCGTTCATCACATTTATATCCTTTCAACTACATAATCCCTTATTAGAACAAACATTTCATTCAAGTACTTTGTTCCCTTTTAAAAACAAGGATTGGAATTCATAGTCCTACTTCAAAGAGTCTATAATCACTTGGAGATGTCAATCAAATTGTGAAATGGAAGGTACCCCACTGTGACAATGGAAGGTTGTGAAATCAGTCACACAGCACAAATACAATAATAAGGGCCTCAGGCTTATGCCAACAGAGAGTGTGAAACAAACAGGCAATGGTTTGTTTTTAGCACTCCACACAGTTTGTTTTCAAAGACTTAAAGGGTAGGAGGTTTACATGCCATGACAGCTTGATAATTGCTTTTGACAGTTGCTTTTGACACTTTTGACAGTTCCTCTTGTCAGCGCCAATGAGTTTATGCACTTTTTACACACTCATGTTGACTGTTAATGATCCAAAGGGCACCTTACCTCTCCCAAAGGGCAGCTAACCTCTCCCAAAGGGCACCTGACTTCCTCCGAAGGAGTACCCTACCTCTCCAAAGGACTCGGCAAAGTTTTGACCTGCTCCTACCAGGACTACTCTGTGCACTTCATGTTTCACATTCCTAGGTCACCAAAATCAGACCTGAGTGAAGGCAGCTGCTGATTTATATGGACACCTGCCTATGTGAAATGCACATGCGTGAAACATGACCCGCCCCCATTCCCACCACCACAAAAAAGGTAGATGGGAGTGGGACTTCTGGACTTTGGCCTCTTCTACCATCTTCAGTCATCAGTTTCTGGTCGTGTTTCTATTTTCAGCAAATTTAACCATCATGATGAACCTAATACTGCCCATTTTTTGACTGTTAAAACTCCCCCCATTAATTCAGTGAGCAGGTGATAAACCTATGCAACAGACTCCCTAAAGATATGGTGGAAGCAGATAGTGTTGACTTATTAAAAATAAAATTAGATACGTTTCTATCAGAATATAATATTTTGAAATACATTAAGTAATTTGAGACATGGCATATGTTAAGAATAGCATGCTTAAAAAGATAAAGTAACTTTAGACCTATGGTTCCCAAAGCTTTCCATAACTGGGAGTTTTCCTTGCCTATGTCTAGGTTTGTTGTTAACTAATTGATAGAGATTTGATGCCATCATTAATCTACAACTTCTTTACTATCAGAAGGTGAACTAGCTATAGATTCCATTCCTGCTCTGACATTGAGTCAAACTGGGTGCAACCTTGGTATTCTATTTAACTAATTTCCTTCCCATCAAAGAATCACCTACTTTCTCCTTTTAAATATTAGCCATCTTCACCCTTCTCTTCGTCCATCCGTTGATGAAACCTTCATGTTTCTTTTACCTTCAGATTTGACTATCCCAATGCTTTCCTAGCTTATCTCCCATCTTTCATCCTTCGTAAACTTGCACTGATAAAAAACTCTTCTGTCTATAAGTTTACTTGCACCAAGTCCTATTCATCCACCACCCCTGTGCTCGCTGACCTACATTGGCTCCCAATCCACCAATGCCTCAATTTTAAAATTTGCATTCTTATGTTCAAATAATTCCATGATCTTGCCCCTCAGTATCTCAGCATTTTCCTCCGGCCCTTCAACCCTTCAGAATTGTGCATTCCTCCAACTCTACTCTTTTTTGAACCCCTCCAATCTCTTCATCACACCATGGAAGTCATGATTTCAACCATCTGGTCCTAACATATGTAATTCCTCCTAAATCTCTCTGCCGCTCTCTGTTCCTTTAAGATGCTCCTTCACCAAGCTTTAGTTATCCATTCTAAGATCATCTTCTTTGATACAATGTCAATCTTTGTCTGGTAACAATCCTGCGAAGTGCCTTGGGACATTTTAATGCCTAAGGATGCTATACAGATGCAAGTTATTGTTGACTTACTGGGTGTTTTGTGAAACAATAGGGTTTAATAAATAAAGCCAAAAGTCATGACAAAATGACTCAATTCACAGAAGAAATCTATTGAAGTGGAAGAGTATAAATGCACTTTTTAAGTTCTTATGGGTTTCACCAGGGCAGATGGTTATTGACAGTGCAAGAAGTGCAAACTGAGCAGAGATATCATTCTTCAGCACTTACAGGTATTGCATTAGTTACAATGATTGGTATTACATTATCTGGCTTTTGAGGTTTAAATCTAATGAGGAAATGTCTGATAAATTAAAATATGGTTTAGGGTGCCTAAACCTTATACTTTGTATGAAAGAGATTGTGGTATCCTCCTACCTAACAATGCATTTCAACTTATCCAGAGCAACTATATGGGAATCAGGGGGAAAAACTCTCCACTGGTTGGGGCCATACCTTGTGCAAAGGAAAATGGTTGTGGTTGTTGGAGGTCAATCATCTCAGTTCCAGGACATCACTGTAGGAGTTCCTCAGGGTAGTGTCCTAGGCCCAACCATCTTCAGCTGCTTCATCAATGACCTTCCTTCCATCATAAGATCAGAAGTGGGGATGTTCGCTGATGATTGCATTATATTCAGCACCATTCGTGACTCCTCAAACAAGCAGTCTATGTCCAAATGAAGCAAGACCTAGCTTGGGCGGACAAGTGGCAAGTAACATTCTCGCCACACAAGTGCCAGGCAATGACCATCGCGAACAAGAAAGAATCTAACCATCTAATTTTGACATCCAATGGCATTACCATTGCTGAACACCCCCCCCCCAATTAAAAATCCCCTGGGGATTATCATTGACCAGAATCTGACTGGACTAGCCATATAAATACTGTGGCTGCGAGAGCAGGTCAAAGGCTAGATGAATAACCCATCTCCAGGCTCCTCAAAGCCTGTCCACCATCTACAAGGCACAAGTCAGGAGTGTGATGGAATACTCTCCACTTACCTGGATGAGTGCAGCTCCAACAACAGTTGAGAAGCTTGACACCATTGAGGACATGCGGCCCGCTTGATTGGCACCACATCCACAAACATTCAGTCCCTCCCCCACCAATGCATAGTGGCAGCAGTGTGTACCATCTACAAGATGCACTGCCGGGACTCACCAAGGTCCCTTAGACAGCACCTTCCAAACCCATGACCATTACCATCTAGAAGAACAATGGCAGCAGACAGATGGGAACACCACCACCTGGAAGTCCCCCTCCAAGTCACTGACTATCCTGACTTGGAAATATATCGCCATTCCTTCACTGTCGCTGGGTCAAAATCCTGGAACTCCCTCCCTAACAGCACTGTGGGTGTACCTACACATGAACTGCAGCGGTTCAAGAAGGCAGCTAACCAACACCTTCTCAAGAGCAATTAGGGATGGGCAATAAATACTGGCTTAGCCAGCAACACCCACATACCATGAATGAATGTAAAAAAAAAATTGGCATCAGGCAATATCATGCTAATAATGTCTCACATTGCTCCAAACAAGAAACTACCCAGCTTCCCAACATTTCAACTGCCATTCCAGTAGAGACATTCTTCTTAACAATGCTAATTTCCTAATTTCTTATAATTGATTGGGCTTTGCACAGCTGTGGACCTGAAATGATTCATACCTTCCATGCATTCAATTTTCTACTTATTTTGTGAAACTTTGCGCTTTGTGGACATGAGAAATGTTAGTGCTGGTGAATAGAATAGTTTCCATATGCCAAAACTAAGCACACCGAGGCCAGGTGCAGCATGATTAAATACAAAGTAAAGCTTTCTCTGTGATACCCTGACAAAGTGCCTCAGCTCAGCTCTCAGCAGCATTGCCCATGAGGAAAGTTGATGTCATTTTCCCATTTTATACAGCAAACATCCCTTGCTTCTCTGACTAAGATTGTCAATTTAGTATCAAGTTAGGAATTAGCTCTCTGCTGTAGATTTAAGCAGAACTGGATTGAGGTGACCTAGCAGACAGATCATGAGTTCGGATTAGACAGTAGTAATACCATCCAATGCTGCAGTGCTGAATCCACAAAGGCGCAAATGCCGTGGCATGACCGACATTTTACTTTTATATAATTGTCAATTCTGGACTAGACAGGGAGTCAGTCCATGCAACAAATGTTTGGTAAATAATACTTAAGTATTGTATAAGCTACAAATTCAAGGAACTTTGCTTGGTTTGTGTTTTGTTTTTACTTCAAAATAATGCTATTCTATCTTTGATTGATGTAAAAGGTTATGAGCCAGATCAGGGTTTGTGAATCCAGTGACCGAAAAGAAATAGAACAGTAAAGAAGAATATGTTACAAAGTCTGAGCACCATGTCCAAAACTATACACTTGCAAATGCTTTGTAATTGTGAGACAACTCTTAGTATTTGTACAGCATCTATTTTTTGGCTTTGGGCGGAATCATCCCAGATTTTCACTAAGTGCAGTAGTGGGGGGTAAAATAACATTTTACCCACGGACGCAATGGCAGGTTTTCATGCTGTATCAACCCAAACCCGCAGCATTAGCTATGCACTTTCAGGGAAACACACAGTTTCGATGGTGGGCAGGCTCTCATTCGCCCACCAAGCCATCACCTCTCCGCTTCATCACACCAGGTGCCATACTTAAAGACTAGACGCCCTCACACATCTCAGTGCTTCCAGCCCAAGACTACTGCAGGGAAGATGTCCACGAAAGGCAAAAAGGCTGCAGCCCCCAGGTTTAGCAACGTGTCACTGGAATGCCTTTTGGACGCCATGGAGGCCTGCCACAATGTCCTCTACCCCCACTCTGGCTGCAGGATGGGTAGTGGCATGACCAGCCAAGCCTGGGAGGCGATGACAGTGGCGATAAGTGCCAAAGCTGCACAAGGGAGGTTGGCCATCTAATGTAGATAGAGGATGAATGATCTCATCCGTGCAGCCAGGGTATGGCAACCATCTCGTCGCTCTAAACTCACACATTCAAGTCCATCACATTCACTGGCATCTCACTCACTGTCCTTCAACATGTGCCCCCCATACATGGGATACCCTCCTCCCCCATGGCAGTCCTCGTTCTGCAGCTCCCTCCCTTGCCTGAGGCCACTTCTTCTCCTTCCCTAAGCAAGGCCTTGCCCTGCAGCCATTGAAAAGCCACCCACAGCCCCCATAAAAGTGATGTGGTGCTGTCTGTGAAGCCTGGCACTGATGACGGCGAGTGCTGACCGAACCAAGGTCAGAAAACAAACTTTGAAGTCCTAAGTGAAATGCAGCCCACCAGGTGCACGTCGCTTATGTGCTGTTGTGAAACACGTCGGCGTGTTTTCCCGCCAATGTGGACGGATGATCCAGCCGGGGGGAGCCGGGGGTGGGGATGGGATGATTCCGGCAGGCTTGCCTAATACTGATATGCAGATGTATTACAATGAGGTTCCCAACGTCCGATGGTGGGAAATGCGGCCCCCCATCGGCAGGCTGAGCAGACGATCGCAAACTGGTTTCATGCCATCGTGAAACCAATCGTGTCGTATTGTCCATTCACGCCACCGATCACACCCAACACCAGCGGGCATGGAAGATCCTGGCCTTTGTTAACCAAACGCTGCCTAATTGTCCACTTAAAAATACAGCCCAGTTTTTCATCTCATTACTAAATTCTTTTCATTCATGCAGAAAAATGGGCAAGTTTCTGATGTCTCCATGCATACTGACACTAAGGTTGGAGGCGTTGCAGATAGTGAAGACGATTGTCAAAGGATACAATGGGATATAGATCGGTTGGAGACTTGGGCGGGGAAATGGCAGATGGAGTTTAATCTGGACAAATGCGAGGGAATGCATTTTGGAAGGTCTAATACAGGTAGGAATTATGCAGTAAATGGCAGAACCCTTAAGTGCATCGACAGGCAGAGGGATCTGGGTGTACAGGTCCACAGGTCACTGAAAGTGGCAACATAGGTGGATAAGGTAGTCAGGAAGGCATATGGCATGCTTGCCTTCCTCGGCAGAGGTATTGAGTATAAAAGCTGGGAAGTCATGCTGCAGCTGTATAGAACCTTGGTTAGGCCACACTTGGAATATTGCGTGCAATTCTGGTTGCCACATTATCAGAAAGATATGGAGGCATTGGAGGGGGTGCAGAGGAGGTTTATCAGGATGCTGCCTGGTCTGGAGGTTATTAGCTATGAGGAGAGGTTGGAGAAACTCGGATTGTTCTCACTAGAGCGACGGAGATTGAGGGGCGACTTGATAGAAGTTTACGAAATTATGAGCGGCATGGACAGAGTAGACATTCAGAAGCTCTTTCCCAGGGTGACAGAGTCAATTACTAGGGGACATAGATTTAAGGTGAGGAGAAAACTTTAGAGGAGATGTGCAGGGCAAGTTTTTTACACAGAGGGTGGTGAGTGTCTGGAATTTGCTGCCAGAGGAGGTGGTGGAAGCAGGTACGATAGTGGTGTTTAAGAGGCAGCTTGACAAATACATGAATAGGATGGGAATAGAGGGATACGGACCCCGGAAGTGCAAAATGTTTTAGTATGACAGGCAATATGATCGGCGTAGGCTTGGAGGGCCGAAGGGCCTGTTCCTGTGCTGTACTTTTCTTTGTTCTTTGTTCTAATAAGGTGCTGTACGTGTTTTGAAGTGTTATTTCATGTTTAAAGATGAAGGTGTACACCTTTCTCAGTGATTCTTCTCCAGGCTAACCTTTTATTTACTTTATGTGCAAACCAAAGCCATATTATGCTTGGTAATTTTGTTTTAGTTCACTGAAACTCTTAACATTGGCACCCTCCACAGGTCAAAGCCTACTGCAGTCCCAGCTCAGTAGTTTCACTTTATGCATTTGATTTATATTTGTAATACATCTATATTTTATTCACTCTATCCCAGCTATGCTCAATAGCTTGATTGCAATGGGCTTGTGCCAAAGGGCAGTTTACACAGGCATGGCTCAGCACAGGAGATAAAATGGATACAGTACAAATCAAACTGACACTGACATTCATGTTTCCTTAGTTTCCTGCTCCTCTTAGTTCATAATAAAACATTTTAAAAAAAATTAGGCTAGTCAATGATCATAATTCAAACATTGAGAAAATTGTACCCGACTGCCATATATAATGGAACCTTTCAATGGCTTCCTTTCAATCCAGGGAGCTATAAAGAAACCGTTCAGCCAAGTATCAACATTTCTGCTGCTACTTCTTTTGTGATGACGGCGAATTTTGAAATTGAAATTTGAATGACTTTAAGCTCTAGTGAAGGATTCTTTGCACCAAACCTCAGATTTAACTCTGTGGAGGGTGGGGACAGGCAGCAACACTTTACACAGTAATAATCAAATTAGGACATTAAAGTGAGATCTTATACTATAGCTGGAATTTTCTGCTCCCATTGGCAGCATGCTTGTTTGGTGGCGTGAGCGGACAACATGTCAAGAAGGCAAAAAAATTGGTTGCACACCGCCGTGAAATCAGTTTGCGATTGTCTGCTCCACCCGTCAATGTGGGCTGTATTTCCTGCCGTCCAACCTCGGGAACTTCATATTAATGCATCAAGGAAGATCGCAGCTGAAGATCCACAATGAGCCATTGCTTGTAGGCGCTTCGCTAGATCCAGGGTCTATAGATGGCGCTTGGCATTCCTGCGCATGTCTAGGGAACTGGTCGGCGGTCACATAGGCCACCTGCTGCAGGATTTGGCACCATGGGGACTTGGAGGGCATCCACTGCATTTGGAGGGAGGGGAGGGGGGGGTCACTGTTAAGTCGCTTTTGTCTGGCTGGCTTTCAGTGCGGTGCCAGGCCAAAGGCTCCAGTGGGGGTGAAGCCGGGGCTGGGGGGCTGGGAAGAGCAAGGCAGCACAGACTGATGAAAGTATATAAGCACATGCCAGGGGTGGGGGGATGGGTGGGGGAGGGGTGAGGGAAGGGGCCACGAACTTGAAAATGCCTGTCAAAAGTGGGCACTCTTGCGCAGCTGAGACTGTTCAGCACCGGCTCCATTGACATGCTTGGAGTTGGGCCTCTGAAACTTCTCTGCCCACTCAAGAAACGCCAAAGCATGAATGTGCTTTTCACCCCTTGGGTGTAAACTGCAAATTAATGTGAGTTTTAGGGAGCTGCAGAACAATTGGAGGATTGAGCAAGTTGTAGAATCTCCCTGCGAAAATTGGCCATGGAACAGTCACTGGTGGAGGTGCTCACAGCCCCTTGCAATGTCTTTATTCAGATTTGGACCAGTATCCATTATGGTTCAAGCTAACAGTGCAGCCTTGCAGTGTAGGTTAGGAGAATGCCTGCGCCTGAGCTGAGAGCACAGCATGCAGTCGAGTGTCTGAAGCTGCCACCAATCGGTCAAGTAGAGTGGGGCGGAGGTGGGTTGGGTTTTGGACAGCCAAGAAGTACACTACACACTGGCCATCCAAATGGCGGCCAGCACTCTCCAGCAAGAATGAAGAGGCCGTGAGACGCAGCTGGAGCTGGAGACTGAACCAAGAGAGGTCCTTGGGAGACATATGCTCATCCACGTGTCTCTCTCTTTGATCCTGCGGGAGGTAAACATAAGGATCATGGAGCCTGGTGATTTAGCAGTATGCCCCATGGCTTGCAAGGAGCAGAGAAGAAGGAGGAGAGTGCAATGGAGGTGCCTGGCTCGGCAAAGGTAGTAGCACCACCTTGAAGATGAAGGTACGGCAGAGCCTCCTGTGCACGCAGCTGAAGATCCACAGTGAGCCATTGCTTCTAGGCGCTTTGCTCGATCCAGGGTCTATAGATGGCGCTTGGCATTCCTGCACATGTCTAGGGAACTGGTAGGTCACATAGGCCACCTGCTGCAGGATTTGGCGCAATGGGGACTTGGAGGGCTTCCACTGCCAGTAGCAGCGTAAGTGACTGCAGCGCTCAGTTTTTACGCCAGTGGCTCCTACCAGGGCTCCACAGGTGACCTGTGTAGGATCTTGCAAGCCTTCACCCACAAGCACATCCAGGAGGTTATGGATGCCATCTTCGTGAAGGCATAGAATTCTGTGCATTTTGACTGGGATCAGACAAGCCGGGGAGCAAAAGCACTGGGATTTGTGGCAAACTCTGGTTTTCCACAGGTGCAGGGTGCCATCGACCGCACTCACATGGCACTTAGATCTCTGTGGCAACAAGTAGTCCAGTTTATGAACCGCAAGGGCTTCCACTCGCTGAATGTTCAGTTGGTTTGTGACCATCACAAATGCCTCCTGCAGGTCTCCACACGGTACCCAGGGAGTGTCCATAACTCCTAAATCCTTAGCAGGTCTCAGGTCCCTGACATCTTCCAGGGTCCACAGATGCTGCGGGGTTGGCTCCTTGGGGACAATGGCTACTCACAGAAGGCGTGGCTGATGCCACCCATATGGTGGCCGTGCAGCAGAAAGACTGTACAATGAGGCTCATGCCACAACCCAGGCTTTAGAGGAGCAAGCGATTGGTATTTTGAAAATGAGGTTCCGGTGCCTCGACAGGTCTGGTGGAGCACTGCAGTACAGTGCATCGAGGATATCGTGCTTCATCGTAGCTTGCTGCGCACTACACAACTTGGCACTGCAAAGGGGGAAGGACCTGGCTGAGGAGGAGACGGAGGAGCTGCACATCTCCTCTGATGAGAAGGATGTTGAAGGGGATGAGGGTGATGAGGTCCTCGAAGGCGAGTATGCCGGCAATGAGGCCATCGCACTGGCCAGACGATGCAGGTGCACCTTTTGAGGCCCTCATAGCAGCAAGATTCATGGAGAATGATGACGATATGCAGTGAGCACAGTCCTGACATCCTCACCTTGCATCTGTGAACGTTTGACTCCTGTGTGGCTGATGGCGACGCACATACCCTCAGTGCTCAAGCTCATGTCATGAAGATGCAGTGGAGACCCTAATAGTCACTTGATTCCAGGAGCATGGTGACAACATGCAGTGAGGACACTCCATAGATCTTCACATTGCCCCTACCTCTGTGAATTTCTGACTCCTGTCTGGCTGATGGAAGCTCACTTGTGCTCTGTGATCAGGGTCATATCTTGGAGATGCTGTAGCCGTGAAATTTTAAGTGCACCTGATCCTTTGGCAGCCTTCAGCACCTACCCCCTTCAGGATCATACTGTCACTGGACACAGATGCTGATGAGATGTGGAGCCAGCCCACCTCAAAGGTGCTGAGAGGACACAGCGAGAATGACGGAACTCTGTGACACCTGCCCACGACATTCTGGCAGCAATAACAAGCACTATCGAGGTGCAGGAATCAGTAATGTGTTTAGTGAATGTGAAGCTGGACCATCACATTGGTCTGAAGATGACACATTGCACAGGGAAGAGGCCCTGGACTGGGACACCTGCCTTTATCTTGTACAGGAACCAAGGTTTCACATCTGATTGACATGAATACTGCTCATCATAACAAGGAGCCATAGACAAAGAGAAATTCTTGGGAGTTTATTTACAATAGTGAACATTGTGCACAAGTGATTAACACCCATGACCAGATGGTGCAACTACATCTTCTTAACCTTCCTAACCCTGCCACTACACCTTGGTGCTTGCCCGACATCCACAGCAGAGGTGGAGGCAGCCTGCTGACTACTGCAGTCTGCCTGTGATGACCTTGGCAGGCATCCTCTGGGGAGTCAAAACCTGGATGGCCCCGGCCTGCTTTGGGTGTCCTGCTGTGGACCAGCTGCACCCTTCTCGGCCTGTGGACCTGGGGATGATGGGGTCATGGGAAGAGGGAATTTGGATTGGCCGGGCATTCCTGAAGTCATCTGGGTGGAAGACCCTGCGGTGTCGAGCTACTGGTCCTCCCTATGGGTGCCCGATAGCCCCTGGCTGACTCTTTGAGGAGAAGGCGACCCTCATCCCTCTGGCGTTGACACTGTTGGAGGCCAACTATGGTGTCAGCAATGGAGTTCAGCCCGCGAAGCAGTGCAAGACCAATGTCCTGGACCAAGGTCTCCATGGTGGCTATCATCCAACAGTGTGGATCATGGTGCGTTGGCATGCCGGCATGAATACCTCAGACTTAAGCCAGACTCCTCCATTGTCCCTTGCAATCTGAGGAGTGCACTAGACATCCCTTCCTGATGTTCCCATAACTGTCTTTCCAGCTCCAACAACTGATTGAGGACCGAGTCCAGAGGCTCATCATCTGACTCGGACTCAGCCAATTCCTTGCCTCCAGTAATCCTCCGATTGCCGGAGACTTTGGATGTCCCTGCCTCCGCCTGCTGTGGAACCGATTGTGTGCCATGCTCAGCAGATTGTGATCCCGAGGCTGGTGTACACCTAGGTCCAACCGAGGTGTGTGCCGCTGCACTGGTTGAGGGTGTGGGTGAGCACCGTGATTGGTCATCAACAATGCCTGCCTTAGGGTCCTCCTCCGAGGTGCTCTTGGCACTGGGGTGGGATCAATTTTGCCTGAGGGTGACGTGGCAGATGTGCCTAGGAGAGAAAGTGGAGATGATTGGTGCTTGGCAGCTGTGTTACAGACAGAACAGTGGACCCAGCGTAGTGTTGAGAGAGAAGATGATGTGATGCAGGATCCTCACGTGGATGACTGCCGCTGTCGCTGCAAGAACGGTCCATGTCCTCTGGCCAGCTCCAGCACGTGACTCTGAAACGGAGTGAGGACCTTGATGTCAAGCACGCCAACCCCTGGTCTGGGACCTCCCCTGTTGAATGTGCGCGAACTTGTCCTGCATAAGGACAGAAAGAGAGAATGTGAGCCAGGCGCATGCCAGGCCAAATGAGAAAAGGATGCCAGGCGTGCATGTGTGCAGAGAAGAGCCATGGACAGGAGCCATGCAGAGGCAATGAGGCCAGATGTGAAGGTGTGTATGAGAGAGTGAGTGGTGATGTCCCTTGAGCTGGCAGTGAGTGAGATACCAGTGAATGTGTGATGGACTTGTAAGTGTGTGAGTCTAGAGTGGTGAGATGGTTGGCTTACCCTGGTGGCATGGATGAGATTATTCATCCTTTTACTGCACTGGATGGCTGACCTCTTGTGTGCAGCATTGGCGCTGACCATTGCTGCCACTGCCTCCCAAGCCAGAGTGGTGAGACTGATAGGCCTCCTGCAGCTAGAGCAGGGAGTAGAGGACATTGCGGCAGGCCTCCATGGCATCCAAAAGGTGCCCCAGAGATGCGTCACTGAATCAAGGGGTTGCACTCTTCTTGACATTTGGGGCTATGTCTTCACTGGGGCAGTCCTGGGCTGCAAGCATTGAGAACTGTGTGCGTGGCTGCAGTTTAAATATGGTACCTGGAGTGAGGAAGTGGCAAGGTAACAGTGTAGCAGGCAAGTCAGAGGCCACCCAGCAGTGAGGCAGCATGTTTCCCATGACTGGGAAAGAGTGATATGGTGTGAAAACTCACCATTGCATCTAGTGGGTAAAATGTCGTTTTTCACACCTGCTACTGCACTTAGCGCAATTCTGGGATGATTCCACTCTGTGACGCCAAAGCTGAAACAATTTGTCTGCTGAATGCCAAGACACAAACATTATCTATAACATAGCCAGCTAATATAGTATAATATGGAGGACAGCAAACTATAAATTTGAATAATGGAGGATTCTGGAACTGACAGTGAGATAGGTAAAGCTTACTGAGTTCCAATATTCCATTTGTTACCAGCTGTCCACAGCCCCAAATTAATGTAACTTAAAGTTCCTTTCAATATGCCTCAGGATTACTCCATTCACCAAGCACCTACTTAGAACTGAAGTTTCGAATCCCAAGCCTAAACTTTATATATTCCTGAAGCAATGTATGAAAATTGCAAGTAACAAAGCTCTTTGGCAAATAAATGAATGAATGAAAACTTGGCACTTTTGGAGTTTGATACCAATGCATTCTTTCCAGATCAGTTACAGTGGGTGGATTCTTGTGCCTCTCCCTGTGGCAAGTTGGTGGTGAGGGTGGCATTTAATCAGGTGGAATAGTGGAGGGTTGGGATCCCACTATCGTCCCGCCTCCATCCTGATTGAGTCCGTGGTGGGAATGCGCATTGTTGGACATCCTGCCTTGCCACCAATTGTAGCCCTTAAGTGGGCAATTAATGCTCTGCTGCTGGCATTAACCTGGTGGTTGGTGGGGGGCAGGCCATGTAGGGTGCACAAGAAGCAAACCCATGCAGGGTTGCTTGCTGTCGTCTGGGCTGGGAGGGTGGGGGTCCCCTCGTTCAAAGGCGTTGTGTCTGATCGAGGGACTTGGCATCACAAAGTTGGTCCTTGTTGAGAGCCACCCCTGCCCTTGCTGCTGAACCCCCTCACTCCCCTCCCCCTGTGACCTCCACCCTGTGGCTCCCCCAACACTCACCTGTGGCTGCAGTGACAATCCTTGGCCTCAGCTGGGTGTTGTACCGGCAGCAGCATCCATCTACCTCTGGCACTGCTGATCAATAGAGCCTCTAATTGACCAGCAGCTCTCAGTGGGCAGGATTTGCGCCTCTGGGATGCTTGATCCTAGCGGTAGGCCCACTTTTAGCCTGTCAAGTGCCTGAGTGGAGCAAGATGTGGTGGGTCTTCCCGAAAAGCAGCGACTTAGCGCTCCTGCCAGCTCTCTATCCGGCAGCCAACACCCCCGTTGTCTCCAATAGATTCCATCCAGTGCTTTGATTGACCCTTTGACAGCTGGCATTGACATTTTAAAATTCAGTTATAAACAGTGCATCTGATGGTATTGTTTGATGAACTCTGTTTTTCATTATGACTCTCTCCATGCCTTATGTCCATAGGCATCTCTGATATCATACCTACTCCATCAAAATTTCCCTTCCTTCCTCTTTATGTACCTCTCCTTCCCAGTCCCCCTGTTCTCATTTCCATTGACAGAAATTAGAGTCCATAACTAACAGGCAGGAATATCCCAGCGTTCCCTATGCTTTAGATCCTGTCTACTTTTACCATGGAAAGACAACACAGTCTCTGTGCATGGGAAAAGTTGATACCGTCAAGGATCCTAGTGATTTTCAAAGAATCTTGCACACAGTAAAGAATGAAAATAGGAATAAGGAGCCATACTTTATGTTAAATGTGGCAGGCAAGAGGATGCAGAAGCCCATTTATCAGATGAGGGCAGAAAGGTTACATTACTTGAGAACAATAATACAATAAAATTTGCAGCAGGGGCAGAATTTTGCCCTCACCGGGCGGGTGCGGTGGGCGGGCCTGGGAGTGGTCGTGAAGCCGACCACCACCCGTGTTCGGGTCCCTACATGGATTTCACCCTGGCTGGCCAATTAACGGCCAGCCAGCGTAAAACGCGCGCTGCAGCGCTCAGTGCTGCCGGGGTGGGGGTGGGAGGAACGCAAGCGTGAAACTGTTGCTCATGCACGGGGGTTGCGCGCAGTAAAAGCTCCTTGAGGCACAGAGCTGCTTCAGGGATTTGAAGAATTTTGAAAATAAAAAATGAAGAATTTAAAAATGTTGATAACATGTCCTCTCATGTGACCCTGTCACACGAGTAGGGACATGTTAGAAATTAATTTGAAAAGTTTTTTTTTAATCACTGATTAAGTATCTGCCCGTGGATGAGGTTTCGCAAAAAAATCCAAAGGCCACTTGGCTTTTTCGTCTGCCCGTCAACCATAAGTTTGGATGGGCAGTGAAAAATTTCATTTAATTAGAACCTTAATGGCCTTAATAGGCCTGTTAATTATTGGCAGATGTGCTGCTGACTCCCGCATGCACCCACCAACCGAAATATCACGCACCATTTTACACTCGTCTGGGTCGGGCTCGCACCCGCCCGACCAGCACAATGTTCTGCCTCAGGTATTGGAAATATTTAACTTTGTGACAAATACTGATCCTTGTTGAGGTGAAATTCACAGTCTGAGTTATAGTCGAAGCTTTCTGCATCCATCTGAAATCGAGCTGAGCCCTGGTGTGTGCAAGCTTTAAGGATAATCTCTGTTGATATTCACGTAAGTATATGATGCTACTAATGTGGCAGGCCTCAATTTGGAATCGTAAAAGCGATTCCAAATAATTTTGGAAATTCAATAAATAGTCAACTGAACAAATTTCCCAACTATTATACTGACATAGATCAGAAACTCCCACATACGAGTGAGGATGCAGAGATGCACACAGACACCTAGAATTCCATTGGATTGACATCCTCAGATAAGACTAAATTGCACATGGGTTGTCAGCTCCTTTATTCCATATAACTACCACACACGTTTCAAAGCTATTAGAAAAGAAAACATCTGATAAGATGTACAGCCTCCAGCAGGATACAATTTCTGTCCTTGTAGACAGCTATGGTTTAGAAGTGTCACTGTATTTTTGGTCATTAGATTAAAACTGCTGTGGGTTCTTGCACCATTAAAAATTTCTGCAACGTCAATTTCCATGATGTCAAACCCCACAACAGCAAATCGCAGTCAGCTGGAAAATTCATGTTCTAATGAACCCCTGTCCTAAGTGTAATTTAGATTTTAAAAAGTTGTCTTTAGGAAAAAGTGTTCACACATATTTTTTCTCTGCCTGCTAAACATTGTACTATAATGATACAAGCTGCACAAGTACGCCACTTCACAATACATATCATTTCACTACCCCAGAGCAGGTGTGGAACAGAGCCACAAGATTGAGCCCAAGTGCTAACAAGCTAAATTATAAGTAAGTCCAGAGGAATATGAAATATCCAGTTTTGAAAAGTGTCACAAAAGTGTAATAATTCTCATAATATTATTGTGATTTATTGTAAAAGCAGGTTGATAGTGGGATTTGGATACTTTCTGTGTGTGTGTGTGTGTGTGTGTTTGTGGGGGGAGGGGATTTAATTGAGTTGGAGACAGCTGGTCTGGAGGTTTTAGCTCATCAAAAGAAGCTAGGTTTGAAATGCTAAATACGCAAACATGGCTGAAGTTTTAGAATGTGAGGTGAGGAGAATTTGCAATTGTAGATAAATCAGGGTAGTTTGAATTTCAAAGAGATGGTAGGATGTTACACCTAGTCAGAGAAGCTAGGCCAAGCAGTGTGTTTATTTTTCCCAAAGGTTACTAATAGTATTAGCACCGTGAAAAGATTTATATTATGAGAAAGGTAAAGTTCTAAAGACATATGGGAGCAAAGAATTTTCATTAAAAGGGAGAAACGTGTATAAAGGAGAAGAGGCTGTGTGTCAGAGAGGGAATGCATTATAAGATCTACCAGAAGTATGAAAAGCCTCCGGTATTTGTGCATTAAGCTGCTGTCTACAGAAACTGAAGCTGGGAAAAGCCACTTTGAATTCTACTGTTCAGGGTAATGTGTTGACTTGCCTGGATCTGTTTAAATCTATTTGTTTTTTAATGTTGCCTTAATTTGGGTATAACGGGAAACCAGATTAATTAGGGGTTTTAGGAGTTATCATAGTAGTAATTTGTAGACCTATGTATATGGTTGAAATCTTTTCTTTTGTTAATAAATGTTTAATTTAGTTTTGTAAAAAATCTCTAGAGTTTTGGTGGACTCATTACTACTGAATTCAAGGCACGCAGCTCGAAATAAAATACAAATTGTAAAACTGTTGTGACTGCGTGATCAAGTTTCCCTTGTGGATTTGATCCACCTGGCACACGTCATCTGCCACTTCATAACAAAAGAGGTGAAAACTAAGAGACATCAAAGAAACATATAAAATAATACATGGTTCAGAAAAAGTGAATGCATAGCAATTGACAGCAAGCAAGAGGGTACAGCTTCAAACTACTGAAAGGCAAATCTAAAGAAAGAAAACAAAAATCTTGAATTTATATGGTGCCTTTAAACAACCGGATGTCCCAAAACTCTTTACAGCCAATGAAGTACTTTTGCAGTGTAGTCACCATTGTGCTGTAGGAAATGTGGCAGCCAGTTTACACACAGCAAGTGCCTACAACAACAATGCGATAATAAACAGATAATTTTTTTGTCACATTGATTGAGGGATAAATATTGACCAGGCCATCGGGGATAACCGCCTTCCCTAGTTCAAAATAATGTCATGGGATCTTTTATGCCCAGACGGGAGGGCAGAAGGGGCTTGGTTTAACGTTTCATTCAAAAGTCAGCACCTCCAACAGTGTTTCACTCCCTCACTACCACACTGGAGTATCATTTTTGATTTCTGTGCCCACAATCTCCTGACTCAGGGGCAAGAGTGCTACCCACTGAGCCACAAGCTGATACACAAGGAAGTGCTTTGCACTTGAGTGATCAATATGTGAAACGGAACCCTAGGTATGGCAATGGAAGAAATAGCCCTTGAGTCATTGAGGAAAAATCTTGAAGTTATGATGCTGGAACTACAGGGCTTTTTTGGATGGATAAACCACCAATAGGCCATTTGTAGGCCTTCCTCATTCATCTGGACATTATAATTCTGTGATCTGAAGAAAAATCATAGACGACTGCAGTTTTACCTTCCCAACTACCAAAACACTTTTTCCTCAAAGTATAATTTGTTTGGCATTTATAACAATACAAATATGCCAAGAGAAATAGCAATAAATGTAAAGTGATTTTGCTTTAAAACAAATTGACCTCATACATTTTTGTGGTGTGACAAATTCCCAGCGATGGAATGTATTGAGTCTACCTTCTTCTGGCTATCTTCCGTATAGGTCTACGCAATCGCACTGCACACAATAAATCTTACCCGGACGGTATGATCAAATTGAAATTCTGCTGGACCGCAGAAAATAAAACTTCTAGCGCAGCTTTGTATCTGTTTTTGAAAGAAATAAAACTAAGAAAACAAATCAATTGAAAGATTTACATGCTCCAAGTAATCAGCATTTGGCAAGAAGAGTGATTTTTATTTTAAATTTCATTTACATTGTGCTTCATCACACCTTAGAATTATTTTAAAGCACTTCATGTACAATTAACTACCTCTTGGTGCAGTGACAGCTTTTATGTAGGTAAATATGGTAGTAATTTTTGTGGTAATCTGAGGTGTAACACACTTTAAAGGCAATGTGAGCAGATCGACCACGTGACTGTAAGACTCAGTAGCTGTGTAGTGCGGGCTACCATGTTAACGTTAGTCTATAGTAGGGTCTGGCTGGTGAAGCACACATCATGTTAGTGCTCTGTTGTTTGTGTAACTAAATAGTATGTGCTTCATTTCAGATTGGTCTCTTCGTCTGCAGTATATTGTAATCAACTCGCCTGTTGACAGATAAGTATGCAACCAGTTCGTGAGCAAACCGACCCCATAGTAAAATATAACAATTTTAATTACGTGAAGCCTTCACATAACAAAAATGAATAAATGATCAGTGAGTCTGTTTTCTTCTGGTATTAAGTGGGGGAAGGCTCTGAACACATGAATATAATGATAGAAGCTCTACAGCACAGAAGTCGGTTATCCGACCTATTGTGTCTGCACCAGTTCTAAAGCAGTGAAAAACTAACCTCTCTGTCTTGTAGCTTCCTCAATATGAATTAACTTTACCAATGAAAAATGCAGCTGTCTTTACTATTCTTCCCAAACAGTGCCAGGGGATACTTAGCATGTACCTGAGACGCTACAATAGGAAAATAGTGGCTTGGTTTAATATCTCATCCAAAGAACAACACCACAAGCAATACAGCATTCCTCCCTGGAATGTCAGCCTGGAAACTGCTAAAATCATGGAATGGCACTTGAATTCATGAGTCAGTAAAAAATTGCCACCAAATAAACTGTGTTGATACTAATGTGAACCAGACTGTTTCATGCAATGCAAATCATCCAATGTTTCATTTTGGTGCCTGAGGCTTCAAATCCTTGAGATACTGCTTCAAAAACCTTTTATGCATTCCTGAATTGTACATAGCTTAGGTATATTATGAACATGTTTTGTTGCTTTATTTCAAAATACAACCAGCAAAACTGAGAATTGCCTCTAATTATATGTGTGTGTGTATATATAGTTGAAAGGGTCCTTCATTCTGCATTTTTTGTTTTAAAAATAGTTTCTTATGGAAAACATAAAACCCTCAAAATAACTTCTGCAATTCAATACTGGGCCAATGGCTTCTATTCATTTCACTCTACTGGAAGCATAAATGTACACATTTGATTTCACAACAATGACATCTGGGAAAACAACTTATCAAGCATTCAAAAGAGCTCAATTTTTAAAAAATCATTCATAGGATGTGGGCATCGCTGGCTAAGCCAACATTTATTGCCCATCCCTAATTGCCCTTGAGAAGGTGGTGGTGAGCTGCCTTCTTGAACCGCTGCAGACCATGTGGTGCAGATATACCCACAGCGCAATTAGGGAGGGAGTTCCAGGATTTTGACCCAGCGGCAGTGAAGGAACAGTGATATATTTCCAAGTCAGGATGATGAGTGTCTTGGAGAATAACTTCCAGGTGGTGGTGTTCCCATGCGTGCTGCCCTTGTCCTTCTAGATGGTAGGGGTCTTGGGTTTGGAAGGTGCAGTCAAAGGAGCCTTGGTGAGTTCCTGCAGTGCACCTTATAAATAGTACACACTGCTGCCACTGTGCACCGGTGGATCTATGGACTATTAATTGAGACCATGAACCAACAGGAAAGTCATGGCAAAGACAAGGCTCTTCAAACACATTATTTGTGTATCTATTATGGAGCTTGCTGTAAGTTGTACAAAGTACTTTCCCCTCACTGAGTGACTTCTCAGGTGTACTACTGGAATCCAAAAGGTTTATGCATCTAAAAAATGGGCATTTTGAATTACTAGCTAGTTGCAATTCTGACCTGGTTGCAACAAACATGGAGGAATAATACTGTTCCAAATGTATAGATGCTTGAGTAATCCAGAGAAAGACAACCCAGTGGAGAATGTATAAGAGTTCTTATTTATTTCACTCTGTTATAATTAGCTTACAGCTGTTGTTATTTGGACTGACTTCAACAATATGCTGTTACTTATTGCTTTTGTAAATAACTTAAACCATGAATAAACTGGTTTGATAGGTTAGTCCATAATGAAAGAATCCGGTGTGACTAATATTAATTGCCTTCTGAAGTTACACAGATGCATGGTAGAAACTATCTGTACTCCAGAGTAAAACAGTTCTGTTGTTTGGCTGAGGCGCCACAATATTTTCAACATAGGATCCCACTTCAGTTCATGGAACCAGTGAGAGCTAGCTTAAGGAACACAGGATGAAGCTTTCAGAGCTGTCCAAATTTAACACTTTCTACTTTGTAACACATAATTATCCTAATATGATTCTGTATAATAGCAATTGACCAACCGGTCAATGGTCTAAGTAAAAAAAAATGCATAATGCAACTTTGGAGTTTGAATTTTGTAAAAAATGAGAAATTACAGTGACCTAGTCTAATTTACTCAAGTATTGAAATGAGGGCAGCTGCCTTTTGCACAACCTACCTCCAGACAGGGGTGGATTCTGGATAGGCTTGGTTTGCCAGCAATCAGCAATGTTGTTTGTAACAGAGTTAACCAGGCCAGCTAGACCAATTGAAAAATCTTTGGATCCCTAACAAATGCTAATCCAGGGCCCTGACGGTACAAAGTCAAATACAGATTTTTAAAAAGCAACATGAAGAGTGCAACGCTGAGCTACTATTCTATGCAGACTACAACCCACTGACATTCCTAGAAAAAAATAAAACAAAGAACCCAGAGGCTGTTGGGTGGAGTTAGATGCTGAAGCCATTTACACTAAAAATTCTGCAGTTGCCAATCTAAACAGTGTGATTGCAGATGCCCTGTTGAGAATTTATAGAACAAAGGATGGTAACAATGTCTTAATGTCAGGTGAATGCATAGGGTTTTATCAGATTGTAAAACAACACTACATATTTATAATGAAGCTTGTTCTGTAAACACGATGGCCTGGATTTTCACCAAGTCAGGATGACTCGGGAGCCCTTTAAAAATCCCTTTTCTGGGATTCCCAATCCCATTCCTGGGCTGTCTGATTTTTGGGAGTGCCTTTAAAGGGTATGGGTTGGTTCTTATCAAAAGCCCACATCCGGCACTCTTGACCTTGGTGGCTTCATTGTGGAGATAGGTATCTCCTTCTCCTCTGCAATTTTCATGGAGTTGGGCCAGGTTTTTAAAGAGTCGTGGAGATTTTTTAAAAGGTAAATTCAAAAAGTCCTCCTCATGCCTCCTATGCCAAGCCCTGTCCTTCCACCCACCCCTAAAGCCCTTCATGCCCCCTATGCCTAGCCATGGTACTTCTATACCCATTGACCAACCACACACTGTCTAGGATTAGTAAACCCTATAGTGTTGAGTGGTATGCATTTAAAAACAACTTTAAAATCTAATTCATTCATAACTTTCTCCAATGTTGAAGAAAAAGTAATTTCGCTACAAGCTAACAAAACTGTCAATCATCCAGATGCTTTGAAGCGGGCTTGTCCAACCTTTTCTCGTGGTGGGGGTAGGGGTGGGGCTCCTTATCAATTTTTCTCTCACTCAAGGGGCTGATGCACAAATTTCAGAAAGATAAGGTTTGGCACAAGATCAAACATGAATTTCAAAAAAATAGCTGAGGTATTAAAAGAAACAACTTGCTGAGCAAAACTAAGTCAAAGCAATAAATTACTCATTTTTAAAAAATGAGTGATAAATGAAGATAACCATTAGAGTGCGAGAGAGTGAGTGTGTGTGTGTCTGGCTTACTCCCAGTCTCAGAGTGCTCACTCACACTCACCCACTGTGTGAGAGGGTGTGAGTGTATGCTGGCATTTGGGGGTGAGAGTGAATGAGAACCCCGAGACTGGGAGTGAGCAAGACTCACACACAAACACATTTTCCTCTCTCACACACACACACACACACAAACACACTCTTATTTACATCCGCTCATTCTCTCTCTGACATACACACACGCATACACACACACATAAACTCACTCTCTCTCTCACACACACACAC